>NC_080108.1:16982843-18329510 GCF_950005125.1 Chionomys nivalis | reverse complement strand
TATAGAGCCACCCGAAGCACACAGAGATGGAACATGCCCCTGCCTTTGCTCAGGCATTCTTTTCCTCCTATGTTCTTTCTCTCTCGCCCTTCAGTCAACAGTTTAAGCAGCACTTAAAAGCTAAGGGATGAGATGGCCAAGATCTCCTCCATGTTCCTCCATTGCCTTCCTAAATCCTCCAATCCAACGTCCATTGGTCCTCCTTTGAAACACACAGTTTCCAGGCTCTTCATGTTTAGTACCAACTGAACAAGGCACACACACACACTGCGTGCAGGTAACCACGTTAGACATCTGAGCTACAACAGCAACCAAGATGGCAGCCTCAACTCTCAGACCAATGAGAACACTCCTGTTGTAAACAGTGTACCCTGTTCATGACTTCACACCATCGCCTCCTTCCAGGTTCTGCAACAAATGCAGAAAGCAGATCTTACAGAGACTGTTCCACAGATGACAGATGACGAAGCTGACCCTGAGCAGTTAAACATCTTGCATGAGGTTTGGTAGCCTGTAAGTAAATCGGGGAAAACCTCAAAATGATAGGAAATTCAAGAACATCCCAACATTTTGTAGAGTCAGAAACAATGGGAGAAAGAAAAGGCAGATGTTGGATTTTGGTCTCTTGCCAGAGAATATATATTCATGCAATAAAGAAAGACATGAAATCACAGAGAGCTGGGAGTTGCCATGAGGGTGTTAGGAATTGAGTCCATGCCGTCTGGAAGAGGAACCAGTGTTCTCAACTGCTGGGTCATCTCCCCAGGCCCTAACCCCGTTCTTATTTACTCTTAAAGCATAGCAAAAGAACAGATAATCTGAGTCATCTCAGCCATAGGTTTTTTTTTGTTTTGTTTTGTTTTGTTTTGTTTCTGTGTGGCCGAGAAACATTTTAGGTCTTCCGCAGTGTGTTACCATAAGCTTGTAAAAAATTTGTTTATTGAACTCCAGGCTCTGTGCTGGTAATAATCCTACTAACCATGGCAAAGGTGTCAGCGGGTTAACATCAACAGTTTCTTAACTCGGTTCGGCCCTGTATAGGGCCAATCAGTGGTGAGAGATCCATTCTCATAGCCATTCGCCACCCAACAAAGGGACTGTAATGTGGCCATGCCCACCTGAAGTCTGTGCATGATCAGAGAAAGGAAGAAAAGATTTCTAATGAACAATCTCCCAGTAAGTGCATAGTAAATATGGTTATTTGTGAATAAAGAAAATAAAGCAGTGGGCTTAAATGCATCTGTAGAGAGAGCTGTGGGTGGCTTTTCCTCCTCCTGGCTCTCTGGATACCGATAACGTGGTTTTCATATAATCAGAATAACCAGAAGGAGGAGAATGGGGTGAAGTTCCTAATTGATAAGGCTTTGAAGAGCTGCAGGTGGAACTGTAAAATCCAGGCAACTGGCTGAGAAATAAAGGCAGCCTGTGCTGTTCCCTGCTTCAATGTCAGGCCCCACTCCAGACTTGCTGAACCAGCACCTCCTTTGAAAACCTCCGTGTTCTGGGAAGGCAATGTTGAAGCTTGCCCCTCTCCCATGCCTGTTCCAGAGTGCACAGGTACTTTCACATCATCGGCTCTGAGCGGTGGTGTTCTAGGGACTTCCTTTTCCTTGTTTTCCAGGCAGAGCTCTTTCAGGAATACAGGAACTAACAGAAAGTCAAGTCTGCTGGGAGAGGCTTCCTTGTCCACAGGAAGAAACAGGAAACCAAACTGGAGTGGCACAGATGAAGCTATTCAATCTGACAGGACTGCCTGGCCCCTGACAACCCCTGCAGTGCCCCTACAGAAGCAGGAGGCCACCAAGACTGTGAGCCCCACGCAGCCTCTCCGTTAGAGGTGTGGACAGCAGAATGACCCATTCATCATGCAGACAGAGAGGCGAACTTGGCTCAGCACCCCACCTGTCTTCACACTGCTTCACATTCTCGGCTAGTTCTTCCCGGTTCTACTGGAGCTTGTTAGCTGTTGCCCTATGCTTTGTTTTGTTTCCATTACTGTCTTGTAGATTCCCTGTCCTTAAAGCTTAATGTGTATGCCTTTCAAGAACAGAAGCGGGGAGGAAAGGTGAAAGGAAGGCAATAGGGAGGGGAGGGAGGGGAGAGGTGGGGAGGGGAGGGAAGGAGAGGAGACGGGAGGGAAGAACAAGACAGAGAAGGTGGAGGAAAATGATGGGAGAGGAGGGGAAGGGTAAAACTAAGCATGGTGACACATACCTGTAATCCCAGCACTGAAGAATCAATGCAATGGATCATAAGTTTGAGACCTAGATAGCTAAATAGCTAACTGGATGGATGATAGATAGATAGATAGATAGATAGATAGATAGATAGATAGATAGATAGATAGATAGATAGATAGAATATGCATTTAATCTTTGGACATTTAAGTGGCTATGTGTGAGATACATTCTCATTCATCACAGGGATAGGAGTACAATGTCCTCTGAGCCCTCCAAGGTCAAGATCAGGAGCTCCTGACATTAGTGTCCTCTCCAAGCCCACTTCCCAGGCCCAGAACTCTGCCTAGAACATATCGCTTTTCCCTCTCCCTCAGACCTGGGCCATTTTCCAGCTGGGCTCCCCACATCGGTGCCATCTGCTACACCCCAGATCAGGCAACACTCAGCTTCCGTGACTGCCAATAGAGCAGAGGCCTCGAGCAAGGCAGGAGGAGTGGTAACAGGAGTAGGCTCACTGGGCACAGCCCGGAGAGTTCCAGAATACTAACACACTCAGAGGAAGCTGCTGTGGGACCCACCAAGGCCTGGGAAATCTGGTCAGCTTCTAACCATTCTGACCTAATGATGAAGGGAATCCAGGCTCCGTTTTCCTGTTCTCTCTCGACGTCTCATAGAAAGTTGTGTTTCTGCAGTCCCACAGTGGGCTCTGGTCCTCTCTCTAACATTACGTTACTGTAAGGTCTTAGATAAGCTATTTTCTTCTCCCTGGCCAAATAAGGAGTAAAGATTTTTTTTGCTTTCTCAGCTCCCTGCAGCTCTGGAACACTAAGATTCTACACTCCAGCTCAGGCCTGCCATCGCCTTGGACGTTTCTAGATCTGAACGGGGAATCTGTCCAACATTCCCTAAGGCAAAGTCAGTCCATCCAGAAAGAAGTGGTGGACAGCACCATTATCTGGGGCGGGTTCCACTGTTGGACACCTGAAGAACAAGGCTACAAGTTTGGAAAAACCACCTTGCCCTGTATCTATGCAGAACTGATGGAGAAAGAAATGCAGTTGTGTAAAGGTACTTGTGTCTGTGGGGTCTTTTCTCTGAGCCTCAGGCTATCCCTTCCCTAAAATGGATGCAGGGGGAAAGATGTGGTGTCCTTAAAGACACTAAGTTCTGAGGCATTAGACAGTCACCATGGTATTAGGAGAATTTTTTTTTCAGGAAAAGAAAGTTAATATAAACAAGAAACTGAGGCAGAAGGACCAAAAGTTGGATGCCAGGCATAAGCGGGGGGGGGGGGGGGTAAGAGCATTTGCTGTGCAAACATGAGTTCAGTTCCCAGCACCTACATAAAAAGCTGAGCACAACCACAAACACACCTATAACCATAGCACTGTGGGCAGTGGAGACATCATCACAGATAGATGATGGTGATGCTCAAGTGAACACTGAGTCCAGCACAATTGCAAAGCAAGGAACGAGAGGAGAACTGCAGAGCCTTGGGTATCTTCCAGTCACCATTGTCATCATTTGATCGCTGAGAGAAGCAACACTCCGACAAAATTGAACAACTGCCTCCAGTTCACACAACCAGAAATCAGCAAAGCCTAAGTTCAAACTCAGCTCGGTCTGTTGCCAAACCCATTGGTCCACCCCAAACTCCCTATAGTCAGACCTAGCAGCCCCACTGGAAAACAAGGTGAGCCTATTCCCTCTTCTGAGTTTATATTTGTCTATTTTCTATTGCTATAACAAAACACCTGGGGCTGGGACCTTTATGCATGCAGTTTGGGAGGCTTGAATGACAATATCTACTTGTCCTCTGGGAAACCCCAACATGTCAGAGAGGCAGACAAAGAACAAGACACGTGACAAAGGCCTTGCTTCATACAGCTTGGTCCTATGAGAGCTAAGTCGCTCCATGAAGCCAATGCTAATGCTTTAGGAGGACGATGGACCCATTAGCTAACTACCTTTCTCCACCTTTCAAAGACTAGCACCGCACCTCAGGACTCTCACACCAGTGCCCAAGCCCCCAGCAGATGAACCTTTGAGGGTGTTGTGTGAATTTCCCTTAGAAATGTAAGCAAAGTCTGCTCCCTCAAACAGGGCACCCAAGTTGAGCTTGGCGAACCAATGAGTTTATTTGGTTTATGTACAGAAGCATGGGAGAGAGATTAATGTCACAAGGATGGTGGCCCCGAAGCCACCACATCACCAGAAGTTCTCACCTCGGCATGGATAAGGACTTCCCCTGTCTACATACCTGGAATCCCCCATTCAGTTAATCTTCCAACCTCCAATCACAGACCACAGAGCCTCTACATCCTGAGATCTCCAACCTCTGTATCCTAAGTCCCTGAGACCATATGCAGCTGGAGCAGAATTGCATACAATGGGGAGGAAGGGATGCAGAACTGAGTGATTGGAATCTCAGATGAGGGTCAAATGACCATCCCCATCCTCTGTTTCTATGAAAGAATCTCAACCTTGTTGAAGGTCTTTTCTAGTAACCGCAAGTGCTCTGATTGAGATAGTAATGGCTATTATTCTCGCATAAATTAAAACTAAGCCATAGCAAGTTTCCATTTTTCCATCATTCTCTCTCTGTCTCTCTCTTTCTCATGCACACACACATGTATGCACACATGCATATGCATGCGCGCGCACACACACATGCAATCACTTTCAATTACAGTACCTACTTTTTCTTATTTCAGCCCTCCTACCCCAGATATTACAAATAGAATTCACGCACTCATGCTCACCCCAAACCAGCCACTCTCTAAGGAGTCATCAAAAAGCACCTAGTCTAGAATGCAAGTCCTTCCAACCTTCTCATTTTCCAATAAGGCTACTGCCTAAGTCTCTCCTTTTATAAACAGAAACACATCATGCAAGATACTGTAGATGTGGGATTCTTCAAGCAAGCTGGTGGCAGCCTTTCGCTCAGCATAAGTTGATTTAAATAACTTTCCCCCCTTCCAGAATTCTTCCTTGCTGCTTCTGCTTCGTCTCAAATTAAAAGCAGTACAATAATAATCCAAGAACATCACACCCCTGAATTTCAGCCACTGCTCCCTGGAGCATCTTTTCTTCTTTTTTGTTTTTTTTTCCGTAAGCCTGAGCTATTTTTTGGTTTCTACATCTTTTTCTTTCCTGCTTTGCTGCTCCGTGATGCTTTCTGTGAGACATAAGCAATCGGAACCTTCACATTTAAAGCCGGTTTTTATTCCCCAAGATCTACAGTAAGTCTCCCATGAGAGCTTGAGAAGAAAAGGGATATCTTTAGGGAGTTACACTTCAAGGGACACCAAAGCAAGCATTTAGTCGCCTCTAGTGAAACCATTGCTTCCATTCACCCAGCAGACAGTCAGTGAGCGCATGGCTGGCAGGATTCTGGACCTTGGCCACACAGCGGTGACATTGAAGGGGCAAATAAATGTCTTGTTTATGCTATTCAAACTTAAGTCTCCCTCCTAGGCTTCTTCCCTTTAAAGAAGGATGCTATGCCTTTAAATACGTCCATGAACTTGGCTCATCTTCAACAGCAGTCAGGGCTAATCTCTCCAGGCCCTTAGCTCAAAGCAATGACTCCCCTTTTCTTGTAACTCATTACAAATCTTATCTGCTCTGCCACCAAACATATCCAGAATTTGATCGCTTCTGAGCATCACAACTACCATCCCATCTGATCCAGACCGCCACCACCATCCCTGAATCACCGAGGTCGCACCCTGACTGATGTCCTTAGCCTAAATTCTTATGCCCAAGTGATCACTATGTTTTATCTGTCTATCTATCTATCTATCTATCTATCTATCTATCATCTATCTATCTGTCTGTCTATCTATTTATCTATCTATCATCTATAAAGCCCAATTTGTGCTGCCCATGAAATTTCCAGTGTAGGACCATCTCCTAGAGCACAAATGACCTACATGGAACCACACCCTCAAAGAAAATTGACTCTGCTTATCAACTGTCAATAGCTCCTCAGTTAGGGGTAGGACTCCTGAACCCTTCACACATCCATACCTAAGGGAGCTTTAAGCATTAAAAGCCAGACATGCCAAATCATTCCACTCCCTGCACCTTGCTCTTTGCAATACTGAGTCTAACTGTTGCTAGGCCTTTTGGCTAAGATCAACTGAAGAAGCAGAATCCATTTCTTTGCACCTCACACTGACTTCCTTGTAAGTTGCTTTTGCTACTAAACAAGGATCAAGTGATGGTCTGTCCACTACCCCTAGGTTTGGGGAGACCATTCACATTTACATCCTCTTTCTTTCTGCCCTTCTCCTCCTCCTTTTCTTTCTTTTTCTAGACAAGATCCCATGTAGTTGAGGTTGGCCTTGAACTTACGATATAGGGAAGGATGGCTTTGTACTTCTGATATCCTGCCTCCATCTCTCACATGCTGATATTTCAGACATGTATCTCTATGCCAAGTTTATATGGTAATGGTATTCAAATTCAGAGATTTGTGTGTGTTAGGCAAGCCTTACAGGCTGAGCTACATCCCCGGACCACACCTTTCTCTTGGCTCTCTGTCCTTGCCCTGTGAAAATGCCCAGCTATACTGGGAAAAGATGAGAGACAACGATGATCCGAGCCAAGTCATGCCAAATCAGCAATTTTTCAGACTCCCCATCCGTTTGTTCATCCAAGTCACATGAACAGGCACAGCAGAGACCAGCCAAGCACAACTCGGATCTGAAGATCTCTCAGCCACTCCATCCAAGTGAGAGAAAATGATAAATGCTGATTGTTAAAGGTCGGCGAGTTTGAAGGTGGCTTGTTTCATAGCCTCAATAGCAAGACAAACCCTAAGATGTACGACCAGTCCTTCAGGTAGTTATCTAAGCAGCTTTGCTCCCTGTGGCTTGGATGTCATGAGGTCTGCAGAACCTACATAGATGAGCCGTGGAACACAATGTCTCAGCCGCTGCAGATCAATAGCCTGGCATGCAGATGAACAAAGCCATTCTGACATAGCCCGGAGAGACAGATCAGGTTTCTGAGACTAAGAAGTATGACTAAGAGCCAGACTGTGGATGGGGAAATGCACAGAAATAAACGTTTTCTTCTGAGATGGATTGGATGAGGGCCAGTCAGCCACTCTGACCTTGACCCAGGCTCCCCACATGCTATTTCACAGATGCTTTGACAAGGTGCTCAGCCATCAACCCCCACTTTGTTCGTGAAACACTGCAGTAGGGCTTACTGCACCGCACCACCGAGAACTGAGGAGCCCTCAGATCCCCAAATACTGCTTTCTCCAAAGGGCAAAGCAGCAAGCTGTGATCTTTATATTAAGCTTTTGGATGGAAGCCCCAAATAAATTCGCCACCCAGCCATACGTAAGTGCACTCCGTGGCACACTGAAGGTCAGTATATTTCCAGATGATCCTTTCCATAGTCACAGAAATCCTTGCCAAAGAAAAGAGAACATGAGCTAGCAAGGACAACACCTGCTCAACTGTTGGCTAAAGGTGACTCTTTGGTCCATTTGAAAAAAGAAGCAAATGCAAACACAGCTCTCAGTCTGGGTTCTAAGAATCTGAGCCATCTCCTTAGTCCCTGTTTGCCTTGCAAGGATGTATCCCTCACGCATGTTGCATTAGATCATGTTTTGAAAGGCCCAGGTACCATTTCCTACCAAATAACCTTCTTCTAAAGCATAGAGCATCAGAACTCAGTCAAGTCCTTAAACAAGAAGTCAGTGCCATATCTTAGCGACAAATATATAAACATAAACACAAGATGCAGAACAACATTGACCTTGTCGTGTTATCTCCAGTCATCCAGTCAGTTCCCACCACTATACCCCCCTCCCCCCGTTCACACAACTCAGCTTCCTGGGTCTCTTTCTCGCTTTCGTATGAACATGTTTGCCTCCTGTCTCTGACTTTTGTGGGTTCTGTTACTTGACCCACACTGCCTGGATTCCTCCCTCACTTTCCCCAGAACTGATCAGATATCCTTGTTGTCAAAGATCTCCCTGACCACATAGAAAGGTAGAGATAGATAGATGATAGATAGATAGATAGATAGATAGATAGATAGATAGATAGATAGATAGATAGATAGATAGACAGACAGATAGATAGATAGATAGATAATAGATAGATAATAGATAGATGATAGGTAGGTAAGTAGATAGATAAGTAGATAGATAGATAGATAGATAGATAGATAGATAGATAGATATTAAATAGATGATAGATAGATAGATAGATAGATAGATAATAGATAGATAATAGATAGATGATAGGTAGGTAAGTAGATAGATAAGTAGATAGATAGACAGATAGATATTAAATAGATGATAGATAGATAGATAGATAGATAGATAGATAGATAGATAGATAGATGCTAAACCCACCCCAAGCCCTTACAGCATTCCTCATGCTTTTTACTCTGTTTTCTCTTTCTATCACAATAGCCCCTGAGCTAATAAGTGGCTATATACTTTCTTATTTGTTCATTCTCTACACACACACACACACACACACACACACACACTTTGCTCAATTCTATATTCCTTACATATCGGGAAATACCTGACACCATGGTAGAAATTCAATGAACAAACTTTCATTTCTTAAGTAGTGACTTCATGCCAGATAGTTAATACATGATAATCGTTTAACAGAGAACAAATACTTTTAAGTGTGTTTTGCATAAGAATCATGATAGCGCCATTGCTTCAGATCAGGGAATCAAAGCTCAAAAAAAGGCTAAGATATTTACCTGAGACCCACACCAGCTCTCTTTGAGCAGTCAAGGCCATGCTACCTACAGTGTGCCAGGCTACTGTTCAAACATCATCTGGTGGTTTTGATTACAAAATGCATATCAGGCACACCTCTGGCAACAGGAATATTCCATGAGCATTTCTTTCTGTCATTGGTCACTTTTTGTTCCAGAAGAATCAACCCCAAGGCTAGATGTTCCTCCCCCAGAGTAGACAGTGGTAACAACTTTAGCTTTCCTTGATTCTACCATGGGGGACGAATAGAGTCAGAGTCATCCTGAGCTGTACTGGGACATGAACGGCCAGGGATAAAATAAATAAGTCAATAAATGAAGGAAGGAAGGAAAGAAGGAAGGAGGGAGGGAGGGAAAAAAGGAAGGAAGGAAGGAAGGAAGGAAGGAAGGAAGGAAGGAAGGAAGGCAGAAGTTGATCTACTCTGACACTCCATTAGAGCTTTCCAGAGACCTTGCCGTGATGAAATGCTATTTCAGCCTCCCATAGTCCAGGAATTCAGGGATTTATTAAAGATTAAAAGTGAAAAGTTCGACTGCATTGGTGTGCTTCACCCTCGGTGCCAGCCAAGTGCTTAGTTGGCACTAGCCATGTCCTGCAAACATCAGGTTCACTTTCCCATCAACCAGTGAGGATGATGGCATGGGAGAGGACTGTGGGTCACTCAAGACCAATGGACCAAGAAACAAATCCCATCCCTACTAAGCCCCACAGGGCCTTTATTTTAAATAATCCCCTTCTCTTCTCCACAGTCACCCACTCTTATTTTGTCTCAGACTGTTTACACCTCCTTAGTACAGGTGTTTGTCCTCAGCGGGTGTGAGCTTGTGCAGTGTTAGGACTCTGTTCCCATCGCCTCTGCACCCCTAAGGATCAACCCCACCTCTGACAAGTGTTAACATTAGGAACATATTTGCTGACTCAGGGAAGACGCAGCATGAGCCTCACAGATCAACTGCATCCTCTAGCAAGCAGAACAACTAGCCTCTTCCGCACAGGGCAGGCAGCAAAAACGTGGAAAGAGACCTCTGAGCTGACCACAGCGTCTAGTTCCCCACCATGCATTCATCTCTCATCCCTCACCTGTCCCTCCCTGAGGCCCAGAACCACCCACATTCACCTTCCAAACATGCTTTAAGAAGGAGCAAGCATCCCCCCAGCGCCCCACCCTACCTTACCACAGCCCGACACATCGACTTTAAGTTACCTTTAAACTGTGTCTGTTCGCATCTGCGATTTCTGGATAAAAGACAGCGTTTGGGCAGCCGCTCTGCTGCACCCGACAGATGAGAGATCTCCCACCCCTCTGAAGGAACAGCAGCGCCTTGCTCCTCCCTGGCTAACTGCATTCGCTCACCCATCCCCTGCAAAACAAATCATCTTCTTTTCCTTGCGCTAAAATCCATCCATCAACAAATCCCGAGTCCCTAAGAAACTGCTCCCACGCCCGCGGAGGGCGCCCTCCACACAGAAAAACACACACTTACAAACCCCAGTCCAGAGCCAGCAGGTGTGGGCATGCATTTAATCTGTCCTTTGAAAACAAGCCGGTTTATGAGGGGTAGGATCGAAACTAAAGGGATGCCCAGAAACCTTGTGGAAGGCAATGTAAATGTCAAGTAGCCAAGTTGGGAAACTATTTACCGCGCCAATAGTTCACGCGGTTTCACTCCTAGTCCTGGGGAAGGCCACGTTCAAAGAAGCGAAGCGCGCAGCCCGGGGCAGCAGCAAGTGCTCCCTTCTCGGTGCTGCTTTCCAACTCCGCTGTCCTTTGAGGATTTTCCCATCAACCGCACCCTTTGGTCCCAGCTCAGTCTGTCAGGCCTGGAAACCCGGGTCTGCACACACCGCCGCAAGGATCGCCGTCCCCTACCTGGGTGGGAAATCCGCAGCTAGCCGGGCAGCAGCTGAGCAGCCTCAGTCTGGGCAGCCGCGGCTAACGCAGCGCCCCAGGGATCCCAAGCGAGGCAGGCACTTGCCTGGGACACACCTGCACCGCCGCACCCTGGTCGCCGTCGCCGCCACCCGCCTCTGTGAAGCGCGCTCCCGCCCCCCTGCAGCACTCCAGCCCTCCCGGAACTCGTGAGTCCTCTCTTCAGCAGGATCAGAGCGCTAGCCCAGGCACCGACCTTATTCACTGCGGAAAGCTCTTTCCGTCTAAGCCCCTTTCGGATTCAAGAGTTCAGGATAGGTTGGAAGGGAGCCAGCGCCCACTCCCAAGTCCCGCCCTCCGCTTTCTGGATTTGCAGATGGACCGATCTGCAAACTTCTTAGTCCATTAGGTTTGCTCCCAGTTGACTATAATTATCTTGCTCTCCCCATCCCCCTCCCCCTACCTAAGGCGACAAGGTGCACGCGGCTCCAAGCGCTATCGCCACCCATCCCCGACCAGGGTATGTCACATGACAAAGTTCTCGGGCAGGGGGAATCCTTGGATTAAGCTCTCCCCAAGCTACCTGAGATAAAGGATGTTGACAAATCACTCTGGTCTTGTTAACCCCTTTGGACCTGAAAAAAGTGCTTGCTTAGCCGGTGGAGGGTCCGGGGGGAGTGAGGAAAACTTGGAGGGTTTGGACATATTGGAGAAAGGCTCTAAACATTTTCCTCTTCCCAACACCCTCAACTCATGTTCATAGCTGACTCACAGCCACAATTCAGCCAGCGTGGAAAGACGTTCTCCAAGCACGGGGCTCCTTGTAGGAGGAAATAAAGAGTAAAATAACCATCGAAATGTATTTAGGGGAATAAAGAGGACGAGTGGGAGAAGGGTGTCTGTGCACCACATGAGCAGGGCTCTCAGATGTCAGAAGAGGGCATCAGATTGCCTGGAACCATAGTTACAAACAATTGTGAACTGCCATATGGATGCTGGGATTTGAACCCTGGTCCTCAGAAGACCAGCAAGTGCTCTTAACCGCTGAGCCATCTCTCCAATGCCAAATGATAACATATTTAAAGAACGAAAGTAAAGAAAAAAGATACGGTAACACAAATGTCTACAAATAAATAACTGGGTAAATAAATTACTATAGTAACATTAAAAATTATGCTGGAGAAAATAGCTCAAAAAATGAATCTGGACCTTTATTTCCAGATTAAATAAATATTTATTATTTTATTAATATTAATATTAATAAATTATATTATATTACTAGTTATATTAATAAATTGTATAATATTCATAATATTAATAAATTAAAATGTATGTTCCAGTATAAAAACTAACTCATAATAAGTTAAATATCTAAATACAAAAGCTAAAATCATAAATCTCTACAAAAAGTTATGACATGGCATTTGACAATTATTTCTTGGATACAACCCCAAAAGCCTAGATAATTCAAAAATTAGTTTATTTTGTCAATATACCTCTAGTCCTATGTCAATATGCCTAGTACTCAGGAGGCAGAGGTGGGAGGATCTGAAATTCAAGGATAGAGACCCTAATCCCAAAAAAACAAAGTCATTGGTGGATGGGTGGGTGTGTGCGCGCACACACACAAGAAAGAGAAAGAGAGGGAGGGAGAGAGAGAACAGCAGAATTAGAACTTCTGTTCTTTGCAGATCTGCTCTGTGTTTAAGGAATTCTTACTCTGCCTGGAGTTTGTGTCTCACTGTGCTTATCACAGGACTGGCCCTTCAGAGAAAGCCTTCCTTCCCAACACACTTCCACCTGCCTTTTTAGGACCCCCCCACCCAGCCTGTCACAATTCGTTATTCAACAGATTCTCTGTGTGCCAGGACCTGGAGTGCTTTCTGATTACAAACCAGCACGTGGCACCAGGGGCTATTCTAAAGAGTCTTCAGTGTGGTGCCTCAGTCTACAGCAAGCCTGACCTCCAATACAAACTTGACCTCAGGGATCCCTGGCCCTAAGATAGAAGAATAGCTTCAGCTCTCCGAAAAGGATTCTTCCTTCTTGGAACTTAGTTTACCTGGTCCTCTGTGCTTCCCATGGCCTCCAATATGTTTTCAACACCATTTCTATAATTTATCCATTTTTAGAAGATTCTTGGCTGGATGAGATGAAGGATTTACTATCATTGATTAAACATTACAGGAATCAGGACCCAACTTGCTGATTTTCAGTTCTCACGATATTTTCATAAGGTCTGTAGCAGTTTCCAACAGGTTATGTAACCTGCCAAAGTCCATAGTAAAATCAGAAGAGAATGACAAGTTGTCCAGAGCCCAATTCAGCAGTGATAAGGACCGCCACCATCTATGGTCTCCAGTGTTGAGAACAGCCTTCTCTTTGCAGAGAAAGGAACGGAATCCTGAAGTCTAAGAATCTAAGGGAGGTATCAGTTTTAAAAGGCTCCTTTGCGGTCTGCCTTGAGTCAGATGCATAAAGGATTTGTTTTAAATTCAAGGCGCATCTCTCACCAAAATTCTAGTGTAGAAAATTAAATTAGTTTTCCCTATTCCTCAGGACCCAAAGCACAAACTTCCCACTCTCAATAGGGGCTCCTGTTTATTTATTTTTTCAATAAGCACAGGGAATCATTCGATTGTCAGCATCGTCTTATCATGAAAGAAGTGTGATTACCTATCTCATTAATACAAACACTTCTCAGAAAGCATGTTTGCCATTTCAGTTTGGAAATGTAAGGGACAGAGACAACTTAAATCCTTTGCTTAGAGGAGCAAAAGTCACTGATGGAGGAAGGTCATTGGTTAATTAAAAAAGAAACTGCTTGGCCCTCATAGGTTAGAACATAGGTGGGTGGAGTAAACAGAACAGAATGCTGGGAGGAAGAGGAAGTGAGCTCAGACGCCATGCTTCTGCTCTCCAGGACAGATGTGATGAAGCTCCGACCCAGGATGGACGTAGGCTAGAATCTTCCCGGTAAGCGCACCTTGTGGTGCTACACACATGAATAGAAATGGGCCAAGCAGTGTTTAAATGAATACAGTTTGTGTGTTGTTATTTTGGGGCATAAGCTAGCCAGGCTACCAGGAGCTGGGGCGGCAGGAACACAGCCCGCAGCTCCTACTACAAGTCAGCACTAGACAACTGGGAAAAATCCACATCGTGTTTGTGTTTTGTAAAAGCCCAGGCACAGGTGAGGGCAGAAGCCATCCGGCAGCTCCTGGCTCCTGGCTGCCAAGGACAAGTGACACACAGCTATAGGGGAGGGGAAGCCACACATCCTGGGAAGGCCTGGGGTTCATTCTACAGGTCTCTGACTGGTAGACATGTGGGCAAAATCCCTTCTGTGGTTTTCTGGGAAAGTGAATCTCCTCCACTCCCTGCACTGCCAGAGAAAGGGGTTCAGATAGTAATAGAGCCAGAATTAGCTGATTTACAGTGTGTGTGTGTGTGTGTGTGTGTGTGTGTGTGTGTGTGTGTGTGTGCGCGCGCACGTGCGCGCTTCTCTGTGGATATGTGCAGAAGCCAGATGTCAACCCCAGGTGTCCTTTCACCAGCTGCCTTGCTTTGTGAGACAGGGTCTCTCATTGGACTGGAACTCACCAATTAGGCTAGTCAGGCTGGCCTTTGAGCCCGAAGACCTTCCTTCCTGTCTTAGCCTCTCCAGTGCTAGGATTACAAATGTGTGTCACCATGTCGAGTTTATGTTGTTGTTATTGTTGCTGCTGTTGTTTTTGCGTGAATTCTTGGTTCGAAATCAGCCCCTTGTGCTTATATAGTAAGCTCTTACCATTTGAGCTATTTCCCTATGTTTGGTCATTGGTATCTAGGAGAAAAATATAGCCCAATACTATAGGCAAACCTGTAGTGATATTTTGTTTGTGTTTTAACAAATAAGGCTTGCCTGAAGATCAGAGTCCAGAGTTAAGCCACTAGAGGCCAGGCAGTGGTGGCACACACCTTTACTCCCAAGACTCTGGAGACAGAGGCGGAGAGATCTCTGTTAATTCAAGGCTACCCTTGGTTGCACTAAAAGAGAAACAGAGAAACAGAGCTCACACATAGGTGATCCCAGCACTTAGGATCCCATGCCTTTAATCCCAGCACTAGGGAAGTGGAGACAAGAGTGATATGGCTGGGCAGAGAGAGGAATATAAGACGGGAAGAAAGAGGAGCTCATTACAGTCTGAGGTTTGGTAGAGACAGGTGCAGCCTGAGGATGCACCTGAGGATGCAGTCTAAAGAGACAGTATGAGGACAGGATCGCCCCTTTGGTCTGAGCATTGGTAAGGTAAAATGTCTCTCTAGTGGCTGACTGCACTGCTTCTCTGATCTTCAGCTTTCACCGCCTCCGCCTCATATCTGATTCCGGGTTTTATTTATTAAGAGCAAATAGAATTCAAGTTACACAAACCAAGCATTCTAGAGATGGTCTGCAGATTTTTAACGTGAAATCAGGGAAAGAAAGGGACTGTAAGCCGTCTCCCAGCCAGCTAGAGGAGGAAGAGACTTCCACACACTGACAACTGCTGACAGACTTCCCCGTTCATCCTGAATTTTATCACTGTTTCAATTCTGATGATTCAATTAGGCTCTCACCAAACAGTGTTAAAATGCCACTGCCCTGTATGAAGATGCTCTCAGCAGCCAGGTCCACTCTAGCGATCGACTTAACCGGCGCCTTTAAGCAGTGTGCTTGGCCCTGAAAGGTGTTCCCTGTGCGTAATTGCTAATCTCAAAATCCTGCAGGGGGTTACACACGCTGCTTTCATTGTAGAAATCAAAAAGCTTAGAGTGGTCGGGTGGTTTTCAAGCAGTAAATGGTGGGGTGGAGAGGCGTGTCATACTACAATCCAAAGTCGGGGTTCCCGCCACAAAAACACTCTTCAGGCCACACCCCATCGCTCGCCCCCCCACACACACAGGCATAGACAGGTTCCCAACCGCAGACGCATCCGTCTATGCCTTACATTTTGTACGTATTCTCTCTTGCATGTCTTCCCATGCATGTCTTCCCATGCGCATCTTCTCCCCCTAATGCTGTGGGAGCTCTTGACTGTAAAAGTTGTTTTTCGGGTAAGCTCCTGCTGAGAGGCCACCTTCTACGAGGAACCTTTCCAGGGTTTCTGGTCCTAATTCAGTTCTCCAGGGCAATCCTCCCTTGCAGGTATATATGGAGTGTCTGTACCAAGTCTTCATTAACTCCCTGAATGCATCTTTAGTCTCTTCAGAGAGAAGAAACACAGAAATGACTGCAAGTATCATAGAATATACATAAAAATAAACTATATTTTGAAAGGATATATGCATGAAATGTCACAATAAAACTCATTTATTTGTGTGCCAAGCAAAAAAATTAAATATACATTTTCAATAAATATTTAATATATCTTATATTAAATATATATCGATATAAGTAGTTTATATATTAATATATAAAAAATTTTTGCTAAGATTTTGAGCACATATTGTATACCAGGCACAGTAGTAAACTACTTACATGTTCTAGCTTGTTCAATCTTCACAGCAACTTTGCAAAAGAAGTTCCTTTGCACTTATGAAATAAGTGTAGCGATTCATACAGGGATAAAACAAGTCCCAAAAGTCACATGACTGAACTGGAGAGCTGGCTCAGTGGTTAAGAACACTGATTGTTTTCCCAGAGGACCTTGGTTTCTCAGCATCTACATGGTGGCTCACAACCAGTTCCAGGGAATTGGATGCTCTCATCTGGCCTCCTTAGGCACCAGATGCACACACACGCACACACGCGGTACACAGATGTGCAGGCAGGCAGAATGCCCTTACACCCAGGTCAGAAGTTAGGCACACCAGCTCAAGAGGCTGTGCTTTTAAAACCAATGCTGAAGCATTATAGGTTCTGGCACAGGATGAGGAGATGAACCGGCCTCTTAGAAGTTTTCACAGAAGAAATTTTAATGGTGTCCTGAAGAATTACTATCAAGGGACCAGGAAAATGAGGGTCCAATGGACATTATGGTATGAAATAGGTGCTCAATAATGCCACCTATGATGCAAATACATATTTAAAGATAATGAAATGTGTATTTAAATTTTTGGTTATGTATAAAGAAATGAGCTTTATTGTAACATTTTTAGATATGTGCATCAATAATAAAACAGTTTACTTTTGTATGCCTGTCATGTGCTTTTATGTGTGGTCATTTTTGTGTTCCCAGTGCCTAAAGATGTAGGGATAAGCCCCGCCCATTAGGGGGCATGTTCGCCTTGGGCTAATGTTTACTGATAAATCTGCCAGGCGTGATCCCAGCAGCCCCTTTTTCTGCTTTCCTGTTCTCCGCGGGAACCTGTGGTCCTGTAAGTCTATTTCCCCATTAAAGCTGTATATATTTTTATAATCTGTCTGCATTCATTTACGCCGTTACATTTTGGCTCCCCATGTTGGGCGCCATTTTGTAGTGGGAGCTGCGGGCTGTGTTCCTGCCGCCCCAGCTCCTGGTAGCCTGGCTAGCTCATGCCCCAAAATAACAACATACAAACTGTATTCTTTTAAACACTGCTTGGCCCATTAGCTCTAGCCCTTACTGGTTAATTCTCATATCCTGATCAACCCATCTCTAATAATCTGTGTAGCACCAGTCTTACCAGGAAAGATTCAGCATGTCTGACCTGGTGGCTTGCTTCATCGTGTCTGCCCTGAGAGGAGCTGCATGGCGTCTGAGCTCACTTCCTCTTCCTCCCAGCATTCTGTTCTGTTTACTCCACCCACCTATGTTCTAACCTATGAGGGCCAAGCAGTTTCTTTATTAGCCAATGACCTTCCTCCATCATAAAGAGAATGTAGTATGTATGTTCAGTGAAAGAATGGAGACACGGCACAGAAAATCCACACACCATTCAATCCAGGCTCCTTCAGCAACTGTAAAGTTTAGAAAGATGTGAATTCCATGTGTGGTCCATGACCAGTGATTGGCAGTTCTAGAGGTAATCACAACCCCCTTAGCTATGATTTACTGAGACCCCAAAGCCTACCAGCATTTCTTTGCAACAGAGTCTGATTTTAGACATTGGTGAGTTCTAACAAAGCCCCTTCCAGAAGCCCTGTCTCTGTTCTGGTTGCAAGAGAGGAAGCAGATAACTCTACTTGTTGCTGGCAGCCATTTTAAGCCATGGTGAGGACCAGCACCTGCACAGCAGCTGCTGCCTTAGCCCAGGCTACCCCAATCTCACTGGTGTTCCATTTTACACCTGATCTCCATCACAGTTCTCAGTCATAGAAAGTGCCAGTGACTGCTAGGGTGCAATCTGCCCAAGGCACCGAGCTTCTCATTGGCCATCTGACCAGTGATGTCATCAGAATCCATCCTGAGGACATGCTTTCCAGGACACCTCCTGGGACCAAATGCCATCGCCTACATTTTCCCCTGAAAGCAGAGCCCTTGCGTGTAGGGTCGGGATACTCTAAAGGCTAACACAGAGGAGGAAGGGAAGCAAATATAAGGGTTCATTATCATACTCGTCACTCCTGTTGACAACTGAACATTAGCCTTGCAGGAAAATTCTAAGGAAATGAATAAAATATGACCCAGAAATACTGCCCAAGGGCTAGAAGAACAAATCACTATGTGCCAGTTTTCATCCCACATCAGGCAAAGCTTGTGCGGTGTACTGTTAACTGTTTGCTTCTGCTGGTCACTTTATGCACAGTGTCCTGATGATCAAATGGTGCATAAGAGTCCCTCATCGAGTCTGAGAAAAGTCCTGGGACAGAAAGGGGAAAATACCCTGTGTAGCTGGGGGGGGGGGGGGCACGGGCAGAGATCCTTGCACGCAGCTGGTTCCTTCACCATTATTCAAGTCGGCTGAGAGAATCTGAGGTAACTGTGCACACTGCGCTGCCAGACATCAGAGGGAAATAAGGATCCACAAGCTCAAATCTAACATTCATCACTACCTCTGTACGCCCAGTAATGTGAGCCTATGCAGAGACCACTGAATCGTGTGTGTGTGTGTGTGTGTGTGTGTGTGTGTGTGTTAAACAGATAAGCCATGACAGGGCTGAGGATGTAGCTCTGTGACAGAGTACTTTCTTGGACTTGGGAAGGCCTTGGCTTCGATTCCAAGCACCACTAGAGACAGGGTATGGGGCAGAGTGGAAAAGAGAAAGAGGGATGGATTATGAACAATGAACTGTGGCATGAGAGGTAACAGAAAGGCTATCAAAGGTATAGGGATTATCTCTCATTGGTTATGAATCCTTAATTGTATCACACCATTCATGCTCAAGAATACATATAAAAACCGGGTGGTAGTGGTGCACGCCTTTAATCCCAGCGCTCAGGTGGCAGAGGCAAGTTGATTTCTGTGAGTTCAATGCCAGCCTGGTCTACAAGAGCTAGTTCCAGGATAGGCTCCAAAGCTACAAAAAAACCCTGTCTCAAAAAACCTCGGGAGGCAGAGGCAGGCGGATCTCTGTGAGTTCGAGACCAGCCTGGTCTACAAGAGCTAGTTCCAGGACAGGTTCCAAAGCCACAGAGAAACCCTGTCTCGAAAAACCAAAAAAAAAGAAAAAAGAAACCAGAAGAAGAGGAGGAGGAGGAGGAGGAGGAGGAGGAGGAGGAGGAGGAGGAGGAGGAGGAGGAGAAGGAGAAGAAGAAGAAGAAGAAGAAGAAGAAGAAGAAGAAGAAGAAGAAGAAGAAGAAGAAGAAGAAGAAGAAGAAGAAGAAGAAGGAATAGCATTTAAAGATTGCGTTGCTTTTCAGTTGCTTTCAGCTTCTTAAAATACAATGCCTTGCTAAGAGTGGCCCCTGAGAGAACCAGGATATATAAGGTTACACAGGTTTACATGCATGAAATTTGTCCTGTTTAGCATATTTTGGATGTGATTTTAGAATACTTTAACTCACTGGCTTGTTAAGATTTCCCTCTGGGAGGTGGGTGGTCCTTGAACCTCCCACAGGGCAGGGAACCCTGATTGCTCTTTGGGCTGATGAGGGAGGAAGACTTGATTGGGGGAGGGGAGGGAAATGGGAGGCGGTGGCGGGGAAGAGGCAGAAATCTTTAAGAAATAAATTAATTAATTAAAAAAAAGATTTCCCTCTGGGATTCATTAATATCAGCTCCTGCAAAGAAAGCGAGATAGAAGGCAACTTAACTATGAATTAGACTAGCATCGTGATCAAACAGAATCTCTAGATCAGATGTCATTTAGAAGCTAATTTAGCTAAGTTTGGACCTCCCACATTAACCACCTCATAATTCATAGTTGCAAAGAGTTACAATCTGTTGCAAAAGACCGTTTTCTTTTCCTGTAGGGAGATACTCAGATCGTGGGGAGCCCTGTGGTTTCATAATGAAAAGGGTGAGCTGTATGAACAGCCCATGACTCTCAAGCCAGATATCTGGGACTTGGTTTGCCTTCACTTCTTGGAATAGTGGAATAAAAGGAAAAAGGATGACCAGTTGGGGATCACTGGGTGGCCCTCTTGTCCAAAAGTATTTGGGACAAATTCTTCCTTTAGTGCAAGAGTCTGTGCAAGTGCAAACCCCACCACGCCGTTTGTTTTCTTGTTTTTGTTTGTTTGTTTTCTTGTTTTTGTTTGTTTGCAAGGTAACAGGTTTCATAACAACATTTTCAAACAAACATATCACTATATTTTATTCTTATTTCCCTCCACTCACCACCCACCTCTTCATTGTCTCCATAAATAGTTCCTCCTGTGCTTTCATGTTATATATATTTCCTAGCCCTCTCTTGTTCCCCTCTCCCCTCTTTAGGCATCTTTCTCCCTTGTCATGATTCCCTTTCCATTTCCCTATTATACAAACATGCAGACATACATACACACGTACATACATGTGCATACTTATTCTACAAATGACACAAAATCAAGCAATTTTGTTTTTTCATTCTGGCTTATTTCACTTAACACCATTTTCTCCAGGTCCATCCATTTTTCGCAAAGGAAATCCCAGCAACCTATGTTCTGGCCACATCCCTACTGTTAGCTATGTTTCTCTAAGAAAGAAGGAATTCAGCAGAACTTGGGTCAACCTGGGTAACAGGGGTGGGTCACTTTAAGAAGGGCTGTTCCTTCTCCCTAGGTTATCTCCACCACACCCCTCCAGGGATTGTTGTGGTGGTGCAAGACTTAAAATTTTATAGATTGCAAATTCCTCAGTCTCAGCCCTAGCCCTGTAGCAGACCGCCTACAGGGTCCTGCCTTCCCTCTCTGCCTCTGTTCCCTAAGAACTCCACAGAGACATCCCTTCTCCCTCACCCAACCTCCTGTGTCAGACACCGAGGCTAAGAGTCATGCTCTACCTAGGAACCAACTGGCCATGCTGACCTAGGCAGATTGTCACTCTCCTTCCCCTCTGTCATTGTGAATCGAAGCTCATCCCTACTTTGGAGTAGGCCACCCACAGGAACCTGCCTTCCCTTTCTGACTTCTTACCTTGGTGAATGGACAGATCCTCGTGGCAGACCCAGCTTTTCTCCTTCCTGAGGATCCTCTCAGCCCCACCCTGCTAGCCCACCCCATTTCTTTGTGTCAGCCCCTAATACCTGGAAACACACCCTGGACCCTCAATGGCCACACCTAGCAGGATCTCAGACCTGTTCCTTACCAGGCAAAGCACACCCATCACACTCTTCTAAGATCCAGAGATGGCAACAAAAACCAAGGAAGGGAACACGCACCCAACAAAGACAAGACCAGATACCAACATCTACAATTACAATCATCCCAAACCCAGATGCCTGGACACCAGCATAAAACACAATCAATGACAACCAGGACAACATGTCTCTACCAGAACCCAACAACCCTATGACAATAGGCCCTGAGAAAGACAACACAGCTAAATCACAAGACAAGGACTCCAAAATAACTATTACGAATATATTCAAAGACCTAAAGAGGTTATTGATACATCCTTTAATAAAGTGTAGGAAAACACAAACCAAGAGTGGAAGGAAAGGAAGAAAACAGTTCAAGACATTAAAGTAGAAATAGAATTACTAAAGAAAAACCCAAACTGAAGTAAAACTTAAAATGAAATCTTTAGGAAGTCAAACAAAAGCCTCAAAGGTAAACCTCACCAACAGAGTACAAGAGAGGGAAGGGAGAATATCAGGGAATGATTAGAAGATAGAAGAAATAGACACCTCAGTCAAAGAAAATATTAAATTTTAAAAATCCAGGCACAAACATCTAAGAAACTGGGGACACTGTGAAAAGATTTAATCTACAAATAATAGGAATAGAGGAAGAAAAAAGCCAGGTCAAAGGAGCAAAAAATATTTTCAATGAAACCATAGAAGAAAATTTCCCCAACCTAAAGGAGGTACAAGAGGCATACAGAACACCAAATAGACTGGACCAGATAAGAAATTAGCCACAGCACATCACAATCAACACACTCAATGCACAGACCAAAGAAAGAATATTAAAAACTACAAGGGAAAAAGACCAGGTAACATATAACGGCAGACGCATTAGAATAACATCTGACTGAGAAACCATAATTAGAATATACTACGTGGAAAAATATTTTTTATATAAAAAATAAATATAAAAAATAAAAACTGCTAAGGGCAGTGGGGAAAGAGCCTAACTAAGGGAGGATATCCCAAGCAAGACCAATCAGAGAGGAGAAAGCACCAAGGAAGTGTGAAGGAGTCCAGAAGCCAATAAAAATTCCTGACCAGAGCACAGTAGATCTGATTTCCTCTCCAAACACACACCAAACACACACACACACACATACACACACACACATTTTTTTCTAAGTAAAGATGTTCACTTATTCTTATGTGTTCAAACTATGTTCAATATATATTTTCTAAAATGATCTCCAGCTAGGTGCAATGGCATGTCTATAATCTCACCACTTTGGGAGGTTGAGACAAAAGGACCTGAGTTCAAAGCCATCCTGGGCTAGATGTCACTCCCCTCTTTTGAGATAACCAATAAAACAAAAGAGTTCTATTAAAAAACTATATTCTTCTTTGTTTACTATGTTTGTGTTCTAGTCAGCACACAAAGCAAGAGGTTTTGTTGTGATATTTCCATATATGATTTGTTCCAATTGACCTTCACCACTGACTCTCCTCCCTACCCCCTGACCTCTTAATAACCATTCACCCCAGAAGTCCCTTTCTAATTTCGTGATGGGTGTACTCTATCCTCTTCCTTTCTTTCCTAACACCTCTTTTCCCTTATTGTGGTGTCCTTTTATTTGTTTTCTTTTTATTTTCTCTGTATGAATGTTTGGTCTGTGTGCATGTCTGCAAGGGTCTCAGATGCCCTAGAACTCAAGTTACAGACTGTTTTGAGTCACCAGTGCATTCTTGAAATTAAGCCCAGGCCCTTTCATGAAGAGCAAGCACTATTAACCACTGAGCCATCTCTCCAGCTCCCTGAAAAAGCCTCTTTAGTTTCATGACCTTGACCTATACCCTCACACATATCCACATACATAGACATATGTAACAATTAAAAGTCTAGGATCTACATGTGCTAAAGAACGTGGTGTTTGTCTTTTCGAGTCCAGATTATATCACTTAATATAATAATTTCCAGTTCTACCTATTTTCCTGAAAATTTCTTAATCTTATTCACTATAGCTGGATAAGATTCCACTGTTTATATGCCCCATGTTTTCAGCATCCCTTCATCCAGGCTGGTACCTTTTCCTTGCTACTGTGCATAGGGCAGTAGTGGACACAAAGGTGCAGGTGCCTCTGTGGTAGGATAGCCCCCAGGTATATTCCGAGACTGTTATTGGTCATATGATAACTCTGGTTTTAAGTTTTTGACACACCTCCACCCTGATTTCCAGTTGACGCTCCCATCACAAGTGAGAAAAGTTCCCTTTCCCGCATCCTCATGACTGTGTGTTGTCATTTGCTTCACCAATGGGCTCCATTCTAACTGGGATAAGATGGAATCTCAAAGCAGTCTTAATTTCCCCAATGGAACAGTTTAAAATATTTATTGGCCATTTGTATTTCTTCTTTTGAGAACTATCTGTTCAGTTGATTACCCCTTTATTGATTGATTGATATTGGCCCCTGCCTAGAGCACAGCTAACTAAAATTTCCCCTAGTTCTCTAGACCAGCAGTTCTCAACTTGTGGGTTGTGGCCCCTTTGGGGATCTAATATTAGAGATCCTGCATATCAGATATTTACATTACAATTCATAAAAGTAGCAATATTACAGCTATGTAGTAGCAATGAAATAATTCTATGGTTGGAAGTCACCACAACATGAGGAACTGTATTAAAGGGTTGCAACATTAGGAAGGCTGATAACCACTGCTCTGGGCTGTCTGTTCACTCTGCTGAGAGTTTCCTTTTCCATACAGAAGTGAAAAGCTACATTCCTAAAGTCACATTTTCAGATGAATGACATTCACCCCCTCTGATAGTTCATCTTCACTGTCAACTTGACTGAATTTAGAATCACCATGGGAACACACCTCTGGGTCTGTCTGTAAATGTATATTGATAAAGAATTAATGGAGAAAAGAAAACCAGACCTGAATATGGGCACCGCCACTCCATAAACTCAATGAGAGAGAGAGAGAGAGAGAGAGAGAGAGAGAGAGAGAGAGAGAGAGAGAGAGAGAGCTGCGTATCAGCACTCACACCTCTCAGCTTCCTGACTGTAAGTGTAATGGACCAACTGCTTCATGCTTCTGCATGACAATATCCTGGATATAATGGACTATACCTCCAAGCGGCAGACCAAAGCAAAGTCTTCTTTATAATGCTTTTTGTCAGGTATTTTGGCAAAGCAATTAGGAACTAACAGCCCCATAAGTCATTGTGATGGTTTGAAAGAAAATGGTCCCAAAAGGGGTGGCACATTAAGAGGTGTGGCCTTGGTGAAGTAGAGTGTAGCTTTGTTGGAGGAAGTTAGTCACTGTGCCGGTCAAGCTTTGAAGTCTCTTTAGCTCAAGTTTCCCTCAGTGTGATACGCAGTCCACTTCCTGTTGCCTTCTAATCAAGATGCAGCCAGCACCACGCCTGCCTGAATGCCTCCATGCTCCCTGCTATGATAAAAATGAACTAAACTTCTGACACATCGATTAATGTTTTCCTTTGCCAGGTGGTGGGGGCACACATATTTAATCCCAGCACTCAGGAGGAAGAAGCAGGCAGATCTCTGAGTTTGAGGCCAGCATGATCTACAGAGTGAGTTCCAGGATACCCAGGGCTACACAAAGAAACTCTACTTCAACACAATCCCCCTCAAAAAAAAAAATGTTTTCCTTTATAGGAGTTGCTGTGACAGTCTTAAAGTTAGATATTTTGGCAAAAATCCCACACACTAACCTTGCTCAGTTCCATGTAGACTAGGATTTCTTGAGTATTCCCCATTGGCATGGCTTCCTGGGACACTGGCAAGCAATGGCTTTGTCCTACAAAGATTCATAACTATGAGTTTTTATATAGTTTTAAAGAGAAAATACAATCTTTGAGGCAAAAAAAAATGAAACTAATAACCAACTTGCTACATCCTGTGTATGGATCCAGGCCTTGTTTCTTCTGCACCAGTGTGTTCTGGCTCTTTGTTTTCCGTTCATACCTTCCTGGATCCATGTTCACAGCTGTCATCCCTATTCGGGACACCTTCCTTGGCTGAGTCTTCACTGAAGACTGAATTCTTGTCATCATTTAAAATTAAGCTAATGTTGCCCTTGGTTAACCCCCCAGAAGTGGAAGGTATTGGTGAAGATACCATGCACTTCAGAAACATTGTTCACAGACCCCTGAACTGGAAGTGACATAAATGCACCCTCCCTAAGGATTAGCTTTCATGGTACCAGTAGATGTCATGCAAGCTTTCAAAGGAAGTAGGTGACCAACAGTCCTACCCAGCTATATCACCTATAAACTACATCAATGACCAGCATAACACAATAACCCTAAGGTGCACCAATGGCACACAGATCTTGGCAGTAACCAACTGCTCTCTAATTGGACTTATAAACCACTCAAGAAGAGGGAAACCACGCCTGGAATCCTAGCTAACTCCTCAGTGCCAGTGAAGTCATGGCTTTTTGAACACATGAGTTTTTTTTTTTTTTTTTTTTTTTTTTTTTTTTTTTTGGTTTTTCGAGACAGGGTTTCTCTGTCGCTTTGGTGCCTGTCCTGGAACTAGCTCTTGTAGACCAGGCTGGCCTCGAACTCCCAGAGATCTGCCTGCCTCTTCCTCCCGAGTGCTGGGATTAAAGGCGTGCGCCACCACCACCCGGCTGAGCACATGAGTTTCTAATCTGCTAAACAGCATAGCTAGGATTAAAGCTGCAGCTTTGGCAGCTGACACCACCACATTCCTTAACTTTTTGAGAGTCTAGCTTCATGGTGGAGGTACTAGTGGGAGCCATGGTTTTTGCCACAACTCGGGAGTTCCTAGGTCAGTGTCATCTGCTCCTAAACGCCATTTACCTGTTTGGTGGCAGAGTCTCTTAAAAGAGCTGTACAGTTTTTGCTGCTAATGCTGACTCAGGAAGCCTCCTTTAAAGGAGCTGCACCTCTGCTTGCCTCTAGCAAACAGAGCCTACTGGAGAAAGACAGTTACCAAGAAGCTGTGCTTAACTCTGTTCTTGTCTGTCTAGAATCCTTTTTTTCTTTCTTTTTTTTTTTTTTAAGCTTTCTCAGACTTTATGTGGAAATTCTTGCCAAACGTTTGGACACCATTTGTAAACAGAGAGTACACTTTTGTTTCCTGGACACCCAGATCCAAATAATCACACAGGAACTACATTAATTACAGCACTGTTTGGCTGATGGCTTGGACATCTTTCTAGTTAGCTCTTACATCCTCATCAAGAAAACTCTTTACAACAGAAACCACTAAAAAAAATAACCCGTCAAAATGCTGAGTTTTGAGGCCCAGTCTCAGTGGATATATCTAAAAAATGCTCCTGTGCCTAAGGCTCAGGGAACATTGTAAAAGAGGAGGTGAAAAGATTGTAAGAGCAAGAGGATCAGGAAGTTTGCTGTGAGACTGCATCTCTTAATAATGTCAGAAGCTACACCCATGAAATCTCACCCAACACGACTGCCCACACATAAGCAGAACAAGGCTGACACCAAACAGGACAGAGAAAATCCCATGAGACCTCAACCCAACACAAAAAACTATAGGCAACTAGGGAAAGCAGGGAATGGGAGAAGGGGCTTCCCCATGGAAGAACACACCGATCTGTTTCCTATAGCAAACAATCAGCTCTGAAAATATATGTGCAAATAACATTACACATAGTGAGCAAGTTATACTTAGGAATATGTATATATTACATACATGCCTGCAATAACAATCGGGGGGGGGGGGAAGGCCATGAATTTAAAGGAGAATGGAGAGGGTTTCAAAGGAAGAAAGGAAAAGGAGAATAATCTCAAAACTAAAATATTTAAAGCATACTTCAGGTGTTTCCATGACTGCTTTAATAAAATCTGATACACATCAAAAAATAAATAATTGGCAGCAAAAAAAAAATTTTTTTTTAGTTAAATTGTCCTCATGTAAGGAAGCCATCTTAGCTGGAAAAAGTGATTCCCTTTGCTTTTCAGAATATTCTGTCATAAGTATACCATATACATAAGTTATACCATAGTATTTACCATTTTTACTGTCATTATGAATTAGTTGTAAAAGCTATCTGTGTCCATTTTTGTTGTTGTTGTTGCTTGGTTTTTGTTTTTTCAAGATGGTTTCTCTGAAGCTTTGGAGCCTGTCTTGGAATTTGCTCTGTAAACCAGGCTGGCCTCGAACTCACAGAGATCCACCTGCCTCTGCCTCCTGAGTGCTGGGATTAAAGGCGTGCACCACTACTGCCCTATTTATCTTTGTACCTTTGAAACCTCAGCGCAGATGACAGATATATACAAATTTTGCAGAATCATAATAACTTTATGTCACCTTAAAGGCTCAGAGATAATCGGTACTTTTATTTTTAATTTATTTATTCATGGGATGAGGCACATGCCCCAACACACATGGTAATCAGAGAACAACTCACAGGAGTCAGGTCTCTCCTTCCACTGTGTAGGTCCCAGGGATAGAATTCAGATTACTGGGTTTGGCATAGGGACCCTATCTTGCTGGCTACTATTATTCCATGTTCAGCTAGTATTAAGCCACCACATAGAAACCCATTTGCCCATGTGCAACTTATGTCTTTGGATCTTATCAACAGGATACTGCCCATACATGAATTGCTAACGAAACTAACTAGATCGTTAAGCTCAACTTACTGAAATTTTGGAAGGTCTTGGCTTTTAAATTTTTGGGGGGATTTCCCAAAATGTATCTATATTTATTTAAACCATCTGGATTAATAGCTAATAGAATGCATTTTTAGTGTTACTTTTTTCCCTTTTTTATTGACTTTTATTGAGCTCTACATTTTTCTCTGCTCCTCTCCCTGCCTCTCCCCTCCCCATTCAACCCTCCCTCAAGGTCCCCATGCTCCCAATTTACTCAGGAGATCTTGTCCTTTTCTACTTTATACTTCCCATGTAAATTAGATCCATATAAGTTTCTCTTAGTGTCTGCATTGTTGTCTAAGTTCTCTGGGATTGTGGTTTGTCGGCTGGTTTTCTTTGCTTTATGTTTAAAAACCAGCTATGAGTGAGTACACGTGATAATTGTCTTTCTGTGTCAGGGTTACCTCACTCAAAATAATGTTTTCTAGCTTCATCCAATTTCCTGCAAAATTCAAGATGTCATTTTTTCTGCTGTGTAGTACTCCATTGTGTAAATGTACCACATTTTCCTTATCCATTCTTTGGTCGGGGGCATTTAGGTAGTTTCCAGGTTCTGGCTATGACAAACAAAGCTGCTATGAACATAGTTGAGCACATGTCCTTGTGGAACGATTGAATAACCTTTGGATATATACCCAAAAGTGGTATTGCTGGGCCTTGAGGAAGGTTGTTTCCTAATTTTCTGAGAAATCGCCATACTGATATCCGAAGGGTCTGTACCAGCTTGCATTCCCACCAGCAATGCAGGAGTGTTCCCTTTACCTCACAACCTCTCCAGCATAAGTTGTCATCAGTGTTTTTGATCTTGGCCATTCTTACAGGTGTAAGATGGAATCTCAGAGTTGTTTTGATTTGCATTTCTCTGATGACTAAGGATGTTGAACATTTCCTTATGTGTCTTTCAGCCATTTTAGATTCCTCTGTTGTGAGTTCTTTGTTTAGGTCTGTACTCCATTTTTTTTATTGGATTATGTGATCTTTTGGTGACCAATTTCTTGAGTTCTTTATATATTTTGGAGATCATACCTCTGTCTGATGTGGGGTTAGTGAAGATCTTTTCCCATTCTGTAGGCTGTCATTTTGTCTTGTTGACTGTGTCCTTTGCTTTACAGAAGCATTTCAGTTTCAGGAAGTCTCATATTAATTGTTTCTGATCTCAGTATCTGTGCTACTGGGGTTATATTTCGGAAGGGTCCCCTGTGCCAATGTGTTCAGGTGTATTTTCCACTTTCTCTTCTATAAGGTTCTGTGTGGCTGGCTTTATGTTGAGGTCTTTGATCCATTTTGGACTTGAGTTTTGTGCATGGTGATAGATATGAGTCTATTTTCATTCTTCTACATGTTGATATCCAGTTATGCCAGCACCACTTGTCAGGCTTTTAACTTTTTTAGAGGGTATTTATTTATTTATTTAAAGGGCATCCCTGCTGTGTCACATGCAGAGAGGTCATCTGAGAAGTCCAAGTCAGTTCTCTCCTTCCACCTTGTGGGTTCCAGGAATCCGACTAGAGTTGTCAAGTTTTACAGCAAGTGCCTTTACCCACTGGGCTATCTCAGCTTCCGAAACCTTTGCTTTTTAACAGCAAGTTCATCGACTGTAATATATGCACCACCCTGGTATGGGATCCTGCTAGCGGGGGGAAGATTACATGTATGGTAGCAAGGAGTACATATGTATATGGGACTCCTCTGAGTTTTCTGTCCAGTTTTGCTGTGAAGTTAAAATTGTTTTCAAAGTAACACCTGTTACTTTGTGTGCTAACCTGAAAGCTAATCTAAGAAGTAATATTTGTTTAAAATTTTTTGTATTCATTTCTGTGTGAACATATATGGGAAGGATGCATGTGGAGGTCATAGGCCAACTTGGAGTTGGTTCTCTCCTTCCGCTGTGTGTGTCCCAGGGATCAAACTCAGATCATCAGGTTTGGAGGCAAGCACCTTTACCTGCTGAGCCAACTCACTGTCCTGTACTATTTACTTAAGTGGAAGAAAATTTTACTTAAATCTTCTGCACCTTCCAATTTTATTAGAACGGATACGTGTTCCTTCTGGGCCTGGGGAGATAGAAAATACACTGAGATTTACAAGTTCTCTGCTCTATAAAAAAGGAGGAAGACACAGAGAGTCCCTGTGGGCTCCTTCCAACCTCATGCTTCCAAGTCAGGAACTGCTGGCTGAGCGACAGACTTCTGACACAAACTGAAGTTGTTTTGCAGTGAGAATCCACAGCAAAAGGACTGTGACTCTTACTGACTGGTGCCTTCCTAGGGCTGCTCTCCTGGTTTCCTAGCCGCTCTAACCCAAAGCTTAATGATAAATGTGATTTGGTGATAATGTCGTGTGTAACTCAATGCTTATTGACTTGCAAAGGACCGGTGTTCTCCAGGTGTTTGCAACACAGTCATTAATCTTTTACACCTTTTCCATTCATATGTGAGGCAGCTCAGACCCAGCTTCCCATCAGAGGCACAAGAGGATGAAGGCTCCTGGCAGGTATGGGATTGCTGCAGAAACAGCCTCAAGACCTCCTTTCGTACACACTAGACATCACACACTTTCAGACAGGGGTGAGAAACCAAGATGTGTATCTAGCCAGGAAGCATGTTTCCATGGCGATCTCATACTCCTGGGCCTGCCTTTCTTCTCTCAGCCAGGGTGTTCTGTCCGTTCAGTCTCTGTAGGCTTTGCCCGTCTGCAGGGCAGCTGGGGCCTCAGCTGCTTCATAAGCTGCTAAGAAGCCTTGAAAATTAACCCAAAAGCCAAACAATAATGCTTACAGTAATTATCTTGTGCTTGTTTGCCATAATTTTTTTTTAATTCAAAGACAAAAAGCTTCAGGACCATCAAAGCCCTTACCTCCTTGATAGTAAGCAGCAAAACACTAGAAATCACTTTAACGTTCAACAAGAGTGGAGTTTTGAAGTAAATCACGATGCACAGCCACTTGTGATGAGACACTCTAAAGCTGTTAAAGCACTTTCTGGAAGGCAATTTTACGATGAGGGAAAAGTACACAGGAAAACACAGTCTCCAGAGCGTATGTACAGATTAACTCTGATCTGGGGCTGAAGATGTGAGTTATATGCTCCACAGGGCTGACCTCACACCATTCCTCCGAAGTCCAAAGCACAGAGGATTTCCACGCGGCCTCTCTACCGCCCTCCCAGGGGTCAAATAGGCTCGCACATGTTCATACTGTTTGAAGAGGGGCACTCACCACACAAAGTCATCCAGATGGACTAGCAACGTCACAGAGAACAGATGGCTAATGAGAGAACAGGTTCACGTGCCAGAGACCCGCCAGCTGATCTCTGTGGGTGTTTCTAGAGCACGTCAGGGAGGGAACTGCTGGCTCTGTTCTGTGACGCCAGAAATTCAAACATGTGCAGAAGGTTTTGTGGTCACTGGCTGCGTCCTCACCCATCTCCGTCCTGACCAGCAGATGATGCTCCCTTGGCGTGACACCTGGGCAGCAGCTTTGCACTGGCCATTAACTTAGGCTTCTCCTATGATCTTTTGTAACTTAAATTAACCTGCTTTTATTAATCTACTTTCTACCACATGACTTGACTACCTCTACTCTGTACTGTTATGTCCAAGCTCTTCAGTGTCTCCTGGCATCTCCCGCATGCCTGGATTCCTCCTCCTCTTCCTTTTTCTCCCAGGAAGTTCCACCTATCCTTTCCTGCCCAGCTATTGGCCATTCAGCTTTTTATCACACCAGTCACATCAATACATCTTCACACAATGTACAAATGTCCCACAACAATGGACCAATTGGAAAATGTTTGAGTACATGTAAGAATTATCAGACCCCAGGAGGATTAGAATATACTAACAACATATGCTTTTCTATTTGAAGTTTTAAATTCATAATAAAAGTTGCATATAATAAATGTTGCAAGGGCTGGTGAGGCGGTTCGTCAAGTAAAGGTGTTTGCTTCCATGGCAACATGAGTTCAGTTCCTGGAACCATGTGGTAGAAGAAGAGAACTGACTCCCCCAAGTTGTTCTGTGACCTCCACATGTGCACAATGGCACTTATCTGTATACAAGCCCATATGTGTATACATGTTCATGTCCATGTGCGTGCACACACACATTAAATAAATTTTGTTCATGCCTATCAAAGAATATATTTTATTAATTCTTTCATAAATTAATACAAAGTATTTTGATCACTTTAGCCCTACTCCTTCCCGAAATATGATTTTTTTTAATTATTTTAAATGCTGAACTATACGAAGGAAAAAATCAATACTCCACTCCATCAGTTTACTTACAAAAGGTAACTGCTATAAATCATTATCAACAATTTGAAAGCCATGCTTCCAGCTACTTTCTGGAGCATAGTAAATAACTCTTACATAAAATTCTGCGTCTCTTGTTTAATAGTGTAAGGAGCCATTTTTTATCCCCACATGCACAAATTGCCTTCTTTGTCTTAACATTGAGTAGTAGTATTTATGCAAGGCCTTTGTGGTCGCATTCTCTCTTGAAGTACCATGTAAATAAAGATGAACACATTGGGGCAATCCAGGAATTTTATAAATGGTGTAGGAAAATGTGAATAGCCATTTCAAACTTGCACAATTAGAACCATTCTTCAGAACATATGCAGGAACAAAGTCCAAGTGGGTCAAGATGAAAGCATACAATGTTAGGCCATGCAAAAGAAAAGATGAGCAAATGTATCTAGCATGTGAATATGGGCATGCATGTCCACCATGACACAATCCCAAAGCCACTAAGCAGCATGGGTGAGTTGGAACACATAAATGTGTTACCATGAGGAGAGGGAAAAGAAAAAAGAAAAGAAAGAAAAAGAACCCAGAGGTTAAAAACACACCTTCAAGCTGGGCGGTGGTGGTGCAGGTCTTTAATCCCAGCACTCGGGAGGCAGAGGCAGGCAGATCTCTGTGAGTTCAAGGCCAGCCTGATCTACAAGAGCTAGTTCCAGGACAGGCCCCAAAGCTACAGAGAAATCCTGTCTCAAAACAAAACAACAAAACACACACACACACACAAGATAAATCAACCAGAGAGCTGGTCAAGAAAGCCTGCCTTAGATTTATATGGGCACTTACTTACTTTGTTGAACAATCAAAGACAAATGCAGATTTCTTTACATTACTGCAAATGACATACTGCCTTATCATGCTAGCACATGTACATATGTACAGCATTCATTTCCCAGTTCATGTCTGAACTACTGACATCAGGAATGGCAGGTCTTCGCTTTCCAGCTGTGCCCAACTTAGGATAAAATTAGATTTGAAAAGATTTCTCCATTTTCGTACATTTTAAATTGTATTTACTTGCTTAAGCATGGGCTGAAGTAAGAGAACAACTTGCAAGAGTTAATTCTCTCTTCTATTGCGTGGAATCACTGATGCTTTCCTATCATTTTCAAGCATCACTTGTTTTACTGGCTCCGTGACTGCACCACTCTGCCCATCACCTTCTCCCTGTGTCTCTGGCTCTATGGCTGCATCACTCTGCCCATCACCTTCTCCCTGTGTCTCTGGCTCCGTGGCTGCATCACTCTGTCCATCACCTTCTCCCTGTGTCTCTGGCTCTATGGCTGCATCACTCTGCCCATCACCTTCTCCCTGTACCTCTGGCTCCCTGGCTGCATCACTGCCCAACACCTTCTCCCTGTGTCTCTGGTTCCATGGATGCATCACTCTGTCCATCACCTTCTCCCTGTGCCTCCAACTCCTTTTGCCTGTCACACAACATACACAGGATGGTTGTCCAGCCCACTTATCTCACATCCCTTGTTTAATCTCATCTGTAAAACTTTTCAGTACAAGATAACGCTTACAGGGTTTAGAGATTAGTGATTTGGAAGCCATCCTCCTGTCCCCTACAGGGAAGAGTGAGAGTCACTGCTGGGTGCATGTGAAAACCAGTCCTGTGACCTCTGCTTAATACTGAAGTCACGTGTTGAAAGAAGAAAGGTTTAGATGCTCCAGTCAATAGGTACTTTGTGAGCCACGATGGTCGTGTGAGTAGGGTTATTGGGAAAATATTGATGGAATGCCAGGCAATTTATAGCAGGAAAGAGCTGTGTGACACAAATCCAGGTGGCTCTTGATTATCAAACCACAAAACGCTTTTTCAGAGACAAAAATAGCCATTGACTGAGATGCCTCCTAATCTTGATCGAACACTGATGGCGATGTTGAAAACACTAATTTAGGGTGGACTGCAGCCCCTGCACATATCCTTGTGGCTTGTCTGTGGACAAGCAGGCCTTTAGAACAGCACTCCCTGTTGCTTTGGGGGAATGCATACCCTTGACTTTGAAATACAGAACGACACCCCATAGATAAGTATAATTATTGTATGTTAATTAATAATAAAAATATAAGGGATACATCCAGGGTTCAGGGTTTAGGGATTAGGGCCCAGTGTTTGGGGGGGGCCACCCTCCTGTCCCCTAGAGCATTTCTGTAGCATGTCCAAGGCCCTACATTCAATGCCCAGTCCAACAAAAAAATAAATAAAACATTTTATTTATAATAATTTTTAAAATAAAGAGTTCTACAAAATAGAAATAAAGGATGAAATTGAAGTAACTGTTTTTTCATGATGTCATTTTTATCTTAATTTATAAACCTTAATTTCTTGAATAATATAGACACATTAGAGACAATTTATCTCTACGATGAGAACTCAGGACAGGATACCAGGATTTCTTTAGTAGATGAACTATGTGGCAGAGACTTTGATCTCTGGGCATTTAATTACCAAAAATGAATGTTTGTCTTCACCAGTAGAATAAGACAAGAACAAACAGTATCTTGTATTGCAGATTTTAAAATTCACATTATATTCAAGTCGTGCAACCAGATGCGGACTAGTACTTCTCTGTGTGTGCCCATGGGCATGAGTGTGTGCGTAAGTATGCACACTAAAGTCAGAGCACATCCCTGGGTTGCAGGTAGCATTCTTCTTGTTTGTGTGAGCCACAGTCTCTCTTTGGCATGAAGCTTGCCAAGTGAGCTAGGCTGGCTGGCTAGCCAGACCCAGAGATCTGCCTCCCTCAACCTCCCCAGCACTGGAGGTATAAGCACTTGCTATTACTCAAGGTTTTGGTTTTTTGGTTGTTTTGGTTTGGTTTTGCTTATTTGTTTTTGTTTTATTTTAACATGGATTCTGGGCCTGTGGATTGGATTCTCATGCTTGTAAGGCAGACACTTGACTGAGTTATCTCCTTCCAGTCCCTGGAACAATGCCTTCTAGAGTCATTGTCAAGCAGACAGTGAGCACAAATGTCCAGTCTTTGTACTGCTGCCCATGAAGTGTCTGGCATGGTGGGAAAGGCTGGAGACATTGGAAAACGACTTCATTTCCTATCGGCTTTCCACTCGCTCTGCCACTCCCCGTGACCTGAATTATAGACTGGGGTTTTCCCATCTATTAAAAAGATAGAGGAAGAAAGCAAACGTAAGAGGAGAGAAGAGATGGGGTAGAATCTGACGTACATGGCTCAAGGGGATCAGACACCATTAGAGACAGGCACAGTAGGGAAACACGTCAGGAGAAGGCAGCGCTTCAGCAGGTTAGACATTTCTATAATGCCAGCTTTATCATTATGATCTCAAATGCTATATTTATCACTTGTAATATGACATATGTAGTTAGAAGTGTTTTCTAAACTTTTTATTGATTCTTTTTGGACTTCACCTTATCTATTCTGATCTTATTTGTCTCCCTGCCTGCTTCTACCCTGTTCTTGCAAGCTCCCCTCCCAAAAAAATAAAATTTAAAAGAAAAACAGAAAAAGCAAAAATAAAACAAACAAAAACTCAACCAAATAACAACAACAAATCTCAGCGTGGAAGCTGAAGTGTGGCCCAGTGAGTCACACAGTTTATCCTTTAGTCCATACGTCCTTACTTGTGTTCGTTACCATGAGTCATTGCCCTCGAGGTCTCTGGCTTCTGGAACACCATTGATACTGGGCCCTGACTGGGACTCCTCTTGGATAAACTGTCGTTGCCTTGTGTTGTGGAGATTCTGTAGCTTTGGATATGCAGGTCCAGCCCCTTCACACAGTTCATAGATGATATGGATATTGGAGTTGGCTAACTCGTAACCCTGGTTCTGGGTCTGGATGGTAGCTGACTTAGTCAACCTGCCACCTTTCGCTCATTGTCACCACCAGGGTGAGTTCTCCAGCACTGCCCCAGCTAGCTCACCCAGTGCAGCAGGCAACGAGAAGTAAGACCAGTTCTGCTCTCGTGCCCTTGGGGCTAGCTCATTTGTACCCACATCACCAGGGTCAGCTCTACTGTTTTGCCCAGGGGCCTGCTCTCCCGAGTGCTGCAGTTGGTGAAGGACAGGGGCAGTTCTCCCTTGAGCTAAAACCATGAGGAGTGGGGCAAACTCTGTGCAGCCCTATCCTCCCTGTCTTTAGTGGTAATAGGAGCCACAGACATCAGCATGGCCCTCGGACACTAACATGACCCTAGGTGGCAGCCGAGATCCCATTAAAAATCAAATGAGAGGGGGCTGGAGAGATGGCTCAGTGGTTAAGAGCATTGCCTGCTCTTCCAAAGGTCCTCAGTTCAATTTCCGGCAACCACATAGTGGCTCACAACCATCTGTAATGAGGTCTGGTGCCCTCTTCTGGCCTGCAGACATACACACAGACAGAATATTGTATACATAATAAATAAATATATAAAAAAAATCAAATGAGAACAGCAAGATTGCTCAGCAGGTAAAGGCATTTGCCATGCAAACCTGACCAACTGAGTTTGGTCCCCAGAATCCACATAGAGACAGACAGAGAGAAGTGGCTGACTCCACACAGTTTTCCTCAGACTTCTACACACATTCCATGGCATGCACACACACATATGCAATAATACAATGTTTTACATTTGTGTGTGTGAGCGTACACATATACACACATGCACGCGCACCTGTCAAACACACTTGAGTGTGCCCTGATTTCTGTGCAGAGGTCAGAGGACAACTTTTGGGAGTCAGTTCTTTCTTTCCACCATGTAGGTCTCAGAAAGCCAACTCAGGTCACCAGGTTTGGAAGCAAGCACCTTTGCCTGCTGAGCCATCTCACCAGTCTGAATATTAAAAATTAAAAAAGAATTCAAAGTTTTAAATGAGATTTCCTCTTATAGACAGCAGCTTCTCATTTTTAAAAAAAGAGGAAACTTTCAGTTCAAAATTTTCCAGGATTAAAAATTTGATTGATTTACAAGAGGTCATTATATGAATATATATCTAAAAACTTCAGGCCTAAAGAGATGGCTCAGTGGGTAAGAGCTCAGGTTATTCTTCCAGAAGACCCAGATTGGATTCCCAGCACCTCACGGTGGCTCACAGCCATCGGTAACTCTGGTTCCAGGGGATCTGAGGCCCTCTTCTGACCTCTGACAACAATGGGCACTCGTAGGGTACACAGACTTACACACAGGCAAAATTCCCATACACATAAAATAAAATGTTTTTAATTAGGTAGGCATGGTGATGCACACCTTTAATCCCAGCACTTGGGAAGCAAAGGCAGGGGGATATCTATGAGTTTGAAGCCAGCCTGGTCTTCACAGTGAGTTCCAGAACAACCAGAGCTACACTGTACAACTCTGTCTCAAAAATAAAATAAAATAAAAATAAATAAATACAGTAAAAAAAAACTCAGTAGTTTTAGTCACTATGAAGAAATCTTAATAGCTAATCCACAGAGCTGAGGACCAATGGGTCAACAGTTTATTGAAATCCACTTCTCAGTGTTTCATTGTTCTGTCTCCTTTGGGAAGTCATCTTTCTGAGCTATTTGTACAAAATCAATAAGCCGGCAACTCCACTGTCCTGAGGTAGGGAAATTTGCATTCTGATTTTACCTGAAACCTACACACTATTCATGTTTGCAGATTGCCACAAATTGCAGCATTTACTGATTTTTATTTTTGCACCAAAATCCACTAGGGACGGCACAAATACCGGTGATAACAGCTGAAGCTGAAGGCCCACTAGACACTGACGGCTCGGACGCTTAAGGCCTTTCCACCAGGGTTGGTGACCTGAGTGTGATCCTGGGACCCTCACAGTGGATGGAGGGAACCAATTCCTATTGGGCTGTACCCTGACCATGTCTACACGTGCACCGTGCCGTACACAGAGAAAGAGACACACAAAGGCACACACATGCACACAGATGCACACCCACACATAGACACACACAGAGACACAGACACACACACATGGATGAACACACATGTGAACACACACAGAGACACATACACATGAACACACACACACATGCATACAGTGTGCTGGTTATTCTTTATCACCTTGACTCAAACTAGTGTTATCTGGGAAAGGGAACTTCTCTGAGGAATTGCCTCCTTCAGACTGGTGTTTGGGTATGGCTGTGAGGGCATTTTTTGATTGCTAATTGATGCAGGAGGGTCCAGCCCACTGTGGGCAGTACCATCTCTGGGCGGGTGGGCCTGGGATATATAAGGAAATTATCTGAGCAAGTCAGGAAATCAAGCCAGTAAGCAGCATTCCTCATGGCTTCTGCTTCAGTTCCTGCTTCCAGGTTCCTGCCTTGAGCTCCCACCTTCATTTCAATTGATGATAGACTGTAAAAATTCTTTTAGATGCAGCAGGATTTATTATTATATTTGAAAATACTTAGTCATATTAAATGATGAAGACATTGAAAGAGAAGAATTTAGGAAAGGACAGAGGGAAGACAAGGAAGGGGGAAGTGATGTAGTGTATTTTAATTAAAATGTTTAAAAATAAGTTTAAAATAAAAAGGCAGAGAGGAAGCTTAGCAGCTAATAGCATTGGATATTGCTACAGAGGAAAAAGGTTCCATTTCCAGAAAGAACTTGTTAGGTGCCTGTCTCCTAGAATTCTAGTCCCAAAGGAACTGATGCCTCTTCCAGCCTCTGCAAGTACTGCGCATGGATGCATGCAGGCATCCACATGCATGTAAAAATAAAATTTTTTAAAAAATGGAATTCTCTTCAGTGATGCCACAGCTCTGACACAGACAGCAGTCGAGGCTAGTTAAGATGAACTTTTGATTCTGCAAGGAAGCCGCCATGGTCTTCCTCTAAGCCATCCTATTCTGAGGTGAAAAATTCCTTCTTCTGGGATTAGAATAGTTCAGAAGAGCTCCTCATTTAAGAAAATCTGGCACAGTGATTCTGGGTAACTTTTCCTTGATTTCTCATTTTGTTATATTTGTATTCTCTGCCCCATGATTGTATGAAAATTGTGACATTGATTCATATTTTAAACAAAGCTTTTCAATCATAATATATGATCTAAAAGATTTGTTGTGTTAATCTCCATCTGCATAAGTGACTAGATTTGCTGCATACTTACCCTACTTAACCTGTCAAAAGTATAACCTGTGGCTTGATCCTAATAGAAAATTAGGAATGTCAGCATAAGTGGAATGGAAAACATTTAGACTGTAAAATTTAAATGAAATAAATTCCTTCCCTCTCAAACTGCTTTTTTTTGCTCACAATATTGATCAGAGCAATAGAGAGCAAACCAGGACACATACATACAATAAATTCATATAGTAAAATTTAAAAAATTGTTATTTTTATTTTATATAAGTGAAAAATACTTTTCTGTTACTTGCTTCTTTTTTAAAAAAATATTTTATGTGTGTGAGTTCTTTGCCTGCATGTCTGTATGTATGCACGGACATGGTACCTGAGGAGGTCAGACAAAGATATTGGATTCCATGGAACTTGAGTTACAAACAGTTATGAGGCTTCAGGTGGGCATTTGGAACTCAAGCCCGGTCCCCTGAAAGAACAACAAATGATATTAACTCTTGAGAAATCTATTCAGTCTTTGTGATTAACTCCTCTTGTTCAGCATAATTTTGAGGTTCATACCTAGGTTGGAATTCTTTTCACTGCTGGACACATTCAAGAAATAGAATGTGCTGGTGAACACAAGCTAAGTAGCCAATCAGCTCCAGGGTTGATGGGCATTCAGGCTGGAAGTCATGCATAAATAGTCTTGTTCACGTCTGCTAGAGCACATGAAAACACAAGCCCTTCTTCATGCCTCAAATCTAGACCTGGAGCCATCTCACCGTCTGAAGAACACAGCTCTCAGTAACACAGGTGCAGGTAGTAGAGCTTTATAATAAAAAGAGGGAATTCAGGACACTGGTGTCAGATGCACAGCTGTGCAGGTAAGCAAGGAGGGAAGACACCACCACTGGGGATGGGTGCACAACTGAAGAACTGCCAATGATATATTTCTCAATCCAGATGTTAGATATACAAGTATTTGTTTGGATATTAATTATAGGCAGGTAAGTTTAAATTTCTGTATCTATCTGACTGCATCTGCATTATACACATACTAGTGTGCAATACTCTTTGAAACTCCAATCCACTTCTGTGAATTTTGTCAATAACCCAGACAAATTATATAAAGCATCATCTAAGGCAAGCGGTGTATGTAGCAGATTTTATATGGGGCATGCACACCAACAAAGTCCTTCTGGGACAAATACAATATTCAGAATGTAAAAAAAAATGCAGGACAAATATTATGAGATATAATTAATAAAATTTTATCATAACTCTTTATAAGACTAGAAACCAGTTACTTGATAAATATCAGTGAGTTAGACATGGTGACAAATACCTTTAAACCCGGCACTCAGGAGACAGAGGCAGGAGGATCTCGGTGACTTTGAGGACAGCATGATCTACATAGTGAGTTCTGGGACAGCCAGACTAAACAGAGACACTCTGTCTCAAATATAATAATAATGATGATTAATAAGTGGTTCCAGTGAGGCAACTGATCAGTGTTCAGTACTTTCACATAAGCAAGGATAACCAGTACTCTGGCAGCACAAATTGAACCACAGTGACGGAGCAGGAACAGGGACTCCAGCCTCAGACACTCTTGTTTAAGTCCCAGCTCTATTCCTCTGCAGCTGTGTTGTCTGGTAAACATTCACTTCATTTAAATATTTCTCAGTTTCCTAATCTGCAAAACAGGAATAATTATAGTACTTATGCCATAGAGTTATGACGAGGAGTAAATAAGGCCATGTGTGGAGAGCCCTCAGTGGGAGCCCCGAACTTCAGCCAAACACAGTCATTTGCTACAGCTAGGATGCTTGTTGCTTCTGCCTGTTCCATACAATGCTTCATTCTTTTTCCCTAATAACTACACCCGCCTGCTTTTGGAGCAACGTTCCTCTCCTTCCAATGAGTTGACTGCAGAGGATACTGTGCCAGTCACAGAGTCTTCCCAGCCAAGCCGGATCGATTGGCCCATAGCTGCAGGCGCAAATCAACAACTACAATCCAGATGTTTCTAGAAGCCCTAGGCAGGTTCTCTTTTCTATTTCCTTTTTAATTTTATGTGTACAGATATTTTGTATGTTGTATGTCTGTGTACCACATGTGTGCCTAGTGCCCAAGGAGGCCAGAAGAGGACATTGGATTCCTGGAACTGGCGTCATAGACAGTTATCAGCCATCATGTGGGCACTTGGGGGTCCTGGTCCTCTAGAAGAGCAACCAGTGCTCTTCACCACTGAACAATACAGGACAGACGCTCACAGCTGCCAATCATCGTGGCTCCAGACTCATAATAATCGCCAACCTGGAAGAGGGCAATTACAACTTAAAGAACGACAAAGCTGACCACGCCAGCCATCACACAGTCTCCTCCGAGCCCGCTCTTACGGCATGCCCATTTGGCTTTATACTGGCCGCGGTATTCCAGTGATGTGCAGCAGCTGGCCTAGGCTTGGTACCTAACTGCTGCTTAGGGGCTCAGCATTTTGAATGCAATGGCAAGTGATTTTTAAGAGGAAGGTATCCACCTTCCCTGAAAGCTTCTTGGGAAATGATAGCCTGTTTTTTTCTCTCCTTTTGATACTAAACTCTAGGGTTTGGGTGCCCTTATTCTTCAATCCTGTAAGAACAGACCCTTATTTAATATCATAAAATTTAATATCTTAAAATCTTATTTAAGATCCTAAATTTCAATATCTTAAAATCTAAAACTAGCATTGCTGCATTTTTTTAATCCGATGCAATTTTTTTCAAAAATTTTGCTGTGAGTGTTGTATTTTCAAAGAAAAATCGTGCTCACTAACAAGGCACTGAGAGAATTGAAAGGGTGGCATTATTTTGGTAAAAGCCATTATGTTTCTGAGTCTACTGCTCAACGAGGTAATTCACATATTAAGACAGAACATTGCAGTTCCTCAGTGATGACTTCACACTACCACAGTTTGCAGAGAGTACAAGTAATTTAGAATGCCAGCACATTAATTTCCAATGACAGACACATCTATCACACCAACCAAAAGGCAGGCTTGCACAAGGCATAAATGATCAGAATGCTACTATCAAATGGTGCACTGGCGCATCTAAAAGAAGTATTCAAATATTTAACAGAGTCCCAGCTGGAGTTCAGCTTTGACCGATCCTGGGAAAGTCAAATATATTAGGGAGCAAAAGCCTCCTTGATGCAGACTGAAGGGGCACTGTAGTATTTTTTTCTTTCCTTTTAATATTTATTGTGTGTGTGTGTATGCACATGCATGTTCCACATTTATTCACAAGAAAGCACTGGATTCCCTGGAGCAGGAGCTACAAGTGATTGTAAGCCACCCATTGTGGGCATTGAGAAATGAACTCGGGTTCTTCAGAAGAACAAGAAGGACTCTTGATCACTGAACCATCTCCTCAGCCCCCACCACTATGAATGATCTATGTTCCTCGTGTTGTCGTGCCTCTGAAGACATGACTGTGTCACAATAGTGGAACATATTATCTATACATACATAATAGGTATACAGCAGATACAGAGGAGAAAATATCACTATTCAATCTCTGTGAAGATTGTCTTCTGAAAGTACTGAAGGTGGGAAATTGCTAATAATACTAAAAGATCATATTTATGCACCTGTATTCATAATGTTGTGTTGTGTCCTCTAGATAGCACTGACTGTGGAAACAAATAAAAAATCCTAAGCATGTTTCTGATTTAAAAAAAAAAAGCATTAAACCAGCTGAAAATGTCTGATTACAGATTGTCTTCCAGCTGTGCCTCTGTACCCTCAACACTGTGAACCATGGTCATCTGCCCTGCTCTTGAAGTCTATCGTCTTTTCCTCTCTTAACACAGCCAGGAGTTAATTGGATGTGTATGCCTTGAAGAGAAAGTGACAAAGTGCTCAGGACACAAGTTATGGGGATAGAACACCTGAACTGACATCCCACCACTGTTAGTGGTCTCCTTATTTCTGTGCCTTAGTTTCCTGTTCTGTCACATGTACATTAAAACAGAAAGACACACATGTATTTATATATGCATGTGTGTGTTTATGTTAGGAAGTGATAGATAGATAGATAGATAGATAGATAGATAGATAGATAGATCACATATATACATTATTGTGTCAAGGCATACAGAACATCATTTAGTCCAGGGCCTGGCATTGCTAAGTGCTTCTGTAAATGTTGACAACTGCTTTTAAAACTGCAATCCATTTAATAGTCCCACATCCTTGAAGCTGCACCCTAATAATCTTAATGATGACGCTGACATTGGTAATGACCTATTAAATACCTAGAGTGTACCCATACTGACAAAGACCCCTTAGATTAAATACCTCATTTAGTTATTGCAGTAAAGTATTTTTTATGTATGTTTTAACTCTTAAGCTACAAAGAACCTTAAAAATCAAGATATTTGCCAGGGCTGTGGTAGGATGATTATCGAGCTTGCATAATGGCATGGTTCAGTCCCCAAACCTGCAACAATTGGAAAGAGAGAGAGACAGAGAGATTTGTCTAAGATTAAACAAACAGTAGATGGTGGAATCAAGATTTGAAACAAATTCTTTCCAACTATAAAGCTAGTGTTTTAACACTTGATTGGAACTTGGAATTTCTTCAACTTCTTGCTGAAATATTTTTTTTATTGTATCTACTTGCCGGGATATGTACATATTCATGCAGTGTGGTGCACACGTGGAGGTTAGAGAATAACTTGCTGGAATCTATTCTCTCTTTCCATCATGTGGGACCTGAGAATGAAACTCACCTCTGCCACCTCAATATTTTCTTATCTTAAATTGATTTTACAATTTATTCAATGGATAATTAATCCTATCCAGAATGGCTTTTTCAGTTTTGTTTTGTTTTTTTAAGTGCGACCTCATTACCCTGATCTCCAAGGGAAGGGAGGGAGGACTGCCTTACTGCAACCTCCTTCATCATCTTAGAGATTACAGAAAACAAGCAAGAACAGGCATTCATCAAAGCTGTGCGCTCATAAACAAATGTGTTTCAATGAAAGGGGTTTGCCTTCCTGAAAAAGATCAGAGCGAGGATTGCTTTGCGCCCTGGGGTTGTAAGCAAGCCAAGAATCTTAGATTAAACAGGGAACAGTGTGGTAAAGCCCTCATCAGTCAAGCAAGGAACTCCACAACGCTGAGAACCAGAAGAAAATCGCTCCTCAAATTGAAGACCCAGACTCACAACTTCCCTCTGCACCTGTGGACCTGGAGGCCCCTACGTGTGTCTTATGCTTACTTGTCACAGGTGTTGTCCTCTGATCTCCACAAGGCCCCTGCCTCGGGCTCAGCCTTCCCAGAGATGCATCTGCTAGACATCCCAGATGCGGAACAAGACTCTGAAAAATGACCCTGGGTGCAAGGGTCACAGAAGAGTATTTGGGGAGCTGACTCAGCCTGATCCCTGAGCAGACTGCACAGCCCAGGATGGCAGGCCACTTCTCGGTCTCGAAAACAATATTAGGGATGCCAATAAAATAAGCTAAATGTAATTAAGATTTGACCAGCCTAGCCCTTAGAAGCATTTCCCAGCACTGTCTTTATTTGGCCTTCCCCAAAACACTTGGAAACAGACACTGCTGTTCCTATTTTACAAATGAGGTGACAGAAAACTCGTGGTGACAGCCATGGTCTGGGACCAGCTGAAAGACTCTGAAATGCCTCCCTTTGCTACCCTGTGCTCAGATGCATCAAATGGAGCACACACGGAAAGGTTTGGTTGTGTTCCAGGCCATGTAGTGGGAGCTCAATGCAGGCAGAGACAGAGAGTCCTGAGATTACAATCCCCTAATAGGAACAGGCACACGCGAGCACATCAACCCCCTGTACTGGCTGTCACAATGGGGCAGAGGAGAAGCATGTTTGTCCCAGGAAGAGGCGGTGACAGGAAAGTCCGAGCTTGAGAACTGCAAGGGAAGTGGCTGTAGGACAGTGTTCTGTCCTCTGTTCATGGTGTCCTACAAAAGCTTTGGTTGCTCAGCATCCACCTTGAGCAATCTCCAATCTGACAGCCACGACCACCAGGTTCTCCTGCCCCTGAAGGCTCGTGAGATTCATGTCTTTCCCGTTTCACACATCAGGTATGTATTTCTAAAATAATCATCCTTTCCAGATGGGTATGTCGTACATGAATAAGTATCCATGTGTACGTGTGTATCTTATATGCACATGAGCAGAGAGAAATTAATATAGATATACGCAGACAGATAAAAAGACATTGCATTCATTTACTTTTTCATGGAGAATGTTACCTAATCAGCTAAATTTTCTTTTTTGCTATTCAATTATTTATTTAAGAAACCTTACAAAACTGGAAGTTTGAGTATGTTTAGCATATTTGAGGCTATAGGGCCTATTAGCAACAGAAAAAAGGAAGGAAAAGGGGAGAGGGGAGGGAAAGAGAGAGACAATAGAAAGAGAGAAAGGAAAGAGGGAAGGAGGAAAATGAGGAGGAGAGAAGATGATAGGGAACAGAAGGCAGGCTTAGAAAGTACTAACTGGGCATCTACATATGCCATCAGTGTCCAGGCTACAGTAACAAACAAGATTCCCAGCCTGTGGTGCTTGCACCGTCCTGGAGAAGACAGATAAAGTGAGCTTAAACAAGCAAGGTACGTACAGGCTGAATATCGTGGAGCAAACAGCAGTGAAGGAGAGGAAAACGAGAGGACAGCTGTAGAAAGGGACGTTGGGAGAGTCTGCTCAGAATAGGTCACGAATGAGCTGAGGCCTGGCAACTTCAGGAGCTAGGAACAATGGCCCAGGTAGAGGAGACAGAAAGGACAAAGGCAGCAAAGAGATTGGTGTTAAGCACAGGTGCTCAAGCTTGAGCCCATTAGACTCACCTGAGGAGCTTTGTTTAAAACTTCCGCACAAGGGGCTGGAGAGACGACTCAGCGGTCAAGAGCACCGACTACTGGTTTGAAATAAAATGGCCTCCAAGGGGAGTGGTATGGCTTTGTTGGAGTAGGTATGGCCTTGAAGAAGTATGTCACGCTTTGAGGTCTGATATATGTTCAAGCATGCCCAGAGTTTCCTGTCACCTATGAGTCAAGATGTAAGAACTCTCAGTGCCCCCTCTAGCACCATGTCTGCCTGCCACACTTCCTACCGGGATGATAATAGACTGAACTTCTGAACTGTATGCTAACCCCAATTAAATGTTTTTCTTTGTAAGATTTGCTGTGGTCATGGTGTCTCTTCACAGCAACAGAAATTCTAACTAAGACACTGCTCTTCCAGAAGACCTGGGTTTGATTCCCATGACCCACTTGGTGGCTCAAAACTCCTATAACTTCAGTTCCAGGCTCTCTTCTGGCCTACATGGGCACCAGGCATGCATATGACGCACAGACATACTTGCAAGCGAAACACCCATACATGTAAAATAAATAAAAAATATTTTTTTAATTATGTTTAGGAAGCCGGGCAGTGGTGGCACACACCTTTAATCCCAGCACTCAGGAGGCAGAGGCAGATGGATCTCAGTGAGTTCAAGGCAAGTTTGGTCTACAAAGCAAGTTCCAGGACAAGCGGGACTATTACACAGAGAAACCCTATCTCGGAAAAAAAAAAAAAAAAAAAAAGATTATGTTTAGGAAAAAAATCTTAATGTATATGTGCACAAGTCTTCATGAATAAGTGTGAGTATGTGTGCAAGAGTACAAGAGTATGTCTGTGTATTTATAAATAAACCTGTTACTTTTCACAAGATAAAGCCATGAGTCATCAAAAGTCAGCATCTTGGGCTGGGAGTATAACACAACAGAGCACTTGCCTAAGAGTGTGTGTGGTCCTGAGCCAATTCCTAGTACTTCACAAACAAGCAAACAAATTCTAGGATTAAAAAAACCTATTTTATTTTCCCTCTATCCCCAGAGTATCTGTGAGTGAGTGAGTGTGTGTGTGTGTGTGTGTGTGTATGTGTGTGTTCACACCCCATGTGTGCAGGTGCCCTCTGAGGCCTAAGACGAGTGTAAAATCCCCTGGAGCTAGAGTTATAGGAGGTTGTGAAACAGCCCATTGTGAATGCTGGAAACCAAACTATGGCCCTCTGAAAAAACAAGTCCTCTTGACTGCTAAGCCATCTCTCTAGCTCTTTTAATCTTTTTAAGACATAAGTCTCTAAGACCATATGGACAGTGAAGTCACCAAGTCACCAGCCCAATATTCAAGACAACCCTGTATCACTTAACAAATGATATGTTCTGAGAAATGTGTTGCTAGGCAATTCCATCTTTGTATGAACATCACAGAATGTTCTTACACAAATATGAAGGATCAGGAACAGTTAGTCACCTGATGTGGCCTCCTGATGTGATAAGGAGACATGATAAGTCAGAGATGTCTAAGGGTGTTGCTAGCACATATATTGCTTAATAGTGTTTTCTTGCTTGAGACAGGATGTTATGTAGTCAAGGCTGGCCTTGAACTCCTTATGAAGCTGAATATATGGCCTTGAATTTGAAGTGATCCTTCTCCCACCTCCTCAAAGCTGGGACTATAAGCATGAACCACCATTCCTGGTTTTGTGTAGTTCTTTACCCAGGGCGGCCTTATGCATGCTAGAGACACGTGACCAGCTGAGCCACATCTGAAGGGTCACTAGCCCACTTGAACACATGGCTCTGGCAAGACTTGCCCTTCTCCCCCAGTCAAAGACTATATAGTTCTAGGAAAGTCAACATGTACTAACCTTGGCTTTATCTTCTGTAGTTTCACTTCTAACTGTTCTTGTTACCTGAAGTATGTCAACCCAGAACAAGGCTTTTGTGCTTTAGAGCTCACCCTGAGAAAGGCTTGAGGCCACAATGGGATCCCGAACAGCCAGTATAGTGCTGGTGGGCTAATAAAGACTTTCTATTGGCTTCAACCCATGTCCAAGCAGTCTTCTGTGAATATCCCACAATACCTGGGGAGATACATCAGTCAGGAAAGTGCCTTCATTGCCAGCATGAGCAGCCTGAGTTCAAATCCCCAGTATTCACCTAAAGCGGGGAGTGGTGACTTCCATCTGTAATAAGGGCTGGAAAGGGTAAGATGGATAGATCTTCTGAGCACACTAACCAGGCAGTCTAGGTAATCGGTGAGCTCTATGATTAGTGAAAATCTTTGTCTCAAAAAGGTGGAGAATTATAGAGACCTCTGGCATCCACAAACCCACATACTTGTATACACACACCCATGCACACACAAGCACACATGCATACACTACATAGACACACATAATAATTTTTTTTATTTTCAAGGAAAAATAGAAAACAAGCCTAGCTCAGTCAATGGATAAACCAACACTGTTATCTATCATCACTATCAAGTATTATATACTGTATATAACTGTGTGTGCCGTGCTGTTTATGACTGGCGGCATAGTAGGGTTTTCACACCAGCATCGTTACAACCACGGCTATGATGTCACTAAGGGCTAAGAACTTTTCAGCTCTAATATAATATTTGGGACTCCTGTCTCATCTGTGGCATGTCTGAAACATCACCATGCAATGCTAATTCAGTTCAGGCAAGAGAAGCATAAACAGAAAGCAGATGAAATGGCATTTAGTTTGGCAGTTTGCTTTCTGGGCAAATAAGCTATTTATCTCAAGTGCCTCATTGCGTCTGTCCTACCCATTGGTAGGTTCCATTTGTGTGTGTGTGTGTGTGTGTGTGCCTACGTGGATAGAATCAAAGTGAGGGCTTTAAACTTAATCTTTACCGTTGAACTGTATCCCTGGTGTTTTTGAGGCAAGGTCTAACATTGTATAGCCTAGGCTAGTCTCAATCTTGAGCTCCTTTTGCTTCGACCTTCTGAATGATGGGATTACAAATGTGCGTCACAATGCTTGACTGCAGTTGTCCTTAACGCCTTTAAAGACATGGGTTCTGGCTTGAGAGACAGGCAGCAGAACACAACTGATGATGACCCAACAGACCTTCAGTTCTTACTGTTTCTGAACTCCAGTCTGTCACGGGAGTATAGGCAGAAAGCTCCGTCCAAAGAACTCATATATGCGGAGAATCACCCAGAAGGATGCTTCCAACACTTTGTTAGTGCTGACTCTCCTATAATAGCCTCTGTGGCAAGAGCCAAGAAATCAATAGCCAGGAAGAAGACTGTCAGTTACTTGAGGCATGGTAGTTATAGCTGTCACATGCAAAGAGCTCCCCCTCCTCCATCACAGAGCTTCTGAATGTAAACTTGAAGATCGGAACAATTACACAAGGGGCCAGACCAGAACCTCAGCTGTGGGCATATCTTAGCCAGGGTTACTATTGCTGTGATAAAACACCATGACCAAAGCAACCTAGGAAGGAAGTTCCATATCACTCTTCATCCTCAAAGGAAGCCAGAACAGAAAATCAAACAGGGCAGGAACCTGGAGGCAGGAGCTGACACAGAGCCCATGGAGGAGTGCTGCTTACTGCTTACTGGCTTGCTCCTCATAGCTTGCTCAGCTGTCTTTGTTATAGAACCCAGCACCTCACCAGCCCAGCGATGACACCACCCATAATAAGCTGGGCCCTACCCCATCAATCACTAATTAAGAAAATGAGCTATGGACTTGCCTACAGCCCCATCTTATGGAGGCATTTTCTTAGCTGAGGCTCCCTTCTCTCTGATGGCTCTAGTTTGTGTCAAGTTGGCGTAAAACCAGCCAGCACAGGGCAAGGAGCACACAGTGGTCTTGCATCACACAAAAAACAGACTCCAGCAGAATGATTAGTCCAGGAGCAGCCACTGTGTCATCAACAAATTCCACAAACGTACTCGGGTTCACTGAGATTGCCTGGCGTTAGAGCCAAACGGTACCCGGAGATAAGAATCGAGAGAGAGACAGAGACCCAATTTGGATCAACCGTCTGAGCTCTTAAGGTCCAAATGAGGAGCAGAAGGAGGGAGAACATGAGCAAGGAAATCAGGACCACGAGGCGTGCACCCACCCACTGTGACAGTGGAACTGATCTATTGGGAGCTCTCCAAGGCCAGCTGGACTGGGACTGAATAAGCATGGGTTGAAACTGGACTCTCTGAACAAGGCGGACAATGAAGGCTGATGAGAAGCCAAGGACAATGGCACTAGGTTTCGATCCTAATACATGAACTGGCTTTGTGTGGGAGCGTAGCCTGTTTGGATGCTCACCTTCCTGGACCTAGATAGAAGTGGGAGGACCTTGGTCTTCCTGTAGAGCAGGGAATTTGGACTGCTCTTCAGTATCGAGAGGGAGGGGGAGTGGACTAGGGGGAGGAGAAGTGGAGTGGGGATAGGGGGAGGGGAGCGGGGGGAGGGGGCAATATGTGGGAGGAGGGGGAGGGAAATGGGAAACGGGGAGCAGTTGGAAATTTTAAGTAAAAAAGAATAAAAAAAGAATAAAAAAAAAAGAATGCCTGTTTCAACAGCGACACCCTGTGGCAGCATCAGCAGTAACAACCCTGCTGTTAAGAGCACTGAACCTTTAGTTTCCCTGGTAGTACGAAGAAAGCGCAGAGTATCTTTCAGGAGAACGGTCTGGGGAGTTGTCACAGAAAGGGAGACAGCAGAAAGAAGAAAAACGCGTTCTCACTACTGATGCTATGAGATCACAGAACGAGTTAAATTAAATATTGAGCATGTATCCCAAGCTACAGAATAAATAATGCAGCTGCCTTTTGTGCCCTCCACAATTCTCTGTCATTTCATTTACTTGTTTCAACAAAGTCTACATGCCCTGTATTTGTCTTCATTACTGGAGGAAGCTGACAATCAGAAACTCAGGAACGTGCTCACAGGAACACTGGCTAGGGACATTCTCTGATCCAAGTAAGCACAGAACAGTGGAGAGAACTAAGCCAAGGTTGCGCTCCTAATATGTAGAATTTTCAGCTCCTAGCGATGCTGCCTACAGCCTAAATTTCACAAAATACCTACTCAGAGTTGGGCATGGTGGTGCACGCCTTTAATTCCAGGACTTGGGAGGCAGAGGCAGGCGGATCTCTTTGAGTTCAAGGACAGCCTCTGAGTTCTAGAATAACCAGGGCTACATAGAGATCCTCTTTCAATAAATAATAATAAGTATTCTTTAAAAACTACTAAATGTCTATTCATTTTCTTCACCAATTTCTCAGCAGGTCTTTTTTTAAAAAAATGCCAAAGTATATCAATAAATAGTATTATTCTTACTATTAAATGCCTATCTAATTTCCTAGACACAATGACAGACTTGATTTTACTTACCTTTGCAAAGATCTTTGTAGAATGCAGCTGTTAGACTGACTGGATGTGGTCTATCTGTTGCCAGCCCAGATGATTTTGGAGGTAGAGTTGCCAGAGAGCCAGATACAGTGGGGCACAACTGTAATGCCAACACTTGGGGATAGGAGGCAGGAAGGTCAAGAGTTCAAGGCCAGTCTCTGATACATAATGGGTTCAAGAGCCTCTTGGGATGTGTGAAACCCTATCTCAAAAAGATGTATACATAGTACTATGTACATGATTATTTTAATATATTAAATATGTATCAATATTGCAATACTGCTCAATGTAAAGAAGTCTGCGGATACCGAGGCCTTCTCATACCACTCACACTTGGTCCCCGGGTGCTTCAGAAGGGTGAGAGTGTTTTGATATGAGATGGCTTAGCTATGCACTAAAGCAGTTCACGGGAAACTGTGGGCATGCTCTAAAAGGATGCCTCCTCTCCTTTTTCCCATAAGAACACTGTAAACTTAGAAGGAAGCCAGTGCCCATAAGTCTTGTTGCCAATAAAATCTTAGCAAAAACAGACCTTGCTATGTAAAGTTCCAGGGCAGCTGTTGAAATCAGGAGTTGGAAACTGGAAGTAAAAGAGAACTGAGGAAAAAAAATGTATTATACAAAAATGAGGAAAGAAATGATTTCTCCAAAAATTAGTGGAAAGAAAAGTTAAAACATTAACTATTTAAACAGGGAAAGAAAAATGATAATATAACGAAAGGAAGAAAAGTGGGTGCAAAAAAGTAGACACAGGTGTGTATCAGTTAGCTATTGCTACATAACAAAATACCCTAAAACTCAGTGCCCCAATACAATGGTCATTTATGAGTACAGAGTTCTGCAGAGCTGGCTTTGCTTCTCTCTATGGATCTACAGGTCAACAGAGAGAACTCTGCCCCACATCTCTGCTGCTTCACCTGGAGCCAAAATTGAATTCTTATCTGTCAAAGGGGAAGCACAGAGACAATCCTCTGTGGGACTGATAACAAGTTTATTATTCAGAGAAGGGAACTAACGCTTAAAGAACTGAGAATTGGACCAGTTAGCCTAACACAGGTAAAACTTGGAGACATTTTGTTACATGAAACAAGCCATTCACAAAAAGGGGACTGTATGATTCTATTTACATGAGACTAGGAAGTGTCCGATTCATTGAGACAAAGAAAAAAATGGTTTCCAAGGGGAAGGTATGGAGAATTAATGTTTAAGGGATGTCCGGTTTCAGTTGGTTAAAATAAAGGCTTTCTGGGAAGCCTGAGGGTGGTGGTCACAAGTGTGCTTGCTGCCAAATCGGACCACCTGGGTTCAAACCCCAGCAACCACCCAGTGGAAGGAGAGACCTGACTCCTGTGAGTTGGCTTCTGACATGCACAGGTGCATCATGGTTTGCATGTGCACACATGTACACAACAAACAAATAGTAACAGAAAAATGTAATGAATTGACGAGATGGTTCAGTGGGTATAAGCTCTTCCTGCCCTGAACCCACATGGTAGGAGAGAATTGATTCCTGCAAACTGTCATCTGATCTCCATAAGCAAGGCTGTGACACCACACACACATAACATAAACATAATTTTAATGATTAAAATGTTGAAGCTGTTGGAATTCTATAATAGGAATACAAAAGAAAAGACAGAAGTTTGTAGTGAACCTGATAAGAACTGTAGAAAGGTCCTAGCCTGGAACCCGGGTGTCTGAGGAATTGGAGCTCAGGACAACTGGCTTTTAGGTATAAAGGGAGTTTCCCATGATGGCTCAGAGCTAATCAACTGTGCCTCCCAGTGTGGGGGCAGTGGAAGTAGCTCAGCTGGAGATTCAGGGCATCCCAGTTGAGTACAGCCAGGTATCATTCATGTAAGTGAGCGAAACGCTAAACAACCGTCTACGTTGCTATAGAAACACACATATTTATGCAAACACATGGTAGCCTGGAGGCAATACTCAGTCGCTATGGCTGTTTTTTTTAAAGACATTAAACTAATAAAGGAGATGGTTAGCTTGATCAGAATGTCTGTCTTAGTAGTACCAAGAATGTGTTTGGGTATTTGTATGACTTGAAGTTAAATGAGAAAAGCATTGTGTGCTAACCTCCTTGCCTTTATTGTGTCAACAGAAATGTCAGTATCTGCAGGAGAATGCCATTCTGCTTGCAATGGGCAATAGTTAATGCTGAGATGCCTAACTGATCAGAGGGCTGAGAATAAGTTACTACTGAGCACTCGGCCCTAAATGGAACAACTGCAACACCCATTCAAGGCTTACAGAATATTAAGGAAGGAGCAGGGAAAATGTAAGAGCCAGGGCCTGAAAGTGGACATGTGGTGCTGTGAAATGCTTATGTCTTCTGCACATGGTCGCCCTACTGTGACCTCCCAGCAGTGGTGCCCTGCACAAGGCAGAGCCCACTAACATCCCATGGGCAGGTTATGATTGCTAAGGTAGGAGTCAGTCATATATTCCTCAGTGGTGTGGACACTGGTAGGTTACCCTTGCTCAAGGAAATAGCTCCCCTCAGCTGCACTTGGGAAAGCAACCAAACTTAAATGCAATAAGACATGAAATTTTTAAAAATTAGGCATGGAAATAGGAAAGATTTGTTTGGGAAGAGGAGGGTTGACAAGAGGGACAGGGAGGAAAGATAGGATAACAGGGGAGGCTCAGGGGAGATGGCTCAAATGGATAAAATAGCTCACCATGAAAGCAAGGGGGGAAAAAAGCTAGACATGGCTGCTTGTGCCTATAACCCTAACACTGGCAAACAGACAGGTGGATCCTGGGAGCGGTGATGATGGTGGTGGTGGTGGTGGTGGTCATGGTGTTGGTGTTGATGGTGATGGTGGTGATGGTTATGGTGGTGGTGATGGTGGTGGTGGTGATGGTGGTCGTGTTGATGGTTATGGTGGTGATGATGGTGGTGGTGGTGATGGTTATGGTGGTGATGGTTATGGTGGTGGTGGTGATGGTGGTGATGGTTATGGTGGTGATGATGGTGGTGGTGGTGATGGTGGTGGTGGTGATGGTTATGGTGGTGGTGATGGTGGTGGTGGTGATGGTGGTGGTGTTGATGGTTATGGTGGTGATGATGGTGGTGGTGATGATGGTGACGATGATGATGAAAACCACACTTTGTCCTACTTTGGCCTCTACATTGTCTTGCACTCTCACCCACTCACAGGTGTGTATGTATATCACAAGTGTAAAAACCAGAATAAAAATTAAAAAGGAAAGGCCAGACATGCAAGCACATGCTTTTATTCCCACTATTCTGGAGACAAATGGAGAGAGAGATCTCTCTGAGGGTTTGCAGCCAGCCTGGCCTACACAGTGAATTTTTGGCTAGCCAGAGATTATACTGTGAGACCAGGCTTGGTCTACGACAGCTAGTTCCAGGACAGCTAGGGCTGTTACACAGAGAAACCCTGTCTTGGGGGAAAAAATTATAAAAAAAATCAAAAAGGAAATGGGGACAATATGACCACAGTACATGAAATATATGTATGAAATTGTGAAACAAACATTTTTAATGGCAGAGTCTGTTTTGTTTGATCAAAGGTTTGAGATGCTGTTTTGGTTCAATTCTTTCCATTTCCATGCTATTTTTATTATTCAAATCAGGCTGGAGACGTGGCTCATCCATTAAGAGCACTTGCTGCTCTTGTAAAGGACTCAGGTTTGGTTCTCAGCACCCACATGGTGGCTCACATCCATCCTTAGCCCCAGTTCCAAGGTATCCAACATCCTCTTGGCCTCAGAAACAGTGCTGATGGTGCACACACATACCACCACACATACATACACATACATACCATACATTCAGGCAAAACAGTAAATATACATAAATAAAAATAATAAATTCCTTTTTCTAAAGGTCTCTCAGAGCTACTGCCCTGGTATGCCCTTGGGAGGCATGTGGGCAATTGTTGCACTGCCCTGCTCATCCCACCCACACCTACTCTCTTCCCTCTGAGAGCTGGGCACCTTGGACTGCCGCCTTCCTTCATGCACTGCTCAGTTCTCAGGGGCTCTCCCTTGTTCTCTCTGCAATGATCTGTGAGAAAGGCGTGCAACCAGGAGTCCCAAATGCTTCCGGTTGGGCTCAGCCATTGGTTCCCGGTTACACATAACTTTTACTCAAGTCTCAAACAAAAAAAAGTTTAAAGTGTATCCATGGCTGCTACTATAAAATTGCTGCCGTTCGAAATAATAGGAACTAATTTAATCTTTAAAAAGCACTGGAGATCAGCTGGGAAAGGAAGGCAGGCTGGTGTAACAGCTGTCTCTCCAATCTAATTGTAAAATCCTACAGCATATCACAGTTGTATGTATCACCAAACCCCCGGCTTGCTTGCTCAGGCTTCCCTGGTTCTCCATGCTATAGAACACCTGATCCAGCAGATGGCAGAAGAGAACTAGATCGTGGGGAAACGAGTCGAGGCATTTCATTCAACCTGCCCCGGGAACAGAAAGAGAACATCCTCATTCTCGCGTGTAATCTGAAACAGCCCTGTATAATAGCTTCACAGTCAGTCTTTCCGGGTTGTACTAACAAAGTTGGGTCTGAAAGTCACGTGAGTGACCACTGCAATGAAAACAGTCTCTCAGGGTTCTGGTGCCTTCTGCCTGTAAGCCCAACTACCGCTCCCTCCTGTTCATCCCTCCGTGTTAATGTGACTAATTCACTTTAACGTTATGGTCTCGAAGTAGATATTATTTCCTCTGAGAAACTACCTCTGATGGCACATAAAAGATTGAGCTGGTGTTTGTTTTGTTTTTATTGTGCCTGTGTGTGTGTGTGTGTGTATGTGTGTGTGTACACGAGCACACAAAGGAATCGTAGAGTGGAGGACAAGCAAGAGCCAGTTCTCTACTCATGAATTCAAAGAAGCTATAGCCACCTGTACAAAATCAAGCCGGTCACTAAGTACAGCCTGAATCATGGATGGGGCGGGCTCTTGCTCCACTCGTGGCTGAGGGCTACTGGCAACTGAGGGGTGCTGTGGGAAGAGGAGCCGTTTTTCTTCTGGGGTGTGGCCCCTGACTGGTTGCCCATCTGCATGCGGAAGACAATACTAACCAGACTCGGCAGACTATTTGAAAAAAATAACAGAAGAAAAAAAAAACATAAAGGTGGGGAGGACACATGCTGGGGAATCTGGAGAGGGGCCGATATTATCAGATACACTGTCTACATTATGAAAATATCAAGGAAAAATAAAATATGTTTTTAAATGAAGCTACAGTCCCTGGATCTTGCTATCTATATGTGTGGGTATTTGAGAGGTTGAGTCACCTTCTGACTTGAAGGACTTGTCCGGGACCTGGGCAGGGTCAGGAAGGAAGAGGAGGCGATACAACTGTCGCAGCAGCCACAGGGCTGTCTGCAGATCAGAGGATGTGGTTTCCTCACACGGGCGTCCACAGCAGACAGACAGCAATGTCTTCCCAGACCCGCCCATGGGCTGTCACCTCCTGAAGCCCTCAGAGCCACCTACAACCCGAAAACACAGCAAGGCCTTCGTGTGGGACTCCTAGAGCCCTCAGGAGACCACAGACGATCATGAGACAATCATGAGAGCCAGAGAACAGTGAGAGTGACTCCTACACAGTTGTGACAGGTGCAGGAAGATGTCATTTTATAGGATAACCGCTAATCTGGTTATTTTATTTCTGATAATATATAGTAATTGAGAAAATTTTGGGAAAATAGAGAAAATAGGTAAAATTTACAACATGTTATTCTATTACCCAGAAAGCAACAACAGTGAGAAGACTTGAACTCCAGTCATGTGATACACTGATGACATTTGTGTGAGTTTTCAAAAATTACTTCATCCCCAGTGTTTACTTTAGTTCTGTCATCAATAATTTGATCACCCAGCTCTGTGTCTAAAATCTAATTAAGTCTTCATTTCAGTCCCTCAGGTGTTTAGTCAGTAATAAATTCACATAATACTTAATAAGAAAAATATTTCGAATAGTTTCACACTTGGATGGATTTTCTAAGATCGGGTGAACACTGTCCTCAACATTAGCTAGTCTTAATTAATGGAAAAGACCATTCAGCTTCTGGAGATGTCATTTCCTCATCAATAAGGTGATGGTGCTTATCTACAATGAGACATTCAGAGTCCAAAAGGCAGTTCTGTTATTACCCTGGCATAGCTGGCATAAACAGAGGCTGCTCCAGGAACTCCTGGATATGATCACCCCACCCAGCTGACCCAAATGATCTCAGAGATTTCTTCTGGCCTTGTGTTCTGTCACTCTATAACAGAAATAGGGGTAGAGAACAGTTGTATTTGTTTAAACACATTCTCTGTTCAGATACACACACACACACACACAAATCATGTGTCTCCTCTGGTATAGTTTCATTTTTAATGATCTATGCCATGGTCGCTGATAACTCGGAAGAATTTTCGTGTGGAAGAAGAGAGAACAGGTGGGCTCGTGTTCTCTTCTCCTCCCCAAGCAGATGATCACACATGGAAACTGTTCATCGTTCTTGATGGGAGGAGAAGCCAGAATTGTTGGAGCTTCTAGGCTTGGAATCTCTGCCCGATGTATTCACTGAGATAAAGCTCTCTCGGCACTCACTCTCACAACTGTGCTCTCTGTGGTCTCGACACTGTTAGGAACTGTTAAATTTCATCACCTATTACTGTGAGTTTACATGAGGGAAGGAAGAAAGGAAAGAAAAAAAGAAGTGGCACTAAAAGAGAGGGGGGAAGAGACCAGAGCATAATAAGAAGCCTGGGGACAGACATATCCCATAGGAGTGACAACTTGTGGACCTGCAAAATTATCTCAGGAAAAAAAGCACAATTTAAACTGGAGCACCAAGGGCTGGGGTGTGCAAATCAGTGGTAAAATACTTGTCCAACACCCAAACATGGCCCTGGGTCCAGTTTCCAGAACCACTAAAAGAAAAAAGTAAATTTTGGCTTGGGAGTGGTGGCTCACATCTGTAATCCCAGTACTTGGGAGGTGGAGGCAAAGGAATCAGAATTTTAAGGTCATCCTCCACTACACAGTGTGTGTGAGGTTTGGGTTCCAGGTTAGCCTGGCCTACATAGTAAGTTCTAGGACAACTTGAGACAGTCAAACAAACATACAAAACTAAAACCCAATTACTGCTTCATGGCATGGCAAAGATTTTAGCTGAGAATCTCATTATCTTGAATAAAATAATTTACTTCCTACCTTCTGTTCAATTAAATGTGGCCATATGACTAAATTTGAACCAAGAAAGAATGGATGAAAGTATTATGTAAAACTTCCTAAGACATCTTTCAAAAGAAAGAGGTATTCCTTTGTTATAGAATGTGGGTGTGATTCTGGAACGTTAGGGATTTTGTCAACACAAAGGTAACCCAGTAAGAGAAGAGGAAAGAAATAAAAATAAGGGCCATGATGAGGCTGGTTTAGAACTAATGAACTTAATCTACAATGCCCACCTACAGGTAGATTTTTATGCAGGAGAAAAATATAATACCAAACTCAAACCAAACCCCTGTACTTGGTGACAACTTATTTTCTGTATGCTTGAATTACTAAACAATTTAAATTTTAATTAAAGCAAAATTGTATATACAATTTTAAAAAATACACACTGTTTTACTTAGGGTTTCTATTGCTGCAATGAAACACCATGACCAAAAAGCAAATTAGGGAGGAAAGGGTTTATGTGGCTTACACTTCCACATAGCTGTTCTTCACTGAACAAAGTCAGGACAGGAACTCAAATAGGGCAGGATCCCGGAAACAAGAGCGGATGCAGAGGCCATGGAGGGGAGCGGCTTACGGACTTACTTTTTCATGGCTTACTCAGCCTGCTTTCTTTCTTTTTTTTTTTATTGATTTTATTGAACTTTACATTCTTCTCTGCTACCCTCTCTGCCTCTCCCCTCCCCTTCAACTCTCTCCCATGGTCCCCATGCTCCCAATTTACTCAGGAGATCTTGTCTTTTTCTACTTCCCATGTAAATTAGATCCATGGATGTCTCTCTTAGGACCCTCATTGTTGTCTAGGTTCTCTAGGTTTGTGATTTGTAAGCTAGTTTACTTCGCTTTATGTCTAAAATCCACTTATGAGTGAGTACATGTGATAATTGTCTTTCTGGATCTGGGTTACCTCACTCAATATGATGTTTTGTAGCTTTATCCATTTGCCTGCAAATTGCAAGCTGTCATTATTTTTTTCTGCTGTGTAGTACTCCATTGTGTAAATATACCACATTTTCCTTATCCATTCTTTGGTCGAGGGGCATTTAGATTGTTTCCACGTTGTGGCTATGACAAACAATGCTGCTATGAACATAATTGAGCACATGTCCTTGTGGCACAATTGAGCATCCTTTGGATATATACCTAAAAGTGGTATTACTGGGTCTTGAGGAAACTTGTTTCCTAATTTTGTGAGAAATTGTCACACTGACATCCAAAGGGGCTGTACCAGCTTTCACTCCAACCAGCAATGCAGAAGAGTTCCCTTTACCCCACAACCTCTCCACCATAAGTTGTCATCAGTGTTTTTGATCTTGGCCATTCTTACAGGTGTGAGATGGAATCTCAGAGTTGTTTTGATTTGAATTTCTCTGATGACTAAGGATGTTGAGCATTTCCTTAAGAGTCTTTCAGCCATTTTAGATTCTTTTTTGTTGTTGTTGTTTTGTTTTGTTTTTAATATTTATTTATCTATTATGTATACAATATTCTATCTGTGTGTATGCCTGCAGGCCAGAAGAGGGCACCAGACCTCGTTACAGATGGTTGTGAGTCACCATGTGGTTGCTGGGAATTGAATTCAGGACCTTTGGAAGAGCAAGCAATGCTCTTAACCACTGAGCCATCTCTCCAGCCCCTCCCCCACTTTAGATTCTTTTGTTCAGAGTTCTCTATTTAGGTCTGTACTCCATTTTTTTTATTGGATTATTTGTTTTTTTGATGACTAATTTCTTGAGTTCTTTGTATATTTTGGAGATCAGCCCTCTGTCTGATGTGGAATTGGTGAAGATCTTTTCCCATTCTGTAGGCTGTTGTTTTGTCTTGTTGACCATGTCCTTTGCTTTACAGAAGCTTTTCAGTTTCAGAGGTCCCATTTATTAATTGTTTCTCTCAGTGTTTGTGCTGCTGGAGTTATATTTAGGAAGTGGTCTCCTGTGCCAATGCGTACTTCCCACTTTCTCTGCTATGAGGTTCAGTGTGGCTGGCTTTATGTTGAAGTCTTTTGGACTTGAGTTTTGTGCATGGTGATAGATATCAATCTATTTTCATTCTTTTATATGTTGATATCCAGTTTATGTCAGCACCATTTGTTAAATATGCTTCCTTTTCTCCATTTGATATTTTTTGCTTCTTTGTCAAAACTCAGGTGTTCAAAGGTATGTGTATGAATATCCGGGTCTTTGATTTGATTCCATTGGTCCTCCTGTCTGTTTTTATGCCAATATCAGGCAACCTGCTTTCTTGTAGAACTCAGGACCACCTGCTCAGGGTTGGCACCACCCACAATGGGCTGGGTCCTCCCCCATTGATCACTAATGGAGAAATGCCTTACAGCTGGGTCTCTTGGAGGCATTTCCTCAACTGAGACTCCTTCTTCTCTGAAGACTCTGGTTTACGTCAAGTTGACACACAAATCCAGTCAGCACAAACACTGAAGCCAGGCTTGATAGTATTTATCTATGGTCCCAACATTTAGAGGAAGAGGTGGTGAGATTTTGATTTTGAGGACTGCCTGATCTATATAATGAGACCATGTCTCAAAAAATAAGCAAAATAAACAAAAATTAAATATATATTGAAGATGAAAATATTTTGTTACTTTTGGGGGGAGTGGAGGCAGGGTTTCTTTCCCTGGCTGTCCTGGAACTAATTCTGTAGACCAGCCTGTTACCAAAACTCAAGAGATCCGCCTGCCTCTGCTTCCCAAATTTTTATTACATTTTTTAAAATTTATTTAGTTTATGCATGTGACCACAGGCCATGTATGTGGAGATCAGAGGACAACATGCAATGTATGTTCTCTCCTTACACTTGTGTGGGTTCTAGAGATTAAACTCAGGTCTTCTGGGTTGGTGGCAAGTGCCTTTACCTGCTAAACCATCTCAGCACCCCCCACAAAAAAAATAGCACCATTCCTTCTGATACTAGGATTGTGTATGGTCGTTTTTATCTTATCTTTGTATTTGTCATTTTTTCCATGTTGATTATTATTTATCTAAATAATTCTTTTAATTTATCCTTTGTGTTTACTGAGGTATAACTTTTCTTTCGTTGTGGTTGTCTTCCCTCTGACCACACATAGCCGCCCGCCCCCTCAGTATGAAATGAGAACTATTGTAAATGAAGATGCACCCTCTTGCCCCATTTCCCCAACTCTCTTTTTTTTTTTTTTTTTTTTAATTCTCGAGACAGGGTTTCTCCGTAGCTTTTGGTTCCTGTCCTGGAACTAGCTCTTGTAGACCAGGCTGGCCTCGAACTCACAGAGATCCGCCTGCCTCTGCCTCCCGTGTGCTGGGATTAAAGGCGTGCGCCACCACCACCCGGCTCCCCAACTCTTAATGCTTCCTTTTTACCAAGGACTTTTCTCCCCATCAGCAACCTGAGCTCCTGGCTAGGGTCCTCAACTTAAACCTGGTTCTGGTACTAGCTCTTCCTCTGAGTCTTAATTAGAGGCTAAAATTAACATTATCTTGGGTATCTCAGAAACCAACAGCCATTTTTTTTCCTTGTATCTGAATAGTCATGTTCTTCATAGCAAGGATCAAACTCATTTAAAGTATCCAAAACCCTTAAATTTGGAGGACATCTTTATTTATCTCTTGATATAAGATCTGAAATTGTATTTGCCTCACGCATTTATTTCTCTAATACTGCAATAAAAATTATTTCAATTTACTGGATTAAAACAATACACATTTATTATCTGAATTGTTGGGGAGGTATCATAAAGTGAGATACCACTTAGTTAGGGCCCTCTATTTAATGACTCCCAACATGACAGAAATCAAAATGACAGCCTAGACTACCATAATTTTAAAGTCCAACTGGGACTGGGCAGACGCACTTCTAAACTCACCTCACAGTTATTGACAGAATTCAGGACATGGATGCTGTTGGGTCGAAGGTCACAGGGTTTCGATATGTGTTGACCAGAAGTCATCACTGGTTCCTTGTCATCAAGCCTCTCCATGATGGCATCTACCTTCATCAGAGCACACCAGAAAGCACGGGAAGAACAAGAATGAGACCGTGGTAGCAAGAGAAGGATACCTAACCAGGTAGAAATCACAGCCTCTTGTGACCTAATCATGGCACAGATATCTCAATTGCCTCGTCTTATTCATGAAAAGCAGGTCTCAGAGTTCCAACTCAAGCCCAAGGGAAGGAGATCACACACTGGATTTAGTACCAGGAGTTGGGGGGGGGGGGGGCACTCAGATGACTGCCTATCTAACTAGGTCTCACCCTCTAGTCCCAAAGTCCTCCTTACGGTTTCTTCTCAGAGGCCTAGCAGAACCTCAGGCAAACCGGACCAAATGCCCTCTTCTGCTTCCCCTGGTTCCGGTGAGATGGCCCAGTCATACTCATACCTCCTTTCTCTTTGCCACACAACCCCAATTGGCATAGGCTTTTGGAGAAAGAAAGCGGTCAACAGAAAAAAAAGGAAAGCTTGTCTAAAGCTAAAGACTTAAAGATGTTCTGGTTTCCAAAAGAAATCCTGCCCCATGGTTAAAAAACAAATCCTCCCTGTGCTTGTCCAGTACACTTGACCTGGGGCCCCACAGCGCACTATTCCTGTTCACAGGCACTGAAGCCCCACTGTCTTCCTGAAAGAGTTATCTTGCCCTTAGCTGGAGCTCAGCTCCACAGAGGGACTTAAAAGGAAACAACAGCTCTTGGTCCCGCGCAATAAAAAGACAAATGAGTCATAACAGTCTGGATTCTCCTCCACCAGCCTCAGCAGTTCCATGAATCGTCTCCATAAAAACCCGCCCTAACATCCCAAGCTGTGTTCCAAGTGCCAAAAGCCTCCCATTCAAGAGTTTTATAACTCAGCCCTGTGCTCAGAAATGTCACTGCACATAAGAGGGCCTTTGATCTCGGGCCGTACCCAAGCCCAGAGTCTGCAGCGAAGCGTGGTGATAACTATCTAAAGAGAAAAGCTCTTTGGCTTCCTCTCATCTCTTTCTATTCGACTTTTAACAAGCTACTTAGCTCTGGGCATGTGCCCTCTGCCCTCTGAGCTTCATCTGAATCAGAAGTAAAACAGGCCTGTGGTTATGCGCTCTGAGAGCTTTTTCAACGACGACGGTGGTACAAGGTCATAAAGACGACGGTGGTACAAGGTCATAAAGGGCTCACTGTGTGCCAGGCACTGTCCTCAGTTTGTGCAGGCTGCAGGAAGCTTGTGCAGAGGAAGAAATGGAAGCACAGAGAAGCTCGGAGTGGCTGACAAAGCCACAAAGTCAGTAAAGGGTGGAGTCAGGAAAAGAAAGAAAGAAAGAAAGAAAGAAAGAAAGAAAGAAAGAAAGAAAGAAAGAAAGAAAGAAAGAAAGAAAGAAAGAAAGAAAAGAAAGAGTGCGTCTCCAGAGTAGATCTTGCCCCTCCACAATGAGAAGAAATAATACTCCATATATATCCCAGTATGGAGTCGTAAGAGTGTCTTTAATAAGAGCAGAACTTTGGAGCGAACTCCTAGACCTAAAAACACATTCGGTAAGGAAAGGGAATGGGCCAACTTTGCACTCTATGAAAACTTTACACAAGCTTTCAACGACTCCAGCTCAACTGAAGACTCCAAGTCTGATTAATTTATGTTCTAAAATCTATTGTAAGTGAGCCCATTGGAAGTGACTTGGTTGTCCTTCTGTGGAATACAAGGACAGAGGGCTGGGGAGACGCTCTGTGTTAAAGCACTTGCCTGACATGTAAAGCCCTGGCTTTGACCCCTAGCACCAAAAATTTGCCATCCATGAGGATTTTATTACCCGGCATATTGGTACACATCTGCAATTTCTGCATTTAAAAGACCGAATGAGACCAAGACCACCCCGGGCTACATAGTAAGTTTGAGGACAGCCTGGGCTACCGAGCAAGACCTTGCCTCAAAATAGTAGCAAAAACAATAACAATAATAAATTAAAAGAGAAAGAATTCCTGATTTAAATTAGAAACCTGGACTTTCTAAAGCGTATTTTTCAATAAGTATGGAAATACACAAAATACATCTAGGTTAGAAAATCATGATTGTTGGTATAAATAAGATGTTTAATCTATCCTTTCAAACATATTGGTATTTGAAAATTAATTATAGGAGATGACTCAGTGGGTAACATGCCCACTGCACACATACACGAGGATCTAGCTTGGGATCCCTAGCACCCAGAAAACCAGGGGCAGAAGTACATGTACTTCATTGCTTATACTCTTTTGACTCTTTACTCTTTGGCGGGTCCACCACCAGCTCCCAAACGTGGTTTACAAGGAGGCGTATTATTATTTATATTATTTATAAATTCCCAGCCTTAGCTTGGCTTGTTTCTAGCCAGCTTTTCTTAAATCAGCCTGCCTACCTTTTGCCTCTGAGCTTTTACCTTTCACTATTTCTGTATGCCTTTCTTTACTTCTTACTCCATGTCTGGCTGTGTAACTGGGTGGCTAGCTCCTGGTGTCCTCTCTCCTTATTTTCTCAAACCTCAATCCCTCTTGCTTCTCATTACCCTTTTTTCTTCTTCTGTTTCTTCTCTCTGCCTCCCAGCCCCGCTATCCTTTCTTCAGCCTTGCTATTGACTGTTCAGCTCTTTATTAGACCAACCAGGGCTTTTAGACAGGCACAGCAACACAACTTCACAAAGTTAAACATTCATAAAGGAATGAAGCATCTCTTTGCATCATCAAACAAATGCTCCACAGCATAAACAAATGTAACTTTTTTTTTTTTTTTTTTTTTTTTGGATTTTCGAGATAGGGCTTCTCTGTAGCTTTTTTTGGTTCCTGTCCTGGAACTAGCTCTTGTAGACCAGGCTGGCCTCGAACTCACAGAGATCCGCCTGCCTCTGCCTCCCAAGTGCTGGGATTAAAAGCGTGCGCCACCACGGCCCGGCTATGTAACACATTTTAAAATAATATTCTATAACAAGTGCATGCCTGTAACCCAGCACTGGGGCTCAGAGAATGGCAGACCCTGTAGGCTTGCGGCAGCTAATCTAGCTGAAACACTGAGCTCTAGGTTCAGTAGAGACCCTGCTTCAAAATGCAAGGCAGCAGGACTGGAGAGGTGGATCAACATTAAGAGAACTTCATATTTTTCTGGGAAACCGAAGTTCAGTTTTCAGCACCCATGTTGGACAGCTCACAACTGTGATCAAACACCCTCTTCTAGCTTCCAGCACACACACACACACATCCATAAATAAAAATAAATACTTTTTTTTAAAGGGTGGAAAGCATCAGAGAAAGACATCTGTTATTGACTTATGCCCCCCCCCCAACGTGTTCACACAGGGACTGCAAACCTGCATATACATACGATAACACAACATATATCCCACCCACAATAGATACACTCAACAACCAGCTATTTCAAATGGATCCCAGAGAGCTGAGTGTGATGACATGTCTGTAATGTCAACAACTGGGATGTGGAGACAGGAGAATCGGGAATGCAAGCTTAGTCGGGTGTCACGGTGCTCGCTTTTTATCCCAGCATCAGGAGGCAGAGGTAGGTAGATCTCTGTGAATTTGTGGCCAACCTGATCTACAAAGTAAGTTCCAGGACAGGCTCCAAAGCTACACTAGGAAACCCCGTTTCAAAAAAAAAAGATAGTCTAAGCTCATATCCAGGTACACAGGGCGTTCAAGGCCAACCTGGGAGTACCTAAGACCTTCTCTCTCTCTCTCTCTCTCTCTCTCTCTATATATATATATATATATATATATATATATATATATGTATGTATATGTATACATATATAGAGAGAGATATAGATATAGATGGTATAGATATAGATAGATAGATATAGATATCAACCTACTTTCTTCTGTTGATGTGGCTCCTCTATTACCCTAGCCAAAAATCTTAGACTTTCACTGAATTGTTGAGAAATTGTTCTTTTTAGTGTGTGTGCTATTGTTGTTGTTGTTAGGGATGGAACACAGGCCCTCACATGTGATAAACAATCACTGTGGTGTTGAGCTATCCCACGGTAGCCCAAGAGTACTTGGAATGGACTTGATGAGCAGGTAAAATACAAGCCTGTAGCTGTTCCAGACTGCCCATTGCGGAAAACTGAAAGTCAGAAAGTGCTTCTGGTGATATTGCTATGATATCATTATTTTATTATATATTCATAGCTAACTCTACCTGAATCCCCTTCAGTGCTATGTAACTAAGACCTGTAAAATTATTTTTCTATATAAACCTATGTATTGAGTTTCTGCCACATGTTACCTATGGAGTCTGGACTAGTTCAGAGGTTAGCTCCCAGACTCTGCTCAGTTACTGCTAACCACAGTAGGTTGTTTGGATCCCATAAAAGTTGATTATTCCAAAGCCATGGCCATGAGCTGAGTGTGTCCGCTAAAACCATCAAGCAGTCTGTGTATAGCCAGAGCTGGCTAAGGAAGCTTCTCCAAAGGCCTGAGCTTTCAACTAGAGGTCATATAAAATAATCTAGAGAGTTAATACACAGCACATGCCACCACCACCATACCATTAGGCAAAGATACCACAGATTTTCTTTGTAGAGGAAATAATCCTGAGCAAAATACAGTTATGAATCAGCAACTGCCTATAATTAGGGGCTTCCCCTCCCCTATACCCCTGTAATGTCTGAATTAAGGGAGAGAACGATGAACAGTCCATCAGTTGGTTAAAAAACAGCCACATCTTTTCTGATGTTTCCCATGACTCAACTCCTGAAAAGCAGGCCGCTGCAAGTTGGGAAAACACTTCCTAGGAGAATGTAATATCTAAGTGGTTGGGAGGTTCCTTCTCTCTGTCAGCATCAAGATAATTCTACCCTGGGTCTTCCACTTAGGACTCAGCATGACTCAGGAATCCACTCCAGAATACCCACCGATTGCATAATTTCAGGGCTTGTTTCTACCTACAGAGCAGTATAGGAAACAAATGTGCATGTTTTTAAACAGTAGTTGTATTAAACAATGCACCCATCCACCCAGACTGAGATGTGCCTGACAAGTCATTTGCAAATTCACCAGCTCTCCTCACTCTCCGGAGAATTAGTCACTGTGCTGCCTTTATTGTTAACCATTCTCTCCCATTAGACAGAGAAAGGTAGTAATTGTTGCCTGGTGAACGGCTCAGTCAATAAAGTGCTTGGCCTGCAAACATGCGAACCTGAGTTCCGTTCCCAGGACCCACATAAAAATCCAGGCATGGCGGGACAAGCCTGCAACCTCCGTTGGGGAGGCAAAGGCATGGAGATGCGTGGACTTTGCCGGACAGTCCGGCCTAACCATGTTAGTGAGCTCTGGTTTCAGTAATTAATTAATGGCTCTTCACTAATAAGCCCCCAGCAGATCCTTATGCTTACTGCTCTGACCTTGATAGCAGCTAACAAGGGACGAAATTCACACTAGCTCCTGAGGAATCATAGTTATGACTCTTCTGAAGGGAGCCCCAGGTGACTTCAGCATTATAGGAAGGACACAAACACCCTCAGCCGAGTTGCCCCTTTAGCCAGCATAGATTTTGTTTTCTCTAAAGGCAAACAATACAGAAAAGACAACAGCGGAGGATGTTTGGCATTGGAGACAGAGCGATGATGGCAGGCTGGGAACAGCATGGTGACACGTGGTGACACCACACAATTGAGTTCCCTCTATTTTCCCGACGACACCTCCCGAGAAGCGCGATCAGTCAGTGCCTCTCACTGAATTCTTACAGTGTGCTCAAATAGGCTGAAGCGTGGGGCACGGCTCTCGACCTCCCCACTACTGTTGTGCCTCATTGAGCAGTTTCTTTCCTCCCAGGAAGCATTCCACGAAGTAAAACTCCCAAGGAAGAGGGACTGAAGGACTGCTTAAAGTACTCAAATTTTATTTCCTTGGAATCCACATTTTGGCAAAAGTGATGGCTCCGTGGTTAAGAGAGGGTTTTGCTCTAGCCGAGGACCCGAGTTCAGTGCCCAGAACACTCAGCAGGGAGCTCTCAACTGCCTGTAACTCCAGCTCCAGGGGTATCATAGGCCATCTGCTAGACTCTTCAGGCATCTGTACCCATGCATACACACACACAGTTGCACATAGACACTTTTTAAAAACATTAAATGTATGTATGGGTTTTCAATCTTTCTAAAGTGTGTTCCTATATAGTTTTAAATAGAAAACATGAAACGAAGTTTAATTTTGACTTGAGGCTTGTAAGCCAACATTACACATATATACTTTTAGAGTGTTAAGTAATAACCCACAAGACATTAAGGGAGTTTGTAGCTATTTGTCCCACACCTACATTAAAGAGAGCACAAATAAATGCTCAATATTTGGGCTTTTCCAAAATCTATCAAATGTCACCTGATTTCTGCTTTTATTGGTCCCACTTCAAATTGGCTATTTCACCCCTTCTTTGCTGTTTCTTCTCTGATACAGATTATAAAATCCATAACGTATAAGAAACAAGCCTAACAAACCTAAGCTCATCGAGGGCCTGGATACCCTGGCCAGAGATCAAGTGTGGTATGAGGACTGGTCTTTCTGATTTCCTATCTGACAAACTCCCAGTTGATGCTCATGATGCTGGAACCGGGACCTCACTAAGAATTAATGGAGCTTCCCAATGAGTTATCTCTTCAGATACGGTATCCTTTTCCTTCTTCCAAATTCCTCCCTTCTGTGGAGCCAGTTTGAAGGCTTCCATGTCTTCCTTCACTCTGAGAAGACGTTTGGTTCAGTCTTCTCAGCTTTTTATCTCTTCCTTCTATACATACTTTTGTAATCTGAAATGTCCTAGTAATCAGTTAAGGCTATATTCTCCATCTCAACAATCAGACTGATAATTTATTGGATGAGTAAATAATGATTATATAACACAGTGTGGCAGAGTATGCCTGAAGTTTCAGCATCCAGGAGGTGAAGCAGGAAGATCAGGAGTTCAGGGTCATCCTCATCAACATAGCAAGCTTGAAGTCAGTTTGAGCAGTAGGAGATCCGATCTAAAAAAAAACCACTAAAACAAAACGATTGTGTAAATAGAGATCAATGATTAAACACTGTCTATAAGTCAAATATTATTTAGGTAATTTTATCTTCTTTAATCTTTACACTTTTATAGCCACCTAGAAATAAAGAGCTCATGCATGTTCTAAGCTGCAGTGTGGGTGGGGTAAATAGACTCACTCCTTCAAGGTCATGTTTGAATGGTGTAATTGGGATTCAAGTAAAGCCAGAATGTATTTCATTAGACTATGACTTCTGCCTCATTGAAAGCAAAATGAACAGCAAGGTACAAGGAAAAATGGCAATCCATGGTTTACAAAACAAACAAACGAACAAAACCACAGCAAGCATATCGATGCCTCTATCAGATTCATCCATACCCCTGCCACTTCTTCTTCGAACCATTTTCAACCCACTGTCTCTAGTACCCAGAACTAAACAATCAGAGCAAGCATAATTACAAACCTATATGGTTTTGCTTTACTTATTTGTAAATTTCATATGGTGTTTTACCACTTAGAAATATCACACTAAAGGGGGGCTGGAAAGATGGCTCGGTGATTTAAAACGCCCGGTCTTTGCTCATTCAGAGGACATAGGTTCAGTTCTCAGCACAGGATGGCTCACAACCCCAGTTCCAGGGGGATCCAATTCCCTCCTCTGACTTCCCTAGGCACCAGACACACATGGGGTGTACACACATACATGTGAGCAAAACACCCATACACAAATAAATCTTCAAAAAAAATCCAACTAAGGAAGCAAAAAATCTGATGGAATCTAGAAAGATGAGTAGGTAAAATTGGGAAAGGTGTGCTTGGAATAGAACTGAGCAGCTCTTTCCTACCTCATCCTATACCACTGGTTCATAGACAGGGGCAATTACACACACACACACACACACACATTCACATCTGTGCCATGTTTATATTTTTGGCTGTCACAACTTAGAAGTGCTATCGGCATTTAGTAGAGTCCATGGATAATCCTATTATAGCTAAACATCCTATAATGCATAGGACACCATGCCTTCTCCCCAGCAAATACTATGCAGCCCCCAACGCCAATGGTGCTGCAGTAAAGAAGCCATGGTTGAGTTTATAAACACAAATAAAGGAGGAATGTGGCTATAGATCCTGCAGATGTAGACGTGAGCTACCTCTCTGTCACATTGGGAAAAGAAATCCAGGAACTAGAGATCCGAAAATTTGCCTTGGGCTCTGTTTCCGACTGCCCACACACAAGCTGAGGAGGTCACATCTGGCTACAGTATCCTTTTGCTTCTTTCTACTCAGAAGACTGGAAGTAGCATCTGCTACCCACAACTGTCTCCACTTGGCTTTTGGCTGACTTTCTCAGTTTCCCTGCAACCAAGGAAGACAAAAGACATTTACAAGAAAAGGGAAAGTGAACTGGCAAGGGGAAGAGCTGGCCAGAATCAGCTAGAAAGACTCTTGCCCCGCCCTCGGCAGCCTGACTGGTTTTCACTGAGAGCATGAGTGATCTCACAACCCTTTTGTCCTTGGTTTGAAATGACCTCATCCTCCAAGGGCAGCATCCAGAGAAGCAGAGCTGGCACCCGCCGGCATCTCCTTAGAACTGTAGCATCTCAGCCCTCCTAACTCAAACCTCTTCATTTTACCAAGACCCCTGAGAGAGTCAGAGGCAAGTGAGTGGTTGTGAGGCACAGTGATAGGGTTTCTAAGAGACAAGATAAAACTTCAGAGTGAACAGCTGAAGACAGGTACAAAGCTGTAGCCCAATACACAATTTCTCTAAGGGATGTAGTATCCTCTGTTCTTGTACCTCAGAAATGGGAAAGATGAATATATGTAGGGAAGACGGGGGCAGGGGGAGTGCTAAAAGGTCATGTTGTAGACTCTTAAATGTTCCAAACGGATTCACTTTCACTTTGGGATACAGGAAATGTACCCAGCTTCTGAACAGCCACACAACCACATAAGAGATGAGGTCTGTCTCTGTAGCCCAGAATGTCCTTAACTCATAGCAATCCTCATGCCTCAACCTCCACATGCTAAGTTTATAAATATGAGCCACCACCTCAGCTTATTTTTTAAATACACAAAAATAATTTAATCTCCCATTAAATGAGGAAAAACTGATCTGATCAATATCTCCAATACAGCATTTCACAATATCGAATTCTTATAAGAAAACAAAAAGCATATATCTCACTAGCCTGGGCTGTCCTGGAGCTAGCTGTGTAGACGAGGCTGGCTTCAAACTCAAAGAGATTTGCCTACCTTGGCTTCCTGAGTGCTGGGATTAGAGCATATCCCATCATGCCTGACCTTATACTGTACTTTTAAATAATTTAGGAAACAAATTCCTGTGGATGAGGCAGGTTCACCTTAAGATTCATATTTGAGGAATACTAGTTAAAGATGTGCTACATTCTTTTATGCTGTGGAACACTTGTTTAATGATGCAAAGATGTGTTGCGTTCTTTTATGTTGCCGTTGTTTAACTCTGTGAAGCTGTGTGACTTCTATCTAAAACACCTGATCAGTCTAATAAAGAGCTGAACAGCCAATAGCTAGGCAGGAGAGGAAAAGAGGCAGGGTTGGCAGGCAGAGAGAATAAATAGGAGGAAGAGGGACAAGAGGAAGGAGAGAGAAAAGGAAAACAGGATGCTGGGGGGCCTGGCACCCAGTCACGCAACCAACCGTGGAGTAAGAAGGAAAGAATAAAGGCATATAGAATAGAGAAAGATAAAAGCCCAAAGACAAAACATGATGGGATAATTTAAGAAAAGATGGCTGGAAACAAGCCAAGTTAAGGCCAGGAATTCATAATAAGAATAAGTCTCTATGTATTTATTTGGGAGCTGGGTGGCGGGCCCCCAAAAGAGCAAAGAGTAAAAAGATCCAGCTACAGGTTTACACTCAACTCACCCAAATTAGCTTGCTTTGATTCATTCAACAAACACCAGTTCCCTGGTTTATGCCAAGAGTTACAAATTGTAAGAAATGCAACCAACCATGCAGCACCCATGCAGAAGCTTTGGAATTACAGGCAGCTCCTAAAAATTCAGGTTAAAAAAAATTACACATGAGCAGAATTTGTAAGGTGGATGAGGAGGGACAAGAACTGTGGATACATTTATAGATTAAGAAATTGAGCCAGGCTGTGGTGGCGCACACCTTTAATTCCAGCACTCGGGAGGCAGAGGCAGGTGGATCTTTGTGAGTCTAAAGCCAGCGTGGTCTACAAGAGCTAGTTCCAAGACAGCTAGGACTGTTACACAGAGAAACCCTGTCATGAAAAACCAAAAAGAAAAAAAAAGAAAGGAAGGAATGAAGGAAGGAAAGAAGGAGGGAGGGAGGGAGGGAGGGAGAGAGGGAGGGAGGGAGGGAGGGAGGGAGAGAGAGAGAGAGAGAGAGAGAGAGAGAGAGAGAGAGAGAGAGAGAGAGTTAGTTAGTTGAGTTACTGGGATTCTGGCTAGGTCTAAATTTCTAGAACACATTGCCCAGAACACAGGCCTAAGACCCAGCCATGTCTCATGGTGAAAACATTGTGTCTTGTTTATTTTTTGAGGAGGAGTCCTGCTATATAGCTGTAGCCCAAGTCTTAAACTCGAAATCCCCCTGCCCCAGTTTCCTGAGTGCTAAGATCACAGATCTGCACCACACTGGCTCTGGTAAAGGCTTTCAGAGGACAACATCACCCAGTCTTGACAACTCCTGCTTGTGACTGGACAGCTCTGGCCTACTCAAATGAGCAAGTCCCCAATTCTTAAGGCACCCTTGCTCCACGCAGCATATCTAGAAATGGCCACTAGAGGCTGCCCTTGGTCCCCTCGCCCAGGATCCGGAGGCCTTGAGCATGTTTGGGGGCGGACTTTGATCAACCCCCGAACACTGTTGTGTCTGCCCTAACATTGCCACACGCTGCTGGGAGAAATCAACAGGGAAATAAAACGGAGGTTTCTAGAAGCAGCCCCACCTACAAAACAGTTCAAAGGCCATCGAACGTTCAAGCTCGGGGAACGTTCTGAGCTCTGGGATGAGGACTCAGTGTCAGGACAGAGAAGCAGAAGTTGCTCTTCAAATACGTCCAGAGAAATGTGAGCCAGCGAAACACAATCCTGCCCAGGGCGGGGACGTAGGCATTTGTCTAAGAAGGGCAATGTCTGGCGACATTAGTAAGTCCCCCTCCCCCACACCGCTTAGGACCCCATTTTCCTTGATTTCAAAACTCGCTAACATCTGCTGAAACAACTTGGCCGTGGAAAGCTGCTCGCCTTAGCAGAGTAAGGACGCGGCTTTGATTTGATTTGTAAATAGACCATGCAATCACACAATCACATTATTCAAAACTCAATGTACATAGAAAGAGCTGGAGAGCTGGTTCCGTCTTTGGGAGCATTTGTCAGTCTTTTGAAGAACCTGGGTTTCTTACAGGGCACCCACATGAGGGCTTACAAGTGTTAGAAACTCCAGTTCCAAGAGAATCTGGTGACTTCCGGTTTGGGCACTGTATAAACATGAAAGACAGACATACATGCAAGCAAAACACCCATACACACAAGATAAAAATAAATAAAAAAAATTTAAGTGTAGAAAACTCATAAACAAACAAGGCTTCTGCCCCACTCACCCTCAAATCTGCCTCTTTCTCCATCTTCTGCCTCCACATATTGTGGTACCCACCACTGTTTCTACCCCATTGCATATTTTTAACTGTTTTTTCTGAAAGAGGGGCTAGTGTATCCTAAACTGGCCTCAAACTTGCTATGCAGCTGAGGATGACCTTTAACATGTGATCCTCCTGCCTCCACCTCCCGAAGTGCTGAGACTATAAACCTGCATTACCATTTATACACTCACTGAGCCCAGGGCTTCAGACAGGCACTCGACCCACTGAACCATTTCCTCAGTCCCCTTTAGCATCGCTTCATGCATGCACCAGTTAACACAATGCATATTCTTCTGTTTTCCTCCACACCATGCATAGTGTTCCAGATTTTGCTCTCTTCCCGTGGCAAAATATATCAAAGGCTTTCTGCCCCAGCACATAAATGACTTCCTCATTCTTTGCCTCTCACAGCTGCACAGTGTCCCATTGTATAAAATACAACAATTTAATTAGACAGCCTCTATTAGTGGAAATCAGGCTGTTTCCCACCTTTTGCTTTCCTAAACAATGCTTCAGTAACTTCAGACCTACATCCTCTTCACAAGTCAGAGCCAGAGGCCCACATCTAACTAATTCTGGTTTAAGTTCCCTCCACTCTCAAGCCAAGGCAAGACAGAATAGTGGTGATCTCTGGTCGATAAATACTCCTATTTCTGTCCCATGTCCATCTCCTATCTCCCCACTCTCCTAATTGAAGTCTATTCACATTTGAAGCAGCCACAGGCGCTCTGGACAGAGAGCTCCTTCCATTTTCTCTTTCTATGACGGCCTCACTCCATTCCTTAAATATAATGGGACTATAACCGGGCTGAGCTGGAGACAAAGTCTGAAGGCAGTGTGTATAAAATGGGATTTCTACCCTTTGGATCACATAGTTCTCTCCACGCCTTATAGAAGTTCAGATCATGCCTGCTGTGCTGGCTAGTTTCGTGTTAGCTTGACACAGATAGTCATCAGAAAGGAGGGAGAAAATATTTCTCAGTTCAGAAAATACTTCTGTAAGACTGGGCTGTAGAGAATTTCCTTAATAAGTGATTGACAGGGAAGGGCTCAGCCCATTGTGGGAGGGGCCATCCCTGGGCTGGTGGTACTGGGTTCTATAAGGAAGCAGACTGAGCAAGTCATAAGCGCAAGCCAATAAACAGCACCCTCCACGGTGTCTGCATCAGCTCCTGCCTCCAGGTTCCTGCCCTGTTTGAGCTCCTGTCCTGACTTCCTTCAGTGATGGACTATGGACTCAAAGGCCAAATAAACCCTTTCCTCTCCAACTTGCTTTTGGTCACGTTCATAACAATAATAACCAAACTACGACCCCTACCATAGCTGACCACAGGCCTGGATTCCAGTTTCAACCTTGAAGGAAGCCAGCATCTTTCACCGTGTTTGGCTGTGACTTAAGGGCTGGGAAAGTAAACAGAGGGACATATTGGAGGATGTCTGCCTGATGGGAGAAGTAAAAACCATCCGCCAGATTTTCATTATCATCAGCTATGGTCATTTTATCAACTCTTTCTATCCTCTGTCTCAGATTCACCTTTCAGGAAAAAAGAAAAAGAAAAAACCTCCCCCAGATAGAAAGCAGGATTAAAAGAGTCTTCAAAAACAAAGAGAAAACCAAGAAAGAACAGGTTAGTTTTAGTCATGGGATTTACATGATCAGCTGCAGCCTTTCACGGGAGACAGGGTCCTTCTGTTTCAGAGGGGTTTCTTTAACTGCAGGCTGGTGATTTTATGGGTGAACGGCATAAGGCTAGGTAGGCACTCCTGCCTAAAGGAGATGCAGGGACATACCTGTGTTTCAAATACATCAAAAGGCACAAACCCAAAGTTATCAGAGCTATAATATAGCTAGAGAGATATGCCTAGGGTCCCTTGAGAGAAGTATGCAGCACAAACTGGGGACAGAGGAGGAAAGCCAGGCACTTCTGGGATTCTTTGAGGACATGAAACCGAAGCCTCAACACCTTGCAGGCAGAGGTCAATGGCATGAGAAAGGTTCAGTTGGGGGCACTGTGACCAAAACTTGGAGTAAATGTGTGTGTGTGGCGGGGGGGCGGGGGGGAGAGGGGTGTGTGATTAGAATAGCAAGCTAATCGCTCCTGAGGAACAAGATTTAAGGGGGAAAAGTTGAAACAGAATTGAATTAGATCTCTGAGTCCTTACGTATTAGCCGTTCCTCTGATCTTACCTTAATAAGCTCGCCCTGACCCTCTTCAACAGTTTGAGGGATGGTTCAGCAGAGTTCCCAGAAAGCCTTATCTCTGACCCATGACCTGGTTCTGCTAATCACAACAGAGGCTTAAACTGCTTTTTAAACCCTACCAGCCTCGCGCTACTGGTCTATTATTCCTGTGTCTTTCCCTCTAGTTACCGGCTGTGAAAGGCAAGGCCCTAGGCTTCTAGAAACCCACGTGCCCTGACTGGTTTTTATCAGCTTGACACAGATTTACACATACCTTAATTGAGAAAATGTCACCAATACGATTGGGCTATAGGCAAGTTCTGTGGTACATTTTCTTAATTAGTGATTGACGTGGGAGTGTCCAGCTAACCTCTGGGCAGGTGGTGGTCCTGGGTTGTATAATAAAGAAGGCCTACCAAGCCAAGCCGTGAGAAGCAAGCCAGCAACACTCCTGCATGGCCCCTGCATCAGCTTCCGCTTCCGGGTTCCTGCCTTAAGCGCCTTCCCCGACTTCCCTCAGACTTGCGTGGAGGACGAGGCGGCCCGCATCTCCCAGACGGAGCGTGCGGAGGCGACACCTTATTCACCCATGCCCAAGGTCACACCGCAGAGGAGTGTGAAGCTGAGAGTCACACCCCAGCCTCTCCGTGCGCGAGCCTTGTGTCATGTGGAGCGTTGTCTCATTTTATTGAAATCTCACCTAGGGCCAAGTTCTTTGTATACTTCCTGTGAGCTATAACAGGACTGAGCCGCGTGTCAGCATTTCAGAAACCTGCCGCTTCCACATGACCCCAACACCTCGAGCTAAAATTGGACAGGAGCTGGGAGCTCAGGCATCTCTTTCCTTTCCCGGTGATTTCATGGTGTGGGGGAGGGAACCCAGAATGGGCAGAGTCCAGAATAGGAAATAGGTCCTTAGCTGGTATTCATGTACTTCTTACAGCGGTGTATAAGACACATAGCGCTCAGGAGAGCGGGGTGGAGCTCAGTAGTAGAGTCTATGCTTAGCATTCGCAAGGCAGAGCCGATCTCCATAACTACTGCCAGCCGCCATAGATAAAGAGTCTCTCAGGAAAGCAAACGGTTCACGGATTTCCCTTGGTCTTATTTGGAGAAATGGAACAATTCAACTGCTTTGTGGATTTGTAAAAGCAATTTATTAAGTCTTTGATTTTTAGGTAACTTGAAAATAGTCATTTTTTTGCTACTCTCCCTTCCTTCATGTGTGGAGTGTATGTGTACGCACACATGCATACTCCTGCATGTATACATGTGCAGAGGTCAGAGGCCAATTTGCAGGAGTTGGTTCACTCCTACCATTTGGGTCCTGGAGATCAAATTCAGGTTTTCAGGTTTGGTGGCGAACACCTTCAGCCGCTAAACCATCTTACTACCCCTAGAATCATTTTTAGAGGAAGGAACGCACATTCGTTGTGTGTCTATGATGTGCCAAGTGCTTTAGTCTGATCATTTCGTGGAGGGGAATATTTATTTTCTGTCCACTTTACAAATGAGGAAATTGAGGTTCAGAGCCATGATTAAGAAGAGCAGGGAGCAGAACTAAGACATTTGATTAGTCAGCATGAAGTTTGAATAGGTTTTGAGAACATAGGCAGAGGGTCAAAGGAGGTAAACATTTTTTTTCTTTTGAGACAAGGTTTCCCTGTATCTCCATTCTTAGAAGAAGGGGCTATCCTGTGGTATTTAGTTAGGGTTTCTATTCCTGTGATAAAACACCATGATCAAAAGCAATTTGGAGAAAAAAGGGTTTATTTCCTTTTATTTTATTTGGGGAGGAGAGGAAGTGGCAGGTTTCTGAAATGCCGGCACTAAACATTTGTCTCGGTCCTGTTATAGTTCACAGGAAGTATATAAAGAACTTGGCCCTAAGTGAGATTTTAATAAAATGAGACAATGCTCTACATGATGTAAGTGGTGAGGTTCAGGCCTGGAGAGGCTGGGGTGTGATTCTCAGCTTCACACTCCTCTGCGATGTGACCTTGGGCATGGGTGAATAATGTGTTGTCACTGTAAGCTCCATCCGTGAGATGCAGGCTGCCTCGTCATTATTGTGACATGGTGTAGTGCTCCACATATGGCCATCCCCCTCTCCTCCATGGGGACCAGTTTCTTCCACTTAGCATCCGTAGAGATGTCCAGCTCAGCATAACTACAACCCTGCCTGATGACCCAGTCACTTATTGGAAATGCTCCTCCTTAGACAGTTTTGCACTGTTTTGGGGCATCTGTGGTAGAATCATTTGCTGGCTCTGAAGCCTGTATCTGCCCAGGCAGAGCAGAAGGAATAGTCCTCCTGAGCTTCCACTCCATGCGATGCCATCTGGTACCCAGAGCGGTGTATCACCCCCATCATACTTTCTTACCCAGCATCCTTGCCCTTCCCAATGAAGAGAGACTGGGATCTCCACCTGGGACTATCTCAATCCCTTTAGTACCCAGACTTGGGACTCTGAGTCTCTTGTCTATTTTTTACCCTTCCATCCTTGCTTGCTCTTGCACTTCCTGGGGCATTCCCTTCCCTTTTCAGTGACACTTCGGAGTCTTCCTATACTTTTGTGTTGTTGCTTTGCTGTGTCTCAGTGACCAAAGTTAGAAGTACCAGCATTCTCCCCTGTGTGCATGACTCATTGTTTGTACTTGCCACACCGGGGAGAAATCCCAGGGACTGCCCCGTGCCAGGCAAGGGCTTGCCCACCGATCCAGACCCACAGCCCACATAGGTTATTTTTATTCCACCATCTCACCTCTCAAGGTAACATGAGAAGCAAAAAATGCCTTCAAAATACTTCATAACCATCAACTAAAGGCCGAAAGACCCAGAAATACTAAGCAACTAGGGAAGCAACAGGATTTGTGTTCAGTGCACACTGACACACAAATCAAGCAATTATGTATTTACAATATGAAATTATCAATAAAATCACACTGCCATAGAATTAAGGCAACAGGCAAAAAAAAAAAAAAAGTAACTATATGGCATGGTGGCAAACACCTATAATCCCAGTACTCAAGAAGCTGAGACAGGGGGTCTCAAGTTTGGGGACAGCCTGGACTATATAATTAGGATCTTGTCTCAAAACAAACCCCAAACAGACATGGTGGTGGTACACTCCTACAGTCTCAGCCCTTGGGAGGGTAAGGCAGGAGGACTACTGAAAGTTCAAGACCAACTGGGATATGTAACAAATTCAAAACAAAACTTGGTCAGATGTGGTGGCCCAGTACCTAGGTGGCTTCCTATGAGTTCCAGGCCAGCTTGGTCTACACAACAAGTTCCAGACTAATCAGGAAGTGTAGACCCTGTCTAGAAACAACAAAAACAAATAACAACAAAAAAGGCCACAATGCCTACAACATGTGAACACATACACACACACATACACACACACACTTGCCCTCTTTCTCCTCTGAATGCCTTGCTTCCAAGCCATTTCACTCACTTTGCACCTAAATTCTGCTCAACCATCTCCCACTGTTAAATAAGACTGCTGTTCCTAGGCTGGAACGCTTTCCACTTTGTAACAGAACCACATCACGGTTACTTTCCCATTCTGCCAAGGTTTGGACGTGGCAAGTACCCAGCTGATGCCTGTGATTGGTCAGTTATTGGTGTGAAGGCTGACTCTGCAATCCTCTAAGTGTGGCCCCTCCCTTTTCAGAGAGAGCCTAGCATGCTCTAAAGAGATAGTGATCACTTGAAAAAGAAGAGCCAAGGGGCAGCTAGCTGATGCGAGGAAGGACCTCTCTCATTGTGACAAGTTTTTTAGAAGGTATCCATTGTAAGTCTGGAGGCTGAAGGAGCAGGGCTTCAGGGTCCAAGTGGGAAAATCAGAAACAGGATCAGCAAATACTGTCACTACAAAACATTTCCTTCAACTGGCCCGTCTCTCATCCTCAGATACCAGGAAGGAAGTAACTCCTCCCTTTGGAATCAGAACGCTAGGGTAAGGAAATACCCACAACCTGATCCAACCTCAGCAAGCCCTTACATGTATGCTGCGTAGAAAGCATCAGACCCTGGAGGGCCATAAAAGATGAATGGATGAACAGGTGAATGGAAAAATGAGGGGGAAGACAGACAGAGAGAGAGAGAGAGAGAGAGAGAGAGAGAGAGAGAGAGAGAGAGAGAGAGTAGGGAGAAAAGAGAGGTAGACTCAGAAAGAAGAATTGGTAAGAATTCTTCTTTAAAAAGACCATAAGCTTCTATCTTCTAGATAATAAATATTCTGGGAATGGTAAATGTTTGCTCAATTCTGTGTGCAAGTTATAAAGGGCTTATGTATATGATCCCATTTATAAAGGGCTTATGTATATGAACCCATTTTCACCCGCATAATCTTCAGTGTTGAACCTTTCATTATTATTCATTTTGTGCCATCGTCTGAATTATAAATGTTCCCCAAATGTCCGTGTATTCGAGGCTCGACTTCCAATCCATGGCACTGGGTGGCGATGACACCTGCAGGAGGCAGACCTAGTGGGAGAAAGATAGGTCATTGGGAATGTGCCCTTCGAGGGTACACTAGAAGCCTGTCCCTTCCTGAACGTCCTGATGTGAACAGCTTCTTCTGTCACAAGCTCTCACCATGATGCACCGCACCATTCCAGGCTTAAAATCAAAGGCCTGAAACAGGGGGCCATGAGTCAGAACAAATGTCTTCTCGTTTTTAGTTGATTGACCGTAACTATTTCTAATAACGGGAAGCTGGTTAACGTGTTCTCTAAATGAATGTTTAAACACAGAGAGGTTGAGTGACTTCTCCAAGTTCATACAGACAGTGAGCGGGTGAATCTGGAAATGAGGAGGGAGGGATGTAGGAATTAAAGGAAGAGAAATCTTGGGTGGAATCTTGACCCAATCACCTGTTAGCTCTGTGACCTTTTGGGAGTTATTTCAATTCCCTGAATCACATTTGCCCCTGTGGAAAAAAAAACAGACTGTGTCTACAACATAGTGTGCTGTATGACGTAGTTGAATTTTGGACCTTTGAGTTTTCAGTAACTTAAGGACTAGTGACTTGAACTAATCCTCCTGCAGAAAACACAAGTCTTGGCTAGTTCCTCCTTCCCTTCCATTCTTCTCTCTCTCTCTCTCTCTCTCTCTCTCTCTCTCTCTCTCTCTCTCTCTCCCTCTCTCCTTCCCAGGGAGCCCTCTCACACACTGTGGAACATAAGATGACCTTGAAGTTTTGATTCAATTGCCACCTCCCCAGTTCTGTGATTACAGGAATGCACCACTATAAGAAATGGTTTTTGTTGCTGTTGTTGTTTTTCTATCAAAGGTAGTTTGTCCACTGTTGTAGGGAGAGCAGGCCCTTTGTTGCCCTGCCCAGCTAGCTTACACCCAAAATAACCACACAGAAACTGTATTCATTTAAACACTGCCTGGTGGCCGGGCGGTGGTGGTGCACGCCTTTAATCCCAGCACTTGGGAGGCAGAGGCAGGCGGATCTCTGTGAGTTCGAGACCAGCCTGGTCTACAAGAGCTAGTTCCAGGACAGGCTCCAAAACCACAGAGAAACCCTGTCTCGAAAAAACCAAAAAAAAAAATAAAATAAATAAATAAATAAATAAATAAATAAATAAACAAACACTGCCTGGCCCATTGTCTCTAGCCTCTTATTGGCTAATTCTTACATCTTGATTTAATCCATTTCTAATAATCTGTGTTCACCACGAGGTCATGGCTTAGCAGGAAAGATTTAGCATGTCTGACCTGGCGTCTCCATGGCAGCTCTCTGTCTGCCCTTCTTCCCAGCATTCAGTTCTGTCTACTCCACCTACCTAAGTTCTGCCCTATCAAAAGGCCAAAGCACTTTCTTTATTCAACCAATTAAAGAAACACATAGACAGAAGGACCTCCTACACCAGTCCTCCAAGGTTCAATATTACATAAATCTCCCTCACCTTGGCGAATGTATCTTCCCTACCTCCGCCTCCAGAGTTCTGGGATTACCTCACAAACCTAGGGCTTTCTGCATGGTAGACATGGACTCTTACCAGCAGCTCCGTACTACCAGACTCTCAGGCTAAATACTTACTACACACATGGATACAATGAGGAGACAAAGTGGGAAGATAGATGCAGAAAAGCAAATTGAAGAACAAAAAAGGGAGATATTTGGAGATTTGGTTACATTAAAATGTTCCTATTTCTCTATTCAAACATCCACATCCCTTCTAGTTTTCTTCCATGACAAGCATCGCCATCGTTAACCATAAGATCCAAAGGTCAGATGGCCAGGTTTAAATCTGGACTCTGCCGTTCCATCCCTCTGGTTGTTTTCCTCATTTGAAGAATCAGAAGCAGCACGATATCATCTCCTTCTTTATTCTGAACACCAAATGAATAAATGCACAAAGAATACTCAATGCAACAGTTGGCCAGTAAAAAAATCACTATATAGGCTGTGTGTGGTAGCGTAGCACATACCTTTAATCCCAGCACTCAGTGGAGGCAGCTGGACGGATCTCTGTGAGTTTGACACCAGCCTGGTCTACATAACTCTAGGTGAACAACATAGAGAGACCCTATCTCAAAAACCAAAGCCACTATATGATGATGGGGTGATGCTGGCGACTTTCTGAAATTCTTCTCACCCCTTTCCTTATCTGTCAAGTTGGACTAACCCTTCACAATGTAGGTAAAATATTACCTACCCCTTAACTCTTCTTTGTTAGTTTCTATGCACTAAAACACTCCACATATGTGTCTCCCCTTGGCACAGTGGTGCTCAGCCTATGGGTCTCAACCCCTTTGGAGGGTTCCGTACCGGATAATATCCTGCATATCCGATATTTACATTACGATTCATAACAGTAGCAAAATTACAGTTGTGATGTAGCAATGAAATAATTTTACGGTTGGGGATCACCACATCATGAGAAACTGTGTTAGGCAGCATTAGGAACCTTGAGAACCACTGCCTTAGAGTGATGTGTTGCAATGGTACATTGATGTTTTTATTTCTTCTCCAGAACGATACACCTGTTCACAAATCCTTTTTACTGCAAAAGCAAGAGTTGCTTGTACTTGACACATAGGTGCCGCTTAGCAATATTTGCCAAAGGAGTATATTGATTTCTCTTCCCTCAGAATGGGAAGATTACTTGGGCTATAACATCTTTTGAGGCCCCTGCCCTCTCTTATGAGACAAAACCATAAAGCATTGTTGGATCACTTACTTGAATTGTCACTATGAAACAGAGGTTTCTTCATAGCTGCCCAGTACCTTATCTGCCTGATTTTCTTCTGCATGAACCACAGAGTGTCTGGAAAATGACTAAACCACCATAAAAACGATACTGGCAAATATATGGAGCTAATGAATCATGAGATAAGTGACCAAGAAGAATTCTTCCTGCTTGTGTGGGAATGTGGATTTGAACTGACTTCCTGGTTCTCTCGCACTGGTGGGAAGAATACTGACCTTGGAGTCAGAAGATTGGAATTTAGAGCCCAGCTTCACTCCTTATTTGTTAAGTGACTGCACAAAGCTTAGCCTTCCTAAACCTCACTTCCTTCACTTGGAAGTTGGGTTTCATTGCACATACCAGACCATGTTTGCTGTGAGCTCAATATGCTGAAACGACTGTCGACGGCCAATGTTTTTAAATTATAAAGATGCTTGATTAAGCTGGATCTCAGTGTTCAGGAGATAGAGGCAAGAGGACCAGGAGTTCATGGTTACAGGAGACCCCTTCTCAAAAAATAAATGATAACAAAAATAATTGACTGTAGTTGCCTAGGCTAGAAAGGGCCCAGGTCTATATCAGTTCTCAACACTCAATGGACAGCCTAGGCTTTCCTCATTACCAAACCAGGTAGTTTCACTAGGAACAAAGAGATGGAGCGCTTGTGTTCCAGGTGCAAGGCCCAGGGTTTGAGTCCCAGCACTGAAACCAACAAATCAACCCAAAACAACAACAACAACAACAACAACATTAGGTATTTTGGGATTTAAAAGGCATCTCTGGTTTGAAAGTTTGGCAAGTGTCTGAGCTCAATTCCAGAGAAAACAACCCTGGAGGGATTTGTTTGGGGAGCACGTAGGAGGGCTCATGCTTTTCCCATGACTGGACGTGCTCTGACCCATTCATCCATGGCAACAAGTGGAGAGAGGCGTGGGATGCCCCAGCTGAGGCCTGGGAACATGGAGGAGACTCTAGAATGACATGGCTTTCGACGTTAGCTCTGAAACACCCGGGCTAGAGAGTAAAAACAATTCCCCCCTAGCAGGAGACTCACGTCAGGGCCGGACTTGAGTTCCATCATGTCTAAATCATTCAAGAGCAGACTCTGGCTTTAGAGATCCATTTGCTCATCCAATGTATGCGTCTAGCTGCATCCCAGTGCTCCCCAGATCAAAAGCCAAAGCCAGTTCATCACACAAGGAAGCCCTTCCACTGCGGTACTGCTTTGTTGATGAAAACCATATTATTTTCCTAGATGTATATTCCTGGAATTAAAGGACAGCAGAATGTGATATTTATATGGTATCAGTAGGAATTCACAGGAGGGGAGACCCAACAAGTGGCACCCCCCTGGGAAGTAGTGAGTGGGACCAGAGCCCAGGTGTCTTCACCCCCAGCCTAAAAATGCCAGCCTCTCGTCATCCTCCACCCTCCCAGAGGCATGAACCTGGAGGAGTCAGATGTTTCCGCCGATCAGCTGCGGTCCAAAGAGAGGGTGGAGCCGGGTCAGAGGGAAATTTGTTAAGTAAATAACTCAGCCAGCTGCAAGGCAATTCAAACCTCCTACTAAGATAGATGGTGTGAGAGTCGTCATCTGGATAAGGGAGGACTAGGGTGTCAGTCCACTTACTGGAGTTGCAGCAAGACCAAAGATGTGTGCCCAACCAGTTCTCCTCTTTGTTAGTATCCCTCGAGCAGGCTGGGGATTGAACCAAGGGCTTAGTGTTTGCTAGGCAAGGATTCTACCAACTGAGCTGGATTCTACCAGCTCCAGCCTGGAAGCCAGCACCTTAAGGATGATGTTCTAAACCAATGGTTCTCAACCTGGGGGTCTTGACCCCTTTGGGCACACATATCAGATACATATTTCTAAGCAATGCCTTGAAAATAGTAATTGTATTTTGAACATTAGAAAAAATGAAAAAGTTAACATACATATACATACAGACAGACATATTTCACTGGTGCTTCCGTATTCACATGTAACCAGAAGATTAAAGGAAGATTATATCCATTAAATCACGACAAAATCACATGTGGATGGTTACATTCTAGTCCTGTCTGCCCTTTGTGCTCTGGAGAAAATTTGTCTCACTGTCCCTAAACTTCAAACTAGTAGTGTAAGTAATAATAAGTCCTATTTAACCAGTGATTACGTACCAGGCAACTATGCTAAGCCTTTTAGATTAATTACTTCCCAGCAATTACAGGAGAGAATTATCACTATTAGCATCGTCCCTAGCTGACGGGATACATTGCACGTGACCCGTGAGGAATTTAACCCTCACGCTGTGATGTCACCCAACTCGTACTTAGACGTTTAGGGAAACGAAGGTGGAGACCAGACCCCTCCATCTCTCCCCACCTTGGTTGAGGAGGCAGCTGATCCAAGCTGCACTGGGCCGTGGCACCAGTCTGGGCTGAGATGCAGCACTGGATAGAATTCTGGGTCTCGTCATTTTATCGCTGTACAAGAATTTCCAGTCAGGCGGTGCCTTTAATCCCAGCGCTCGGGAGGCAGAGGCTGGTGGATCTCTCTTGTGAGTGGGAGGCCAGCCTGGTCTACAAAGTGAGTTCCAGGTCAGTCAGGACTGTTACACAAAAAAACCCTGTCTCGAAAAAAATCAAAAAGAACAAAGAAAGGAATTTCCAGGAAGTTCAAACTCACATAGGAATAGCGTCTGTCTTGTGGGAAGATAGTGTCTATCTTGTGGATAGATGAAAGTTTGAACTTTTTTCCAACGAGCCGGTTTGGGTAGATGGCTAACATTTGTTTACGTTTCCAAGGCCAGGAACAGGTACTAACACCGACTTAGACTGACCTCATTCAATTGCCCAACAGCTTTACTTTTTATCTCATTACCTGAGCACAATGCCTTCCTGGTGTGCAGATAGTTAATGAGGTCACCATCCCACACAGGAGAGCTTTCATTCCAGGGCTGGGCTTCTGCAGAGGCCTTTTCTCCCTGCTTTCGAAGCCTTGCAGACTCTTTGGCCAACCTCTGGTCACTCCCTCGCATCCATTGGCTGTTGGTGAACAGGCTATTGTTCTGGGGACACTTTAAATGGCCTCTTTTGCACGTTTTTTTTTATTTCTTCTAATTAGGTCAGAAGCTTCTCGGGGACAAAGATTCTTTTGCTTATTTGGCATCTCACCCATAAGGCATAGCATTCTCTTTGTGTTCAGTAGGTCGCCAGCAGAGCTTTGTAGTCTGACTTATTTTTTTTTTAACCTAACCTCCAACATCAGTGGAGAAAAATTCAACAAGCAGAAAGGGAGGTGATTGAGCCATGGTCTGGATGTGCCTGGCTTCAGAAAAATAAGTAATTCTCTTTGGGCATTTTTTGTGGGGATTTCTCCATTGCCAATCACATTTACCTACACATTAATGATTTTTTTGTTTTGTTCTGATCAGGGTTGTTGAGGCATCATCTCACTTCCTCTAAACCCAGGATAACCTGTAGACCATGCTGGACTTGACAATGATCCTTCCACTTCCGGACTCCCAAGGGTTTACACTACAGGCACGACATCAGCCACTATAAGAGCATTTTTTTTTTAAAGACAGGGTTTCCTGTAGCTCAGCATGGTCTTGCACGCCTGATCTTTCTGATCCTAGGACACACTTAAGACACCCCCAGCTGTAGTCAGGCTGGCCTTGAACTCACAGAGATCTGCCTGCCTCTCCCTCCGAGTTCTGAGGTTAATTAAAGCTACACACCACCACGACCTGGCAACTGTGTTGACTTTTGTAAACACTGAGTGAAAAAGCCTTACCGAGTGCTAGGTTTCCTGTGGACGTCACTCTTTTATTCAATCCTTACAATAACAATAACAGTAACAACGACAGTTTTTTTATCATTATGAAGATTGACTGTCTGGGATAGGAAGAAATTTTCCCAAGGCTTTCTGTCTAACAACTACTGGGACTGAGAGTCAAAGCCCAGGCTTTTCTACTCAACTACGTATCCCCAGGCTCCGTCTCATGGTTTTCTTGCCCGCCCCTTTCATTCCTTTTCTGTTTGACTGGCTTATCTGTAAATTGTGTAACACAGACTCCAGGGAAGTCTGATGATAGCTTTGAAAAGGGAGGAAGACTTGGAGAAGAAAAAAAAAAAACAGTATCAAAGGGAAAGAACATTGATTGCTGATCCACAGTGGTAAACTGGGCCATTACTAGCCACCTCGTAGTTTTTGTTTTGGTTTTGTGAACCTCAAATAGCCCTGGCTGGCTTCAACTGGCTATATAGTTGGATTTCTGATCTTCCTGCCTTACTTCGGAAGTGCAGGGATTACAACTGTGCAATACCACCACACCTGGTTTATTGACTCAGTTTACAATCCTCATTATGCAAATGAGAAAAGCTGAAGCTCAGGAGGTCACGTGACTTATTCTAAATCCCACAGCCCTAAGCGATGGAATCACAATCTTCCCCCAGAACTACTAGAAAATGGGAGATTAAATGAGATTAAATAAAATGTACTCTTCGGGATTTGGCTGTGTCTGTGCTGTGTTCTCGTGTCTCCCGGCAAACAGGTTAGTCTGAGTGCAACAGGACGCTGAAAGCTATGCATGTTTGAGGCAGAGAGTACCAGCCACTCTCTGATGTGGTTCACTGAAGCTCAAGGAGGATGCCCAAGAGGTCACAGGTCAAAGCCACTTGCCCAGCCAGTATTTTAGAGATGCTACTGTTGACACATCCTTCATGGTGACAGGAGAGCCCAGAAACCACCGGTTGCAGTGAATGACCTTGATCTCTCTGCAGACCACGTCCTTGGGAGAAACCCAGCTGGAACCATGTTTCAGATGGGAAAGCACTTTGGGTGGACAAGATAAAAGGGATTACTTTTAGATCAGAGACACAGAGGATGGCTTGCTTTCTCTACTCAGCAGACATTCACTTGCTGCTGGCAACACCCCATATAGTCAGACCCCTCTCCTGTGCTGTTGGTAAATTGGCACTCCCCCACTTAGCAGGTGACTCAACCCAGCCTATCACAGTCTCCATCTCCCGTAAATCATGGGACCGATTGTAATTATTGCTACTATTATTGGCCTGTATTTTCTTAAATATGTGTGTGCGTGTGTGCATGTAAGCACGTGTGTAGAGGTCAGATGACAACTTTTGGGTGTCACTTCTGTTAGAAACAAAGAATACTCTCGGTGTCCCACAAAGGGACACAAAAACAATGCAAAAGGAGCTTGCCAAGTCAATTCTTTCTGTGAAAAGAATGCTTCGAGATCCAAACCGGTCTAGCAAGCACTCATGGGTAAGTGCATCTTGTACCATTGGTGGCAGCTCACCTTTATAATCTGACACCATTGGCCTATGGGTGCAAGAGAGGAGATTCAGGAAACAGAACTTCTTGCCTTTGTTAGATAAAACCTCTGATAGAAAAAACAAAAACAAAAAATAAAACAACAACAACAAAAACCTTTTCTCATAGTTCTCCCCTTCTGTGTTGTTTTTGAAGCAGGGTCTCTCCTCTTTCGGCTGCACACTCCTGGCTAGCTGTCCTGAACTTCCAGGTGATTCTTCTGGATCCCTGGGATTGCAGATAGAACGACTGAACCTGGCTTTTTTTGTTTGTTTGTTTTTTTAAGGCAAGATCTCACTATGTATCCTTGGCTGGCCTGAAACTTTCTATATAGACCAGGCTGACCTGGAACTCATAGAGCTTGATCTGCCTCTGCCTCTGCCTCCAGAGTGTTGGGATTAAAGTTATGTGCCACTATGAATGGCTTACATCTGTTTGGTGTTGTTGTTGTTGTTGGGAGATAAAGCTCGAGCCGTCAGGCTTACACAGCCAGAGCTCTTACCCACTGAGCCACCTCACTGGCTGTGCACTTGTCTGTTTTATTCATTGTTGTTGTCCATCTAGAGCTTGGCCTATGATGATGATTTAGTGTATGTTGTCTCAGTGGGTGAGAGAATATCTGGAAAAGCAATACAGGAAGGAACGCCAGAGTCTTTTTATTCAGACCTGGGTTCAAGTCTGCACTCTCACAGCTGATGACTTCCTTTCTTTTTGTTATTGTTTGTGTGTGTATTTAGCTTGCTCGCTCATTTTTTTAAAGACAGGGTCTTACTTCATAGCCCGAGCTGTCCTGGAAATCACTGTATAGCTTCTGACCCTCAATGATCCTCCTGCCTCCACTTCCTAAGTGTTGGATTGCAAGCATGAACCACATGTTCAGCTTCAAGTACTAATTTCTTGATGCTGTGCAAATTACTTAATATTATGGAGATTCAGTTTCTCACCTAAAAACAGGACATTAATAAAATCTGCTCTTGGGCTTATGAAGTTAGATGAGGTTATGTCATACAGCATTTTCTTGCCACATTGAAGGCTCTTGTTACACACATGGGATGAGGCAGGAACTTGTTAAACTGTTACCTCTTGCTCATCTTTTGGGGATCCATGATGGCTAAGGGACAGCCAATGGTATAAACCTGACTCATTATGAGAATCAATATCTTTACCCAGTGTTAGCATGCTCACTTGGTTTTACTAGCCAAACCAAGGAAAAATATTTTTTCTGGTCTGGAATGCTGGTGGAAGACATCTGATAAATTTCTGAAAAATGAACAATGGTAACATGACTTTGTGCTGTAGTGTGTTATGAGCTGAATGCTGTGATGGACTGAACACTGTGTTCTGCAAGATTCATATGTTGATGGACAAGCTCCCATGTGATAGTATCTGAAGATGGCACCTCAGTATTCTTACATAAACATCAGATTGCTCTTTCTTCCCCTTCCTCAACCCCCTGTTCTTCCCTCATCTCCTCCATGTCTTGTTCTGCCTTGTTAAAACAGAGCAAGAAAGGGGATGGGATGGGAGAAGGTTGGAGGTGGGAGAAAGGGAGGGATGGGGAACTGATGTTGGTATGTAAGATGAAAAAAAATAAATTAAAAAAGAAAGAAAGAAAGAAAGGAAGGAAGGAAGGAAGGAAGGAAGGAAGGAAGAAAGAAAGAAAGAAAGAAAGAAAGAAAGAAAGAAAGAAAGAAAGAAAGAAAGAAACGAAGGAAGAAAGAAGACAGTCATCTGTAAACCTTCACAAAAACCTGACTATACTGGCTCTCTGATCTTGAGCCTCCAACCCCTAAAATCATGAGAAAATTCATTTCTGTTGGTAAGTCAACCATATAGAGAATTTTGTTTCAGAAGACTGAGCTGATTAAGACCATTGGGCATGCTCCCTTTTTCATTGGACACATAATAAGCTTAAAGTTCCATATCATGAAGTGGCAAAACGAGAATAAAAATACCAAGATGGAAAGAGTACTTTTGTGTAGAAAATGTGGTGGCGCATGCCTTTAATCCCAGCATTCGGGAGGCAGAGGCAGGCTGATCTCTGTGAGTTCGAGGCCAGCCTGATCTACAAGAGCTAGTTCCAGGACAGCTAGCGCTGTTACACAGAGAAACCCTGTATCGGAAAGAAGAAGAAGAAGAAGAAGAAGAAGAAGAAGAAGAAGAAGAAGAAGAAGAAGAAGAAGAAGAAGAAGAAGAAGAAGAAGAAGAAGAAGAAGAAGAAGAAGAAGAAGAAAGAGAGAGAGAGAGAGAAAGTAGATGAATAAGAAGAGTAAACAGTACATAAGGAATGCCAAGTTCTAGACCTGAGCTGTGCGTTTAACTACGAGCTTCTAGTTCTCCAAGAGAAAAGAGAAGAGGAGAGGGAGAGAGGAGGGAGGAGACAGCAAAGAATGTCCTGATTGGCTTAATGGCTAGGGAGTTAAGGAACTCTGAGAGTTCAAAGGTAGCATTAGTTATTTAACATTATGTAAGGTGTGACTAGCTGACTCCTTCATTATATGATTGATGCCTTAACAGATATGCCCCAGTGAATAGGCTCAAATGAGTAGGTTGAGCCTTCACAGCCCTCATTGAGCTGCCATGGTGTGCTCATCCGAGCTAATGAAATGTCTGGGTTTCTCTTTCAAGCTGGTGGCAACTTGCTCACGTAGACTCAGGATCATTGTCTTGGGTGCACAGCTGTGATTTAAAGATGTCTTCTCCCCACAGGGCCCTTCGGAGATTCTGCTGGGGGCTCTGGAACCTTATCTGTGGCCCCCTCAGTCAGTGCTGCTTTCTCCAGGCTCCCGGCCAACGAGGAAGACGACTGGGACCCAAGAGTCCTACTCTTCTCTTTCCATTAAAGTGTCACACGTTTTAATCGCTCTCGTCATTCCTTCTAATCGTTATCTTATTCTTATAACCTGGATTACTGTTTGTTATTTTTCAGCAAGCTTACTCACTATAGATTTTTGTTTGTTTTTAGTTGTAGGTATCAAACCAGGGCCTCATGCATGCTGGGCCAGTGCTCTGCCCCTGAGTGACCTCTCCAACCCTCCCTTTCGTTTAGTTTTTAATAAATTTATATTTTCCTTAAACAATATCATAAAGGCATGGACCTGATGTACTTATTACTTGTATCCAGTTTTTACTTTTATAAGATTATTTTTAATGTGTCTGAGTGTTTGTCTGCATGTATGTATGTGTCCCATGTGTGTGCTGGAGCCTGTGGAGATCAGAGGAGGGCGCCAGATCTCCTGGAACTGTTGTGAGCCTCCATATAGGTGCGTAGAACCAAACCCATATACTCTACTAGAACAGTAGCATTTTCTAAAATTACTGTTATTATTTGTGTGTGTGTTGCCTACATCTATGCATGTGTGCCATGCCTGTACATGGTATCCACAAGGTAAAAAATGTCAGATTTCCTTGTATTGGAGTTACAGAAGATTGTGAACCATATGGGTGCTGGGAACTAAATCTAACTATTCCGCAAGAGCAGCAGGTGCTCTTAATTGTTGAGCCAGCTCTTCAGCCCCAGGGGTTCTATTAACTATATGCAAAACAATACTGGAGCTATTAATTTTTATTGCAGATCTCTTTTTAAACTTTATTTTATTTATCATTGTCATAGCATTATAATGTATGTGTTCAAGCATGCGGTCGCCAGGGTACATGTGTAGAGGTCAGAGGACAACTCTGTGGAGTCTGTTCTTTCTTCTCACCTTTCCATGGGTACCAGGGAGCATCCCATAGTTTGGAACAACCCGAACTGCACCATATTCCAGGCCAGCTAGAGCTACACAGTGAGACTCGACCTCAAAAAAGCAATGACAAAAAATGTAAAAATTCCAACCTATTTCAGCTAGGCATGCTGCTACCCCACAAGTGTGGTAATGAGACTGGCAATGGGGTCTGCAGTAAAGAAAGCCAGTCATTCAGATATCCACAATTTTACCCTTCTGTCCAAAGCAGACATTCCTTTTATTTTTCCTCACATGTATTTATTTATTTTGTGTAGGGGAACACGTGCTACAGCACAGGGGAGGAGGTCAGAGGACAGTTTACTAAAATCAGTTCTCGCCTTCTACCACGAGGATGCTGGGGATTGAACTCAGGCCACCAGGCTCAGCAGCAAGTGCCTTTACCTGTTGACCCATCTCTCTGGCCCTTTAATAGATCTCCCTCCCTCCCTCCCTCCCTCCCTCCCTCCCTCCCTCCCTCCCTCCCTCCCTCCCTCTCTCTCTTTCTTTCTTTCTTTCTTTCTTTCTTTTTTTTTTGGTTTTTTGAGACAGGGTTTCTCAGTAGCTTTGGAGCCTCTCCTGGAACTAGCTTTTGTAGACCAGGCTGACCTTGAACTCACAGAGATCCACCTGCCCTGCCTCCCGAGTGCTTAGATTAAAGGCGTGTGCCACCACCACCGGGCTTAAATAGACATTTCTTAACAGTTATATATTTCAGATAATATTATGAATAGCACTTGAAAAACTTAGGATTTTATTAATAATAACGATCAGATGAATGCTAAATTAACCATGACAAAATAATAGCAATAAGATTAACGATGTCTTTATACACTGTCAGATGCCTGGGGATCCCAAATCTTTTAGATTTAACTGCATTAAAAATAGAAGGAAATTTGCTGAGTTGAGTTTATCCTCATTGTGGTTTTTAACTGATGTGTGTGTGTGTGTATGTATGCACATGATCATATTTATGTCCACATACAAATATACATGATGTGTACATACAGAGGACAACCTTGGGTGTCATTCCTTAGGTGCCGTCCACATTTCTGCTGAGACAAGATCTCCTATCAGCCTAGAACTGACTTGTAGGCTAGGCTCACTGGCCAGTGAGCTCCACAGATTCACCTGTCTCTACTTCTCCAGTGTTGGGATTTCAAGCCTGTCACTGTGGCTGGCTTTCTTAAATGACTTTTGGGGACCAAATGTAAGTCTTATAGCACAAGCATTTTACCAGTTGCAGTATACCTCCAACTCCCCAATTCATTTTTCTTTCTTTCTTTTTAAAATATAACCTTATGTTTTATTGTCTTCTAAGCACAATGGGCTTGGAACTATTGTCTGAGTTTCTGTCCTGCCCGGTTCCCACAGTCATTAGGTCCCAAAGAATCACACGGAAGTCTACATTAGCTACAAACTGATTGATCCATTAGCTCAGGCTTCTTTTTAACTCTTATAGCTTATATTAACCCATCATTCTTATCTATGTTAGCCACATGGCTCAGTACCTTTTTCAGGGGGGCAATCACATCTTCCTTCTTTGGTGTCTGGGCAGGACTATGGAGAGAGCTTCCTTCTTCCCAGAATTCTCCTGTTCTCATTGACCGGCCTCTACTTCCTGTCTGGTTGTCCCGCCTATACTTCCTGCCTGGCTACTGGTCAATCAGCATTTATTTAAAGCATAATTGACAGAATATAAACAATTGTCCCACACCAGATCACTAGGCCCTTTCTCTTCTTATCACTTCCCAATTCAAAATGTTCACCTCTCTTAAGAGCAGCCATTCTTTTAAATTGTGAAGTTGGGCTCAACACACTCAAACCTCAGCACAACCTTGGTGATTTGAGCCCTTTTGAAGGCAATCAGCTTAGTCTGCCCACTTTAGCCACTCTGTTTTCTGTCATAATGTCACTTTTGCAGGACATATAGAGAACTGTGTCCTTCTTGTGCTGTGTCACTTTGTGGGGCTTGTGCTTGCCACATTTCAGTACTGTGGGATTTGAGTGCTGTCCACACAGGGCAGAAGACTAAGCTAGCAGGTCCCAGGATCTTATCATGTTTATGCTGGCCACTTTCACAAGTAGGTTTGAACAGTGGTCTTGAGAGAGAAATATTTTATATAAAAATGTGTTTTTAATAGAAACGGAATTACATAATTTCCCTCCTCCTATTCCTCCCTCCAGCCACTCCTAATAATCCTCCCTCAAACCCTTCCCATACCTACCCTTTCTCTCAAGTTGATAGCCTCTTTTTCTTTGATTATTATTGTTGCATCAATCTATAGCTATATGTTAAATACAACCTTGTGAGTCCATTTTGTTGTTTGTTTGTACATGGTTTCAAAACTGACCATTCTGCATTGGACAACCAATGAGGGGGGCTCATCCTTGGGAGAGACTAATTCTCCTTCTTTCATATGTCATTGGGTACCTGTAGCCTTCTGTTGAGGGATGAGACCCCAATAAAAATTTCTCCCTTCCCATTAACATGTCTGTCCACTGATATTGCCATTGTTCCGGTGTTGTTTACACAGACATTTCTAGGAGACTGTCTCACAGCCGACTTCCTGCTGTTCTGGCTCTTAATGATCTTTCTGCCCCCTTTTCTTTAATGTTCCCTGAGCCATAGATGCAGGAACTCTAATACAGATGTATCCAGTGAGGCTGGGCTCCCCACTATCTGTTGATCTCTGTTTTGTATCCACTTGTGGTTTTCTATGAAGGTCTCCATTTGCTGTAAAGAGAAGCTTCTTTGATGAAGTAGCTACACTTACCCGGGAAAGATGCCTCACACGCAGAGTGGGAGAAATCTTTTAAGCTAGGCAAGTGGAAGAACCACCTCTTTAGGTCTAAAGCAAAGAAGATATTTGCTCATTTCACCAGCCTCCATTTGTGGTGGATATTGTGCTGAATTTAAGGGCAATCTCATGATCAGGGCATGGTGGTGCATGTCTCTAATCCCAGCACTTGAGAGGCAGAGGTAGAGGGATCACTGTGAGTTCAAGGCCAGCCTGATCTACAAACTGAGCTCCGGGTCAGTCAGGGCTATAAAGTGAAACCCAACCTCAAAAAATAAAATAAAACATATAAAATCTCGTGAGATGCAGGGTTCACCGTCAGGAGCTTGTAATGTAGTTGGTTGAGACCAGCACATACTATAAAGAGTGGCACTGTTCTGTTCTGTAAGAACAGTGAGAGTCTACAGGAAGGGAAATGCAATCTGGCCCAAGAAAGTCAAGAACTGATTGCCAGAGGAGTGAAAAGGTCACAAACCACATTTTTATAAGGATGAACTAACATGGCTAGTAACTGAGATAATTCCAAGCCAAACGATGTAGTCAATTGAAATATCTTGGATGCGGGGTTCAGTGGAACACTGAGACCTATTATTGAGGGTAGACAGTGTATTGAAACAGTTATAAACACCATGATCAGACAAATAGCATGGCGGGGGCTCTGAGCAAAGTTCAGGCCCCAGGCACCACACAGGGCACTGGTGGGGGAGGAGGGCTCTAAGGAGGAATTAGGTTGATGTGGCGATCAGGCTCCCTTCTTTTAGGACTCTGAGGAAGGGGGTAGGTTTCACAGCATAAACCTGGCTACAGATGGGGAGAGGGGACTGCAGGTATTGTGGTCTGAGCAGCAGTCTAGTATGGACTCCTTCACAGACAGAAAAACATCTTAACGAGGGGCAGTGTGATGTGGGAGCAGGTTACTCACGAGAAATAACCAGTTCAGTGGGGCTTAGGTGAAGGCAGTCGGGGAAGAGAAGTTCAAAATGATGATGGATCAGATACAGACAAACAGCAGAGAGTCATCGCAGCCGCTCCAAGGTCTTAGGTTGAGGCCACTGGAGCCTGCTCAGTGTGGTTGCCAGGAATACCCTGAGCCAACTGCTCACCTCCTTTCTCGGGACTTTCCCCAGATGCATTTGTCTCCAGAAAGCAGCTGCAATGGCTGACTGCTGGAAAACAAGGTCTTGCTGGTGCGGAATTCAGGCGACTGTAATTACAAATAATAGGTCTCAATTTGCCCGTCAGGAATTCGCACGGTTGACTCTGTCATTGGAATTTAAATATTTTACATCTCGCTTGTGCGCTGAAGTTAGACAGCAGACGAAGCAGAAGTGGTCCAAGCGTCCCATCAGCTCAGTAAGTTGGCTTTGGAAATGGTCAGGAGGTCTCTGAAGTGTGGCCTTTTCCCAGTAAGGGAGATTTCCCTGAGTAAGCTCAAGTCACTATTGGGTCCTGGGGCTGCAAAGTTGAAGAAGCAGGGCTTGTTGTTATGGTAACCCTAGGGCATTTTCTTGGAGTCTGTAACAAATTACAAGGACTGTGTCCACTGCGTGCTAGTTTTTGAGACTGACACAGTGTCCCACCACACTGCAACCAATTCCAGAAATAAAAATAAGGGACTGGTCCATGAATGTTGTGGTTCTACTTAGGATAATTGTCTGGGAAGCATTACCTTTCTTTTCTTTTCCTTCTGTCCTTCTTTCCTTCCTTCCTTCCTTCCTTCCTTCCTTCCTTCCTTCCTTCCTTCCTTCCTTCCTTCTTTCCTTCCCTCCTTTTTCATTTTGAGACATGGTCTCTCACTATGTAGCTCTGGCTGGATTGCACATCTCTAAGTAGACCTGATCAGCCTCAAACTAACAGAGATCCACCTGCCTCTGCCTCTGCCTCTCAAGGGCCAGGATTAAAGATGTGCCCCACCACATCTGGCGGAAGCATTTTATTTACCACTGTTTTTGTTTCTCGTGCTTCATTCCTCTCCAGAGCCAACCAGTTTGGTTGTCCACCTGCTATGATTTTGGTCTTCAATGTCCTCAAAGGATCATGTATTGAAGGCATGGTCCCCAACCAAGCCATGTGGAGCCTCTATGAGGACATTGGACCATCATCTGACCTCGTGAGTAGATCAACTCATGTGTGGAGGCACAGGTTAAAGGACCCAGGAAAGGGACCCTGCTTACAAACCCCCCTCTCCTTTCTTCCATGCACCACACAATGTGCAGCTCTGTCTTCCTGCATTCTCCTTGCACGGTGGCTTGTCTCACCATAAATTTATAGTCACAGGCCAAGAAACCATCCATGAAACCATCATGCAAAACCATGAGCCAATGCAAACCTTTTATTCCTTTTAATCGCCTCAGGGATTCTGTGTTAGTGATGAGAACCTCACTGCACACTATGCTTCTAATGTTGTCTTCTGTTCTTGTCCCAACATGGATTTATTTATCTACGTATTTGATAAATATTTGTAGTGTACTTGGCCGTATGTCAAGAATGTTCTAAAGCGATTGTGCGTGTAATCAGATTTTTTTCTAGTAAAACTGCATGCAATAAGTACAGATGATTATAGAAGCTATTTGACCCATTTTGCAGATGAGAAAAAAAGGTCAGACAATACTGGAACTCCGACTTAATCCTGGCAGTACGAAATAGCTCCAAAGTCTATCATCTTCCACCTGAACTCGATAAATGCCAACTTTTCTTTCCTAATATAAAGGGTTTTTTGTTGTTGTTGTTTTGTTTTGTTTTGTTTTTTTTGTCTTGTTTTATATTTTTGAAGCAGGGTTTTACTCTTTAGCCCAGGCTGACTTGGAACTCACCGTGTTGTCAAGCTACCACAGTTGTTCAAGTGCTGGGGTTATAGTCATGAGCCAAACCATTCAACACTGAGATGGTATTTTGGTAAGTATGTATGTGTGATAGACTCTTTATTCCTGTGACTTCTGTTAGGCTTCACAACAGACACAGACACAGAAAGGGAATCCAAGTCATAGCATTTTACACACTTTATTGGAGGGATTCCATTATTAATCAGGTGAGCGACCGGGCATGAGGGAGAGCCCTTTGTCTCTCGTTTCTTTTCCTCACCCAGGACCCGGGTTTGTTTCCTAATTGTCTACTACATTGACTGCCTTGTGTGTTCTCACAGCCTGAGTGAATCCTCGGGACCCGACTACTATAGCACCAGATACGCTCCAATCTCGGCTCAAGATGAGTCTGGAGCAACCTGCTATGACTCAGAAGCATGGGATTTTCATCTCCAGTCTGTTTCGTGAGGCTACATTCTTACTACTTCAATGGGAATCTTAATAAAGTGGTAGTAATGTTTACTACCTGTATTAATATCTTCTGTTTTTTTAAATACTTTCTAATATGCCAAGCACTGTGCATTATAACATTCCTAACCATCATTCCAGCCCTACAGGTAGATAGCATTGTTACTGTCTTATAGTGGTAATGAGGAAATAGGTTCCAAGAGGCTAAATGACTTGCTTGTGAGGGGCCGAGAATAGAGCTCACTGGGAGAGTGAATTACGTAACACGCACCAAGCCCCAAGTTCAACCGCAGGAACTATATGAAACCAGATTTGATGACTCTTCCTTATAATCTCGGCGCTCAAGAAATAGAGGTAGGGCAATCAGAAATTTTACGTTATCTTGAACTACACGCTAAGTTCAAGGCAAATCTGGGGGATATGAGACCCTGTCTCAACTTGCCTATGAATACACCATTATATGCTGACTCCAAAATTTATACTCCTCTTGCTGTATCTTCCTGTTACATGTATTTTATATAAGACAAGCCTTTCCATGAACTTGAAAAAACTATGGAAGAGAATAGGCTTTAACTTGGGCCAATGGGATATTTCTTTTCTTTCTTTCTTCTTTCTTCTTTCTTCTTTCTTTCTTTCTTTCTTTCTTTCTTTCTTTCTTCCTTCCTTCCTTCCTTCCTTTCTTTCTTTCTTTCTTTCTTTCTTCTTCCCTACTTCCTCTCCACCCTTCTTTTCTTTTTTCCCCTTCCTTTCTTTTATTCAACCAAAAAAAAAAAAATCACACAATGAATAGCAAATGTGGCAGAAGCACTAGACTTGGCCTTCTGTCGTTTTAAAAATCCAAGTTCCACACATAAACAATTATGACTGCTGACAATAAAATCCCAACCCACTGTGAATCAGCTCAGAGAAAAAGCAAAAGAGGGCAGGGCCGGGGATTGGTGCTCCGAGTTAGCCCCAAAGTTATGAGTCAGAGAAGTCTCAGAACAAGCTCCCTGCCAAGTTAATTCCAGGCCATTACTTGCTGAGGTACACAGCTGGTTGCACAAACTTGACTGGAGTGGAGTCCTGGGGAGAAAGGGCAGTGTAATATACGGAAGGGAGACAGACTGGGCTGGTTATTAGAATTACAGCCATTGCGCCAGATCATTCCAGCCACTAAGACACAACACTCCTAAACCGCAGAGTGGAAAGCACCTGCTTAATTCAGCCCCACCCTGTAGCTAGGAACTCCAGGAAAGGTGTATGTGGGACATCCAGAATGGAGACACAGATGTGTTCTTCTCAGGGTCTTTTCTTTCTTTTCCATCCCCTTCCGCTCTCTTTCATTTCCTTTTCCTTCCCTTCCTCACTTGGTTCTTTCTTCCTATTGAGACAGGGTCTTCTGTATCCAGGCCGACCTCCAATTCAATACAGCCCACAATAATGCTTGAACTTCAGATTCCCCTGCCTCTACATCCTAACTGATGGGACCATGCACCCATATGCCCTGTTTTATACGGTACTGAGGACTGAAAAACCAGGGCTTCCTGTATGCTAGACAAGCATTTTACAAACTGAGGACTTAAATTTAAATAATACTTGTAAATATCAACTGGCCAAAATCATTGATTAGTGCATGCTATACTAACTATATGAGTTCTTGGAGGCTTAAATAACTGATATCAAGTGAAAAATTTGACAGTTTTTTCCTCTCAGAATCCAGGCATGGTGGCGCACCCCTTCAATGAGAATACTCAGGCTGCAGAAGTAGGGAGATCTCTGTGAGTTCAAGACTATCCTGATCTCCATAATGTGCTCTGTGACAGTCAGGGCTACAGTGTGTAACCCTGTCTCAAACTTTCCCACACTCCTATCATGGCTGAGTTAAGTGGTGTAGCGTTTGACTGGCATTAGACAAATTCCTGAATTTTATCTCGAGCACTATAGAAAATTAATTTCAAAAATGTGTGCTTGGTTGATGCTTCCCTCTCTGTTTGTGTGAATTTGGACATTGTGATGAACTTGGGGTGTCCAGATTATTTTTCGGTCTATTCCGGCACATACCTAGTCTCCTTGGTCTCATCTGATGTGTTCCCCTTCATTTTCCCAAAAGACAGAACCTGGGGATGCTCTCATCACCCAGATCCTCCTGGAGGAGGAAGAGGAGGTTGTAGATACACCTTGTGTGGAAAGAGAACAGGGTTTAATTGTTCTCTTTTAGGGTGCTGGGATCAAACCCAGGACCCTGAGCATATTAGACAAGCACTCTACCCCTGAGTTACATACATCCCAACCTGAGACCACACACGTTATAAAGTAAAGTATGGAAGGCGGATGAGATCCTGAAAGGACCAGAAGGAGCTGACCAGGTGCAGGAGGGAGGCAGGGACAAGTTCTGCGAGCCGACTGTGAAATAAAGATTGCTTCTGTCTGGCAAAGACCATGGGTGTGGAAGGGGAATGTGTGGCTGGGGAATTGGGCAGGGGTAAGTCAAAAAGGGTCTGGGAAACTAGCTGTGTAATTTGGGGTTGAACATGAAATGTTTGGAGAATCTTTGAAGAATTCCAAGCAGGGGTAACATGATCAGATTTGCTGTTTCAGATTGTCGTCAAGATTTATATCCACAGATTTGACTTGGTTTTACAAACTCAGTGGTTTTCTCCTCCATGGACAGAAAAGATACATCTTTGAGAAGTAAAGTTGAAAAAACAAACAAACAAAAAAAATAACAACAAAAAAAACCCTTCACACTAGATGGGATTTTGCTGCAGATGGGAGGAGACTTCTGAGATGTGGGAAGGACTATTGACACTGAGAGTCAAATTCACGTCTCTCGTGACACTAATGGCATTTAACATTTTTACCAAAGAGAAAGGACAAAAGCCTTCACCTTTGCAAACAGGTTCTGAGCAACTTTTCAGGTGTGGGTGAGCATAAGGCTCTTGCCCAGCCCTGAATTGTATCAGCATAAGCAGTTTAAGACCATAGTGTTCTGCCAGTAAGGCACTCCAGGTCTTGTGCTCTATTTCTGGCCATAACTAAAGGTGCTAATATCTCACTTCCAAATGAACTTAGTTCATTTAATTAAAAAAAAAAAACAAAAAATAAAACTATGTTTGCAAGAGGTCTACAGAAGTGCCTTGAATAGTTCACGAAGCTCATTTTCGTAGCCCTGTAACATCTGTGAACATTTTTTTTGTTGTTGTTATTTTCTGAGACAGGATTTCTCTGTGTAACTTTGGAGCCTGACCTGGAACTAGCTCTGTAGACCAGGCTGGCCTTGAACTCACAGAGATCAGCCTGCCTCTCCTCCCAAGTACTGAGATTAAAGGTGTGTGCCACCGCTGCCAGGCGAACATTTCTTTTTAATCATTGGCATTTACTTGTTTATTTGGGGAGGGTGCAGACTATAGGGAGTGTGTGGAGTGTGTGGAAGTTGGAGGACAGCTTTCAGGGGTTGATTTCTCTGTGTGGTTCCTCCAGATAGAACTCAAATCACCAGACTTGCTATGCATCACCAACTGATGAAGCATCTTACCAGCCCCCACTGTTACTTTTTGATCAAATTTACTGTCGGGGCTTTTGAGTTTCAAGGAGAGTTTGAAACTTGACTAGTGGCTCGAGCCAGTAATCCCAGCACTTGGGAGGCTAAGGCAGGAGGATGTCTATGAGTTCTAGGCCAAGCTGGTCTACATAGTGAGTTTCAGGTCAACCGAGGCTATATGGTGGGACACTGCCCCAAAGCAAAGCAAAGCAAACCAAACCAAACAACTAAAACAAAACAGAGAAGATTGGGTTTGGTGATATAGGCCTTTAGATTCAGCACCCAGGAAATAAAGGTTGGGAAATTCAGTGTCACCCCTGGCTACATGGCAAGTTTGAGGCCAGCCTGGCTACATAAGAAGTCAGAGAGAGAGAGAGAGAGAGAGAGAGAGAGAGGAGAGAGGGAAAGAGAAGAGAGAGAGAAAAGAGAGAAAGGAGAGAGAGAAAGAGAAGAGAGAGGAGAGAGAGAAGAGAGAAAGAGAGAGAGAGAGAGAGAGAGAGAGAGAGAGAGAGAAGAAAAAAGGAAAAAAAAAAGGAAGACCCGAATAGGGCAGTTTGCCTTACCAGTCAAACCCCATTATTAGATGCTTTCTTTGCTTACAGTGGGAGCAACAGGCAAGATCTGGAGAGAAGAATTAGTAAAGAAGGAACGTGCCCCTGCCGAGGCCTTAGTTGTTGTGCTGCGCTCTTTGATTGCCCCCATTCACTGGAGGCTTTCCTAATATGACATTTGTCTTGGCAGATGAAGTGTCACATACTAAGCAGGTGATAAGCAGCGTGACTCTAGAGAGGCATTCAGGACAGCAAGTCGGGGACAAATGACAAGCTGGAATGTGGAACTGTCAGCACACGCAAGCCGAGGTCCCTACATAAAAGTTATTTTGAAGGCTCCTTTGTGGCTTGGCAACTGTGCCGAAGTTCAATAGGCATGGGCTCACTTTAAAATTGTGTGTGTGTGTGTGTGCACGTGTGTGTGTGAGTGTGTGTGCATGTGTTTTGTCTCTGTTGTTCATCATTTAAAATAAGGAATCATGAGGTAGTGTTGTACTTAACGTGGAAAGGAGAGCAGAGACCTTTAAGCGGAAGACAGAACTGAAGCAGATTTCCAAACAGACCTGCCGTCCACTTCAAGAGCCCAGCTAAAATTACCCTGGCCAGAGTGTCTGGCGTCACAAGCTTCGTTCCCGATGGATGCTGAGGCCAAGTCGTCCCCACATGGTACTCCAGCCACAGCCCAGCAGGGAATTATACACCCATTGGGGTCTCTAGGTCAGGATTTAAGTACGTTAGCAGAGGACCTCTTCAAGCTAATGTGACAGAGAGCCATCTAACCCAGGCTGAAAGCTAAGGGAGTGGGGTGGCGGAGGGAAGAAAAGGAAATCATCCCTTCGTAAGCTTCAGTGCATTTTCACAGACTGGAATGCACTTGTTCAACCTTAAAAATGTTAGCCTAATGCCTTGCTTCTGTCTGAATCCCATCAGTTAGTCAGGTTTGACATTGGCCAAGCCCTTGCTTTGCGTAAAAGGGAATAAGTGGGAGAAGAGAGGGCCGGGAGGGAGAAGAGGTAAAGGACAGCTGTTCCAGCTTGTCTCTGTTTCCAGGGTCTCGGAAGCCCTGGAGGTGTTGGTTTCAAGCTAGATTTAACTGTGAAGGAAGTCTCCAAATAAAAACGAGACCCAACAGCACTCTCCTAGAAGATGGCGACCAGTTGGACTCCTCCCAGCCGGTTAGTAGAACACCTCCTGTTGGTGGTGTTCTTGCACCGGTCTGTAACGCGTAGATTTAGCTGGGCACCAATGTCGTTGGAGGATATTCTGAGTTGTGGTAAGTGTATCAACAGGCAGAGCAGAGGGAACTCAAGGGCCTGTTCTGGAGAAGCAGAGCTGTGGAGTCAGCAGAGTGTGGCATCCATCAGCATCTCTCTGCAAGATTGGAATCAAAATCAGAAGACACCTGAAGGTTGCCAGACAAGACACAACTTTTTCTAAAGGATGGACGATAGGGAAGGAATGCATTTGAGACAGAAGTTATGAGTATGGTTACATGAGTCAGGGTTCTTAGAGGAGCAGAACCAATAGAATGAATGTGTATTACAAGGGGGGTGTTATTAGATCAGTTTCCATAATGTGGCTGGGCTAGCCTGACAGTGGCTGTCTACATGCTGTTATGTTTGAGAACCCAGTTGCTGGCCAGCACATGAGGCTGGATGCCTCTGCTGTGCCACTCTGGTGCGGAAGTCCTGGAGGATTCCTGGAGAGCAGGTGTTTTCAGTCGACTCCAGTAAGCCAAAGCAGCAGGTTTCCAATGTCAGCTTCACCATAACCCCGTGACAGACCCGAGACAGAAACTTCCTGTCTGAAGGAAAATGAAATAGCAAAAAGAAGCTTGCCATCCAAATAGCCTAGAGCTTCCTAAGCTTCAGAAACTTTGAAGCTAATTTAAACTAGGTTGGGGGGGGGCAATTTTTGCATAGGAATTAATGATTCTATCTTTCCAGAGACATACATTCTTTGCTTTCATCAAACCCTTGGGAAGACAAAGGTGATGGAAAACCAGCCTGCAGTTATATGAAATCCTGGGGAAGGAAGGGTCAGCGTTTCTAAGCATCCACATGGGCAGCTCACAAACACCAATCTCTTCAGCTCCAGGAAGTCCAAATCCCTCTTCTGACCTCCTTTGGAACCAGCACACACATGCACAAACACACAGACACACACACACACACACACACACATTTTAAAAGTGAAAAAAGAAAACAGGTAAATGAGAAAGTGGTGAAATCAGTAGGTTCAAGTGTGATGTTGGTGACAAGATGAGGTGGGACAATGTCATAACAATGTATCTGGGTCAATGATTGTATTTGTTTTATAGCTTAGGATAAGAGGCGTGAGAAGTGTGATACGGATAAGGATCAATAGCATGAAGTGGGACGTTTGCATTATAAAATGAAATTCTGGAGCAGCCTGAAATAAATGGCATAATAAGCTTGAGAATTAGATGGTGAAACTCTTTATAGAGAAGGTTATTAACACTAAGAACAACCCAGTAGAATGGGTCTGTTTGCAAACCCCAAATTAGACACTCTTTGGATTTAGACAGAGAAGTTTAACTTTGTACACATTTACACTGGAGGACGAATAGTTCTGAATTCTTGGTTGAGACGTTTAGTCTTATGCTATGAGCAGCAGTGAGTCATTGAAGATTTGGAACTGCAAAATGAACAGCCAGGGATGTACCTAAGCAGGGAGGCTTGGAGAGGGATGTCTCAGGGGATAAAGTCCCTGCTATGCAAACGTGAGAAACCGAGTTCAGACCCTCAGCCACCATGTAAAAGGACTGGTGCCCTAGAAACTAGTACCAGGCTGGGCAAAGACAGTCTGATTCCTGGAACTCATTGCCCAGAGAATCTAGCCAACTGATGCCCTAACAAAGCAAGATGGCCAGGTTAGCTGAGAGGGTAACTGCCCTTGCCACCAAGCCTGGGTTCAAGCCCCAGAACATGCATGGTGGGGAGAAAACTACCTCCCCAAGTCATCCTCTGATCTGTAAGCACACTCACTCCAACCCCCCCCCCAAAAAGTACAAAAGTTGCAGAGTGACTGTGAGGTGTCAACCTTTGGCCTCCATATGTGTTGGAGGAGGAGACTTGTTCGTTTTCTGGACCCCGAGACTCCTGAAATAACCACACAGAAACTGTACTAATTAAAATCAATGCTTGGCCCGTTAGCTCTTGCTTCTTATTGGCTAACTCTTACATATAAAGTTAGCCCATGTCCATTAATCTGTGTATTGCCACGTGGCAGTGGCTTACTTGGTAAAGTTCTGGCATCTGTCTCTGGCGGGGCTACATGGCTTCTCTCTAAATCCACCAGCATTTAGTTTAGTTTCCCCCTCTGCCTAGCTCTGTTCTGCCCTGCTCTGCTATAGACTCAAGATAGTTTATTTATTAACCAATGGTATTCACAGCATACAGAAGAGAATCCCATATCACCTCTCCTTTTCTGTTTAAATGAAAAGGAAGGTTTTAACTTTAACATAATAAAATTACATATAACAAAACAGGTATCAAGCAAGAATTACAGTTACAATATTTATATCTACTTTATCTTTTGTCATAACCAAGGAAAACTATAGCTATAAATTCTTCAACTCCATTAAAGACTCGAGAAGGATATATTACCTAAGTAAACAGGAAGTGCATTGTTAGCATCTTCCAAAACTCTAGAATTGAGAAACATCTTCTGTACCATTGGGGCATCATCTTCAGCCTACAGACCCATAGTATCCAGCAGACTTTTCCATTAAGCAGGAAATTTCAAAGACAGTTCTACCTATATTGGCAGTTTGTCAGTCACTTTCTTCTGTGTCCTGCAGAACGTCTAGCAGACTCTTTCATGAAACAGGAACCCAGAAGGATCATCTCACCTTTAGGCAAGTTCAGCAGTCATTTCTCTGTGGGTCCTGCATGTGCAGTTCACCCAACATACCATCAAGCAGTCCAGGCAAGAGCAGTTTCTTGCCCAAATGGTTATCCAACTCCATAAGGAACCTCTTTGATACCCATCTTCCTCTTGAAGTAGTTGGTGCTGCCAGGAGCAGATGTATCTCATTGTCATGAAAATTCTTAAGTTCCTAAACCATTTTAAATGCCATATGCTATAGTCTTTGAAAAGTTTGAAAAATGCCTATCCATCTGCAATACATATCTGTCCAACTAGAAAATCTAATTAACGTGACTACAAGCTTGATATTATATTATAAATGATTATCTATTAACCTATATTTCTTAATTATACTTTACACTTTTAAATAAGCTACACAAACACAATACCTTAATCAGGGGCAGAAATACATGCATATGTGTGTATGTATGTATGTATATGTAGGCCCCCAGCTCACATGCACACAAAATCATATGTGTAGCACACACACAAAGAGAGAGAGACAGAAAGAGATATAAAGAGAGATACAGAGAGAGAGATAGAGAGATACAGACAAAGAAAAGGAGAGATATTTGTAATTTTATTCTACACTCTGAGTTCCGCAAAGCCATCTGACTAGGGAGACTGGCCATACCTTCAAGCTCTGGGTTCAATTAAGAGACCTTGCCTCACTGGCTAAGGTGGGAGATTGATTGAGGATGGGTCTTAACATCAACCTGAGCCTCCATAAGCATGTGCACCCATGTACATGCCCATCCACGCATGTCCCATGTGCATGCAAAACAGGCTTGCATATACATGTACTATACACACATCTATGAAAGATGGAAAAAAGAAACAACAAAAAAGAAAAAACTAGTTCAAGCCGTGCAGAAACTACTCATTTTTAACAGTTGGGTGGACATAGCTTTCAATTTTTAAAATTTATTACATTAATCGTGTGTGTGTGTTATGTATGTGTGTATGCATGCTCATATCGCGGTATGTGTGGCGGTCAGAAGATAGCTTTTGGCAGTCCATTTTTTTCCTTCCACCATGGCGAATCTGTGATGAAACTCAGGTCACTGGGTTTGACAGCAAGTATCTTAACCTGTTGAGCCATCTGGCCAGACCCATCCTCTCTCTTTTATTTTACTCTGTGTCTACTTATTTTCCTATTTAAGGTCATTTCTTTTAGCCCAGGCTGATCCTAAATGTGTGATGATCTTTTTACTACGCCTCGAACTCCCAAGTGCTAGGATTGCAGGCCTGCATCGCCACTCCCAGCTCGGGTTCTCCTCCTTAATAATACAACCTCTATAAAGTGTTAGAAAAATAAAACATTGAAGATGAAAGCAAATCTAAATAAAAAAAAAATTCTCCAAGCAAACCTGGGCTTCATGTGAGTCGCTGGAGTCCATTTCCACTAAGTGATGTTTAAGGCTCAAAAAACACGGTGTTTCTCTAACTCCAGCTTCAGAACCCTACCATTATAAATAATTGGGGATAATTATGAGAGCAGCTGAATAAACTGGGAAAGACTGGGCATAAAGAGCAAAGCAATAGGAGGAAATGTGTAACGCAGAGCCTGCCCATAAATCTCCCTGGAGTCACAGTGACAGCCCTCCCCTCCACACTGGAACCTGTTTGGGGTGCATCCCAAACCAAACCTAAACAAATAAAAACAGTGTTCTTCCCCCAAAGTGATTTTTTTTTTGTCTTTATAATTACTAGGAACTAGTGGAGTGTCCTTGGACTTTTTTCTACACTGAAAATGACACCTCTTTGATTCCAACTGAGAAATACAGCAATAATGTTGAAGTCAGGGTGGTCCCTTAATCCTGAAGTCGTGTTGTGATTCTCTCTTCACCAGGCTGGTAGCCCTTAACCCTGTACCGCTTCTAACATAATGATTGTAGAAGGCTAATAGGGTCCAAGGGACAGCCATTAAGCTTACATATTGCTGGAAAAGTTACAGGGAAAAGAAAGGTTTTCAGAAATTAAATAAATTGTTCTGTCAATAAGTGGTACATCTGGTGTGCATTAATCAAACGCTGGGATGTCTCAGAGAGAGGAGACAGGGAATGGGTGGCTGCCATGGCTGCTGGAGAGCTTAATACAAGATAAGGAACACATTTGGTTGGGGATTCTCTATAATAATTGTGATAGGTTCATGTTTCCTGACATTCTCCCCCCCCCCCCGCCCCATGTGTGTACATGTACAAATATGGGTGTGGAGATCAGAGGGCAACCTCTATCGTTATACTTCCAGTACATTCCACTTATTGTTTGAGATAAGGTCTCTCACAATCCTGGAACTTTACCAGATAGGCTAGGTGGGAAGCTTTAGGGACCTGCCTATCTGCTTCCCTGTCTCCCTGTTACTACAATTACAGATGCTCAAAGCCATGCCTGATTTTGACATGGGCACAGGGGATCTGAGCTCAGGACCACATCCTTGTGAGGCAAGTGATTTACGGACCATCTCCCCAGCCTTGCGTTTTTCTAATGTTACGTCTACCAAACCAAACTGACTCCAATATATTGTCTCTAAACAGGGAAACTGAAGAAGTTAAAGGGGGCAGAAGATTTGTGGTTATCCACAGGCTGTTGTGTGTATCAAAGCTGTTGACCTGGAGTGAACTCTCTACCGAGAAAGAATTTGAGACTCCTAGCCAGGAGGTGGTGGCACATGCATTTAATCCCAACACTTGGGAGGCAGAGGCAGGCGGATTTCTGTGAGTTCCAGGACAGGCTTCAAAGCTACAGAGAAACCCTGTCTCGAAAAACCAAATAAGTAAATAAATAAATTTGAGAATCCAAGACTTAACCCAAGCTCCAATTGTTTCTTTCTGTTTCCTATGAGAAGAACTTAAATCATGTTAGACTCCTAATGCCCTCACCAATCAGCACGGCTACTATAGAGAATTATGCACAATGGACACCAAGGTTCCTAAAATTATTAATATTGTCAGCCACTGAAAATAATAATTGCAATGCTATTCAGTAGACATTTACCTACAAAACAACATGTAATCCTAGCCATTTGTTTAGTTCATACGCACAAAATGACTGAAATGTATTAACAGGAATGTATCCTGAGCCTGGCCCCATTGATTTACCAGCCTTTACAGAACATCCATTCTGCAGACAAGATCAACACTCAGAGTCTTAAGTGGAAGAAGAGGGGAAGAGAGAGGCTGACCTAAAGGAAGACCCGTGCCTAGGCTACTCTAGATTGGGAAACCTGGTGTGGTGGTGCACACTTTTAGTCCTGGCAACTCAGGAGTACAAGACAAACAGATTTCTGTGAGTTCGAGGCCAGTCTGGTTTACCTAGTGAGTTTTAGGATAGCCAGAGAGCCCTGCTTTTAAAAAAAAAAATTGACAACTTTCCCCTACTTTTCAGGTTTTAGTTCTTGGCAGATAAACTGTACCAACTGATGGCAGTGGGACTTGGGGCACTCGGCCTAATCTCCCTAAACCTTTATTACTTATAAGATGCCCCTGTTGTCATAGACCCAGCATAAGGTTTTTTGTGAAGAACAAGTGAGATAAAAATGCAAGTGAGAGGGAGAGACAGTATAGGTGTTATGGTCAGCAGCAAACATTTAGATTTAGAAGTAATTTCCAGTTAGAGTACACAACAGCAAGGGACTGGGGGAAAGAGATGAGCGGTAGAATTTGTCCTTAGCATGTGAGATGCCCTGGGTTTGGTCCCCAGCACAAAAACAAGGAAACAGCCGGGCGGTGGTGGCGCACGCCTTTAATCCCAGCACTCGGGAGGCAGAGGCAGGCGGATCTCTGTGAGTTCGAGACCAGCCTGGTCTACAAGAGCTAGTTCCAGGACAGAGAAACCCTGTCTCGACAAAACCAAAAAAACCAAAAAAAAAAAAAAAAAAAAAAAAAAAACAAGGAAACAAGCAAGCAACAAAAACCTCAGATTGTGTCTTCAGCTGGTCAGACCCTTAAGAGTCAATTTTATTATAAGGGACTAACTTCCCCAATGGGCCAATGGGCTACTCTACTGATCAGCTAGGAGATAAATGGACTATTAGGAGATGGAACATAATTGGAAGAAGCAGGTCACTAGTAACACTCCTCTGAAGGCATTATCTTGACCCCAGCCGCTCTCCTGTTCATTTTTCGACTTCCTGGCTACCATGGATGACTTGGCTCTCCTGCTATGCTGTTCTGTCCCACCATGTAACAATGTACCCAGCCAAATCCATGCTGAAGCCTCTGAGATGCTGAGTCAGAATACACATCTTCTCCTTCAAGATCTCAATAAGTAGCCCAGGCTGACCTTGAACTCTCACTCCTCCTGCCCTAGTGTCTCAAGTACTCTTTGTTCTTATCTAGTGTTTTGCCACAGCAATGGGAAGCTGAATAACATGAAATCAACCATTCTGATAATTCTTGAACAATACAGTAGCTTCCAGCCTTTTGAACACTTGAAATATAGCTAATCTGAACTGAGATGTGTTATAGATGTGAAGTACACAATGCTTTATTTTGAAGACTTGATACACCAAAAAGAATGTAAAACACCTAATTAATGAATTTTATATGGATTTCATGTTGGAAAGGTATTTAGATTACATTTAGCTAAATAAAATTAGTATTAAGGGTAATTTTATACTGTTTCTTTTTTTAATGTGAATACAAAAAACATTAAGCAATATACATCTGTGCCTTTGAATTTCCAAAGAAAGTCTTTCATTACCCATGCGCTTACAACCCTGCCCTAAGAGAGACTTTCCCTGATTAATTGTTCTTCTAGGATACATCTTCTGTGTTTCCTACTTGGACTCCGCTATAATTTGGATCTGGGATCCAAAGACCCACGTGTTGAAGGTCTAAGCTTGGAAGGTGTTGGAACTTTTCACTGGGGGGGGGGCAACAAAAGATAAGCCACCCGTGGTGTGTTCTTGAAGAGAAAATCTGGACCCCAAACCCACCCTTGCTTTCTCTTGCTTCCTGAACTGAAACCTTGAAACCTGTAAGTCAAAGCAGACAAACTTTTTCGTTGACTTGTTTGGGTGTTTTTGCTGAAGCAAGGTATTACTATGTAGCCCAAACTGGCCTTGAATTTCAGCCGTTCTTCTGCCTCTGCCCACTAAGTGCTGGGATTATAGGTGTGCGCCACCATGCCTAGCGACTTTTCTCCTGTTAAGATGATCACCTCGGTTATTCTGCCACAATAAGGGGAAACTGAGAAATACAAATACCTTCTTCTCTAAATCATCAGCCTCCAAGTAGACATACTGTTCTTTGTGTCTCTTACTCTCAGAATTTGTTAAAAATTCTTTTTAGATTTATTTTATTTTCTGTGCATGAGTTTTTGTTTTGTTGTGTGTGTGTGTGTGTGTGTATGTGTGTGGCCTATATGTGTGTATACGCACCATGTGTACGTATACATCTGGAACCTGCAGAGGTTAGAAGACGGCATTGGATCTGGAGTTATGGATGGATGTAAGCCACTATATGGGTGTTGGGAACTGAACTTAGATTCTCTAGAAGAACAACAGATGATCTTAACCACTGGAGCACTTCTCCAGTCCCGGTATTTACTTTGTTTGATTTTTGAGACAGGGTTTCTCTGTGTAAAAGCTCTGGCTGTCCTAAAACTTGCTTTGTAGACCAGACTGGCTTCGAACTCACAGAGATCCGTCTGCCTCTGCCTCCTAAGTGCTGGGATTAAAGACTTACACCACTACCTCCTGGTCTGTATTCGCTTTTTAGAAGATACTTAGACATTTGGTCTCTGGTTTGCTCTCTTGTTTTCCTTGCTTGACTGTAAGTTCCTTGAGGATAAGACCCTTAATCTTCCCCTGTAACCCCTGGACCAAAGTTAATGCTTGACACACAATAAACTTTCAACAGTTAATTGCTAGCAGGTGACAGAACTGACCAGGCACCAGCAGCTCATTATAGTGGTGTATCAATTAACAATCCTTGTGGGTGTAAAACAGTAGAACCCTCTGCTCTGACTTTATAGGCTTGTGTAATTGAAGCCCTGTATTTGTTCCCACCTCAGACACTGCTGAATTCACTTATTTTATCTTCCTACAGTGGTAAGCTCCTAGAGATTCTAAGTGTTCCTTCCTCATGGCAACAAGATTCTGACAAGCATGTTCTCAGACTAATTTCAAAGCAAAGATTCTAAGCAAGAAAGGTCCTGATAGTCCAAATGTGTGTGCATGCACATGTGTGTGTAGTGTGTGTGTGTGTGTGTGTGTGTGTGTGTGTGTGTAAAACTTAGCTCTCCTACCCCTGATCAGATTGTCTGGGGTGCTGTGTCCAGCCCTGACCCAATCTCAGTAACCTATGAATAAGGTATATCTTTTGCTGGTAGGCAGAGTGTTAAGACCAGGAAACTGGGGATGTGGTAGAGTTGGCTTTACACTAAACAAAGGGCCAGAAAGAGAAGTAGGAAAAGAAACATCAAGATTCTGTTTCTACCACAAAAGCAAGAAAACACCCAGCGCTACACAAGAGCCCTGGGACAAGCTTGTTCCAGCATTATCTTTTCTGAGAGTAGACATTTCAGGAACTGTGGGGCCTCAGAGAAGCTTTTGTTCTTCTCTGTTGACTTTGTTTTCTTTATCCTTTGCTTTGGTATTGCCAGGGACTGTAAAAAAGGGTTTATTTTTGTTGGGTTTTTAGGTATAACAGCCTTGTAAATAAAATTGAAAGCTACAAGTCAGCTGGAGAGATACAAAATCTCCCCACTGCTTGATAAGGCCCTGACATCTTTCCTAGCTTACAACATATTCAGAGAAAGTCAGGATGATTAAACCTGAAACTACTTTCTGCGAAAGTGAGGCCCCTCTGGAGAGCTATGTGGTGCACTCTGAAGACCAAACCTTTAGTTTCAGGGTCATTTAGCTGGAGGTGCTCCCGTAGTAGCTTTGTGTAGTCAGTCATGCACAACTTTTATTGAGTCCTTGTTGTGTGCCAGGTACTGTTATAGGCAAAGGAGTGGACGGCTAAAGGGAGCTGTCGCCAGGCAGCTTATGCCACAATGAAGAGGATGACCAGTAGATACACAACATAAATATTTTTAGGTTAGAATATTTCACATGAAAAAAAATGAGTAAGATAAAGAGAAGGACTGGGTGAACAAGAAATTCTTTATTCATTATTATATATTTTCCCTCTTTTTTAAACATCAAAATCCTGTACTCAAAAAAGATTTATATATGTATATGTGAGAACCTGCATGTGTGTATGTACATGGAGATACATGTATGTGCCTAGTGCCCAAAGAGACCAGAAGAGGGCATTGGAGCTCCCTGGAACTGGAATTAAAGGTTGCTGTGAGTTGCTATGTTGGGTGCCGGGAACTGAACCCAGGGCTTCTGCAAGAGTATTAGGTCCTCTTAAACATTGAACGATCACTCCAGTCCTTCATTTTTCTTTTAAGTTGACTGCTACATACACAATTAGCAGGCAACCATTGTACATATTGATGGGTAAAGTAAGACAGTTTCTTTAAAAGTTATTTTCCGTGTGTGTGTGTGTGTGTATGTGTGTGTGTGTGTAGGTGTCTACAGAGATCAGAGAAAAACAATGGATCCCTTGGAGCTAAAATTGCAGACATTCGATTCGTGATATATGCATTGTATATGCTGGGATCTGAATTCCAGTTCTCTTGATATGATAAAACAGCAAGCATTCTTAACCACTAAGCTGTCTCTCTGGTCCTAAGGTTTCATTTTTTTTCCTTTTTTTTTCTTCGTTTGAATTTTCTTTTCTTTTTTTTGGGGGGGGGGGGTTTCGAGACAGGGTTTCTCTGTGGTTTTGGAGCCTGTCCTGGAACTAGCTCTTGTAGACCAGGCTGGTCTCGAACTCACAGAGATCCGCCTGCCTCTGCCTCCCGAGTGCTGGGATTAAAGGCGTGTGCCACCACCGCCCGGCTTGTTTGAATTTTCCAGACAGGGTTTCTCCGTAGCTTTTGGTTCCTGTCCTGGAACTAGCTCTTGTAGACCAGGCTGGCCTCAAACTCATAGAGATCCGCCTGCCTCTGCCTCCCGAGTGCTGGGATTAAAGGCGTGCGCCACCACCGCCCGGCCTAAGGTTTCATTTTTTTATGGTTGACTATATTCACATATATATGTTGTATTCTTTATCCATTCATCTGTTGATGAACTCCTGTGTTTATCCCATCTCTTGGCCACTGGGAATAGTACTACAGTAAACATGGATGTTCAGGTAACTACTTTGTATTGTTAATCTCATTTCTTCTTGATACATACTCAAGCAGTGCAATAGCCAGGTCATATGTAGGTCAATTTTCAGATTTCTAAGAACTTTCTGTCATGCTTTCTGTATTGACAGTAATAGCTTCCATTTGAGAAAGGGTTACTTTAGAGGGGTCCAGCTAACTCTTTGATATTATAACATGACATTGTCATCTACAAATGCACCAAGTCTTGTTCATAGCTGTTCTACACAGTTGGTGTAGATGAATTCAATCACAGTGGTAGCAAGCCCTAACTGCAACAAAGATGACATGTTTTAGACAATATTCATATACGTGAGCATGCATACGGGCAAAACCTTCCAGGACTGTAATTGTGCCTAAATGTGTAACAGGTGATTTTAATGTCTGCCCTGTAAAAGTATGTGTAAAACATTCCAACAAGGGTTTTGTTTTAAATGACATGTGTTTACTTATTTGTGTGTGTTTATGGGTGTGCTTGTGTACACGTGTATGCATGCCCATGCCATGGCACTTGTACGAAGGTCAGAGAACAACCTTGGAGTCACTTCTCTCCCTCTACCACATAGCTCCAAGGATGAAGATCAAGTCATCAGGCATGGTGGCAGGAGCCCTTACTTCATTGGTTCTCAACCTTCCTAATGCTGCGATCCTTTAATACATTTCCTCATGCTGTGATGACCCCCAACCATAACATTATCTCATTGCTACTTCATAGCTGTAATTTTGCTACTGTTACACAATGTAAATATCTGATATGCAGGATATCTGATATATGACCCATGTGATATGGTCATTGGAACTCCAAAGGAGTGATGACCCACAGGTTGAGAACCACTGCTTTATCTGATGACCTATCTTGCCAGCCTCAAACAAGGGAGTTTGATTTTATTTATTTTCACATTTCTTTAATATGTGTCTATACAGGTATGTGTGTCAACAAAGGATTTTAATGAAAACTTTTCTCCATCGATGCTGTTGTTTGTTCAATGTACCGGTTTTTATCATGATACTGAATAAATGTCATTTTAAAAACGATCTGTTACGGAGTTGTGGTAGCATATACCTGTAATCCCAGCACTAGGGAAGTAGAGGCAGGAGGCTCAGGAGCTCAAGGCTGTCTTCAAGCAACTTTGAGGCCAGCTTGAGCTACAAGAAATCTGTGTTCAAAAAATAAAACAAAACCAATAACAAGCAAAAAAAAAAAAAATGAGCCATGTTCAAGTTATGTGCTCTGAGATCCTCCTGGAAAACTTTCTCAACATGGAATTCCATCAGGGCGGTGCCAGGCTGAAAGTTGTTTACGGTCAGCTTCGGTAGAGAAACTATTTGTCTTCAGGAAGCTTGTGTACTTGAAGTGACCCAAATGAAGTCAGAGAACTTGGTTATGAATCACATATAGAGGCAGGCACATTAGAATAACACCAAATTTTTCAGTGGAAACCCTGAAATCCAGAAAGGCCTGGACAGATTTTCTACAAAATCTAAAAGAACAGAGACACCCACCCAGATTACTTTAGCCAACAAAACCGTCAATTAAAATAGATGTGAAAAAAAAAAAACATTCTATGACAAAAAAAAAAAACTAAAACAGTTTCTGTCAATCCAGCTCTATAGAAGGCCCTAGAAAAAAGTTTCAGTCTGAAGAAATTAACCACACCCAAGAAGAGACTAGAAATAAATAATCCGAGAATAGTAAGTCAAAAGAAGGTTGGGGAACCACATCATAAGAACAAATTAGCAGGAATCAACAAGAATAGTTCATTGATAACATTCCACGTTAATCGTCTCAATTCCCCAATAAAAAGACACAGACTAACAGATTGGATTAAAAAACATGATACAGACTGGAGACGTGGTATAGGGGTTAAGAGTACTGGCTGCTTTTGTAGAGGCCCCAGGTTCAAGTCCTAGTGATGTGGGAAGACCTTCTGTATATGTGTTGCTTTTATTGGTTAATGAATAAAGAAACTGCTTTGAGTCTATAGCAGGGCAGAACAGAGTTAGGCGGGGAAAACTAAACTGAACGCTGGGAGAAAAGGAGGCGGGGTCAAGGAGGAGCCATGTAGCCTGAAGAAACTTTACCAGGTAAGCCACAGTCACATGTGATACACAGATTAATGGAGATAGGTTAGTTCAGGATACAAGAGCTAGCTGGCAATGCACTTAAGTGACTGGCCAAGCAATGATTTAAATAATATAGTTTTCTGTGTGATTCTGTCGGGAGTCTGGGGAGCCAAGAAATGAACAAGCAGCCTCCTGCTACATCCTAGCTCTCAAGTGACAGTTCACAATTGTATATAAATCTAGCTCCAGATGATCCAATGCCCTCTTCCAGCCTCCATGGGACACACACAAACATATATATTATATACATTATATATATATATATAATTTAAAAATAACGGGATCCATCTTTTGCTGCATCCAAGAAATATGCCTCACTATTAAAGATAGACAACACCTCAGCATAAAGATGAAAAAAGATTTTCTAAGCAAATGAATCTAAGAAGCAAGTAGTTGTAGCCATTTTAATATCCTATAACATAGTCTTCAAACAAAAACTAAACGGAATAGATAGGGAATAACAGTATAGATTCATTAAAGGAAGATCCATCAAGAGAATATTGCAATTCTAATTATTCATGTACCAAACCATAAATAAAGGGCACCCAAACTCATAAAAGAAACATTACTACAGCTAAAATCACATATTGACCCTCACACAATGATAGTGGATGACTTCAGTACCCTACTCTTGCCAATAAACAGGTCATCGAGACAAAACTAAACAGAGGAATGCTGGAGTTAAGTAATATCATAAATCAAATGGACCAAGCAGATGTCCACAGAACATTTTACCCAAACACTAGAGAATATATTTTCTTCTCAGAAGCCCATGGAGGTTTCTCCAAAATTGATATCATACTAGGAGACATTGTAAGTCTCAACAAGTACATAAAATTGAAATTACACCCTGTGTTCTATTTGACCACCATGGATTGGATTGGATATCGACAGCAGAAATGACACAAAGTCATGGAAACTAAACAACTCACTGCAGAATGAAAAATGGGTCAAGACAGAAATCAGCTGGAAATGAAAACCTTTTATGACTTCAATGAAAACTTAGACACAACATAAGCAAACCTATGAGATACAATGAAGGCAGCTCTAAGAGGCAAGTTCACAGCACTAAGTGCCGACTTGATAACAATTTGAGAGTTCTCACATTTGTAACTTACAGCGCATCTGGAATTTCTAGAACTAGAAGAATTAATACTCCAAAAGAATATATGAAAAGAAATTCAGGGCTTAAGTCACTGAACTAGAAAAACAAAACAAAAATACAAAGAATCAATGAAACAAAGAATTGGTTCTTGGAGTTCGAAGAAAACCAATACAATTGACAAAGCATTCGTCAGTTTGACTAAAAGACAAATAGAGATCTTGGGATAATTCTCATCAAGAAAGTGAAAGACTTGTATATTAAAAACTCTAAGGCATTGAAGAATGAAAATGAAGGGGACATCAGAAGATGGAGCAATCTCCCATGCTCATGGGTCAGTAGGACTAACATTGTGAAAAGGGCTACCCCACAATAGCAATTCTTAAGAAAAAGAATAAATTCAAGATTGTTTTAGATATTCTGAGTTTTTGTGTTTCCATACAAAGTTGAAGATTTTTATTTTCAATTTCTGTGAAGAACTGCATTAAAATTTTGATGGATATTGTGTTGAATATATAGTGTAGAAATGTATAGTGGAGAAAAGATAGCCAGTCAAACTGGATGGCTGCTTGCAGAAGAATAAAAATAGATCCCTATCTATCACTCTGCAGACAATTCCAAATGGATCAAGAACCTCAATATAAGATCTGATATCCTGAATCTGATAGAAGAGAAAATGGAGAGATAGACTTGAACTCATCAGCACAGAGGAAGACTTTCTGAACAGAACACTGATAGCACAGGCATTAAGACCAATTAATAATAAATATGACCTCACAAAGCTGAGAAGCTTCTATGGGGTAAAGGACACTATCATTTTGTCAAAACAGCAGCCTATGGAATAGGAAAAGATCTTTAGATGGTCTAAATTAGATTAGACATCTAATTTACCAATTAGACATCTGATGGAGAGTTAATATCTAGAATATATAAATAAAAAACTGAACATAAAGAAAACCCATAATCCAGTTCAAAAGTGGGGTACAGAACTAAGCAGAGAGCTTCAAAAAATGAAACACAAATGTCTGGTAAACCTTTAAAGACTCGTTCAACATCCTTAGCCATCAGGAAAATGCAAATTAAATGTACTTTGAGATTTCGTCTTATACCAGTCAGAACAGCCAAGATCAATAGAATAAAGTTCATGCTGTGAAAGATGCAGGGAAAGACTAACACTTATTTATTGCTGGTGCGAGTGCAAACTTGTCTAGCCACTCTGGAAGTCAGTGTGGTGGTTTCCCAGGAAGTTATCTACCTCAAGATCAAACTAAACCATATATACACACACCTATATATATATATCCAAAATGTAGAAATACTTGTTCATTCATGTCCATTGCTGTTCTATTCATAATAGCTAGAAAATGGAAACAGCTTAGATGTCCAACAACCGATGAGGGGATGATGAAAATGTGATACATTTACACACGGGAATATTATTCAGCTACTAAAAGTCATAAAATTCTCAGATAAATGGATAGAGCTAGAAAAAGTCATTTCAAGAGAGGTAACATAGATCCCAAAAGATAAATATCGTATGTTTTTTTTTCTCTCATATGTAGATGTTAGCTTTTAAGCTTTCAATATGTATGCTATAACCCAAATAACCACAGAAGTTAGATACTAAGTAAGGGGCTGGGGGAAGGAGAGGCTCTCCCAAGGAAGGGGAGATAGAATATAATGTTATGGAGAGATAAAGGGGAAACTAGGAGGATTCAATTGGGCTGGAATGAGAGAAAAGGGTAAAGGAGGGAATGTGGGAGGGACAGCTAATACTAAAGGACTTTTGAAGACCAATGTGGAAACCTACTACTGTAGAAGCTTCCTAAAACACACACATGTTTGAAAAGAATCTAAATGGAGTTACCAAATAATAGTGGAGACAACGAGACATCTTATGCCACCAAGAAAAACCTCCAGTGCCAGGAATGGGTGATGTCTTGTTGAGCTGTTGGCCAAAGAGGCCCCCTGGAAACCCCTAAACTTCACAGGCTATTTCCAATGCTACTGATTATTTTCCATAGCCTGATAGTAAGAATCTATTAATGAAGGTAACATTTACTTCTATCATCAAACATGGAAGAGCGGAGCTAGTGCCTAACTAGAAGCTTCACCTTTATTGATTAGCCATCATGGTACTAGAAGGTATGCATAATACCATAAGAAAAAGGCAATCATCAATATTACTGAGCTACGAACCTGTGACTTAAAACAGTGACCTGCCTGCATGACATACTAGTTTAATGGTGGCACAAATGCTATGGGAGCAACCAACCACTTTGTGATTCCATGAGATGGAATTCATACCTACACTGCCACCGTGGCTAGGAATCTCTAACTGGCATGGCATGGGCCTAGGGGGAAACCTACTGTTATTATTCTAATAAAGGAACATAGCAATAAAATGACTCCTAATGGCATCTGGCCATACCTATAGATCGGTACCCCGATCCAATCCACATCAGAGAAGCTTCTTCTTGTAGAAGCTGGGAGTTAACAAAGAGATCAACAAGTGCACAATGTAGAGAAGGTGACAGACATTGGGGCATTCCATCCTAAATGGTTTGGATGAAACCCCTCCCCACCAGGCTCAGGGAGGTATGAGGAAGAGGAGGCAGAAGCATTAAGAGTCAGAGGTGATGGATGACTCCGAGGAAACAATGACTTCCAGGAACAATAGACTGAGGTATGTATGAACTCATGCAGAATATGGGGGCACACACAAAATTTGCACAGGTTCAAGCCGGATGCAGTCCAAGCACTGAAAGGGGGAATTGGTCATGGGCTCCCATTTTGCTTTGTTTTGACTTTTTTGGGGAGGAGGGGAACTCTTATTTGTATTTTGATGGTTTGATTTCCATTTTTGTGTTCCTTAATTGTTTTTGTTTTTGAAAGAAAGAGAAAAAAAGAACATAAAATTATGTGGAAAAAGTCTCTGAATTGAATTTCTTTTTTTACAATAAAGTTGGGTGTGTAGTGAGGTGGGGAGGATATAGAACGAATTGGGGGAAAACAAGATCAAAATATATTGTATGAAGTTTTTTTTTTCAATTCAAAAAGCATTTTGAAAGAATGAAAGCACCATGTAGTAAGAGAAATGTCTGGTACAGCCATTGAGTACCCATAATACCTTCTGTTGGGTAGGGGGGTGGTGGTGGGCTAGCCTGAATTAAAACTTCCCAATGGCAGTGATTTTCATTTTTTCAGGTCTGTGCCTTGCCTTGTACTAGCAATTTAAAAAAGATTGACTTTAGTAATGAGATTAATCTTTTCTATAATTCTTTGAAAACTTCATACATTCATATAGCATATTTTGAAGATGTGCACCATTCCTCTCAACTTTTTATTCTTTAAAACATTTTAATTCTCCGTGTTCGATTTGTTCTGCCCGTATATGCACGGATGTGAGGCTATGCACGGAGGCATGGCTGACCAAAGGAAAATTCCCTAGCAGCAATCAGCTGTCAATATCTCCTTCCTCATAAGCCCCACCCTCCAAAGGGCCATTCATCTTAGGGGTACAGCTACATGACATTTTCATATATATAAGTTTGTATAACTTAGCTCAAAACACAGAACCAGTACTGCAGGAATTCTGTCCTGTTCCTCCTCAGTCAATACCCTTCTCCCCCTAGATAACCACCCTTCTTATTTTAAGCAATATAAATTAATTTGAACTGCACAGAAAACCTCACATTCCTAGCTTACTATTTATATCCCCAGACCCTTTTCAACTTTCTATTGACCAAAGAAAACTCAAAATAGTTGGGCATGATAGGCTTGTTTTCCCCTAATAACATATTGCAATATGTAACTATTAGAGAGAAGTTTCTTCTTGTACCAATTAATTTAATCTCTTGGGTCACCATTGGGCGCATGTCCATATTTTATTTCTCCGAAGCCACTAGATGATTTCTTGAAGTCCTTGGCAACTCAAAGCCAGTGGTTTTGTGGTGATCGAGTAGCTCAGTCACAAGATACACTGTGATAATCTTCATCCCGTCAACCGGCCATTCATCCCATCCAACGAACTTGTTAAGTACCTAGCGCTGCTCCACCTTGGACACTAAGAAGACCCCATTTCTTGGTTGGAATTGAAACACAAGAGTAGATTCTGTAAGTGGGTGGTGAGTGTTCCAACTTAGGTAAGCACCAGGCGCACGGAGGAAGGGCGGCTTCCGGAGATGGGGCGGATAGGAGAAGGTGGGTGGGCATTTCCCCAGCAGCTGTTGCCAGCCACCCGACTTTGATCACTTTGCCGCCTGGCAGCCGTAGCGTACAGCCTCATCGTTCCTTAGCAACCGGAGCCAACAGCCAGAAAGCCTTCCTATTGGGCTCACGCATCATGACGGGCAGCCGCGTTGTCCAACCGCAATTCCTAGGCTTGCCCTATTGCCCCGCCTACTCCCGGTCCGCAGGCAGCGCATGCGCGGGTGGGCCGGGCTGTGTGCAGGGCGGTCGCGGAGCCGGAGGAGCCGCTGCTCTAAGTGTTTGGACTCGGTCGACACCGCGGTGCTTGCTCCTCGCCCCAGCCGCCGCCGAGGGAGCGGCCGCCTATTGTCCTTCGCCGCCGCCAAGGCGCGGAGCTGCTCCGGCTCGGCCCGCGGGGGAGCCCGGGGAGCCGCACGGTGAGAGCGCAACTTAGTTGAGGGAGTTGAGGGAAGTTTGGGCGTCTGAGGAGGGGGCGCGCGCGCAGCCGCCCCTCCCCCTCGGCGGTCCTCGGCCGCGCGCGCGAGCGAGCTGCGGGACTCGGGGGCGCGCGGGCGCGACGCGGGTGGCGGACCCATCGTCCTCCGTCGCATCCGCGGCTGGGGGGTGGGTGGCGCGGTCGCCGATCCCAGCCTCCTAGGATCCCGCTGCCCGCTTCAGTGGCTCCTGCTGGGGCTTTTCCTCTAAGGGATAGCTGCTCGGTGGGGCGCGCCGCCCTGACGGTCTGTGGCCACGGGAACGAGCTCCCCGGGGCAGTCGAGCGGGGTAAACATTCCGCACCCCGGGCCGCCTTCGGGGGCTTTTCTGCTCCTTATCCCGGGGCAGGGGACGGGGGGCGCGGCGGCGGACGCTCCGGGAACTGTGCATTCGGCTCCTCAGCCACCGAGCCATAGTGCAGCGGCTCGCACTTTCAGACCTAGTCCTGCTTTGGTGGCTGGGACTCGCGAGACGCATAAAACTCTGGATGAGAAAAACCCTCAGTATTCTCGTTGAGAAAGTGTGTAACCCCATCCCCACCCCATCCTACAGCCGAAAGATTGGTCGCATTACGTTGCTAGACCCTACTGTGAATTCTGGAATTCACAATGAAAATTGGATTGAGCAGCATTTTAGTGTTCGGTCGTTTGCACTCCATAATGAAGTTATTTTGAGAGTTCATTGCCAAAGTGATGTGCCTCACCCTCTTCTCCCCTTTTATTTCCAGAAGTCGCTTGTTCTTTTTTTTTTTTCTTTAAACGTTTGGATTGCCCGGGTCAGGTGAATTCTCCAGTTCTTGAAAGGTCATTGTAAAGGAGTTCCCATCAGTTGAGATGACTCAGATAAATCGGTGTCACTTTCGTACACCTTCATTTCTTGGGGATTTACAAGCTGCATTAAGCACTCACCTTCTTAAGTTTGGGGTGCATTCATTCCACTGCATTTCGTTGATTGGAGTTAAACACTATGAAGATTATTCTGTTTTCGTTCCCAAGTGGAACTACCCTAAGTGTCCTAGCATTCGTATTGAAACACAAGGACTATGTCGCTTCATGTTCATTTCAGTTGTGTCTCTTTGGCATCTGTTAAAGTTTTATTTGAAAAATACAGCAAATGATATTTTGCTTTGTTTCCTATGTGAATTACGTGGAGAAACGTGGCTTGGGTTTTCTAACTTGTTCGGCTTTTCTTTTGGAAATCCAGCTTTGTTTACCTGATGAAACCAAGGAAAAATAGTCTTAAGTCACAGGCATCCAGGACTCGGAATCTTTGTGCTTAATTTTCCTTCCCTAGGTGGGTGTGGTGAGGGAAAGGAGGTTGACAGAAGTTGGTAGTTATTAAGGAGTTACATAATATAAACATAATTGCCTACAAAGTCGGGTGACCAGGACACCAGTTGCTTTCCTTCCCTGGACTGTGATAACATGTGTTTTAGTCTTTCTTAGAATTTCATTTGCTTCACTAAATGGAGACTGTATGTAGTACAAATGGTCTTTCCTAATCTTTTTTCTCCTTAAGGACCATGATGGGGGGTATTTTGTACTGTCTTTGCTAGAAATGTCTTCTACACATGGTTGGTATTCAGCTTTTGTTTGATTTGGATGAATAGACTTTTACCTGCTACTGGAAGTGTACACAGGAGAGACTCATTAATTCTTGGGCCTTGTACAAAATGATAATTAGTTTGCAGAGCTGTGGTGAAATTTAGTTTAGGAGAATTTGCTAAGTCTTCTTTTGAAACAGGGTCTCACTATATAGCCCATGCTGGTCTTGAACTCACAGAGCTCCACCTGCCTTCTGAGTGCTGGAATTAAATGCCTAGATCCCCGTCCCCCTTGAGTTAGGGTTTGCCTTGTAGTGTAGGCTGGCTTTGAACTCAAGGCTTCCCTGCCTCATTTTCTTTAGGACTAGATAATGGGTTTGTATCACTTTCCCCAGCTTTAAAAACTCTTTAATTTTTTGATTTGTTCTTGAAGATAACTGGAGTTTGGATGGTACACTGTGGACTTCCAAAAAAAAAAAAAATAGCAGTTTAGAAATCATCCCTCATACTCCCCTTTGTTGAGAAACTGCTGAACAATTCTTCCCTAACTCTTTTTGTTCCTTTATTGTGAAATTGGGAGGGAGCACAATTTAGAAGAAATTCAATTTTTGGAGTTATGTCAATTTGAGTTCAGATCCTTACTTTTTCTTTGTCTGATTTTGAAGCCTTAAGCATCTCACTTGAGTTCTGAGCATGTTTTTTTTTCCCTTGTAAGGGGTAGTAACATTGTAGGTTCTTAGGAACACAGGAAACAGTATGCAGAACTTAGCACACTGTCTGATATCTTGTAGGTGGCTGTTTCCTGGTGGCTAAAATGATAATTTTGATACATTTTACATGCCTTTTAAAATGTTATTTCTGTACAGATGATGACTCAGTTGCTACCAAGCCTGTTGCCCCAGTTCAGCTCCCAGAAGCCCACATGGTAGAAGGAGAGAACCAGCTCTTGAAAGTTGTCCTCTGCCCCCCACATTCACACTGTAGCACTTCACCCCCATGCTAAGCTCACAAATGAATATAAACATTATGAAAGAAGTCGTTTGAGCAGAAGGATGATAGAAGCTATAGTGTTTCCTCACCTGTTAGCCTTCTTCTGCGTGGGACTCCATGTGGTTTGGTAGGGAGGAATTCTGTATAGCCGTGAGTTTGGGAAATGACAAGAGGTGCGTTGTTTTCTGGACTGTCAGTAGTGTGTCTCTTAGGGTTCTACTGCTGTGAAGAGACACCACGGCCATGATAACTCTTACAAAGGGAAGCATCTGATTGGGGCTGGCTTACACTTTCAAAGGTTTAGACCATTGTCATCATGGTGGGAAGCATGGCAGCATGCAGGTAGACATGGTGCTGGAGAAGGAGCTGCAAGTTCTACATCTGATCCACAGGCAACGGGCAAAGAGAGACTCTGTGTCTGGCTTTCACTGCTGAAACCTCAAAGCCTACCCCAGTGATGCACTTCTCCAGCAAGGCCACACCTCCCCCAACAAGGCCACACCTCCCAACCTTTCAAATAGTGCCACTCCCTGGTGACCAAACATTGAAATCTATGGGCCTATGGGGACCATTCTTATTCAGACCACCACGGTGTCTAAGTTACTGTCAGTTTAACTTTTCCTTTTTACCTTGGCCTTGAAAACCATATATATGGCTTTATGACATTCCTCAGGTTTGCTCAAGATAGAACTGCCCTGGGTGTTAACGGGATACACAGTTGAGAGACTTAGGCACACTGCTCACCTGCCTTCCCAAATGCCACTATTTACGGAAGAAAGAAGTGGTTAAAGTCAATTGTACCAACTTAGTTTAGAATGTTTAAAATGCCAAATGGAGTAGATATGTTTTAGAACTGTTTACCTGATCAAACCTAAAGATTGTGGTTATAAATATCCCTGACCAAGCCACCTGGGAAAGCTTTGACTTCAATGCTTGCTTCTCTTAAAAGTTAACTTTTAAGTACACTTGAAAAGTCTCGAACTATAGTTATTACTGGCAAGGACGAACATCCATATGGAAGGGATTGTCATTGTGTTGTGTGTTCTGCCTAGCTTACTATGCTGGGGAAAGAGAGGGAAGCTGTTAGTGGGAAGAAGTTTATTTCATGCACATGTCCTCAAACATGTAGTTTCTAGTCCATCTTTGTGTTGATCAGGTCATTCATTGTAAGTAGATCAGATCCATTTGTATCAGTCTTTGCTGGGAGGTTGGACTGGCAGATGAGTACTGAAACACTGTGATTGAACTCTGTGTTGGGCGATGGGGTGCTTTGTTTTACCTCTTCAGAGCTGTATCTTGGGACGTTTGTATGATATGGATGGTAAGTGAAAGAAAGGGAGAGGCGTGAGGTGTTTGCTCTTTTAATTTCTGATCGTAAGCCTGCTCTTGATCATAGAATTAGTTCCTGCCACCCAAATAGTGAGTTATTCTTGAAAGGTTAGGAATTGATGAGTGTGGCATACAACAATCAATTGGTCTTTTTAACTTGTGCTGTCAACATAGGGGAAAGCCTTAACTAGAAGTTAAAGATGAGTTTTGCAGAACCCCAAGATGGTTCTCTTTGTGGTCTCTCTGAAAGCACATGGTGTGGAGCCACATCCAGACATTGCCATTTTTCGGCTGTTTGTTCTAGAGCCAATCACATTATCTTTCTCAGACCTAGTATCTTTGCTTATTTCTCCCCCTTTTCCATCCCCACCCCCACTATCATCCTGTCAGCTAAATGCTACTGTTGTGAGAAACAGGCCAGAAAGCACCATACTGTGTGGTGGTGCAGTTTCGTTGGTCAGCTCCTGGTATAGACAAAATGTAAATCCTGCCCCTCAAGGGGAAACTTGCCACTAGCTTTGCTGTTATTTCCCCCTGGAAAGCAACTAAACTATTATAAGACATCTACCCTTCCTCATGCTTGGGAAAGCTGGCTCCTTTGCATTTTCTGTTTGGTTCTCACATTTTCCTTCACGGAATTTTTTTGTTTTGTTTTGTTTTGGGTTTTTTTTTTTTTTTTTTTTGATTTTCGAGACAGGGTTTCTCCGTAGCTTTTGGTTCCTGTCCTGGAACTAGCTCTTGTAGACCAGGCTGGCCTCGAACTCACAGAGATCTGCCTGTCTCTGCCTCCCGAGTGATGGGATTAAAGGCGTGCGCCACCACCGCCCGGCTCCTTCACGGAATATTTATCAGGGAATATTTTTTAAACTAACTTTTGGTTCAGAATGCTTGTTAGGTTTAAATCGCTGTGGACGCAGCAGCTGACTTTGGATGCTGGGACTTGATGTCAGGTTCACTGTAAACAGTGAACAAACAGTGTTGGTCTTTACTATCATTTTCATACTTAAAATTTAAAATTAGTTTGCTCAGTTTTCTGAGCTAGATGTACTTTATTTTACCTATATTTGTTATTTAGTTCTCAACCCACTCTCCACCTCCGGGGTGGTGGGAACCAAGAAACAATCCTGAGAATGAAATTGTTAATCCATTTTTAGGTTAAGAAAAGGTTCCTAAAGTAGCTAGCTAGTAGGTCTCTGTGTTGAGTTGATTATTATGACTGAGGTCAGCCTTTTCCATATCATTGACACTGTCCTATGAAACTTTAAAGTACATTTTAAAAACAAATCAAGTTAGTTGAAGTATTACAGAATGCAGTAAAGCACACACATTTTAAGAACATAAAGTTTAGTGAGTTTTGATAACGTGTACCTGCTCAGCAGAGTCAAAACAGCATTTCTAGCATTTTCAGGATCGTTATGCCTGCCACCTTCTTGGCCAGTCTCTTTAGTGCTCATCCCTTGCCTACCTAGGTAACCTCTAGGGTACTCTGGTCTTTGCTGGTCTGTTGCCTGTTTTTGCAAATAAGGTTTTAGTGAGATGTAGCCACACCCATTTTGTTTATGGCTGCTTTGGAGCTATAGTTGCAGCTTACAGTGGTTAACACATTCTTTCTACATAAGTGGATTATTTAGCCTTGATTATACCTAACAAAATCCAGTTATTCAAGTCTAATGTGAACAGTGCTATATTTTTCAACATATATTTGATGTTCTGTTAGCATTCATTTGAAAAAATATCAGGGGCTTGGTAATGACTCAGTGGGTAAAGTGCTTAATGTGGTAAGCTTGAGAAGCAGGCGTGACACCATATGTCTCTAAACCCAGGCTGGGAGGTGGAGACAGGAGGCTTCCTGAGGCTTCCTAGCTAGCTAGTGTAGCCAGTCCATGAGTTCCCTGTTCTCTGAGTGACGATCTCAAAGACTAAGGTGGAGAGCCATAGGAGGAAGACGACTGTCACGCCTCCGTCTTGTCCTCCATAGGTACACGTACTAGCGTGAGGACCTGCTTATAGATGCACACCACACACAAGATAATCAAGCTTCCTTCAGCACATTGTTACTGTGTCTCTTTAGTCTCCCATTTTTTTTCTTTAATAAATATATCCTTTACAAATTCAAATTCATTGACTTTAGTATATAATGTTTTACAGATTTTGACAAATGTGTAGATTCATCTAACTACTGCTCGAATTAGAATAATTCCTTTGTCCTTCCAAATTGGTCAGAATCCTTTTGTAGTCATCTGGTATTTTACCCCTGAATCTTAGAAACCATTAATCTGTTTTCTGACTCTATATGTGGTTTTTGTTTGTTTGTTGTTTGCCTTTGTTCTTGATTCTTTTTAGGAATGTAGGTCAGTCGGTGTATGTCTAGCATGTACCGAAACCTAGGTTCAATCCCTAGTAACAGCACTGAATATGTTGGTTAATGACTATAATCCCTGCATTTGGGGTGGGGTAGGGGGTGGAGGCAAGAAGATCACACGTTTGCGGTCATATTTTTCTACATAAGAGTTGAAGGCTAGCCTGGATTATATGAGTCCTGTCTCAAGCCAAAGTGTGTGGGGGGGATATCATAAAAAATAGAATTATATAGACTCTTTTTAAAATTTATTTATTATGTATACAATATTCTGTCTGTATGTAGGCCAGAAGAGGGCACCAGACCTCATTACAGATGGTTGTGAGCCACCATGTGGTTGCCGGGAATTGAACTCAGGACCTTTGGAAGAGCAGGCAATGCTCTTAACTACTGAGCCATCTCTCCAGCCCTAGACTCTGTTTTTTTTGTGTGTGTGTTTAATAATGCTGTCCTTTCATGTTATTATTTTTTATCTCTTGTTGATATATCTGTTCAAAACTGTCCACTCTAAAAATTGAATCGTTTGTGTGTGTGTGTGTGTGTGTGTGTATATATATATAAAACCATTACTTGAAAATATTATCTTATAATATGTTGCTTATGTTTTTCTACCTTCCTTCCACCCACCTCCTAGGGTCTTGTATATAGCAGGTTGGCCTGAAACGCTGTACTTGAGGATGGCTTTGAACTTCTGATCCTCCTGCCTCTGCTTCTTGAGTGCTGGAGTACAGGTGTGTGCCACTGCATTGGGTTTATTTGGTGCTTGGGATTAAGCCCAGCATCTCTTGTATTCTATCAACTGAGCTGTAATGCTTCAATTTATTATTATTATTATTATTATTATTAAAGTATACTAAGATCAAACCGTTTGCATACATAGGAAAGCCCCCTACTTATCACTGAGCTGTGTGTTTCCAGATCTATCGTTTTGACTTTTGATGCACTGGGATCCATCCTAGAGCCTTTTACATGGTAGAAAAGGGCTCTGCCATTGAGCTAACTCTATAACTCTAGTCAGCAGATATTACCATTTTTTTTTTGATTGACATGGGATTGAATCTGTAAATACTTGGGATGACTGCCATGAACATCTGCTTATCTCCATCTTGGGGTTTTGGTGGTGGCGTACTTTTCAGCAGTTGAATCCTGCATGTTTTGTAAAGCTTTATTTATATAGCACATGGCTTTCATATATGTGGTTTTAGGATCCATGATTTCGGTTGCTAGTGTCAGTAAGAAGGATGAGTATGGTACAGTAAGATACTTTGAGAGAGGAGAGACCAGATGTGCTGGTTAATTGTTTTATTATTTATTTATTTTTGTCAGCTTGACATGAACTAGAAGAGGTGAAATCATCTTTGAAATATTTCCTCAGGGTCAGCATGCAGAAACAGTGGTCCAGAGTGGCCAAGGTTGCTCTTAATCTTGGTAATATGCAAGAGTTTCCCAAGTAGGGCTGGTTTTAGCAGCATGTAAGCTGCAGTATTGAAAGGCCCAGGTTGAGAAGCTGAGGCTTGGCATCATGTAGCAGAATCAGAGTCCCTGAAGAGGGCAGGAGAGGCAGTTGGTGAAGATGCAGCCTCGATTTGAGTGACTACCCCCAGGGACAGCAATAGATGTGGAGCTGGCCTGAGCTTCTGAGGCAAAGTATGTTTCAGATGGCAGAGCCAGCTGAGAGGTGGTGGCACACGCCTTTGGTCCCAGCTCTTGGGAGGCAGAGGCAGGCAGATTTCTCTGTGAGTTTGAGGCCAGCCTGGTCTACAAAATGAGTTCTAGGACAGCCAGGCTGTTATACACAGAAACCTTGTCTTGAAGAAACCAAAAGCAAAAACAGAAAACAGAACAAAACAAAAACCAACCAAACAAACAAAACCCTAAAACTAAAACAAAACAAAAAACCCTAAACCCTCCCAGATGGCAGAGCCAGAGAAGTAAGCTTGCCTGAGCCTCTGGAGCCCACATCAGGGTCCCAGGTGTTAGATGCTGGACCTTTTTTCACTGTTGCAATTTGGTTTTGCTTAAGCGTGGTTCTAAGTGTTCCCTGGTTCTTCCCTCTTGGAATAAGAAAGTATGTAACTTATTTTTTTATTTTACAAGATCGCACAGTTGAGAGCATTTTTAATTTTAAGAAGAATGTGGGGCTTAAAACATGTAGTGCTTTATATTGTGAAATTAAGGAAACCTGAGGTGAGCCTTTAGGTTGTTAGAATCTGAAACATATCAACTTTATCGTTGGTTTTACACGTCTTCTTTTATCCAGCTGATGGCCGTGCTAAAGGTGGCGAACGTTTAAGAGACTTTCTGTAAATATGAGATTTTCTATATCCGTGGGTCATTTAGAAAACTCAGGATGATTTGAGTGCTGCCTCTGTAGAAGCGTGAGTCCTTGTCTGGCCATGGAGTTTTGTCTTGTCTAAAGTAAGTGCTTTTCTGAAGTGCACCGTGGCATTGAATGGAAGTAATTTGTTATTTTTGACAAGCAGAAGGAGATTTTAAAACTTTCCCCTTAGACTCCTTCAACAGAACAGCTAGATTCTGAACACAAAAGAACTCTCCTCTGCAAGAGTCATTGTTGAGTTACTTAGGAAAATGCTGTGGCAACAAGAGTTGAGAAATAGAGGGTCAATGTTTATTTGATCATAGGAGTGTAAATGTTTATGTGGTCACACGAGTGTAAATGTTTATTTGGTCACATGAAGCTTTAGAGAGGCCTGGCTCAGGTACTTTCTCTTTTTGAGGATTAAAGGTCGGTGTTTGGGCCTTCCTTTCAAAATGGTTCTGCATATGTGCTTAGGTCAATTTGGAGAGACCATTCAAGGACATTTCCCAGTGTTTTCTAAACAGGTCAGTAAGGGGGAGAACTTGTGTGTGGCTTATATGTTAACTTACCATTCTTAGTGCTTTATAGAGTTACAGATTTAGTTTTATTCTTCCAAGTAAATAAACTGTGATTTTCTTCTAGGATTTATGATATAGTCTAGCTTTATTGTTTATGCTGTAAGCCACATATTTTTCACCCTGATATAATTATATCCAAAGAGCTTAAAATTCCAACTTGTTCTTGGTCTAGGAAATCATTGTGGTCTGCTCTTAAAGTTTTCCTGGAATCCTTAGAAACATGCTAGGCTTTCATGTTTGTGCCTGGAAAGTAGCAAGAGCTTGCCAGTAGTTGATTTTTTTCACATGCAGTGACCGTTGTGGATGGCAGCCAATAATTAACGTTAGCACGCTTGTTCACATCTTCAAAGTGTTTTACGAACGTTTAATTAGTTCATGCTTCACTTCTGTACTAGAAGTTGGAAAACCAGTTTTTAAGGTTCATTTTAGCAGTCCTGAAGTGTTAGGGGGCAAATGAGAAAAATACAGGTGAAGATAGCTTTCCTTGCTTTTGGCCCAGCTTGCTTTTTGAGGTGTATAACTTCTGGTTGATGTAAGCATAAAATTATATAGATTGGAAAAAAAAAAAAAAGACATTGGGCGGAATGGCTAGGAATATGTGGATAATTTGCTTTCAACTCAACTTTTCTTTTATGTAGGCTTGTGAGAATTGTCTTAATTTATTCCTGTGACTTTTTTGAAGGATAGACTGTGACTGGAGTAGGCTCTGGAGAATTAGAATATATGCTAATACATGATAAACTAGGGAGCGATCACCTCTGCTAGTTCCTCATTTCAGTTTGTCTCTTGATTCTGTTTTCACAGTAAGATGGCTTTTACTTGGCCAGGTTGTGTAGTGAATGGAGACACTGTTCTCGGTTGTGTTGTGTTCCTGTCACGTTAGCCGTGTGATCTTGTGTGGGCAGTGCTTTTTTTTCTGCTCTTACATTGCTTTGTTCTGGGAAATTACCTATTTAATTTAATTTAATTATTTTGAGGCAAGCTTTGTAGCTTGCCTGGAGCTCTCTTATATATCCTAGGCTGCCCTGGAACTCCAAGTAGGCCTCTTCAGCTTTGAGAGTACAGTACTGGTATTTAGGTGTGAGCTGCCACACCCAGTTGTGAAATTGTATTTGTCTATGACTCAGGTTTTAATAGAGAAAAAACTTACTGTTTTTCTATATGTCACAGACTCGATCAACTTTTTTTGGTTGGCAAGTGAGACACAGGATAACACTTCCTTTTATTCTCTGGAGATTCTGTGTCATTCATCTGTCTCTGGAAGGACTCAGTTTCTTAGGAATCTCTGTAGACGAAGATACCAGTGATGCTTAGGAGTAAAGAACATTTTGCTAAGTTCGGTATGAAGTCCTTGCTCAAAGTATTTGCTGTTTTGCTTCTAATTTTGTTTGCAGCACTTGTTTGCATGTTTGCTCTTTATTAAGAAGAGGGTCTGTTTTAGGTGTTATGTGTAGACGTGGAGTAATATCATTAGATGTCAAAGCTCTGCTTTATTGTCATGATTGTCTGGAGTAGAGAAATAGGGTAGGTTTATGACAGACACAAGATAAAGGTTTAGTTTTGATTAGAAGTAAATAAATAAATAATAGAAGTTCTGTTTGCTACCCTGCATGTTGCTGCTGCAGTATCTTATTTTGTAATAGGAAGAAAATGTTAGAGAAACTGCCTCTAAAATCTGCTTTGAGGCACATGGTTTCCGTTTGGCAAGCACTCATCTTGCTTTCGTGACTCACCTTTTGTGTAGTCCTAAAGAGGTGGTCAGAGGAGGATCGAGAACTTAGGTTACTTGGATAAGAAATGGGACAGAGAATGATTCATATTATTGAAGATTAGTCTAAGTTTTGGTGACTTCCTGCCTTCTTTGGAATAGATAACTTTAGCTGTTATTACTGTACTTTATAACATTGCCTTTGCAGTAAATACTGTGTCCAGTTCGTTTCCTACATCAAGGGCATCCTTTTCGCCATTGTTTACAGCCGCAGCATTCAGAGGAACCTGAATCTTAGTCTAGATAGTCTCGCCAGGGCAGCTTTAGTACCTGATGGCAGAAAGGAAAAGAGTTCTGAGAGCTTCGCATGCATGTTTAATAAACATTTTATCGTGAATATGGATCTGTTCTTCATGGTGCTAGATAAGCATGGCCCTAGGGCCAGGAAGATAGCTCACCTGGTAAAAGTGCATGATGCGCAGGCTTCTCTTGAGGTCAGATCCTGGAACTCGTGATAGCTCAGTGTAACTGTAGGTGTCTGTACTCTTAGTGACTGAATCTGCAGCCAGGTGGGAGAGCCTCCTGCCCGTTGATCTGGAATAGGTGATGCAGTTTGAGATCCTGCCTAAAACAAGCTGTCTATCAGTTGTTATTTTTTAAGTGTGCATGTGGAGGTCAGAGGACAATTTGTAGGATTCTGTTTTCTCTACTATATGAGTTCCAGGGATTAAGATTTCATGGCAAAAGTATCAACTTGCTGAGCCATATGGCTAACCCTATTTTTTAAAACTTATTTTTATTTTACTTAATCTTATTTATTTTACCAGTGTATGCTTGCCATGATGCACATGTGGCAATCAGGGACAACTTGAGGGAGGAACTCCATTCTTCCTTACCTAGGTATGTGGAGCATACTCAGGTTGTCAGGTTTGGTGGCAATTGCTTTTACCTGCTGGGCCTTCTTACCAGCCCCAAATTTTATTATTTTTTATTTTATTTAAGAAAATTTAAAGATTTATTTCATTTTGTTTGCATGAGAATTTTGCCTTCATTTTTGTATGCATTCCACATGGGTGCCTGGTGCCCACAAAAGTCAAAAGAATTGGCATCCCTGAAACTGGAGTTATGAATGAGTGTAAGCCACCATATCGGTGCTGGGGACTGAATTCTGCTTCTCTGCAGGAACAGTGAGTGCTCTTAACCCTTGAGCCAATCTCTGTAGTTCTCAAAGAAAAAAAATTAGAGCTTTGTGGACAGGCAGGTTTGGTTCTTTGTTTAAAAAAAATATATACACATACATATACATACAGACACATACACACATATGCACTGTGGGATAATGCTCTTATACAATGTAAATATTTATCACTCATATTAGTTTAATAAAATGCTGATTGGCTAGTATCCATTCAGGAAGTATAGAGTATAGGCGGGCAACCAGGCTAGGAGAATTCTGGGAAGAGGAAAGGCAGAGAGTCAGTCACCAACCAGATACAGAGGAAGCAAGATGAGAATGCCTTACTAAAAAAAGGTACCAAGCCACATGGCTAAACATAGATAAGAATTATGGGTTAATTTAAGTTGTAAGAGCTAGTTAAAAATAAGCCTGAGCTAATTAGGCAAACAGTTTATAATTAATAGAAGCTTCTGTGTGTTTCTTTGGGATTGAACAGCTACAGGACTGGGCGGGACAGAAACTTCTCTCTCTCTCTCTCTCTCTCTCTCTCTCTCTCTCTCTCTCTCTCCCTCCCTCCCTCCCTCCCTCCGTCCCTCCGTCCCTCCCTCTCTCTCTCTCTCTCTCTCTCTCTCTCTCTCTCTCTCTCTCTCTCTCTCTCTCTGTGTGTGTGTGTGTGTAATTTTTTGAGTCAGTTTCTTACAGAGTAGTCTTAGCTGACCTTTGACTCACTGTGTAGACCAGGTATGCCTTAAACTCAAGAGATTTGAGCACCTCTGTTCCCAGGTCCTGGAATTAAGTATAGGTTTTTTTTATTTCTTTTTTTACTAATTTATTTTGAGCCAGGATCTCACTATATAGCCTTTCCTGGTCTGAACTCACTATGTAGACCAAGAGTTGTAGAGATCTTCCTGCTTCTGCTTCTTAGGTGCTAGGATTAAAGTGTGTGCCACCACACTTGATTTCAAATTTTATTTTAATTTTGATTTTGTTTGTTTGGGTATTTTGCCTATATATACATCTGTGCACTTGTACAGAGTTCAGAAGAGGCTGTTAGATGGCCTGGGACTGGAGTTACATACTCCAGTAAGCCACCATTTGGGCTCTGGGGATTGAACCAAGGTTCTCTGGAAGGACAGCCAGTGCTCTTAACCGCTGAGCCATTGCTCCAGCCCCAGTTTTATTCATTTTCAATGGTGAATTTTAAATAGCATCTCACACTAATTCATAATACTATACAACATGAAACATCTATTATAAAACATGACATGATCTGTTTCCAGGACCCTAATCAGACAGCTACTTTATTAAAGCAGATGAGAGCTGAATAGCCATTTTCCTTTTAACAGAGAGCAGTTACATAAATAAGACCGTAACCTTTTATATAGCACCTTTGTATGAGATCAGAAGTGTCTGTCAAGTTAGACATGAAAAGTTAAACAAAGCTGCACCACTTATGGATCTGAGCAGTTTTAGGTTCTCCCTGTGTTGAGTTTTTCTTTTCCAGTTGACTATTTCTTTTAAATACCAGTGCAAGAATGTTCTGATTTATGTAAAATTATCTTTGGTTTTATGTTAGTCTTTTTTTTTTTTTTTCACTTCTCCATATAAGATTTTACCTTTTTCCCTTTGGGGATTATTTTTCTTTATACAGTACATTCCCACTTTGATTTTTATGAAGAAAATACCTTTATTTTTAATTTTGTAAAAAGTAACTGAATACCTTAAGTTTTGTGCTTCATAATTTGGGTAGTGTATGTAAAAATGTTGATTTTTTTTTTTTTTTTAATGAAACCTCAAGAAGAACCAAGAACCAAGAGACTGTTTCCCATGGCCCCTGTTGTGCACGTTGTATCCTAGCCCACAAATTCTGTGAAACACCACAGTTCTCTGCTCTAACCATGGCAAAGTATTATTTGACTGCTTTGCCCAAAGTGCTAGGGCCCTGTAGAGCTTACCACTTGATTAGTTAGCTCCCTAGGATACGCACCCTTGCTATAGGACAATTGTCTTGTACTTTGTAAAGATTTGTCACTTGTATTTTAGTAAAATGCTGATTGGCTAGTAGCCAGGCAGGAGGTATAGGCTGGGTGACCAGAACAGGAGAATTCTGGGAAGAAGAAAGGTTTAGTCTGCAGTTGTAAGCCAGACACAGAGGAAGCAAGATGGGAACGCCTCACTGATAGAAGGTACCAAGCCATGTGGCTAACACAGACAAGAATTATGTGTTAATGTAAGTTATAAGAGTTAGTAAGAAGCCTGAGCTAATAGGCCAACCCGTTTATAATTAATATAGACCTCTGTGAGTTTCTTTGTGACTGAATGGCTGTGGGACTGGACAGGACAGAAACCTCTGTCATCATACCCTTGAATGCAGACATTTCCTCCTTGAATTCAAATAAAAATAATGATTCCTCTATGTGATGCCTCAGGATACAAATATGAGTCCAGAAGAAAAGTGGTATAATCTTACCCTCAGCTCCATGTCTGTTGAAATGGCCAGGGGCAAGCTAACTAAAATAACAGCTGCATGATTTTGATTCTTCGCCACATTGTGATGAAAATGAAAACCATGGAATGCTAAACCCAGGACAAGTGTTCTGCAAGATGAGTTTGAATGCTCACAGTTGGCAGTTGTAAGAGGCCCAGACTTTGAATGCTCACAACTGTAAGAGGTCGGGACTGCTAACTTATTTTATGAGTGAGGAGTCTGAGGCTTAGAGAGGCTAGATGGCTTGTTCAGTGTTAGGACTTAAACTGATGAGGGTCCAGCTCTAGAATCCAAACTCTTCTGTATGTGTTAGTCTAAAAAGATTTGAAAAGGCTATCCATTGTGAGCTATGATTTTGGCAGAGCCTTATGTAACTTTGACTTTGCTAGTTGACTTATTTTTATGGGTCATTTCCTACTTTTTGATCTCTTAAGCTAGGCTCATCAGATAGCTCTTCTGCCTTATGAAGGATATTGGGTTTCCACCACTCCTGTAATGTGCAGTCCATCCAGAAATTCAGGAGTGGATATAATGCAAACAAGTAACACTTAGGAATAAATGACATTATCTAGAGGAGTTTTTTCAGTGTGATTTTTTTTGTTTCTCCTTCCAAACTTGAAAATTGGTAGAGGGTGGTTGTACGTATCCCTGTATACATGTATGTAAACCATTTGTGACATATGTACTTGGAGACAACAGATTATAAAACATTTCTGGGTTTATATACTATTAACACGTGTCATAATTAACTTAATGACTGTATGCTATCACTAATTATCATTTTTGCATATCTATGTTATATTTCTCTGCCCTCCCTTGCTCTCTGTTGCTCCCTTCTTCCTTTCTGCTACTTACTGGTATTGCTGTGGAGAAGTCCTATGCACACATATCTGTGTACCCTTGTTTATGTCCTCTCACAGAAACAATTGTTCGCACAAAGGGGATCCTGTCAGCAGCTGTCGCTGGAGTTGTCAGTGGGAAGCTTCTGTCATTCACACTTTCACTGGTAGTCCTGAGTACCCGCTTCCCATTTCTCCATAGCCTTTAGAAAGCAAGTTTGCAGTTTTAGTTTTGGTTTTTTGGGAGTCTTGGTGTTTATCCCAGGCTGACCTTGAACTCTTGCTTTATCTTCTCCAGTGCTTGGTTTGTAGGTGTGTTCCACCATCCCCTTATAGAACACTTTTAATGTTTTAAATGCCATCGAATTGCCACATTATTGATAATCAGTAATAAATGACAGGATCCTGTGCTTTTGTTTATCTTTTGTTTTTAAATTAATATTGTTCATTTTAGTTTCTATAGAATAAATTGATTTTTAGATTTAATCTATAAATTTCTATGTGTATTTTTAAAATTGGAAAAAAAACAAAACATGTGAAACACATGTAGCCTGAGAACATGACTAAGAGTGCTTATAGCTCTTACCGAGAACCTGGGTTTCGTTCCTCAGAACCCATGTGATGTCTCACAGCCCTCTGCAACTCAGGCACTAGTGAATCTATGGTCTCTTGTGGTACTAGGGGTGCACATGGTACACATATAGACGTGAAGACAGAACACTCACACAAATCTTAAATCTTTTTAAACATTACATTTTTATTTATTTTGAATGTGTTTGTGAGCACATTCTGCCTGCCTCTGCCAGAGTGATGGGATTAAAGGTGTGTCTGGCTCTCTTTGCTTCTGTAAGTGTGTATCACATCCTTGGTGAAGGAACCATGACTGAAATTAACCATGGCATTATGTATTTTTATGATCGTGTTTTATTTTTCTCCCGCCTCTCTTGTGACCTTGGACTGGGTATTCATTTTTGAGCTCCAGCTTCCTTGTGTATAAAGTAGGAAAAGCAACCACCACTCTATACACAGCACTGGTTGTTGGGCATATATGCTTTACAATTGTTTTGTCTACAGTTTTGGGAAGATTTAGTGCAGATGGTTGTAGTGGCATTTCATTTGTATTTTAATAAATAATACTTGCCTAAGGATCAGAAAAGTAAAACAACCACACGGGCCAGTTTTACTGACCAGGAGCAATATAACACATTAATCCCAGTAGCCACACTAGCTTGCTATAGAAACTAGGTAGTAGTGGTGCATGCCCTTATTTATTTATTTATTTATTTATTTATTTATTTTTGGTTTTTCGAGACAGGGTTTCTCTGTGGTTTTGGAGCCTGTCCTGGAACTAGCTCTTATAGACCAGGCTGGTCTCGAACTCACAGAGATCCGCCTGTTTCTGCCTCCCAAGTGCTGGGATTAAAGGCGTGCGCCACCACCGCCCGGCAGGTGCATGCCCTTTATACCAGAACTAGGGAGGGTTATAAGACGGGAGGAGACAGATCTCTCTCATTCTGAGATTCCTGGGGGCAGGATCGCCCTTTGAAGCTGAGGTTGAACCCCAATTTTTGCTTCTGAGTTTTTATTAACTGTGCTTCACCTGGTGGTGTAAGGGATTGGAAGGTAGTAAAGACAGTACTGTACAGCAGACATGGACCACTGCAGTTCCTGTTCCTATTAAACAATTCTCTGCCCATATTTGTGTTTTTAATGTTGGGAAATGGGAAGTATCTAATAACTTGTTTGCAATTTTTGCTTCTTAATTTTGTAAGTGTCATTAGATTGCGTATTATTTTCTGTAAGCAGGCCATAGATACTTTGTAGGAAAAGTAGGGTAGAATGGAGCTAATTTGATGGTTTCTAGGAGCAAACTTATTTTATGAATGATCCAAGAACATTTGAAACTTACCATTTTGGGTCAGGCTTTGAAAGAACCAAAGGAGAGCAATGCATAACCCCAGGTCACCAAAGCCTGTCGGAGAAGTGGTGTTTCTTTTTTTGTTGTTGTTCTTGTTCACAAAACAGAAAGTAAGTTTTATGTAAATCATAAGTACAAGTTATGTAAGCTTGTGGAAGACGATGTATGCACAGAATGACTATGTGCCAGGCCACTGGAATGGAAGAGTTTTGGATATACCAATAGAGCTAGAAAGTTACGATATACTGATGATCTGGGCCTGGCTTTGTGGTAGCTGAATTCCGAGGCATACTGGGAACAACAGATGAGGGATTGCACTGGGTCTGCAGCGTGACTAAGGTTTTGTTAGGCATGAGCTGACAAGAGAAGGAATGGTCTTGAGCTATGCAGTGTGACCAAAGAACAAACATCAGAAAACTTAGTGGGAGCAGTGACATGTACTTGAGTTATTTAGTTTGGTTAGAATGTGAACACAGAATTAGGCCAACAGTTCAAGCTGGGGGGAGTGTAACTGTCTTACACTTGTGCTAGAGAATTTACTTTGTCCTTCTGAACAAAAGGGAAAGCAGCTCATGTGGGGAGGATTATGGGTAGTGACAGCTGGGGGAAATGAAGCACTCCCTCTGAGGGACATTCAGAGTCCATTGTGTTAGTTTAGGATGGGATTCCCAGAGCCAGAATTCAGGGAAGATGAAAGAGAATCAGAGCTACTGAGTATTTAGAGAGTCAAATGAATGAAACTTGCTGAGGGGATGGAGGGAAGTAAAATGCATCATTGTCCACAGTGATTGGAAGCTTCTAGGAGCAGTTTGCTTGAGCAGTCGCATGCTGGGGCATAATTCATGTTGGCATGGGTTTGACTCTCATTCTTGAAAGAAACGTTTGAGTTTTATTTAGATTGCCTCTTTCTGAGTAGTTCTTGTTCTTGACAAGCTTGTTCTAGAAAAGCTCCAGAGTTTATATAACTAAGCTACCTGATTGGTATCTTAGTTGATACTTTAAAAAATTGGAACAAGTTTTGTAGTAGGAGCTGCGGGCTGTGTTCCTGCCACCCCAGCTCCTGGTTGCCTGGCTAGCTTTTGCCCCGAAATAACAACACACAAACTGTATTCTTTTAAACACTGCTTGACCCATTATATCTAGCCTCTTCTCGGCTAACTCTCGCACCTAGACTAGCCCATTTCTAATAATGTGTGTAGCACCCCAAGGTGTGCTTACCGGGAAGATTCTAGCCTACATCCATCCTAGGTCGGAGCTTCATCACATCTGCCCCAGAGAGGAGAGCTATCGAGTCTGAGCTCACTTCCTCTTCCTCCCAGCATTCTGTTCTGTTTACTCCACCCACCTATGTTCTAACCTATGAGGGCCAAGCAGTTTCTTTATTTTTTAACCAATGACCTTCCTCCATCAAAGTTTAGTTGTGGTAAAATATATAAAGCACAAAATCTACTATTTTAACCATTTTTTTCTTTTAAAGGACCTTTAAAATTATTTAACTGTTTGTGTCTGTATAAGTCATGTTTAGGTACCTGTGAAGACCAGAAGAGGACATAGGGAACACTGGAACCAGAGTTACAGGTGACTGTAGCCACCTCATGTGGGTGCCGGGAACTGAACTCTGGTCCTCTGGAAGAGCAGTAAGTGCCATCTTTCCAGCCGCATATTTGCTATTTTGTTTTTGTTTTTATTTTTGTTTTTTGAGACAGGGTTTCTCTGTAGCTTTGGAGCCTGTCCTGGAACTAGCTCTTGTAGACCAGACTAGCCTCGAACTCATAGAGATCCACCCACCTCTGCCTCCCGAGTGCTGGGATTAAAGGTGTGCGCCACCACCACCCGGCCTATTTGCTGTTTTTAAGTGTGCAGTTTAGTAGCGTTTGTTAGATTTATGTCGTTGTACAACTGTAATTACTGTCTATACGTTTTCTTCCTGCAGAACTAAAACTACCTTTTAAACTATAAATGCCTGCATTTAATTCACCAGCCACCTGGCAAATGGCAACTCTTTTTTCTGTCTCTATTAATTTTGCTACTTTAGATACTTCATATCAGTAGTATCTAGAATTTGTCTTCTTGTAACCAGCTTAATTACCTTGCATCATGTCTTTAAAGTTCATTTATGCTGTGTGTATGTGTCAAAATTTGCTTCTTTTATAAGGAAGAACTACATTCCATTATGAATATACCAAAAGGGTTGCTTTTATCTATTGGCTGTTGTATGTAAGCTGTGTGAGCATGGGTGTAGAAAAGCTCTTTAAGTCCTTGCTCTCAATTCTTTGGAGAATCTGCCTACAATACTTCAATTGTCATGGTATTCATAACAGTCATGCACTCTGTAGGAGAAAATAATGCCATTTAACACTAATGTCTTTTTTAAAAAATGTTTATTTTATTTTAGATTATGTGTACATGTGTGTCTGTGTGAGTACATATGTACCTGTGGCATTCAGAAGGCATCAGATCCTGTGGAGCTGGAATTATAGGCAGTTGTGAGCCACCTGATGGGGATGCTGGAGCTGAACTCTATCTTCTGCAAGAAGAGTTTGTGCATGTAACAGCTGAGCATCTCTTCAGTCCCACTAACATCCTTATAAAGGGATAAATATTAATTTGTTAAATCTCATCTTTGAAGAACACATTTTAAAAACATGACCAAAAGGGAGTTCTATTTAAAAGACTCTGTATGTGGAAATATTTTGGTTGTGTTGTGGAAAAGCTGTTAAGTGATTTTCTTTTCAAATGATCTCGCTTCTTTTCCGTTACCTGCTCTTTATGGAACTCCATTTTGACTTGAAGGGCAAACTGATAAACTGTTGTTTGATATTTAGAAGGCAAATATTCTTCCTGTTTCCTCTCCTTCTGATTTTTTTCTTCTTTTTTGGTAGAGATGGAGATTGAACCCAAGACCTCATGCATGCTGGACAATGGAAATGAAAAAGTAACTGTCTTAGCCTCCCAAATCAGGGAAAGAGGCATAATTCCTTATTTATTTATTTAAAAGATTTATTTATTATGTATACAATGTTCTGTCTGCATATATGCCTACAGACCAGAAGAGGATACCAGATCTCATTACAGATTGTCTTGAGCCACCATGTGGTTGCTGGGAATTGAATTCAGGACCTCTGGAAGAGCAGCCAGTGCTCTTAACCACTGAGCCATCTCGCCAGCCCATAATTCCTTTTTGAAACATCATCATCATTATTATTCAAGTTTGACTTAATTTGACCTTTGTGCCTTTTTTTTTTTTTTTTTTTTTTTTTTTTTTTTTGTATCAGTTCATACAGTGAGTGACCTGAAACCACAGTCAGCACTGCTGTGGCTGTTGCATAATTGGTACTTGTCCTTCTTATTTGTGTTATGTACATAGGCTTTGACTGGAGCGTATTTAAACTGTTGTAAACATTGCCTGTTCATTCCTACAACTGTGTTTTGTGGTAATTGAATTACTAATTGTGAGAAAGAGTTTTAAAATGAGGAACAAAATGGGAAAATTTATGAATAGTTGCCCAGTAAAGTCATTGAAAGGAGTGTGATCACTGTGTTTTATTTTTCTTCTGTAAAGTAGGCAATAGCTTTTTCCTCCAGTACTGCATGTCCTTTGTCTTAGGTAGGGTTTCTGTTGCTGGGAAGAGAAGTTCTCTTATAAAGGAAAACATTTAATTGGGGTTATTTTGCAGTTTCAGAGGTTCATTTCAGTATTGTCATGGTGGAAAGCATGAAGACATACAGGCAGACATGGTGTTGGAGAGGGAGCTCAGAGTTCTACATTTGATCTGCAGGCAGCAGAAAAAGACTGAGTGCCACTGAACCTGGGCTTGAGTATCTGCAACCTCGAAACCTGCCCCCACAGTGGCATACTTCCTCTAACAAGGCCACACTTACTCCAGCAAGGCCACACCTAACAGTGCCACTCCCTATGGATCGAGCATTTGAACACAGGAGTCCATGGGTGGCGGCATTCGTATTCAGACCACCACACCCCTAAAACTGTTTCTGTGTACACAGAAATGAATTTAGGAAGGCAGAGAAGATGATGTATTGAGTGACAATGAAGAAAAATCTTGTTACTACAAATGGGTGGTTCATTATTATTATTTGTATAACTTAGAGAGTGAGTTGCAGGCTACATTTACTACAATCCTAAGATGATTAATTTGTTGTTGCTTTTACAAAGTCTTTTTGAGCAAATGACAAATTCAGATGATGTCCTAACTCTGAAGAAGAAACTTGGTATCTGCCCAGGGCTTTTTGTTTGCTAGACTTGCTATTGTGTGTGGCTAAATGGTCTACTAGGAGTAGAATTGGCATTCTGTTTTCAAAAGTTAATTCTGGGCCTTTTGAGGGGTGGTGGAATGGGGTGGTGGTATCAGAGCCCAAACCCAGTAATTTAGGCATGCACTTTTATCCCAGAACCCCCACCCTACTATGCCCTTTTAAGTAGGATCTTTTGTATTCTCTTCTGGCTCTCTACTTACCATGTAACAGGATAACCCTTGAACTTTTGATCCTCCTGAGTGGTGAGACTAAAGGCGTGCTCCTTGTACCTGGTTTACGTGGTTGGTTCTAGGGATTTGGAATTGAACTCAGGTCTTGTTCATGTTTGGTAAGCTTACTTTCAACTGGGTTACTTAGTCCTGGTCTTGAACTCTTTATCCTTCTGTCTTTGTGTCTTCAGTGCTGGCGACAATAGACATGTGCTATCATGGGTTTCTTACCTGTATTTGCTGCTTTAGAATGTGGAAGGAAGACCTCAGTGTGCTCCAGAGTTACACATTTTGTGAGTTATTTTGGTTGGGTTCTCTAGAGTTGGAATTTTTTGTTGTTGTTGCTGTTGTTGTTGTTTTAATTTAACTTTCAGATTTGGGCTGCTAGACTAATTCTAGAACTGGTAATTTTTTTCTTTAGTCTGAGGAATTTTGGAGAGAAATGGTCGTTTTGTTTTTTTTTTTTCCCCATCTGAATATGTTGTTTAATAGCTTTTGGATAGGTGATTTATGACATATCTAATGAACTCACAACCCTATAGGTCAGCATGGTTAGTTTTTTCTTGAACCTCATGGATCATGCAGATTTAGAATTAAATTTAGTTTGTGTGGTAAATGACACAGGGAAGATTTGAATAATATGTGGATACAGAACAGCTGTAACTTCTTTGAGGAGTTGAAAAGTATGGAGAAGGACCATTCGGTTTGTTTTGGTTTTAAAATCTCCTGGTGTGACAAGCCTGAAATTCACTATTTAGACCAGGATGGCATGAAAATCACAGAGATCTGTGTGCTTCTGCATCCCACATGCAGGGATTAAAGGTATGCACCACCATACCTGGCCTGAGAAGGGCCATTTTAAAACTTAGAGGATTAAGACTGATGTGGGTGGTGTTTTATGAGCTCAGATTTCACTGAGTGTGTATTTGCATAGGTGGACACTTAAGAATTAGTCTAAGAGGAATGAAAAAAAGAATTAGTCTAAGAGGCAGGTGGATCTCAGTGAGCCCGAGGCCAGCCTGGTCTACAAAGCGAGTTCCAGGACAGCCAGAAGGATAACCGAGCAGTTAAAAGTGTTAGCCACTCTAGCAGAGGGCCAGCGTTCAGTTCCCAGTACCCACATGGTGTCTTACAAACATCTGTAATTCCAGTTTTAGGGTATCAAACTGGTTCTGTAGACACCAGGAATGCACAGGTACAGGCATAATGCCCACACACATAAAATAAGCAAAAAAAAAAAATAATAATCCTAAATGTATACACACAAAAGAATTAATTTAGACAACTATTTCATTGTGTAACTTACATTTGACTCTATGTGTTAGGATTTGGGAGAAGTTAAAAATTAATGTATATCCAGATACACTGATTTTTTTTTTCTTCTCATTTTGTTAATTTGCTATTTCTTTCCTGGAATTAAGCTACTTTGGAAGCCTCTTGTTCATTAATGTAAAGTCACACCTTATACCTCTCTCCTGTAATAGCCTTGGACCTACCTGATTGGTAACCATAGTAGCTTGGGGTCTCCTGTGGTTAATGAGTGTGTCATAGGTACTTATTTTTTTCCGTGACTGACTAGGTTTTATTGGGAAAGGAAGTTAAGTAATTTGCTTTTAACTTTCTGAGTGTGTAAGGTATTGGATCACAACTGTGATGATTATAGGAAGTTTCAAGGTCATCCTTATGGAAACTAACCCATTTGATACCAGTGTGCTGATTCTAATAGACCCTAAGTGAGGCTGTGGCTTGTCATGTTTTATTCCTCTTCTTTCCTACCCATGGAGCCTTCCTTTTTTTCCTGAGTTTCAAAAGTAAAAATTTCAGACTTCTTACACATATATGCTTCTTTAAAATTTTACTGTATCATACAAGGTACCTGCAAAAGCTGTCTGATACCCTGGAACTCGAGATTCAGATGGTGGTAAGCAACCGTGTGAATGCTGGGAACAAAGGTCCTCTGCAAGAGTAGCTATTGCTCTAGACTGCTGAGACAGCTTTCTAGCCCCTACTCTGATTCCTAATTGTCTACCTATGCAAATACATAGTCAGAGCATTACCTGCATACAAAGAGTTATATGTTTAAAGAATATCGTGTCTTCAAAATTAGCTCTTTCCCATGTATGGTACAGCCCAATTCAAATAAGCTGCATTTGAAGGACCCAGCATCCTCATAAGTCCAGTGGCCATTCCTTGGGATCTAGTGTTTATGCAGTGGCCACAGCTCCATTTTGCTTCTTTTAAGTGTGTAAGTTAGGAGCCAGCACTTCAGCATCTGTTTTAAGTGTTCTTTTTTTTTTTTAATTCTTTAAGTTTGTAGCATGCTGTTATCACTGCCATTGACGAGTTTAATAAAATCATTCATTAGGAAGTGACATAGTTCTTTGTGGAAATGTAGCTATTTGGTTATTTTCCTGTATTTAAAAATTAACTCTTAAGCAGGTTAAAATGAAATAGACCAGTAGTTTATGAAAAGTAAAATAACTGTGCTTAGGCTTGGTAATGGAAATGGCGTGGCTAAGACAGTTTTAGACTGAGAAGAAAACAATGAGAATTTATCAGACTGTAAGAGAGCTAATTACATCCAGCAACTCACTTTTAGTACTGGTTAGGTGTCAAGCATTATTCACATGTTGAAACTAAGAAATGAACCTGGTACTACTCAACTCACCCTTAAGAGTTTAATTAGAGGCCCGGTTTTCATGTCACCTCCTAGGCAGTCAGCTGTGTCAAGATGAAACTGAGTATCTCCTTCCCTGCCCCTGGCTGTTAGAAACTCATTGAAGTGGGCCATGAATGCAAGCTTTGTATGTTGTATGAGAAGCACATGGCCACAGAAGTAGCTGCTGATGCTCTGATGAAGAGTGGAAAGGTTATGTGGTCCAAATCAGTGGTGGGCATGACAAACAAGATCTTCCCATGAAGCAAGGTGCTGTGATCCATGGCAGAGTACGCCTGCTGTTGAGTAAGGGGCATTTTTGTTAGAGACCAAGGAGAACTAGAGAAAGGAAGCGCAAGTCTGTTCATGGATGCAGTGTGGATGCCAATCTGAGTGTTCTCAATTTGGTTATTGTAAAAAAAGAAACAGAGAGAGAGAGATAAGAGGAGGGGAGGGGAGGAAAGGGGAGGGGAGGAGAGGAGAGGAGAGGAAAGAAAGATATTCCTGGACTGACAGATACTATTGTTCCTCATGGGCCCTAAAAGAGCTAGCAGCATCTGAAAGCTTTTTAATCTCTCTGAAGATGTTGTCTGCCAATAATTGTCAGAAAGCCCTTAAAGAACATAAGAAGCCTAGGACCAATGTGCCCAAGATTCAGCATCTTGTTATTCCACATGTCTTGCAATACAAATGCCAATGTATTGCTCTGAAGAAGTAATGAACTAAGAAAACAAGGAGGGTTCTGCAGAACATGCTAAACTTTTGGACAAGAAAAAAGTCAAAGAAAAGCACAAGGAACAGATTTTTAAGAGATGTAGGTTATTCTTGCTGAGAGCTTATACTTCTAAGTGAGTCCAGTCAAAAATAAATCTTTAAGGGTAACAAATAAATAATCCTACCTTGAATCCTCCCCAAGGAGTTTAATTAGAATAAATTACACTGTTTTAAAGTCTGGAATTGAGAAGAAATGTTGAAATGAATGAGAAGAGTCAAAGTGTACTTTTTGTTGTTGTTATTATGAAGACTGTTTGGTTTAGGTCTTAGTCCTGTAGTGTTATAGGATTTGTGAAATTTTCAGGCTTTTTTCTGTCCGTTTAAAAATACATTACATGGTTGAGCAGAGAAATCTTCCAGCAGTTAAAAGCACTTAAGTGGTTGACTCTTCCAGAGCACCTGGGTTCAGTTCCCAGCACCCGACCCACATCCTGCAGTTCACAACTGCCTGTAACTCCAGCATTTACAAGGGACTCTATACCCCTCTCTGGACTACATGGGCACTGCACTCATGTGCACCCCTGCCCCCATGTGTATACACAATTAAAAATAAAAAAATAAAATTTTTTAAAAATGGATTGTATGGTACTGAGAGGATAGAGTTATGATAGTCCTGGTGCTACATTACAGTTGTTATCCTTTTGATGTTCTGTAACTTGTCCTTATGCTGCCTTATTCATGACAAATTCATCACATTCATCACATTGATGAACTACATTTACATTGTACATACATGTATGTCTGTGTACCATGTACACACAGTACCCTTAGAGGCCAGAATTAAGTGTCACATTTCTTTGGAACTGGAGTTAGAGGTGATCAGTTCATTGCTAACCACTATGTAGATGCTGGGAATTGAAACTGGAGTCTTCTGAAAGATTAACCACTGCTCTTCACTGCCAAGCCATCTCTATTTCTTTTTCTTCATTTTCCTGAGTTCTTTTTCTAGTGGTTTCTCCAGTTTAATAGTCTATCCAGGAACTGTTTTCTGGTATAGAGAAGCCTGACTACTTCCATGCAGCATAGTAGATAATTTCTTGTGATTGTTTTTAATCAATGTGCAATTTTGCTTTTGTCTGATAAATGATAAAATTAGATGCGCGGCGAGCTGTGTTCCTGCCACCCGGCTCCCGGCCGCCTGGCTAGCTTATACCTGAAATAATTACACAGAAACTGTATTCATTTAAACACTGCTCTGGCCCATTAGTTCTAGCCTCTTACTGGCTAACTCTCACATCTTGATTAACCCATTTCCATTAATGTGTATCGCCACTTGACTGTGGATTACCAACAGGAGTCTCACCACCGTCTGTCTTGGGTAGCAGAAGCATGGCATCTGCCTGACTCTGCTTCCTTTCTCCCAGCATTCTGTTCGGTCTATTCTGCCTATCTAAGCTGCTGCCGTATCAAAAGGCCAAGACAGTTTCTTTATTAACCAATGAAAGTAACACATAGACAGAAGATCCTCCCACATCAGATTTGTGCTAAACAATTGCTGGAAAATAGAAATATGTGTTTATTATTGATTTGTGTGTCTTTGCATAAACCTCTATGCAGGGGACCATGTAAAAATTTTTCAGGTGAAAAGAGTCTTTGAATGGGAGTGAGGAAGGTTTTAAGAAGCTGTGTCTAGACCAGTTTTCAGCCTATGGGTCACATCGGATATCCTGCCTATCAGATATTTACATTAAGATTCATGACAGTAGCAAAATTACAGTTAAGAAGTATCAATGAAGTAATTTTATGATTGGGGTCATCACAACACGAGGAACTATGTAAAAGGGTCGTTGCATTAGGAAGCCTGAGAACCATGTTCTAGACCAACAGTAGTTAGCATTCTTCTTGGAGAAATTCACTTTATTTCCTAAACATTTGTGGTAAGGATGTCCCTTGTTAACATGATTTGGTGCTAACCTCCTGGGAAAATGCCAGCTTTCCTTTGGCTCCCAGGAACTTACCATCCAGTTGAGGAGTTAAAATATACACAAATTTAAGAGAGTGAGAAGTGCCACAGGGCCAGAGAGCCATAAAATGAACCAACCATCCAGCACTCAAAGAAGCCACTGTCTGTTCAGAGGGGAAGGAAACACAAATGTGAATAGATATTATCAGGAGGCTCTGGTTCTCATCCTGGCATTGGGTGTTAATATCCTGGGAGATTTTTAACTCAGTCATTTTGGGGTGGGGCAAGAAGCTGGTTTCTGATCTGTGCTGTGGTTTATAACATAAAAAGAATCTTGTATTTTCTTCTCAGAAACAGGTTTTCTCTTTATTTCTGCATATTCTATTTCATTTTTGACATAAAAGTTGTATGTATTTATTCATAGGGTCATATATAGTGTTGCCCTGCATGTGTACAATATATAACATTCAAATCAGTAAATACATTTTCTCAGATAGTACCCTTGGTGATGAAGCCATTTAAAATCCTTTCATACAACTTTTTTAAATCATACACTACATAGTCGTGATCTGTATCTACCTTGCTGTGCAAGAGAACCCAGAACTTCTCTTATCTAACTGTGACCTAGTGCCCATAAATCAACCATCTCCATCTTTCCCTCATTCAAACCTTCCCCAGCTTCTGGTAACCACCACTTCTCTCCTCTCGGCTTTTGTGAGAACAGCGGATTCCACTTGTAGCTGAGGCGGCTTTTGTGGTATTCCTCTCCCCTCCCCCATACTATGCTCAGAAGTGGAAATATTGAACCAGTGGGAGGGGTTCTTTTCTCATTCTTCTTACTTAGATCTGTTAATGTAATCTGTGACTAAGTTGGCAGACTTCCCAGTGTAGAAGTCAATTCAATCTCAACTGCAGTTAATTGTAGAACCTAGTGAAATAGGTTTCATTTATAATTGCTTGATTTGGACTAAAGTTTTACATTTAATAGCAGGGCCTCATCATATTCTGTTAAGCCTCATTAATTTGAAACCTGTAATGTAAATTTGTAGTTTATATTTGGAGGCATGCTGACTTAAAGTTTAATACATAATAAAGCTGCCATTGTTTGTTTCAGTGTGCTAATTACATGTTTTAACAGTCATAGCAGAACAGACTTAACTTTGGGCGTTGTTTTACTGGCTCCTAGTTTCAAGCTAATACCTTCATTAAGCTAGTAAATCTTTATGTTCATAAGCTTGTTACTAAATGATCTTTCTCCAGCAGTCAGATTAGTTGAAGTTGTAAACTGTAATTGTTGTAGTGAAATGTGCTGATATTTTCTCTTCAACTACAGAGAGAACATTTCTCATGTGAGAGGATTGTGAGTGGCTGTGGGTGGGTCTGTTTCTTAAAAGCTCCATGGTGTAGTCATGGAATCAGCCAGCTGTATATTTAGGCTGTCCTAAAGTGTAGTCATTGAAGGGATCCTGTGCATGTCTAAATTTTGAGTTACTACACACAATTTATGTTTTAAAATACTCTGTAGGTAGTGAGAAAGTCAAGTAAGTTGATAAAATTTCTGTTACCTGACCAAGCTGTAGTGTAAAGGGTAGAACTGCTTGTGATTTGTTCTGTTTGCAGAGACTCAGAAGAAGAGATGCTACTTGTTTATGATACAGATGAAAATTGGAATTATGGCCGTGCTGTGTGTTGCTTAAAAAATTACTAAATTTCATTCTAAGGCTAAGTTTAGGAGAGAGATTTTCTGCACTCCCCACACATTGGGATTTTGTTTTACTATTAATTTTTTGTGATTCTCACAGTTGTACGCAAGTTTTGTTTGTATTAGGTAGTAAGCTGTCTGCACTCGTCTGTATCCTTGAGATAATTTTGTTGGGTTTTTTTCGAGGAGGGGATTGAATATTACAATCAGATTAGTTCTGATTTCTTCCTTTCGTGAGAATATGCACTTTAGCCCAAGTACAATAGGAAACAGCCCCTCTTCCAGTTCCCTCAGTTCATGTTAACCTCATTCCTAGCAGCCTGACTTTATGGTTAATTTTGGCTACAGATTCCTGCCTACTTTTTATCTTCTCTAAAAACTTTATTTCTTTTCAGTGCAGGGGAAAATGTAAAGCATTACGTGTTTGTTCTGGATTATCTTTCCTCTTACTTTCAGAGCCTTTGAGGTCTTCATTCCTTCCCCGCTCTTAAAGAAATGGTGATTGCATCTGAGGCTAGATAAAAACATTTGTGTGTGTGCTCACACATTTGTGGCCTGGTGTGTAAATGATAAGAGAATGTACTGACTTCCCTTTGAGGACATCATCCAGCAGTCCACTGACGATGAGAGTCTGCTGTGGCTGCCTTAGTAATCTGGAAGAGTTCTAGATAAAGAACTCAGGGAGACCAGGGAAAACTTTGCTTTCTCCCATTAAGAAAATGTTTTATTATTAATGTGGTAGGGGGAGGAGAGAACAGAGCAGGGGTGGCTGTGTGCAGACAGTGCCACAGTGAGCACAGTATGGCAGCCAAAGGTTTGGAGTTGGCTGGTTCTTGGGATTGAACTCAGGTTGTCAGGCTTGTGTGGCAAGCGGCAAGCATTTTTAATCACTGAGCCATTTTGCTGTACTCAAAATTTATTTTCCCATGGGTGTGGGGAGACAAAACCAACAAAACTTAGGTAGATTTAAAGCTCATCATAACACTGGTTTTCACTCATTCTGCAAAATTGGACCTTGATTAGGCTAATATAAGGTGAGAAACCATTCACAGTCTTACAGTGTTGCTCTGGACTGAGTTTCAGTGTTTGCAAGCATACAGAAAACCGTTGAGAGGCACTATTAACATGTCTTACTGTAGTTTTCTTTACTGTGCTTAATAATGGTCACTGTAGTATTTTGAAAAATGGTGGACGATGTAGTTGCCTACTGTCTGTCCCCTTGCCACATCCAATTATATAGGTAGATAATAAATAAAAGTTTGGAAAATATTTAAGATAGGTATGGTGCTCTAAACTTTTAATCCCAGCCCTCCAGAAGGCAGAAGCAGGAGGATCTCTGAGATCAAGGCCAGCCTGGTCTACAGAGTAAGTTCCAGGACAGGCAGGGCTACATAGAAGGGCTCTTGTCTTAATCCCCCAAAACCAAATAAACAGAAAACCAAGAAACCAACAGACACACTCACACACACAAATCTACAAAAGTATAACCAATAGTTAAATCTTGGAGAGAGAACATGATTATTTTCTCTTACATAGTTGAGAAAATCAGGTGTTATTTGCATAATTTCTTTAACACTGATTCCATGTTACAAAGTTTTTTAAAAAATATATTAAGTGTGTGTTCTATTGGAGTGATCAGTTTAGATAGATATTTTTATTAGATAGTAAAGCTTCTCCCCTCCCACAAACAAACCACCAATTCAAATAATATTTCTTTACAGTAAAATAAAATTACTATTTACACGGTTAAATATTTGCTTTTTTGTTTATTTTGGTTTGGTTTTTTGAGACAGGGTTGGTTTCTCAGTATATCCCTGGTTGTCCTGGAACTCACTCTGTACACCAGTTTGGTCTTAAACTCAGAGATCCACCTGCCTCTGCCTCCCGAGTACTGGGCTTAAAGGCCTGCGCCACCACCGCCTGCCAAATATTTGCCTTTTGTGGGGCACTCAGGGCATTGTGTACCCCAGGTTGGCCTAAGATGGGCTATCTGAAGATAACCTTGAACTTCTGGTGCTCCTGCTTGGACCTCCTGTGTGTCACAGTTTTGGGATTAGTGTGGTGGAGCCCAGGATTTCCTGCATATTAGACAGGTACTTTGCCAGCTGAGCTGCTTCCCCAGATCACAAGTTTTAAGTACTCCCAGATATCTAGTATATTATCCGATTACATTTTACCCATAGTTCATGAACATTTGTGTTTCATGTCTATTTTCTGAATAGGTAAGTTCTTGCTTTACTATATTTTTATCAACATTGGAAGTTTTGCTTTCTTACCCTGTCTTAATTTGTAGGTGTTTTGAAAAGATACCATCTCAGATGCAATGAGATTATGCATCATTTTAAAATGTTACTTTTATCTTGTCAGTCCATGGGCTCTCTAACCTTAAGTTTTGGCCTGAATCAAATTCTTAGAACCTTGATTATCCCTTATATTACTGGGTAAGCTTCATAAACATGGGTGAGTTTGTATTACATTAATGTGGTTTAATTAAGAAGAGGTTGTCAGTAAACTGAGCAAGGACTTTCCTGTGAAAGAAATAGAATGCTCAAAATTCTCTCTCTCTCTCTCTCTCTCTCTCTCTCTCTCTCTTTCTCTCTCTCTGCGTGTGTGTGTGTGTGTGTTGTTTTGGTCTCTCATTAATGTATTTAGTAATTAATTATATTAGCTAAACCAGTTTGCATCCAGAAGAACCAGTCAGGATGTCTGTGCCCTTTCCTTCCCTCAAAGCAAACACCTTGGTTGTCTTCCTACTTTGACTTTTCTTTTGACCACAATTTGCAGGTTCCCAGCTGTGAAGGTTAGTGTTTAATGGCCAGCCTGGCAAAATCTAGAATCATCTGGGAGAAGGGCCTTTGGGTATGCCTGAGGGAGATTTTCTTGATCACACAAATTGATGAGGAAAAATCCATTTTAAACTTTATTGTAGGCCCTATCATTCATTCCCTGGACAGAATCCTGGGTCTTATAAAGGGGAAAGTGTGCTTAGTGCTAGCTTACATACTTGCATTCTTCTGTTTCTTGATTAAATATTGTGTGACCAGCCATGTTTGAGTTCCTGCTGCCTTAACTTCCCCACCCATAATAGATTCTAGCCACAAGGGGCCTGATCTTGATACTGAAGAGCTAATGTAAAAATCATGTCAGCCTGGTCCTGTGCCTTCCCTCTCCCCTGCAGCTTACTCCCACTTTTGAATATGAATATTATGCTTCTCAGGTTGGTTTCTTGAACTCAGAGGCATAAGCTATCCTGTACTGTGTCCACCCAGGAAGATAGGTCTGTATATTTATATTGCCACAACTGGCTCTGGTGAAAAACCTCATAGTAAAAGAGCTTTTTTCTTCATCAGTAAAATGTGTTCCTTTATTTAGCTTCCACAGATGAATTAATCTTGTGTCATCCACCCCTCCCCCAACTCGCCTTTGAGACCAGGGTCTTGATGTATAGTTCTAGCTGGCCTGGAACTTGTAATTTTGTTTCAGCACCAGAGTGTTAGGACTATATGCGTGAGCTAACATATCCTGACTGAATATTTATTTAGGACAATCTTTATTTGAGATCAGTCAGGTATCACAGAGGGAGAGAGCAGAGTCTAAACAGTTTCAAAAGATGTCACCACGGTCTGCTTTTTCAGAGTTACTTTTATCATATATGACATTTGAAGAAGTTCAGTTGAATCTTTTCCTAACCTATACATACCAAGGTAGTCATGACCATTTAGAAGCTAGGGATTGTTTGAGAATAACCTAATGTGATTGCATTTTCTTTTTGTAGATCGGAAGTGGTTGGGGAAGATTGGGTCAGCATTTAAAAGCACTGGTTTCTCTTCCAGAGGACTTGGGTTTGATCCCCAGCATCAGTGTGGCTGATCACAATTACCTTGTAACTTTAGTTTCAGGGGATCTGATGCCCTCTTCTGGCCTCCACAGGTACCACTCACACATGTAGTGCACATACATGTATACAGGCAAAACACCCACACACATAAAAATAAGTAAATAAAATAAATATAATTATGAGGTGACTTAAATCATGCAAGTAGGTTTCACCAAAGGTGTTGCTTTATCAGTTGTAAGCACCAACTGTTTGACAAGAGAACCTGCATAATGCATACTGAACCCCAAGGACAACGATCTGGTTTCTCTTCAGATTTTTGTGTTAATTTAAAAAAAGTAACAGAGAAATTGCTGAATTAAACTGCCAAAGTGGTTATGAATTTTATATTCCTACTATGAGTTCTATAAGCATTCTGTTTCTGCACACTTTTGTCTATTTCATCACAGCCACTAGTGGTGTTCAGCATTCTTCCTGTGTTCATTTGCCATTTTTCTCTAGTAAGGTGTCTTTAAATTTTGCTTATTAAATTCTGCTTTTGTTTATTGAGTTATAAAATTTTTATATATTCTGAGGGAGCCTGTGAGATGGCTCCTTGGGTAAAGATGCTTGCTGCCAAGCCTGACACAATCAGAGTTCAAGTCCCACATGGTAGAAGTGAGAACCAGTTCCACACAGGGGCCATGCCCTGCTTGTACCTACATACACACCAAAATGATTTATAAAAATTTAATGTAGTAAAAAATAATTCTTAATATATTGTGGATATGTCTTTTATATGATTTGAAATATTTTATCCTAGTCTATGGCTTGTTTTTATTTTCTTAAAAAAAACAAATTAATCTTCTGCATATGAGTATTTTGACTGTGTGTTTGTGCACTGCATGTGTGCCTGGTACCCGCAGGGGCCAGTAGAGGGTCTCAGGTCCTCTAGAACTAGAACTTCAGGTGGTCATGAGATACCACCTGGGTTCTAGAAGAGGGATATGATGTATTTGGTGTCTTAGATCCTCATCTTAGTGAAGATTTCAAAGTTTTCCCCATGTCTTTTCTCTAGAAATATTAGTTTTTATGCTTATGCCTGTGATTTACATTTGTTTTAATTTTCAGCAGCTAAAGCACTGACCTCCACCCTAAGTCTGTCCATGCTTGGCAAGCACAGCACTAACTACTGGGCTATACCCACACCTTCAGTTCTTTTCTTAAAAGATGTGTATCTGCTTGTTTTGGCGCCACCTGCTGAAAAATCTCTTAAAAGTTGCTTTTCTTTTGATCTGTATTATTCTGTTTTATATACGCTGATCAGAAGGCTTCAGTTTTTCACTGAGTTGGGGAAGTAAGATGAGAGAGGGTTTGTCTTGGGTTTTGGCCTCATTACTCAAAGCACTTGTGTTATAGTTCTTTTAGCTTTGATGCTTTGCCTTTTCCAAGGGACCCACAGAGTCTTTTGTAAGCAAGGAGTCTAAACTTGGCTTTGTAAGAAGCTGCTCTGTTCCCCTCTCCACAAAAGGTGATTATGAAATCTTATTTTTACACACAGGGGTGGGTAAGCCTAGGGCAGTGGAAGCTGACTTGCTGAACATTAATGGTTCCAGTATGAGAGTGGTGAAAGCCTTAAAACATTTTTTGTTCCAGCAGTAATTTTTAGCTATATAAAGTAAAACATCCTTATTGTGGAAAGTCTTGGAGATTATTACCCAGAGTCTGAAGAACAAGTCTTTCTTCCTCTGTCATCGCCATGCTGTTTCGGCATAGCAGTAGTTGTGAGTTTTGTGTGCTTGATATAGGTACAGATTTGGGGGCAATATGCTTTTGGGAAACAGTATTTGGGTTTTTGATGTATTTGGCTCTGTTTTCTTTCATTTCTTAGAAGATTGGGAGCTGGTACCTGACAGAAATTTACGGTGATATCAGAACTCGTGTTCCCAGGGCTCTAGGGACTATTACAATTACATTAGAAAAACATTAAAACTATTTCCACTTCTGTGCTTACTGCCTTCCTCCTTCTACAGACAGGTTTGAGTTAAATAACTTGACTAATGTTTTTAAGCCAGTGTGGGACAGATCTGAAAACCAGGACTAAAACTTGAACATTTTCTTTCTTTCTTTTTTTCTGTTTGAAAGACAGTGAAAGCAGAAAGGCTGAAGCAGTTCTCCTTTTCTTCCTGGCTCCTGCGGCTTCTTTGTGTCCTCTGCAGGAACTGGAGGCTTCTGGTTTGCCTGGTCCCGACCAGATTAGGACTTGTTTCTCTTTCTGAGCTGTGCTTTCAGCACAGAGACCCCTTCCATGCCTCTAGCTTTGCTGAGTACCATTAGCTGAATAGAAGAAAGGGCAGGTTGGATTTTTTAGTAAGGAACATTTTAAAATTTTTTAAAATGGGAAATAAAGTTATTTTCACATAATATATTCACAGTTCCTTCTCCCTCATCTCTTTCCAGATTCTCCGCACCTTTCTACTCCTTGATCCCCATGCATTCTATCTTTTAAGAAAACAGACAGGAAACAGAACAAAACAGATGAACAATAATAAAGCAGAATGAAAATGAACAAACAACAAAAAGAGCACAAGAAATATGTATACACGTAGATACACACACACTCATAAAAATACAAAACCAGAAGGCATAATATACAAGGAAAAGACGAGTAAGTTTAAAAAAAAAAAAAAAAAAAAAAAAAAAGCAAAGCCCAGACAAAACAGTATGAGTTGAAAAAGGAAAAAGAAAATCTCCAGTAAAAACCATTGAGTTCTTTTTGTATTGGCTGCTGCTGAGCATGGGGCCTGCCCTTAAGTGTGGTTTGTCTCCAGTGAGACTCCCATGGAGAAAGGAATTTTTCCTTTGAGAGTGCTTGTTAATTGGAGATAGCTTCTTGGCTGGGGATGGGAGCTCTTGTCCACAGCCCATCTTGGTGCTAGGATCCTGTCTGTTTGGACCTGTGCAGACCCTCTGCATGCTGTCTCAGTCTCTGTGATGACTCTGGATGCCACTGTTTCCTTGGTTTCATCCACTCCCTCAGACTCTTCACAGTCTTCCTGCTGCCTCTTCCTCATCATTCCCTGAGCCCTCACAAGGAAACCAAATACTGGGTTAGGGATGGTAGCTTGTGTCCATTTCCCTCTCGGTGCTGGGACCCCATCTGGCTTAGACCTGTACAGGCCATGTGTATGATGCCACAGTATCTGTGAATTCATATGTGTGTCAGTCCTGTTGTGTCCAGAAGGCCTTGTTTTCCTTGGTGTCTTCCAGTCTCTACTGGCTCTTACAATGTTTCTTTCCACTTCTCTTCCACGGAGTTCCCGGAGTCCTAAGAGGAAGGACTCGAGATGAAGACATCCCATTCAGGACTCACTCTCTACACCTTGTCTAGTTGTGGTTTCTGTATTTGCTACCACCTACTACATCATCAGCTTCTCTGCCGATGACTGAGCGGCTATAACAGAATGCTGTTACCACTCATTTTTATTGATATATTTTCTTATCAGAACAGTAGTATTTGGCTTTCCAGAAGATTCGTGATCTATCTAGTCTCAGATGCTTGAGCTGTGTCAGGCATTGGTTCCCTGTCATGGAGAGGGCCTTATATCCAGTCAGACAGTGTGATTACTCTTAGAACTTTTGTGCCAATATTGCACCAGTGTTTTATGCAGGCAGGACAGCATTGTAGAGCAGAGGTTTAGTAGCGGGTTGGTGTTTATCTTTCTCCTCTGTAGCTTGCAGAGTACTTTCCAGTACCATGAACACCAGTTAGTAAGAAGGCCCTAGTTAGGCACCAGCTTGTCTTTTCCGTGTTCAGTGAGATCTATAGGTGTCGTCTTCAGCAGTGGGCCTTACCATCAGTTTGTGGAGTACAACCAATAACCTTGGCCATAGCCCGAATTGTTCGGGTGTTTCCATGGGACACCTTTGCCCTATATATAGCTCAATTAGTTATAACCTATTCCTGTCAAGGAGGTTTTGCTTAGTGGCGAAAAATATCTAGTTGGGGCTTTGTCTTCCTCATTATTTGATGATTTCATTTGGGTTTCTTTCATATATGTTTGCATGTTAAGCTTCTACTGTAGTAGGTTTCTGTAAGACCCCTCCATGGCCTTTAGTATTGCCAGCTGTTCCCCATATTCTCCCCCTTATCCTCTTTCCCTCCCCATTTAATCCTCCCTTTCTAGTCCCTCCCCCCATTTTAATTCTTATCTATATATTATCTATATTCCTTGGGAGATCCTTCTAATCCCCACTAGTTAAGTAAGGAACATTTGTTGAGTTGGGTTGGTTTCATTAACATTCCTGATTTATTAAGCATCATCTGAGGGTTTTGGCTGTTAGGATTCCTACCTATTTAAAAAGATCCTTTCATAGTCTGTTACCATTCCTTATTGTTCATGATAGGATCAGAAGTAAAGTTGTGATACGGTGTTCAGAGTGTCTGCTGAGGGGACACGTATCTAAAGAGCCTCGGATCCTGCAACTGTGCTAGGAAGGAGAGGGAGGAAGCAATGGGGATGGGTAGACAGAGACATTTATGATTCTGTAAGTTCACTTTCCCTTCATTGAATCAGTATTTATGACTTTCAGGGCCTGCTCCACAGCCAGAACTTTCCACTGACCGCTTGCTTGCTCAGCTTATCAAGTAGCACAGCTTATCATGTGTTTGTTTATCTTGTTGTCATAGCATCCATCTTGAAAACAGAAAGGTGGTTGTGTTTGTGTAGGAATCCAGGGTTTTCCTCTCAGTTGACATTTGCTGGTAGAAATCTTTCTCAGTGATTCAGGCTAAGACTTGAGGCTGTGAGCACAAAGGGAGAGAGAGGGTATGTCTGGACTCTGGACGGTTAGAGAGTTCTTAATATTAACCCATTCTGTTAATCGCTAAACTTTTTTGTGTGGTGATTAGGTCCTTCCACTAAAGCTAGTTACTTGTTATGGGAATTGTATTTATTCCTGGCAGATATTCGTGGACTGGATGGTAGGGTTTGGTCTACAATGGAGTGCTTCACTGGGGTAGCAGGCCTATACAAACAATTAAAAAACACCTTACAGTGCTGGTTTTGTTACATTTAGCAAAGATAGTTTATAAAATTCAAAAATGAAATCATAAAGATCAATTTTTGACCTTATTGCTAGTAAGTCTTTGACTTAGTTGCAGAAATAAACTCAAGTAAAATCACTACTTTGTGTTTTCTTTTCATATGTAGAGAAAGATGAAGGAAACATTTGCTGATTTGGTAAATTGTCAGCATACAAAATATAATGTCCTCTGGGTGACGTCGGCACATGCCTTTAATTCCAGCACTCAGGAGGCAGAGGCAGGCGGATCTCTGTGAATTCGTGACCAGCCTGGTCTACAAGAGCTAGTTCCAGGACAGGCTCCAAAACCACAGAGAAACCCTGTCTTGAAAAACCAAAAAAACAAAAGAGCTAGATCCGGGACAGGTTCCAAAGCCACAGAGAAACCCTGTCTTAAAAAACCAAACCAAACCAAAAATATATAATTTCCTTAGAATGTGTAAGGAGAGCTACACATCAGTATTAAGAATGGGATTATATACACTTCAGTTAGAATTTAGTGAGGTTAGAGTCAGGTCTCCAGCTCTGTTTGTGGGAGTGATGCTGTTCTCTTTGACCTTCTACTTTTTGGACCTTTTGCTTCTTGGACTGTTTCTTCCCAGCCTCTTTACCCTCAGGTATCCATTTACCGTAGAAGTTCTTTTCATTTGATACATTAACACAGCTGACTGATTCTTCTTTACTGTCGTGAGATATTATTTTAAAGTGTTTTAAAGCCGGGTGGCGCACGCCTTTAATCCCAGCACTTGGGAGGCAGAGGCAGGCGGATCTCTGTGAGTTCGAGACCAGCCTGGTCTACAAGAGCTACTTCCAGGACAGGAACCAAAACCACAGAGAAACCCTGTCTCGAAAAATCAAAAAAAAAAAAAAAAGGTGTTTTAAACATTAAAACATTTGTTTTAATGGTGCAAAGATGCATTTCTTATGTTGGATTTGTTTAACTCTGAAGCTGTGATTCTTTGCCTGAACGGCCAGTGGTGAGGCAGGACAAAGGATAGATGGGGCTGGCAGGCAGAGAAAATAAATAGGAGGAGAAATCTGGGAGGAGGAGAAGAAGGAACAAGATAGAAAAAGGAGGAGAGGAGGAGGACATCAGGGGCCAGCTACACAGCAAGCTTCGTAGAAAGAAATAAAGAACGGTATACAGAAATAGAGAAAGATGAAAGCCCGGGGGCAAAAGATAGAAGGGGTAATTTAAGATAAGAAAAGCTGGCTAGAAACAAGCCAAGCTAATGCCGAGTATTTATAAAAAAGACTAAGACTAAGACTCCATGTGTATTTATTTGGGAACTGGGTGACAGACTCCCAGAAGAGCCAAAGAGTGAAAAGCCAACAGCAGCATTTTGGCGTTCCATCGTGGGGCTAGAGTAAAAGAAAATCTAACACTCTGCAGCTGAGGAAAGGAAGACAGAAGTGTCATGGGTCATATGCTGGCTTTCCATTTAATGTTTTTTCTCAGAATGTATTCCCGTCTTTCCTCCCATCCTATATGTGCTTACTCAAAGCCCCACTTCTGATCTGTGATAAGCAAGAGGAGGTTATCTGAGCAAAACCAGTTCTTTGGAATGAACCTCATTTAGGGTTATCTCAAATTCTTAAAGATGCTGGGTTACTCTAATGAATACTGACTTACTGCACTTTGTGGGCGATGTGTTTGAAGCCTTCTCAGTAGCCGGGAAAACAGCTTGCTCCTTACCATTGGCAGTCTTCATCTCTGATCCTGTCTAGAGTACCCAGTGAGCTCAAGGCTGTGGTGGCATTCTTGAGAGCCAGCATTGAGAAAACTGGATGATTTAGATACTTTGATTTAGGGACATTCTAATTTAGAGACTTTGAAAAAGAAACCTGATTCAGCTTAGGATTCTTACTAATCATTGATTCAGAAATAATTTAACCAGGAAATTTGGTTTCTTAAAATGTTACTTAATTTTATTCTTTTCTCCTGCCTGTCATATTATGGAGGCATTTTGCTCTTGATGAACATTCATTTAATTACGTTTTTCTTTGTGCTTTCTTAGTGTTGTCACTTAGCCTATATTATACCATTTACTTAGAGATTGACTTGGAGGAGGGGAAGATACCAACAGGGATGGAGAGAGCCAGTGGTTATTCATGTTTGTCCTGTTGTAGTGATCTGGTGCTTGGAAGCTCCTCCTTATCTTGCCTTAGTTGGTGATGGCTTGATGCTGGGAGTTGTGGGGGCGACAGGAACTTAAAATCCAGATAATAAGTAATGTGAGGTATACATAGGAGAGAACACTGGGTCCTTGGAAGGATTTGAAAAGGAATTGCTGCTCATACCTAAACTGTGGTGGATTTGAACCTTGTGATTAGGTAGAGGATGTACTTGGAGTTTGGGAGAACAGTAGGGAAGCTATGGTATAGGGGACAGGACAACATGAAGACCAGGACAGTATGGTTAGATAAATAGCCAAGGTTAATCTCTTTAATAGTCACAGCTGCTTCTTCAGCTCAAGCATGATCAGCACACACCCAGATTCTTTGCCTAAGTATCATATGAACCAATTGCTTTTATCCCAGTTTTTGACGCTATCCTCATTCCTGATGAACCAGGCTTCTACTGTCTGCATTTTTCTGTGCATTTTTATCCAAGTTCCCCACAGGATCAGCCCATTAAGTTGTAACTACAGCACCCAATGGCTTTTCCAGCCCGAAATTCTAAGCTCTTTCACATAATAATCGAAGGCAGCCACATGGTCAGGGTTATGACAACAGTGACCCTGCTTCCTCAGTACCAGTTTATGATGTGATTTCATTTCCGATGCAGTGACAAAATACCTGGAAAAGAAAAAAGCAGCTTAGGGAGAAAAGTGTCATTCAGCCTGGACTTCCAGGTTTCAGTCAGAGGAAGTCGGGGTGGCAGGAACTTGGAGCAACAGGTCTTGTCATATCTACAGCCAAGGTCAGAGAACAAACGAATGTATGCATGCCTAGTGCTCAATTTGACGTCTGTACTCTGACACAGTCCAGGGCCCAAAGCCAAGGGATGGTGCTGCCCATGGTGGCCTGTGTCCTCCCAGATTGGCTAATAATCAGAGACATACATGTTCATAGGCCTGAGCTAGACAGTTCTTGAGCCTCTCTTACCAGGCAGTTTTAGGTTGTGTCAAGCTGACCTTTAGAGCTAACCATCAGTGTGTGTCTGGCTGGACAGAACAGCCATACTTGAAGATTGAAGGCTGAGAAGTAGAAAAGAGAAGAGTATAGACTGATAATATCTGGTCAGCTGGCCTTAAATTGGATCCCGAATTAGATAGAGATAATAGAAATACTCTGTTATAGACCAAGGCAGTAGTCATACCCTTGGAAGTACAAACCAGAGAAATGAGGTGTATCCTTCCCCACACCTTTTTATAGAACAAAGCCAGTGCCGAATAAATTCATGAGAAGACTTGGCTATAAGACTCTGTGATTTCTTTCAGTTTTGATGTGCAGTTTCACGAGGTTTTTCTCTTGTTGTCATTTGTTTCCCATCCTTACCCCCTTTTTGTTTTTAGTTTTCTCTCGAGATAGAATTCTTCAATGTGTCCTCTATTGGCCTTGAACTCAGAACCCTTCTTCCTCTGCTTCTTAAGTGCTGGGACTTTAGTTTTGCACCATCAAGCCTGGCTTTGAAAAGGAAGCGTAGTTTGAAAATGATAGAACTTCTTTATTTACTCTCAGTAATTTTTTGACTTGTTCATTGATTGATTTTGAGTTAAGGTCTCTCACTATGTAGCCTGGACTGTCCTGGCACTCATGTAGATCAGGCTGTCCTAAAACTCACAGAGATCCACTTGCCTCTGCCTCTTTTAAGTGCTGAGGTTAAAGACATATGTCACTACTCCGAGCTTTAAAATTATTATTACTACTAGTATCACTACTAATATTGTTATTAGATAATCAGTCTCTACTGTGTAGCCTTGGCTATGTTGGAATTCATTTTGTAGACCAGGTATACTTGAACTCAAGAGATCTGTTTGCCTCTGTCTCCCTGGTACTGAGATTGATGGCACGTGCACTGCCTTGCCCAGCTGCTTTATATTTATTTACTGTTGGTTTTTTTTTTCTTTTTGTGACAGAGTATCATGTGTAGCCCAGGCTGACTTCAAAGTTGTGATCTCCCTCCTTAACCTTCTGAGTACCTGGATTACAGTTGTTTACCGTGATGCCTGGCATTCTGTTTTGTTTTTTTTGTTTTTGTTTTTGTTAATCATTTTATTAGGTAGCTCTTTGCATGTGTTATGTGTGTGTGCACGCACTCACGTGTGCATGTACCTATGCCAGTGCTTGTGCCTGTGGAGGCCAGAAGTCAATGTTAAATGTGTTCTATCATTTTTTTTATTTTGATCTATTTTTTAAAGATTTATTTTTTTGTTTGAGTTATGTGTATGTGGGTAAGCAAACACGGGAGTGAAGGTGCTTCTGGAGGCCAGAGATGTCATATCCCCTGGAGCTGGAGCCACCCAGTGTTAGGTGGGCTCTGTGAACAGGAATAGGTTCTCTGGAAGATCCACAAGCACTCTTAACCATTGGGCCATCTCTTCAGCCCCCACCTTATTGTTTGGGGGGACAGAATCTTTTCACTGAATCTGGAGCTCACTGATTCGTAAACTTTGACCAGCAAGCTCCGTGGATCTGCTTGTCCCCCTTTCCTAGTACTAGGGTTACAGTGTATGCTGCCATTCTCCAACCCCATGTTTTTATTTTAAAGAGCAGAATTAGTGTTATTACTCTAAGATAAGAATCCTTCAATAAAACAAAAAGGATATAGACCCTTGGTTTGATTTGTATTTTTTTTCTTTTAAAACAAGTTGGTGCTGGAGAGGTGACTCAGCTGTTTAGGACAGTTACTGCCTCTGCAGAGGACCTGAGCTTGCTTCCTAGCATCCATGCCAGGATCATGTGTATTAATATTAAATTTCAACTTGGTGTAGTTTGCCTTCTCATGTATATCTTGTACATATCCATTTAGACTTTATGTGTCTCTGAGCTTCAGTGCCCTGTCTTACTTTGGGTATGATAGGCAAGCACTCTACCACTGAATCGTCTTTTCAAGATGGTAGTATTGGCAGATAACTGCATATAGTTGTCTTGTTTGTCTTGTTATACTCACTGTCCTACTTTCTTCTGTAGATAACTGCATATAGTTGTCTTGTTCGTCTTATTATACTCACTGTCCTACTTTCTTCTGTGGCTGTGTAAATACCATGACAGGGGTAAACTATGGAGAAAGGGTGTGTTTGACTTGCAGTTCCAAGTCACAGTCCACCATGGCAGGCAGGAAGCAGAGAGGGACACCTGCTACCACTCGGTTCCCTTTCTCCACTCTCACAGTCTAGGGTCCTAGCCAGGGAACGGTGCCGCCCCCATGAGGGGTACCCTCCCCAGGAATTGGCAGCGCCAATTATATCATATTTCCTTATGGCGGTGAGGATCCTGCTCAGGGCCCGGCAAGCAAGTGCTGCCCATGGAGCTCCGTCACAGCCCCTTGTCATTCTGTCATCAGATCGTTCAGGCCATTGTTCGATATATGCCTTCCTAGGAACTGGACAGAAGCTAGGAGGAGAGGCACACAGGTTTAGTTCCAGCACTAGCAGAGGCAGGTGAATCTCTGTGAGTTCTAGGCCAGCTTGGTCTACATAGGAGGTTTCAGGCTAGCTAGGGCTACATAAAGAGACATTGTCTCAAGAGCAAAACAAATGAATAAACAAAAGGACTAGACAAAGGTAAGATGAGGAATTCATTTTGCTCCTTAAAATTTTTTTTTTCTTCTTGAGACAGGATCTCCCTATGTAGTTCTGGCTGGCCTGGAGTCACTAGATAGACTAAACTGGCTTCAAACTCACAGAGATCTGCCTGCTTCTTTCTGCCTCTTGAGTGTCATTTTGCTTTTTATCTTAGTTAACTAAAGGCTTAGAAAGGACCATTTTCATTGCTTATGAATCATTTTCATTGCTTATGAAAAGCGTTATAGTGTTGAAGATGGTAATAACTGGGAATGAAAACACACACACACACACATACACACACACACTGGTTTACATTGCTTTCCTGATTTTCTAGAAGAATCTAGGTATTTCCCCACAAGGACACTCAGATTGAGAAAAGAGCCTTTACGTCTTCTAACATTCTACTCATACTGTTTTGAGCATTCATTCTTCCTGTAAGCAGAGTCAGAGCCGTGCAATTTGTTAGTTGCTTGGATGTATGCAGTAGGCCTTTTGGTTAAACTTACCTGTTTTGATTTGGAGGTGACTATTAATAAAGTGTTGGTGATTGAAAACTGATCCTGACCACTCCTTTATTACACATGAGGGCCTAAGAATGTGTAGAGCTACTCACTGCTCTTAGTTCCTGATACTGCTCAGGTTGACAGCTTTCCCAACAGTGAGCCTCCTCGGTGCTTGCTAAGTTATTGGCTTTGAGTTCTTGTTGTACTTCTGAACTTCTCCTAAAAAGCCATGTGGTTATCAGTTCAGGGAGTCCATTGAAAACAGTAAAAACCCACACTTTATGTGTCAAACTGTGCAATCTGCTAACGGTTTCTTGTTTATTCCTCCCATTAATGACAAGGGTACAATCCCTTTTCAGTTGGCTGGGCACTTGATGCTTAAAGAGAAGTTTGAAAAATGCTCCTATATCTTACAAAAATAATTTATTCTGCTTCTGAATTTTTATCAGCTTTTAAAAGTTATTTATCTAAAAAGTATGCATATGGTTCTAATTTAGGCTCTTTTTTTTTTTTATCTCCAAAATTAGATAGGTTTTTGTTTGCTTGCTTGGTTTTTTTCCTCTTTATGGGGTAGTTTTTTCTTTTTTCAAGCAGGAGTTTGAACTCACTCTTTTGCCTCCGGAACCTGGGTGTGCTGGAGTTATGTTCTGTTTCATATGCTATTTTGTCAAGTGCTTTGGAGGATAAGAAATGAGAGAAAATCTGAATGTTGTTTCATGCCGTTATTCCTGGCACTTGGGAGGCAGACGGCAGAGGCAGGAGGAGCTCTGTGAGTTGGAGGCCAGCCAGGTCTATACAGTGACACTGTCTAAAAACAAGCAAACTAGTAATTAAATACAAAGTAAATAAAATGGGCCTGGAAGAACCTTTTAAAAAGCAAGAGTGGAGGAAGCCGATGAGGATTATTTTAGAGGATTTTGCCTTTCTTCAGGGAGGCTGTATGCTTGTCCTGTCCAGCAGAGCGACGAGGTAGAATTGTAATAGAAGGTACATAGGGGTCTTTTGTCTTACCACCACCGTGTCTTCTTTGTGGTTGTGACATTTGACTCTTCAGAGAGGGCTGTGTGTCCCTGCTTCAAGCCCATTGTACGCATCTGATGTGTGTCATAAACTACATCATTTGCTTTTATTTTAGACTGTTGGTGTACTGTGACTTTTTCCTTTTATAGAACTGTATCCCTTGGTGGAGAATGAGTTTGAGTTTAACTGCATTATTTAATTGTAGCAAATACTTTTTGTTTAATGTTTCTAAGCCAAAGTTCCATGAAGAGAGATAGTGTTTGTCTTGTTTAGAAGTAGAACCCTGTAAGGGGCGAGACATGTAATTGTCTTAAGCAGTTTAAAGGTAACTTAAGATTTCTAACAAATATCTCTCATCTTGGTGTGTGTTTGTGTGTGTGTGTATTGGGAGGGTGTGGTGGAGGAAAGTTGTGTATAAGTGAGTACAGGTGCCTGCAGAACCCAGGAGAGGGTGTCAGATTCTATCAAGCTGGAGTTGTGAGCTGCCTGACATAGGTTCTGAGAACTCAACCTGGGTCTTCTAGAAGAACAGAAAGTGCTCTTCAACTACTGAGCCATCTCTTCAGTCCTCGTTTTTCTCAATTTTTAGTAATAAATGCTTATTGTGGAAATAATTGGAATATGAAGAATTAACTCATTATGGAAACTTTGTAATGTGAAATAGAAAATGAAATTACCTGTGATTGTTCCTTCCAGGAGTGATGGCTATAATTGAGTCATGGAGTTATTCTTTCTCTTTCATTTTCTTTCTTACCTTGTAGCATGAAGTGATTCTTGCCTAGATTTGACATCTGATCACTTTAATTATAATTGTTGCACATGTTATTAAGTTGCTCTTATAAAGCAACCTTAGTCATTTTCCAAATGTTATACAATTAGTATGTTTTTAATATTATGAATATAATTTTTACATATATTCTTTAATTTTTTGATTTTAGAATATATCTTGTATGTACTAACTAGAATTATGTTACCTTGAATAATTTTGAGTATTTGGTAACTTTCAGGACTGTCAGAATTTTTACCGCATTGGATAATCCTCCCCTCCCCCCTCCTCTCCTCTCCCCTTCCCCCTCCCCTCCCCCCTCCTCTCCTCTCCCCTCCCCTCCCCTTCTTTCCCCCTCATTTCCGTTCCATTGGTCAGTGTATCTGTTTTTAGGACAGTGCCATGTTTTCTCCTTTTGTAGCTCTGAAGTATCTCTTAAAATCAGGGATGGTGATAGCTCCAACAGTTCTTTCATTGTTCAGCACTATTCTGGATATTCTTTTGTGTGTGCGTATGTACCCAAATGAAATGTAAGGGTTTTTTTGTTCTGTTCTGTTTTGTTTTTTGTTTTAATTTCTGTGAAGAATTGTTTTGGAATGGCATCGAATGTATACGTTTCTTTTGGTAGGATAGCCATTTTTACAATATTAATCCTACCAGTGCATGAGTGTGGGAGGTCTTTCCATCTTTTGGCATTTTCTTCATTTCTTTCTTAAGTATCTTATTATAACAGAACTCTTTTTTAGGTTACATTTATTGAACAATATTTGAAGCATGATTAATAAAAACTAAAAGACGTTTATTGAGGTTTGACCTGAAGACGAGAAAAGCAAAACAGCCAGCCACTGGCTCTTACCTCAACATTAGTCTGAAAATGGAGATCCTGCGTCCAGGAATCTCAGAATAAGACTGTGTCTGAGAGCTGTCTTCTCCCGTTTTATAATCCCTTTAGTTCTGGGATTAAAGCGAGCACCACTACCGCCTGGTTTCTATGGCAAGATATGACTACTGGGATTAAAGGTCTGTCATTGCTGGTTGGTCTGTAAGGCTGGCCAGTGTGTCTGGTTTGCTTTTCTGATCCTCAGGCAAGCTTTATTTATTAAAATACAAATGAAATGCCACTACAGATACTTTATTTATCTTGGAGACTATCTTGAAGGTGATTGTTTCCTGATTTATTTATTTTTTTGGTATGTTTGCTGTTTGTTTATAGGGAAACTTTTATGTTTGTTAGTTTTGTTTTCTGCAGATATTAGCTTCTGAGTTTCTGGTGGATTCTTTAGGATTTTTTATGTATAGAATCATATCATTTATAAATAAGGATATGCTGACTTTTTTTTTCCTATGTATAATCCTTTTCTCCTTCCCTTGTCATTTTGCTTTAGCTAAGATTTCACACACTCTATTGAGTAGGGCAGAAAGAGCAGATGTCCCTGTTTTGTTTCTTTTTTGTAGAAATTCTTGTTCTGTTTAGGGTGATGTGATCTTACTATATATTGGCTTTATTATATTGAGATATGTCCTTAGATTCTCCAGGACTTTTGTCATGAAGAGATGTTGGATTTTGTCAAAGGCCTTTTCTTTTCTAATGAAATGATTCAGTGTTCTCTGTCCTTGAGTCTGTGTATCTGGTGGGATACAGTTAGTTGCTGATTTACTTATGCCAAAGCATTCATACTCTGAGCTGAAACTGACTTGATCAGGGTGGATAATCTTTTTTGATATGTTCTTGAATTTGGTTTGCAAGTATTAAGAATTTTACATCTATATTCATTAGAGAGATCAGCCAATAATTTTCTTTCTTTCCTTTTTTTTTTTTTTTTTTTTTGGTTCTTTTATTGAATCTTTGGCTTTGGTATTGGGTAATACTGACTTCATAAAAACAATTCCAAATGTTCCTTCTTTCCTCCTCAGAATAATTTGAGTAGTGCTAGTCTTTTGATGGTCTAGTAGAATTCTGTATTGTTAAAAAGTAGGACCATCTGGTCCTGTTTAATTTTTCATTTATATATTTATTTTTAACTGCTTTTCTGTTGGTTATTATGGGCATATTTAAGTTACTGACTTCATTTTCTATCAATAGACTTATCAAAATATCTTTCTTTAGCTATATATTTCTATAAATCTATCAATATCTAGTTTAACTTTTCCAGTTTAGTGGAGTATAGATTCTTTTGTTTTGTTTTTACTTGAGACAAGGGTCTCATGTAAGCTCTGGTTGACCTGGACCTTTCTGTAGATCAGGATGCCCTCAAATTCACAGAGATCCACCTGCCTCTGCCTCCTGAGTACTGGGAATAAATACATGTACCATGGAATTTAGATTTTAGTGTTTTAATTACTTCTTTTTGATTCTCTGAATTTCCTCAGTGGCTTTGCAATGTTTTCTTTTTCATCTCTGATTGTATTAATTTGGCCTTTTCTTTGTTTCTCTTGGCTAATTTGACTAAGGATGGTTAATCTTGTTAATGTTTTCAAAGAACCAACTCTTCATTTAATTCATTCTTTGTAATTTTTTTCTTCCTGTTTCTTTGATTTCAGTCCTGACTTTTCTCTTGCCATTTACTTTTAAAAGGTATTGTTTTTGTTTTCCCAAAGCTTCAGGTGAACATTATTACGAAATTGCTCCATGTTTTGATGTAGGCTCCTGCGCTGTGAACTTGTGTCCCAGAGATTTTGGTATGTTGTGTTTTTATTTTCAGTCAATTCTAGGAATTTTGAAAATTTTCTTCTTGATTTCTCTCTTGTCTCAATTTTGATCTAGCAGTGTGGTATTTTGTTTCCATGAGTTTGTGTATTTTCTGCCACATCTTGTTGTTGACATCCAGATATGTGGCTGGATAGTATGCAGGATGTTATTTCAGTTTTCCTAAATTTGTTGAGTCTTGCCTTGTGTCTTTTGGAGAAAGTTAAGTGACCAGCTGAGAAGAGAGTGTATTTTTTTAGTGTTTGTATGAAATGCTCTATAAATGGCCCTAATATTAATTTGACTTATGATCATTTAGTACCAAAGTTCCTCTAAAAACAAAAAAAATAAAAAAATAAGAATCAATTTTTGAAGGGTCTGGTATATACATGTAATCAGAGCCATAAGAAGAATGAAATGAAAATGTAACTAAATAAAAGATAAATGTTTCCTAATTTAAAAAAAAAAACAAAACCCAAACCTCAGTGGAAATCAGTTCATGAAGTGGGAGGAAAGGATGGTTCTTTTCCCAGCGAGCCTAAGAAGGGTGCTTGACCCTGTTAGCCTCCTGACTGACATCACTAGTTTGTAGTAGTTTTGTCGTGGGCTTCTGTTATGTGCAAATAAAAGGCAGTGTGTTACTTCTCGCCCAGCCCCTGTACCGTCTGTGTGCCTTTTATTTCCTTTCTTTCCCATACACTCCTTAGCTAGCACTGCCTTTGTGGGAACCTCTCTGCTCAGGTTGCCTGTCTCAGACTAAACATTAAACTTTCACCCTTTGTTTGATTTCAAGTGTAGGTTTTTCCCTTTTTAAGTTCGCAAAGTTTGTCTTGGTGAGCTAAGGGTTATTAGAGATGAGGTGTTGTCCTCTTGAATACCTTTTCTGCATTTAATGAGATGTGTGTATACTTGTTTTTCTTTAAAAGTATTTTATTTGTAGCCAGGAATGGTGGAACATTCCTTTAATACCAGTACTTGGGAGGCAGAAGCAGGCAGATCTGTGTGAATTCCTGGCCAGCCGGTCTACATAGCAATTTCATGCTATCTAGAACTTACAAAGTGAAATCCTGTCTCAGAAAAGAAATGTCATTGTTTTGTGTATGATGTGTTTTTATGTGCCATGGTGCACATGTGGAGTCTGGACAGCACTGTAGTCAGTTCTCCTGTCTCGTGTGGCTTCTAGAATCGAACCCGTGACTAGGCTTGTGCCGAGCTTTCTCTTTTGAAAATTTTTGACATGAATTCAACTAAGTTTTTCAATAGTTGACAGTATATTCCTGGATAAATTCCATTTGATTATTGTGTAGTATTCTTAAAAAACAAAACTTCTTGGGGGTTGAAGAGATGGCTCAGCAGTTAAGAACACCTTAACGCACACACACACACACACACACACACACACACACAAAGTAAATACATTGTTTAAAAAGAGCACATTCCTGGATAGTATTGGAAACATTTTAAAAGGTTTTCTGTCTATCCATGTGAGGATTTGCCTTGTTCTTTTTCATGTTGTTCACTAGTTTTGGTGGCAAAGCAAACTTGACTTCATGAATTGAGTGAAACCTCTCCTATCCACCCCAGTGTTTTGAGAGCATATAAGTTCTGTCATGGTTTTTTTCCTTTTTTTTTTTCTTTTGATTTTTTTTTTTTCTAGATGGGGTTTCTCTATATAGTCCTGGCTATCCTGGAACTCTCTTTGTAGACCAGGCTGGCCTCAAACTCACAGAAATCTGCCTGCCTCTGCTTCCTGAGTGCTGGATTAAATGTGTGAGCCACCACTGCCCGGCCATGTTCTGCTCTTTAATGCTTGGTACTTGTCACCTGGGCCCAAAGATTCTTGGTTGGAAAACTGAAAGTGCATGTTTGGAGCAGATAAAGGAGCTTCTAGGTGAATAGAAGCATTTTATGATCTATTTTGACTGTTTTCCTGTGACCAACCTGATGTTGAGCATCTGTTTATGTACCTGCTAGCCACTGAGATCTCTTCTATCTTGTCTGCTTGTCTGTCTGCCTGCCTGACTGCCTAGCTAATACATTGAGAATTTCCTATAAGTACACAATGTATTTTTATTATAGCCATTCCCAAATCCCCCCTCCTCCTCTCATTAGGCCTTCACATCCCCCTTTCAACTTTGTGATCCGCTCTTCCTTATTTTTTTTTTTAATAACCCAGTGGTTCCATTTAGTGCTGCCCTCATATAAATAGGTCTTCATATGAATAGGTATGGAGCTATCCACTGGAACGTGGGATAGTGACCACATGCCCAGAGAAAAGCAGTTCTCCCTCCCCGTCAGCCATTAGGAGTGAAGACTTCTCAGCCTCACCTCTGCCCCTGCTAAAAAATTGACAGGCTTGATCTCGTACACGTAGCCACAGCTGCTGTGAGTGTAAGTACAATAACCATGTCCTGTGCAGAAGACAGCATTTTAAAGAACTCCTGGGTCTCTTCCATTCTTTCCTCCTCTTCTGTGATACTCCCAGAGCCTTTGGCTGGGATGGAGAGAGTAGTAGATTGGCCGTGTGCTGTTCCATTTAGAGGCAAAGCACTCACAGCCGTGTATTCTCAGCCCTTCAACCAGCTATGAATCTCCTCAATAACTTCTGTCCACTACAAAAAGAAGTTTCTCTGACCAAGGTCAGGAGCAAAATCTAAATGTAAATATTAAGAAGGCAATTGGGCAGTGTGTCTATTTAGCAAGAATAATAGTAGTAGGTTATCACATAGGACATGTGACTTCCTGAGCCAGGTGCTTTTGATTAGGTTCACAGAACCCAGCATGCATTTTCTCCTATGGAATTGGCCTCAGCCAATCACAAATGGTTGATTACCCCCATAACCTTCATGATCGTACATTTCAGATTTTATTAGAGTCTGTATACTCCAAGCCTTTGAGCTTACTTGTTGTTACCTTACCGTAGAGTGTTTCTTAGGAATCATAACAATTTGAAATGCTGGAAAGGAACAGGTTGATTTGTCTGGCAAGATTTAAATAACATTTTTTTCTTGCTTATTAGTTCTAAGTGCCTTAGAAAGGCAGAGCTCGCCTGAAGGTTAGTTACATCCAGTTAATTCTCACCCGAGTGAACGTTTTTATTATTTTAAGACTGTTAGCAAATCATCAACTGAGAAATACTGTCTTGGAGAGTCCACAGCAGAGTTTTTAAGTTTCCCCAAGTCTATGGTATTTCTTTTTTCTTTCTTTTAAACTGACTGGGTAGGCAATCCTTGCATGGGTAGCTGCCTTCTGTTTTTGGCTGCCTTCTCTGGCCTGGCTTAGCGGATCAGGTTCTACAATGGCATGTCATAGTGTGTATGGCTTTGCTTTGTCCATGGTACTGTGCCATTTGTCTGCTCAGCTTAATAGCAGATTTCAGGACTTGGGATTACTACTTTGAAAACTAGTGTGCTTTTCAGTATGTGCCAGGCAATGATAGGGTGACATACTCTTTATTAGTATTTAAAATTGGTTTAATTTATTGCAGAGCTGACAGAAACATTATACATTTTGTTTCTGTAAAGTTTTGAATGATAAATTGACTCCCTAGTTACTCTTACAGCTTCGGTATTCATTTTTAAGATTGACCTTTTTTTTTCCCCATAGTTTTGTACAATTTGGAGTAAAAATTTCTGGAAAATTTTGTTCATTTAATAGCAACTAAGTTTGTTTAGGACTAAATCTCAACTGGTGGCTGCAAGCCTGTGTTTGGGAGTCTAGGAGTCCTTTCCAGCCCCTTCTCCAGCTGTCAGCATTTCTGTTTGCTCAGAGACAGAAAGTGCCATATGTAAATTAGTTTACAAATGCTACCTTTGTCTCTTCATTTCAGCGATTTAATTAGTAAAATTTTACATACTCTGTAAAGCATCTTCTGTTTAATGGAATTCTTCTAAGAATTTCTCTTTTCATTTTTTTCTGTATTAATGTACAGCATACAAATAATCCCCTTGCCTTATTTTTGTTCATATCCCTAAGGTACTCATGTTTGTGTGGAAAGTGTAAGCATGACTTCAGAGTCAGGTCTAGGTTCAAATTCTAGCTGCCTCTATATGTATTAGCAGTGCAATGCTTTATGGGTGGGATTTTTTTCCTATTTTTATTAAAGATTTTATTTATTTTTATTTTGTATGTATGAGTATTTTGCCTGCATATATATCAGTGTGCCATGTGCATACAGTGGCCACAGAGGCCAGAAGAAGGCATTGGAACTCATGAAACTAGAATTAAAGGCAGCTGTTAGCCACCATGGTGGTGCTAGCTGTTGGACCCATACTCTCTGGAACAGCACCCACATAGTAGTAGCTCAAAACTCCTGTAACTCCTAGGGGGTACAGCACTCTATTAAAGTACGGTCACCTTTAATCCTGGCAGAGGCAGGACAGCTAAGGCTGATAGTGAGATCCTGTCTTAAAACTGAACAAAACAAAAGCCCATGATTGGATTTTAGAAATGATTTCAGGTGCCAGGTAAGAAACTTGTAACAAAAAAAAGATGAGATGACTTGGTGTATTAGAGCTAGTTGATCACCTCTTTACTTTGTCTGAAGATTACAGGATTCAGGTTCCTGTTCTTGTACAGAAATGAATTTAAATATACGTAGGGCCTTTCAGAGAAATTAGTGTGTAAGTTAAGGAAGGAGGAGGGGTGAAGAGGTGGCTCACAACTGTTTCTTTAACTCCAGTTTCTTGGGATTTAATGGGATGCAAAAACTTTTGCAGTCATGCATGAAGGCAGACAGGCAGACACACATGTACACTGGTACACACACCCTTCAATTAGAGAAAAACACTGAGTTTTCTGTGTATGTTATATAGCAGAACAATTCTCCAGGGATATTCAGGTCAGAGATGTTTTGTGGTTAAAAAGTCCCATTAGAAATACTTTTCATTTAAGCAGTTATAATATATTTTAAAGACCTGTAATAGGGAATTGCTGAAAGTATTGGAATTTTTGTCTTTATTTCAATTTTACTTCATTGTGATATGTACAGATTTTTAAAATTGAAGTCAAGTTTTATTAAATACAAGTACTTCTGATTTTGAGATTTTTTTTTAATTGGCATCTCTCCAATTTTCTGTCGTTGTTCTCCAGATATTATTGTAACATCATAACATTGAAAGCAACAGTTATCTTCAAGAAAAGGAACTTTTTTTTAAAGCTAACATTAACTTCTTTTAGCTTGTTTGTGGCTTCTTCGTTAACCTTCTGTTTGTGTAATGCAGTTGATGGTGCTTTTGGACATGTGTCCAAGATGGGTAAACTTGTGGTTCTGTGAGGTCAGGCCCAGTAGGGTAGCTGCAACAGAACCTGGAATTTGTCCTGGTGAGGGCTGTGTAGGCTTTCCAGGTGCTGCTGATTTACTTAGCCCTGATGGCTGCTTATTTTTTTAGATGATAGAAACTAGGGAGGGTGGGGAAGTATAAAGGCTTGAATTTGGCAGTCTCTGTACCGGATGTCTATTTTAACCCCTGCAGAAGTCAATTTACATGTTTCACAGCTGTGTATGAGTTTTCTATATTTAAAGGTTGTTCTTACTACCATAGGTATAAATGTCAGCACTTAACTGAATTTGTGAGTTTTCTTTTCCTTATCTGAATGTCTAGGCCACTTAGAGTTCCATTTCCTTTGGATAACAGAATACAGCTGGCACCTAAAGTCTCACCTACGGAATGACCGTTGGGAGTTTTCTTCTCCATATAGATGTTTGCAAAGTATCAGAAACCATATTTGCAGGAAACCACCAGGTTTGTTAGCATAATTGAAATAATGTGCGTGTGTATTCCTCTCCCCAGAGGCTGCATCCTTCATGTGGAAGGCCTAGTACATGTGAAGTAGCACCCAGTCTTCCCTGTAGCTCCAGTAGCCTTAGAAGATGCCCTCCTCCAGTCTCCTCCTGTCAGTCTTTGGTAGATTACAGTATCGCACAGACATTCAGGTTCATTTGTCTTTGATGTTCATGCCAGATATATTTTTTTTGTTTGTTTGTTTAAAAAGACTATCTCTTTTATTTGACAATTCTATCCATGTATATATCTTGGTCACACTCAATCTCCACTAACCCCTAGATGTCACCAGACACGTACCCTTTGTACCTTTGTGTCTTTTTCTCCGTTTTTTTTTTTCCTTTTTAAAAACACAGTTTAATTAGTGCTGCCCGTTGGAATTGGCTGATCTGTTGGCTTGACTTTGTGCATGTAGCCATAGCTGCAGTTCAGAGTTCATGAGTGCAGCAGCCTTGTCATGTCCGTGACAGCTTTCACAGCACCCCTCCCCATCTTCTGCCTGCGACATAACATGATAGATAATTTCTGTCCCCTCTTCAAGGAATCGTCCTGAGCCTTGATGGTAGGAGGGAGGTTATATGTGATCACTCAGTAATAACTTTTTTAAGCATTTTGACCAGTTATGAGCAGACAAGTTCAGTGTTGGATAGGACGGTTGATATCTTCCTCTGGCAGCTGCCTACACGGCATCTTCTGGCACTATGAAAACTAGCCAACCAGGGACAGGGATGAAGTTTTTAGGTCATTTTTAGATTTGTTTCTCTCTGTTCTGCAACTAAACTGTGTTGTATTTTTGGCAATAGGATTTTTACCTTCTAGTTAGTTATAGTGGACAGCCAGAAGCAATGGCAGTAATCACCATTGCCCTCTTCCTTACTTGTAGGAATATATCCCGCCTGACACTCAGGTCTTTGCTTACTAACCTATTTCTTCTGGGAGCAGCGTTGTCCACTCATGCAGGGCATTTGTATTCAAACTCCTTTAAAAGATTTCTAAAAATCAATTTACAGAATTTATATCTCTATGAGGGTTTTCCATAAACCTTGGCTTTGGCATACTCTCTTCCCACTCCTCCTCTCCCGTCCCTCCAACTGTATTTATAAGCCCTAATATTCCCCATCCATACATTTTGTATCATTTGTAGTGTACCATCCCCTTACCTTTTAAGGTCTCTTCCCTGCTCAATCTCATGGGCCCTTTTTTGTTTGTTTGTTTGTTTTGTTGTTGTTTTAAGAGTATTGAGGAGATCGACACTGTGCCAGATGATGTGTATGGTACACGTTTGATAGTGGTGAGAAGGTGTTCTACAGAATACCTTTGTAATGTGGTAGATTAAGTTACTAAGGTAGGGGCAGAAGACAAGTACAGAAATGAGAAAATACTATATAGTGTGTTACTTATTCTGTTGATTGTATGGATTGAGTTACAAGCAAGAATCCTGTAATCATAGCATGGGTTGAGGGTATAGGCATGAGCAAGGGCCTGGAGTGGGCTGAAGAGCTAGGTATACAGGTGTAGGAAAACAGAGTACTTAAGCTTGCATAGATAATGAGGAGAGCTTGAATGCTACTCAGAGACTTAAAATAGCAAGGACAGTGTGAATGTCCTTCTGATAGCTCCTTTAATGATAAATTGCACATTTAGTAGAGTATCATATCTACTCAGATTTACTCAGCAACTTCCTTTATTACCCTTTATTTATAGTTATGGATTAGTATTAGATGTTAGAATGCAGGAATTGATTATAATGTATGATTGGCCATGAAGTGGTTGTCATGTCAAACATACCAGGTATTAGGAACAAGAACTTCCTTTATTAGCATTTCCTTATTCCCCACCACTGTGTTAAACATTTCACACATCTTTATTATTTAATCTCTATTTTACGAATAGGAAGCTAAAATATGGTAGAATCTTAACTATAGCATGAGCTCCTCAAGCCTAAATAGTGCATTCATATATACATACACTTGGCCATGACCGCTATTAAGTTAAATATATTTATTTTACACCAACTGTGTATAAGCATTTATAGGGATAAATGCTCTCGAAAAAGTAAAGTGGTTCACATGCATTCCCTAAATGGAATATAGTTTGTGCTTTGGCCTCTGTTTCTTGAGTCTTGGCATATTACTCTTAGTGTTATATCCTAGACCTACTTAAAGAAAAGGGATTGATTGATACCTCAAAAGAGCCCCTTTCAAAGACTGCTTTTTCCAGTGCATGAAACTGTTACAGAGTGAAAGTGGAGTTTTAGGAAGGTTTAGTCAGGCAGTGGAGCCTGGAGAGATTTTCTCAGGGTGATAAGACTCTGGCATTCAGTCTACAAGCAGAGACAGGCAAGTTGGCAGTGGTTGCTCCCTGGGGAAGGAGTTTGATCTGGTCTGTTGCTGTGACCCCCTTAAATTGCAAAGGTTTGTGACTAGTGGGATCTGGCTAGGGATCTTAGTGAAGAGCACAGTTCCTGTGCAGAACAACCAGGACACCAGACTGTGTTTGCTGTAGAGAACCTACAGTGGGAGTCTGGCCAGTCTTTTGGGTTGTGTACAACAGGTTCTTGGCTTTGTCTGGATGGGTTTGAATTCAGGCCTTGTGATTACCAACACCTTCCACTCTACTGTTTATGTAGCATTGGGCATCCAGTTGTAGATAACAGAATGTGAACTGAGCTTTGAAAAGATAAACTAGAAGCCATCGTGTTTTGCATGGCTGTGATTTCTTTAGTATACAGCCATGTCATAGAAGTTTGCGTGTTTTCTTCACTTTCCTCTTTTTGCTCTCTAAGTCCGGCACTTGGAGGCATGCAGATTGACATGAGATTTTCCTTTGACCCCTTTCCTGCAATCCTCTGCTGTACTCTACGTTGAAATGTGTCATGGTCAGGAGCCCACTGTGTTCCCAAGGCTTGAAACTGCAGCTCTTTATGCTCTGTGCTTTCTCCATGTCCATGTGGTGAAACTTGCCTCTTGATTTGCCTCCTCCAGCATGGCTGCTTGGGATCCCCTTTCTGGAGAGTTTATTGTTTCATCCTGACCCTTGTAACGTTGTTACTGTTCTCATTGTACTGTAATTTAAGTGCCTGTTACATGTACATTAAATTGGTAAGATGAGCCATATATAATTTATTTCTGAGGCCCAGTAATTAGTTTTGGCCATGAAATACTCTAGGAGGCCAGGAAAGTGGAAGGATTTTTCTTTGCTCTTTTTATGTTGTTGAATTGTCTTAACGTGATAAAAAAAAAAATAAAAATAAATTTAAAAAGGGCTCTGATATGCTCTCATGAATTTTTAAGTAATCTAAAATGAATGTGTAAAAAAAAAAGATTCTGAAGTTTTTGTTTTCTCACAATACTGGAAATTGAACCCAAGACCTCATGACTGTGCTATATGGTCAGCCCAAAGCTGTGATTTTTTTTTCCTTTTTTAATTGCAGAACTGTAATTTTAAAAACGATTTAAGTTCTTTATTTACAGTCTTTATTTCTGAAGTAAAAATGCTTATTATTGCTTTGGAATTTATGCATAAGTGTATTTTCCCTAAATATGTGCTTATGCTGCCAGTTGGACAAAAAGTAGAGAAGTGAATGTGAGTATTGTGGGATTTTTGTTTGTTTACGTTAATTTACCTGAATTCATTTGTATCTCTGTTGGGTCTTACTCTGCTTTGGAATCTTCTTTGTTTTCATATCCTGTTTACCTTCTGTGGCTTATGGGACACTCCTGCTCATTTGGATCAGTGCTTTTCCTCCTCTTTCTTGGTGATTAATAAATAAGTACTGTGCCATTTGATAGCGACAGTCAGGCAGAGCAAGGCTAACCGCTAAGTTAGCAGAAAATCAGATCCATGCCATGCAGTTTCATCATTTTCCAAAGTGTGTGGGCCACGATTCCAGAGCAGAGGCATTGCCAGATGCGGTTCTTGATAGAGTGCAAGAATCTGGTGTTTAACAAAGCGTTGAATGGCTGCCCTTCTAATAAGGCTCCAGAATCACTGCTTACAGCTGTCCACTCAGTAGTTGCTACGGTTGTCAACAAAAGCAAGCGTAGCCCCCATGGGCCCTGTTACACCCCCACAAGAGAGGGAGGGGTGGGGTGGGGTGGGACGTCTTCAGCAGGGAAACGCTATTCAGTCTACATATTCTTCTTGATCTCTTCCTTTTGACTAGAATTCCCAGTGTTAGCCTCCCCAACTTCCCTCCATGCTCCTAGGAACGTAAGAAAGATTTGTTGGATTCTGTTGTTTTCTTTGAATAAGAGCTGAACATTTATTCCTTTACAGGACCCCAGAGCATGTATGCATTGTCATTCTCATGCTTACTTCTACAGCAATGTTTAATGAGTTCTAAGAATTGGGTATAGCTTTAGTCTTTTTTTAGTCTTTAGTAGAGTCTTTGGCTAGAAGAATTTATTTGAAGCATAATCTGTAATGGAGGAACTCTGACAACAGAAATCCTCTAAGTATACTTGTGTGAGTTCTTAATTGCTGTCCTTTCCTGCTAGGACTTAGGGCAGATGTGGAAGGTATTTTGTTTTAAAACAACATCAGTAGAATTTAGGTAGTTCCCAGTCAGTGAGCTGAGATCACCAGGTTTATAGGTACTAGAAAGTGTACAGTGAAATAATGTCAAACCTATGAAATACCTCTCGCGGACTTCAGAAATGCTTTATTATCGGCTTAGGGTAGTCTTTTTATATTAATATATGTATAGGTACATACATTCTCATTTTTAATTGTCTGTAAAGTTCATTAGTAAAGAGGGAAAACCCACTGTAAGTGTAGGCAGTATGTCTCCCAGGTTCAGGTCCCTGACTGACTTTAAAAAGGAGGTATTAGTGATTGATGAGTCTTGTCTTGGCATAAAGTGAATATGCCACTTTTATATAGCAATAAAATAGGAAATTTGTGTTCCTTCCACTTTATAAAATAAAGTGGGAAGAACAAAAGCCTTGATTACTGTCATTCTGCTTAATTTCACACCCACCAGATTTATGACTCATTTCAACTCTAGGTAGTTTTACAGAGTTGTGAATTTGTTGACTAGACTTCATAACACCATATCTTTAAAACTAAATTTTGGTGTCTCCTCTTAGTCTTTCAAATGTTTGGCAGCTTTTGCTATTTGTACTTCTCTGTATTGGCTGTTATCTGAAGGCTGCTCATTTGAATCTGTGACTAGCTTTAGGTTACTGGCTAAGGAAGACATTGTAAAAGGTTCCTTCTTAACATTGCTTGATGACATTATTAGATGTAAATAACACATTTCACTAAGTGTCCTTTTCAGAGGATTCAGCAAATCTTGTTGACAAAGACTTGAGTTGATGACATGGGGAGAAAACCTCTATGTTAGTATCCAGCAGATTTGTGCTATTCCCTTTATGCCCTTGGTGTTAAATAATTGAGTCTTTGGATCATCGAAATAGGAAAAATAATATCCTATGTGGAAAAGGAATAAAACATCAAAAATAAAGCACTGTGAAAATTAGTTTCACTCTTCTTGTGTGTCAGCATTTAAGAAGCCTGAAAGTCATCCAGTCTACCAGCCCTTCCCTGGAGCCGTCTGATCATTACTGTGATTCTTTTTGACACATGGATTTGTTTGCTGTCCCGTATTGGCAATGTAACAGTGATCTGACTCTTTGGAAAGTGTGGGAAGGCAGACACTTTGTCATCTCTCTTTAATCCTTGTTGGAGCGGCGTGTACATGGCTGGTTATGTGGTGTGTTCAGATGAGTGTGTAACTCTACACAGTCTGATGGCATCAGCCTGCCCTTACGTTATGTGACTTTCATCCAGTATGATGGAGCCACATCAAGAAGTTGATGTAGAAGCCAGCAATTTATTTTCTTTCTTAGCAAATCATGAAGCATAGATGGCTGTGAGTCACACAGCTTTTTCATCACAGATGCTGCCAGTTCTTATGGGTTGCCAAAGTATTAATTTCTTTGTCAGTGTAACTGGCATTTTTGACTGTGTGCAATGGCAGAACCACTTCATAAGTTAATCAAGGCACACTGACTCATAAATTTATATGTTCCAATTCTGTGTCCCAGGCGAGTCTAAACGGGATCTGAAGAACCAATTAAAAGGCTAGCAAATTAAAATTAAATGAATATTTAATACACTGAAAAGGTATTCAAGCCCATCAATATTTCTTTTTTACTTTTGGTTTTTCAAGACAGGGTTTCTCTGTAGCTTTGGGGCCTGCCCTGAAACTAGCTCTTGTAGACCAGGCTGGCCTCAAACTCACAGAGATCCACCTGCCTCTGCCTCCCAAGTGTTGAGATTAAAGGCTTGTGCCACTACCTCCTAGCTAATATTTCTCTTTTAAAAGGTAAGTTTTATTTATTTTTTTTTTTTTAACTTCTGCAGATTTATGTGCATTTGAGTGCAGTTGCTCAGAGATGCCACAAGAAGTCATTGGGTCTTCTGGGGCTGGAGTTAAAGGCAGTTGTAAGCAGTGGATATGGTTGTGTTCTTAATTATTGAGCCATCATTCCAGCCCCTAACCTTTCTTTTTAATCTGCATTTACTATTTGAATATGATTGCTTGACATGTACTTGACTTTTTTCTACTAAAAAGAGCTGATTCGTTTGTGATCTTGGTTTTCAGTGATTTCAGTGATTTTAGTACTTCTAAGTACAAAGTCATTAAATGAAGACAGGTATAGAGGAAAGAGCTAGGGAATGAGTAAGGAAGGCAATGCAAGGTGCTCCTTTAAACATGGGGGAGCCCACCTGTGGCATGAAACTGACTGGGGAGGATTTAGTTCTAGGAGCTCAATAGTAGAACTCCCCACCACCAGTCTATGTTGGTCTCTTTTGGGGTGAACCCTAATCTTTCTGTCGCTCACGCATGCACACACAGAGAACTTGATCTGTGGCAGGTCTCCGAGATGTTTGAGAGGTGTGTTTAGATTGTTCATGATCACAAAAATGTCTTTTGTTCTCAACATTAGGCTTTTAACCTCTAATTTTATGCTGTTTGGATTCCAGTTTTATTGTTGGGCTTCTGAAATCTGTCAGACTTCATGGTGATAGTTCACCTGCTGCTTTTCACTCGGTGAATGTTTTTGAACTGCTGATGTTATGGGCTAGTATGTGTCTTTATTTATCTGTTATGAATAAAAAAAGCTTCAGATGAAATGTTAATGAAGTCATTTTGGTCTTCTCAACTGTAGTGAGGTAGGTCAGTGTCTGTTCAAGGTCAGAGTATTTGGCAGAGGACCTGCTGTTCTGACGCCCCTGTGAAATTACCAAGCCAAACTTTTAAGAGTATGATACTCTTTTTTTTAACCTTTTATATTTTTTATATCTTTGAAATTATAATTCTGTCACTTCTCCCCATCCCTTTTCTTCCCTTAGCAGTTCCTGTGTACTTCTCTTGCTCTCTTTCAAATTCATGTCCTCTTTTTCTTTAATTATTGATATTGGTATATGCGTGTATTCCTAAATATATAAATACAACCTTCTCATTTCATATAATGTTACTTGTATGAATATGTTTATATGTTTCCAGGACTGACCATTTGGTAGTGGATAGCTAATCAGTGCTCTCTTCCCTGGGGAAAACTTATTTCTCATGTTTCAGCATTCTTTGTCTAGGGTTGAGTCCTTGTGAGCTTTACCCCTTCTATCTTAGTGTGTCTATTGGTGTCGTCTGAGTATGTTACTTAATTTAAAAAATATATAATCCTAGAAGCCTATAAAGTTCTTTGATTTCTTTTTAATATGGTGAAAATTCAGGTACAGAAATGACTTGGAAATTTGACCATTAATTTTAGCTGTAAAGAGCAAACTATAACCTCCCTTTTCAAGAAAGCTTTAGTGGTCCTCAGTTACCTCCTTTCATTCCAAAGTTGGGGACATCCACTGGCAAGCAGTTTTCATGGGCTTAGGCTGTCATGTGAAAATTGAGCTGTGATGTCACTGTGAAGCTGCACCTTTTCAATCTTAAAATTCACCCCTTCTGATGTTCTATCGGGAACTCACCAAGGCCAGCTGGCCGGGGACTGAAAAAGCATGGGACAAAACCGGTCTCGCTGAACATAATGGACAATGAGGACTACTGAGAACTGAAGAACAATGGCAATGGGTTCTTGATCCTATTGCATGTAATGGCTTTGTGGGAGCCCAGGTAGTTTGGATGCTCACCTTAATAGACCTGGATGGAGGTGGGTGGTCCTTGGACCTCCCACAGGGCAGAGAAACCTGCTTGCTCTTTGGGCTGAGGAGGAAGGAAGACTTGATTGGGGGAGGGGGAGGGAATGGGAGGTGGTGTCGGGGAAGAGGCAGAAATCTTTAATAATTAAATTAATTAATTAATAAAAAAAATCAGCAAGAAAAAAAAATTCACCCCTTCTGAAAAGACTATAATACAAGTATTCTGCAATCTTTGGTCTTCTCTCTTCTTTCTTATATCTCTGAGTATACATCACTCAGACTTAGGGTTTTACTCACAGTCCCATGGGTGACATCTACAACTTTTAGGTGGTATTTTTTTTAATATATGTTTTTGCTAACAACTTTGATTTTTATTCTCATCTATTTCTTCTTTTTGTTTCAGTGTCTTGGGTCATGAAACTTAGTCCACAGCAAGCTCCATTATATGTGAGTAATGTGCTTTATTTTGATTTATGGTTATCTGTGTTTGTTTACTTATAATCAACTTGAAGTCTCAAGCAGTAGAAATTAGAAAAGCGGTATATACCACAGCTTTACTGATACATACACACATACACACACACTTTTGAAATTAAGCTTGATTTGGTAAGTCATGTAGATGACTAATATGTTCATGGCACTTTACTGTTTGAAGTCCTCCAGTCAGTGTGATAGTTTGCACCTGTGGCACAGATTGCCCTCAGTGGTCCTATGCTCTCTTTTACTTTCACCTGGAGAGCATTTCTGTAAAAACAGGATGGAGATCTTCACCTGCCCTTTAAGGTACCCTGCAGCTATGGCACACAGTTACAGCTATGTGACACTGTGTGCCCTTGGCCAAAATACTACTTACCTTAGGACTCTGGCTAAAGCAGGCACATCAGTTCCGTAAATAAAATAAGGGCATTGTAAGGTGAAATGACTAGACGCACAAATCCAGGCTGAATAAGGTGAATTCTAGATAGAGTTTTTTTCTTATTGCTGTAGAAATGAATTGACTCCATCAGGCTGGGGAAAAAGTATGTGTGGGTGAGGAGGCAGCCAGAACTGCAAGAGGCCCTGGGGCTTTGTGTTGTAGTGGTTTGGAGTCTAGTAGAAGTCCTCTGTAACAGGATTTGAATTTCTTTATCTTAACCCATAAACTATGATTATATTTGTACAGCAACAGAGATTTATCGTAACAGATTGAATTGTAGATCTTGAGAGGGGAGATTATCCAGGATTGTTTGTATGACCCACTACCCATTGTAGTATTTTTTTTTTTTTTTGACTAGGTTTCTTTGTCTAGTCTTGGCTGGCATGGAATTTACTTTGTAGACCTAGCTGGCCTGAACTCACAGAGATTTTTCTTGAGTGCTGGGGTTAAAGGTGTGTACCAGCATGCCTAATTTCATTTGGTTCCTTTAGAAATTATTAGTTTCATTTTTATGTGTAAGAGTGTTTTTGTTTGCATGTACGTGCCCTATGTTTCATGCCTGGCTACTGAGGTAAAAAGAGAGCAGTGGATTCCCTGGAACTGAAGTTATGGGTGATTATGAGCTGATATGTGGGTGCTGGGGATTGAACTTGGGTCTTCAGCAAGAATAGCCAATGCTCTTAATTGTTGAATTCAGCCCCCATGATAGATAGGATTGTTAAAAGTGAGACAGTGAGGAGAGTCAGAAATTTGAAGATGCCTTGCAGCATCTTGATTTATATAGGGAATTCTAGGCCAGTCAAGACTACAAAGTGAGACTTGATCTTCTCTGCCCTGTTCAATGTATATATGTATGTATGTATGTATGTATAAAATTTAGTTTGTAGTTTTGTAAATAATTGTGAAAGAGAAAATAGTGAGGAAAAGATGAAGTAAAAATCCTTCTGACCTTACTATCATGAACCGTCCCAGCTGTAGAATATTTATAGAATAAATAAGCACTTGGGAATTATCTGCTTTGCCCATTTTATCTTAGACATAAGGAGACTGAGGTCAGAACATGTTGTCATTAGCATAGCTTTGATTTGAGGCTATTTTCCAGATGAGTCAGAAAGCACTATAAACATGTTAAATTTTAAAAAGTTTCATTCTGGGGGTGAGAGAGATGGCTCAGTAGGTAAAGTATGAGGGCCTGAGTTCAGATCGCCAACACATAGGTAAAAGGCCAGGCATGGCTGGGAAGTGGAGACAGAAAGGTCCTGGGAGCTTACTGTGCAGAGTCAATGAGTGACTGTCTCAAAAACATGTAGATAGTGATAGGAAAGAGGCCAGACTTTGATTTCTGACCTCATACATTCATATGTACATGTGTATACACACACACACACACACAGGGTTGGGGAGAACAATAAGCAAAAGCACGATTTCCTTTGAGATGCAGGACTCAAGCACGGTATATATGATATCATATATATGTATAATATGTGTAAAGGAATTGAATAGGCTCTACAGAAGAATGCCCTAAGCCTCAGCTTACAAATATGTCTGTCAGCAGCTTACAAATATGTCTGTCAGCAGTTATACTTTTATGTCTTTTAAAAAAGGTAACAGTATATTCCATTCTCAGTGAACTGAATTAAGACAAGTAGGTGTTGTATGGCAGTCAGAATTGAGCAAAAGGTCAAAGATGATTGTTTTTGGTAGGGTTTCTATTGCTGTGATAAAACACCATGACCAAAAGACAATTTGGGGAGGAAAGGGTTTATCTGACTAATATTTCCACTGAAGGAAGTCAGAACAGGATCTCAAATAGGGCAGGAACTTGGAGGCAGTGCAGAGGCCATGGAGGGGTGCTGTTTACCGGCCTCCTTTCTTATAGAACCCAGGACCACTTGCCCAGGGATGCTACTGCCAACCATGGGCTGGACCTTCCCCAATGCATCACAAAATGAGAAAATGCCTTACAGCTGGATCTCAAGGAGGCAATTCCTCAGCTGAGGCTCTTTTCTCTCTGGTGATTCTAGCTTGTGTCAAGTTGACACACAAAACCTTTCTGTACAATTATGTTGAAGTTTTCTTTTAAATTACATATTTAGGTCTCCTGGGGTGTCATGAGCAGAGGAGAGAAAACTGCTGTGAAAGAAGGAGAACAATCCTGAGGACTTTAATCCCTAAGCTAGAGAAATAGAATGGACTTCAGATAATTAGTTTACCTAGTTGAGTAGAGTCTCATACAAAATAATTTGCAATAGTTAAAAAATGTGAGCCAGGCATGGTGTACACAACTATAACCCAACAGTCATGAGACTGAGGCAGAGAGATCACCATGTGTTTGAGGCCTGCCTCGGTTACTGAGTGAGGCCCTACCTCAAAATAAGAGTTGTACAGTATATAGATGCTTGTATTGCGAAATAATTTAGATGAGGCTGCCTTAATGCATAATTATTTCTTGTAATGTAGAGTCACTGGGTTGGAACTTCGAAGACCAGTTGCTAAGTGTGTGTGTGCTTTCCTCACGTCTAATTCTTGCGTGAGCACCACCTCATGCTAGAGAAGGAAATTACATTAGTAGGTGATGTTTTTCTTGCACCTCCACAAAAATATTTATTGTTGCCAGATAGATTATAAGATGTGTGTAGGGTCTGTCGAGTGGAGGTGATTAAAAGCTGAAAAGTTTAGGAATATCCTTTTCTGTATGATGATCTTGATAGTATATTGAGAGTGAAAATGAGAGACAGTGTAACAAGGTCAAAAGTTTGGGCATGCCTATGAATTAATATTTGAGCCTCTAGCATTTTATTCCTGAAATAATTAATTTCAGTCACACATCAGGATTAGAAGTAAAGATTGGGCTAGAGCTGGGGAAATTAAAAAATTTTAATTCAGGTGTCATCTTTGTCCCAGCACTTGTTCCTGACGTTGGAGATTTAGACACAAATGAAACAGAAGGCCTCTTGGCACTTAACGTTACCGTGAGAGGAAGACAGTTGATGCAGAGGCTGTTTTAACGAAGAAAGGATGTTTTGTGAAAATAAACGCAGAGGGTGTGATGGTGCCGCCTAGGTGCTCTTTTGGGCTAAGTGTCAGAGAAAGCCTGAGGGCCTTTTCACTGAAGCAGAAACCTGGGTGGCCGCGGGAATAGGTGATAGGAATTTCTTCCAAGGAACCAGTGCAGAAACTCTGTGTGAAACTGGCTTGATGACATGAAGGAAAAGCAGACAGTGCTTGGACTTAGTGAACACTCAGACTGGGAAGGTCCAGTCTTCTGTGGATGCGGTTAGAAATGTAGGGAATAAGGGGAAAGCTAGATTTTGTAGGCTATCACAAACCCTTGGGTAATCTCCCTGCACCCATCATCCCTTACACGGAAGGACAGGACCTGTCTTCATATGCCCTAAAAGCTAATCTGGTAACAACCGGAGTCTCTTAGAATGCTGGGCTCTATCTTAATGAGCATGTAATGGGCTTGAGCAGCCTGGATTGGTAGGTACTTTAAGCATATGTATTTTGAACTACACATTTGAGAAAAAAAAAAATAATTTGTCTTTCTTATCACTGAAGTCAGTGTTGTTGATACTTTTGAACTAAGGGTCAACACTGTAGCAGATAAGGCTCTCATTTAACTTAGGACAATGTAGTAGAGATTCTGCTTTTGAAAAGTTCTTTCAGTTACTTTGGGTGGTTAATCTCTCTCTAAGATTAATATAATTACAACATTTTTCACCTTTTCTTCTCTCCAAACCTTCCAGTATACCCTTTTCTGCTGCTTCAAGTTCATGATCTCTTTTTTTCACTAGTTGTTATTGCATTCATGTGTGTGTGTGTGTGTGTGTGTGTGTGTGTGTGTGTGCATTTATATTTCTAAATATAACCTTATTGGTACATATATGTTATTTATATTATGTTTTCAGGGCTGTTTGGCATTGGTTAAGTAGTTGGTGTGCTTTTCCTTGGGGAGGGTCACTGCTCTCACTCCCAGCTTTCTTCAATTGCCCAGTTTTTGTGGTGTTTAATCTTGATTTTCGATGTGACAGGGTTTAGGAGACGAGCCTCTAGATGTGTCTGTGAGATATTTAACTGAGGAGGGCTCACCCATAATGTGTGTGGTATGATACCCGTGGGTTGATCTAGGCTGAATAAAAAGGAGCAAGCATGACCACCATTTATTTCTCTCTGCTCCCTGACGGGACAAAAGTGGCCAGCTGCCACATGGTCTTGCAACCTTTATGAACTGAATTTCTTCTTAAGCCATGGGCTGAAATAAATCTTTTAAGTTTCATCTGTCATGTATTTTTGTCAGAGTAACAGAAGAGTTATTAATAACTAAAACATAAAGGAAAAACATTTGCAAAGTTTGTTAATCCATTTGTGAACCTAAGTGGTAGTTGATGCAACCATTTAGTATAGTCATTTCACTATCTTATTTCTTTGAATACCACTGGTATTTGTGGTAATTTTTCTAGATAGCAACTCCTTAAAAAAACAAACAAACAAAAAAAAACAATAGAGCATGCTTAGACAGTACCTTACAGTTTTAAAGGCATGCCAGACTTATGCCATTTGGCTCTCACAGCGCAGTTGTGATGGTAGAAAAACAAACGTTCAGGATGGCTCATTAGTAAGTGGGAAGGGTGGGGCTTTTTCAAATCCATTTTCTTTCTTCTGTGGTTGTGATAATCCACAGCTGTTCCATAAACCATGAAAATCTTACAACACTTACAAAGTTCTTTTGTCTTTTAACTAACTCAAGTTTAATCTTATATTTAATTTTTAAATTTTTAATTATTTCATTTGAAATAAGATTAAACTATAAATCACAGTGATATTAACTTTTATTCATCTGTTTAAGTATCATCTGCTTACCATTTACATTGTTTATATTTTGTGTTTTGAGCCATTTGAAAGTTGATAGTATCCCATTCGTTTACATATTTCAGCATATATTTCCTCATATCTAGGATATTCTCTTTCATAACCTAGTACAATGAACAAAAACAGGCATTACAATATCGATGCAATGCGAGGTAATATAAGTCTGTATCTGTAGTAGGAAGCTGCTTGTTTGTTTCCCAGCCACCCAGACTCACGATGACCATACAGAAAATGTATCAATTAAATCCCTGCTTGTCCTAGCAAGCTCTTACATTTTAAATTAACACATTTCTATTATTTTATATTTTTTCACAAGGCTCATGGCCTACTGGCAAGGTTCCACCTAGCTGTGTCTTTCTCCTCTTGCGGCTCCATGGAATGTGACTCACTCTGCCTTCTTTCTTCCAGCATTCAGTTTAGTTTTCTCTGCCTAGCTAAGTTCTGCCCTGCTATAGGCCAAAGCAGTTTCATTATTCATTAATGGTAATCACAGCCACAGAGGGGAATCCCACATCATACATCCAAGTTTCCTTGACTAACCCAGAGTTTTCTTAGCTCTCTCCTCCCAGCTCTGGATTTCCAATGGTGTTACAGTGTAGTTATATCTCAGTTTCTTAATCGTGAAGAAGTACTCTTTTTATATTGGTATTTATAAAAAACATAAGCTGTGTATTTTAGCGGGTAGGGTTTTGGTGATGTTTTTCTTGTGATTTTATAGTACTACATAAACAATGTCTTTTGGTAACTTTCTTCTCTTTGTTGTTGTTTTGAGGTAACATCTCACTGTGTAGACCAGGCCGTCCTGGAACTCAGGGATATGTGTTTGCCTCTGCCTCCTCAGTACTGGGATTAAAGGTGTGTACCACCCCTTCCAGCTTGCTTTATTCATTCATGTCTAATTATTGGAGAATTAACTTTGGTTTCTTGATTAAGATAGTGAATTTATCTGTTCCAGTAAAATTAAGCCTCATAAGATGGTATGAAAAGTTGCTCATTTTTTTCATCTAATGTTGTCTCTGGTTTGGAAGCACCTTTTGCATATTAGACTTTCCCAAATTGGGGCACCTTTTTCTCTGTCAGGTATATCTTCAAATTCTTGTTTGAATGTGAACTGTCTGCCACAGGTTCATGTGTTTGAATATATGATCCCAGCGGGTGGTCTGTTCAGGTGTTCTGTTCTGAGAAACTGTAGAATCTTTGTAGGGTGGAACTTAGCTGGAGGAAGTAGGTCACTGGAATGCATGTCGTAAGGGGCTAGCCTCACATATAGGCCCCAGTGTGTCCATGACATAGTCTGTTGAGATGAGCAAGCTTTCCCATGCTCCCACTGCTGTGGAGTTACTTGGTGCATGCCTTGTCAGTCACAATGAACTTTGCCTCCCTAAACTTTGAGCCAGAATAAATCCTTCTGCCCTCAAGTTGCTTCTTTTCAGGTGTTTGGTCACAACAATAGAAAGAAAACAAGCACTGATATCAATAGAGCGCTCATTGTAAATAACACATTACTTGAGGTTTGAACAAAACATTATCTTTATCTTTGTATACCAGATTCTTTTTTTCTTAGTTTTTATGTGTGTGAGTGTTTTGCCTACATATAAGGATTACAGCATGTGCATATCTGGTGTTCACAGAAGCCAGAAGAAGATGCCAGATTTCCTTACATTAGAGTCATAGATAGTTGTGAATCACCTCACAGGTGCTAGGAACCAAACACATCCTCTGGAAGAGCAGCACGTGGTCTTATCTGCTGAGCTCTCTCTCCAGCTTCTTGCATCTGGTTCTTAACAAATGTTGTTCCCAACTGAGCCGTAACAACCATACCTAACATGGATGCAGTAGTGAGTGGTTGTAGAGTAAACGAAAACAGTTCAGATTAAATTAGAAAAATTATGAAATTTGCATCATTTAGATTGAACAACTGCTTCCTTTGAGGTGTGTGTGTGTGTGTGTGTGTGTGTGTGTGTGTGTGTGTGTGTGTAGGCCTGACTGGCCTGAAACTCCCTTTATAGATCAGACAGGCTTTGAGCTGAGAGAGATTCCCTTGCTTCCTCTCAAGTGCTGGGATTAAAGGTGTGCACCACCATGCCCAGCAATTGCTAAGTGTTTTATGAGCACAGTACATGTGAACTTTGGTCTTCATGCTATAAAGAATAAAAGTATGGCCTTACCGGGACAGTAAGGAGTAAGAGATATTGTCAGACAGTCAAAGGAAAGCCAAGCGCATAAAAGAAAGGTTGGTGGTGTTTAATAAAACAGCTGGACCTTACTATGTGCTCCACAACTAAGTACTACTTGATTTAACAACTTATCACTAGTAACAGTAAACAAATCCTCCTCTAGACTAACAGCTAAAAAGGAAGCCAGGTTTTTGGTTGTTGAAAGAAGATGGAAAAGGTCTTTGTTGCCTCTTAGACCCAAGGTACAAGGAAGCAGTAGGTACAGGTGTCAAGAATCGGGAGACTTTGAATGAATTCTTTAGTTTATATGGGGTGGTGGTAGAAAATGAATATGAATGTGAATATATCTTTACTACTTTACACCAAGTACATTCTTGCAGTTAGCTCTTCATGTGGGAATGGCTTTCGAGAAAGTCTAAGCCTGGGGAGTGATTTCATGAGCTGTGGGAATTATTGTGTTTTAGAGACTGTTGAGTTTTGTCTTCTAGAAGAGTGAGCAGACTCTGCAATAAAGAGACTGAAGGGATTGCTTATAGTCTCAACTTAGGACAGAGCTCATCAGGTGGCAGACTTTTCAGTCAGTGTGAAGGGGACAGGACGTGAGCTGATTTGACTTTAAGCATGCAAACAGAAGTTGTAGGGTTCGAATCTGAATGAATGGACTAAGAAATGTAGCGATTGGAAGACGGAAGGAGAGGAATGTTTGAATAGAGCACTGATGGAACAGACAAGTAAGGGTTAGGACATCTTCATGAACTGCAGAAATGTAAACTAGTTTGCCATCTTTATTTGAAATAAGTGGGAGACATGCTCTAATTAAATCAACTTTTAACATAGTTGAATAGCCATCTCAGTGAAGTAATCAGCCAGATACTTCATCATTGTACTTAGAGCATCCTTAATAGGGTGATGAGTTTTAAGCCCTGAACAAGTGAGGTCAAGGCACTAGAACATGGAGGCATTTCTTAGAATTCAGCTTCTGCATTTCCGGATGCTTTGCCTGTATTAGAATAATATTCTTTACTGGTTTCTGACGTGTTTCAGTGGACTTTGAGTCTACTGTGGTTAATGCTATTTTTAGCTGTAACTCTAGAGGAGACTGCTGTGCCAAACACTCTCCCAGATGGTTTATATTGGATGCTGGCAATTTGATAAAATGACCAGAAGAACACATTTAAGGGGGAAAGTAGGGGTGTATTTCTCATATTCTTCTGTTGCAAATTGCCTTTTTATGGCTCTAAGACTGTTAGTTTACTTTTTGGCCTTGGAGCCAGGAGGAAAGTTTCCATCAAATACATCTACTCTTTGAGGAAACACAAAGGCGTTCCTCCAACAAAGCAAATACCTTTAAAACTTCTTTAAAATATTTAATTTGATGATATAGTCACACATGAGAGATAAATTTTTTTCCAAGACAGATTCCAAGGTAATACATGAGTTAATAGTTATTATCTACCCTATGTTTAGGATAAGACTCCTGTTTATTAGATTTTCAAGGGGAAGAGCCATTTCAATTGCAAAACAAATTTCCAGAACCCCAACAAATATGGTTTATTATGTTGTCCTTTCTCTCTTTTTCCCCTGGTACCAATATTTTTGTATGTAATAGCTTCTAAGATGAGACAAAAACATCCTGAAAATTGAAAAAAAAAAGTCTTATGAAAGAAGAATAGCCAGTACTAGATGCCTTTCCTTATTTAAGTTCTGCAAAACAAAACCATATCTAGTGATTTTAGCTGTTTTTATTAGGCTAATCCATAGCTGTTATTGTCTGGTTTTCAAAGGAAAAGAAAACTATTTAAAATGACATCTTCAACAGGGGAAAGGTATTATGGCTTGCAGTTAATATGGATTTCCTAATATGCTCTTCATAATAAGCATGAGAGTGTGGTTAATATTTTCACTTCACATCCTGGCAAGTGTGAGTTAATAAAGGTCCCTCAACCACCCCAGTGGACTTGTATTCAGATCTAGAAGTCCCACCAGCCATATACAGAAGGGAACTCAAAAGACCAGACCCTTTGTGCGTTTGGATGTTGACAAAGAATGACTTAGGGCTACCACATTGGAATTTTTTCCCCACTTTGGACTTGTTTCCAGCCCGCTAGTATTTGTACTTTGGGCATTGGGTTGAAGTGCTTGTTCATGATCATTAGAACAGATCTCAGTCCAAATGCCCTTAGGTTCGTCATCTGATAGCACTAATGCAGGTACTGTGTTGAGATAGAGAGGAACCTAAATCTTTGACCACTTTAAAAGTTATTCTTAAATGTAGTTTGCCTAAATCAAAGTTGAGAAGAAACACAGAACTTAGGATACCTGTACTTACGTGTTCTCAGTCACTTCAGTAGGAAAGAGGACCAGCTTGTTAGTGGACCTCTCCTCCCTACACACACGGCGCACTCCCTTTCCAGGGAAACGTGTTTCCACAGCAGGGATGAAACAGTCTGTGACTCACTTTACAGGTAGGTTATATTTTGTTCCTACCATGGTAGAATGATCAACATTCTGACTTCTTAAGTGGATTATCTATCTAAACAATACATTTCTGGTAGGTCTGCTTCAACATTTCATTGGCTGGTGGCTCTATCTAGCCAGATCTGAGAATTATATTTAAATAACAGTACTATGTGACTAGTGTCAGAAGATGTAAGGAAATCTGCTGTTGCTACACAGTATGGTTTTATAGAGAAAAACATTGTTTCCATCTGTTGGGCTTTTTAATCAGTTTCCAGTAGTTTGACCTTTATGTTTTAAGTGGCATTTTTAGAACTAACAAAGGTGGTTTTCAGTGAGTATTTAAAGGATACATTTTATAATAGATTTATGTTTCCTAAGCTTTAAAATAGCAATGAGGGGAGTTAAACTTTCCATTTAGTACTTGAAGAGGAGTCTTGCTGGCCCCTGAAGATCGAAATATTACGTTTTGTATGCTTAATTCATTCAGCATAGGTATTGTGAAGCACTTGTTACAAGAAGAGATGTGGTCTTAGAAGACTAGACATATGGCACAGTGAAGCTCACATTGGCAGGAGGAAGAGATACTGGCAGAACTGATGGGACCCTCAGAAAGGGTAGCTTCTAGAACAAACACCCCATTCCCAACATGTAGAATGCTGGGTTTGGAGCCACAAACCAGATTCCTGTAATCCTGGTGCCCACTAAAATCTAATCGTGAACCAAACAGACAAAAAGGATAGTTTTAAAATCCCTTGGTGAATTAAATGGAATAGTTTGGGTAGATATATGTCTTCCAACATGGCTGATAAAGCAACCCATCAAAGAGAAACAGAAAATTGTAAGGTAGGTTGTTACTTCTAAAGGACAAGTACCTAGCTTCTCCTTAAGGCCAGCTTCCTGGGTAAATTGTTAATAGATTTTGAAGTCCTTGTTAAGGTGCATGTTATTGACTGTAGCACCAGTAATGGTGGCTTTCAGAGGACCACTCTGTTACTGGGGCTAGTACTTCACATCATGTTTAACAGTATTTTTTTAAGTAAACTTTTTAAATATTTATTTATTTATTATGTATACCTATATCCTATAGGCCAGTAGAGGGCACCAGATCTCATTACAGATGGTTGTGAGCCACCATGTGGTTGCTGGGAATTGAACTCAGGACCTCTGGAAGAGCAGTTAGTACTCTTAACTTCTGAGCCATCTCTCCAGCCCCTCACAGTATTTTTTATGTCTTTTGGAATTTTTCACAGATTCTTTGTGTGGACATGGATAATTAAGGCCACATCTGCTTTGCAGTGGGAGCAGTATAGGTCATGATGCAAATAGAACTGATCAGATGCCATAGGTTTTTCTAATTTGTCTGTGTACAGCCTATAGAAATTACAGCATAAATGCACACAGTATTTTGACATCAGCATTTGGGAGTTTAAAGATTCCTAGCTATGGGCGGTGCTATGCTGAGTTGGTAGAATGCCAGGTAATAAACGAGTTCCAAATATATTGTTTATTACTTGCTTTGGAATACCGCTCCTCTCCCCTCACACACACACAACACACACCACCACCACCAAACCGTTTAGCTTTCAGGATAAATTTCCTAGCATTTGTCTGTGTGGTGCTCTGCCATATCCTTCCCTTCTGTGGGAGTCCATCGTGCCTCTCTTCTGTCTGCTGTGCTCTACAGGCCGCTGACACCGACACCTCTAAGGCTCTGTGCACTCCTGTGTATGGGTTTCCCCACTTACCCTGTTACACGTTTCTTGAGGGTTGAGAGCAGTACTTGAAATTTGTTTTTATTGCTTTCAGTTTAACTTGTGCTTCTGAATCTCAGTGCCTTGCACACAATAGGCACGGTGCTTTTGGTTAAATATTCTCAGGTAGAATCCGAGTCATCCTCAGGAAAGAGCTTTACCCCGTGCGTGAATAAATGCCAGATCGTCTGAAGAAGTTAGAAGATTTATGTCCTCGAAGGGAAGACCAGTTAAGAGATGAAACTGAGCCGGAAAACTTTGTGATCTGGAGCAAGTGACAGAGTGTTACTTTGTTTTGACCTCTGCGGTGTGGTCTTTAGTGAGTACTTGGGACTGACAGTGCACAAATGGGAGTTTTAGCCAAACTTGTATCCCGTATCTCTGTTATTTACTCGGAACTCTCTGTGTGTGCTTTCTTAGTAATCTTGTTCTACTAATCTGACAGAGCAATGAATTAGGAATTGTTTTCTTATTTTTGGAAGAAGAAACTGGAGTAAGATTTATTATCTTAAAGTTAGCAGTGTTTGTTTGAAGACGGCAGTTTTTTATTGCTTCTTTGAGATTTGCTTCGTCATTTGAGATGAAACTATTAATATTCTCTTTTTTTAATAAAAAAATTTTTATTTATGTGTTTGTTTGGCTGGATGTCAAGTGGGTACAGGTATCTAAAAAAGCCAGAAGAGGACATCAGGCTCCTTAGACCTGGAGTTACAGGCAGATGTGAACTATCCAGCATCCAGCATGGATGCTGGGAATTGAACTCAGAGTGGTCTTAACCCCTGTTAATCTATCTCTCCAGTTTCCTTTTTCTCGCTCTTAAAAAAATTATTTACGTATATATTCATTCATTCATTTGTCTATTTAATTTGTGTGTATGGGGGCATAAGTGCCACAGCATGTCTGTGGAGGAGGTCAGAGGCCAACTTGCAGGGGTCACTTCTCTCCCTTAACATGTGGACTGGTGGGATCCAGCTCAGGTCTTCAGGCTTGGGAGAAAAAACACCCTTACTTGCTGACCCATCTCCCTGGCTCTGTTTACTCCTTTTTAAACCAAGAAAGAGCTGTTGGCTCTTGTATATCCATGGAGCCCTCCACAAAACTTTGTTTGGATTAACTGCTGACCCCATGTGATATACAGAGCATCTGGCAGCTGGGGTGGAATTCTCAGCTGTCTCTCTTTGTTTTGTCCACAGAAGGAAATGTGAGTTTTATCTTACTGCTCAGGCAATGGTACATTCCTTTTTTGGTTCATGGGACCCACCAATCTGGTTGTGGGTTCATTTCTGACTTTTTTTTTAAATCTTGCATTTGTTTGAAGATCAGGAATGAATTTAACCTACTCTTAATGAACATAGAATTATGAGGTACCTCTGGCATTCCAAAATTCTACTTTGAGGTTTTGCTGACATGGTCTAGTCCATCCTTATTGTGTGTGTGAATTCAGGCAGCAAACCTTAAGAATTTAGGTCTGCTGTTGTTTATTTTTGCCCCACGAAGCCTGTTTTCCAAATCTCAATGACACTATTTACTATTTTTGGCACATCTAAGGGTACGGTTATACATTAAAAGTGTTTTTACTTTTTGTCTGGGAGAGAAAGGATGTTTGAAGACATGAGGCCCAGCCATAGTTTTTCTGCTTAGTATAGCGTTGGGAATACTGATTTTTTTTTCCAGTTGTGATGTATTTGTGCATATATATGTGGGAGGGAGTGGCAGAAAAGTATGTTGTTTTATAGTTGTAATCATATGTACCTCTGATTAACACCTGCTAGTACTTATATAGTGTGATGTTTTCTCTATTTTCTTGTAATCCTAATAACTTCACGAGATGGCTACTCTGTTTTAAGAAGAGGCAATGTCAGAACACCTGTGTCACTTGGTGCACCATGAAGCTAGCAAGGGACAGAGTTTTCCAACTCAAACCAGGTCTCTCCCGACCCCTGTAACGTTAGCAATATATATCTATTTTTACATTTTTGGGTACCTGACCAGATTTATGGAAACTTCTGTACTGTCTAGTGTGTGTAAGGGTAGCGTGAAATTGGTGAACTAGCTTCACTGATGACTTTGGAGGAGAAGGAAGAGAATCAAGAATAATAAGTAACCCAGGATGATAGCAGGTAACTGAGAGCTGAGTACAACAGCCAAGCTGTCTTTCAGTCAGCAACAGCGTGATAACAATATAGCTAAGTATCTTGTTCCCAGGAAGAGGGGTACAGAGTGAAGAAGACCTGATGCTACCTAGTAGCTTTCAGCTCCTTCCATGAAATTCTAAAGGGAAATAATAATAATGATAATAAACAACTATGTTTTCTGCATTTTCAGAAGGGAGATCCTGTTTCAGAAGGGAGAATGTCTCTTTAAGTGTTGACCTAGTTATTTGAGCAGTTACACATAGTTATGAAACAGTCCTGAGAGAGGAGAAGTTGCTTTAAAACAAACAAACCAGGAAATCTAGGTCCAGCACCCTGCAGATAGTTTAGCAGTGCCTGTTTAACAAAAACAGACTGAGAAGTTGAGTGGTTACAGCAACAGAAAGAACTTGGAACAACTTTTAAAACTCCATTCTCTTTAGGGACACTTATCATTACGTGACTTCCATACATGCATGGTTTCCAAACATGTTGTATTTTTGTTTCCATTTCATCTTAAGTCTCAAAATTCTTACATTTGGGAGGAACTCTCTTCCACAGAGAAAGAAACATCAATTGGGCGCCATCTGCTGGTTTTGTCTCGCTAGAACAAAGAAGCAAAGCCTACAAATCTGCATTTGCTTCTGTCTTGATGTTGCAGAATGACAAAGCTGAAGACAGTAGTAGCAACTTCATTATTAGTAGTATTGTTTAAACTGACTGAAGAGAGGAACACGTTTAACTGGAATGTACGTGAATATGTTAAAAGAAGATTGATAAATGGGTTTAATTGAGCATCATCTGTCAAAAGAGAGACATGAAAAAAATTGTATGATATTTTCTACCAGTGAAATCAACCCTCGTCTGTATCTGCAGTGACCTAGTTGGTACTAAAATCAGTAAATTCCTCAGTGGGTTTCTGTTTATGTTGTTAAGGAAAGTTAAGGCTTTGCTTGCTAGTTGGTAGTGGGCTTTGCTTTACCCAAGGCTCTTGGAATGTGTCTGAGCATTTTTCCTCTAAGAGTCGGTACGATAGATGGGATGATCCTGTTACAGTTCCTTATCATGAGTGCTTTTGAGTCTTGCTTCCTTTTAACCGTCATTTTATGGACTTCAGCTGAACTCTTATTAGATTTCCTGATTTCTTATCCAGTTATCCCCATAGTAGGCATCGGGGAAAGAGATTGTTTGCAGAATGGAGTTAAGAATTCTTTTATCCGGCCAACGTTATTGAACACTTACAACCACTTGACACACTTTTGGGCTGATACAACATTGAATAAAGCAAGTATGTCCTTAACTCAGGTAAATATGCTGTCGTAGAATTCTGGACATCGATACACTGTATATTGTTAAATGTATGAGTCATATAATAAGTGTTAGAGAAGAAAGTAAAGCAGAGCAAGACAGAGAAGAGGTAGAATGGGAAAGTTCTTGCTCATCCACAAACAGATTTGAAGGATAATGGATGTTAGTGTCATGATGAGCGTACATCATCTTTACCAGCCATGTATGGCAGATGATGTAGCCTTTCCCTGCCTTCCCTTTGTCTAGTGTACATCGGACTAGGAACTCTGGTCCTGGCTTATGTGCTCCTGGTGCTCAAGCCACGGCATATTGCTCCATGACTGTGCCATGTCATTTTATCAGCGTTGTGACTTTGTACGCATCCGTTCACCTCCTCTGCGTGGATTTACCCTTTGTCTACTTAGTTCATACTTGAGCTCCCCCTTCTTTTAAAGACTTGTGCTGTTTTACTTTCTTTAATAAGTCTTTATATTCTGAAACTGGGTTATTTATTTCCTTTCTCTTTTGTTAGCCTGTAGCTTCTGTTTGGGGCACTTTCTGTTTGTCTGAGTCTCTCTTACTCATTCAGGAATGAATTCTTCATGTGTTTTTTGTTGGTTTTGGTTAGGAACAAGAACCAGTAAAATGTATGTACAGTTTTGTGTCCGTCCCTGCTAAAGAACACATAGCATGGTTTCGTCTAAATAAAAAACCCTAAGCATTTGTCTGGGGCAGTAGAGTTCTTCTTAGCATGTGCTGCAGCATTGATCACCTCACATACACCCCCAAAAGCTTTTTAGACAAGGAGTTTAAAGATGAGCAGGGTCATGCTTTTATTTTTCTAGTTAGTTGTTTGTAGAGAGAACATGAACGTGGAAGTTAGAGGCCAGTGTGGGAGTAGGTTCTCTTCCTCCAACGTGTAGATTCTGTGGATCACACACAAGTCTGTGAGGAGATTGTGAGACTTGAGTGGTGGGGTTCCGGCAGGGGCCTTTAAGATGTGCTATTTTGCCAGCCCTATTCTTGTTTTCTTATGTGTTGTACATGTCTGCTTTTGTGCTATAAAAAAAGAGAACTGAGTAATTGTGACAGTGACTGTATATGTTCCACAAAGCTGAAAGTTTTTCCAAGTTCACAGGAAAATTTTCCCAACCACTACATTAGACCTGAGATCAGCATATACATGGTAGAGGCTGTTGTAATCTTGTTTTGAAAGGCTGTTCACCTTCATTCCTGGGCGTTAGGATTAAAACAGAAACTTGTGGTGTTGTATGGTACAAAAAAAAATGGTTTACCTCTTTCTTGAGATCAACTTCCCTTTGGCATAGTTCAGAAAACTCCAGTCTTTCTGAGTTGATATGAATTTTACTCAAAAGTTGATGAGAGGGGGTGGTGTTGTGGTTTAGAGTGCAAATTCTGTAACAGGGGTCACAGCTTTCTTCCTGGGGAACTGGTGTCTGCTCCCCCTGGATCAGACCTCACTGCTCCTGAGGGCAGGCAGGCAGGCATTGGCTATAAGGGGAGCGCTTACACTGTGGCTATTTTAAGATTTGCCCAAGAAGTAGTAGCAAGATTGTGGGCCATGGTTTCTGGGAAGAGAGATTTACCCACATGTCACTGACTGGGGGCTCCTTCTTTTGTGGCATTTTACTTTGTTTACTTGATACCTTCGCAGATGGACTTCAGCAGGTTCTACTCAAAGCATGCCAAGTAGGAAGGAGCTGGGAGGAATAGAGAACTGCCTTGCTTTGAGGCACTCAAATCAGGTTTTGTTTCTCTTTTTAAAAGATAGGAAGGCAGCATGTGTGCATGGGGGAGGGGGAGTCCACAGGCTGTAAGGGCAGATTCTGTCACTGTTATCTACCCTTAGGACCATTCTTGATGGCCTCCCAAGTGATCTTCCTCGTCTGTAATTTCTGTCCATACTATTTTCCTCACACAGGAACTGTAATTCTTAGATGATGTGAATTATGTTACTATGTTGCTTGCCCCTCCTCTCCTCCTAGTGGTTTAAGAGCACACTCAGAACAAACAAACCCCCATGTAGTCCTGTTGCCTGCAGTCAGTGTCTCCTCACTGGGCTTTGTTCCTTCTTAATGCTGGCTTGCACTTGCCTTCCATTTGCAGTGCTCTCTCTGACTCGATGCCATCAGGTTTCAGCTTAAGTGTCACTTTCCAAAGGAACTTTCTGTCTCCATTCTTGTCACACTTCGTGTGACAATGTTTTTCACCCTTGCTTCATGCACATTTCAGCCTCCTCCTTGTATTAATCTAAGGTTACTTTTTATGATCTGATTATTTCTGACCTCCTAAAGCAGTGGTTCTCAACCTTCCTAACACCGTGACCCTTACTACAGTTCCTCATGTTGTGATGGCCCCCAACCATAAAATTATTTTGTTGCTAAGTCATAACCAATTTTGCTACTACTGTTAATCATAATATAAATATTTGATATGTAGGATATCTGGTGTGTGACCCAAAAGGGATCACGACCCACAGATTGAGAACTGCTGTCCTAAAGTATAAGACCATTCCACCCTAGTTCTGAACAGTTCCTAATGTAACATGATTGCTTGGCAGTCATTACATATATGAGTTGGTTTTGTTGGCAAAGTGAACAAGTATTCAGCACAGTGGCAAATACTCTCTCCTTGGCGTTGAAGAAATAGTGCTTTCGAATGGAAGGAAGACTTTGTGTTTGGACACATAAGTATTCCTTCTTTCCCTCCCATAACTTGTGTCCCATAATTGTTAAATTTTGTGTTATAATGTTTGGGGTAAGTTTCACTATAAAGAATGTCTCATGAAGATGTAAATGTAAGGGCAGTTAATATTTATTTTGGGTTTGCTATTGTTACGTGGCATTGTAAAAGTTCTGTCATAGCTAGTGTCTACAGCTTCTCAGATTCCACAGCTGTTTCCTGGACGACTGGATCTAGAGTCTAATTTCTTTCCCCTCCTCCCTTGTCACCTTTGTCAGTTCGTTGTTTCAAGAGGAATTTGAAATCAAGCAACAGAACTTTTGTTCTCTTGGATCCTTAGAGATGACTCTCTGGGAAGCCTTTCTACTGTGCTTTGCTCAGTCACATCACGATCTCCTTTCATTTCTGTCCTAATCTTGCTTTTCCTGCAGTACTTCTTATTCAGCTGGAGCTGTGTACAGCTTTATAAATCTTCTCCCTGAAGAAACTGAGCCTGAAAGGAGCACGAATTCTTGTCTTCATAGCCTCATTTTCTGTCACAGTGCCTCCCGTATGTGTTCTGCAGTGCCTCGAATGAGAGGAAAGGACAGACTTCGTGTACTTATTTTGTGTAGCATTTCAAGTTTCTGTTTTAAAATATGAAATATTTTAGGTTCAACTCAACAAACACTAAGGACGTATTTGCTATAGGCCAGCCACTTTAAAGAATGCCAGCATAAGCTAGTACTTTCTGTCACTCAGCTGTGTTGTGATGACATCTTTCGGGCTTGTGTGTACACCTAAAATGATCTGCCTTGAGTTTGGGGCAGCATGGAGTATAGGTATTTCTACAGAAGCTCTCCTGGTTATAGTCTTCAGTGTAGCATGTGAACATTAATCTTGTAGAAAAGCTGCTGTCATTTACTGAGGTTCATGTCTGTCATTGCTCCTGAAGGGAAATTGAGTCCTTTGCGAGAGCAGTATGTGCATATATAGGCAGCCACCAACCTCCCTGTGTACTGTAGGGGTGTGCCACAACTGGAAAGAGTCTTTAACTTTATACAGACTAGCTTTACCTAATTAGTACAGACTAACAATTATATCTTGTCTAGATTATATGATCTTCAAAAAGCTCTTGTTGTTACCAACTGCTAGTATTATTGATAACAGATTATTAAAGAGAAATAGGAAGTATTTTAGGATGAACATCCCTGTTCATTTTAAACATCTCTTTTGATATCTACTGAAAGTTTACTATTTCATATATTTATTTCTTCTATTGATAATTACTTATTTACACACACCACCTTTATTTCCATCTGTGTTTTAGGCTTTATCCTTTAGGATCAGAATAGTGGGAAGAATATAAGCTTTGGAATTGTACTTGAATTTTAATTTTGACACTTTGTAGTTTTGTTCTCAGGCGAGTCATTAAACATTCTCTGGGCCTTAGGGCTGGAGATATGATTCAGCAGTTCCGAGGGCTGACTGTTCTCGGAGAGGACCTATGCTTGGTTTCCAGCACCCACTTGGTGGCTCACAGTCACCTGTAACTCTAGCTTCAGGGAATCCAAAGCCCTTTTCTGACCTCTGTAGCCTCCTACACAAATGCATGGTACACATAATACCCCTAGGCCCACACATAAATAAATAGTACTTTGCTCATCACTAAACTGGGAATAAGAATGTCCTGTAGTACTACATTACACATAGCTCAGCCCTGAACTACAGCAGACATTTAGAAAGCAGTAGTAGTAGGTGTTAGTTTATCTTGCCTTCTATATACTCAAAGATTTACTGTTCAAGAAGCAAGTTTGGTGCTGAAAATGCTGTATTGTATTATTCAGTCTACCTGTATAACCAAGTGAGGGGCAGCTGTGTGAGAGTAAGGACAAACCGCGTGCTCCGAGTTCAGGGCCCAGTTTTAGGTGGGCTTTAGAGAGCTAGCTGTTTAATTATGGAACACTGTATGCATCTACATTGGTAGAGCATTCTACATCCCCAGTCCTTTATAGCTTTAGAAACTTTTGGGCATTGTGGGTTTTGTTTGTTTGTTCTTAAATCCTTTCATTTACAAATAATTTTAAAAGTGTTCAAATTCTGTACAGACTCCATAATCGGCGCAGTGAGCACCCATCTGTCCTTTACTTAGGGTGGGCAGCACTTCTTACTTTAAAAACTGTTTAAAATTTATTATTTGGTTTTCTTTTTATGATTTGTTTTCTTTTTTAATTTTATATGCATTGGTGTTCTGCCTGCATGTATATCTGTATTCAGGTGTCATATCCCTTAGAGCTGGAGTTACAGACAGTTGTGAGCTGCCATATTGGTACCAGGAATTGAACTCGGGTCCTCTGGAAGAGCAGTCAGTGCTCTTAACTACTGAGCCATCTCTCCAGCCCCGTTATTTGGTTTTCCAATAGTCCCAGATTTGTCTAGAAGGAGCCACTTTAATCTGGTCTTTGTGTGTGTACTTAAGGCAGGCCTTTCTAACTTTCTGAGTTTCTCCCCTTCCCACTCCTTATTCTCTCTCGAGAGAGTGTGTTCTGGACTCATCTAACACACCCGACCCAGGCTAGCACCAACCATTTGAGGAGCCTTTGTTTCTTTTACTGGAGACTGGGATTTCTAATGACTGCAGTCTGCTCTGGCTTTGCTTGCTGTTACAGGGTGTTCCTCTGTTGTGAAGTCGTCCAGCGACATTGAGCACAAGTTGCCTTGAGTTTATAAGGAAAAAGACCGCATTGTTGCCCGTGGGGAAGTTGTGTCAGGTCATCAGTCTTTGCTTGCTTTAGGAAATGATTTTGCAAAATGATAACAAGTGTGCTTAAAGCAGAGGAGCAAGCCTAGTTATATATGCGCCTGTATAAAAAAGGTAGCTCTCCCCCCCCTTCTCTTCCATCTCATAGAAAGGAGTTTGGAGCAATATTCAGATTTACTTAGTATTACCAACTTCCTTAGTTTCTCTTTATTGTGGTGGGTATAAATGTCATTTTGGGAAATTGACTTCAGAAAACTCTCATACCTTAAATGCAAGTTCATTCTTGTTTTCTTGTTATGTTGGCATAATCATGCTTTCACCATATTTTTTTAAGTTTTTTTTATTTCTGTGTATGTGTGTCTGTGTCTCTGTGGATATGTGCATGTGAGTGCAGGTGCCCGCAGAAGCCTGCGGTGTGAGCTTGCCCCTGGCACTGGAGTTAGGTGTTGCTGTGAGCTCCCTGACATGAGTGCTAGAAATGGACCTCGGGTCTTCTTGCAAGAGCAGTCCATGCTATTCACCTGTCTGTTGCCATTTTTCTGAAACATTTAAAGACAGGGTGTAGTCATTATGCTCTTTGATCTTAAATATTTCATTGTGTATTTGCTAAGAACAGGAGCAAGACTATTGGCTTATAATCACAGCATAATTAGAAAATATCAGAAAATTGAACACTGGTACAGCATTAAATATGTAAAAATCTCATGCAAGATTTGCCTGTTGTCCTAATAATGTAGTGGCAATTTTAAAAGATCATTTAGTATTCAGTTCAGGACCATGCATCTTATATAACTTAGAAGTTTTTTTTTTAAGTAATATCTTCATTAATTCTTTGAGGATTTTTTTTTTTTAATTTAATTTTATTTATTTATTTTTTGGTTTTTCGAGACAGGGTTTCTCTGTGGTTTTGGAGCCTGTCCTGGAACTAGCTCTTGTAGACCAGGCTGGTCTCGAACTCACAGAGATCCGCCTGCCTCTGCCTCTCAAGTGCTGGGATTAAAGGCGTGCGCCACCACCGCCCGGCTTCTTTGAGGATTTTATATATTTTGATCATTACTCACGCTCCTCCCCAACTCCTCTCAGATTCACCCTATCTACCCACCTAGCTTTGTGTTCTATTTTTCTTTTTAGTCAAAAATTGTTTCCTTGATGGGTGGTGGTGCACACCTTTAATCCTAGTATTCAGGAGACAGAGGCTGGCAGATCTCTTGAGTTAGAGGCCAGCCTGGTCTGCACAGTGAGTTTCAGGACAACCAAGGCTACACAGAGAAACCCTGTCTGGAAAAAAAAATTTTTTTCTCATAACATATATTTTGATGGTATTTTCCCATTCCCCTAACCCCTCCTAGTTCCTCCCCCTCTGCCTCCTTACCCACTCCACTTACATTCTCTCTTTCAGCCACCCCCGCAAAAAACAAGAAAACAACAAAAATCTGAGAAATGAAACCCCCCACAAAATTGAAAATAAAAGAAGGCCATCACTTCCTAAACCTCTTCAAACAGTGCCACCAACTGGAGCCAAATATTCAATATCTGAGACTGCGTGGCGGCGGGGACACACACACACACACACACACACACACACACCTCATTTGCGTCACCACAGTGACAGACTGCTGGGCCAAAAGGTTTTTGTTTCTGGAGCCTTTTACATTTCTTAACTAGGTAGGCTCTGTGTCTAACAGTAGTGCTGTTGAAATCGACTATGGCCAATGCATCGCTATAGGTCCCTTTTTTAATAAAATAAAATAAGTCACTTAATTCTTGTAATAATCTTATGAGACAAGCAGAATTGCTTTCCTCCTTTATAACTCAGGGTATAAAGTTAAAACAGGAAAAGTACTCCATCTTAACTGGGCCTGATGTGAAAATTCTTTACCCTCTGGTCCTTAGCTGACCATTTGGAAACAAAGGCTCTTGTGATGGTTAATGTTGGTTGTCAACTTGATAGAAACTAGCATCACTTGGGAGGTGAGCCTCTAGTCTTACCTATGGGAATTATTTTGAGTATATTAATTTGGGTGGCAATACCAGTCCATTGTAGGTGGCACCACTCCCCGATTTAAGAGGAGAAAGTGGACTGAGCTTTCTCTTTGATGGGGTATAACCTACTGCTTCAAGCTCCTGCCTCTGTGAATCTTCTCTCCCATTATGGACTGTAACCTGGAACTGTGACCTAAATAAATCCACCCTTCTTTACATTGCTTTTATCAGAATGTTTTATCACCAGCCCTGATATGTAGCATTTGCCAATTTTAGTAACATAATTTCTCCCTTAGTGATTGATTTCAAGCTATCCATCCCACTTCACTAAGGGCAGAATTGTCAAGCGATGTATCCTGAGAAAAAAATTATGTCAATAACACATACACTATTATATAGATTTTCTTCCATATGCACGCCATAATATAAACCTCAAAACAATATAGTAAGAAATAGACTTATTAATATAGGCTTTTAATGTATGTTATGTTTGCTTTTAATCTCTTTTACTTATTTGTAAGTTTAACTTTTAATAAAAGCTGTGCTTAGCATTCAAATCATAGAATTTCCCAGAAATCTAACAGCTGGATCTCATGAGTCCATACAAGTTGACCAGGATACTGCTGTAGTTACCTTACTGCTGAACAGACCCACCTTCTAATATTATGTGGCCAGCATTATCCACGACATCAGGGATTTCTTCCCTTGTACCAGTTCCTTACCCTAGTTTCCTACTACATTTCCCCCTTATCTATTTACCATGTTCCCTGTTTCTCACGTCCTTTTTCTTCCATCTACTTCTGTGGCATAATTAATTATTTCTTGTTCCTGAAACGCCTAGCTCTTTTCCATTCTATTACCCACTTCCCCCACATTCCTGCTCATTAAAGGAGGGTCCTGGATGACCAGTATCTTGTGAAATGAAGTCTTTTGGCGAGTTCTTGAACATATTCTTAGCATCCTGATGAGAAGTCAAAGTTAAAAACAATTTTTTTTCTTAATCATTAAGGTAATTTTTGCAGTGCTACTAATATAGTCGATGTTCTATATTAGTAAGTTCAGGATGTGGGAAACTGAGACTTACCACCATTCAGAATCTTCCTTTATTTTTATAATCTTTTTATTAAAAATCTATTCTTGTGGACAATTAAGCAGTTACTCTGATTAACATTTATAATCACTGTATATTTATATTTGTGGGATCATCTGTGTAAGAATGCTTAATGTAGACTGCCTTTTTCATTAGTTATTATGTCATCTATCAGCAAAACCAATTATGACCCTAAAAATAATCAAGCTCAAGGATATACTTCTGATTAATGAAGAAAGGGAAAATTTTATCTCCCTAAGGACAGCACTGTGTTTCTTGGGCTGGTGTTACTGGAGGCTGATAACATAGATGGAATCCTTTCCCCTCAGTGAGTAAGACTGAAATAATAGTTGAAACTATCTTGAATATTACTGCTGTTATTAAGCTCATCTGTGTAGTTAGCAGTGACATACGTAACTATGCAGCCATACTGTTTTTATTCTGTGTATTCTATGGGTTGGGCCTAGTTTTGAACAGCAGAGTAATTTATCAGGGCTTCTTTCATGGAAAGTAGAGATAAAACCAATCGTCTGGTTACAAATTCTTACTGAGATCCGCAACTCTTCTTCAATCCCACTTGCTTAATCTTTCAAAGTCATCTCCAGTTAATAGTAGGTGCTTAGTGAACAACCATAAATAGGAGTCACCTGCGTCTGTGAAATGTGAAATTTGTTTGCTCTGTGACTGTCAGAGGGAACCAGCTACTTCAGTGCCAAGTGCCTTTGGAATTTAGCGTTTGAGTTGCCGTGAAGTATTTGAATAAAGCTTTGTTCCCTTCTCTTGGGTGTAAGCTTATGTGACTTAGCTTTTAAAAAAGTATGAAAGCAATTCAGAACTTAAGTTGTTTTTGTCTTGGGAGTGAGAAAAGAGGTTGGTATTGAAAACTTTGTTAAAAGGATGTTAGTTGCTTGTGTCAACTTTCTCTTGCCCTTATTGAAAGGAAGCCCCAAACCTAACTAGTATAGACACAAACAGTACCTCGGCAAGAGACTGTGGATGCTCACATGGAGCGGATTCCTTGGTTCAGCAAAGGAGGATTCATTATTAGAGTTCCAGTTTAGAAATCTAAGTGAACAAACTTCAATAAGAAATCTAAGTAGACGTCCTGTCTTGTAAAGATGTAGGTGGTAAGTGAACGTGACCGTAGTGTGCAAGTGTGTGACTGAATAGGCACAGCTGACTCCAGTGAAGCTTTGCTTGTGACATGGAAATTAACAAAACAAGCAAGAGGCGGGGTGTGGCCCATGGGTCTTAGTTTCCAACACGTGAAGAAAAGAATGGAACTTTTGTGTTCTGTTTGTAGGCCATGAGGGGACTCCTTTACTTAGAGAAAATGAACTGTTCTCATTGTGCCTCAGACACATAAACTGGTTGCATCATATTAAAGAATAGTGAAGATTTCTAGAGAAAGACACATGCAGAAGACCAAAATACAGTTTGGAGTAGTGGCCAAAGTTAGTAAGTCTTTTCCTGGCCTTGATATCCTTTGTGTTAGGGTGCTTTGGAGTGCTCCAGTTATAGTTATAGTGCTCCAGATAAGTTATGCCTTAGAGTTATGGTTCATTCTGACTTAAATTGCATTTAGGGGACTTGAGCACTCAGAATAAAATAAAAGTGACATTTGCGCTCCAGGAAATACTTTGAACTGAGTCTCCAAAATCAATGTGCTGTTAACATTTATTACACTTAATCTTTGCTTTGACCTCATGAATTTGGGTTTGCAGTGATAGCAAAGTGCTACCTTCTCTTTCACTACTCTGAGCTTAACAATGTGGCCACAGGGTGGCGTGGTTGCCTTACATACCTCAATGTTGATAAAATGAAAGAGAAAAAAATATAAATTAAATGATAACTTTCCCCTTCCCCAGTTTTAGTGTTAAAATGGCCAGGTTTTCACTAAACTATTGTTTACATAATTCATTGCTAAGATTTTTAGAATATTAAATCCTAGTACCTCAAACCTTCATGTGTTAAAGTTTTTTGTTAGTTTATGGCTATAGCACAAATTATGTTTATAATTGAGAAGAATGGTAATTAGGGCTGTATTTCACAGGGTATATTTAACTGTGAGCCTCATTTTATTAAAAACACCAACTTATAAAAACTGATAGAAGAGTATTTGGAGCTGGTAGACAAAGGTGCTTTTCATCATAAATAATGACAAAGGTGTGTGCAGAGTTTCTGGCATGATAGCTACCTATTGTAAAGACTTAGTGGAAGGATGACTAAAGAAAAACAGGGATCTCAGGTGGTTAGGAGGCACAAGTTGTTTAAAAAGTGATTTTATCTTAATTGATGGAGAGTTCACTCTGTCCCATGAGTTTTCATATGTCAGCTCTAAAGACAGAAGGGTTGCTTCCATTTATACAGTTAAGGAAATTTAAGTCTAATGGGCCTAAGTAAATCTTCGTAGGTGGAATTTGAATGAACACTGCCGTTTCTAGGCAATATCTAGATGCCGTCACTTTTGTTGGTAGTAATTCATGAGGTGTGAAATTTAGCAGGTTCCCAGGAACCTTAATAATTCAGACTTGTGAACTCTTTTCCATTCCTAGGGCGATTGTGTTGTTACAATACTGCTTGCTGAAGAGGACAAAGTTGAAGATGATGCTATTTTTTACTTGATATTTTCCGGTTCTACCCTCTATCACTGCACAAGTACGCGGAAGGTCAGTTCTGATACATTGGAGACAATTGCTCCTGGTAAGTATCTGAGTGAAATTTTTTCTAGCTTCTAGTAGGTATTTGTTAGTTTGCTTTTATTTTGAGGCAAGGGCTAGCTGTGAATAGCCAAGACTGGCCGAGAAACTCTGTGTCCTGCCTCAGTCTCCTGAGTGCTGGGATTACAGGCCTATACCAGTATACTGGGCCTCTTTAATAGTAGTGAACCAATAGAGTAATGGAGCAAACCAGAGTCCTAACAGCTGTTGAGCTTTAAATACATTGATAATGCTTTTGTGTGTTCCATACATGCCTGAACCTAACTAGAAGTAAAGGAAATAAAGTAATGTTATAAATTGAGCAATAAACAGGATCAGCAAAAACAAAAACCAATTTATTGGATGTTGAGAGTTGGAGAAAATTGATATGTGGAAGGTATGCATTCTCATGATGATACTTCAGATTTCATTATGGATTTCATGGTGACCAAACAAAACAAGGTAAAACCTAATTAATAATGCATCCCTCATGTCTGGGCTGCAGAAACTACAGTGTCTTTCTCATGAAGTCAATTACACAGATTTAGAAACTGTAGGACATCATGCAGTGCAGGGTTACTTACTATTGTATTTGTAAAATTAAACAAAAATTTAAAAATCAGTTACAAGTCATCAGTGCTGTTGGATGATAATGTAGCAGTTTTCTCTTTGCCTGTCCAACATCTGAAGATACATTGATTTGTGTTTGGGGCTGGGTTTTTTCCTTAGTCTTTCTTTATAGTTAATAGTTGGGCCAGTTTTCACCAGAATTCAGAAAAGCTCACTTTGAAGAATACTCCAAATAATGTTGATAGCTTCATTATTTCTTGTTAGAGAATAAGATGGAGTAACTCACGTGCCAGCATGCTCTAGTGGGTCCCCTGTTGGTAGCCATGGTGTTATTGATCACTTTGAGTATATTGAATCTTACTGTGCCAAATAAGTCTGCCAGTTTCTTTTTCTGTGCCATTTCCTATAAAATAACTTGATGTCCAGTACTTACAAAATGGTGAGAACCGCAGTTGCAGGTTGTAACTGTAGCAGTTGCGGGATGTAAACTGTAGCAGTTTCAGGTTGTAACTGTAGCGGTTGTAATTGTAGCAGTTTCAGGTTGTAACTGTAGCGGTTGTAATTGTTGCAGTTTCAGGTTGTAACTGTAGCGGTTGTAATTGTTGCAGTTTCAGGTTGTAACTGTAGCGGTTGTAATTGTTGCAGTTGCAGGTTGTAACTGTAGCGGTTGTGATTGTAGCAGTTTCAGGTTGTAACTGTAGCGGTTGTAATTGTAGCAGTTGCAGGTTGTAACTGTAGCGGTTGTAATTGTCGCAGTTGCAGGTTGTTTTCTTTCGCCTACCTTTGAGATTTATAGAGATTCCAGGTAGTTCTTAGGAATGTATTTCCCAAATATAAAGAGATGGCTAGGAGAGATAGTGAGCTCTTCTCTAAAGAATATTAGGCATCCTCGCTTCTTACTCAGCCCTCCAGCCATGATGTGTGTCATGTCAGGAAGGCTGATCTAAAACTTAAGGTCTGCTCTTTAACAGGTGCCATGCAGCATTTCAGCTGCTTAGCTCATTGTGTGTTGGTGAAGGGAGAAGGGTTCTCTAACCGGGAATCAGCCTCTGGGCAGACATACTAAGAAGTGAGATGGGTTTTATGACTTAATTTCTTCTTAATTACAATTTATGGTTAAAATTCTCTCCTCTCTTCTCTTCCTTCTCCCTCCCTCCCTCACTTCCTCCCTTCCTCTCTCTGTTTCTCTCTGTTTCTCTCTGTTTCTCTCTGTTTCTCTCTGTTTCTCTCTGTTTCTCTCTGTTTCTCTCTCTCTCTCTCTCTCTCTCTCTCTCTCTCTCTCTCTCTCTCTCTGTGTGTGTGTGTGTGTGTGTGTCTGTCTCTCTCTGTGTGTGTGTTTTCCAGGAACGCCCCAGCTTCACCCTCTGTGGGTGTCCTTTGTGTTTATTGATTCTGAATACTGTTGCCCTAGTGATCTAATCTAATCTAACTAGAATCAGCATTGCACTGTGCTACTAGTTTTGTCATTCTTGATCTATTCATTCATTATTCATTCATTTGCAACACAGAATACAGAATTCCCATTTCTATTTATCAGCTTTTTCCTTACCTAAATCTATTCTCTATGATGCTTACTGATTCACTCTAATTCTCCTCTTCCTCAATAACCCCATTCTTCCTCCACCCCCTAAATTCGTTAAGATTTCTGATAGGAAGTGCCTAATTAGAGTAAAATTCAGAAAGCTCCTCATGTACCCAGGGGAGGCTAGTGAAGATGATGGCGTCACTTTAGCTTGTGAGGCTTTATTGATGCTAGAGAATACTCGGGTATAAGAAACTGTGAATCCTTCTGTTTCGGTCATCATGTTTGAGACATTTTGTTTACTTGTCTCTTTGAGCGACTGCCATTTGGATTATTAGTTCAACATACTGTAGTGGAGGGGTAGAGGTAGATATTCAAGACCATGGGGTGGGCACAGGACCCAAACAGCTTCAAATATCTTGTTTGTATCTTGGGATTGGCTTTTTAACCTAGGATAGGATCAAACTGACTTGAGTCTGCTCTTTTGGTCTTCTTAGACATGTATTTTCCCTTCTTCAGTATGCTTTTTCTAGAAAAGAAACACTACAGTGCCTTTGGACATTTATCTGTTCACTCAGCTTCTCGTGCACTCATGCACTCTGTTTTGTCCATTTCCTTTTTATTTCAGCTTCATGAGGCTGATTCTGTTTTCACTGGTGTAAGCTGAATCAGCTTTTCTAGTAATCCCTACTGCCTAATGGGCATTGTTGCTTTGGTTCTCAGAAGGGACTGCATTCTAGAAAGGTGCACATGTTATCCTCCCTTCCCCTTTCCCTCTCCTTTGTGGAAATGCAAAAGGAGTTTCTGGTTTCTTGAGTGCAGTTTTTAGCCTGTCACTGTAGTCTCTGTTCTCTTTCCAGTGGTGACTTTGATGGTTTCAGTGCGTCAGTCAGTGGTAATGATAGCCTCCGATTTCCTGTCTGCTGAGGGCCAGTGTCAGGTTAATCAAGATTCTTGATGGAAAATCTGTACAGTGCTTTGCACGTTGCTGTTACTGCATAAATATTCACTGTCTTTTTTTGGCAGCAGGTGTTCCTGATAGGAATTTCTCTGTGCCCTTTCTACTTATTCGAGGACTAGCTCTGCCATTTCCAGTCATCTGAGCTCTAAGAAGAAAAGGCTTTGTGCCTTGTTCTTCCTTTTAATGTCATGATTTATTCATATAGCTGGCTTTGGTTTTTCTCTGTATGATTCATTGTCTGTGTTTAGTTACATTTTAGTTCTTACTAAAACCAGATGATTGATTGACCTTCAAAAAGCAGCTATATTTTGATGTTAGTCTGTAACCTTTTATCAAATATTTTCTGCAAATAGGTTAGGAATGAGACATTTCTAAATTATCTTAGAGAAAAAAAGTTACATCATGTAATACAGTTATAACATTTTATGTTTCTAATTCTGTCTTGCTATGCAAGTCTGAAAATCTGATTTTGATCTGTGGAAGGAGAGACTTGGGATCCAAACATTGTCATTTGACCTCCATCTGCATCCCGTTGTACTTGCCCCCTTTCCTCCAATAATATTAAACAAAACAAAAATTTAAAGCAATTTTTAAGATGACTGGTTGAAGACTATAATTTCAATTTTACTTAACTATCTATCTCAAAGGTATTTTTAGGATTATACAATACTATTTGGGGAGGGTTAATTTTTGTAGTCAGTTTAGACAAAGCAAATAATGCTTTTATCATTTAAAAGTGAAATGGAAGCTGGGCTGGTGATTTAATTCCTGCACCCAGGAGGCAAAGGCCGGTGGATATCTGTTGGTTCAAAACCAGCCTGGTCTACAAGAGCGAGTTCCAGGGCAGGCTGACTCCCAAGCTACAGAGAAACCCTGTCTCAAAAAATAAATAAGGAAGTAAATAAAAGGAATGGAGATTTCTGTACATTTTATTGTGAAAGGCTTTGGTGTACGCTATTAATTTACTTTTAGAATCCATGGCAAGGCTTTTGTTTGGCAGTAAAATTACAAACCTTTAGTGATGTCAAACTAGACTCAACACTTAAGTATTTTTCTTTTGTTTCATACTTATCAGGGATAGTTGACCATGTAAAGTAGTTTCATTGTGTTTACAATTCCCTTTAGTGAATGAGTACTGGAAGCTTAGATCTTACAAAGTAGTCCTGTGTGTGTAGCACAGCATTTTTTTATTTATTCCTTGTGAACCAACATACTCTTTAGCCTCAGGGGTTTATTATCAAATTAAAAAGTATTTTTTAAAAAGTTATTAGCATTTAATTTGCATAATCAAAAATTCTTAGAACCTCCTTACTAACAGTTATCAGTTATTATTTTTAACCAAACACTGTATGATGGTCTGTGTAATCCAACTGTAAGACTGTTTCTCGAAAGCTTTGAGTTCATCTGCTTGTTTTTTAAAAATCAGTTAATATAGTGCATATAATTGTTATACTGGAAAAACAAACCAAGAAGTAGTTGAAGAAAGGAAAAAATACCCACATCTGTTGTTCACTGTCCTCGAGAAAATGCGGTAAAAACTATATATTTTATCCCTGTGGACCTGTGAACACAGCACTGTAATCACAAGGAATGTATTACAACAGAAATGGTATAATTTGAGAGTAGAAATTGGATTTGGGGTCTGTGTGAGTCAGAAATTTTTGTTCTTTACATACAAAGTACATACACAGATGGCATAGCAATGAAATTCAGATTTTTTCTTTTCTTTTTTTTTGTCGTGCAGGTTGAATAGGAAATGCTAAGAAGGCTTCTGGGAGTAATGATAATAGGAAGAAGGACTGAGAAGCACTAGCTTAAAGGTTTTGTCTGGAATATAGGAAGTCATGATTTTAGAATTCGGTGGCCTGCCCTTTTTCACAGTGCACATGATGGGGTGCTGGGCTTTGCTATTGTGTTGTTTAATTATTCCTATAATTGTCTATATGAGAGACATTTTGTAAATACACCAAATCTGTGCACCTGCCATTATTTGGCCAAGATCTGGTAGCATGAGAGTGCGTGTTTCTCCATGTAATCCTCTCCTGGGGGAGGGGCAGTCTGCAGACTGAGCATTTCACTTGCTGTTCCACAGCCACTCCTGAGGAAGATCACGCCAGGTTCTTAGACTTCTGTGATAAATTAAGTAGTAAAGCCAGTTTATTTCCTACTGCTGACTATGATAGTCTACCCTTTCTGTGTGGGATTGGCCTGGGCTGGTTCAGCCAGTGCTTTCAGGGTCCTTTTTAGATCAGTGATAAAAACAAAGGCCTGATTGTTTTAGTCTCAGAAGAGATGGCCCGGATGGGATGTGTTCCATTTTTAGCTTAACAGGAAATGAAGTAATTTTTTGGGTCATACTTTAGCACTTTTGTTTATCTGTAGCAGTTTTTTTGTTTCCATGGGTACAGATGTTTTAGACATTGATACAAAGCTTCCAGGGAAGACGCCTACAGGAAAGCTCTCTAAACCCCAGGCACACATACTTCTGACCCACAGGGCCTAGAATTGAATGAGTTTGAGAGAACCATTAACCTTAGGTAACTTGTTTCTTACCTAGGTGCTTCTTGTATTATTTTAGCTTTTTATCCCTTTATTTTTTCAGTTCTGCAGTGTCAAAGGCACAGTTTGTCCTATAGACTTAATTGGCCTGTGCTGTCTAGTGAAATTCTTTGTCAAGTTTTTTGGGATCTATTTTTTCGGTATGTGACTTAAACAGCAGCAGTATTTTGAGAGTAACCGCTGTTTGCCATGTGCTTTGTGTGTAGCCTTCTGATATTTCCAACAGTTTGTAAGGTTGGTGGTATTTTATGATGAGAAAAATAGTCTTCAAGGCTGAGTGTTAGGATAACTCCACCTGTCTGCAGTAGACGTTGGCACTCAAATCTAGTGTGTCCATCAGTAGTATGTACTATAGTTTACTTGGTAGGTAACAGAGCCTTCTTCATACCTCATAATTTATCTTCTGTTTCTGTTGTAAATAAAATAGACTTTGTAGAAGGCTAAGATGCTCTTAAAGTTGGGAATTTCTCCCCTTAACCGTTTCTGGAATTTTTTGTTCTGTTTTATTTTGGTTTGTTTTCCTTTCTGAATTCTATAGGATAGCTTCTTTTAGAAAGTGAGCAAAATTTCAGTGCTTTTCCTTTAAAAACCTCTGACTATGTTCCTCTCTTGTTACCAGGAAATTGAATGGAAACAAAAACGCCATGGAAACTAGCTGAAAAATGTTGCTACTGTACTTCCCCATTGTATCAAATTAGATGAAATTTCCCATACTGCTTTTGTAGTTTAGTGGTAGGTCTGTAGGTCTCTTCACTTACTGTGAAGTTCTCTTCAAACAGTCATTTGTCTTGAGTATGTTTGCAGTAGTAAGATTTAGAAACTTATCTGTACTTATTCAGTCCCAGACCAGCTGGCCTTGGTGGGCTCCTAATAAATCAGTTCCACTGTCACAGTGGGTGGGTGCATCCCTCGTGGTCCTGATTTTTTGCTCTTGTTCTCCCTCCTTCTGCTCCTCATTTGGACCTTAAGAGCTCAGACCGTTGCTCCAAATTGAGACTCTGTCTCTACCTTGATCCATCGCCAGATGAAGGTTCTAAGGTGATATGCAAGATATTCATCAGTATAGGATAGGGTCATTTCAGGTTCCCTCTCCTTAGTTGCCCAAGGTACCAGCTGGGGACATATTCCTGGACACCTGCGAACCCCTCTAGAGTCAAGTCTCTTGCCAACCCTAAGATGGCTCCCTTAGATAGGATATATACTTCGCTGCTCCCGTATCCATCCTTCCTATATCCCAACCATCCCAATCCCCCGAGCTCCTCCCATCCTCCCCTTCTCATATTTCTCATCCCATTTCCCCTTTGCCCCATGCCACCTCACCCGCGTTGATTCCGGACTCTCTGAGCATGGCGGTCAACGAAGACTGATGAGAAGCCAAGGACAATGGCACTAGGTTTCAATCCTAATACATGAACTGGCTTTGTGGGAGCTTAGCCTGTTTAGAAGCTTACCTTCCTGGACGTAGATAGAAGACCTTCGTCTTCCCGCAGGGCAGAGAATTTGGACTGCTCTTCAGTATCGAGAGGGAGGGGGAATGGTGTGGGGGGAGGAGAAGAGGAGTGGGGATAGGGGGAGGGGAGTGGGGGGAGGGGGCAATATTTGGGAGGAGGGGAGGGAAATGGGAAACGGGGAGCAGGTGGAAATTTTAATTAAAAAAAGAATAAAAAATAAAAAAAAAACAAAAAAAAAAAAAAAAAAAAAAAAAAAAAAGAAACTTATCTGTACTGATGCAGTTTTATTCCTTGATCTCTATCAGACTGCCTATAGGTTTAAAATATGCTGACTCCTCTATCCTCATGTTTTATTTCAAAAGATACAGGGTTTAAAAACTAATCTTGAGCCTGATAGTATAACTCTGCCAATCTTGAGTATTTTGACCACACACTAGGTGAGGCAGGTATTTTGTTCTTTTTTTTTTTTTTAGTTTTGTTTTGTGTTTATGATTGTTTTGTCTGCATTTGTATATGTGTACTACTTGTGTGCCCATGGAGATGTCTTTGTTACTCTTTAATTGATGTGACAGATCACCGTGACCAAAGCCAACTTAGAGAAGAAAGACTATTTGGTGCTTTCGGTTTCAGAGCCTGAGTCCATGATTATCATGGAGGGGAGTGTGGTAGCATGCAGGTAGCATGGTGCTAAAGCAGTAGCAGAGAGCTCACATGTTGATCCATGAGCAGGCAGAGAGAGCTAACTGGGAATGATGTGGGTTTTTGAAACTCAAATCCTGACCCCAGTGACACATCTCTTCCAATAAGGCCACTCCTTCTAATCCTTCCCAAACAGTTCCACAACTGAGGCCCACTTATTCAGACATACAAGCTTATAGGGACCCTTCTCGCTCAAATCACTACATTCTACTCTCTGACCCTTATAGGCTTGTGATCATACCATAATGCAAAATGCATTTAGTCTACCTTGAGAAGTCCATATAGTCTTTCACAGTCTGAACATCATTTCAAAGTAATCTCTTCTGAGACTCAACAGTCTCTTAACTGTAAATCCCTATAAATTCAAAAATCAGATTACCTACTTAGCCATATACAGTGGCACAGGTATATATATATATATATATATACACCACCATTCCAAAAGGGAGGAATGGTGGCATAGTGAGGAAAAACTGGACACAAGTAAGACTGAAACCCAGTGGAGCAAACTCTCAAATCCTGTAGCTCAGTGTCTGATGTCAAAGGGCTTAGATGATGTCACCCTTCCAGCTTTGTTGACTGCAACACACTTCTCTCTCTTGGTTTGGTTCTACTTCCTACGTACAAGTCTTACTGACAGGCCTCCCATGGCGTTGGTACCTCTAACTTCCTGAGGTCTCCAAGTGTAATCCAGGCTTCATTTTCACAGCTTCATGTAGTGGTTCCTCCTCTCTTCCCTCGTGTCTTCCTCCATCTTACCTTCCTCCTCCCTTCCCTCCATGTCTTCGTCATCTTACCTTCCTCCTCTCCCGTTCATCTCTTCCCACTTGTCCCCTCCCTCCTTGGTTACCTTATTTCTCTCTGTCTTTGCAGTCATTTTGTCAGCCACAGATAGATTTCTGTGCATTCGTGCACATTTCACAGCTTTGAATACAATACTATTATTTTATCATAGTTGTTTGGTTTGTGTATTTGTGTGTACATACAGACCAGTAAATTATATTTATTTCTAGTACCGTTGCCTTTTGAGTGAAGTGTTTGGGTTTTTATATGTGTTAAAGTTTGGGAAAGAGGTTGGCAAGAAAGAATGAGTCTGTTTGCATAGGTTAAGAGCATTGGGCTTTCTATTTTAGGCTAGTACAGTATCTTCTCTATGGCACAAGTTTTAAAGTTTGAAGGTAGAATTTAATTTGTAACTGTTATTATTGATAACATCTCTGTTAGATATACTGTCATCTTGAATGTTCGGCTCCTTCAGGCAGTGGCTTACCTGGTGGTATTCTCTCTTCTCTGTTTACAGCATTTGGCACAAAGCTCTAGAGTCCTAATAAAGTAATAGGCAGTGTCCTTTCACATCAGCTTTGACTGCAAATGATGGATTCTGCTTTGCAGTGTCTTTGGAGCTTATGTATACTACTTTATTTAATCATAAAATTGTTACATAGAGAAAATGATCTACTAAATACCCAGTATATATAGTAGTTACTTGGTTATTTAGCACATTTTATTGATACAGACTCATAACAACAGTGAGAACTATGTTGTGTCATAAGGGCAATGGATATAAGGAAGATTCTGTAAAAAGTAAATGGAAAAAACAACTTACTCTTTTTAGGTATATGAAAAAAATTTTCTCTTTCTTTCCATCTCTCCCTCAAAGTGTTAATGATAGGAACAGAATATAATAGCTATTTGAGATCAGTGTTAGAAAATTGAGTAAAAAGCACTACATGCTTTGTTACATATGATCTCCATGTTGGAAATACTTAACTCTGAAAGGGTAGGAAGGTTTGGAGAAGAGAGTCTTGTTCTGTAAGAATACCTAACCCACCAGAGCTTCGTGCTGCTATGTCTGAGAAGTTTGGCTCTGGTGGAGCTTGCAGTGGCATGTAGTTGTTACTTAGCCTAAGGCCATGTGGTGCCTGCTGATCTGTAGAGTGGGAAGCACAGTTCTCTTTGCTTGTGTTTGCTTTTCCTGATTTGGGCTTGTAGCCACAGCATTGCATCATCTTTATTTGAACCTGGTGATTTGATTGACGTGCCTATTGCCTTAGTGGTTGGGACAGGTAGAAAGTATCTGGGAACAACAATTCTTATGTAACTTTTGGACCTTGACTTGTGTGAAAACTTATCCTTTTAACCGTTCTACAGTCTTGGATTTACTGTGTGGTGGTGTGGGGCTGTCTGTGCTGCTCCTCCCATATCCCCATTCTTCCTGTTGTTATTTCAGATCTAACTCAACTCAGTAAGCCTTAGACTGCCTACTTTGTGCTGGACCTTATAGGATCCTAAAACTTTCATTCTGAAGTTTGTTCAAATGTAACAGCACTAGTTGATACAGCCTGTTCCATGTGACCAGAATGTTGAAAGCAGGAATTCATGTTTGCTCACCATTTGTTAAAGATATCATTTATATTTGCAAATATCAATAAGAAAACTAAAACTAGAATTTAAAGAAATTGGGAGAGGAAGGTTTTCTTTTTGGAGGAGAAATCTTGTATGCTATGATAAAAGCTGAAAGAACCCACTAGGGGGTTCTTCATCAGTCAGTTCAATTCTCTTTGCTCCCTGTGCTCTCTTTAGGTCATGACTGCTGCGAGACAGTGAAAGTGCTGCTCTGTGCTTCCAGAGAGGGCCTGCCTGTGTTTGTAGTGGCTGAAGAAGACTTCCATTTCGTCCAGGATGAGGCGTATGATGCAGCTCAGTTCTTGGCAACCAGTGCTGGAAATCAGCAGGCTCTGAACTTCACTCGTTTCCTGGACCGATCAGGACCCCCTTCTGGAGATGTCAATTCTCTCGATGAGAGGGTTGCACTGGCATTCAGACACCTGAAATTGCCCGCAGAGTGGAATGTGTTAGGGACAGATCACACCTTATATGGTGAGAATTTACATGACTCACAAACTGCTTTGGGATGCTTGTGCCTTTGCTTTTAAACAACCACTGTGTTTAGATTTTCTGTAGTAAATTAGAACTCTTTTACAGAGTATTCTCTTCTCCTGGTGACATAACCTGAGAAGACTGGCACATCTCTGTGGGTTGGGACTGACTTTTCTGAGCAGGGCTGTTGAGCATGAGAGAATAGTAGAGTAACCTCCTGTTTAGTCACAGAACTATAAGTACAGGGTTTTTGTTGCTGTATCTGAGGTTCTGTTAAAAACGCTGTGGGGTTGTAGGAAATTAGCTATAGGAGTGTGTCAGGGAAGCATGATATCAAGATACCATTGAGAAACTCCACAGCTCTTTGACTAGGGTATTGGTTTTCTGGCTCTCTATATAAAGGTTCTTACAGGGCAGCATTTAAAAAAAAACACTTCTATTGTAATAAATGCATTAAACAATTAAACAAGGGTTTCCCCATATAATTATTCTTATAGCAAATGATATCTAGATGTCATGATTGCAAATACACATATTTTAGTAAAATTTCCTGGGCTCATAAATAACATCCTGTTCCTATACGTAGTGTGAATCCAATTGAATAAAAAGTGTAGGAATCTCCCACATAGTACTCAGAATGTTTGTTTCAGTACTGATGAGTACTCAGAATGTTTGTTTCAGTACTGATGAGAGCTGCATTGGAGCCTGGAAGTCGGGCTTCTAAAGGAAAGGTTTGCTCTCACTTTGTAGCTGTCTCTAAAGGAGCAGATGATCTTGCGTGATGTCTGGACTCCACCCAGCTTCAATTACAGTGTTGTATAGGGTGAGCGGAGAAAAAGTCTTCCTCTCCACAGATGACATGAGGAATTAGTTCCTAAGGACAGAAGCCATACTTAGTTCCTGTCCTTCAGACCAGTCAGATAAGTTGATTCTTCCTTGATTGAATGGTAAGGAAATATTTGCTGACACTGATTCTGTTAAATCAACTTTAAAGGCAAGCTGTGACCAAACAACAGCTTGATAATGTCATGCTTCAGAGACATACTGATGGCGGTCACAAATACTGCCAAAACTGGATTGTTCAGGGAAAAAGTATGGACATTCAAATCTTGAAGAAAACTTTTTTTTTTTCACTTTCTTAATAGTACAGTATCCAAGAAACTTCTGGATACTGCTAAGATATTAAGGTCCAAATATGTGACATTTACCGCCTGATTACCTATTCAGAATACCTATAGATGAATCCTGATTCTTTCTAGTAGCTCCTGCCATTTCTATATTGATGTGAGAATTGAACTCTGGTCCTCTGTCAGTTCCAGCAAGTACTCTTAACTGCTGAATCATTTCTCCAGTCTCTTCCTTCCCTGTCTTTTGTCAGAGGAAGCTGGCAAGCTTTAATTCTTTGTATACTTTTACTGCTTCTAGACTTTCTGAAGTATAAAGTGATACTAGCAAAGACTAATATGTATACTTTTAGGAAAGTGCAGAGCCACAAAATTATATCATTGCATACTTGTTACAAAGAGTATTATGGTTTGGATATAAAGTGTTGGCAAAGGCACCATTGTTGGGGCTTGGGATCCAGTTAGTGTTGTTAGAGATAGATAATTGGATCATGGGACAAGAGTCTCATTAGTAAATTAATCCATTGATGCATTACTGGCTGAATGAATTAGCAGGAGGTGGGCCTGGGTGAAGGAAGTTGTTCACTGAGGGTATGCTTTGAGGAGTATATCATGTCACTGGCTTTTCCTGACCACCATGAGGTAAACAGTTTATATCCACTGTGTCATTCTGCCATGATTTACTGCCTCTAGTAGGCCCATAAACAATAGAACTAGTTCACAGGCTGAAACCGTGAGCCAAAGGTGCGGCTCAGTTGGTAGAGTGCTTGCCTTACATGGATGAAGGTGTGGTGAAGCACACATGAAATTCCAGGCCATAGCAGGTAGATAGAGGAGAAATGGGAGTTCAAGGTCATTCTCTGCTACATAGCAAGTTCATAGTCAGTTTGGGATATATGAGATCTAATCTCAAAATAAAGCAAGCAAAAAAAGGAATCAGTTGTTTGAATACCCCACATTTTGTCATAGAACCCAGAGTGATTGACACAGGCATCTAAAGTTAAAAAGATGAAACATGGGTGCAGAATAATATGTCCCATTTTGCTTGTGGAAATGCCCACTTTGAAGAAGTGTGGTAGTTTCTTCTATCACCTAGGTACCTACTTTTGGGTGTTTACTCTAGAAAAATGAAATGTCTGTATACAAATGTAGCATTGATCATGTATCACCAGTAATGGAAACAGCTCACATCCCTCTCTGAGTAATACTGGCATACTAGCCAATTGTGACACAGCCATACAGTTGAATATCACTCAGCAATTCAAAAGGAGCAAAGCATTGATGTGAGCAGCAACTTAGTTGTACTTTGAAATTTTTGTGCTTAAGTCAAAGTCAGTTCCCAAATATATAATATATGGTTCTGTTTCTATATTCTGAAAGGCTGTTATTAAAAAATATAAACAGATTCTATAGGCAGGTGGCTAGTTCCAGGACAGGCTCCAAAGTTACAGAGAAACCCTGTCTTGAAAAACCTATATATATAATCAGTAGTTACCATTGGCTGGGAATGGGGAAAGGTCTAACTTCAGAGTCTTATCATGGGAGAATTCTTTGTGGATATGTGAGTTATTCTGCAGCCTGTTTTAGTGATGGTTTATAAGACCCTAATGCATATCTCCCCAAAATGAATTGTTGAGATGCAGTGCTGTTCTGGTCTCTGTGGTTTAGCCACACCTCTTCTCTGTGGTTTAGCCACACCTTGATAGACCTTTGCATTTCAGTGTGGTTGTTACGGTTTCAACCTAGAGCCAGCCTACATTTTTGAATGCTATTTTGAAGGTTCTAAAGCCTTTCAGTTGGGACTAGCCGGTGGGAGAGGTCACTGGGGCAGGTCCTGCTCCTGCCCACCCTAGTCTAACCACTGTCCTCTATGCTGCCATGTGAGCAAGCTTTGGCTACATTCTCACACTGCCATGTTTTCCCTGCTGTGACTGGGCAAAATTTCTGATCCAAGAGCCAAAATAAAGCCTACTTCCCTTATTGTTTTGTCAGGTGTTTTGATCACAACTCTGGGAGAAATAATTAACTCAGTGGTCAAAAAGGAACACAACCAACATGGGTCCTATGAGATAACTCTTTTGGGCCCTAAATGTACCTGGAAGAAAAACTTTCAGGAAGGCAAAGATGAAGAGGAATTGTTGGAAATATTGCAAGAACATTCTGATTCCCTTGATCTAATTGAATTCTGTTGTGATGAAGGACCCAAATAACATTGTAGGAAATCTAGCTAGCAACCTAAAAACAAGAAGTTGAGAGCTGAGGAAGTGGCTTGGGGTAAAGACCTTGCTGCACAAACATGACAATCTGAGTTTGGAAAGCCAAGTGTGATGGCTCACATTTCTGACAGCAGAGACCAACAGGCCTTGGGAGCTCCCTGGCCACCATGTCCACAAGCACCTCCAGCCTACCCCCTGAAATATAGAGTGAGTAACTCCTGAAATATAGAAGACCAAGAATGATGGGTTGAGGAATCATAACACTCTGGATGCAGAGGCAGGTGAATCTCTGTGGACTCGAGGCCAGCCTGAATTACAGAGCGAGTTCTAAGACAGCCAAAGCTACACAGAAGCCCTGGAAAGAAAGATAGTTGATAAAGCACATACCTTGATGAGAGAACATTTATTGTAGGACTTAAGTAGTTTAATATCTGGTAATTGTATAATTCTTTTAGCTTATATGTATTTGAAATTGTAATATAAAATGAGGGGTGGGATTGAGTAGTGGGGATGACTTAAGACGCGAGGTGCTTGGCCTTATGGTGCCTTACTTTCTGGTGACTTAGAGCAAAGGTACTAGAAAGAATGGAGGCTGGGGAGAAAGTTATTTTGAGGAGATATTACCTGATAAGACTGGAATTAGCCTGCTCTGAAAAAATACCCACATATTTCCTGGTCCATAAGTGCTTAGTGCTTTGGTATTTTGATAAGGTTGTCAGAGTGTTGTGAGCAGCATAAAGTCCAAGTCAGATGTGCTTAATCCTTGATGAGAATTCTTTCTGCCTTTTCCCCTGGCCTTTCCACTGCCTCAGAGTGTGTGTCTATTAAAGTTTATGTTTGGAAATAATTATTTATTCAAGGACATTATTTTCAGTGGTCTTTTTAGGAGTTGGGGTTCAGTTCTTAGAGTACTGAGTATTAAATCAGGCCCCGTGTATGCTCAGCGTTCCCCTCCTGAACAATTTTCCCAGTCCCCAAGACATTTCGGTCTCCGTCCCTGCTTGTACTTACTGCAAGGCCTGAATTCATCCCAAATATTTAAAAGACCAATTTGCTTTTAATGAAATTGTGTTGGTCATAGGTAACACAGTGACGTTAAGAAACAGTGCAGTTGGGACTGGAGAGACCTCCCAGTAACTAAGAGCTCATACTGCATTTGCAGAGGACCCGAGCTCAGTTCCCAGGTTGTGCACAGTTGCCTGTAACTCCAGTTCCAGAGGATTCAGCTCCCTCTTCTCAGAGGCATTTCACTCACATGCAAAAACCCCAGCCCAAAAGAAATGAAAATGTTGTAAAAATTGTTTATGAGAAACACTGTGATTCACTGTCAAGTCACATCTTCAAGAATGTCCTCACTCCTGCTGTGGTAGTCACCTGTAGAACCATCTGAAGATTTCAGAGAAAAGGAAAACGCTGGGGTTCATCCAAGAAGTCTGCGAGTGCTAAGGAAAGAAGTTGAGACCCAGAAACCATGAGGAAGAAGAGATGAAAACCAAGCTGAGAGGAGGAAGGAAAGCACAACTGCTTGAGCTGAGGACTGTCACGTGTAGAGCCACAGGCAGCATCTCTGCCTTGGTCCTAGCGCCGTCTTCACAAGATGATGAGCTAGGAAGTGTTGCTAGTGAAGTTAACATGTAATCTGAAGCCCGAGAACAGGGCCAGAAGCAAGGAAGAGGGGGAGAACTGGTATTAATGAGAACCCTGCAGGCAGTCATTAGTCTAGTGTTTCATCTACCTCTCTCTGTTACAACAGCACTGAGAAGTGATGGTGTCTTGCTCCAGGGGTCTGAAAGTGAAGCCTGGAGAGGCAAATGAATCATGCCTACTCAACACTGATGCTTAAGGCCAGGCCTGAGCCCACTTTTGCCTGATCTGAAGCCCTTTCTCATCCTACCCACTTTCTCAGGGACCCAGCATGCCAAAAAAAAAAAAAAAAAAAAAAAGGATCCTACATTTCCAGTGAGGTAAACCCAGGCACATGGTGAAGTTCTTGGTGTAATCTTATAATTTGACTCATTGTACCTGAAGATTCATTTCATTTTCTCATTAAGCAAACACAAAGCTAGTAGTGCCAGCAATTTGATATGCCCTTAGTGTGAGGGACTTAAGATCTGTGTGTACTTAACAAGTCTAACCTGTTTTTAGTGTTTAACTAGCCAGCTCCTGTCTGAGTGTTCTTTAAAAAGTAATTATACCCTTCAGGATATACTCACCTAAGTCTTGACAGCTGTTCATCTTAGAGCCCCATAGTATGGAAAGCACTGCATTTAATTTGGTTATTGTTGTTGTTTTAATGGAAAGGCCATAATGTAGTCAGTCATCTTCATCAACTTCTCTGAGAAGGTACAGAAATGACTTGGTTCTCTTTGTGGGTTGAAGATTTTGTGTCATCATTTTTTTCTGTCTTTGTTGTCTTTACTTGAAGGGGGATTTTTCCTGGAATAAAGTTGTTTGCGATGTGTTATCGGTTACCTTCAAGATTCTAGATACTTGGAAGCAACAGTATCTACCTAAACTTGTCTTTTGTTGTTGTTGTGGTTTCTTTGATCTTTGTCGGTGGATACTGTTATATATTCTTATTTTTATGTTCTCCGTTTACAGATGGTGGCCCCCGGGAAACATTGATGCATTTTGCAGTGCGGCTGGGACTATTGCGGTTGACATGGTTCCTGTTACAGAAGCCAGGTGGCCGTGGAGCTCTCAGCATCCACAACAAGGAAGGGGCAACGCCTGTAAGCCTGGCATTGGAGCGAGGTTATCACAAGCTCCACCAGCTTCTGACTGAGTAAGCGTTCATTCCCATTTCCCTCTTGTCTAGCCCCACCCATATTTCATAGCAGTACAGCCCACTGGCTCTGCACCTCGCCTGCCACGGAGGTCTGCAAGCTTGCTCCTGCTAACTGCTTCATTGTTGGGAGGCCAGTGTGAGTCACGTTGCCATTTGTCTTTCTCTTGTCTGTTTTCACTGCTTCTTAGTGTTTGCATTTTAGTGAAAACTCAGAATGAAATCTTGTCTGTGGGGACAGTGTAACATTACTAGTGTATAGTTTTAGATGATAGTAGAGGAAGAAGCAGTGTTGCTGTGTCACACTTTTTTCTGGTGTATATTTAAGACCTGAGTAACTATTAGAAATTGATAGTTAGATGTTAAAATTGTATATAAAATATGGTAAAAACTGAATTTTGGTTTGAATGTAATTTCTGTGGATAAAGTTAAGAGCAGTGGTTTCCTATGAGTAACAGTTAAAAGCAATTGCATTGTCGTGGAAATATGCAGTAGGAAATCCTGTTTGTCTTTGAGCTCAGTTATTGTTTCTTTAAAGACTCCTTTGGAGGAAGACTAGTAGTCAAAACATTGAAGGATTTTTTTTTCTTTTTAAGTAAAAGAATAAATAGAATAGTCAGTGCTTTTTCATTGGAATATTTTCTTGCTTAATACATTTTTACTGATCTCTGTGAGTTCGAGGCCAGCCTGGTCTAGAAGAGCTAGGACAGGAACCAAAAGCTACGGAGAAACCCTGTCTCGAAAATAAAAAATAAAAAAATGTTTTTACTGGTTTTATGATCAGCATTTTTCTGTCATATTATAAGAATCAAACTATATTGGTTCCCTGTTCTTTAGTAAGCCCTGTAAGCTGAGGCAGTGTTTCCAGATTTTTAGATACTTTGCTTTGCTTGGAGTTGGATTTAATTTCGTTGCATTTCATGTCATTATTAGTTGTACAAGGTGACTAGAAGGACCAGGAGGAGGGCATCGGATTCAAACAGCTTACAGTTATATAAGCAGAGTTGTTTTCTCTTTCCTTTTTTCCCCCTTCATTTGCCAAGCTTATAACTTTCCCAGTCGAGCCAGGCAGAAAGGTCTTTTCAGATCAGACAGCTTTGCAGTGGGTGCTGTGGTGCAGTAGTGGAAAGAGGAGCCCAGAGGTGCCCTTCGTCTTTGATGAGCTTCGGATACCGGAGCTCTCCTATGACTGTATTCCAGAACGTGGTCTGTTCCGTGCCTTCATCCGTGCTGTCTGGCCAGTGATCAGTTTCCTTCTGTTGTTTGCCTCCTGGTTTCAGGGAGGGAGGATTGCTTTAACAATTGAAACAATTAACTAGGAAAAGCTGTTAGAGTTTTTTAATGCAGTTCCTCCAGATCTGATAATACAGCTGAGTTTGTCATGGACTGCCATCCAAATGGGGAAATAAAGTGATTGCAACATCTTCATTGTATATGTGGACTAGGGTGTCACGAGACAGTTATTGCAGCATGACTTTATGAATGTTGGAATAAATTTATTCTTGGAGATTTTTGCTTACTTCAAAATACAGCCTCTGTTATTTACAGAAAAGTAAAAGACACTAGTGCTTCCTTTTAAAGGGACAGTGGTGAGGGAAAAGTCAACCTGAGAAGTGGAAGTAGAGGACTCTAATACGAGTGTGACCACCCTACTTCAGGTTTGTCTCACTTAGCGTGAATTTCTCCAGGTGGTTACTGTTTGAAGCCAAGGAAAAGTGCTGAGTCACAGCTGGCAATTTAAAAAGTAGATGTGGTTCTCCTAGTTCTGTCTAGTCTTACTTGAATACCAGTGGGCTTTGCTAGAATTCAGCCATGATGGTGGGTTAGGAGAGATCATTCTCTTCTCTCTCTGTCTCTGTCTCTATCTCTTTCTGTTGTGGGGACACACACACTCTAAAATATACTCTTTTGGTTAGTTTAATTATATAACTCATTGTTGTGTAACTGTCGCCACTATCCATTTCTAGAACCTACCATTAACTCACACAAAACCCCTGGTCACAGGTAGCCCTAATTCTTCATTCACTTTCTCCCTTCCCCTGGTGACCTCTGTTCTACTTCCTTTCTCCAAGAATCTTCATTCTAGGTACCTCACATGAGCAGAACATAGAGTGTGCTTCTGTAGCTGGCTTGACATCACTTAGTATCCTTAAGATTCAGCTCTGAGCCAGGTATGGTAGCACACACCTTTAATCCCAGCACCTGGGAGGCAGAGGCAGGTGAATCTCTGTGAGTTAGAGGCCAACCTAGTCTATATAGTAAGTCCTAGGACAACCAGGGCTATGTAGAGAGACCCTGATTCAGAAATGAAAATGATTCAGCTGGGTTATGAACTATGTATCAGGATAATAACATTATTTTGAGGTTTCTAAAAAAGATTTAAATATTCTCATCATAAAAAAGTAGTAGATAAGGTGATGGATATGTTAAGTGGGTTGATTTAAATAGTTCTTATACTGTATACATCAGAACAGTCACATTGTGCTCCATAAATATGTAGGTTGGATTTTTTTTTTTTGCCAGTTTTAAAAAGGCCCAAAAGAAGTAAAAGGTAGAAGTAACGTAAATGTTGATCCCCAGATGAGTAAATAAAACATGTAAACAAAATGTGTGTGCACAGGATGGATCATTATTTATGAGAGAGGAAACAAGTAAATCACCTCCAGAGAGGTAAATTAACTGATTTATGGTAAAAAGGTAGTGAGCCTGAAATAGGAGACAAATCTCCAAACAGATTGTTGATTGCTTACTACTTGTGGGATCCTTAGAAGAGTCTGAGGAGTAGCCTTGATGGGATCTGTAGAGAGTACAGACGAGCTTGTGGACATTACCGAGCGAAGGGTTTGTTTTAGAAGACTTATAAAAGTGTTTTTGAAAGTTAAGAATTGCTGACTGCACATTACTGTCTCCAGTGTCTACTAAAATCTTCAGTCTTCCCTCACACTCTCATTTTCTTCCACGTAGACCTGATCTGCCCTTGCCATCATTCCTTTCTTCCCCTTCCTTTTGTGGTCCTGGGGATTGAGCCCCCGGCCTTAGGAATGATAAGCATGTACTTAAGTTCCTGAGCTCCTCCTTAGCTCTCTAGTGTTTGTATGCAGCATGCTTACCAGGGAAGGCCAGAGGCCTGCACGTGGGACTTCCTCTACTGCTCCACCTGAAAGGTCTTTGCTTCTTGTCCTGAAACTAGAGCTTGCTTTGTTTTCATTTTTGGTTTTTTTGTTCATTAGTTTTTGTGCTTCTTTTTCTTTTTCTGCTAGACTGACTAGACAGCGTCCTGATCCCCCTGTCTCTACCCCCCAGCACTAGGGTGACAGACCTGAGTCCGTCATGCCTGGCTTCTTATGTGGGTGCTGGGACTAAGAACTCATATCTCTTGCTTACACAACAAGCACTTTACTGGAACATCTCTCAACCAAGACCCATCTCTTTCAAAATCACCTTTAAAATTAGGACCAGATTAAGGAAGGATTGTGCACTCAAAAGAAAACTCCAAACAACTAAATAGCTATTTATTTGCATTCTAGTCTGTGATGGTTAGTTAATTACTTGCTGAATGCCTGTGTTGCACTGGAATCCATAGTTAGTGCATTGCAGATACCATTTAGCCTTACAAGGATCTTTCTGAAGAAAATGTATTTGTGATTTGTGGGTGAAAAATGTGTGCTCACAGAACTAAAATAACTACTGAAGAATACATAGAAAGTGGTTTTACACAGACATCAGTGGAAGTACATTCTTTCCTGTATAGAAATTTGACAGGGAGAGACTGCTAGGATCCAGGATTAAATAGTGCTTAACTATAGAAGGATCGTCTGCTTTCTGTTTAGCCCCAGCTTCTGTATGGAGAACACAAGATTCTCATTGTTGTAACGTTACAGTTAGAGAACTCATTAGGATTGTTAAAGTATAATTGGTTACACTTATGCTAGTGTCTTCCTTTTGAGTCTCATAAAACCCTGGTGAATGGGTAGAATAAATACTAGTATCCCTATAGTTTGGGAACTGAGGTAAAGGAAATGAAGTGCTTTGCCCATAGCCCACAGGCCCATAACATAACAAATAAGCTTAGCCCAAAGTGTCCTGATGACATTTGTAAATGTGGAGGACACAGACTGAGACCTTTATAAGTACCAAGTTCTCAGTCACAGGCTATTTTAGTAGGCAATATTAGCCCTTCTCAGAGGGTTTATGCTTGGAAGTTTTTGAGTCCTACTTTTGAGACAACTTAAACATGAAACCCAAGTCCAGGGCATATTGAATAACTATGTGTACACATCGCACAATAGAACCAAGGACTATTGCACAAGGTGTTCTGTCAACACTGTGATTGCCTTTGGGGGTCCTCTTAAAGACTTGATAAGTGGATTCCATTAGCTTAGCTGTTACAAAACAAGTTTGGGGCCTGTACATTTGCTGGAGAGGTGGTGGAAAGATGGAATAGATGTGTAAAGTTAGCTCTAAAATAATGGCCAGAGAGAAGAATCTGGAACAGCCTGACTCCCATCTATCTTGCTTGTTATTCCATCTGGTTCCCCATTCAGTATGTGATCTGAGTTTTCATATTTTGTAAAGATGAAATCATAGAATTGGTTGTTAGAAGTTAGAGATGGGAGGACACTAATACTTATCAGATGCAAGTAGCCACCTTGTCTTGTGCACACGGCTGCTTTGGAGCTTTTCATGGCTTCTCATTTAAAATACCTCAGCAAATATGAGGTGTAGTTCTTGGAGTATCTAAGTAGCTTGCCCCAGGCTATATTCACAAGCCTGACTTTGGCCAAAAAGCATATTTGGTAGCAATATCAGGTTTGCAATTGGCAATGTGTTGGAAAATTGAAAAGTACATTCTTTTCTGAAAATGATAAACTTTGCTCTGCAACAATTCCAATTACAGTATACTGTATTTGTACTAGGCATTTTTCAGAAACGCTTCTCCTCTCTGCAACCATGGGGAATGAGGACGTTCTTTCTCTCACTTACAAAGAAACGGTTAACATCAAAAATGGGTAGTTGGGTAGTAGAGCGGGGGTTTGTACTGCTCCAGAAGTTGAGTTTTCACATTGCTGTAAGCATCGTATAAAAAATAGGTAGGTATTAGAAGCTAGTTGGAATCCTAAGGCCTTTCCTAGCATCTTTTGTTTAAATCCTTCTTCTCTGCTGCTGATGTCAAGTGATCTGAACAGAGGTGTTCGTTCTCTGTGGCCAAGTCATGTTGAGGCTGAGAGTTTCTCATGTTTGTGGAACTGCAGAGCTTCATCTGCACTAGCAGTTTTGGCGGCAGCAGCCTGTGATTTGGCCTGACTATGGAGTTTAGGGGGTACAGATCAGAAAATGAAGGGTCCCTTAGAGCATCTACTTTATAACTAGTATATGCTAATAAAACATTCATAAAAATAGTTGTGCTGAATAACAATTTTTCAAAAAATATTTGGCCCAAATTGGGTATCATTAGCATGGAATTAAGTTGTGTGATTTTAAAAATATATATAATCCTGTACACTTATTGCAGTTTAGTGATTGCACTTTTGACAGCCTGTCCTTACAGTGGAAGGACGTCTCCGTATTATCATGTATTAGATTGTCCTTCAGTTATTTAATTTGTGTGTACTTTTTCATGTCACATCGATAATATCTATAGTTAGTTGGATTATAAACAATCAAGTTAGAAAAGTTTTTAGCGACATAGTTTCTTGAAAGCATTTGCATTAACACCCTTTCTTAAGCCAATCACAAAACTGTTTTCACTGCCTAAATTGACTGTCATTGTATAAAAATTGTTTTGGCAAGGTTTTGTCTAAATGTTTAGTGTCCACAGGTGCAGAAAAGGATTTATATTCGTTAAGTACTTTTATTGAAGTTTTGTTTTGATATTAGTTAGTGAAATTAACTTTTTGTCCAGACACATTTTCCTCATGTTTTATTTTTCGATTGAAGATGATTTATCCTAGTTCACATTTTCTTTTCTATAAGATTTGGAGATGGCAGTATTGTTATTCTGCTTTAAATTTTTTCTATAAATCATGAGTAATTTATAAATAGAATGTTCTTTTTAAAGGCAGATGACTAAAGTAGGATGAGATAATTATAATTTAGAAATTTTTATGGGTTTCATTTTGTCTTAATTTTATTTATGTAACGTATTTATTGTATTTGTGTATGCATTGCTGTGTGTTGGTGAGCATGCCTATGTATACACACTTAGAGGCCAGAACTTGGTTTCTGGTATCCTTCTTTATCGCTCTCCATCTTATTTTTTGAAACGGCCTCTCAGTGAACCAAGAATGCCCAGTTGGCTAGATGGACTCACCAGTGAGATTCTAGGATCCACCTGATCTAGACCCCTCAGCTCTGCAGTTACTGGCTTATTGCCCCCACCTCTGGCTTTTTATGTTGGTGCTGGAGATATGAGCAAATTTGTTTATGTTTGCATACCAGGCACTTTATGCTTTGGGCCTGTTTCCTAGCACACTCCATCTTTTTAAATGTTAATAAATGCTATTTTAAAAATTTATAAAGATCTAATGTTTGTAGTTCTTGCTTATACCTTCAAGTTTTTATAAACATTTGGGTCAAGAATGATAAAATGTTCTTCCTACGTTTTCTAGTATCAGTACATTTCCTCCATACTGATACTATAAAGCTAGCTGTCTTGTCCATATGAAAATTATTAGTAGGTCTGCAATTAATGACAACAGTTTTTATAGTCACAAATTATACCATTTTACTATTATATTAAATGTATATGTTATTCGTAGCCAGTAGAACTCTGTATTAAAAAGCATATAAGAGGTTTTTACTTTATATTATCCAGAAAGTACTTGGAGAATGCTTCCTTCCTGTATCAGAAGAGCAGCTTCATGAGTGGATGGTGTAACCTCCACATTCATTTGATCATTGACCACATAAACTTTCAGTAGACTGCTGTGGGATGGTCTTTCTGTATGTTATGAGTATATTTTGCTTTGGCCTATGGCAAGGCAGGATAGAGCCAGGTGGGAAATTCAAACAGAGATACAGGAGAAGAAGGGAGGAGTCTGGGAGATGCCAGCCAGTCACCAAGGAAGCAAGACATGTAGAAAATGAGGTAACAAGCCACGAACCACGTGGCAAAGCATAGAGAAGAAATACGGGTTAGTTTAAATGTAAGAGCTAGTTAGTAATAAGCCTGAGCCAATGGGCCAAGCATTTCTAAGTAATTTTAAGCCTTTGAGTGGTTATTCGGGAACTGGTAGGCAGGAGAGAAACCTCCAATTACAATATTGCTTTTCTTGATTATCCACTTTTCCTACTGTTTTATGGTTATACATACCATGAAACTGTGACACTGTCTCTTGAAATAGTAAAAGTCCCCCACCCTTTGGATTTGGAATGAGGGTCATTCATAGTGGTGTTTGAGGGTCATTGCCTGACAACCACCTTAAGAAGATCTCTGTGCTCACTAGTATTATTACATGATCATCATCTGATAGCACTCAGAGACCTCCTTCTGATTTTGTCCTTAGGAATTGTACCAGTCCCAATGATACACCACATTTTGCTTTGTAGTTTGGGGCTTACAAACACTGAGCTAACACTTGACGTTCTTGTTCATTTGGGCTTTGAAATGAACTTAGTGTTCTGTTCTTATAGATGATAAAATTGAAGTGCAGAGAAAATAGTTCCAAGATCACACCAGTGGTTCTATTGGAGTAAAGAAGCCAAACTAAGACTGTCTTTTTCTAGTTATGGCCTAATTACTTCTCTGTAAATGTTCTCTTTTCCTAATCATTTAAGAAGAAAATGTTTACAGCACAGTACCGATGATAGATGGCACGGCTAAATTATGTGTCTTCTTGGCTTTTTTTTTTCTTTGTACTTCTCCTGTGCTGGTTATTTAGGGGAGAAATACAGTTCTGTCTCCTGCTATAGTTTGAATAGGGTTTTGGACTCATATATTGATCCTCTGTGCAGTGTTCATTGAAGGTGAGACATACCGAACAGCCCTCAAGTCTGAGAGGACCCACTGGGAAGAGATGAAGGCAGTTCTTATAACCAGAATTAGTTATAAAAGTAAACCTGACCCAAGGTCATTGTTTGGCTTTTGGCTAGTAATAATGATCCCTGCTTCCATATATACTTTGGAATGCGATGTCATCCACCATGAGATGATAGCCAAGGAGAGTCTTCCTAGATCCAATGCTTTTACCTTAACTTTTAGCCTCTAAACGAAACTAACAAGCCTCTTTTATTTATACCTATCTAGTGTTTCATTGTAGTAATGAAAATAGACCAATACATCCCATACCTCCACCCTCAAAATAGGAAGAGGGAAGCCAATGAGATTCCTAGTGAATCTGCACACATGTGGATATTTATCTGACAGTATCTAGCTAAGAAGAAAGCTCCATTTTGAGCAGAATAACTTTTCCCCTTGGTCTACTTGCTCCTCTTTTGGAATTTAGACTCTGCAGCTCCGTTTCAGTGGAGTTGTGGTTGACTTTGTAAACTCCACTGAGGTTTGGCAATGTTACAGTGTTGTGGTTTCATGTAAGATATTGCAGTAGCTCTCAAATAAGGAACCAGATGTTGCAGTTTCTTGTCCAAAGTAGGCTGGGGCAGAACACCCCATTTCCGAGGGTTGGCCTGAGTGTTTTTGTCTTTTCTTAAAGTGATAGTATGAGTCCAGAACCGAAATAGGATGGGCTTGAGATATTCATGGTGCTTGAGCAGACAAGTGTAAGTATCAGGTTTCAAACTGTTATAGTATTAGTCTTCACTGGTGTTTTTTTTACTAGGTTTTTATTGTAATTGAACAAGAAGTAGCTTTCGACTTCCCCTGAATGACTAGTGTTTCTAAGTCTGAAAATGTTTTTCTTTGTAGTTTCTTGGGAGCTTTCATGTATGTTAGCATTAAGCCTGATATTTTTTTTTTTTGAAGTTGTAAGGTGAGAGAGTAGAGAGATAAATTATTGACTATTGTGTAGCAGCTAGGTTACTCAGAATTAGTTGAAGTCTACTGTAGGCATATTGAATTTTGTTGAACTGCATATGTAAACTCTTGAGTTTGGGGCTAGTTATAGTCTCAATTTGGATGCTATAACCCTATCTCTAGAGAATGACTTCTAATTTATATTATTCTGCAATTTAAAAATGTGTTGTGGATCCTGTAAAATTAATGAAAACAAATACCTAATATGCCTGATGGACTTCTGTTACATGTTACATCATTTTGTGTGTGTGTGTGTGTGTGCGCGCGCGTGCCCACACAGTTTGAATGTTCCTATAATTTGAAGCTACTACAGAGGTAGATAATGTTGGGAAGTTAAAAAGAGGCACACAATTTTAGAATTGAGTCTGTATAGAATTTATGGTTTTTTGATTTATTAGCTGGGTGTTCTGGAGGCAAATTACCTCTCAAATCTAAATTTCCTTACATGCAAAATGCAAATACAGTGATCCTAGCCCCAGAGGATTAAAGGTGGCTGGTGATATCTGGGTTCTGACTAAGCAGCTAATATTGTTAGTGTCATCCTTTACTTTTTCTTTTGTCTGCTGTCTGAATGTTTTGTCACCATCACTAAGAATAAAGTCCTAGTTCCCGCCAGGACTCACGCTGCTCTCACACAGGGCTCTCAGACCTCCTTTCATAAACATTACCCTCTGCGTTACCCATTGCTCTCTGCACAACTACCCTGGCCCTGGCCTTACCGCCAACTCATTGCCCCTTAGGTTCTTACACATTCTGTGCTGGTTGCCTGAAATTATCTGTTTCATTAGCTCTACTCTTTATCATTTAAGTCAGTTGGCATCTGAGAGCTTCTCCTGATGACTTATATGAGGAATCAACATTGTATCCCTCAGTAAAAGAAACTGTTTCAGTAGGACCCTTGTTTCTCTTAAGTCTTCCTTAATATATAACCAGTATCTAGACTCATAATAAATACCAAATAAATATTTGTTGAATGTTGGAGGAAATATGTAATTTGATCTTTAAATGTCTAGAAAATTCAGTATTTTGAGGTATCTTAAGATTTAGATTTGCAAGGGGATACAAAAGAGGGAGACTTCAGGCACAGTGCATTTATAGATAATAAAGTGGCATGCTTTTTGGTGTTACCTTTTCAACAAGATTTTGCAAATTTATCCATAATGGAAAAGATCAGTATGAACATGTAAAACAAATACTTATATCAAAACCTAATACATTTCCAAATACTGACCCAGCCCCATCTTAGGTTATAAGATTTATATTTGCTTTTTATGGCTTATACAAAAGAAGTCAACATTTTCTGTGAATATCTTCTAGAGCTTTTGTAAATACATTTTCTTTTAGGGCACATATGCTTTTGAATATGTTAAAATTTGCACATCCACAACACCTCATTTGTACTGCTTTACAATGTAATCTAAAACATTTGTGTTTAACTGTACATAAATCTCATTAATCAACAAAAGCTATCTAATTGAGCAAATACTTTGCTGGAAATAAATAATAAACAGACTTTGCTCTGGCACTGCAGCTCTGTGAAACCTTGTTTATCTCTATACAGAATACTGGTATTGTCACATAGAAGATTGGATGTGGTTTTTATTGTTGTTATAGAGAACTAGATAATCCTTTATAGTTGCATTGTGTTTATTGTGGACTATAATTTGCTCCCAGCATTTCATATTTGGTTCAAGGGAATCATCTCAGTAAATTGCAGAAGCCCTTAGTAACATGGCTGTTAAAGTTGAACTTTGGATGCTATTGACATCATCATCATCATTATCATCATCACCAACAGTAGCCAGTTATGAACTGGGCTTTTTAAATCCTTTGAGCTCTATTCAGTTAAATTTTCCATTTTTCCCACGGCTATGTGAAGCATCCTTTTGATGGAGTAAGTCTCTAGCCAGTACTGCGTGTGCTGTGCCACCTAATGCTGCTTATTGTCCTGCTAGTTACCACTTCCCAGTATCTGTTGATGATAAATTTCATTTCCCAAATAATTCATTTTTAGAGTTTTTACTTTGTAATAAATTGGAAAGAAAAAAGCTGTGATTCTCTATCATGAATAGAGAGATTATCTTCCTTTTCACTTAATCTGTTGTACGGTGCTGTTATTAGGGAGAATAATGTTACATGTTGCTTCAAAAGTAGCAGGTTAGGACAGATAAAAGTCACACTAGTTGCTGGGAATTGAACTCAGGACCTCTGGAAAAGCAACCATGCCGGCATAACACTCTATGCATAATAAATAAATTAAAAAAAAGTCACCCTAGTTTATAAAAAATGAATTGTTTCTTTATTGTTACCTAATTTATTGGTCTAATTGACGGATAAGATAAATGCATTTCAATAATAGTTTTACATTCTGTAGAACTTAAGGCAAAGCAGTGGACTTTCTAAAGATGTATTAGGTTCCTACAAGCTTGTTGGTTTGTTTATGGGTTTCTGTCTTGAACTTCAGTAACCTAGTATATTGCCAAGTGAACTTCCTGACTGAAAGTTGAACATCCTATCAGACTAATAAAATTTTCTTTTTCAAGTGGAAAAAGTAGTTTATAGACTAACAACTTTATTGTAACTTAAAGTTACTGATTTAATTAACAAATTGCTTACAGAATTGTAGACTCTTTACACGGAAGTTTATTGATCGGGTGATTTTAATGTTCAGTACAGTGACGTTAACAAATTCATGTTTAGATTTATTATCATTAAAAGTGAATTTCAGCATGACTAAAAGAGGCTGTATACTTATTTCTCCATAAATAGGACATTTGAATTAGCAAACAAGTGCTTGCTGTTTGATTTTGTTTTGGGTTTTTACTACACGAGAAAACTAAACATCTTAAAGACTAGTCTGCCTGCCTTGGTCTCTGTCTCTGCTTGCAATTGGACTTCCTTGGTCTGTTTTATATCATCCTTTTGAAATTGTTTTACCATTTATGTTTTTCTTTTCAAGCTTCATATTATTTTTATAAGTATTTCTCTAACCCATCGTTTGATTTTGGCCAGCAGGGCTGATGTTCTTCCCAGTGATGGATGACATGGCAGTGTAATGATATCATCTGCCAAAGACTGAGCCCAAGTGTGGCTCAGCTACTTAGTTGTGGGATAAGTTAGTCAGTTGCTTAAAACTTAGAGCTTCAACAGTCTGCACTGTAAATTGGGATAGTTATAATCTCCATGAACAGCTAAGAGTATAAATGGGAGCACACGTGTGCCTAGTTTAATGTCTGATATTTGTTAAGCAGCTAATAAGTGTTAGGAATAGAGGAAAATGGTAGTGTGTATCCCCTCATCTTCCCTTCCATCCTTTCTGGAAGTAGAAACTAGTATTTTGTTAGTACTGTGTGTATGTTTATATTTGTATGTGCTCATCTTTCTTGGTATATCTTTAAGTTAACTTGATAAGAAAGCTATTGTTCCCATTTCTTTTGATTTTAAAAATATTTCAAAAATAAATTAAATTTATATTAAATTAAATTTATATCAACAAAAATAAATTCCATAAAATTATCTAGATATAATTATAATACTTTAAAAGCATATTTTAGTAATTTCCCCACCCACTTCTCATTTTTCCTACTTTTCTGACACCCTACCCCCATCCTCACAGACTTTCTTTTTCTTATAACACTTGAAAAACCTCTCGAATATCGAACCCAAATCACTCATCATAGACCAGACACAGTATAAATGAAATTCTGCCCAAATGTCAACACTACACATGTTCCTCTAACTGCCCTGTGGCTGTATAGGACAGTGGAAACAGGATATTAGAAGATACATGGGCTTTGTTCTCAGGTGAGGTTACAGATGAGTTACTAGACCACATAGTCTTGCTGAACTCAGAAGACTGTTTTCTGGAGCCATGCTAGAAACCACACGCAATTTGGGGCTCACAAGAATGTTGAAAACATTCATATAAGTCACCTTTGACAGGGGCATTGAAAGTTAGAAGTCTGTTTCAGAATCTGTTTAAATGTGACCATTTAAGACACTATTGCCTTAAATGGAATAATGTCTATACTGCATAAATGCAAGCTAATAATAAAATACTTTAATCATAGTGGTAGTTTTGTCACCATGATCTAAAAGGGAGATGGAGGTAGAGGAAGTGGTAGAGATCTCTTAAACCTTCCTGTACTATTTTAGTTCCTTCATCTGCAGGCCTCCATTTCACTGGTTTCTAAAAAGGGTCTTAACCAGGGCATCCTAATTCACCAACTAAAAGAAACAGAATCCCTCTTGTGTATTGTAGGTATGCTTTTGTGTCCTGCCAGACTTGGTTTGGTTACAATAAAATCATTATGTAGTTTCCAAAGTAAACTTTAGGTAGTAACTAGGCAGAAGTTGAAGCTAAGGGACAACTTAATTACTAATGGTAGATACAAGAAAGGCTTCTACTCAAGACAGTGCTGAGTAGTTGCCCTGCAGATGCAAGAAGACTGAACAAAGAAGGAAAGGTGTGCTCATGTCTGTGCTCTTGAGAACAGTAGAATGTGTGGGTGGACCTTAGCAAAGGCCGCAGTGGGGAGGAACAGGCAACACCAGCTTGTACTTCCCTGTGTTAAGCCCTTCATGTTCCTTTTATCCATTTCTTTTTTTTTCTGTGTTGATTCTTTTTAAATATTTTTTACTCTCTCCCCTCCTCCTATTCATTTCATCCATTTCTTGAACTAGTATTTGAATTATCATATCCCTGTGTACATATTATAGAGCTAAGATCCAAAGAAGTTAAGACACTTTATAAAATTATGTAGCCAAGAAATTCAGTACTTGGTTTTGAGTCCAGAAATACCAACTCTGCATTATATACATTGTATCTGGCTAACAAGAAAGACACAATGGGGGAGGATTAGGGCTGCCAAGATATACATCCCAGAACAGAAGAGGCTCCTTAACTTGAAGTGTGTGCCAAAACAGATTGAGTAAGAATATGAAATTGGGTGATACACTGTATGCTTCATCCCTGTTTATCTTAAATGCTTAAATACCTTCATCTAGCATAAAACCAGTGTACCTGATGCTTTGCAAGCAAACCCGGATATGGACAACCTTGTGAAGAGTGTAAAGTTAGAAGTGTTGCATGTAGTGACATTTCATTGTTATTTTAATAAATAAAGCTTGCCTGAAGATCAGAGAGTAAAATGGCCCCACTGGTCAGCCTTTCAGACCAGGCAGTGATGACACACACCTTTAATCCCAGTAGCCACGTGAATTTGCCATAGAAACCAGGTGGTAGTGGTGCACGCCTTTAATCCCAGCCCTAGAAAGGAAGGAATATAAAACAGGAAGAGACAGCTGTCAGACACAGTCTCCTGAGATTCCTGGAGACAGAATCGCCATTTCAGACTGAGGTAGAGGTAAAAGCCAGTGGCTGGCTGCTTTGCTTTTCATACCTTCAGGTTGAATTCCAATATCATTTTTTGGGTTTTTATTAATCTTGCAACAACTGTGAACTTTATAGAAGAAACCCACTTGTCTTGAACAAATTAGAGGATAGCAAAACACTGAGAGGGAACTTGTTCCTTTTTGTGTTCACTGGTTTTAAAATGCTTTCAAGTAAACCTGCTCTCCTCATTAAACTGTTTTCTACATTTGTCAGAAAAATAGTTTTATGTTTTTAGTCTTAGGTCAGAAGTTGCTCATGTTTGTACTCATCAGCTTTATTCGTATACCGCTTATGTTCATAATATCACTTAGCAAAGTCACATTTTATCTTTAGAATTTTGGTGTTTTATCTGTTTGGTGCTAGGGATCAAACCCAGGATTTTACAGAAAAATCAAACCCAGGTGTTCTACCACTGAGCCACATAACCAGCTTTTGGTTTCTAAATTTAAAAAAAACAAACAAACTTGAATTTCATAGGACCAGAGCTTCATTTAAAATGGGGTTTTATAAATGTCATGATGAGACTAGTATATATAGCCTTGTAGTTTCCCCTGTATAGTGGACTTCAAGAGTTTTGAAGGTGTCTCCTCTACCTAGTGATTCAAAGGAGTATCTTTTTTTTTTTTTTTTTTTTTTGGTTTTTCGAGACAGGGTTTCTCTGTGGTTTTGGAGCCTGTCCTGGAACTAGCTCTTGTAGACCAGGCTGGTCTCGAACTTACAGAGATCCGCCTGCCTCTGCCTCCCAAGTGCTGGGATTAAAGGCGTGCGCCACCACCGCTCGGCTTCAAAGGAGTATCTTAAGGGGTTGGGGTGACCAGTTCATCCCTTCCTAATGGAACTGAAGTTTGTTAGCATATAGTGTAACCTATTAATAACCCAGTCTTAATAGACCTTGCTAGTATTGAAGATCAGATTGAAGCCATCATCCTGATAGTTCATTATTTGATTATTAGCATGATATTAACTATTTAAAGATTCTAGACTTCCCTGTCTTTATCAAAAGAACATCCTTAGGCAATTTTCTTAAGCCATTTCTGTTCTCTTGCAAAGAGAAAAAGAGGATAGAGATTATTTGTCCTGTCATATGCTTGAATCATCAAAGCTGCGTAAACCAATCATTTTCTGCTCTGAAGGCTCAGAGAGCAGTCAGAACTATTACATCATACTTAGAATACTAAATCTATGCCTGGTAATAGATTTTGTATATTAATGAGATTGCTTACTTGCAGGGAAAATGCTGGTGAACCAGATTCCTGGAGCAGTTTATCCTATGAAATCCCTTATGGAGACTGTTCAGTGAGGCACCATCGAGAATTGGACGTCTACACATTGACATCTGAATCTGGATCACATCATGAACCCCATGGAGATAGTTGTACTGGACATATTTTTAAACTGATGAATATCCAACAGCAGCTAATGGTAAGGGAAAGTTTTCATTTTAGTTACTTGTCTGCCTATTCCCCTCCCGCTGTGAGTCTTGCTATAATTAGAATGTAAATTTATAAAGGATTATTAGTATTCAATGTTGCTATGCTGGTTAGTATTTTGTTACCTTAACACAAACTAGAGCCATTTTGGAAGAGGGAACCTCAGTTGAGAAACACCTGCATCAGACCACAAGGGCTCGGTCCCTGGGTGGATAGTCTGGGGTTGTATAAGAGCGCTAAGCAAGCTGTGGAACTCAAGTCGGTAAACAGGGTTTCTCCATAGTCAGCTCCTGCCTTCACTTCCTGTTTGATTTTCTGCCCTTATATCCTGCAGCAATGAACTATGCCTAGAGTTCTTTCCTTCCCAAGTTAGATTTGGTCATGGTGTTTAAAACAGCAATAGAAAACAAACTAAGACAGTTGCCACTTAAGATACAAAACTGACATTTGGCTTGTAGTAGCAGAAGACTGAGATTTAATTCTTTTTTTTTTTTAACTTATAGAAGACTTTGTTTCCTTGTGTCCTCCATCCCCACTTGCTCTTTTAATTTTTTCGCCTCCTCTTCCACAGTTTCCTGAGGTCTGAGGGAAAGGGAATTGGTGGAGACATGCCATTCAGAACTGAGTTGTTACATGGTCTTAAACGCTCTGCACTTTTCTCTATATTTGTTCCCATCTCCTGCAGGAGGAAGTTTCTCTGGTGATGGCTAAGCAAGATACTGCTCTACGAGTGTAGCGTAGTGTTGTTAGGCGTCATTTTATCGCTCCGTTCCTGTAGCAGAGCAGGAGTATTTATTTTTCCTCTAGGTCCACCTGAGCACTGTGTGGCATAGACTCCATCTCACGAATGGGCCTACATGCACTCAGATAGTAGTTGCTCCCACAACTTTTACGCCACTACCGTACCAGCGTATGTTGCAGGCAGGTCACCATTGTAGATCCAAGGGCTTGTAGCTGTGTATGAACTCAAAGACACAGTGGTGGCGTACACAGGGACTGCACAGGGCTAAACCAGATGGGATTCCAGCACCAAAAGCGAAAATGGACTCAAGTCTTCATCCCTGACCCAAAAGCTGTCTCCAGTCGATAACTGCTCATAAAGGGAAAAAATTGTTTTTTCTAATAGAGCCTCACTGGGTTTATATCCACACTTAAGAGCAGGCCTCATGCCCAGCAATAGGTAACCAACACAAAACAAACAATGTTTGTGTGCAAATGTTTATGTTCCTGTATCTGTATGTTTCCAGGGCTTTTTACTTTGGCTCTTTTTTTTCCTGTTTGTTTGTGTTTGTGTTTGTTTGTTTGCTTGTTTTGCCCTATTCCATTTTGTTTTATATATTTTGTTTTAGGTACCTGTTTGTCTTCTAATGAAAGAGAGAATAAAAGTGTGTGGACTTGGGGAGTTGGAGGAGGGAAACCGTGATTAGAATATATTATATGAAAGAATATTTTCAATCTGTGTGTGTGTGTGCATGTGCGTGCACGTGTGCATGTATGTGTGTCCACCGTTTTTACTGGGCTTGTGTACAGAGCTCAGAAGACAACTTCTATGATTCTGGGTTTAGGGGAATCAAGCTCAGGCTCTCAGGCTTGCATGGCAAGTGCTTTTACTCCCTGAGCCATCTTGCTGGCCCACAGGGCTGGGATCTTTACATTTTAAACTCTTCCCAAATTTCTAAAAGATACTCATACTCACCACAGATGTGCACATGTGCAGCAAGTAGAACACATTTTTTCTGTTATGAATTTTTTTTAATGTTTTAGAATTATAGGAGGCCATAGTGTCTAGATTATTGCTAAAGACCAAGAAGGGAATTGACTCCTTAGGAAAACCCTTTCACCACTGTTCAGGGAATGATGATAGAGCTGCCATGTTTAAATGAATAGTTGACAGTTACAAAGGTCATCAGAAAAATAAGGATTTTATAATCCACTCAAGCACTGAAGATAAAATGGTTGCCAGACATAAAATCATTACAGACTCCTTGGTAGCATTTATTGTGGGTAATATAGACGTCATGTGGCTGCATCTCTCTGCATTTGAGAAGCTAACTTTAGATAATTTTTCCACCCAGTTTATTTCAAAGCTGATTTGATTTGGAAACAGCCTGATAATAATTCTATTTAAGGTCATCTAGGGCCAGCTTGATGCCAGAGGCTTCTTTGGCAACAAGCATTATTTCTGAAACAAGCAAGCCAAAAAAAATTCTACACTAGGATTATATGAAATGGTTTATCCTGCTTTTCTTTTTTTTGGAATATTTTTTATTTTTATGTGTGCCTGTGCAACTTGTACATGCAGTATGTATGCGTGTGCATCATGTGCATGTAGTGTGTTTGACTTGTATCCTGTGCCTGCATTTTATATATCTGTGCACCATATACGTGAAGAGTATATGTCTGTACCATGTGCATGCAGTGTGTATGTATGTCTATGTACCATGTGCATGCAGTACTCTCAGAGGTCAGAAGAAGGCATTGTATATCCTGGCACTGGAGTCCTGAGAATAGAACCCACGTCCTTTGGAAGAGCAGCCAATGTTCTGAATCGCTGAGCCATCTTGCCGGCCTTCTTCTGCCTTTCTGAATGATTTTATTTCCAGCCTACCATTTTCCTTTGAATAGACTATTCTGAAATTACTTTTTCCTCTTTTGAACTCTTACTTAACAGATGGTCCTCTAATTAAGAAAACTCAGCTTGTACATTTCAATGTTACTTTGACCATTCTTTAGACAGCACTGCCCACTTGTTTCTTTAGTCTGCAGTGTTCACCTTTCATCAGGGGCATTGATTTGCTGCCCTAACTTTTAAGTGACGTTTCCCAGGCTAGTATTGAATACTCTTGAGGAATGCAGCATACACGTGTTTAGTGGAAAGTCTGGCTGGGGTATGTGCTAATAAAAAGACGCCAGCAAGGATCACACATTTTACTCTTACCTACAAACTTCACAGCAGCTTTAATGAGAAGGAATAGTCTGATGATATAGACTCAGTATATTTACAGATTAAACATAAGTTAGACATGATAGGAAGTGTCTATAAAATTATTTCAATAACAAATAATAAATGGAGAACAGATATTTTAAATAATTATGTATCAAATAAATATTACTGTAATAGTTGCTGAATTTTGATATTATAAACTCATTAAAGGTTCAGCTCTATTTATTTGTCTTTATTTTCCTAAGCCTTATCTGTATATCTATGATATTTTTATATTTATCTTTAAGATTATTATTAGTTGTGGGGGGTCGCATGTCAGAGAGTAGGTATAAATAAGTGCAGATGCACATGGAGGCCAGAGGAGGCTTTTGAATTCCCTCGAACTGTAGTTAGAAATTGTGGCAAGCTGCTGGATGTAGGTAGGTGCTGGGAATAGAAGTCTCAGGCCCGCTGCAAAAATGGCATGCACTCTTCAACACTGAGCCATCTCCCCAGTCCCCTTTCTGCTTACTTTATAACTTTTGATTAACTGTAATTTTTACTTAGCTTTTCTCTCTCTCTCTCTCTCTCTCTCTCTCTCTCTCTCTCTCTCTCTCTCTCTCTCTCACACACACACACACACACACACACACACAGAGTAGCAAAAGATAGTCTTCATAGTTTATATAACAGTGCTGGGTTCTTTCTGTCAAATTGATAAATTGTGATTGTTTTACCCATTTCTTTCATAATTTTTTGTATTTGTTTATATAATAATATGAAAAAACTCTTAAGGTATGCATGGTAATGTGAGCCTATAATCCCAGTAGTCAGGAGGCAGAGACAAGGGATTAAGTGGTTATGTAGCCAGCCTGTCTACACAGCAAGTTTCTCCTACATAGTGTGGTCTTATCTTAGAAAATAAATAAAACTAAATTACTCACAAATTTTAAGGTGGCAAAAAACTATTTTTTGATAAGAGTTTTAATACCCTCCAACACATAGGACCCTTGGCAGTAGTTGGTAGTATACACTGTCTTTTATTTAACATTTAGTATGGATACAACAAAAACCACTTTTTATCAAACTGATACATAGTACTCCTAATTCTGAATCTACTTAGTTTAGGTATGTTGGGTTGAGCATATTTCAAGGATATAGTTCTAAGACTGAATATTTTGATTGAAAGAGTTTTAAAACTGGTTAGGCTTTGATTTTACATTAATATTTGAGGCAGGTGGAAGTAGACTCTGTTCCTGTAAAGACCTAAGGATCCTCACTGGCTCTCATTTCAAGATGTCAGTTGTGCTTTTTAAAAACAAAGCTTTTGAGGTCTAATTTCAAATCTATTTTTTAATAATGGAAGTCAGTCATTGAGTATAATCTAAATAAAATGTGACATCCCCATGGATACACAGATGTGGTCAGAGGGCAGTGCAGCATTAAACTGAGAAGGATTGGAAAGACAGTTCTGTCCAACAAGACTTTGCTAGCAGGCATCAGTGACATCCTTTTCTCACGATCAGCTTTGTTTTGTCACCCCCCACACACATATTCACCTTTCTTTTCATGGTCAATTTTTTAAAAAGTATCTTTGATTTCCTCCTAGAAAACAAACTTGAAGCAGATGGACAATCTTATGCCCTTAATGGTGACAGCACAGGATTCTTCTAGTGTGCCCAGTGCCCCAGAGACAGACGGCCAGTTCCTTTCCTGTGCACCAGAGCCTTCTGACCAGAAGCCGCTCTCTTCTGAAGAAACCAGCAGCACTCCATGTTGCCGAGGGAGTCTTGAGGGGAAGGCTGCAAGTTCCTGTGATTTGTCAAGTGTGGCTGAGGAAGAAAATGCAGTCTGTGCTCATAAGAAAAATAAAGATGTGGAGAGGAAAGGGGAAGAGGAGGAGCCAGCATCTGCCGTGGACACTGGGTCTGCATCTCATCAAGACAGCTGCCTTCAGAGCACACCCGACTGTGGAGTAAAAGGCTCCGAAGGCCTTCCATCCTTTGGAAACAGAACCGAAGTAACTGGAACAAAAGATTCTGTAGTGGCCACAGGTCAGCAGTCCCTGAGCAGCAGTGGCCATGTGCTGCAGGAAGTCATGGTCGCAGAGCCAGGGGCATGCCAGCATTCCTCTGGAAGGGAGCTACTCGACAGTTCTTCAACAGTTGCTGGTGCCCCAGAGAATGCAGGAGAACTGGAACATAGCTTACTGAACCCAAACGGTACCATCCAGAAGAATAAGCATCAAGTAGGGGAAGTCACAAAGGAAAGATTGGAGAATTCTGTTGTAAGCACAGCTGAGGCGTCTGGTGTTGAAGCTTTACATGAGCCTGTGGAGAAAGCCAATATTACAAACCATGTCATTGCCTCCAGTGCCCTGGGTGCCAACATGCCTGCTGAGTCGTCACCTGCCTTGAGTCCTGGAGAAATCCCCACTGAGAAAAGAGGAAAGAAAACGCAGGAGAGAAGTTGTGAGGAAAGAACTGATGCTCTAAGTGAGCAGAGCTCTCTGATGTCTCCACCTGCTGCAGAAGACACGACTTCGGGTGGACTAGCACCTGATACTCCCCTAGCAGACCTGTGCGAGACACCATCGCCATTGGCATTAACCTATTCTGGGCCAAAACCAGATGGGATACCAAAGCAGGAATCAGAATCTAACTCATGCCGTGCTGCAAGCCCAAACAGCCAGGCACTGCTTTGTTCTGCAGGCGGGGCTGGCACATCTTGTGCCGAGTCTTCGTGTCAGCAAAACACAGTGGCTCCTAGTGGGGAGCTGGTTGTACAGCACTGTTGTGGTAAGGCCAGCCTGCCAGAAAGCACCGGAACGCAGCCAAAACCCTGCACCACCCTCTGCTCAGAAGACTCACAAGCTGACATAGTCACTTGTGACACTGTGAAAAATACCCAGGAGTCTGTGGGGATTTATCCTCTCTGTGTTTTAGATGCAAAGAGCCAGGGAAAAGATTTAAAACAAGATACAACCTTAAATGTGCTTGGGGATGTTTCACATTTGCCTTCAGTTGTCCCCCAAACTGAAAAGGAACCAGTGCCAGACCAGGTATCGCTACCAGGCAGCAGTTTCTCTCTGGCAAGCAGTCCAGAGAGTGAATCAGTAACCAAAGATGACGCACTTTCTCTTGTCCCCTCCCAGAAAGAAAAGGGAACAGCAACTCCTCAGCTCCATAGAGCTATAGCTTGTGGAGATGGCCCAGATGGAGGAGATTCGAGTGATCCCGGGAAGCTAGGCAACGGGGCCACTGGCCTGTGTACACCCTCTGCTGTAGAGCTTCAGCCCAGCATGGGGAACACCAGCCCTGTAGGCCTTGGTGGAGAACAGGAGGGCCCCGGGCCAACAGCGACACCTGAAGTTCTGAGCGGTGATTCACTACAAAGTGTGGATAAAGCTGCTTTAGTCTCTGAGTCTCTACAGCCTGAAGAAAGTGGCAGTCTGGTGGTTCCAGAAAACTCAGCAGCTCTGGGGCAAGATGACAAGGATGAAGCAAGGACGTGTTCTTCCGTTAAAGAAGACGGGAATTGTTCAGAAATGTCAAAGGAAAACCAGATAACAACACCTCCTGGGCAGGAGATACCGAGAGTTTGTGAACAACCTATGTCAGCCGTCTGTGCCGGAGAGAAAGCACTGCAGCCCAGTCACTCAGCAGGCACACCCTCTGCTGGGCTGAAAACAGAAAGTAAGCATAACAAGGAAGTGGCCACACAGGTCTGCCCACTGACTGAAGGTGGGGCTCTGAAAAACCTGGTGCCACCAAAAGCAAGTCTGGCTGCAGATTCAAAGCAGAAAGTCCCGGGTGCAGAGCAGAGCGGCTCATCTCTGTTGTCAGATGCATCTGAGGCCCTTCAGCCTTCTGCTCTGGATGCTAGTGCGAGTGCTCAGATCCAAGGGGAAACGAATGCTTGTGTGGTAAGCAGAAATGTGATGGAGGATGGGCCAGTGCCTAATGCTTTATCAGCTGTTGCTGAGCCCAGAAGAAAGGATACGTCACATTGTGTCAAAGACAGTCCAGTTTCAGAGTTGTTCAATGAAGAGAAGATAATGACTCCAAGTTTGCCACAAGCTTTTCTAGGTGAAGGTGTCACTGGCTCACAGGAAGGCATAACCCCAGAGATAGTGCCACTTGATTGCAAGAGAGAAAAACTGGAAGGAACAGACCTCAGCCGTGACATGAGTAACTCCAAAGAGGCCCCAAACGATGAAGAAACAATGCAGCCTCTTGCCTTGGACCTCCCCACAGAGATAGAACTCTCAGCTCTCAATGACAGTGTCCTCCCAGCTGGCACGAAGCAAGTAACACAGACCTCAGTCCAGGAAAGTAATGCCACCTCTCTACTTGGAATCCAAGTTGCGTGTGTACCTAAGGGAGCGGATCCCATAGAGGAGACCGCCACTCGTATAGTAGAGGCCATCATCAAGCAAGTCAAGGCCTCCAGCGCACTGTTGGCTAAGGGAGAAACCAGTAGTCCATCACTGCCCATCCCAGAGCCTAAGCAGCTGCAGCATGTTTGCACAGAGAGTACGTGTACTTTCCCACCTGGGGAGACCCTGCACATGGATAAGACTCATGAAGAAATCACCGGGAACTGTGTTGTTGAAACGGAGGAACCAGAGAAAATTGTTTCACCTGTGGACAAGCCTGAGCCAGCACCAGGTAAGCTTAAGCAGTTTATAAAATCAGTAGCTTCAGAGAAGCATGTTTCTGTTATGTACTGGCAGGAACGTGGATGTCGTTACTGTTTTAAGGTCTTGCTTGCTCAGTAGTGTAAGTTGCCAAGTTAATAGTCACTACTGTCAGGAAACACGTGTCAACTTGGGTTGGACAGATTTTACTTCCTGTATTATAGACTCAAAGGTTGGGGATTTTTTTTTTAGCCTACACTGTCTGTCACGCTGGAGCTGTTACAGTTTCTAAATCTGGAAGACAGCACCTGGGTCTGAGGTGGTGTTAATCAAGCAGTTTAGTTCTTTTCTTTAGAGCCACAGAACACAGCGCTGAAATGAATGTGCTCAGCTTACAAGTTGGAAACTCTCCTAAGTCATTGTCTGTATGTCTTGTAAGAGAATTTAAAGTCAGGCCAGTTTCACGAACAGCTGTTTCGAGAAGTACTCTTAAAATGAATATCTAAAATGGTGATATGAAGTCATTGGTTAAGTCGGGGGTGTGTACTCCCTCCTTTTCCTGCCTGAGGAACAGACCCCCCAGGTTTGCTGCTTCACTTTTGGGCAGAGTCTGGGAATTCAGAGTCCTGCACAGCACAGGGGCTAGGATACAGGATTTCCGCCCAAGCCCAGTCTGCCGCGCTGCTGTCACCAGGCAGACCTTGTGTCTGCTTATCTTGGTGAAGCAGCTGCACTGAGCAGATTGCTCAACACAAGCAGCCTCTTCATCAGTGAGTAGCCATGTCCAGAGAGAGCAGAAAGAAACCACCATTGCTCAGTGGAATGAACTTGCTCACTAGAACGTCTTATGGTGTTTGAGACTGAGGCTGAAACTGGCGTCAGAATGGCTGATCATCTTGTCTTCTGAAGTTCCTGAAGGTCAGTTGGGTGCAGACATTTCTACACTACCTGCTACCAGCTGGCTGTACCATGCCCCTCAATGCGTTTTTGATAGATTTTTTTTTTAAACTGTTGGCAGTGCTTTTAAGTGTAATGCTTGTTGTGTGTGTGTCGGGGGGGGGGAGGTGTGGAGAGAAATGAACAAACAATAATAAAGAAGTTCCCTAGGAAGATGGGGTTTAAACATAATGCCTGTGCCCCGGTAAAGGGCTTTCTGGCTGTTTTAAAGCCCAACGTCCAGCAGTGGTTAAGTGAGGAAGCTGAGGTGGGACTTTTGGTGACTTCGGGTTTTTGAATTTAGTGCTGTTTTAGGTTGACGTCTATCTCAACACTGAAATGAGGTCTCTAATTCTTAAGACAAGGCACCACGGCAAGTCTATTTTGGGGGCCTTGGCAGGTTGACATTTCAGAAGCATGGGAGTGGCTGTAAGTTGATGCCTTGCTGTTTTCCTTTCTTTGGGTGCTCTGTCCTTGGCCACCCAGGGTGGGATTAGTTCTCCTTCTTGTTCTGTGATCACAATTTGACCTTAGCAACTGTGAACTGTGAAGTTTGTGTCTGCATCACTGGATCAGAAAAGGTAAAATAAGAAAAAGAAACCTAGCAGAATCTTAGACTTTTTGTTTTTAAGTATATACAACTGTAATAAAGATACTAAGAAATAGTGTCTTGAAAATGAATGAGTTCGGGGTTGGTGTACGTAGTGTAGATGGATTACTTGTTTTGTTGCCAAAAGGACTCATGACTGGGTTGGTTCTCAGCCTCCAGCTACAAAAAAAGTAGCCAGTGGTGAAGAAATTGGTGCTTTTCTTCACGAAAAAGCCATGACTGAGGAAAGTCCCTGGTTACGTTGCGTGTACATATGAGTGTGATCTCATAGCCAAGGGTATTTTTTGTGAAGGTTGCCTTCCATTCATGGATTGTTTTTTAGGTCAGGTTTAGCTGTTGATTTGGGAGTAGCCTATTAAAAGAAGGACTTGTGACCTTTGCCTCACTGAAAGCATTGATTGGTCACTGTTCCCCGAATGTTGGTGGTGCTTAACCAAACCAAGCTAATCTTGCCGTCTCAGTAATCAATGTCTACAAGTTGTACTGGTCCATATTTTTGTTGATTACATATAGAAAAGTTGAGGTTATGTTAAAAATCACATTCCTGGGTGCAAAAAAAGCCATATATATCCCCCTATATACACATAGTTGCTCTTTCTCTCTTAGAAATATTTTCTTTGAGGGATTTTTGTAAAAGGATTACTTCTTTTTAAAAAATAAATAAAACTTGAGTGTATGAAAGCTAACAGATTTTTGTTCTCTGGGCAGACAAACTTGGCTACCTATTTTAAATTACTAGTAAGATTGTATAATTATAAAAGAAAAGACAGTAGAAAGAATTGTGAATGTTCTTTTGTTAGGAATGTGACTTTCCCAATCAAAGATCTTGTAGAGGGTCACAGTGCTGTTAGTGTAAATGAGTCCTAACGTGAGTTATTATTTGATGAGAGAAGCCTCAGTCTTTCAGATGGGGATTGTTTTTATTGCCAGAGAGGTAGCATTGCTAGGTTATTAACAACACATGGAAATGAGGCAGAATTTCCATTTATACTTGGAAAATTAAGGTAAATTTTGACTATTCAATCATTGTTTCCTCTTTAAAGAAGTGTCAGAAGTCTAAATTTTCCTTGAACATCATTATTATCACTTCCTGCTTTTGTTGACCATGTGGCCTGGTAAGAGAGACTATTACTGTTGGATCTGCTGAGAGCATGGTCAGTATAGGACAGACTGTTTCATACTAAAACAATAACATAAAAACCAAAAAAATTGTTTTTGGTTTTTTGTTTTTTGTCAGAAAGAAAAGAGTGTCTGATTCTCTATATTTTGCTTTTGGAAGGAATGATATTTTTAAAAACAATTTACCTAAATGTCCAGTCTTATTGATTAAGTTGATGGTATAGATAAGGGTCTAAGATTTTATCTCAATTTTAATGGCTTTTCATTTTCTCTGTACAGATATATTTTTCTATAATGGTGTCCAGAATGTACTGACTTATTTCAGATATTAGTCTGCACCCTTATAGTTTATGAATTTACTGTCACATGAGTTCTCATAGATTTTCATGAAAAATCATTAATGAAATGAACTCTCAGTAGCGGATGAGTTGAAACTCCTTTAGCTCTATACTCATTTAAAGCTGGGAACCATATAAGTACTAGCTCTATGGGGTCATAAATGGCACCCGCTCCTGCCATTTAATAGAAAAACAAACAAAACAGATGAAACCCAGAGTTTGTTGTGTAAATTCAAAAGCACATAGGAATTTTCTTTAAAAAAAAAAAAAAATCAAATATACTGTCTCTGAATAACCCGTATTCTCTTCAGAAATGCCAGACACTAAAGCTGAAGATGAAGTGGATTTTCTGAATAAGACCAGAGCTCCTCCTGAGCAGGAGGCTGTAGGAAATGGAACTACCACACCCAAGATGAAGCAAGGCCCTGGAACCCAAGCGGTAAGTGGCATCTGCGGGCCTGTGTGGACAGAGCGTTGCGCCTTGGTCTGCTTGTTGATCCGTAGCCTTAGTTTAGCGATAGGTTGGTTTACACCAGTGGTTTTCACTCTTCCTTCTTGTTCCGCTTCTGGAAAGAAGGGTTGTCTTTGTGCGGCTCGTGTTGGTGTCGTCAGAGCTTCGAAATCGCTTCCCGACGTGAATCCTTTGGGCATTACAACTAAACGTTATTCCTGTGAGCGCAAGACCTTAAAACTGGCCAACACATTTACATTGACACAAGAATTTATACCAAAATGTATGTCTTCATTTTGGAGGTCACCATAAAGTGTCTAAACTATGAGGAATATCATTATTAGCAAAGAAAAAAACATTGAGTAAGTATTTGTGTAGCAGCTTTATGAAGATACATACATTAGCAACACCACCATTCAAATAAAATATGCTTAGTAGCTTTTTATATTTATAGAACTGCATACCTGCTACTGCCTGTTTTATCTTTTGAGATTTACTCGTGTATGTTTGTTTTGCTCGCATGTATGTATACCATGTGTGTGCAGTGTCCACTGAGCCTTCTATCCAGCCTGATTGTTTATGTTCTTGGTGTGACATCGTCATCTCAAAAGCCCTATGCCCATTGCAGTCTGCCCTGCCTTTCTTACTTCCACTCACCAGACAGTCAGGAACCTGATTTCTCTTTTTAGACATTTGACTTTTCTTGAACTTCATATAAAGAGAATTATAGAGCATGTGCTCATGACGTCTGGCTTCAGTGGCTTAGCCTAGTATTTTAACGTTTTATTCGTGTTGCATCATTGATTATTGTCAGATAGTATTTCATTGTAAACATATACCATCGTAGCATGATTAATAAAAACCCAGAGATAGACATTGGGGTTCAACCTGAAGGTCAGAAAAGCAAAACAGCCAGCCACTGGCTCTTACCTCTACGTCAGGCTGAGATGGTGATCCTGCCTCCAGTAATCCTCAGAATGAGATGGAGCTGAGACCTGTCTCCTCCCATTTTATATTCCTCTCTAGGGCTGGGATTAAAGGTGTGTGTCACCAGTTCCTAATCTGTAAGGCTGACCAGTGGGGCTGTTTTACTCTGGTCTTCAGGCAAGCTTTACTAAAATACAAATGAAATATCACTACATACCATTGTAAATAAGGTATATATTTTGGAATGCTTTGTTTTTGGAGCTGTTAGAAATCATGGGACTTTTATGGACACACACAGACACATTACGTAGACAAGTTTTTGTGTACATAGTAGTGGAATTATTGGGCCATGTAGTCATTCCAAATTTAATATTCAGAGTTTTAAATTTTTTATTATTTTAATTATTGGGAAAGGAGTATGTGAGCATGAATGCAGGAACCCCTGGAGACCAGAAGAGTGTGTGGGATCCCTTGGAGCCAGAGTGATCTGGATGCTGTGAGTGGAACTTGGTTTCTCTGGAAAAGCAGCATATGCCCCTAACCACTGAGCTGTCTCTTCAGCTTCTTCAGTAGGTTTTTAAAAGCATTTCCTCCTGGTTTAAAGTTAATAGCTTTCAGATCAAGGAAACTTGCTAAGAAGACTTTGTGTTTTATGCTTTGAATTTTGTGCTGGCTAAAGACAGACTTTTGGAAAGCCGACCAACAAGTTAATGTGCTCACATACACTGTCAGTGTTCCTTGGCTAGACCTGACAGTGTTTGCCTTTCAAAGGCTAAAATGGCATTTTTCATTAAGATTACCACAGTAGGTAAACAGAACTGTACCATCCCAAACCGCTTGACATTATGAGATGATAACAAAGCCTCATTTTATTGGAGTACGGTGGTAAGATGGTGCTGGCTGTTCCTGCCCACCACTTGCTGCAGATAATATTCCTGACTAGTGCCTGGGTGTTTACTTGTATAGCAAGCATTTTTCAGATAAATGCTGCTTTTGCCCCAGGGAAGAATTGGGAATATAAGATTTGTGGGTGCATGTGTCTTTGATCCAGAAAGTCCCTCAAAAAAAAGGAAGGAGCAAACTCAAGTCCTTGAATCCAGACACTCTAGTTTTGTTCTTTCCTAGTTCTTTTCTTCTTGTTTCTTCCTGTAGTTTTAGGGGTTGAAAGAAAGAATACACTGCTGGTTGCTCAGCATACCTCATTTTCCTGAAAAGGAGTAGAGCCTAGAAGAATCATGTGACTGGCATCAGAAGCAGGTGGAGTCTGGAGCTAGTTCTTCTAACTTAGGATGTAGAGAATCTCTTACCTTATACTTTGTGTCCTTGTCTCCTGGGATATTTTTCAGGTGCAAAGGAAGTTTTTGTGTCGGCATCATTATTAAAATACTTAAAGTCTGACCACCACTCTCCTTTCCTCTCACTGTTGTGCTGTGAACTGAAAGAAAAACCCATGGACACAGACTTTTAACATTTCCTGTGTCTTCCTCTCTTCCACTTTAATTCTTCTCTTTTTATCCATTAACTATATTTTCACTGTGTCAGAAGAGAGCAGGAGTCTGTAGGAAAGTTTTAGTTTCTGTGGGACATATATATACAGTCTTTGCCCTAGCTTGTCCCCTTGCTGGCACATTGGGAAAGCAACAATACATGGAATGTTTCTGTACTTCAGTGAACCTTGTTTTAGACACTGAATTTTGAATTCCATATGATGTTCAGAGCATTTAATATTTTTGCTTTAAATCTTTTCAGTCGTTAAAAAATAATAAATCTACTCTTAGATTTTTTTTCAGGGAGTATACACAACCAATAGTAGACTACTGGCAAGAAGTGTGTAAACTTCTGGCAAAAAGAATACTCCGTACCAGTGAAAGTTGAGCAAGCAAGCTCTTTGTTTTTCCATTCCCTTCTCTCTTCTTGATTTTTCTTTTAAAAAACAGTAAGTTGGGCATAATGCTACACGTGTGTAATTCCAGTACTTGGGAGGCTGAGGCAGGATAATTGCCATGAATCAAGGCCAGCCTGGGCTATGTATATGAAGACTTGCTCTTTAACACAACAACAACAACAAAAATGTTCTCTTGTATAACCTCTAATTACTACACTGCAAATTGGGTTAGAGAGCTCAATTCTGTCTGAGCTAGATTTTTGGTTTAGCTCTGTATAACTCAATTTTCTCATCTCTGTTCATCATCTTAGCCTTAAAGTTCTAGTGTCTGTATTAAGGAAAGGGTTGACTGAGTTTGTGATTGTAGTTGGGGGTGGAGTGGCATTTGTTTAATGTTATTTAATCCAGACTTTCTGACACATACCCAGGTTTTGTTTTGACCTTGGGAATAAGCCAGTCATTGCTTCATTGAATTATTGCTTCATTGACTCATTCTCTTCCAAACAGAAAACAGAACAAATACATTTGTCTGATAACCTGCAAGACAAGAGTGATAGGGAATTTGTGGCAGTTTGCTAATAAATATAAATACAGAGTTTATTTAAAGAGAAACCTGTGGTTGAATTCCTGTTTTCTTAGTCCAGTGATCTGGTGCTTGATCTGCCAACCAAGCTGTCCATATTTCTCACTTCTTAAGACTACTTAGCATGTGCTAGAAGTCCGACTTTGGAGAATGAGTGCTTTAAAATCGTGGTACGTACAGGGCTCAGGCAATATCAAAGTTGATGTCTCCTTGTAGTCTCAGGAAAAACTTGAATGTTAAATGCCACAAAGTTCTCAAAATCTCTAGCTTGAAAATTGTTCACAGTCCAGCAGGCAAAACTGATAATCTGCTCCTAAGGGTCACTCACATATGGCACTTCGTGACTGTGATTTGTGAAGTATTGCCACAGTTTTATTAGTAGTTCGAATCCAGTATCAGACATTGCTTCCTCTTACATAACTTGCCTAATTTCAGGGGTCTCTAGATTGTCTTCTGGTGATCCTTTCACCATTGAGGGTTGGGGTGGGGTTGCTGAGAAAAGTCTGGCATACAAGTACAACTCCAGTTGAACATAACTATTATTACTTAATAACTTTAGATTCTGATGGCCTGCCATTCAGATAAGGAGTAGACGAGGATTCAGACTCTGTTTCTATCTACTGAGCTTACATGATAAAAGCTTCAGGAATAGCATCATACAGTAATTTAAGTTGGGAGTTGTAAAACTTGGTTTATTTCTGAGACCTTAAAAATTTGAAAGAACATCTTATTGAAGTCATTTGGGATAATTAAATGTCTTGTTTCACCACTAGTTAAATTGTCACTTGGGCTGTAACCCAAGCTTGTGCTGTGAAATGTTTCTGTTATGCTCTTCTTTCCTGAAGAGTCATCCTAAGGTGTGCACTTGGTTTAGGGTGAGTGCTTTATTCCATACTCCAGTTCTAACCCGCTGTGTCAACTCTTCGTGCTGTCTATTACAGTAGGAGAAATTTCTCTTTCTGTTTGAGCATCTAAGTTGATTGTTTCCTAATATCTTGCATTTTTTTCCTCCATAAAGTGCAGCATGCCAAATGGGAAGCGGGAGAGATGGTATTATGTTTGTACTTGGAGAAACAGAAGCCAGGGGACCGTTTACCTGGAGAGTACGATCCAGTGGAACCAGGGACACATTTCTGATTCAGCTTTCCTTTGCTGTAATCTAAACGCCCCTTGTCTAACAGTGGTCTTTTATTTGTAAGGTATGGCCCAGTTCATTCAGAAAGAGCTTGCTTCACTGTGGTATCTGTTCATTGAGGCTCTGTGAAATAATACCTTTCCCAAATGCTCATTGCATAAGCTTATTAACCATGTGGAACAGTTAATCCTGAAAGCCAGTGTATCTTGTCAGGATGCCCATGGGCCTAGCAGCCAAACACTCCAGAGCAAATACTTCCAAGGACAACTATAAAATCCCATATGTTGAAGATTAGGTTACTGGGAAAGTATACTTTTGTTTAATGTATTTCCCAAATCAAGAAAGCACTTTCAGTCAGAATTCCTATTTTGTAGTTAGTCATCTAGACTTAAGATTAACTGAATTTCTATTCTTAGTTATTTTTTACAATATTAACTTTAATGTTCAAAGCTATGATCACTGCAGCCTTGGTCTTGGATTGCCTCCTATTAACATCATCTAGAGTTCTCTGTCCTTTTATCATTTTTAATGGGAACACCATGTTTTCTTCTCTCATCCTGAGGGGTAAGCTGTTGTTTCCACATGTCCAGGAGCTGAATTAGAAACATCTCTGCTTCTTGTTGTCTCTTCACAGCTTTCATGCTCAGTCGCAAGAGGAACTTACCGTAGTTGCAGGACTACGTGGTGACTTAGAATAACACTTTCAAGATAGCTTTCCACCATGCCACTGTACTAAGAGTTTTCAGTTTTTAAAAAGGACCTTTGAAGAACATGGCTGCCATCATATTCACATATGTGTTTGTGCTCTTTTTGTCCCCTAGTAAAAGTCAAATTGGCCTCTTTCTGAGTTGCCAATAAATTTTCTCTACACACATTTGACATTTAAAAAAAACCAATTCCCTCCCCCTTAATTATTCCTTTTGGGTACAATGCAATAGCCAGCATCAGCCACAGGGAAGCTTACTTCTGAGTTTTGGGACAGCTTTCTCTAAGTTCTAAACTGGAGAGTTTCCAGGAAAATTTTTCAGTCACTGTTTCTGCAGATTTTCAGTGTAGTTGTGGAAAAGATAGGCCTCCAGAAGATCTCAGACTGTAAAACCACATTGGCAAAACTCTTGCCTTTGTGTAGAATTATCCGGAGATAGCATGTATAAGGATAGGACTTAATGATCTGGTTATACATTTTTAAATGGCCTTGACTGATTTAATTCCCAGGTCTTTATTTTTGTATGTATACTGGTCTTAGATACTCTCTAATGTTTGTTCTAGCTCTTAGTTTTGACCACACATAAAAAGCCTCTGTGTTTGTCTGAAGTGTAGTGATGTTTCCTGGGCAATATACATATAGTGCAAGCGATTCTGGAATTCTACTGGAAAGAACATAGAATCAGGAGTCTGGTGGTGGCCTTTGCCTGCCAGCCTGCCTACCTAACATAACTGACCTGCAAAGATCCTAGAATCACCTACACTGCAGAAATAAGCCAGTTTGCAAGTAACTGATCTAGTAGGTACCCAAGGTTTAAGAAATTTGAATAGGAAAGTAAGAAAAGTAGCATTTACCACAGAAGTATGAATAATGCAAGTGTTCAGTAGTGGTGAAGCACATGGGAATTAGTAGTGTTTCTGCTTCAGTATCTCCATTCGTACAGTGAAAACGTACCTTCTCCTTACCTTTTGACTCCATGCACTGATATGGGCGTTCTTCCATTCCGAGAACTCCTAAAGCTCTGTCACTGCCTTTAGATAGAAACAGTGTGAAGACACAGTTTCTAACTGCTTACACCAGTGCACATGTAGTATTCCCCAAAAAAACGTTAGCTGGTAGGAGCTGGCAAGATGATTCGGTGAATACGGACACCTGTAGCCAAACCGGCATACCTGAATTCCATTCCTGGGAGCCCATGTGGTGAAAGGAAAGAACTGACTCCCCAAAGTTTTCCTTTGACTTTCATGTGGGTGCACGTGTACACACACATGAGGGGGTGAGTAAATAGATGTAGATATAAAGATATAGATTAAATAAAAGAGCATGGAACTAAATAAAATGTTAAGTATTTAAAGTTCTCTGTGTTCCAGATTTGGTAACTATAGGAGTCTGAAATATTTAAGAAATAATTGTTCTCATGACATCTGGATGTAAGGAATTTTAGTGATCATAAGGTTATATATACCCTTAAAGTCGACAAGGCATGAAGGAATTTTACCCTAGAAACCCCAGAACACCAAGCATTGTCTGCCCGACTAACTAGTGGCCCAACTATTTCCTTTTAGCCTACCTTAGAGTTCACCCCTGTCACTGAAATAAGCCAGGTCATCCAGAAAGCTCCCCAGTAAAATTTCTCCAAGAACACTATTTGTCATCGGGGAGATCCATAGATAGGACTATCTCTACTGCTCAGTTACCTTCCTCTATTTCATTGATTCTTTTAGCCCTTGTTCCCACTCCCATACTTGGGAGGAATTATGGGAAGGACACAGATAGATATGTATTCTTAATCCCTTTTATAGCCACTAAACTTTTGCATCTGCTGCACTATATATAGCTTTGAATACTTCCTTCTAGCAAATTGCCATCTGATAACAGGTTCTTGGAGGCTTGTGGCTGGACCATGTGCTAATCACACTGTGGAGTGATCTAGATACATTTGAAATTCCATCCACATCATCTTCCCAGAGGACAGCATCATTCTTTTTACATATGCCTGTTATAGTTGCATCCCTGAAGTCTAACGAAAATAGCTATCTACCTTGAAGTTACCATTGTTTCCAAGTGAGCAGCCTGCACGAGTCACATAGCAATCTGATTTGCTTACTGATGTTTTCTAACAGTGTGAAAAGAGAAACAGTCTCGTGCTTTCCATTTTCGTCACTCGGGATATCTCCTGGTAGACCTGGACAAAGCAGAAGTGTAGGGTCTCTTTTCTAATACCCGTTTTCTTGTGCTGCTATGAAAACGGTAACTTCTGGGAAATGTGCTTTGGCCAGTTTTGTTTCTTTTTATGTGTTTGTAAGGATATGTGCACACATATATTAAGGGTAGAAGTCAACCTCAGATGTCATTCCTCAGACATCCACTGCTTTTTTCTCTTTTTTTCTTTTTTCTTTCTTTCTTTTTTTTTTTTTTGAGACAAAGGAGACCCTCAGTGACTTGGAATTTATCAATTAGGCAAGACTGGCTGACTAGCAAACTGTAGGGATCTATCTTTCTCCACCTCTCCAGTGCTGACAAAGAAGTATATGCACAGCTGGGTTTTTGATGTTGTTTTGTTTTGTTTTCAATTAAAATACAAGCTCCCCAACACACACACACTTCAAACAAACATGGGTTCTGGAGAATCAAATTCACATCTTGATGTAAAACACTTTACCTAATGATTTATCTCTTCCAACCCAGCTGTTTCTATTTTGACATCATTAACTTATCTATTAACCATCCCTCCTTCTCTTGTATTTCTTTTTTCTCCTGAACTGTCTATAGACTAGTGTCTTTTTAAGCAGAAGGCCTTATAGATGAGAGGGTTGGGCTTTGGTCCCTCCTGGCTGATGAGACAGGTCATTGGATGACTCCTGGCCTTTGGAGATTGGGTCGGGGCCTGGGCCATTCTGGAGACCAGGAGTGTTTGATGAGAGGCCCAGAATCAATGCAGTGTGCAGTCTTTACTTGAAGGTAGAAATACATTTACTCTAAAGACCTTAGGGATATTTTCTTCTTATTCTACCCTTGCAAGGCTGGAACTTATGGAAAGCCCTAGAACATTACATTGGCAGTTGGGAAGAGAGAAACTATATATATATGTCTATTATGAGTCCTTCACTTTAGACACTTACAGTGAAATTAAGACAATAAATTGTAATGTTGGAGTATGTCTTTTCTTTTAAGGGATAGTGCTGTTGCGTAGTTACCAAATATATTTGCCTTTTACAAATCTCTACTGTTTTGTGTGCTGAACATTGTAATAGAAACAAGATTATATGAAAATGGGTAAAGTAAGATTTGGACTGTCCCTCAGGAAGGTTTGTTGGGAGAAACTGGTGAATGAGGTACTGACATAGGAGCCGGGTGGACCTGAATTGCCTTGTTTAGGTCTTGCTTTACCATACTCCTCCTATGTCTTGAATTACACTGTCAGACATTAAGTGGAACTCTGTAGAAATAGTTCAATCAGGATTTTCCCCATTGACAACATTGCTTTTCTTAAAATAGGGAGTCAGTATTTTCATTACAATTCTAGAACATGATGTGTATATCATGTATTTCTTTTGTGTTTTTGTTTTGCCATGGAGCAGTTCCTGTCCATAATGCCTATGTGCACAACACAATAGACTTTGTTCCTTCTTAGGAGTCATTAGATTTCCCTAATAGAATGATGGAAATGGGTATTGGAGCTCTGGCCATCCTCTCGTTAGTGCTGAACCCTGGTGCTGTGTCTGCTTCACATCAAACCCAGTGAATTGATTTTCTTCTGGGCCTGCTTTCTTAGAGTCAAGAAAGGAATGAAATATTTACTTGACCCTTTTACAATTGCTGCTACAGCTGACCCCATTAAAAGGAATACCCTACAAAAAGAGAATGCATGTATATTCTAATTAAGGCTGTGATCTATAGATTTTTGTCTTTGGCTTACCCTTACCCCTCTCCCACAACCTTTTAGGCTTCTGTGAAATCACCAGAGATGCTTGCCATTGGTGAGGTGTGGTGGGACACATTTTTAATCCCAATAGTCAAAGGGCAGAGACAGGTGTAGGTGTATCTGTGACTTTGAAGCCAATATGGTCTACTTAGTGAAACCCAGTCAGCCAGGACTACAAAGACCATTTCAAAAAAAAATAAAACAAAGCAAAAAAGAGCCAAACAAACAAAACTGTTACTAATACAGAGAGGATGGCTGTCAGCTGCTGCTTTGGTCTCATACTGGAAGATACTGGTAGTTTTAGCTGGCTTTAGGGAAGGTGGTTGGAGTGGGTGAAGTGGGTAAACCCATGCCTTAACATACCCAACTATTTTATATTGCTTATGGGAATCTATATTTTTATATGCCTGTTTCTTGCCATGACACTGAGAAGGAGCCAAAGGTTAATAAATAAATGCATATCCTTTAATGACTAAGACCCCAAGTCTGTCTTGTTGGTGTGTGTGTGTTTGCACACACATGCGTGTATGTGTTTCTGGAGGGGATGCTAAGATAGGGTCTCACATAGCCTAGCTGGGGCTGGCCTGGAACTTGATCTGTAACTGAGAATGCTAATGAGATTTGGATTCTCCTGCCTGTACTAGAATTGCGGATCTGCATTGCTGAGCTCAGCTGAACTAGTCTTGCTGTTCCTTTAGCTTTGAACTCTTCCCTACTGGTTATTTGATACCACTCTCTGCAGAAACTGACTTTTGTGAAAAGCTGTCTTGATTTTTCTTTTAAGTTCTTCTAGATTAGTTAGTAGAATCTTAGGGGAATAGAAAGGAAAGGAGCAAAAAACAGAAGGGGAAAACGGAGAAATTAGTGTGAGGATGGGAAAGAGAAAGATAACTGAATTTTCGTTACTGAACGGCATGTACCACACAGCCATAATAAAGTTAACTGCAAAAACTCTGAAGTTCAAAATGGCAGTCAGCAAATACCTTCAAAGCTAGTCTGCTGTAAAATACAGTGGGTAAATTTCAGCAGCTGCTGCTAAATGGGAGAGCTGTGGGTCATCTTTACTGTAATAGAACTGTAAACGCTGATTTACATTTTCACAAAATAGATGTGCATTTTGGCTTTTTATGTAAAATAAGCATTTTTGTTGATTCTTTTTTTTCTTTTTTTGTTTGAAAAAAAATTTCCACCTCCTCCCAGCCTCCCATTTCCCTCCCCCTCTTCCCCTTCCTCTCCCCCTCCCCCCACTCCTTTCCCCCCTCCCTCTCCAGTCTGAAGAGCAGTCAGGGTTCCCTGCACTGTGGAAAGTCCAAGGTCCTTCCCCCCTCCATCTAGGTCTAGGAAGGTGAGCATCCAAACTGGCTAGGCTCCCACAAAGCCAGAACATGAAGTAGGATCAAAACCCAGTGCCATTGTCCTTGGCTTCTCATCAGCCCTCATTGTCCACTGTGTTCAGAGAGTCCGGTTTTATCCCATGCTTTTTCAGTTCCAGTCCAGCTGGCCTTGGTGAGCTCCCTATAGATCAGTCCCTCTGTCTCAGTGGGTGGGTGCACCCCTCGTGGTCCTGACTTCCTTGCTCATGTTCTCCCTCCTTCTGCTCCTCATTGGGACTTTGGGAGCTCATTCCGGTGCTCCAATGTGGGTCTCTGTCTCTATCTCCATCTCCATCCATTGCCAGATGAAGGTTCTATGGTGATATGCAAGATATTCATCATTATGACTATAGGATAGGGCCATTTCAGGTTCCCTATCCTCAGCTGCCCAAGGAACTAACTGGGGACATCCCCCTGGGCACCTGGGAGCCCCTCTAGGTTCAAGTCTCTTGCCAACCCTAAGATGGCTCCCTTAATTAAGAAATATGCTTCCCTGCTCCCATATCCATCCTTCCTTTATCCCAACCATCCCAATTCCCCAAGTTCCCCCCATCCTCCCCTTCTCACTTTTCTCTCCCCATCTCCCCTTACTCCTATACCACCCCACCCCCAAGATCCCAATTTTTTGCTCGGCAATCTTGTCTACTCCCCATATCCAGGAGGATAACTATATGTTTTTCTTTGAGTTCACCTTCTTATTTAGCTTCTTTAGGATCACAAATTATAGACTCAATGTCGTTTATTTATGGCTAGAAACCAATTATGAGTGAGTACATCCCGTGTTCATCTTTTTGGGTCTGGGAGTTTTCGTACAGTATATTTTGATCATATTCACCTTTAACTCCTCCCCTAAATTCCTTCCAGTTTTCTTAATAAATAATAACTTTTATATATATTTCCCTCCACTTCCTCCCCCATCCCCTGTACATACTGTTTTGGTAACCATAGCAGAGAGTGAGAACTGAGTTTTGTCCAACAGAGAAAACTTTATGAAACATGTGCTGTAATTTTACCTTCCAGTCTTTAGCATTGTGACTTGTACCTCTTCATGTTACCTTCGCCAGGATTAAATACTAAGACCATCTTATTAAATGAGACAGTTTCTACTCTAGAAAATGTGACAAGTGCATAGTGTAAGTTTTATGTAGTTGACAAATAGCTGGAGGTTGCATAGAAGTTTGTTATTCTTCTAAATTAGTTGGTTTCTTAACTGCTAAACAAAATCCATTGTGTGTGTGCATCTGTGTTTGAATGTCTCTGTACATCCTTAATGCATGCATGTAGAGGCCAAGGGTTGATGACATATGTTTGTCATGGTCACTTTCCACTTTGTTTTATTTTTCTTTACATTTATTTACTTTGTATATGTGTTTTTAATAAAGCAAGTAATAATGAAATAGTAGCCATGTCTACATGTGCCATTGCATGTAGAGGTTGGAGGACAACTTATGGAAGTCAGTTGTTATTAAGATATAGATCCTAGGAATTGGATACAGGTTTTTGGCGAGCATTATTACCGGCTAATCAGACCGATCTACTTTACTTTTTGAGACAAGGTCTCTCACTGAACCTTGAACTTAACTGATTCTGCCACACTGACTGGTCATTCAGTTCCAGGCATTCTCTTGTCCCTGTCCTGCCATCTTAGCCGTGTGTGTGTGTGTGTGTGTGTGTGTGTGTGAGAGAGAGAGAGAGAGAGAGAGAGAGAGAGAGAGAGAGAGAGAGAGAGAGAGAGAGAGAGATACACAGAGCCCCAATGCTGAGGTTATAGATGCTCACCTCTATACCTAGCTTTTACATGGCTGTTGGGGATCTAAACTCAGGTTCTCATGCTTACACGGAAGTGCTTTATCAGCTGAGCCACCTCCCTGTCTTCTTGAGTCAGCATCATCAAGGCCATCCCTGACTGCTAAGTGTGCCAATACTACTAGCAGTGCAGGGACTTGCACAAGAGTCCTTCTACCAGGTTACCTTTTGACCATTTGCTGCTCCCAAGAGTGAACTGAGAAGAAGTTATATTTATGAGCTATTTGTGGGTGCTGGGAAGTGAAGCTGAGTTCTCTGGAAGAGCAGCCAGCGCTCTTAACTGCTGAGTCATCTCTCCAGCCCTTCTAACTCTTTTATGTATGTGTATATTTTTAGAAAGCTCCTACAATAATAAGTTTCCATATGACTTTTTGGGGGGAGGGTCGTTGAGTGGGTTTTGTTTTGTTTTTAAAGACAGAGTTTTACTGTAGCTTTGGAGCCTGTCCTGGAACTAGCTCTTGTAGACCAGGCTGGCCTCAAACTCACAGAGATCCGCCTGCCTCTTCCTCTTGAGTGCTGGGATTAAAGGTGTGCACCACCACCACCTGGATCATATGACTTTTAAAAATGTCTTTTATGTTAGTTGTTCCTTCCCATGTTCCTCATCTACCCTGCCCTACTAGCCTCTTTCCCCTTAAAACCTTCAAATACCATTATTCCCTTTTAACTCATTATGTCCCTGCATTCTGTCTTCCTTCCCTTACAGCACATATTTACAATCGTTGGTGTATGGTTGAGAGTCTTATAAGGAAAGGGAATACAGAAAATCCTAGCAAAGCAGAGACCTAGTTAGTTAATGGTTTTCTATATTGCTTATCTGAATTCTACATCTAAAAATTCATTGCATCCCTTTCTTTTAAAATCTTTTTTTTTATTAATTAATTTATTTAATTATTAAAGATTTCTGCCTCTTCCCCGCCACCACCTCCCATTCCCTCCCCCTCCCCCAATCAAGTCTTCCTTCCTCCTCAGCCCAAAGAGCAAGCAGGTTTCTCTGCCCTGTGGGAGGTCCAAGGACCACCCACCTCCATCCAGGTCTATTAAGGTGAGCATCCAAACTACCTGGGCTCCCACAAAGCCATTACGTGCAATAGGATCAAGAACCCATTGCCATTGTTCTTCAGTTCTCAGTAGTCCTCTTTTAAAATCTTATTTTCTAGTTTCATAGAAGAACAAAGCTTTAAGTTATGTTAGTTAGGGGGGCAAAATTTATACCTTGGCAGGGGTAGATACTAAAACTAATTGGTTGTTGGAGAGATGTCTTGTTGGTTTGGATCACTCTTTGCTCTTGCAGAGTACCTGGGTGGGTTGGGTTCCCAGCACCCACATGATTGCTCCCAAGCATCTATAACTCCAGTTCTAGGAAATCTGACACTCTTCTCTGACCATTGGACAACCGGGTGTGTTTATGCTGCACATTTATACATGCAGACAAAGCACTCATACACCTAAAATAAATGCATCTAAAAGGTTTAAAATCAGGGAAAAAATGGAACACTCCCTGTGGGTAACCTATTACTTTGCATATTTAGATTGAACCAAGAAAGCTGGTTACTTCTCTGTCTATGTAGTTTTTGAATAATTATGTTTTTAATAAAACAGAATGGTTCAGAGATGTTTAAAATGTCTCATAAAAGCTGGAGGCACAAAGCCATTAAGCATTAAAAGCCAGGATTAATCATTTAAGTCTGAAATGAAAATGTTGCTCATGTGAAACATATAAACAATAAGCCAATTAAATAATCCTGTGTTCTTTTGAATATCCTCATGGGGAGGCAGAAAAAAGATGCTAATTTTGGTCTTAGAGATGACAAATTGAAAGGATGGCAGAAACCTTACATATGACCTGATCCATTCTCTATTAGGAGTTCAGAGGTTCAGAGAGCTCTCGTGGTAGCACAGCTAGCCTGAAACTTGGGTTCTTTCTCCTTTCTCAACTTCTCAAGTGGCATAGGTTATCTGCATATATGATTCAGTTTGTCATTGGAGTAAAGGAAGGTATTCAGAACAGGCGGAGAGTTTATTATTCTGTTTGCTGATTAATTTTAGGATAATTTATCAGTAAGGCCTAAGTACTAATGCCATTTATTTATAGTAGCCAAGTAGATACTCTTTTCCTTAGTGCCTCTCTCCCTGTCAGAACCCATGAGATAAATGTTTGTTGGTTTTTTTTTTTTTTTTAATAAATGGCTTCTGTAATTGGAGAGATGGCTCCGTGAGCAAAGGCACTTGTTGTGCCAACCTGGAAGTCTGGTTTTGATTCCTAGAACTCACATGAAGATGAAAAGAAAGAACTACACAAAGTTAAATGCACAAACTATGGCGTGTACACCCACCACACGCATACACACATATGCATATGTAAATAGCAATACATTTTTTAAAAAAGGCTTTTGAACCTAGGCTACATATATGGTTTAATCTCTTCCTAAGAATAGGGCTCCTACCTGAAAGATCCTCTTCAGGCCAACAGAGGTATCACCCCCCCACACACACACACACACAGTCTCTCTTCCTACAGTTACAATTATACTTCAGTCAACTTAGTTTGAAAATTTTAAATCGTAAATTCAAGAAATCAACACCTTGTAAGTTTTAAATTTGTGTACCGTTCAGAGGAGTTTAGTAAATTTTCATGCCACCTTGCTTCTTCTCATCCAAAATGTGAATTATCCTTTGTCTTAAATATCCATGCTGTAGGCTACCCACCCATGATTCACCTAGTAGCCAGCTATCTGTTTTATATGGGATCCAGTGCCTGTGTTTGAGCAACCAATAATTTACTTGTAATAGCCCCAAAGTAAACAGACTAATTCTGGTGATTGTGGCAACAAGACAGATAGGAAAATATATAATACGTGTGTGGTGTGTGTGTGTGTGTGTGTGTAGCACTTGGGGACTGCCTATGGTTTCAACCATTCAGTAGAGATATTGTCGCACACCCCTCATGGATAAAAGGGAGCCTCCTTATTTATTTATCTATGCAGGAAACATTGTTGAATGCTAAAAAATTTAAGTAAATGGAGTAAGTGATATATTATTTCATGAGACTTGCAAAATGGACTCGTTCAACTTTAAAGATAGATGGCGAGGTACTTGGATGTGAGTTTTAATTGTTAACTTGACGAAACAGTCACTTGGGAAGAGAGTTTGTCTCATGAGGGATGACCTGTCTTGAGCTGGCCTGTGGACACATCTGTGGTGGGTGGTCTTAATAATTAAGTTAACTGATGTAGGGAAGAACCAGTGCACTGTGGGCAGCAGCATTCCCTATGCATGGGGCCCTGAACTGTATGCAAATGGAGAAATGAAAGTGAGCACAAAAATGTAAGCAAGTAGGCATGTATATATTTGTTTTTCTCTGTTTTTTGACTATTGACTAGTAGTAAGACTAGCTGATGTTTGTCTCTTGACTTCCCTGTAATAATAGACTGTGGCCTGGAATTGTAAGCTGTAATAAACCCTGCTTTCTCTTGAGTTGCTTTTTGTCAGGATATTTTATCACAGCAACAGAAACAAAGCTAGCACATGTGCTGTACTAGTTAGAGGACCGACAAGGCGTGTTTTTTCACCTTAGGTGTTTGATGGATGTATTATGGATGTGATAGACTTTGAAGGAGATATCATTGTGTCACTTTTACATACATGGGGAAATATAGCCATATTACAGATTACAGGCATGTGGGTGGCATCCAGATGTAAAATCTAGTATGAGAGCAGGTTGACTTGTATTTGGAAATAGAGGTGAAGGGAAAGGCCAGAAAGATAATTACAGTGATATGCTTCTCTCCCAGACTCAGCCTCTTTGGAGCCAAATGTCCTTTACCCCAGTGGGTCACACTGCTGTTTAGTCTTTGGGATAGGGGTTGTTGCAGGGACATTTTAAGTTCAGTCCAAATTAGGCACTTGGAGATTGGCCAGGAAAAAGACTATAAATATCTATCATTTCTTCTTTCCCTTTGCCTTGGATAAAAAGGCTTTTTTCTTAAAGCTTAACTCTTTCATCAGTGCTTTCAGTTGTGTCCTAGCTTCTTGAAAAAAAAAAATGCATCTTACTAAGCAGATGGCCTGGAACTTCTGCTCACCACTTATCTTCTCCAGAGCTGTCAGGGGTGACTCTGTTGTTTGTTTGTTTGAGTTTTTTTTTTTTTTTTTTTTTTTTTTTTCTGAGACAGGTGTTACTATTAGCTGTCCTGAAGTTCACCACGAAGACCAGGATGGCCTGGAACTCACAGAGATCCATGCACCTGCACCTGCTACTCCAAGTGCTGGGATTAAAGTTCTGCACTAACCCTCCCTGCAGAAACATCCCTGCTGCTCTCTTATGCTATGGTGTAAGACCTATCCAGGGGAGGTGGTCTGGTTTCAAGAAAGACGAAGTTAGTCAGCTCTCTAAAGGAACAGAACAGTAGAATGGACACAAACACACACGTGGAATTTATTAGAGTGAGTTACAGGCTGTGGTCTGAGTAGTCCAGCTATGGTTGTCTCTTGATGGAAAGGCCAAGGATATGGCAGTTGTTCAGTCCTCAAGGTTGATTTCCCAGCATTCCCAGTCTGGTTCTGGTCCCAGAGAAGTCCGAGAGTTGTCGGTCTACAGGCTACATTGGAATTCTTAAAGAACTAGGTTCTAACACCAGTGAAGGAATGCCTCCACAGCAGGACAGGCAAAAAGCAAAAGCTTCCTTCTTCCATGTCCTTTTGTGGGGGCTGTAACTGGAAGGTATGATCCAGATTTAGGGTTGATCTGACTTCAGATGATCTGGTTTAGAGTGGTCTTCCACCTCAAATTAATCCAACCACGAAAAATATCATTTCTTAGTTTTAATTAAAGATATGGGCCTGGCGGTGGTGGCACACGCCTTTAATCCCAGCACTCGGGAAGCAGAGGCAGACGGATCTCTGTGAGTTCGAGGCCAGCCTGGTCTACAAGAGCTAGTTCCAGGACAGGAACCAAAAAGCTACGGAGAAACCCTGTCTCGAAAACCAAAAAAAAAAAAAAAAAAAGATATGGTCAAGGAGAAAGCCAACATTTAGCCATTACAGAGGTTTTGTTCTTTCAATTCTAATTTTTTAGAATTTATCAATAGTTGATTTTGGCACATATACCTCCTCATAGGCTGACTTATTGTTGTATGTGTATATAAATGCATAACTATGTAAGTAGAGCCTGCTGAGTCAGCTCAGTGTTCCTTGTATGTGTGTGGTTTCAGGACTAATCCCCTGGTATCTGATAACTATTTGGGGTCTCTCTCTAAGCAGTTGTTAATTACCTATAGCTCTTCATCTAAGGTTGGAGTCCCGTGAAATTTCTTCCATCCACCCTAGCATGTCAGTGGGTGTTTTCATTGTATTGTTTAGGCGACGTGTTGTTGGTATTTTATGGGTTCAGCCTTGCTGTCATAAGACACACTCTCTCAGTAGACTTCCTGGTCCTCAGGCTCTTAAGCAGTGTTCCGAGTCTTGGGTGTGCCGTTAGCTGTCTTGTAGATGTCTCATTTGGAGCTGGGCACCCGCAGGCAGTTGTCTTCTGTATTTTACCAATTGTAGCTTTCTATAATGGTCTCCATCTGCTGGGAGATGCCCAGTGAGAGCTGCGCCTATCCGAGGGCATAAAAATACGTGTTTAGAATGTAATTGAGACTGTATTGACTTAAGAAAGCAACAGTAATCGAAGATTCTCTTTTCCGATCTGTGACCTCACTAGCCCTGGTTAAGTTGGCCAGGTTTATAATACCAGGAATGCTTTCCTTCTTGTTGAGCTGCCTTTAAGGCCAGTTAGACAGCTGTCACAGGATATCAGTGCCTTCCGGGTCATTGTTGTGGATCATAAGCGTCACAGCTGGTCAAAACTATCGGTTGCTTTCCTCCTTGACACCTTTGATAGTATCTCCCAGGACTACGAATGCTAGTCCATGGAGAGTAAGGTTTCGGGTCATTTCCAGTGGAGAATCAGGGTTTTTTGTTGGGGGGGAGGGGCATGAATGCCAACATGAACCTGACATACAGTAAAGTCATACAGTGGGTTTTGTGTCATTTTTCCCATGGAGGACTTTTCTTGTTGCTTTGTGCTTTGGCCCTTGATAGAAAGAGCGAGCTGTCCTTCTGCACTTTGGAAAGCATGACTGTACTGTGGCATATTTGTCTGGAGTGAGGAAAGTCTTCCATGGGAAGCTGAGTCATTTCTTGGCTTCTCTCATGGAATGACTGTACCAGAGTTATTCTTTCTTGCTGTGAGAAGAAAAATCATAAGAATAAGTCATTTCCTAAAGAAATACATACTTATTTTATGTGCGATTCAGTTTTTTCCTAATCTTAGGGTTATTTAGAAGTTTCTATTTGGGGGGAGGGGTTGTCTGTCCAGGACTTACCATCTTAAATTTAAACTTTTCATTTGTTTATGCTAGCCCTGATGCTCTCTCTCTCTCTCTTTCTGTGTGTGTGTAGGTAGATAGGACCCATAAGCTTCTGCACACTCTCCTTCCTCCATGATCCATGGGCATTACAGATGCTTGCACTCCCATGACTAGTTTTTACATGGATCCTAGGTATCCAAACTCGGGCTGTCCAGCTTGCAAGGCAAACGCTTTTACCCACTGAGCCATCTTTCAAACCCCAGCCTGACATTTTTTTTTTCTCTCTCTCTCTTTGCCTGTGAGCTGAATTTGGTCATCTATTAAGGGATATGGTAGTAAACAAAGACATAATCTGGCACTATCTGGCCTTCGTGTCTTACAGTGCATTGGGCACTATATGGAAAAATTAAAGAAATAGCTATTCTTTTACAGCACTCATCTTTTACTCAGGCAGACCAGGCAGGCAGTACCCATGATTGTAGGGGAAGCCATGTAGAGCCAGTGCATCATTCTAAGGACCATTGTACTCCAAAGAAGAGCTGTAGGAATGGCTAACTATAAAGAGAGCTGAGTTAGTAAAATGGGGTTTGAGAGGTAGATTTTGGTAACCAGCATGGCCTGCGAAGCATTTATGCTGCAGAATCCTTGTCGTTCGTGTCCCTGCTTTTTCATGGCACTTGGCACTCTACCGTTCTTACTGTGAGATGTTTTTTTTCTTTGAATTTGCTCCATTTCTTATCTGTCAGTTCTCCTACTTTATGCCGCCGTTTATTTCATTGCCCAGGCAGAAATCTAGTCAGTTATGACACTTGGTTCTCTTCATTCTCTGACCGTCAGTGTCCAGAATCATAGTACTGTTAAAAGACTGTAACCTCTAATTTCTTCTCCTGCTCTCCATTCACCCGAGTGTAAACCACTATTGTCTTCCACCTAACTGCTGTAACAGTGGGGTGATTAGCATTCCAGTGTGTATACAGAGACCCAGAAAACTGACGTGAGATAGATTTTTAAAGGACTATTTAAAATGTGGAGAAAGCACATCCTTCTTGCTGTTAATACCTTAGAGGGGAAAAGGAAAGGGAGTATATTATTTGTGCTTATTTTGTTGAAATAAAATTTCATAGTTACCTAAAAGCAGATTTCTTTATCTGAGAAGATATTCTTGTCACTGTTACCACTGCAGAGATGTGCAGGACAAGGAGAAGTAGATTTTACTGTTTTGGTCAGTGCTAGACTCTGTGTCTAGCTCTTATGATTAGGCCTTAAAGGAACACTGCTGAGAAATTAAAAAGTAGCAATAGACGCAGTCATGGTTGATCTGATGAGACAGACTTCGGCATCTGTTTTCAGATAAAGTTCATAGCCAGACAGGAATTGTCAAACAGCATAAATAGTAGTAGTGCTGTTAGTCTGGATAGAGTAACAAACACTATGGATGTAAAATGTGTTACTTATTGCAATTAAATTAAAAATAGTTGTTGGAGGTTGCTTGTTTGTTTTCAGCCACTCAGACCCGAAATAATTACACAAAAACTATATTATGTAAAACACTGCTTGACCAATACCTTAAGCGCACTACAAGCTAGCTCTTATATCTTAAATTAATCCATTTCCATTATTTTATATCTTACCACAAGGCTTGTGGTTTACCAGTAAAGTTCCCGGACGTCTGTCTCCTTTGGTGGTGGCTACATGGCATCTCTGACTCTGTCTACTCTCTCTCTACATCTGTTTGGATTTCCCACCTGGCTTTATTCTATTAAGCCATTGACTGAAAGCAGCTTTATTCATTAAACAATAAAAGCAATACATATACAGAAGGACTTTCCACCATTTTCCCCTTTTCTGTCTAAATAAAAAAGGAAGGGTTTAACTTTAACAGAATAAAATTACATATAACAAAACAGGTATCAAGCAAGAATTATAGTTACAATACTTATATCTACTTTATCCTTTATAACTAAGGAAAACTATAATTATAACTATCTATTCTTCAACTCCATCAAATGCTCCAGAAGGATATATTACCTAAGTTAACAGGAAGTGCATTGTAAGCAACTTCCAAAGCTCTAGAATTGACAGAGACATCTCGCTGCCTGGACAGTCACCCAAAGTTCTTCTGTAGCATTGGTGCACCCGTCTTCAGCCTACAGGCCAATAGTATCCCGCAGACTTTTCCATGAAGCAGAAAATTTGAAGATCCATTTTGCCTTGTAATGGCAAAGTCTATCAGTTGCTTTTTTCTGTCCTGCAGAATGTCTTGCAGACTCTTTTATGAAGCAGGAACACCGAAGGACTGTCTCACCTTCTTTAGGCAACTTCAGCAATCATTTTTCTGTGGGACCTGCATGTCCCTCATACAGCATAACATCAAGCAGTCTGGTCAAGAGCAGTTTCTTGCCAAAATGGCTAACAAAACTCCATAAGGAGCCTCTTCGATGCCCATCATTCTCTTGAAGTAGATTGGTGCTGCCAGGAACAGATGTGTCTCATTGTCATGAAAAGTCCTAAATTCTTAAAACATTTTAAATGCCATATTTTGTAGGTATTTGAAAATGTTGAAGATTATCTATCTAACTGAAATATATCTCTATATATCTAGAAAAACCTAACTAACATGGCTACAAGCTTGACTGTGATAGATGATTATCTATTGACCTGTATTTCTTAATTATACATTACATTTTTAAATGAGCTGCACAAACACAATACTTTAATCAAGAGCAGATACTTGCTCCTAATTTGCTGAATTTTACTGTTTGTTCCTTTTTGCACCTTAAGTCTGTGCCCAATGAAATGCCAAGAGGAAAGAGTAGGGCTCTTCTTGTTGCTTAAACACTGGAGTCAAACGCTGGATGGACACAGCGCCTTTGCAGCCTTTCTAAATAAGCCTCTCACGTTCTCGTGGCTCGCTGGAAAGAATCTTTATTCTAATCAGACAGGTGTTCCTCAACAAATGTGTTATGCATAGGTGACTGTAAAACTGTTAGCCATAATAAAAAACCTTTCTTTCCTGTATCTTTCAAAGACTAGAGGCAGAAAATACAATCTGCAATAATTGACAAGTGGCAAAAAAAAAAAAAAAAAAAAAAAAAAGCTTAGTGTCCAAATAACATGTAGTAATAGAGAAGAAAGAACTTGGGTGGGTGCAGCATTGAATCACTTCCTTTTGTAGATTTCAGAATTCCGAATCCAGACCATCAGATAATACTTTCCAGTTTGCTCCGGGAAGCAGTGGCTCACCTGAAGAAGAAAGGACTCTGATTGTTATTTCAGTGTCCTGTGTTCCCTGCCGCGATGAATTGACCTTCATGTGTCAAGAGTTATTACTTTTATGTTCACTTAGGGCTTTCAGAAAAAATATTTAGTGGCCTGAGAGATACAAGCTTTTTGGCCCTTGCTTTCAGGATTTCCACTAGATGGCATCCTAATTCAGAAGCTTTGCTGTAGACTTCCTCCAAGCTTCTACCCTAACTAGAACCAAAATACCACACAGTGTTGGTCCCTAAAGTCTCAACAATCTGGATAAAGTATTTAATCCTGAAGTCAAGAAGATTTTAACTCACGAGCAGAAATGTAGTATTGAAGTGTGTGAAAATTCTTAGTAGGTTCTTGTGCCAGAATAATTTGGGATTACGTGTTAGGCCCAAGTCATGCAATAAATAACCTAAGAGCACTTTGCTTCTCTTGGAGGGGTTGGTGCTGTTTGTAGATAGAGGGTGGGCTGACCATCACAGAGAGAGGAAAGAGGATTGATACTGTAAACAACCATTGCACACACTTACAAACAATCTGTGTTTTCCTGCAAGTTTCCAAACTTGAAGGAACAGAAAAATAGACTTACAATCTCCTTTATATTTGTAGCTTTCAACTCTGGTTTAGATGTGAAATGATTGGTTGCTGCATTTCAAAATCCTAACAGAATAACTGTTCAGTGGTTCCAGATGTTTTTGATAAAAAACTTGGAATTGTAGCATCAGCAGCAAAAACACAGACTACAGATTTTGTCTTCCATGGGGAGTGCCGCAGATCCAAAAGAAAAGCAGACTTTCCACCCCACCCAGAGCATTTGTTCTCAGAGAAGAAGCAGATTAGCATGGACAATTTTAAATTGCCCTTTTAATATGTTTATATGTGCAGAGAAGAGAGAGAAAATCTAGATTTCTAGCACAAAGCCAACAGACAAAAAGATTAATCTACATATTTCAAACAAGTGCTCTAGTGTAGTTCAGAAAGTTGTAATGGTTTTGAAACATTTCTCTCTGATTATGTAAAGTTTCCAAGGACAAAGACCTTGGCTTTTTATTTGCTTCTTACGCAAAGCACAGAATGTCTATTAAATTGATATAGATTATCTTTATTTAGTTTGATAGAGTTGGTATAGAAAAAGCTTCCCAGTGATTAAAGCATCTCCAATTCCCTAGAGAGATGCCTGGGAACTTGCAAGCAGGAAACATTTGATTCTAATTAAAGCAGAAGGGAGAGGCAGTGAGGAGCAAACCATGTTGAGAACCGAGGGGAGGTAACTTCGTGTTCATCAGAAGAGGGGGTTCTAAATTATAGCTTGGTGAAAGTTGATCCATAAAAGATAATAGGCAGTCAGTTTTCTGTATACTAAAGCCTGCCCCTCCAGGACCTTCCACTCTATGCTCTTAAACCACATAGAATGAAAGTATTTGTAAATTCCTGGCCAGAATCCCGTGCTTTTGGCTAGCTTAAGTACGAATTTTATTTACAACTTCATCTCTCATTGTCTTGTTTCTACTGTGTTTAGCATCATCTGTACTGAAAAGGAGCAAATGGAGAGCCCAGACTTGTTTTCTACAGCATCAAAAAGAGGACATCACCCACCTTCATACTTTCAATGTACCTAGCTAGGAGTCATCCGGGAAGAAGAGGCTTGTGTTAAATAGAGTTGATACTGACTTCCCGGTAGACAGATGGATGAGAGAAAACGCGTGCAGCCTTAGCTGGTTCTGCTGTATTTCTTTTATTTAAGTGGGTTAGCAACTTTAAACACCTGGCTTGAGGAAGTGGTGAATCGTCAGACCTTCTTTACCCTTTTTTACAGCTTCCAAAAGAAAATGCCCTTCACCAACTTTGTTTGCAGTATTGACAGAACTGGGATATTTAATCTCTTCCTTTCTGTTGTAGTGTTTAAAACTGTATATTCACTTTCTCCACATCTGTGCTCTCCTTCCAGTTCAAAGAGAATATAAGACAGCTTCTCCTGGAAAGAGTTAATATGCCTGCTTTTTCTTTTATTGGATTGTTTTTGAGACAGGATCTCTTTATGTAACCCTGGCTGTCGTGGAACTCACTGTGTAGATCAGACCGGCCTCATACTTACAGAGCCCATCCTGCTTTTGTCTCCATAGTATGCTGAGATTAACGCAGACATCACCACGCCTAGCCCATTTTTCTCTCTCTGTCCCCCCCCCCTTCATCTGTTCCTCTTCCTCCTTACCCCTCCAAAGTCGGTTACAATAAGAGAATGTCCAAAAGTAAATGAATGCTTTCTAGACGAGGGCTGCAGTAGGTTGGCAACTGGAAAATATGGAGCAGCAGGAAAGCAGACAAATGAAGTCACCGCATCCAGCACAAGGCCCAGTTAATGTGAATGAGAGATGTGAAGGGAAGGACGTCTCAGCCAGGTGACTCTTCTTAGTCACAAGAATACTGAGAAACATGCACACATTTATCCTATACCATCTCCTTAACTCTCTTTAAAGCTTTCTCAAACTCCAGATATAACAAAACTTTAACTCTTGGTGGATTCTAAACCTTGCCAGGCATTTTATAGACAATTCTACATCCTAGAGACATAACTCTGAAATATTTGGCTAACATTTTTCTGATATTAAATCATTACGTTTCATTCTGCAGGGAGATGCAGTATTTCCTTTGCCTGAATTCAGAGTTCTGCATTTTCTCTGAATAGCTAAGGCTGTTGTACAGACTTGTAGTGTTTAGGATAACACCCCCCTTTCTTTATTAGCATACTACTGACATCAAAGGGACTGAGGTTGCTTCTTGCAATGTCTGACAGAGCCTTTTTTCACTGGGGACTTGTGAGGAGGAGGAGCAGGAGGAAGCCTGTTGGAAAAGGAAGCCTTGTTTTTTCTCTTCGTCTGCAGATGAATCATGTTCCCACCACTGCAATTAGGTTTTCAAACCTCCAAGGCTGCTGGTACAGATCTGAAAGGGCAAGTAATGACGATCTTGAGAGAGCAGGGTAAAGGGTGTGGAGGCTGCGGAGGGAGGGCGGGCTAGCTAGAGGCAGCCAGCTAGGGAGGGAAGGAGGAGGACATCTGGAGGAGTGGTCTGTTTTCCTTGTACTCTGCTGGCCTTAGATATTTTCAACTTAAGTCAAAATCCAGCCCTGCCGCCGAAGGAGCTGGAGACTGGCTAAAAAACTGGGCCCTCTAGTTTCTGTTTTGTTTCATTTTCTTTGTATAGGCTTCCTTGTCTTTGTTGTTTTAAGGAATTTTCTCATACTATCCTTTTGAAATAGCCATCTTCCTTTTTTTTTTAATCCTCCTTCGCGGCAGAGTGCGTACTGGGTTTTCATTACTGGCTCTGGGATTTCTGGATACGTGTGCCAACCATTATGCTTAGCCAGTTCGTTCTTAATTTTTCTACTGGAGTTCTCGGCAGTGATGGAAAAGATCTGTGCTTCTCTTTCAGTCAAGATCTGCACAGCAACGGTCTTGAGGCACTGACTGCTTATAGTATGAACTGTAAATTCTTCGTCTCAGTACTCTGAAGTTGCCAGGAAGTTCTCACTCCATTCATGGAATTGGATTCTGCTTTTTTTTTTTTTTTTCTAATTTAATTTTCTTAACCTGAGAGTTTTCTCTATAGAGGAATCTGGAAGCAGAAGTCTGCTCCTGCCCACTGTGAGAACTTTGGAATTCTGGACCTGTGTGAGCACACTGGTCCCTGGGTTCAGTAGGCATACGTCTACATTTTGTCTCTTCTGCATCTGGACAAAATGTATGAGCGGCACAAGAGACGCTATAGTCTGTGTGACATCTCCAGGGTGGACAGGACTGTGGACGTGGTGTTACTGAAGGTAAGAAGGGGCCACACCTTATTCAATCTGAAGGTCTCCAGGCTATTTTCCCTTTGTAGCCAGTAGCCTTGTCTTGGTCCTTACTAAACTGGAAGTGTGAGAAAGCCTGGACTAACGATGATAGAAGAGCAAGAGGGGGTGATTTTCAGAATCTTTAAAGGAACATCTAACAGAAGTAGTGTGTGTCTGTCTGTGTGTGTGTGCGTGTGCACGCGCATTACTGAAAAACAGTTTTACTTGCTTTCAAGTAGGGTCAAGGAGAGTATTGAAGATCACAAAGAGGGAATTCAGAGTTACCCTTTTGCTGGATACCTCTGTCTTTTGTTGCTTGCCCCATCCCCTCGATCCAGTTCTACCTCCCTTCTTCCTGAATCTATTTCTCTGTGGGCTTCCTTTTCTGTCTCTTGGTCCTTTTTTGTCTGTGTCTGTCTTTGCTGTCTGTTCTCCTGCTGTCTCATTGCTCATCCCCGGGGGAAGACCGCACTCTTTCTCCAGTCAGCCTACACGAATGTGGCTCGGCTGCCCTGCTCCTTTAGTTTGACTCTTTTTCTGCTGTCGCTTCTGACTGTCGATAAGCTGCATTCGTTTGATTTCACATCATTAGTGAAATGTTGGGTGTCTAAGCAGGAAGGAGGTGGAGACTCTGGACAGGCTAATTGTTCACTGAAGGCATCCTTGAATCTAAAATTAGTAAGAACTTCTACATTCAGTAAGACCGGAGTCTGGGAATGTTGGACAACTCATGAAGTACTTTTTGGAAGTTTAGCAATTTTCTGGCAAAGGCAGGGAAATTGGAAGTCACCCAAGTACTTCACTAAATGCCAAAAGAACCTGACAGCTAAATTTGGGAGAGTGGAGCTGGTTAAGTAGAAAAGGAGTAATTTTGAATAAAATGCTAATCTATTGCCTGGGTTACAGAAATAGTAGAAATCTATAATTGGTATCAACTCAATTTAGTACTTGAAATAGCCAGATTCTTTTATTACATTTAAAATTTGTGTTGATGTCGGTGTGCCATGGCTCACCTGTTGTGGTCAGAGGACAGCTTAAGGGAGTTTGTTCTGTGCTTCTACCTCGTGGGTCCGGGGGATCAAACTCAGATCCTCAGCAAGCGCCTTCATCCACTTAGCCCGTACTCTCTGCACTGCCGTGTCCGTCCCCCGTCCCCCGTCCCCCCCCCCCCCCCCCCCCCGTGCCAAGCTAAGCACTTACTAAACTTGCTAAAACAGCCCTGGGGCTCACCTTACACTCAGACCTCTTCCCTGGGCCTTTCAGGTATGGGTTACCTCAGCCTCTCCCTGAGAAGCTGACAGATGAGCTCAGAAGCCAGCGAAACCCCACATCGGGTGTGGCCCCAGGAGGAGATGTGATTTGTGGTGTGGGTGTCCTTGTCCCTCAGTACTCACTGTCAGGTGGTTCAGCTCGCCAGGCCTACTTTGTAATTTGGTGTTTTGAACTTGTTCCAAAGATGTAGTTGGTTTTAATTTCTCTGAAAAGTCATTTCCTCTGAGAGATAACAATTATCCTTTGCTATTTTGCCCTCTTATATAATAAATGTATAAAGGTTACTTTCTAGGATCTTTCACTCCCATTCCCTGTCATCTCTCTTTCCCTCTCCTCTCCTCTCGCCTCCTTTCTCCTTCCCCATCTCAGTGGGGGTTGGGGAGAGCTGTAGGAGGGGCACTGAAATCAGGGGCAGCAGTGGGGAGAAAAGAGAGATGGTTATGGGGGCAAATAGCAAAGTGCAGTGTCATAACTTTAAATGTCATAATGAAAACTGTTATTTTATACTTAAAATAATAAATAGGTGCTGGAGAGAGGCTTAGCAGTTAAAAACACTTGTTCTTGCAGAGGATCTGGCTTTGGTCCCCAGCACCCACATGGTGACTTGCAACCATCCCTAACTCCACTTCCGGGGGATCTAAAGCTCCCTTCTGAATTTCACATGCATCAGTCCTACACTTGGAGCACATATGTATATACAGGCAAAACACTCATACACATAAAAAAAAATCTGAAATTTTTTTTAAATCAAATAAAAAGAAATTTAAAACTATGTAGTATCGTGCATCCTAGTCAGGCATAAAAGTTTTATATTAGTAAAACTAACTGAGTTCAGGCCTCTTAATTTGGAGACAGTGTTTTTATATTTGCCTTTTCTGTGAATTATTCGACTTAAGCCTTATTTGTCAAGCAGTGACTTTTACCCCGTTTTCTATGAAGAAATACTGGAAGCATGACTAAGAACTGTACATTATAAAAGCATTGAATACCTTTCATAGAACAGACAGGTACTGAGTCTGAGGGTCTCTTCCTAAGAGCAAGAGTACCAGAGAAACAAGTGCAAATTGTGTGATAGGACAGAAGCAAGTAAGGTGCTCCATCGGGGCAGTGCTCCAGAGGAGGAGGAGACAGCTATGTGGAGGACGAAGGAACAGCTCTAGAAAGAACGGGCATAGTCCCTGAGGAAGAGAGAAACTGATAGGTGCATCCTGACAGGAACATCTCGCATAGCAAACAGCAAGTTTCTTGTAAAAAGTCTGGAGCCAGAGTTGATGCACAAAAGCAGGCAGCCAGTGGGGATCCTTTCTCACTCTGCTTTTAAAACAGTCATTCTGGCAGTGTGGGAATCCCATTATGGCAGACCCCAACGAAGTTGAATGATTTTGTAGTGGAGTAAAATAAGGAGAGAATAGATGAGACATAAGCATTGAATGTTCCCGGAGCCTGTCCTGGAACTACTCTTGTAGACCAGGCTGGCCTCGAACTCAGATCCGCCTGCCTCTGCCTCCTGAGTGCTGAGATTAAAGGTGTGTGCCACCACCGCACGGCGAATGTTTGTATTTTTAATCATTATCTGTTTTCACATACAGGAAAACAGATTAGAATAGCCAGTAATTTCACCTATATGTCACCCCAGGTCAAACTCTTAACAGCCCATGCATTTTCTTCCTGTCCTTGCCCTCCTTTGAGTTGACCCATTTCTTTCATCACATGGGTGTACACATACACACACACACAAGTGTACACATACACACGCACGCACACACAGGTGTACATTACTTTCTGTCATAAACTTGTGTTGCAAGAAGTCCTGGACATTATGTTGATTAATTCTTTGCCAGGATGGGAATCCTTTTAATGGCAGTTTGGATAGACGCATGATAGTATATGAGTTCATTTTGCCTCACAGTTTGTAGCAAGTTTTCTCTGTAATTTTTTTTTTTGCTTCTTTCTCTCCTGCCCTCTCAGTAATTTTCGCCAATTACTTTCACATTATTTTGAAATTCAATATTTTCTATTAGTATTTTAAAATTACATTGGGAGACTGGGGAAAGTGCTCAGTCAGTAAAAGTGCTTGGGTTTAGTCCCTAGCACCCATGTAAAAGTCAGGTATAGCAGTGCACACCTATAATCCAGTGCTGCCGAGAGGAGACAAGAATTCCTGAGGCTTCCTCACAAAGATCCATAGGTTCAGTGAGAGACCGTCTAAGCAGTAGAATAGAGTGTGGTGGAGAAAGACACCAACACTGACCTGGCTTCCTTACCTCTGTGCAAACACATACACACAGAAACATTTCGTTGGATGCACGTACCACTTAAATTCTCAAGTGAGAGTCTTTACATTCTCACCCTACTTTTACATACTTTTTTATACAAAGAAGTTGGTCATTTTTATATGTTGATCAGTGTGCCTACACATTACAGAATAAGATATCTTAATCCTATTTTAAAACTTTGTAGATTTTTTTTTGAAACAGTTTTACTACCTTAACCCTGATTAGCATTGAACTTGCTATATAGACCAGGCTGGCCTGGAACCCATGGAGATCCACCTGCTTCTGCTCTTTGAGTGGTGGGATTAAAGGCGTGAGCCACCATTTCTGGTTTTAATAGATATTTCTTAATTGAAATGAATTGGTGTTTTAAGATTTTTTTTTATTGAAAAAAAATTTCCGCTTCCTCCCCGCCTCCCATTTCCCTCCCCCTCCTCCCTCCCCTCTCCCCCTCCCCCCACTCCTCTTCTCCTCCCTCTCCAGTACCAAGAGCAGTCAGGGTTCCCTGCCCTGTGGAAAGTCCAAGGTCCTCCCCCCTCCTTCCAGGTCTAGGAAGGTGAGCATCCAAACTGGCTAGGCTCCCACAAAGCCAGAACATGAAGTAGGATCAAAACCCTGTGCCATTGTCCTTGGCCTCTCGTCAGCTCTGATTGTCCGCCATGTTCAGAGAGTCCAGTTTTATCCCATGCTTTTTCAGTCACAGTCCAGCTGGCCTTGGTGAGCTCCCAATAGATCGGCCCCACTGTCTCGGTGGGTGCACCCCTCGTGGTCCTGACTTCCTTGTTCATGTTCTCCCTCCTTCTGCTCCTCATTAGGACCTTGGGAGCTCATTCCGGTGCTCCAGTGTGGGTCTCTGTCTCTATCTCCATCCATCGCTAGATGAAGGTTCTATGGTGATATGTAAGATATTCATCAGTATGGCTATAGTATAGGTTCATTTCAGGTTCCCTATCCTCAGGTGCCCAAGGAACCAACTGGGGACATTGCCCTGGGCACCTGGTAGGCCATTCCAAGTTCAAGTCTCTTGCCAACCCTTAGGTGGCTCCCTTAACTAAGATATGAGTTTCCCTGCTCCCCTATCCAACCTTCCTTTATCCCCAATCATCCCGTTTCCCCAAGTTCCCCTCATCCTCTCCTTCACACTTTTCTCTCCCCATCTCCCCTCACCCCCATCCCACCCAGTGGCGGTTTCTCAGAAAAATTGGGATCAACCTACCCCTGGACCCAGCAATACCACTCTTGGGAATATACCCAAGAGATGCCCTATCATATGACAAAAGCATTTGTTCAACTATGTTCATAGCAGCATTATTTGTAATAGCCAGAACCTGGAAGCAACCTAGATGTCCTTCAATGGAAGAATGGATGAAGAAAGTGTGGAATATATACACATTAGAGTACTACTCTGCGGTAAAAAACAATGACTTCTCGAATTTTGCATGCAAATGGATGGAAATAGAAAATACTATCCTGAGTGAGGTAACCCAGACCCAAAAAGAAGATCATGGGATGTACTCACTCATAATTGGTTTCTAGCCATGGATAGGGGCCACTGAGTCTATAATTTGTGATCCTAAAGAAGCTAAACAAGAGGGTAAACCCAAGGAAAAACATATAGTTATCCTCCTGGCTATGGGAAATAGACAAGATTGCCGGGCAAAAAATTAAGATTTTTAAGTACAAATTCATAAGCCTTGTGCTAGCATAATTTTTAATTGTGCTAACAACTTTAAGAATATTGAAATTAAATATAACAGTAATCTCAAGGTTTAGATTCTGAGCCTTTACTGGCATTATATCTGATCTAGAGTAACTGTATGAAAATATTTCTAAGGGAGCCACATATCGTGGCTTTTGGTTGCCTTGGTGTTCCATGAGGATGAAGACTAGAACTGTGTGAGAGTAGTACAGATCAGTTTGCCACATCAGTGATGCTGAAATGGGAAAGCACAGTATTCACACATGAATATGATATGCTCCACGTTGCTGTTAAACAGGATGTGGTTGGAAATGCCGATGGGTGTTTTTAACATTCTTTCTTTACTCGCAGCATCATGGAGCGTGCCCTCTGGCTAATGGCGTTGGCCATGACTGGTAACATTTAGCTCAGATGACTGACTGTGATTTTGGTTTTGTAGGATGCCTGTCAACTTCTGTTTAAATAGATTTGCATCTCTTGCTGTACACTCAGTTCTTAACCTGTTATATAGTATACACAACACATTTACCACTGTAACTATTTGGGGGTATAAGTTCAGTGATATTAACAGTTATAATTTTTTTTAATAACTATCACTACTAGATAACTCAAAACGTTTCTATTTTCCCAAAGTGGAACTTTACACTGTTAAACAATAAGTCTCCATTCCTCTCTTCTGGAAACTGTTATCCAATTTCTGTCTGGTTTTGACTGCTCTAGGTGCCTTGCACATGTTGAGCCGTGCAGTGTTTGTCCATTTGTGGCTATCTTAGATCATAATATATTTGAAGTTTATACAAACTGCAGTATGTGTCAGCATTTCCTTCCTTTTTTAATGCTAAATAACATTCATTGTAATATCATATACTTTATTTGTTCACATACACACGCCCCTGACCAACTGAGCTGTAAGTGGAGACTGTTCATTCGCTTCCCAGCCGCCAAGAAACTTTATTAATTACAACACTGTTTGGCCAATAACTTAAGCTTATTTCTAGCTAACTCTTACATCTTAAATTAACCCATTTCTATTAATCTGTGAATCACCACAAGGGTGTGGTCTAACAGTAAGGTTCTAGCTGGCAGCAGGCGTCTTTCTCCTTCGGCAGCTACATGGTGTCTCTTTGACTCCACCTATTTTCTCTCTGTATCTCTATTCAGATTTCCTGCCTGGCTTTACTGTCCTAAGCCATTGGCTGAAACGGCTTCTTTAATAACCAGTGGTAATAAAACATATTCATAGCATACAGAGGGGAATCCCACATCACTGAGCTATGTTAACTGTTCAACTGTTGTGAATGGTGCTGCTCTGACCACTGCGTGTTAAGTATCTGTTTGAATCCCTGCTTTCATTCTTTGGGGTATATTATCAGAAGTGAAATTGCTGAGTCAAGGTAATTATGGTTTTTAGGCATGGCCACATTGTTTACCACAGTGGCTCTAGCATTTTATACCAGTAACATCCTACCACCAGTTCAAAAGATTTCAATTTTCTCTGCATTCCCAAGGCTTATGTGTTCTTTTTAGGTAACAGCATAATGATTATGAACTGATGACTCGTTCTGGTTTGATTTGTGCTTCCCTGATATGCTATTTGTATTTGTCAGAAACCTGTGAGTGTGAGCTGTCTTAAGCTAATCTCACCTTTAAGTGTGTGTTATCTAGCAGTCTTGACTCTTACACTTTTTTTTAACTTTACCTCAAGAATATATGAAACTAGACCTACAACTTCCTTTCACACCTCTTTCCCCTCGTCAAACCTTTTGGAAAACACGTTTCATCTCAGACTCAACCTAATGAAATCTTATGCATCTTTTCTCTAAGTTTGGTGTGTCTGTTTGTTGTGGATCTCTCTGCATCTTTTTTGTGGATTCTGCCTTTCCCACAATTTTCCATTTACATCCCTTCTGTATTCTAAAGAAACCTGACCCCATTTACATGTGCTACCTCTAGAGCAGCATGGTGCAGATTCTTCTTCTCTGGTCTTCGTCCTCAGTATGTTCCTGCCTAGTCTCCAGTTTCCTGTTTTGTTTCTATATTTCTTTAGTGATTTTTCTCAGTACAGTACTCAACTTGTCACCCTCGCCTACCACCCTAGAGAATAAAGCATACTTTCATTTTACTCCTGTCTCCTATTATTTGCTTAGTGAAACTACTTGTGAGAATCACTGGGAATTTTTTGCGTCTACTAACTATCTGCAGTAAAAGCTATCTCTGGAAATGTCATTGAGTTTGTTTTCTGTTGGCCATCTGCTCTGGGCATGCATCCTACCCTTAAAAGTGGTTTGTTTCAGCCACTGTGGTGGGGCACGCCTTTAGTCCCAGCACTCAGGAGGCAGAGGCCTACAGATCTCGGTGAGTTCAAGACCAGCCTTGTCTATAAATTGAGTTCCAGTACACCCAGGGTTGTTACACAGAGAAACCCTGTCTCAGAAAACAAAAAACAAAAAAAAAAAGTTTGTTTTTTCAGTGAGACTCCCTTGGAGAAAACTAAATTTTCATTGCAATCAGTTGTTGGTTAGATAAGGGAGAGGAAGTGCGTCCACTTCCTTCACCCCTAGGACTCCGCCTGGTACAGACCCAGTGCAGTTGTCTCAGTCTCTGGTGTGTCCTAGATGTTTTGCTCATATTTTGTTTGTTTCTTTGTTTTCTCGCATGTGGCTCAAGTTACAGACTGTCATGAGATGGCGTGTGAGTGCTGGGAATAGAACCCAGGTCCTCTGCAAGAGCAGCCATCTCTACAGTGCAGTAGCAGCTTTTTTGGAATTAATTTTTTTCTATAATGATAGGCAGAGTGGATATGACTTTCCTTTTAGCTTATTGCTTCCCTAACTTCAGAAAACCTAATGTCCCACAGTTCTGTAGCTTCCGGGTTAGGGTGCATAATCTCTGAGTCAGCCCACCTGCTATAGTGTGTGGGTGCGTGTCTATATGTCTATCTGTCTTAAATATAACATTTGTAGCTTGACCAGAAAAGATGTATATAGGACTAGAAATTTTGTACATAGTAACGCACATTGTCTTGGTCAACACATGGTGGTTACTGAACAAAATGCTGAGGCAAGCTTATTGACCACTCTGACAGGCTTCTGACATAAACTCTCAGGTCCCTGAGGACAAGGCTTTAATTACATCTTTAAGACTTGGAACAGTGTTTGATCATGGAATGAATGTGTTTAATATGTGTTGTATCTTTTTGGAAAGGAAAGGAAGAATAAACCTATCTATGATGAGCATCCCCTAGTACCTCCTTTTTCAAGAAAGTAGCAAAATAAAAAATACTTTTATTAAAAAAAAAACATGCTTCAGGAGAAAAGCAAGGCCACATCTATTATGACAAGAAAAATCACAGATAAGAACAAAAATGTTGGCAAAAATGTGGCAAAATTGCCAAATGGTATATCCACTTTGGAAAACAACCCTTATTCCCTAAAAAGTAGTCTTAAGTTATCAGGTCCACAATTCAACAGTCCACTTCTAGGTGTTTCCTCAGGAGAAAAAAAAAAAATGTGTGTCCCTAAAAAAAGCTTGTATATATCGTGTGTGTAAAATGTTCGTGTTAGTACTCGCAGCAACTGGAAAGTCAAGACAACCCGTTGTTCATAACATAATGAATAGATAAGTACAATGGAGCTCTACCCATACAGTGGAATATTTTTTGGTATTAATAAAACACACTACAATGTAGATGAATCTTTAACATCACATAAGATCAAGAGTGCATGGCTACATTTGTAAGAACTGTTTACAGTAAGCAGAAGATGGTTCAGTGCTTGTCTAGGACCAAGAGAAAAAGATCTGGGTGCTGGCTTTCTTTTTATCGACATGACAGTGCTCTGAAATTAGATGATGGTGATGATTATACGGCTCTGTGAATAGTCTAAAGCATGGAATTATATGGCCTAAACGACTAGGTTTTGTAGGCCAAGAATTTGAATAAAGATGTTAAAATGCAATTTTTTACAGTTGCACATGCTTGGTTGAATACATGCTCTTACGCACACATTCATATACACACATACAAAATAAACACAGTGTGCATCATGGATTATCATTAGAAGAGAAAAAGAACATGAGTAGAAGAGCAAGTGAATCCAGATAACTTGTTTTTTTTCTTTTCTTTAAAGAATATTTTTCATGCAATAATTTGATCATGTTTTTGCCTCCTCCAACTCTTCCCCGATCCTTGCCACCTCCCTACCCACTCAACTTGACTGTCTCTCTCTCTCAAAAAAAAAAAAAATAATAATCAAAAAGGTAAAACAAAAAGCCCCCCACACCATCTTTAATTAATTTATTTATTTGTTATTTTTTTTGAGGCAGGGTTTCTCTGTGTAGCTTTGGAGCCTCTCCTAGAACTTGCTTTATAGACCAGGCTGGCCTCGAACTCACAGAGATCCTCCTGCCCCTGCCTCTCAAGTGCTGGGATTAAAGGTGTACACCACAGCCTGGCTAAAGCCCCACCCATCAAAAAAAAAAAAAAAAAAGGCCAACAAAAACATGGTGCTAGTTTTGTGGACATGGGGCTGGCCCGGGTTTATATACCCAGTGACTCTTCATTGAAGAAAATTTGTTTCCCTTTGCCAGCAGTTTTCAGTTGCAAACAGCTTCTAAGTCCACTTGCCCCTCTTTCCCCTCCTCTTCCTCATACATCCCTGAGCCTTGAGGGATGGATGGATTGAATGAAAGCATCCTAGTTAGGGCTAAGTGCTCCAAAATCTCAGTCTTCTGCACATTTTGTTGTTGTGGGTCTTTGTGTGAATTCCTGTCTATCGCAAGAAGCTTCTCTGATGAGGGCTGAGGGGGACACTGCTCTATGGGTGCGATAGTATGTCACTAGTCATTTTATTGCTATGTTCCCTTAGCAGAATAATAGTAGGAGGCTTCCCCCTAAGCCCATGACTTACCTAGTCCTATGTTCTTGGCCTTTAGCACTGTCAGCTATAGGTTCCAGCTCATAGAGTGGACCTTAAATCCAGTCAACGTTCAGTCACTATTGGACCATTATATCCTACAGGCAGTTAACTGTCGTAAGCCTCAGGGTTGTGACTGGGTGATACCAATGATTGCGCTTTTCCTCTGGTAGCTTTACAGACTACCTTCCAGTATCTTGAGTACTAGTCAGTAGGCATGAAACTTTTATCTGGAGTTTCACTAACAACACTGTACCAGTGTTGGTTTCTTAATACTGACAAATGTACCATAGTAATTTCAGACGTTGGAAAACAGGAAAGGGGGGAGAGGAGTATCAGTGAACTTCGTGTACTACCTTTGTAAACTGAACTCATTATGGTAACTTATGCCTCTTTTTGTCAAGTTCCATGATTATAAAATAATAAATAAAATTAGGATATAACCATAAAGGGAAATCTGAGAAACTATAGAAAAGTTGAAAAGAATATTAGTTTATGATCATTCAAGTATAATTGTTCATTTAAATGTTCATTCAAACTAGGATTTTTTTGCCACAAATGTATGATCATATTAAGATATTTCAGGTACCCATATTTTCAAAAATTAATAATATATACTAATTATTTTTAAAAAGTGTGGTGATTCTGAGATTTTAGCTTCCTTAAGCTAGTCAGTTAACTAACTTGTGTTTATTTGACACACACCCAGCCTTGGAAAGAGTCTAGAACTAAAGGTCAGTCACAAGACCTGCAGACATGCCTGAGGCTTCCGGAAGAATGTTTCCTAACATTATTTTGTTTTCATTCTCATGTATTTTTGCAAAATAGAGTGCTCACTAAATGTAACATACCAGGGCCTAAAATGAGAGAAATACAGAGAATGTAGTAAATTCTAGGTGAAGAATGTTTCTTTTAAACATTGACCCTGGAGCAGCATGGATGGTATTGAAAAGGGTTCTAATACAGTGTTAGCTTTTTAAAATTTTGAATGCAGAAAAATTTGGGGGTCTTGAAGAGAGAAAGAGCAGCATCATAGCTCAGGAAGGTTCATTTCCATGTTCTATGCTCATATTTGAGAACCCCTTAAGCTTTTTTATTTCTATTAAATTTATTTTAGTGTTTATGAACCTCTTCCTGTTATAATAATAATAAAGGTGCAAAGGAGTTTTTACTTTTCCCACTTCAAAATACACTTTTATGTTGAAGTATGTTTTCACTTACAGCAGAGGTTTGAAACATCCTGCAGTAACAAGGAGATGGCAAGTTAAAAATCAGAAAATTCTATGAGCCACAACCTGGGTTTTGGTTGTTTTAACTTGTTTATTTGTTTGGTTTTGGTTTTGTTTTTAAAGAATTTCTGCCGGGGCTGGAGAAATGGCTCAGCAAAGTTCTCATTCAACTTGGTGTGCATTAAATATAATTCTTTGTTGTCATCAGCACAGTAGTGCAGTATTTTCTCACTAGTAATCACAAGTATAGTAAGTACATACTGTATTCTACAGGCCATTAAATAAAAGTATGGCCTCAGTCTTTTGGCATTCTTATTATTCATCCATATGTTAATTTGTTCACATTATTTAGGATTTCAGTTGAGTTTCAGTGCGATTAGAAAATTAAAGGACTTGTAAAAAACCATTTAACATTTTATACTTTCGTTGAGGGTCTAATTTATATGTAAACTATTCAGTGGGCTAGGGTTATAGTTAAATGGTAGATCACTTGCCTATGGTCGACATATATACCTAAAGGATCTGTAGAGTGAAAAGGGGGAAAGGTACATAAAAATAAAAAGTAATACAACAAATATTTTTTTAAAAAAATGGGAAAATTCTGTGAAACACTATGAGACAAGGAACCCCCAAACTTGTCCTTGAGTTCATTTTCTGTTGTCCGTCTTCTGCTGGGCATGCAGCCTACCCTTAAGAGTAGTTGGTTTTCACAGTGAGACTCCGTTGGAAGAAACGGAAAAGTTTCATTTGCAAGCAGTTATCAGTTGGAGATTGCTTCTGGGATGCACATGTCCACTTTTCTGTTTAGCTCTAGGACCTCATCTGGTGCAGACCTGCACAGGCCCTGTGCGTGCTGCCTCTGTCTCTGTGAGTTCATGTGTATCTAGATGGCCCTGATTCCTTGGTGTCCTCCACCCTCTTTAACTCATACACTCTTTCTTCCCCCTCTTCTGCAGAGTTCCCTGAGCCCTGGGGGGAGGGATTTGATGGAGACATCCCATTTAGGACTGAGTGTGCTAAGGTCTCTTACTCTTTGTAAAATATCTGACTGTGGATCTCTGTGTGTCTTAGTTAGGGTTTCTATTTCTGTGAAGAGACTCCATGACCACAGCAAGTCTTAAAAAAATAAAAGAAAAGAAAATATTTAGTTGGGTGGCAGCTTTCAGTGCAAAGGTTCAGTCCATTATCATCATGACTGGGAGTGTGGCGGTGTGCAGGCAGACATGATGCTGGCTTCTTCTTGTCAGAAGGTAACAGGAAGTAGTCTGTGACACTTAGGGAAGCTTACGCAAAAGAGACTTCAAAGCCTGCCACAGTGACACACTTCCTTCAACAAGGCCACACCTCCCAGTAGCGCCACTCCTATGTGTTTCTGGGGGCCTGTACATTCAAACTACCATACTATGTTGTTCTCCTTTGCTGCAGGAACAAGTCTCTCTGATGATGACTGAATCTATGAATATAGCAGAATATCATTAGGAGCCATTTTAATTTTTAGACCAATAATAGGTCTCTGGGCTATCTAGTCTCAGCTTCTTGGTCACCTAACCAGTGTCAGGTATAGGCTCCGTTTCTTGGAGTGGGCCTTCAGTCAGATTAGATGTTGGTTGGTTACTCCCACAAACTTTGTGCTACCATTGCACTTGCATGTCGAACAGGCAAGAACTCATCATCAATCCAGGGGGTTGGGGCTGGGTTGGAGTTTATTTTCCTTACTCCTGGAACTTCTTTTGTGAAGGAAATTTAAAGTGTTAACTTTTTGTTCTAAGCAATGAGTTAGTGATATCCCGTAAGTTTTTATGTAGAAGGTTTAATTTGTATTCAGTTCTTTTCTTTAATATTTCTTATATGAACTGTGGGTTACTTAATAGTTATATCTTTACACTTTTTTTTTCTCTTTTTAAGATTGGTGTGGGATTCCAGTCTTTTGATTTGTGCTTCTGGTTTAATAGTATTGTGGTTAAAACAAAAAAGCAAAGTTTTTGTGATTTTAATCCTGTTTAATCTGCAACTTATCTAATGTATTAAAGCCCAGAAGTCTTATTTTATTTTGATGTGTTTTGTGTGTCACCGTATGAATATTCCAAGTGCACTTAAGAATGCCCTGCTATGCATTCTGCGTGTTAGTTAGGTGGGATGGCTGGATAGATGTCTCTGAAGTTTTCTAGATCCTTGTATCTATCTGCTTGTTCTGTTGTAGGGTCCTGGGAACAGAGTGTTGAAATATGTAATGTTAATCTAAAAACACACATTACTTAAACGTCAATGAAATTAGTAGGTTGTAATGATAAGGTAGGTAAGCAGTGGGTCTTAAGGGATGGAGTCCGTTGGCACTTTCAAGTCTTGCACACTTTAGGGTGCCAGTCCTGCTGTGTTTTACCCTTCTGAGCTTGCTGTTTTTGGTTTAATACAAGTGATGTGAACTTCTTGTAGATATTATGATCATTTGATGAGAAAATGAGTTGGAATTCTCTTTAGTGTTTCAAGACAGGGTTTCTCTCTATAGCCCTGACTATCCTGGAACTTACTCTGTAAGGCGGGCGAGTGCTGAATTCTTTTTTTTTTTTTTTTTTAATAAAATGCCTTTAATGTGTTTTAAAGTTCCTTGAGAAATAAATAAATTGTGATTTGTATTCTTTCTCAGAAACACACACCAGATCCAAGCAGTAAATTTAATGTGAGAACAATGAATAATCATTTGCTTTATACTTGGTCAATTACAGATTTAAGCAGCCATTGTAATTATGAAAAAAATAAATTAATATTAAACCTTAGCATGTGCATAGTATACATATCCAAATTCCCATTGTCATTATGCCCTCTAATCAAGCCATTTAATATAAGGTAATCTTAATTATAATCATGCATTACTTGTATTAATAAATATCTCTTTCAATAAATGTGCTATGTAGTATTAGAAAGCATCATATATAAATGACTATAATTTATTGAATAGGTTTCTTTCATGTTTTACCAAAGTTCTGTGTGCATCATCGTGCATTTGATCAGATTGATGTAATGCTTGGTATCCAGTATTTTTAAAAGCACTTCTAGAGTGCTGAGACATCAAGGGATGGAACAGTCCTGGACCAGAATTAGTGTGGATCTCAGAGTACATCAGAGCAGATTCTCTGTGCAGTGAAACATGGTTAAAAGAATAACTCACAACAGGTTGGAGAAAAAGGGGAAAGAACAAGAAACATTTGAATGCTCTGCCACAAATAGGACATTGGTCACCCAACCCCTACCCTGAAAATTGAACGACCATTAATGAACCTGGTGTAGAAGATACCAAGAGCTGAATTCTTAACATAGTACCTGCTGTATAGTTATTCTATGTGTTCCACATAGTTATTTTTAAATAGGAATTAGTTTGTATTTTTAAAATTCTCAAATTGTGTATGTTTTTCAGAATTGCAAGTTGTGACACCAGATGTGTGGTTTTAGCATTCTTTCTTTGTATTTGTTGATTTCACCCTTGGTCTGTACTGTGACCTTTTCCCATTGCTTTGTAAGCATTATTACTAACAGTCTTTTCAGAGCTTTTAGCTCAATGTAGACTGCCTTGTTTATATTACAGTAGAGTTTGACGGGTTTTTGGCATAATTTTAATCACCTTGCAGTAAAATACTAACATTCAGAAGTTGTGAACAATACGTAGATTTTTGGAGCTATACAGTTAACTGATTGTCTGAAACAAATTGTTTTTCTCTTCCAGATCAACCGAGAAAGCTGGTGTACCATAGAGCCATGTCCTGAAGCAGCATCTCTTTTGGCTTCCAAACAGAGCTCAGGTAGGGCCTGTTCATAGTCCTGCTTTGAAGTAATAATTTGATGTTGTGATCTGCCATTCTGAAATTCATTACACAATAATTCAGAAGTAATGCATGTGTATAGGTTAGTTTGTAAGCATGATTTCATAATCAAAATAAAAGCACTAAACTTTTCCTTAATTTTACTTTCGGAATTATTAGTAATTTTAGAGATCATGTGGCTTTATGAGTTCTTACTCATTTGTAAAGCAATTTGCTGGAGACCAAACCTGTGGTTCTTATTTTTTGACTGTGTTAATGCAAAAACAAACACAAGAATTCATAGCTCTTGTCTCGAAGAGGCTCAGAGATAGTTTATTTTAGAGCCAAATTTGAGCGACCATAGCCTAGGAACACAGACAGGATACCCCAAATTCCATGTTCCAATTTAGAAGCTGTTTCATAAAGAAGTTTTTATAGCAATAAAACATAGAAAGCCATAAATGAATAAATTAAATACTTTGGTGAGAATGAATGATGCTCTGCTTTAAGCCTCAAATGCCATCTGATGATATTTTTAACTTTGGGTTTGGTGGAAGGTAGCAGTCTGCTCCATTTATATATTCCAAAAGATTCTTTTGTCTATTAGTCACAGGATATTATTCCAACATAGAGGTAGATAAAGAATGGCTCTTCTGGGGGTTAAAGCTAGCCAAAATAAGGTAATTAATCTCTGGACCTGCAACATTCCAGCTTCTCCACATCACAGTGGTCCTAATCAATCTGTCTTTGCAAACACAGTGTCTTTCCAGGAAGTCTCAGTAACAGCTGCATACTAGAAAAAGCTGGGCTAGAGAGCTTTGAAAATGCATGATACCTTGGTCTTGCCCTTAGCAACCCAGTTTTAGTGGGCTGGGATGTGGCCTGAGCATCCACTAGAATCATTTGGGGCTCCTTCTGTTGTCCTGAGTAGGCAGAATTGAGAATTTCCTTCCATGCCCGTACATATTAGTCACAACAAATCAAGTTAAGATCATACCTAGTTAGGAATCCTTTACCCCAGGTTCAGCCAGTTCTGCCATAAGGTACATTCCCCAAGGTCTGGGTTCTATCTCTTTCATCTGTGAGGTATTACTGGGCTGCCTCATAGAGGGGTGTTACACAGACAGCAAGGTGAGTAACTGTCTCTGAGCTCACGCCTCTGCTGTCTTCTGCACTGCTGAATGAGCAGTAACATTTTGCATTTTTTAGTTCTCCGATCCGCTTCACCAACAAAGCCTCTATTTACTTTCTCGTTTTTACTAATCTGCTGTAGAAATTATCAAATCCTTCTTATTTGCTGGCCTTTTTGGAGACTGTTTAGTTTTAGATGTCTTGCAGTACTATTTAAGTTGAGAAAAGATTGCCCTAGTCTTTTGTGTCCTGAGGAATTTTCTGTCATTTCTCAGCTTTGCTTGTATTACAAAAGAAGTAATGAAAACAAACATGGAAAATGTTTTCACACTTCTTGAGAGTGCTACTTCATAATATTATGTATGGTTGTGTACAGGGCCTAAAAACTCAAAGGTGTTGGAAGTAAAAGTATACACACAGCTATGTTTCTGTTATTTTAGCTGTCAGGGACTTTTCTGAAAGTATAACCAGCTACCCAAGAATGAAACTTCTGCCATGTGATTGTTGAGTAAAGTCTTGGGATTTGAATATTCGAAATACGGAAGGACCTCTAGACATCATGGCTCAATCTATTTCATTAAGGAAGTAGATTTGAGTTGCAGTTTTTTTCAAGTCATAATCGTGAATTGTTCAAACACCCCTTTACAGTACAACTCCCAGAATAAGCAGTGTGGTCGTACATTAAGGATGAATGAAGCCTGAACTTCACTTAGGCATATGTACCACACACCTGCAGTGTGTTCCACCCGTGTCACTGTCTAGTCACTACATTTCTAATTTGCTGTTTACTGTCAGTACAACTCTGTAGGGACATACTCGTCATTCCATTTTACTGGTACAGAAGCAAACACCTACAGGGCTAAATTACCTGGGATTTATCTGTTAAGCAAGATCCATCTAAACATCCTAAAATCAATGTTCTTTGCTCTTGTTTCCAATTCATTCTTTAATATATTCCTCTTCATTAGGAAGGGAGTATAGGAAAAAAGTAAGGATTCTGTCTCTTTCCTTAGCCAGCATCCCTATTTTCCCCCAGGCACAATACTGAGATTTTTTTTTTTTTTTTTTTTGGTGTTTTCCAAGAGGCGGTAATAGAAAAACCCACCAACTGTACTAAGTCATTGTTTACTGTATAGAATGGGTGGGGGGCTAAAATACCCATAATTATGGTCTTTTGAAGAAACCATACGATTTCCATTGAACTAACATTGTGAAATTATCCACTAAGCTCATAATTGTGACTGAAAGATTTAAGACTAACTTATAGATCCTGCCTCCTTATTATGGTATTCTTTTTATAATTCTGCAATGAAATTGTCTCTTACTGTGTTAATTTGTACCACAAGGTTGTGAATAACCCATTCTGCAAGAATACATTAAATGTCTTCCCAGAACCTAGCCAAATGCCTAACAGAAAAAGTAACTGTGTCAGTTAATATACCTGAAAGCTACTAATTTATTGGACTATGACCTTTCTAACTTTGTAAATATCTAAAATAGAAGAGAGGCTAGGAAAGCAAAGAGGTGGGTGAAAAATAGAGAAAATGACTGAATGTTGGTATAAAACAGAAAGTGAATTTTTTTTAAAGGTATTAGTTAAATAAATGTTCTTTTTCAGAATGCGAAAGCTTCTTAGATGATGGACTGGGCACAGAGTGTGCCTCAAAAGAAGGCGTACTTCAGAGAGGATCAGGGAGTGATCCTGACCTCTTTCACTCACCCAGTGACGAAATGGACAGCATCATCTTCTCCAAGGTACTAGAGGAGCCTTCAGTTCGTTTTGGCCAGCAGTTCTCCTAGTCTCGTTTGGCCTTACTTAACCCTTTTTTACTGTAATTTTTTCCACTTGTGCTCATTGTCATCCCATGACTTTAATATGTGGCTCTAACTAATGGACTGTGATCCAACTAGGCCATGTCTTCTGTATTCTGAGTGACTGTGCGGGGACTTACTTTGTTTTGCCTCCTTCTCTTCCTCCCTCCCTCCCTTCCCTTTCTAAGCTGCTACAAACAGCCTATCTGGATCACTCAGAAAGGAGGGGTAGAAGTATTCTATTTGAAGAAGGAAATTCCTCATTGCCAGGGCTTAGAAACAGGTATTGGCCAGGTTATTGGCTGTATCTTCTGAAAAATCATGGCTGGTTACATGAGTGGTTTGAAGCTTGCATTGAAGTAAAAAAGCATGGAAGTTCCTTTAGAATGAACTAAGTCAGATGACAGTGAACACGCTTCAGTGGTTAGGAAGGGACCGCAGCTCAGACTGCATGATGTCATATATATAAACTAACCATAGAGTCATTCTGATTAATGTGTGGATGCCTGGAACTCGCTAAGTCTGGTGACGTCATCTTTCATCCAGACTGCTTAATTGGGACTTTCTAGATCTCTGGTGGAGAACTTAAGCTTTTCCTCTGGTGAAGAGCTAGGGAAGATGGCGGTTAGAAGCTTGAGTTCATTTCTGTGTGTAGCAAGTTCTGTTTTGTCCTCTAAGAGGGCAGGACATGCTGTACTCAGTTACATGCCACAAATGGTTTTCCTAACAGAAGGACTGAAGAGGAAAAAACATTGTAGCAACTGTGAAGAAGAGTTTTCCTTCTGGTTTTCTGACTTTGAAGAACTTCTGAGAACAGTTTTGTTAGTGGGTGGTTAAATGGTCCAAGACAGTATGATGTTCCCGTGTTTAACTGTTGCGGTATAGGCGCGATGTCATAAAAATCTACTCTTTTCATTTTTGTCCATCAGTCCTCATATTCCATTTGTTCTTCCCTCGCCCTTTCTGCTTCCTTTGATTGTCTGTGATTCCTTATGATTGTTCCTTTGATTATCTCCTGAGGGCTCTTGAAAACATTTATGGTACGACTAGGATTTCTGTCTTTGTTGCTGGCTGGCCAGGTTGTTGGTGCATGCCTGTGATCGCAGCACTTAGAGGCTGAGCTAGGAGGATTGTGAGCTTGATGTAGTAATTCGGCCCAGTCTTGAGGGGTTTGGGGAAGATTTGCCTTTAAAGTCACATAGGAAGAGTAAAGCCAGTGTTTTGCTTGGGGACCTTCTTTGTTTTGCCTCCCTGCTTCCCTTTCTTTCCTTCCTAAGCTTTTAACAAATGCATTTTTTAAAACCAAAAAGCTATGGAGAAACCCTGTCTCGAAAATCCAAAATAAAAGCCGGGCGGTGGTGGCGCACGCCTTTAATCCCAGCACTTGGGAGGCAGAGGCAGGCGGATCTCTGTGAGTTCGAGACCAGCCTGGTCTACAAGAGCTAGTTCCAGGACAGGCTCCAAAAAACCACAGAGAAACCCTGTCTCGAAAAACCAAAAAAAAAAAAAAAAAAAAAAAAAGAAAATCCAAAATAAATAAATAAAATAAACAAATGCATTTTTTAAATTACAGTTTTGGGGAGGAGGGATGTGTGCTTCCACACTCATGTAGAAGTCAGGATAAATCTTCTAGATTTAAAACTGGCTCATAATGATGGGAACTGGCTAATGAATGCTTAAGAGATTATCAAGCAACTGTGTGTGTATGCTTGTGTATCCTGATAGTAAAAACTTTCAAGATTTATTTTTAAGTCTAAGTGTGTTGAGACTGTGGCTCATGGAGGCCAGAAGCAGGCATTGGATCTCCCAGAGCTGGAGTTAGAAATTGTATAAGATGCCCAACATGAGTCCTGGGAACTGAGCTCAAGATCTTTAAGCAAACAGTAAATGCTCTTAACTGCTGAGCCATCTCTCCAGCTTAAGATTTGTTATTTAAGTTGAATAAACCTTCCTTCAGGAAACATTTGTTCGCCTGCTGTTTAGATATATAACTAGTGGACGGCTTGTCCCAGGTGTTACCTTCTCCTCAGAGAGATCATTATTTCTGATCACTAAATTGCATGCTTTGCTTACTTAAAAAAAATTAGAATTTTTTTATGCTTTACCATCTTACTCAAACTATTAAAAGTATGTGAGAGATATTCATATAAAGAAACTTTGCTGCACATCTTTTCCAGGGAGAGTAGACATTATTTTTCAAAGCTGAAACATGCTCCTCAGACAAACTTCCACCTACATTGTAAACTGGAGTGCCTAAAGAAAAGCCAGCCAGGGCAGATGAACTTTCACCTTCATGCATGCGTGAGAATGCCCAGATGGGCTGGGGCCGGGTGTGGGTGGAGGTTGGGATGTTTCCTCCCATGTCTACTTCCAAAGCTGTGAATGACCAGTTTTCCTAGGATTTATAAAATTGAGGGCTAGTTTATAATACTGACAAGACACTGACCTGAATTTTATATGCATACATACCATGTATTGTATGTACATATATTGTTATGGTCTGCTAGCCTCGAGTCACCCGCCACTACCCCTCGTGGGAATAGCCTCCCCCCCCCTTATATCTTTAAAAAAGAATTACATACATACATACAAATATTTGTATGTATATAAAATTTCATATGTCCAGCAACCCAGGTAGGTAGCTTTGTCCCTTATACCATACAAGGAATAGGTGTTGGTTGGTGCGTGCTGGCTAGTTTTATATCAGCTTGACCCAGGCTAGAGTCAGTTGAGAAGAGAGCACCTCAGTTGAAAAAATGTCCCCAAACAAGCCTATGCTGCATTTTTCTTTTTTCTTTTCTTTTTTTTTTTTTTTTTTTTGATTGTTGATTGATGAGAGAGTGCCTAGCTCACTGTCAGTGGTACCACCCCTGGGCTCCTGGTTCTGGGCCCTATAAAGATCTAGGCTGAGCAATCCATGAGGAGCAAAGCTTGTAAGCAGCACCCTTCATGGCCTCTCTATTAGCTCCTGCCTCCAGGTTCCTACCATTTTGAGTTCCTGCCTTGGCTTTCCTCTGTTGGACTGTCATGTGGAAGTGTAGTGTGAAGTAACCCTTTCCTCCCCAAGTTGCTTTTTGGTGGTGATGTTCTTTCACAGTAATAGGAACCCTAAGACAATTGGTAAAGAAGTTTGCCTAAAATAACTGTACGACTGAGTAGCAGAACTGAGGCTTAACTTTAAAGGCTCTTCCTGTTTTGTTACTTTGCTGTCAGTCTCTTCACTGCGGCTCTAAAAATCAACGATTTAAGTCGAGACTGTGTTGGTAGATGGACCGCCAACTCTCTGGCCATTATTGCGGCGAGTGCTGTCAATGTCGCAGTCTTACGGTGTCTTCCCAGGGCCTTTCCCTCCACTCTTTTCAGTCTTTAGGGGCTGGAGGGAGTCTTTAGGCCAGCCATTGCAACACGCTTTTCCGTGAACTCTGAGTGGTGCATTAGGTCACTTCCTGCAGCAGTTTGTTTCTCTCTGGCCCTGGGGAAGTCTCTCTAACAACATGCACCTCCTGGGAAATGTGACTCTGTGATGAGTGTCAAGAGCTTAGTGTTTGCCGGGCGGTGGTGGCGCACGCCTTTAATCCCAGCACTCGGGAGGCAGAGGCAGGCGGATCTCTGTGAGTTCGAGACCAGCCTGGTCTACAAAGGGAGTTCCAGGACAGGCTCCAAAGCTACAGAGAAACCCTGTCTCGAAAAAACAAAAAAAAAAAAAAACAAAAAAAAAAAAAAAAAAAACAAGAGCTTAGTGTTTATTCTTACAAATATTTGCTGGTTCCTAAGTTCAACATTAGATCAGCAGCATAAAACTTACACTTTGTTGTTAAAGTGAGATGAAGTCCTGTGATCCTTTTGAGGAAATATACTTGATATACATACATGACTCTGATCCGGGACGTGAGGCTCTTAGATAGAATGCTCTACATGAAAAGATTATGTGATTTGAGGCATGCAATGAGTGTTTAAAATGTGAGCTCTTGTTTTTCAAGATTATCATGTCTTGTGTATAAAATAGGTAAGTATTTGTTTAGTAAATAAAGGGCTATTCATTTGGCAGTATTAAACGTGATTTCTTCAGGTGTAATATCAACCCATAAAAATGTGACAGTTTTTTTCTATCTTGTGACTAGTAATGTGTTTATCTTTCTGTAGGTAAATACATTGATCATATAACTTTCTAAGAGAAAGGCATCCCCCAAAAATATTGTATTATAAAATACACACATAAAAAAAATAGAACTGTTGGGTCTTGCAGTGAGTACCCACATACTTACCTTCCAGCTTCTGTTATTTTTTATTGTTTACTTATTACATAGCTGTGCTTCTGTTCACAGCCAGTCTGCCTAAATTACATTTCAAAACAAATTACAGGTGTGTCCATACACATCATGTGTAAATTCTTAGAAGCAGTATTTTTCTATACTTGAGAGATTGGTGTGTGTGTGTGTGTGTGTGTGTGTGTGTGTGTGTGTGTGTGTGTAATTTATATATAGATCCTGAGAATCCCGTTACTTTTGGTAAATACATCCTCCACCTTTGTGACCTGGAGCTGCATGAGCACATAGGCTCTAAGCATAACTGTGAAAAGTCTCCTCACATGACTCCTTTTCAGAGGCCATTCAGCCCTCCAGAAGAAACACAAAAGATGTTTTTTCTCTGATTCAGAAAGTAATCTAAATGGGAGCTGAAAAATATTGTTTCTCCTACACAACCCTAGGAGTGGAATTCTTACTCATACAAGAAACTGACCCTCTCTCTACTGTTCTCACTCATGATGTGTGTGAATCCCAGTCACTCTGCATCCTTAGTAACAAACACAGTTGTTTTAATGTTAACGTTTCTGGTATCCATGCAGTGTTATCTCATTATGGTTTTGATTTGTATTTCCTGACAACTAGTGATATTAAACAGATTTTCACATGTCCGTTGGCAAGTTATGTGTCTTCCTGTATAGTGTGTCTGTTCATATCTTTGCCCATTAAAATAATTGGATTATTTGTTGATGCAGAGGAGTGGATGATATATATCCTGGATACTGCTCCTTTGTTAGGTTCGTCATTTGCAAATGTTTTCTCTTTCATCACTTACATAAAAGTGTCTTGGTTAGCTAAAATGTCTAATTTGATGAGATAATTTAACAGACTCTTGTTCAACTTACTGCTTTGTGTGTCTTCTTATTTGCTTTTCTGTGCCTGTGTTGATGTTTTGTTTTAAAGGTTTATATGTTTTGGCTTTTATTTCAGGATTAAGCTGTATCTCAGTATTACATTTATAACTTTAACAACAGCTTTGTGGTTTACTTAGGAAGATTCAATCCTGGCTGTTTTTAGAACCATGTAAGGATCTTAAAAAGCGGGTGGAAGTTCCTGGCTCTGCCTACTGGCCAGCAAAATTAGAGTCTTGAGTTAACTTTTTTTTCTCACCTCTAAAATGGAAATAAGAATATTTACTAAATCAAATAATGGGAAGAATTAAAAGGGATACGATATCTAAATCACTTGTAAAATCTCATGTGAAAAACATGCTGTACAAAACTACCAAGGAACTTATAAAAATTTTAAAATAAAAAATAAAATCTCACATTGAGGTAAGCACCTAATAATTATGTTTAAATTTATATCATAATTATTTATTAATAGTAATAGGTTCTAAGTTTTTATACGTATAATGTCCTTTTATTTAGGCCTTTCCATTGATTTAAGCAAAACAGTGTCTTTGGACCATTTTATGACCCAGCTATCTATTTAGGGTCATTGCGTGTACCAAGCAGCCACACTCATGCCCATTTGCTGCATAGAGTACTCATAGGGACTTTAGCTACCCTGACTGCTTTTGCAAATTTTCAGTATTATACAAAGTCTAAGGGAAAAGACAGTGGTAGAGGTGGGGGGAGGGTTGTATGTTTTTCAATCCTACATTCAGAATTAAAAATAAGCATAAAAGTTCAAAGAAGAGGGCTCGAGAGATGGCTCAGAGGCTAAGAGCACTGACTGCTCTTCCAGAGGTCCTGAGTTCAATTCCCAGCAACCACATGGTGGCTCACAGCCATCTATAATGAGATCTGGTGCCGTCTTCTGGCCTGCAGGCATACATGGAAAAAATATTGTATACATAACAAATAAATTAATCTTTTAAAAAAAAAAAGTTCAAAGAAGAAATGGTTTATTGGTCAGGCACGGGTATAGACTCAGTTTCTCCAATATTTTTTCTCCTACCTCTTACATGTACTTTCTCAGTCCCTTCTATTCTTTTTACTCTTTGTCCTTAACATTGGATGCAGCAGAGTAGGGAGAAGGGTTTGAATTATGTTAAGACCAAAAATAGCTAGTTTTTAATTCCTCATAAATCAAATATGAATTGAAGCCATAGTACCACTCCTCTAGGTTAGTGGTTCTCAACCTTCATAACACTACAACCCTTTAAAATAGTTCCTCATGTTGTGGTGACTTCCAGCCATAAAATGATGTTTTTCTACTTCATAACTGTAATTTTGCTACAAGATATCTGATATGCGATCCCTGTGAAAGGGCCATTCAAATATACCCAAAGGGGTTGCAACGCACAGGTTGAGAATTGATGGTTTAGGCAAATATTTTAGGATCCATGATCTCTTTAAAGAAAAACTGACATACCAAAGAGCTTTTAAGGAAGACTTCAGATTTTAGGCTTAGAACATCTTATTAGAGAGGTTAAAAGTGATAACTTTCTCCCTTCTAATAAAAAGTAGAAACACAGTGTGGATAGGGTGTGGTAAATAGTGAATTAACAGTTTCACATCTTATTTTATATATCTCTCTAAGATTTTATATCTTACACTTAGTGGGTCTAGGGACTAGAATTTTCTTTGGAAAAGAATTCAAGTTTCTAAGAATGTTGTATTTCTTCCACTTTGTATTAATTATGATTTAGACAGTGCCTTTCCATAACTAACACAGAAGACCCAAAGACCATGAATTTATGTCCTGAATACCAGAGAGGCCATGTCTTCATGCCAGCACCCAGGAGGCTTAGGTCAAAGGGTCTAGTATTCAAGGTCAGTCTTGCGCCACACAGGGAGAGGCGCAAGAAAGCCAAGAAAGAGGAAACAAGAAAGAGGAGGCAGCATTCTTATTAGATAGAATGGTGTGGCTAAATGTCATGCATCTGTTAGGGTAAATATGACTACTGTAGAAAATGCATGACTATATATGAAGCTGACTTCTGGTTAGGGCACTCACAGTTTTCTTTGTTCTTTTTATTACTTTTTTACATTTATTTACTTATTTATTCTGGGGGTGTGTGTGCATGTCCAGAGTGAAGGTAAGCAGAAGCCCAAAGTGTAGAAAGGTGCCGTTCACAGGTGGTGGTGTGCCTTTGTGTCAAAGATACTATCTAGGCTTTAAAAAGATGCCAACTTCAGGGCTGTTTTCCATCCTAATGAGAAAAGGGCTCATTAGTTCTTGTGAGTCTTAACCTCTTTAAGAGTTTCTCTTAAAAATTGTCTTCCTTTACCTTTTTATTACATGTCCAGTTGTTGTGTGTATGCATGGGTGTGTGTGCCATGCCGTGTTTGTGGGAGTTAAAGAACAACTTCTCCTTCAGTTAGTCTTATGAAAACACTGCTCCAGAGTCTGTGGGCTCAGCATCACACACCTCTAATCCCAGTATATTCGGGAGGAATGGCAATTTCTGTGAGTTTAAATTTTGTGAATTTAAGGCCAGTCTGATCTACCTGGTGACAGCCAGGGCTTTATAGTGAGAGCCTGTTTTAAAGATTTTCTTTAATGTCACCCAATGTCTTGATTAAGGGTATTTACCTATTTCTTGTTCCTTCTCTAATGAAAAGCCAAAATAACATTTTGATCTTTTATGTAATGTGAAATGGAGTCAATCTTTCCTTCACTCATCATGTTGTACACTTGATATCTCTCACTAAGCAGAGAATGTCAAGCTACTAGAACAAGATTTGTATAATTCCTCTTAAGCACTAGAGTTTAGCCAGGAAAGGAGCATTATCGCCTTATTAAACACCTTATTAGGATTGTTTTATGTGATTTGGCTTCAGAACACTCAGCCAATTCTCACTAAGATGAGAAATAGTAGTATGCAGACTTTTGGTGGAATTAAAACTATTGGGCAGTTTTCATAAGTAAACAACAGTCATACTTGGCTTTAGAATAGTAAATTCTCTACCTTATTGTAGCTATACAGGATGACTTGTTTCAGTTTGATATTCTAAAAACTTAGTATGAGCTTAGAGTTTCATATAGCAGAAACCCTAAAGACTATTGAATGGTTCTCCTCATTTTGGTTGATGGTGGGTTGAAAGAACTAAACTAAGAATTGTTTTTTCTCCACTAAAAAAAAAAATAGTGTGTCTTCTGTATAGTCTAGTGCCTTTAGTAAAATGACAAAGTTATAAATCTAGAACATTACTCTATTGGAAGCCAGGAGACTTAGATTCTAACTGAAGTCATGGGTTTGAAAAAATGGTCAGTTTGATGTCTGTTATTAATCTTGCCTGTGTCAAATCATTGGCTTGGTCTGTCAGAACAGGGTATCTCCTTGGTTCTGTTGGCTTCAACACTGCTCTCTCCGTTGCAGCCTGAGGAAGAGCAGTTGCTTTGTGACAGCACAGGCTCCAGCTCCTCTACAGATGACGCAGCTTCCCTGGACCGGCACTCTTCTCATGGCAGCGATGTGTCCCTTCCTCGGGCTTCAAAGTTGAATAGGTCCAGGAACCATCAGGGCTCGAATGGCTTTTCCAGCCATGGCGTGGGACCTGAGCGTCGAGAGAGCGAGAGTGAGCCTGCTGGCTCTGGTGAGATGGAGGAGGAAGAAATGGACAGCATCACTGAGGTGCCTGCAAATCGCTCTTTCCTGCGGAGCTCCATGCGCTCTCTTTCCCCCTTCCGGAGACATAGCTGGGGTCCTGGGAAGAATGCAGCCAGCGATGCAGAAATGAACCAGCGGAGGTAAGATGAAGCCTGTGCATTTCATAACTCAGTCTGTGTTGTCTTTTGGGAAGTATTTGCTTTATTGTTACTGGTTAAAAGAAAAAAAAGGAGACATTGGTCTCTTTTCTCTAAAAGGTAACCCAGGCTTGGCAACCAGGCAGAGGTGCATTCTGACTCCACCCGGGGCAGCCCCTTGAGCAGTGTGAATGTTCCTTTCAATGTATTTGTGATAACGTAAACTATTACTGTCAAATAGTGAGTAAATAATAAGCCTGATCAATCAGTGAAATTCATGAATCTGGAAGAGAAAATTCTGTTAGCTTATGAAATCTTACAGTCTCAACACATCTGACTGGTGTGGTGTTTCCTGAGGATCACAGCCATATGTTTCTGATACAGAAATGTGATAATGTCTAAATTATCAGTATGTAATTCCCAAGAGGATACAAGACGCATACACTAAAATTGTTGGTTTTTTCCTATCTGTCGTACAGTTTGAGGAATTTTTACAAGTATTACCCAGTTTGTAAGTTTGGCAGCAGTCTGTATGTAAGAAGTTGGATTGGCTTCTGACCTCTTGACTTTGATTCTATAGACCCGTATTGTAGCATCTAACAGGTTACAGGTGTGCTTGCCCCAGAGCTGCTTTACCTGGCTAAAAAGATGCTCTCAGCCAGGAAAAGAGGGTGCTGCTTGTTTTTAGTTTTGACTGAGTTTTGAAATAGGGTCTTGCTATATAGCTCTAGCCGACATGGAACTCGTTGCTCAGTGTAGGCTAACAATTCACTCCAGACAGTTCTCCCTAGCTTAGTCTTTGAATTTCTGAGTCTGCAGACAGGAGACACCATACTCAGTTACTGATAGTTGCTTTAAAACAATTGTTATAAATAACACAATTTTTTTTTCCTCATTATATTAAGGCTATAAGTACATGTAATCTTAATCAAGTCAGGGTTTTTTGTTTTGTTTTGAGACAGAGTCTCATGTAGCCAGGGCCAGCCTGAGTGTCCCTATGTAAGACAGGCTTAGCCTCCTGATCCTCCTGCTTCCACCACCCAAGTGTTAAGATAACAGACATTCACCTCCTTTAATTTTTTAATATGTATGAGTGTTTTACCTGAATATGTATCTGCACTATGTTTGTGCATGGTGCCCAAGGAGACCAGAAGAGGGCATCATGTCCTCTAAAACTGGAGTTACAGACAGTTGTAAGCCACAGTATGGGTGCTGGGAATCAAAATCCAGTCCTCTAGAAGAATAGCTAGTGTTTTAATTACTGAGCTATTTTTCCAGACCTTCATTTATTCTTTTAATCAGCTAACACACATTGAGCATTCTTTTTAGGTCTGGCAGTATCATAGGTTCTAGAGAAATAGAGGTAAACAAGATATTACTCCCTGCCCTTGCAGAGCTCAGAATCAAACTATACTTCACTGGTTTGCCCATTTTTTTCAGACTCTTTTCATAGCAAATTGCCTTACATTGTTTTTTAATCTTCTCCATGATAAAGGTGTTGTTTTCCCCATAGTTGCCAATTAGAGGACTGTTCGAGACACTTGACATCATCTACAGTAGAATCTAGGTTTCTAATCACAGTCAAATCTTTGTACAATCTCGTATTATTCCATGGTATTAGGATAGTAGTTTAAAATAATAAACTACATTGTGTTTATATCCTTTTGAAATCTCAGGTTATATAAAAACTAATTTCTTTTTTTTTTTTTTTAATTTATTTATTATGTGTACAATATTCTGTCTGTGTGTATGCCTGCTGGCCAGAAGAGGGCACCAGACCTCATTACAGATGGTTGTAAGCCACCATGTGGTTGCTGGGAATTGAACTGAGGACCTTTGGAAGAGCAGGCAATGCTCTTAACCGCTGAGCCATCTCTCCAGCCCTAAAAACTAATTTCTAAATGCTTTCCTTCCCAGTTTTATACATGCTGTTTCCTTTTAAAACATTGATAGAGACATCAGGAATGATCTTGAAGGCAGAAATTACTCCCTGAAGCCTTAGTAACCTTCTTGATAGAATATCCTTGACTTAGATGATAAAGGACTGATCAGGGAATGGGGATTTATTTTATGCATAACTCACCAGAGATCTGTTTTTAATAACTGATTTCGGAAGTATATGTATTTGAATCATGTAGCTCAGGTGAAAAAAATTGAAGCCAGATTTAATGATTTGCCCAAGATTTCTTGGTGATCTTAGACTTGTTACCTATTTGTATTTTCAGCGTGTATATCATGTTTGTTTAAACTTAGTATAAAGGACTATCTAGTACTGTCTTAATACCTTTAGAGGCAATGGAATAACGGTTAGGTTTTATCACTTTAATAGCCTGACTAATTTGTATATTATTACTTGTATATTTTGTTATCTGAATTTTAAAGCCTGAAGAAAAGCCCTTTAATGTTTCAAATGGCGCTTTTCTCTGAGCCATTTATTTTATCACTTATACTAATCTTCATAACTCATCATCCAATTAACTTTTTGGAGTACAGAGGGAACAAAAGCTATCTTTCTGTCAAATATTTGGGGTTCTGGTATTTTTATCATTTCATTCTTTTGGTCTCTTCCCTCCTGTGCTGTTTGTCTTTGGGGAATATATTTCTTCCAGGTGTGACCTCTGTGTTTTGTGTATTTGTGTATCGTTGTAATTCACCTCCATTATTGACCTCTTCCATCATTCATTTTCAGTTCAATGCAAGTTCTTGGGGATGTTGTCAGGAGACCTCCCATTCATAGGAGAAGGTACAGAGTTCACTAAATTGAACTAACCATGTCATCTCTGAGTGTGTACTAACAAGCATCTCATTCTGGTTACCTGATTGGGCAACATTTTGAAACATATTATTTATTTCTTGTGCAGCCAAATAAAATATAGGTGCTTCTTAATTGCTATGCCCACCTGGTAGGAAATAGTCTCTTTAGTCTAAAGTCTTTTTCTAGTTCTAAATTTATAATATACACACCCGCTTACTGACTCAGATGACTTTGAAATAAGGTCTCACCTGACTTTGTGTGTTTTGTTTGTTTGTTTTGTTTCCATGTTGTAGCTAACTAATGGACCTTGGGGAATACTTCCCTCTGTAATCAGAAAAGAAAGAGAATAGCCATAAATTCATTTGTGGTCACTCACACATAGGTTCTAAAATATTTTCAATACATTTTTGAATAATATGAAGAAGGATTTGTATTAGTTGACCACCTGCTAGTTTCCATCTCATTGTGGACAGTCTTTCAGAAAGCAGTATGGCATAGGCTGATATCTTTTTTGAATTGCTTAATTATTATTTATCAAATAAAAAATAAAGCTTACATGTATAAGCCAAGAGCTGATTTCTAATTAAACATAATCAGTTGCTTTATGTTTTAAAGACTTTTACTGTGTAGAACTCTTAATGACTTTTCTCCCATTGTTTAAAAAAATCATTTAGAAATCAGAAAAGTGTGGTGCTTTTATTATATTTCTTATATAAAGAGACTTTTGCAAAGATACTTTTATCTATTTGCAGAATATTTGTGAGAAAGGCAAAAAAAAATCTTCCTACTTTTTCCTCTATCATTTTTATGTGTATTGTCCTTTAATTCCATATTTTAGGGGAAGTTTCAATCTTAAATTCTAACATTTTCATGAACCTAAGTAGTTTTGATATCAGCTAGGTTCCGGGGAAGCAAATTATTAAGTACCTTTTTCAGTAGACAATATGTAAAAGTTTTAGAAATGTATTTGTTGCTGTCTCTGAACTAACTGAAGCCTGTGCTAGGCTACATGGTGAAGGACGACAAGTTGCTGCCTGCAGCCCAAGCTGTACACACCAGACTCATGGCCTGAGTTTACAGTATGTTCTAAGTGAAAAATATTTTTGTACAAAGAGCATGATTCATAATTTTAAAATTTATAAAATTGAAACATTTCAACAAGAAGAAAGTCGTTCTCAGAACAACAAAAACTGTACCTCCTAAATTTCAAAGCCAAAGAACCTTGTGATTTTGAAGACTTTTGGAAATGCACTTTTATTATGACAGGAGTCAGGGAAGGCTTAGACCAATTGCAGCTTGTCAGATCCTATGAGGCTTGTATGGCTCTTTTTTTGTCCTGTTCTGCTGAGGATGTTGGCACATGGTCTTAATCCCAGCACTCTGGAGGCAGAAGCAGGTGAATTTCTGAATTCGAGGCCAGGCTGGTCTACAGAGCGAGTTCCAGGACAACAAGGGCTACACAGAGAAACCCTGTCTCAGGGGGGCAAAAAAGAAAGAAATGAAATCATATACTTAGGTATCCTATTGGAAGTTAAATATTAAATTAGCAATCCAAAGAATGGACTTCTGGGCCTTATAAATGTTTGAAAATTACATTTTATTTCTGTTCACGTAAGTTTGAGTCAGTCTAATCCTTCTTCTCAGATGAGAGATTCCTCAAACTGTATATTTTCTTTTTTCTTTTGTGAGCCTTACACTGTTATTTAATCAGATTTGAACATTTGTATGCCATTTGGAACAGCCATAGAAGAAATTGTTGTAGCATCCCGCCATTTTCCTCATCTCGAGTCTTGTCCACCAAGCAGAGTTGTTGGAGATTTTGGAGGCTGAGCCCCCTGGGTGGTTCTACTGTTGTCCAGGAGCTCTTGGTTCTCTTTGTTGTATAAGACGAAAGCACTTAGTTATAGGCCCCCAGAGCAGTATTTTTAGGTGACAATACTTATTAATCAAAAATTCTGACCTCGGACCACACCTTGGGGATATGTCTCCAGTAACTAAACAAATAAAGCATCAAACAAAGATTCTGACCTTTTTGATCTAGTTTGGTCATAAAGTACCTGTGTATAATTTGTTTTAACCTTTTCACCCTAGATTTTCCTCCCCTGCTATCTCGCATAGGACAAACAAGAAAACAACTGCTCACATGGATTTTTTTTTTTTTTAATCTCGGGGGATATAAATACAAAATTAAAATTTTAAAGACATTTCCATCTTAATAGCATAAAACTCTAAGAAAAATAAATCTGCCTATCAGTTCAAAACTGTAAGGGAGGTATGGCCTTTATTGGAGCTGCCTCATTTTAAGCAGAAAGGCCTAATGAATGCTTCTCAAGAAGAACTATGAGTTTGCTGTTGTATAAGGTGCTGTGTGGCTTATCTGGATCCTTACTGGGAACATATGAGGGAAAAATACTGACTTCTCAGTGAGGCTTCTGAGCTGTTTGTAGTGTTTCCCTTCGATTCAGGCCTAGGAACCAGAGTCAAGGGATGTGGGAGCAATGATGAATACAGAGAGACACTTGGCCACAACAGAAGTTTTGAAACACCTAGGGGAATGTCTGCAGAGGAAGCCATGAGTGGGGTGCACTTTTTGCCAGGGGATTAGCCGAAGGAGCTCTTTAGTTTAAATTTAGTAGTTATCCTGTAAAGAGCACACACGACCTTTCCCAAAACACTGAGTGGACATCAGCTGCACAGTATTAAATTCCTGAGGTTCTTTTTCTAGTCTTTTCCTAAATTCTCATCGTTGCATTCCTATTTTTTTATAAATGGTTACATAAGTCTATCTCTGTGTTCTTTCTTTTTAAACTGAATAACCCAAACCTGTTTCCCCTTTTCTCCCTCCATTTCTTGTTTCTGCCTTTGATGTCGTCTCCAGTATGAGCTGGTGTCCCTCTGGTGTGCAATACTCGGCTGCCCTGAATGCTGACTTTAATTTCAGAAGGTATAGTATTACATGTCCAGCCACCAAACCAGGAACTGTAAAGTAAGACTTCTGGCCTTGAGCTGTAGCTGGCTTCTCTGTGGCTGGAATGCATATGGGCAGACTATGATATCTGTGAGCCTAGTGTACTGCTGCCTTCGCTATGGATGCCACTAACCCATTTGCAGGAGTGTGGCCTAGGAACAGTGCCTACTGCTCTATCGTTTGTCTCAAGTAGCAATAGCTGGCTGTGTTTCTGCATGAACCTTGTGTCTGTGATATAAGCCCTTGTCTTTGTTTTCTTTTTTTCCAAGTTCCCAGATTCTTAGGAAAACAATAAATCAAAACAACTAATAGGCCCTGGTTTCTATTATATTTTCAAGTCCTACATTTAAGTTCTTAATTTAGATACCTCGTCATTTTATATTTGTCTTTGAGTTAAGCAGACAGATTTAATTATTAAAATTTTCAGAATTAAGTTTTGTAGTAAGTGGAGATCAAGTTTTCTCAGGCTTTTCAGATAATTCACAGTGGAAAACTAAATTTCTTCACTTGGCTAAAGTTTCTTCTTATGCCTGGTGTTAAAAGTGGGTTCTACATAGACATTTAGTTTCAGTTCATTATGACTTCTATTGTCAACTAAAATAAGAGCAACAAATTTGTTAAACGTTTACCCACTAGAGACAATAGAGACATATGGGTTCAGTTCTTAAGTAATCTATGAAGAAAAACCCTTTGGGGCTGGAATCTATGAACTTAATTGTAGCAATTAACTGTACAGTTTTCCCAGAACAGAAGTAACTATATCGCTTCAGTATACATCCAAATACAGTTCCAGCTGAGTAACTGAGAACACAGCTACAATTGTATTCTTCTTTCAAAGACGGTCCCACTGTAGTTACAGCAGATGGGCGCATTATTCTAGTTAGCGACTCCAAAGAGAGTAGACAGCTAGCCTTCCTCCTTACCCTCTTACTTTCACAGAGTAACCTTCCTTTGAAAATTCCACACCCTGTTTGCTTTTTCAGCATTATTTTTTATGTGCCTGTCTGCAGCTGATGATTCTCACTAAGCCATCATCAGGAACTGGCTGGCTGGGTGTGCACAGTGGTATTGCTTACTAGAGAAACTAATAAGTAGAACTATACCCAGAAAGTTGTCAACCAAAGTATAATTGAGTGTAAAGTTTTATAATGGTCCCTGTGATGAGCACGCGGCCATCTCACTCACTTTTCATTCTCAAAGCTCCTTATGACTGTGCTTTGTGACGTTTGGCATTAAATGAGTTAGAGTCTGGAAAGATTATTTTGATCACATCGATGAAAACCGATACATATATACAGTATGAGATAAATTTGTCTATTGATATGCTGAAAAACAACTAAGAAAATGATGTCTGGCTCAACATTTAGATAAGTCGAATGAGGCAGGGAAGTAAACGTGTCTGGGGTTCTTTCTCAGCATCCAGGACCCCTGTGGGGCTGAGTGGTGCTCATCTGCTCTGTGTCCTGTACACATTTTGAGCAGGAGACACGGGAATAACACAAGTTAGAGGGATTTTTGTTTCCTCCCATTCTGAGAACTACAAACAATGAATGAACTCTTGTGCTTTGTGTTCAGTTTCAGTCTGGAAGGCTTGACAGGAGGAGCTGGTGTTGGAAATAAACCATCTTCATCTCTAGAAATGAGCTCTGCAAACTCCGGTGAGCTCAGAAACCCTTTCAGTGGCAAGGAACAGAGAGACTCTCTGATGTCACTTTCAGAAGAACATCTGGAGCCAGACCAGAGACAGCATCATAGGATGTTTGATCAGCAGGTAAAGCTAAAATAAGTATATATTGCTAATAGGGGTGGTAGTAGAACATTATCCCCAAATATGATCTCATTGATTTAATGCTTTTTATTAGTTTTAGTATAAAGCTAGAAATGTAATTACTTACCTACTAAATGATATCTTCAAGTCTAGAAATAACATGTTTTTAATCACTAAACATAAATACTTAAATATACGTTAATCAGAACTGGAGAGATGACTCAGTGGTTAAGAATACTTACTGGTCTTGCAGAGAACTGGCATTTGGTTCCCAGCACTCACATATAGTGACTCACAGCCGTCCGTAAGTCCAGTTCCAAGGATCTAATGCCTTCTGACTTCCAGGGGCACCAGTCAGTACACAAACATACATTCAGAAAAGAACACTCTATACAAAAATAAATAAGTATAAAAATAGCATTTTCAAGAAAAAATACATTAATATACACAGATGTAAATATTCCATCATAACAAATGTTTCAGGATTGGGAAAGTGTTCAGGGCATGCAGCTTCCTTTATCTGTCTTTGTTGTTTTTTGCCAGCTCATTGTAAATTGAGTTTTAAAGTGTATTGCATGTCATTATCACATTTACCAATTTTAAAGTCTATGCCCCAAGTTTATTTACTAGAGAAAACATGTTCTTTGTCTCAGCTATACTGTTCAAGAAATACCTGTTGATTCCCTTCCTTAACTGTCAGAGCTCCAAGCCACTACAAGTGAGTTGTCTAATGCCACATAACATTTGGCTAAACAGTATGAACTCAGACTTGCTCACTTTGGGCTTATTGCTTCTTTCCATAACATAAAAGTAGACAGGTTTTAAGGAGAATACTTTAATTTTCTTAGTACTGTTTGTGTGACCTTTTCTGAGATGGATTATTTCCAGAAATTCAACAGATGACCCTGTCTTTTTTAGTACTACTGTTATCTTTCTGATTTAATCTTTCTAGATAAAGTCAACATTTCTAGATAAACATAAGCATTTTTGTGCCGTCCTGTACTGTACTGTGCTGTGCTGTGCTGTGCTTGCATGGTCTTTCTAGAACCTTCATCTTACCTTTAGTTCCTCTTGAGCACAACCTCAGTGTGGGTGTTGTGCTTCGTGTATCTCTCTGATCTAGACTAGTTGCCTGCAGCCAACTTCCTCTTGAAAGTGTCTGCTGTTCGCTGAGGTCATTTTTCAGGCCTCACAGTTGTATTTGAAACATAGCAACCGTTTGCCTCAAATTCCATGGTTACACATGGAACAAGCGCTAAATAATCAGAAGTCTTTGGCCCAGCTGAGTGAGTGCATGCTGAGTAAGATGTTCAGTGTCTTTCTTAAGGAGGCAGATTTCATCTTGTGAGAGGATTAGAATGAACTGTCTCAAAAGAAGTGTGAGTTCCTTATCACCAGAAGTAATGATTCCTTCAGGGGTGTTAAAAGGAGTCCCTGCTTTACTTTGGGCTACACAGCTTTTAAAATGCTATGGATTTAAATTGCCAGCAATACTGCCAAGGAAGTTGTTACTACATTGCAGTCACCCTGCCTTCATGTAGAATCAGTGAGGAAGCGAAAGAGGTTTAGCTCCTTCCCAAATGCGTTGCTGCTTTGCTAATGCTCTTGAAATACCTCCTACTCACATCCCAGCCTCCAGCTCTTGATAATCCGAGTAACAACATATCCTACTGTGTGTCTGTGAATATGTTCTGATTTTTTTCCGAGGAGCAGTATACTATATGATCTGTTACTTCCGGTGAAGTCACCGGATTGTGTGCCCAGCAGATACCTACTGATCACTTACTCAATTTGAAACATTGTTAGATGCTCTGAGGGATGTAAAACCACTGTGAATGACGAATACTCATCAGTTTCGGGTGGAAAAAGGCAGGCTTAGAAAAGCTGAGCAACTGTTAAGCAGTCATAGACTGGATTCCAAGTCTCCCTTCACCAGGTTGGGTCGGTGTAAATTCTGCACGTGTCTAAATATATGAACATGTACTTAGAACCCATTCTTCATTTTTTTTTATAGACATGTCACAGGTCTAAACAACAGGGATTTAATTACTGTACATCAGCCATTTCTTCTCCATTGACAAAATCCATCTCATTAATGACAATTAGTCATCCTGGATTGGACAGTGAGTATACTGCTTTTTTAAAAATGAATATATCTTAGCCACTTTTCCTATCATTTTTCTTACTTTGGGATCCTATTAACTTCCAAATTTTGTCTGCTTCTCCTTTTGACTAACTGACTTCATACTCAAACAGAAACAGAAATGCTAATATAGAGATCAGCTTTCAACTCTTCTTCTGACTAAGAAAAAAATCTCTTTGATACATACATTGTTTCATTATATCGTGGGGTATAAATATTATACCATTGTTTAAAGGGATTTGAAATAATTTCAGACTTGAAAAATGGGTAAAATGACTCTCCCTGGAAAAATACATGGCAAGAAAAATCTGTGACAAAACCAGTGTAAAGAAGCCGAGAGGTGATGGCACGCACCATTAATCCAGCACCTTGAGAGGCAAAGACAGGTGGATCTCTGAGAAGACAGTCAGGACTACACAGAGAAATCTTGTCTTGAAAAACAAAAACAAAACAAACAAAATTAGTGTAAAGAATTTGTGTGTTCTTCCCTTCTATCCCCAAATGTTAGTCTAATTAATTCTTTCTTTTCCAGAATACTTCCTTTATCATTCCCTTTCAGAGAGTAGGTTTCCTTACCTCTAACTAATTTAATGTTTCTTAAAAACAAAGTCACTCTTTATTATATTAACATAATTATCTGAATCAGGAAGTTAATGCTGACCAAACTGAACTAATATAGACACATGATCCATTTTCCTCACCCTTTCCTAGGACCAGGATCCTATGCAAGAACAGATGTTGAAATGAGTATTCATGTCACAGTAGGCTCCTTAAATCTGTAAATACTTCTCAAGTGATCTTGTCTCTGCTAAACTTGTCAGTAGACAATCCAGTCTGAACACTCTGAAATGTCACACTCAGCAGACAGAACTGACAGATATTTTTACTTAAGCAAGTACAAGAGGATTAAGTCTGAAAGTATGGACAACCAGAATCTACAGACACAGGGCATTTGTGATTAAAAATGCTTACATATATACTTTAATTGTACAAATATTTGTCACCAACTTGTTCCTTAAGAAGCCTCCTTTTTATTACTAAGATTTATTTATTTTATTTTTGTGTATGGGTGTTTTGCTTGTATGTGTCTGTGTATCACACGTGTGTTGAACCCACAAAGTCCAGAAAATGGCATTGAATCCTCTGGAACTGAAGTTACAGACAGTTGTGAGCTGCCATGTGGGTGCTGGGAATCAAACCCAGGTCCTCTGGAAGAACAACCATTGCTCTTAACCACTGAGCCATCTATGTAACTCAAGGAACCTGTTTTAAAATTTATTTTTAAAGAATAATTACAGTGTGATATCATGATACAAAGATTAAGTCTAAAAATGAGTAATAATACATGTTCTTCACAACAAACAAGGCCAGCTATTCTGGAGACTAAACACAAGATCCTGGTGTCTATGGTATTTTTTTCGGTGTCCTCTTAAAATTTAATTCAAAAGAACTGGAGATTAACGTAGCTGTTCTTCATTAATGAAAGGTTCTATCTTATATCTTGGCTGACTAGAGGTTTAATCTTAGATGTTTTCACAACAGAGTAATGACATGAAAGAGAATTCTTTTGCTCTGTATCATGAACACCTGTACTGAGATCCCAGTGCCTACACACAAGCTAGGCATGCTCTCATGCTTCTCTGGGATGCCGACATGCTGTAGGAAGCAAAGGCAAGAGGACCACTGGAACTTGCTGCTTTTCAGCCTAGCTGAGAAACATGAACTCCAGGTTCAAGGAAACCTTGACTCTATCTTACTTTCCTGTGTGTACACACCTGAACATAAATACACACACATGCATTTTTTAAGGGCAGTCGGGCCTGCTGTTCAGCAGTAGAGTTCATTTCTTGTCGAGAATGCATGAGGCCCTTCCCCTCTCAAGTTCAGGGATTGCCGGCACACATCATCACACTAGTTTGCAGTCAGAGTTTCCTAAGGCAGTTTAGCTCATGTTTTATGTACGCACATAGGATAGCTGAGTGACTCCTTGTCACAGAAACCCTTTGCCCTCAGTTCAGCTTCAGCTGTTAAGTCGGGATAACGTGCTGTGGCTATAATGTGAATTAAAGTCTTAGCATATTTCCTGTTGTATAATGGAGTTGTGTAGTTCACAATGACCCCAAATAGTGCCGAGGTCTTTGTCCATGACTGTAATTTAAGCAGTTTTAGAAACAAGGACATCATTCGTCATGTTGGAAAGGAGCCCCAAATTATTGAAAATAATATTCCTGGTGTCACACAGACAAACAGAGCAAAAGAAACTCAGCAAGAACAGTGACCTTGCCTGGCCAAGCAAACACATGGGGACAAAACAATTCATTTCACCCGGTTGGTGGGAGTTCAACCTCCTAATCTGATTGGTTGGTGTAGCTTTCATATAGTTACAAGGCATTCTCTCTGATTTGATAGAGAGCCTTAAGATTCCCAAAAGCCTGATAAAGGGAGAATTCACGTATCTGTTTATTCAGTCCATATTTGGGTACCAACTCTTTGTTGTGTAACAAACTATACAATGTGGAAGGATGAACTTAACTGATAGTTTCTTTCTTGGCTGTATTTACTACTTAGAGATAGGAGAACAAGTTGACTCTAATAGAAAATAGTAAGTGAAGCAACCAAAATAAACACTCAGTATTCTGGAAGTATCAGACCTCAGAAACTGGAGAAAGTTTAGACCAAAATAAACTAGGAATTGGTATATGGAAATCTAAATTGAGAAGTTAGGGTTTCTTCCTAAAGGCAGTTAGAATCATGTTGATTAGAGTGCTTCAGACCAACCCCAATGGAAATAGTGTTGGGAAAAAAAGTCTTACAGGTCAGTAGAAGATTTCTACAGGGTTCACAGTGCAGCTGTTTCAGAATAGTGATCTCAGGAGAGAAGTTGAAGTTCAAAGAAGCCCAAATGAGGTATGCTGTAAGGATCCAATGATGGCACCCAGCTTTGTACCTTGAGTAATTAAGAAGATGTTAGATACCGCATGACTGGTGAAGGACTAGAGGAAGAGCAAGGCAGCAGGAAAAGACATTGGGTTCCAGCTCCCTGTGTAGAGTCCACTCACACACAGGTGAACAAGGAGATGAGTCTGATCCTGAAAGGAGAGCACTACCATGAAGATTAGAGAGAAAGGAGACCCTAGTGAATTATGTGATACCCTAGGAAGAGGTAGACGTGAAGTAGGAAACTTGGGATGAGTGAGAAAGGCAGTAAATACTGAACTCGGAGCAGCATCAGTGTTGGATGTTGTCTATACAGCATAAAGAAGGAAAAGTCAAGCTATGAATTATGACTTTTAAAAATAGTTTGTTTCTTGCTTTCAAATCTAGCAAGTACATATATTTAGGTGATTTGTTAAACTGCATTACAATTTTCATTTCATAAGTGATTATATAAATAAAGTACATTGTTAGCCGGGCAGTGGTGGCACACAACTTGAATCCCAACACTTGGGAGGCAGAGGCAGGTAAATCTCTGAGTTCGTGGCCAGCCTGGTGTACAGAGCAAATTCCAGGACAACCAATGCTGCATGGAGAAAACCTGTCTCACAAAAACAAGATACATTCTTGCGTGCATGCACACATATATTCATAGATTCATAGGTTGTTAATTTTGAGAGCCTTTCCTGAGATCTTGAAGGCTGTCAACATTATCCTGTTCCCACATAGGTTAGAGGTACCTTTTCCTTTGTCCTACCATAACTTTTTCATCCTCTAATGTCTTTCTGTTAAACTACTTCTCAGCTCAGCAGCAGATGAAGCCAGCAAGGTGGATCTCCTTTTCCGTCAGCGTTTCTCCACTCCTCCTTAAATCTAAAACTCTCTTTTCTTTTGGCTCTTCTTATTCCAGTGATGAGGAGGAGGAGTTGCATAGTAAGTAAGCTAATTTGGTGTCTAGTGGTTGTTCTCCAAAGTCTGGCTAGCTTTTAAATGCTATAGGCTTGCTACTAAAAGAATTCAGTCATTTGAGGACTTTTATCTCCTTGTATGCTATCCTCTTTAAGTCTCTTGAGTTTGCATGACTTTGCAAATCAATTTTGATGAAACCAGATTTCTGTCGTCTATAACTACTAACACTGATTGTTTCAGTACAGGTGTCTTTCCAGAATACAGGCATGAGGGGTGTATTCTCATCCCACTTCTACCCTTTATAACACGAGTGCTACTTTTACAAAACTTTCATCTTGGCCACTTCAGTTTTAATTTCAATTACCCATTTTTCTCTGTGTCCTGGGACAGATAGCTAAGCTATCTATCAGTGACACCCAAAAGTTTCTCTCCCAGTCTCTTCCAATCTTTTCATATAATTAAAAAACAAAACTATGAGATTAGATCCCATAGGGTAGGAAATGAAAGTTATGTGTTTTTCTCGCTTTTTGTTCTTCTCAAACTCTATATTATGCCATACTCCAGTGAGTTACAGGTTTCAAATTAATAAGTTCTTAGTAGCACCTGGTATGAAATATTTTGAGAAATCAGTTTTAGTAAACTTGAAATGCACCTGAGTATCCTTTTATTAGAAGACCTTGACTTCAATTTTGGCGGGCTTCTTGGATATTCTGGGACTTACTTTTTTTTTTTGTGGGAAAACAATTTCTATCATAAAGTAATGAATTGTTGTGTTAGAACTAATATGAGTGCCTAACACTTCCATCCATATAATTGTCCTTCCGCTTGCCGATCTGAAGTAGCAGCCGTGTATAAAAATTATCGTGGCCACCACTTTGCATTGTCTTTTAAAGGAAAGTGTCTGTGACATAGAGATATGGTTTAGTTTTAAATGGTAGCCTCATTGGTGTTCGGCATATTTTTCACTATGAAAAGATACTTGGCAAAGAAACAATGAGATATTTACATTTTATCCCTCTTAGTAGGCAGAAAGTTGCAAAAATCCACCTCAACTTTGAGTGTTCAGAAGTTCTCAAATGTCTTCGGTCCAAAGTCTTTCTAGTACTATAGCAAATAGCCAGGCTATGGTAACAAACCAAAACCTCAGTAGAACTTCATTATCACTAGGAACTAATTATACTGGTCCCACTGGAATCTTAAAAATATAGACACAGAAGAGTATTTTGAGTCCAGGGTCTAGCATTTCTTAAACTGTTCATTCTGTCCAAAAATACCAGTGAGAGTAATGGAGAGGGAGTAGTCTAACACATTGGGAAGCTCAGGTGAGCAGCTTTAAAATACTAATTAGCACATTGTGGCATCCCAACGCAGTACTTGGTGTGCTGTACTTCCCAGATTTATTAATTAGTAAACCATAATAACATATAAGACCGTCTCTGCTCCATAAAACTCTTATTCTATAGAACACATTTTGTTGTTCTTTTGCTCAATGATTGAAGCCCCAAATCGCTGAGTATATACTGCATGTTATTTTGTGTCTTAAAATAAAAATGTGGTTGAAATGTTATTTATCTGTAATAATATTTAAAGGGTTAGTGACAAGTTTGTTGTCTTCTGTTTATAATTTTGTCATGGAAATGGCCATGTTATTGCATACTTTTAAAGTCTCTACACGTCATGAATTTTAGAGGCACTAATTTGGGTTACACTGGTAAATTAATCCATTTTTTTTCAAAGCACATGTAAGAAGTCATAATAACTGAAATAAACTCTTTTTTAGCAATAAAACCATTGGGAATTCTTAGAGGTGCTACCATAGATTCTCTTGCTACCTAATCTCATGTGTATTTCTTTTTCATCTATCAGAAATCAGCCAGTGGTTTATTTTTTTTTCTTGGCCAAGTTTTTTGTTGGGTATTTTTCTGCAATAGGAATTTGACTTTTACTTTGTATAGTTCACTAGAGTGGTAATTTAGTGAGTTACTTAAATGTACAGTGAAGTCCTGGCAGTCTGAAAGAACTGAATATATCATTGAAGACTGCTGTGTGGGAAAAAGCCACTGTTTTAATCCAGGCTCTTGTTTTAAAGCTAACTAAAGTATCTTAGGTTAAAGTGTTTATAGTTTCACAATTAGGTTCTGCAGAATTGGGAACCAGCTCCTTCTTTCCCAAGTGTTGTTACCAAACATGGTAAATGTAATAGGAAAAACCTGTCTTGGTTAGGGTTTCTTTTGCTCTGAAGAGAAAGGGTGACCCCAGCAACTCTTATAAAAGAAAATATTTTATTGGGTGACTTACAGTTTCAGCGATTTGCTTCATTATCATCACACTGGGACATGGCAGCATATAGACAGACATGGTGCTGGGCAAGGAGCCAACAGTCCTACATTTGATCCATAGGCAACAGGAAGTGAACTGAACTAGGCCTAGCTTGAGCATAGGAGACCTTAAAACCCACCCACACAGTGACGCACTTCCTCCAATAAGGCCATAGTTACTTCAACAAGGCCACACCTCCTAATAGTGCCACTCCATATAAGCTTTTGGGGGCCAATTACATTCAAAGTACCACATTCTACTCCCTGGTCCCCACAAGCTTGTAACCATATCATAATGCAAAATGTAGTTAATCCAACTTCAAAAGTCTCCATAGTCTATCACAGTCTCAACAATGTTTTAAAGACCAAAATTCAGAGTCTCTTCTGAGAGGCATGGCAATCACTTTAACTGCAGTCCCCTGTAAAATCAAAATAAACGAACAGATCACACACTTTCAACATACAATGGCACAGGACATACATTACCATTCCAAAATGGAGGGAAGGGAGCATAGCAAGGAAAAACTGTACCAAAGCAAGACCAAAAACCAAAGACTCCAAACTTTGCTTCTCCTTGTTTAGTGTCAAAATGCTCTTTAGATCTCCAACTCCTTCTAGTTTTGTTGACTACAACACACTTACTTCTCTTGAACTGGTTCCACTCTGTGCTAGGAGCTTTCCTTAGCAGGTATCCCAGGACTCTGGCGGCTTGGAGTCTCCAAGGCAATCCAGACTTCTCCTTTACAGCTTCACATAGTGGCCTCTCTGTGCCTCCATTCAAGGACACCTCAGACAAATGCCTGGCCTCAGTGGCTTTCCTTAGTCATGGAGGAAGATTCCATAACCCCTTTCTTCTGTATTTGACACTAAAGCCAAAACCAAAGAGCCAAAGCTGCCAAGTTCTGCTGCTTGATGGGGCTAGAACATGGCCCCCTCATTAAAATACATCTTCACCAGCTTTCTGTTTATCTTCTTTTTGTTTTTGTTTTTTGTTTGTTTGTTTGTTTGTTTGTTTGTTTGTTTGTTTTTTCGAGACAGGGTTTCTCTGTGGTTTTGGAGCCTGTCCTGGAACTAGCTCTTGTAGACCAGGCTGGTCTCGAACTCACAGAGATCCACCTGCCTCTGCCTCCCAAGTGCTGGGATTAAAGGCGTGCGCCACCACCGCCCGGCTATGTTTATCTTCTTGAACACAGGACTTAGTTACATTCCACTTCCTGTTGCTCTATTTTCTCCTCAAATTGTACATTTTTATTTTTCCTTGAGCCTCTTCATTATAAATCTTTATAAGCATGAACACTAGTAAACAAACGACAGAGTCTACACTAGGCTGTTTTAAGATTTCCTCTGCCAGTGGAATTAATCCAAATCTCTTCACTTTAGCCTCAGACAGACTCTTCAGACAAGGTCAAAAAACAACCACATTCTTTTTCAAAATATCACAAGAATAATCTGTAGGTCACATATTAAATTCTTCTCCTCTAAAACCTTTTGATCCGGCCACCCACGGTTCAGCAAATCACGTTCAGCACCACTGTCTTCCATGCTTTTCCTAGGATGACCGATTAAGCAGCACTTAAAGCATTCAACTGCTTTTCTAACCCACAGTTCCAAGATCCCTATTCCTTCAAACAGAAAGATGGTCGGGCCTATCAGAGTAATACCCCAGTCCCTGGTACCAGTCTTTCACTTAGGTCTTTTATTGCTGTGAAGAGACACTATGATCATGGCACCTTTTTTTTTTTTTTTTTTTTTTTGGTTTTTCGAGACAGGGTTTCTCTGTAGCTTTGGAGCCTTTCCTAGAACTCCCTTTGTAGACCAGGCTGGCCTCGAACTTACAGAGATCCGCCTGCCTCTGCCTCCCGAGTGCTGGGATTAAAGGCGTGCGCCACCACCGCCCGGCTTCATGGCAACTTTTATGAAGAAAAATATTTGAGTAATTTAGTTCCTTTATCATCACAGCAGGACATGGCAGTGTACAGGCAGACATGGTGCTGGAAAAAGAGTTAAGGGTCCTACATCTTGATCCACAGGCAACTGGAAGTGAACTGAACTAGGCCTAACTTGAGCATAGGGGACCTCTCAAATCCACATGACACATAGTTCAACATGGCCACACCTTCTAATATTGCCATGTCTTTTTGGGGGCCAATTACATTCAAACTACCATGAACCCCAAGTCGTCAAACTCAGAAAAACAGAAGTTTGAAGATTCCTTTAATGTTTCATTTAGTTTATTCCTACCAGTTGAGTATTTAAGTTACGCAACTTAATATAAGAACGATTACAGTAACAACTATAATTTTGTATTTAACATGTAGGTTAGATTTGTGGTTAAAAGAGTTTAAAATGCCACTAATGTCATTGTCGAGCATCTTCAAATCTCTCAGATTCAAATTTTACTCATAATAACCTCAGAGGCTCTGAAAGTCACCTTGAAGAAGAAAGTGTGTGTTTTCTCCACATGATCACGGTAGTTAGGTATCAGCTATGGCACTAAAAATTAAAAGCCATTTACATTTGGTTGAGGCTTTGTTATCTTCTAAATTCCTGGTAATTAGTTCAAATCATTCTTGTTTTACTATTATTTATTATTCCTTTACCTACTTATCCATATTAATATGTTTTATAGAGAAATAATTCTACTGTTCCCTTTTTCTATTTACTGCCCTGCTACCTCATTTAGCAGTAATTTTAGTAGCTTTGTTCCATTTCCATTGAGGGAGGAGGAGGAAGAATGCATCTGCCCCATTCATTTTATCACTGACAACTTGAAAGACCTAACAGTCTGGTTCCCTTCGTTTCAGAGTTGAGGGCCTGATCTGGAGAAGTCTTTCCTGCACTAGAGGTGGTGCCAGGGCTTTTTGAGGCTGCACTTTGCTCCATTTCCAGGAATCCTCAGGAAAATACCAGACGATATTAGATTATTCCGATGGACATAAATACAGACAGAATCGGGTGTAAAAGCTGTAACATTAACTTTCTTCTTTCATATTCTTTCATAGCATCTCAGAAAGATGGCCTGTGGGAACTGACCTTTCATTTAAAACAGAAACTAAATTGCTTCACCTATATTTAAGCATAAACACTAATATATTCAGTTACTCAGATTTTGGATTAAATTTGCTCTCTTGATGAGAAATTCACTCCCTTGCCTCCTATTTAAATTTGAAGATTTTGAGTTTATTTTCTCCTCCTTCTGAACTTCTTAAGGAAGAGGCACCATGCACTGACTTTCAAAGACTTTGTAGAAGAATCTGTGAATTCTTAGGTAGTTTTACCTGTCATCAGGACAAGATCCTCCTGTACTAACTCTGCCTCTACTGTTTTTATTTCCTAGATTCACGGTCTTTCCACAGTGCCAGTGCTAACCTGACGGAGAGGTATGATGCGCTTACTCTTTTACTCCTTTTCCCAAAATGAAGTGACGACACGTAATTAAATAACCTGAGTTCTTTCTGGCTTCCTTGAATGGCAGTTATGCAGTTCTGTTATCTTTTTAGCCATTGTAGCCTTTAAAGCTGGAGGCTGGTTCTTTGGTCATGCTTAGTGTGCCTGAGGCTCTGGTTTCTGTCCCCATTCCAAAACAAAAAAGCTGTGTGTGCTATATACCTCCGTCCATGTAAAATTGAGGTTTTATTTTCTCTCCTCTCCCATATCTTTCTTTCCTAATACTGGGGAACAACCCGGGAATTTGTGCATGCTAGGTAAGTGTTCTATCGTTGACTTTCATCCCAACTTGAATTGATTCTTTACTTGACAACATACACAAAATCCCTGTTAATTTGTCATTTTTGCTTCCATTTGTATTTGTGAAATTAAACATGATTAATTATGAAGACATACATACTTCATAAATTTCATGCAGATTTCTTCAACAAGAAAATCGGCAAATTTGGATTTCTAGGAATCTCTGGAATGAATCTGTCTACTTTCTGCCTGAAATATGTTTATTCTTCACCCCAAAAGTTGTACATAGCTTCCTGGGGCCAGTCCACAGTTTACTAATAGGCCTAAAGACCAGAAGAGATGTGTATCCTATGCTGTTAATGGGCTCAGCCTTCACCTAAGGTTCTGTTTTGCCAGCTTTCTCAGCACACACTCTGCATCCCATTGTGTTTACGGATGTCCTTTCAAGCAAAGAAGTTGGTATACCCGATGCTATTTTATGTGTACTTCCAGACTTGCTTTTATAGTACATGAGACCATCCAGTAGCCTCTGCCTGCTTCTTACTCACTCCAGTATTTAACTTTTATAGTCCCAAAAAACGTCATCTTTTTGTTTTCATTCAGTATAACAGAAGAAAATTATAATTTCCTGCCACCGAGCCCCTCAAAAAAGGATTTTGAAGGGAAGAGTGGAACAAAAGTTAGTCGCACCTTCAGCTACATCAAGAATAAAATGTCAAGCAGCAAGAAGAGCAAAGTAAGTATGTCCTGGGCGTTTTCTGTGTGGCCATGCCAGTCCGTCCCCATGGCACACACAGAGCAGGTGTAGACGGGAGTCATTGCAGAGGGGCTTTGAAACAAGCTCGTGTCTGAAGAAAAGTAACAGTAATTCAAGCAGTCACTAGAAATGCAGCCACTCCTTTACTGCATGCCAAAAGTTGTCCATCCACCAACTTACTGCGCTCTTTCACAAGCCCTGCTGGTATAGGTCTTACCCCCCTCTTTTAAGGGGTACATGTTTAATGTGGGGAAGCAATTCAATTCCAGTTCTCTGGCCTTTCGTCTCACACAGTGAACTTTAATCAAAGATGATTAAATCAAGGTTAAAATTCAATGGAAGAACTTTATGCTAAGATTATAGGATTGAAATGTACATAATAGATGTAGAGGGAAGACAATTATGCTTCAGGAAATTACCAGAACTTTTAAGACTTACTTGGATCCCTTTCTACTTAGGAAGATTTGTGGTGTATTTTCCTTAATGCTTAAGAGGTAACATTTAGACACTTAAACTTGAGCTGGAGAGATGGTGCAGCAATTCGGAACACTGACAGCTCTTCCAGACGACCAGTACTCAATTCCCAACACCTATGCGATGGCTCACAGTGACATTTAAACTCAGTTTCAAAAATTCAATTGTAGTTGTTTGTGCATTACAGGATTCTATAAAATATAAAAATTAAGAAATAAATCTATGATAATATCGCATATAATCTCAATATTTTGATATATTATTTTAGTACTTTTGTGATATATACATAATTTTTTTAATTTAGTTTTTCGGTTTTTTTTTTGAGACAGGGTTTCACTATGTAGCCCAGACTATCCTGGAACTTAGTCTGTAGACCAGGCTGGCATCAAACTCCCAGAGACCCACCTGCTTCTACCTCCAGGTTGCTGATATTAAAGCCATGAGCCATCACCACCAGGCTATGATATGTCTTAAAAAGAAAGAACTTAGCTCTTTTATACTGATTCCTAATTCTAAAACAAAACTATTTTCATTTCAAACGAGTGAGGGGAAACACTACCTGCCACTTCCCCTGCACTCTGTTTCTGTACCTTTAACCATCTATCTGCATACACAAAGAAATACGCTTACAGAGCTATAATTGGTTAAGACCTCTTGAAGTGAATCACTGAAACATATCTTTGTACATTGTGTATCTAAATATATTCACATAAGTACACATGTGCATGCATATATACTGAACTCAACAGCATTCTTGTAAAAATGGACCCTCTTAATAGCAACTACACACTTTATTCCACACCCAGAAGAAGTTGGTCAACACAAAACAATGGTATTTGTGGGTTTTTTTTTTTTTTTTTTTTTTTTGGTCTTACTGGGTTGGTTTTTTTTTTCATTTGTTTTGATTTTCATTTTTGTGTTTTTTGCAGGATTTCTTGAGGTTTGGGATTTTGGGGTTTTTCGGGGTTTTTTTTTCTTAAGAGAAAGAAAAGGACATACAGTTGGGGAGGTAGGGAAATGGGAGAGATCTAGGAGGAATTGCGGAAGGAGGAAAATGTGATCAAAATATATTTTTTTCTATTAAAAAATGTTCCCATTTTTCTCCAAACCTTCAGGCACTCGGTTATGCGAGCTGATAGAAATATGGTCAGTAAATGTTATTAGAGGTCTAACTTTCTGTAACTGTAACAAGTTACCTGGTAAAATCAACTAAGGAGGAAAGGCTCACCTTGATTTCAGAGAGGTGAGCCTGTGCTCACCTTGTGCTGTTGCTTTGACCTGGGATAATGAGCACCCCACGGTCAGACCATCTGCTAGAGAGGAAACAGAAAGAGACTGCTGGTCTGGGGCTCTATAATCCCCTGCAAAGGCACACATAGAAGTTCTTTCCAGTAGGCCCTTACCTCCTGTGTGTTCCACCATCTGTACACAGGGGTATAGTGTAGGGAACAAGTACAAGGACCTTTGGGGTACATTTACTGTCTGAGCCATGACACCAGGTTTTGAAAATAAACTCTTTTTTACCATGTGCAAGGGTCTGGTCATTATTCTTAGGGATTTTTTTTCCACAAAACTTATATACCAAAATCTGCTTTTTCACCGTTTTTCTTACCAAGTGCAAAATGAAGATAGAGTATAGTAAATAAATATTTTCTAGCCTAATTACGTGTTTAAATATTGGCTTAATTCTAAGACTTGTGTTAGAACTAAATATATGTATATATTATGTATATAATATAAAAATAAATTGCATATGTGTGTATGAAATATGTATGTATGTACATATGTATATGAAGTCAGGAGGATTGGATAAATCACAGTATTCCACATGCTGGCAACAACAGAACTTAGATGTTTTGTTTATCTTGCTTGCTTGGTCAGTAGTTGCTATCAACAAAAGAAAATTCTATTGGGAAAGCCAATATAAACCAGCCACGTATTGTTTAATGGCTTCTCTGCTTAGTGGTCTGTAATGTTCAGTCTTTACCTTGAAAATGTTATGGTCTGGTTTGGATGAATTCAAAATGTTTTCATTGTTTTTGTTTTGCTTTTAAACTATGGAATCTTATCCAAACACACTGTAAGACCAGCACGTCAGTGGAGATTCTCTTTACTCCACCTCCCCATTGTCATGGCTTTTGAATCCACATGGTGGATATGATGCTGAGATTGCTGAGGGTAGCCGCGCACGCCTTTAATCCCAGCACTTGGGAGGCAGAGGCAGGTGGATCTCTGTGAGTTCAAGGCCTGCCTGGTCTACAGAGCTAGTTCCAGGACAGGCTCCAAAGCTACAGAGAAACCCTGTCTCGAAAAACAAAAACAAAACAAAACAAACAAAAAAAAATTGTTAAGGATAATGCAGACAGCAAAGAAGATAATGTGGGTCCAGACTCAGAAACTGGAACTTGACCTTTAAAACAGAATCTCACCCCTACTTCCGTACTCTACAAACTTGAATAAAATGTCTCAGCTGGTAAGGCTAGATAATACTCAGGGAGGCTGTATGTGATCCCACTTCCCACACATGGTGCCTGTAATTGTGTGCTTATTCTTTGGTCAAATCTATCTCTAAGTGGTTTCTTTTTTCCCTTGTCTTTAATATTTGTTTAACCTCAGAGTACTAGCATTAGGTAAGAAGGAGGTAATAAGGTGGGACAGGGAAAGAAGGCCATCTGTGTTAGAGTCAGTCTGTCATCACTGTTAAAGAACCAGTTGACCTCTTGCCTCTGCTCCTCTCCTTAAGCAAAATGACCAGCACTCTTTTGCAATTGGCATGGTTCCTCTTTCAAACTTGACCTCAAGATTTGATCTTTGGGGACTGTACTGTCTCCAGCAATGAAGACTCCAAAAACTGCAAATTCATAGCTCCTTAGACTGTAATAGAGTTAGTTCCCTTTACGGGTATTTACAAGTGCCACAGTGGCCAGACGTACTAACCTGTCATCTTTCTAGCGAGAGCTCGTAGGCTAACTTAAATAAGACTGTTACACCAGCTACTGAAGAACACTGTCACTTTGTCGATATGGGCAGAGATAATGAAAGAGAAGCAGTCACGTGTCCCCTCTGATGCAGATAGTGAGTATCAGTCTACTGTTTTCCTATTGGATCCTTCCCGTGTTGTTAAAAAAAAAAAAAAAAGGAAGTGATACCATAGATATTAACACTAATTTTTTTATAATTGATGAGCTTTCACTTCTTTTTAACCTGTTTGGGGTTAGTTGTTTTTCTTCTCCATGCTAGCAATTGAATACAGAGCCCTGCACATTTTTAATATGTGTTAAAATAACATTTGTTAATATGTGTTAATCTTTCTTATGTATTCGTCTACTAATATAAATATATCTACTTTTAAAGAAAAAAACTTAAGCACTTAATATCATATTAAAATAATACATACAAGTTGTATATGAGTATAGTTAGGAAAATTTCTGTGTGTGACCTTGGTATATGTATCTGAGAATACAGTTATAAACTTGGGTTTGTTATCCCACATGTCACGCTGTGACTGCCAACAGGCCAAGTCTTCTTTTTTTTTTTTTTTTTTTTTTTTTGTTCAGTATACACATTATTGGCCTGCTGATTTGGGAGGCTGCCTTGAGGAGCTGTGTGTGGGTTGAGCTCTGTTGGACCTAGGCACCCCCTCCTTTCCTGGGACCCAAGGGACAGTCTGCCAACAGTCTTCAGACACTCAGAGTAGCCAAAGTTAGCTATTAGACAATGAGTGGTTCACATTTCTAGATAATGTGTTGCCCAATAATGCCAGGTTTTTATGTGTATAGTTTTTATTTTATAATGGATTTAGTTACCAGTCCTGCATATGTACCTTTGACAGTCATTAGTAATTTGCAGAACTTGCCAAATATATACACTGAGTGCTTTTTAGAAAGCTGGAAGACCTAAACAGGAAGCACAAGAGGAAGATGGGCAGTTTCTCCTTTTGTCGTTCTGGCTTTGAGCAGTAGTGCTGAATTGTGTTTATTGTACATATGTTCAAGTCCTTGCATACATGGTGCTCACCTTCATAAGGAGAGTGGTGTTCAAGCCACTGATTGTCTCTTTCTATTAAGCTATTAAGTTTTTTTACAAGGACAACTAGAAGGTGTTGGAAATATTTTAGACAAATTCCTAGGATGATTCACATTTTTTCTGAGTGAAAAGGATTAACTTCCTCCCTAGCTGATATACTGGTTAACTTTATAGTGAGATGTTGAACCCCAGTTCCTAGTTTCTGTGCCTTATATATGAAAGAACTGTACCCGTTATCCTTTCCAAGGTACAGAATGCCTAACCACATTCTCTTTTCATGGTTGTCCAGAGTACCCTACTAAAAGGAGAGGTTTAGGAAAATGACAGCTGATTTTCTTTTATAGCAGCCTAGTTTCATTGTGATAAATCGCTTCTATTTTTAAATGTCATTAGGTTCTTTTTCCACAGTGCAATTAAAGCATGTTGGCAATGATTAAATATAGATACATTAAACTTAAGAAAAATAACCAGTCACCCATTTTACCGTGGACAACTCTGCTAAAATATTTTCATGTAAAACTTTGCTTTTTTTATTAGGAGTTTGCTAGATAAGTATGGCCTCTAACCTTGCCAGGCTTCTCCTTACTACAGTATAAGTGCTGTCCTCACATGTATTTGAGTTACTTCATTTGTCTTTCATTTCCTGTGTTCTTTAGGGTAGTTAGCTTTACTAGCAGCATTCAAATAGTTAAGACTGTCTCAAGGAAGCAAGCAGCCTCAACCCTCCCCTTCTGTGCTTTCTCAACCAATTTCTGGCTTCCTCTTATGGTTTTGCTAATGGCAGCTCTGAGCTACTGAGCTGTTTGCCCTGCCGGCATGAGCACCTCCTTCTGTGAAAGAACATTTCCTGGCATGGAGGTCAAACATGTCGGTAAAATGGGGTCGGCTTCCCGAAATTCCTCTCATAACAGTGCGATTCACAGGACTAAAACATGGGCAGGTAAGAGCCCGAATTCTTCAAAGCACTGAATTATAAATAACAGCAGGAGATGGCAATGTAGTTTGTTGTTTTGTTTATGTCCATGGAGGAACTAGTCTGGATTGCTGTAAAGCATGAGAAAATGGATTATTCAGATCTGAAGAACATTGCACTTCAGATAATAACATAGCTGCCATAGAAAGTTGTGTTGATTTTTTTTTTTTTAACTATTGGAGTATGCTTTTAACCTTCAGGCAAAAAGAAAAGAGTTTGATGGTTTTAAAGTTAACAATTCATGCATAGAGAATCTGCAGCAAAAAAAAAATTAGTTAAAGGGTTATTTGGATATGCTCAAGGTTGGTAATTCGTGTTCTACGCACTTTAGCAGTTGCTAATTTTTGTTCAGAAGAGTTTCCTGTTTTGTAAAGTGGTTTCCCCCCATCCTTTCTGTTGTTTATAGTTTTAAAATGCAGCAGTTTGACTTTTGGGGTTTTGTTATGTGTGTTCTGTTAAGGGAGAATTTTACATGAGTCATGGAGTTTACAGATAACCCATTTCATACATCGGGTGGGTTCTGAACTTTAGTAAATGAGAAGATTTGAGTTCCTGTTTGGTACTGATCATTGCTTTATGAGCCTTTGCAACTCAAGGTACCTCGCCAACCCTTTACAGTAATTGTGGTGGATGAGAGCTAAGCCTTCGTCATCCAGAACTGCATCAACTCCAGATAGACAGTTGCTGCTCTGTGCTCTGAAATCTATTATTAGAAACCTCTAAGCCTTAGTCTCCTCAGATAGAAAATGGAGATTATTAGAACTGTAATTCATTGCCCTGTCCCAAGAAAATACATATAAGTTTCTTATTTCAATGCCTGGCACAAAGTAACTATTCATTATTTTAATTGTCATTTATTACCCTCTTTTGTAAAATGGGAAGCATGATGCCCATCTGCCAAATGAATCTATTTAGATAATCCGTACAGGTACGTTGACATGTGTGTTTAGTAGCCAGCATGGTCAGTCACTTTGAGAAGATCAGGTTTTTGGTTTTTTTTTTTTTTTTAGATTATAGTTATAGTATAAAACAGTATGTAAAGCTCACCTCTATGATTGGAGGTCTTCACCTTCTAGTTGGTTTTAAGGGAGTTACTGCATCCATATCATCATCATCATTAGTCAATTGAGCACCTAGTATAGTGCCTAGCCCTGTAGTAAACACGAGGTCAATGTCAGTTGCCTATCACTGAGGGGCAACCACAGTGCCTTACAGTGGAAATCAAAGACAGCAGGTTTCAGGGAGCCTGGCTCTTCCATCCAGAGACAAGGCCTGCTTTTCCTGTCTTACTGGGCTTTGGGGGGGGGCAAGTAGCTAAGCCTTGGGGAACCCCTGTCCTGAGAGGAAATGAGTGCTGGAGTGATCAGCTTGAGAAGACAAGGTGGTTGGGGAAGGTTACTGACAGCACTTATTCTTGTCTTTTCTGTACCTCGTATTTTCCATACTTTCTGCCAGTGTCCTTACCACTGTTCCTGGTTGTTGTCTTCTCCTGCCTAAAATCAAAATCCCCTTTTCTTTACTACAAAAGGTTGCACTTTTGTGTTGAGTCAGAAAAATAATAAGCTGATGACACTCATTTTCAATAAGGTATGAATAATTGCTGTAATGCATTAAATGTTACTTAGATATGTGCTAGGCTTTAACAAAAACAGAACTATAAAGTGGGCACCTATCCCATTTTGCAAATAAGATGACTTCAGACTCAAGAAATGATTTGCCTACGGTCTCACCATTAGTAGAACTTAAAATCAACTTCATGCTTAACCTATGTGCAGTTTTCTGCCCTCTTTGCCACCATTGAAGTCTGAACCAAAATTGGTTAAAAAAAAAAACAAAAAACAAACCTGTAAGGTTTAGAGTAAGGAAGAAAATGTCATGGAGACCCATTTTTCAGGGACGTACACGTGGTGTGTGAAAGAGAGCCTCACAGAACTTCTTAGGCTTCATGACATTGTTTCTGTCCCTCATGCTGATCCTAGAATTGCCATCATCCTTCTGCTCCCTTTCTGAACTGATCTAAATTCAGTGTTTCCTGTGTGGTCTAGACCACCATACCTTACTGAGAAAAGCTTTCTGCTCTGGGCTCTGCCCAGTGTCTGTTAGTATAAATAGCCCCTGATGACTCAGAACTCCTAAATTTTTCTAGTGGGAGCTTGTAGGATTGAAAATCAATACAATGTTGCCCAGAACATTGTTCCTCATTTTTGCCCACAATAGGCACCACCCTCTGTTGACTATGCGCCATCTCTGTGTCCAGGTAAGGGGAAGGCCTTCTGGTGCTCAGTTAACTGTTGATTCTTTTCTTTGGCAGGAAAGGGAAAGGGAGAAAGATAAAATTAAGGAGAAAGAGAAAGAATCTAAAGAGAAGGAAAAAGATAAGAAGATTCTTAACGGACACACTTTCAGTTCCATTCCTGTTGTGGGTCCCATCAGCTGCAGCCAGTGCATGAAGCCTTTCACCAACAAAGAAGCCTACACTTGTGCAAGTAAGAGACACGCTTCTTCCCTTCATCAGACGCGGCTCTCTCGCTTTCAAGAAAGCTGGTTTGTTTCCTGCAATCCCACCCCTGATCTGTTCCTCATTTATGTGGAGAAGTAACTCTCTGTGTGTTTTTAATTTTAATTATGTAACTTAGAATCTATATTTTGTTTTCAGATATCTCTAATTTCATACTCTCTGCTTAGATGCCACCTCCTATTGCCAGAAACCTGGCAAATCAAAGCAGCACATAGTCTTGAACCTTAAAACTTCCCAGTTCCTTTGTCAGATCATATATATATATATATATATATATATATATTTTTATACACTGCTCCCCACACCCAGCACACACATGCACACAGAAGGGAGAGGGGGAGGACGGAGGGAGGGTGGCATGCAGTTTAGAGATTTAAACTCAGGGCCTGATATAGGAAAGCTGTCTGCTCCTGAGGTACCCCCGTCTCAGCCCTGTGCACTTATTTTTTTTTTTTTTCTTTTTTTTTTTTGGTTTTTCGAGACAGGGTTTCTCTGTGGTTTTGGAGCCTGTCCTGGAACTAGCTCTTGTAGACCAGGCTGGTCTCGAACTCACAGAGATACACCTGCCTCTGCCTCCCAAGTGCTGGGATTAAAGGCGTGCGTCACCACTGCCCGGCTTGCACTTATTTTTTAAATCTGGTCCTTTAGAATATGATCTAGCCACTTGCCATCCTTAAATCATGGTGGCTACTAGATGAGAATGTCTGCATGTGCATGTGTGCTCCATGTTTCTGTTACTGATCTGCTGAAAGACAAGTCTATTAACTGAGCATGACTCTGCTTTTGATAAGGCATTCTCAGCAAGAGTCAGTTGGCCTTCTCTGGACAGGACTTAGATAACAAATGTCTGTGTCACAGCCGCAGAATTCTACAGTTGCAACACAAAGATACCCTTAGATATATCAAAAGAATGGCTTTGTTCCAGTAAAATTTCCTTTATAGACACAGATATTTAAATTTTTGTATGCCATGTCATTTTCATCTTTATAATTTTTTTCAACCATATAAAGTATAAAAGCCATGCATGGCTCATGGGCTCTGCAAAATCTAGCAATGGGCCAAATCCGGCACACACACTATAATTTGAAAATCTGCTCTACGTTAGTGTTTCTCAGAATTGTGTTAGTGCACACATAGGAAGTAATTATATTTGTAAAGTGTACCAAGATAACATAAGGAAGCTGCTTTGTTCAGCAGAGAGCAAGCTGGGAATCAGCCACTGTAGGCCCAGCACAACAAGAGGCTGTGGTGGTTTGTCTCGTGTTAGACTGCACACATGCAGACAAGACAGTGTCTGAGTCATACTCAAAGGAGCGAGTCTCACAACTGACATGATGATGTCTTGTTCTCAGTTGTTTATTGTACATTCCAAGTAATCTGTTACTAAATATGGTTAGCTTACTTAAATTAGAAGTGTATATATATGGGCAGATTCAAAGTTCTGAAATAATTTTGGCTTACTTGCTTTCTTTAATACAAAAGAGGGGTGACGATACAGCTAGCTAAGAACCTGTAACCTCTCTTACCTGTGTCACAGCCATTATGACTTTCATAAATAAATTTTTAAAAAGGCTTAATCACATATGTCCTTGTAAAATTAAGTGAAGGATATGTTATATCCTCCAAAGTAATCTATAGTTGTATTTATTTAACTCTTTCAAGAGAAAAGCACTTACCTAAATCAGTATGCATTCCTTTAGGTAGAGATCACACATATTATTGCTGTTCTCCATGTGTGATTTAGCAAAACATTGAGAACTGCATCACATAGTACTAAGTCTCAGGTAAGCTTTATGATGCAAGAGACCAACTGTCCAGTGTGTCCGCTGTCTCCACTGTGATTGCCTGTTAGAGCCCACTCTCTAGCAAGGACTCTTTTCTTCAGTGTTGGTTTCTGCCCACTGGAAACAGTCTGCTTCTCAGTACTACCATTAACTAATTTTCCTACACCAGAAGTCAATAAGCACATTTTTAAACCACGTTATCTATTACTAAACATTTTTAGCATATTAACCTGGGGTATTTAATGTTAAAACTACATTCAGTTTGCACTATACTTAACAAAGAGCACATTGTAAGATCAGAACTGCAGGTTTGTCATTTTATTGTCTGGTTAATTATTAGTATGGTTGGAATTATCCTTGATCTACAGCTTCTCCAAAGAATTTGTGCAGCGGTCTTTTTCATTGTAAAAACAAGGTATTCGTCATAGCATGGTGAAGGTGAACAGATAAGGAGCAGTATTGTTGTGGGTGAGAAACACCTCTCCTCCCTCAAGAAATCCTCGATATCTATGTAAGGAGAAGCTGCCTGACATAAATACCAAACGAGGCACCAGTGCATCAATCTATAGATTGATTCTGCTTCTCATTAAGAGCTCATATTAATTATTTCTCTCATGATGGAATGCCTGACAGTGGCTCTAGTTTCAAAAGTCCCTCATGCAAGGGAAAGCATGACAAAGATGGTGGTAACAGGAGTCAAGACCCTTCCTAGTGACTTGTATCTGCCGAGTATGCCACCTAGACACTATATCCCAAAAGGTTCTAAGCTCCTAAAACAACGCAACCAGGTAAAGACCAAGTACCCAAAACCTATTTCTGTGGGGAGTGGGGGGAGGGCAGTTCACATTCAAGCCATAACAGTGTGAATGGAAGCTGCTGTGACTGGGAATGCAGGTCACTAATGGAGCACTCGCCTAGCATGTTCATCCTGGGTTCAGTCCCCATCACTGGGAGAAAGGCAGAGCTGGAAAAAAAGAATTATTTTGCATATTCCCTCCTCTTCATTATGAAAGTGCTTTTATTTATTTGGAATCACTAATATCAGAAAAACATTAAAAGGCCCCAGTTCTTTGAAAAGTTCATACAGTATATCTTGAACATATTCACACGTTCTCAACTCCCCCTGTAACCACCTACCCATTCCTTCCCATCACATCAGACTTTGAGTCTTCTTCCTGCCTACTCTAGTCCAGTTTGTGTTGCCCTACCAGGGGTCATATCATTGAAGGAAGCTGATTCTCCCTCTTCCAGGAGCTATCACATGCCATTAGCTTCTCAGCTAGTAATGGGATGGAATTTTGTGCCCATCTATGCAGGATTTTGTCTGGCTTGAACTTCACAGTCCTATGCATTTCGTCAGAATCGCTGTGAGTTCTTCAGTGCAGCTGCCCTGTTGTGTCCAGAAAACACTGCCTCCTTGAAGTTTTCTACCTCTGGCTCTTCCACTTTCTCCACCTCCTCTTCCAGGGATATCCCTGAGCCTTGTGGAGAGAGGTGTGATGTGAACGCTTCATTTAGGACTGAGCACTCCACAGTCACTTATTCTCTGCAGTCCAGGGTCTCTCTTAATTAAGGCCGAAATTCTTTTTTTTTTTAAATATTTATTTATTATGTATACAATATTCTGTCTGTGTGTATGTCTGTAGGCCAGAAGAGGGCACCAGATCTCATTACAGATGGTTGTGAGCCACCATGTGGTTGCTGGGAATTGAACTGAGGACCTTTGGAAGAGCAGGCAATGCTCTTAACCGCTGAGCCATCTCTCCAGCCCCCAAGGCCGAAATTCTTGACTGGCAGTATCAAATTGATATTCAAGAGATTTCACTGATAAAGCAGACTGAACTACTTTCTACTGTAGAAATATTAAAAGGATGTGGAAACTATATATATATGCATGCACATACATTTTATTAGCCTGAATTTTTTGTTGTTGTGACCAGAAATCAATGACTTGAAACAGCTTGAGGCAGGAAAGATTTGTTTTAGTTCATAGTTTTAGTAGTTTCCATCCATCATGCATCATGTAGACTGGCATGGTAGAGCTGAACAGATCACATGGTGTCTAGGAAACAGAGAGAATGCTTTTGCTGCCTGTCTTTCTCCTTTTTCTACTTTATCTGGGCCCTCCTCTGATGGTGGTATTATCTACCTTTTGAGTGAATCTCCCCAAATTCTCTGTAGCTAATCCTTTTTGAAAAACGCTCACAGATACATTCAAAGCTTTTAGGTTGATAACATTAACTATCTCTAGTCTTTATCAAATTGATACCCAAACACATCTCCTTAATCATAATATCACATCCCTGATCCCCAAAGCTTCAAGGCTACAATCTATGTATTCTTAACAGTGTTGTTTAGAAGTTCAAAGGGTCAAAACAAACTCTTAGCTTTTAGCTAATTAAAAAGGAAATTGAATATTGGCAATAGCAGTGACACCGAGTATACATTCCCATTCAAAAAGATATAAAAGATCAGCAGAATAACATGAAGACTTGCACCAAACCAAGATCAAAACCCAACATGGCGAATGTTAAATCATATAGCATCTGAAGGCACATAATGGTATGATATGGGCCCCAGAGAGAGGTCTTGAGCAGCCTCGCCCTTAAGGTGTTAGTTTTTGTAACTCCTATGGCCCTCTCTTTAAGGCTGGCTTCCCTAATTAACTGCACCTTTCTTTGGTAACATTCCATATTCTTAGGATCTCCATTGCATCCTTGACTTCACCTTCACAATTTTAATGCATTGCCCTTTGAAGATTCTAACTCTGCCATACATTGCCTGGCCCCCGCCCCTCCCTTTGAGATCAGGGTAGAAGCCCCATGATTCTATAACTCTTGGATTCTGCCTATCTACAAAAACAGCACTATGTAAATAAAATCAAGGACTACCATAAGCTCAAGCAGTAGCCAAGGCCTCTTTGAAACATTGTCTCAGAGTGCGCCTGAGAAAACATTTCCCTAACAGTATGTCAGTGCCACCTTGTGCCCCAGGTGCTTGCCATATGGGATTTAATGTTGGCCTTGTTGAGTGTGGTCTTGATTGCTTTGGTCCAATCCTTTCTTGGTTTGGATGTCAACCATACAAGCAGTTCCCTAACAGGTAGCCCTAGATTCTCTTCTCAAAAATACTGTTTTCAAATGAATTAAAACCTCTACACCCTAGAGCTTGGAATGGGTGGAGTTCTGCCAATTCCTGAGTTGTCCTCAGGATATCTTTCCTATTCCTTTGATGTCCTTGGCTTGTTTTTAGTGGTGTGGATGTCTTCAGCAACTCTTCTGTCCTTGGCCCCAACTTTGCACATACTTCTAAACTTCTGGTTTTTTTCTTTCTTACAATTCTCACTAAAAAACTTGTCTGTCAGAGCCAATAAAGCCCATTCCACAGCCTGAATGCTGGGCTGTGGCAACATTTCCTTCACTAAAAATTGTTAGCCCAGCATTCTCAGACTCAGCCTTCTAAGTCTCAGGGCTTACTCAAAATACAAACAAGTTCTCGGCCACAGCTTAAAATGGATGGCACTGGTCCAGTCTACGGCTGTCCTCACTCCCATTGGAAACCTCACCACCATCAGTCTTCCTATCCCCTTTCCTGTTGACATTCTGGGTGTCTGCACTCAGAATCACTCACTAAATTATGCTAAAGCATCTGGGGACTCTAGAGGGCATCTCCAGACCTTTTGAAATGCTCACATACTAATTCTTAAAAGTTCTCACACCAAGTATTTTTTTATTACTTAGACTTTCCCTCTCCTGACAAATAATTACTTATTTTGACTGATGGTTTCAGTCCGTCTTCTCCATCAGGAAGAGTATGTCAGAGCAGAGCTGGTCACATCTTGGTGCCAAGGAAACAGGAAAACAGTGTCTATACTGGCTAGCCTTTTCCCTTTTCATTTTACTTAAGCCCCCAGCCTATGGGATAGTGCCATTCACATTTATGGCCTCCCCTACTTAGCATTGTGAAAATGCCCATATAGAGACACTCAGTGTGTCCTTTCTCAGTCTAATACACTTGAAGTAAAGAGGCAGAGACAGGTGGATCTCTGTGAGTTTGTGGCCAGCCTGGTCTACATAGCAAGTTCCAGGACAGCCAGGGGTTATACAGAAAACCCCTGTCTCAAGGAAGAGACAAAAGTAAATATTAAAAAGTAGGAAAAGGTACATAGTAAATGGAAAATGAGACACCCAATTATGGCTGACAGTCTTAAAGGTTAAGGGTATAGAAAAAATGGATTCTTTGACCTTCCCTCTCCCCAGGACCCTGATTGGAATCCTATAAGTCTGGGGTCTAGGTTTCTACCATCCTTATATGCTGGGATAGATAAGCAGGCTAAGCAGTTCTAAAAGCTGTTTTGTGAGGTCCCATTTAGGAATAGTGAAAATATTATGATCCCCAGCTGGAGCAAAATATAGAACTGCTCTGGCCCAAACAGCATCTTCAGAGACTACCACAGGGAGAGGGTTGGATGTCCTGTGAAGTCAAGCAATACACTTTAAAAGAGCAATAACACAGGTGCCACAGAGAGAAGCAAACCAGTATGAGGTATTGCTATTAGCAGATACGTAAGCAAGAAAGGACTTACTAACTGGATAACAATGATAATGGGAAAACAAGATGGAACAACTGATCAGACATAGAATTTCATTTAGAGGATAGTTGTGGGAAATTTTCAGATATTCTGGCATATTTGTATCTTCAGTATATTCAGATTTATATTTGTTAGCAAAAGATAAAAGTGACTTCTTCTCTGTATTCTTGATGGTTTCCAAAAGTTTTTCATATTGTATGATTTCTTGTCTTTAGTGGTGGTGGTACTAGTGTTTGGGTACTGGGAATTGAACCTGGAGCCTCATATTTGCTAGGGAAGCACTTTACCACTAATCTGTATTCCCAGCCATAGTTTTTAATCCTAAAAGTAATGAAAGTGTGGTAGTGTGTCCCAACACCTGGAGTACTGAGACAGATGGAGTACCATGAATTCTGAGGCCAGCCTGGGCTACACAGAAGGATCTTGCAACAAAAACAAACCAAGGACTCACCAGATCAAGATACCTGATGACCTCTGAGTTCAGTCCTCAGAGACCCACATGATAAGAAGAGATTGTCTCCTGCCCTTTATACACATGTCATAATGTACACAAGCTAAATCAATTTAGCTGTAATTTTTAAGTATTTAAAAATAAAGCAAGGAATTGGCTATGTTGGGGAAAACAGTTGTCACATAGATGTGAAGATTTGAGTTGAATCCTGAGACCCCAGTCCAGGTGTGGCATTGTGCATCAGTAATTCCAGTGCTTCTGCGAGAAATAGATGGAGACAGAACAATCCCTAGAAACTTGTTCCCAGTGACAAACAACAGAGACCCTGTCTCAAATAAGGCATCTCACTCCTGCCCCTCTACTCCACCCCAATCCTCTCCCATTCCTCCCTTCTTCTCACTCTCTATCTCACATACATGAAAAATAACTCAACATTTGGAAATTTCCGTAGACATATTAAAATGGATCTCAAAATTCTGTGACAGATTTTTGGTCAAGGTTATTTGTATTCGAAAGTACTATTGTTGCAACTATTATGTATAAACTCTTAATATAAAACACACACACACACAGAGTGACCTGCCAAACATTTTCTTTCCCTTCTGAGGGTTTTATTTTCATTTTATAATTTTTCCATGTTTTACTAGTAAATATAGATGATCAGTTGAAGCAAATAGTTCAGACTGGAGTGGTAGATACTGGGATAATACGCATTTACACTTTCTGGACATACTCAGTGTCCTTGCCAGCTCCCAAGAGACTTCTTGTCATTGCTTTAAACCTATCAACATCATTTATCCATCTCACGTCAGAAGAACATAACAGAGAAGCTCAAGGATTATTGCCCCAGTAAGTATACAAGGTTCAGAACCACATTTCCAGTTTACAATCATTCCACATCAGAAACTTAGTTCGGTGATTTAGCTACAGCTACCACCCTGCTCTAGAAGTAACGGTGGAAGAGTTTAATCATTTGATGGGAGCAGTAAGGTTTGTGTATAACCACGTGCAGCTTCCTTTGGGGAAAAGAGCAGGAGCACTAGAGGTTTAAAAGCTATGGAATAGTGTATAATCATCTTTCCAAAAGAGTGAAGGAAGTTAGCTGATTCACCTGGCTTTCTGAAGCGCAGAGCCTTCAATGCATATTTGTATGTATGTATGAAGCCACATCTGTTATCTTGACAGGAAGCAGGAAATATGAGTAATCCAGCAATCTTTTGTCTTTTCCCTTCACCCCCACTCATGTTCAGGATCTTCCCAGTATTCTCAGGAAATGTAGCTTCTCTGCAGTTAGTCATCCACCACTGAGTGGAGCTTCATATCCTCAACAGCTCTTCTATCAGGCTTTGGTTTGTAATGTAGAAAGATCACCTGTAGGACATGCTGGAGATGCAGTAGATGGTCTGTAGTGACTTCCTCCTGTCATCTGTCACATTCATGTATCCCAAATACCAGGAGATCGGTAGGATGGGCTTTTCGGTGACGTCAACATCACTGAGACCATGGGATTATGCCCTCACCCATCTGGACCAGACTCAGTGAAATCTGGTGCGGGATAACACGGAAGTGTTCATGATCATAGCCACAAGAAACATTGAGCAGCAGAGCATCTGTGTGCTGCAGGCAGTCTACTCCTGGGTTTAAGAGAAAACCTAAACCTCAGGTCAGGAATATCTCAAAGTGCATGAGTTTAGTAGAAACCTTAGGAGAATTTTTTTTTTTGTCCAAACTATTCTCCTGCTTTAGGGTTAATGGGCAAAATAAATGTCCTTGCAGTTCTTTATTCTAGAGCATGCAAAACTATCTTTGAATAATAAACTGTTCTTTCTGGCTGCCACAAATCATTTACTCTGGGGAAAGCTCAGAGAGTCCTTCAGAATAAAGAATTTGGTATGTTCAGAGTTTTGAATCTTGCCAGTGGTCTTATTTTGTTTGCTTTTAACAGTTGTGAAATAACACTGAGATTATTGTTGGTTTGTATTCTGTTGTGTGAGCGTCTTCTAAGTACTTTTGTGGTGGGTTCTTTCTGTTGACTGAAACAGTAAACAGTGGTACGACTGGAACCTAAGTAGGAAATGTGAGTTCACATTGAGTGATGGTTGTTGTTTTGTTTTGTTTTTCTTTTCCTTTGGACTTCCTTAGAAGCAGCATCTCAGGAACTGGATGGTTTCTGTAATTTAGAATCAGTTCGTTGCTTTTGTAAGATATGAACTGCCCAAAGAAAAGATACTTATAAAGATACTTATTAATTTAGAAGAAAAGGTAAGGATCTTACACAATAAAGTCCATTCTTGATCAACAAGAATTCTTTATTTTGTTTCGTTTTTGTTTGCCAGTGTTCTTATGAAAGCTGCTGTTAGGAACAGTTAGTCAAAATGGCTTAGCTCTTTTCTGTGGCTTTCCTCTGGTCTGAATGTCAGCGCTGTGGTTATTAACACTGGCTACCAAGAACCTCGCACATGCTTTTCGCATACAAACACTATCAGTCCAGACGAGACAGCGCCTCAAAGTCCCCAGTGACTTTAAACAAGACGTCGCAGCAAGAGTTTTGGAGCATGTGTTTCTGAGTGACTGCTCGTTCCGTGGGTTGGTTGGATTTTGTGTGGTTGGTGGGTTTGGCTTTGTTTCTGGTGGTGTTTCTTTAGAGTTTTCTATTTTCCCATAGGAGGAACACGTTTCTATTTGTTCTTCCAGGCCATTCTTCCATGTGTCCTTAAAAAGGATCAGATTATTTTTTTCATAGATTTTTGCCGCTAGTAGACAGAACAGTGCACTAAAGTACTTGAATGTTCTTTTCTTTAAAAGTCTAGCTGCAAATGACAATTTTTCTGCTGAGGAAAAAAAAATGCAATATATAACATTTCACCAAAGCTGTCTGATGGATAGTTTGCCAAAGGGGGGACGAAAGCAACAAATAAATGATCATTGCCAGGCATGTAAATTTACTCCATTTTCTTTTGTTGGATGCCTCCTTGTGGAGGGGGGGAGATAGATGGATGAATAGATGCAGGCTGAGCTGTTGACTTAGTCCAAAGAAATGTGATAAAGGGTCAGCTCTAAGCCTACAAACCACTGTACTTTGTGACCTTTTTTTTTTTTGAAGAATTTTGTAAAAATGAAATCATAACACTTAACTGAGCTTAGGGAATGTATGAAAAAATAAAGAAAGCCAAATCAGTTTTTTTTCTCTTTTATGAACATTTTACAAGTTTATTTTTTTAAAAAAAAATTAACATAGATTTAAGCATAGCCATTGAGAGTGAAAAGTACTTAGGCAAAGAACAGTCTACAACCAAGGGTGGGTACCAGCACCCCGCCCAGGTAATTTTCTTTGATCTTCCTAACTTAGTATGGTTTGTGGCAGTGTGCTTAAAAAAAATCTATTAAACTTGTCTTCAAGTCTTGTGTTTTGGGCAATTGTCTGTTTTAAAACAGATGATACGGTTTTAAATCTCATGACTTTGGCTGATGTCACTGGGACCAGTAGTTTCTAAATCACTTATGCCTAGCACTAAAAGCATCCTATGGATTGAGTCCAGGACCACTTGGTGACGAGTTTAGTGTTTTCGAGTCGGTGCTTCAGTATGGTAAACAGGCAGCCATGTGAACTGTTTATCACTGAGACTTGTGGCTGTAATACTGGGCATAGTAAAATTTCAGCTGGGTTGTGGGTTTAGAGACAGTTAACTAAAAACATGAATTTCTTTAAAAGTTCTACTGGACACACATCCAAGATGTTCTTTCTTCTGTGACTCACGGAGTGGAACTGTTCTTAAATCTCAGACAGTGGCCCAAGGACATGAGAACTGCTGAAGTCTGCTCAAAAGTTACAGTGCCCCCCTTAAAAACTGCACTGCTTAGCCCTTTGCAGGGTGCTGAGACTGGGAGGAGAGGAACGGGGCGGGGGCGCTTGGAAGCGGTCTCTGTCTGGGCTTTTTTAGTTTGTCCCATTTGCACATCAGAAGTAGCGGCAGGTTCTCAAACAAACCTTTCTCCTCTTGTATTTCTTGTTGATGCCCCCAGATACTATAGAGTTAGAGTAAAACAAGAGAAAAGATTCATCTTATAACTGTGATGCTGAAATTTGTATTTCAGAATAATGCATCACAAATGTGATAAATTGCTATTTTTAAAGAATAAGGCAATCTAAGGGGTTTATGAGGATGATAAAGTTTGATGCACTGATATTTTTAATTTAAAGACTATTAATACAGATATTATAAACAGACAATGTAATAGGAACCTGTTGAACCCCAACTCAAAATGGAAAATATATAACTCAATGGTAGAGTGCTTGCCTAGACAGTATGAGACCGTAGGTTTGACACGTATCACCACAGAAAGGGAAGGAAGGAAGGAAGGAAGGAAGGAAGGAAGGAAGGAAGGAAGGAAGGAAGGAGGGTAGGCAGCATTTTGACACAGTACTTCATCCTTCACTTTCTAAGAAACAACCCTTCACAGTTAAAATTGAACTGGTTTCCCTGTGCCAGTCTTCATTCTTCCCTACAGAAAAGCACTTTGTAATCGATGGTTTATAATTGCATCTCATAGGAACGAAATTTAATTTTAACAGTTGGGTTACTGTTGCCGTGCATCTCACTTTGCAATTTCCATTCTTCTCCCCAATGTTCTGCTTTAGAGAAGTGAAATTCTGACGACATAGATGCAGAACCTGGCCCTTAGCTCCTGGGGGCTCTCTTACAGACTTCAGGCTGTTCTGCTTAGGATGTGGGGTCACTCTCACTCTGTCTCTGTGACAGACAGGGCCATGAGGGCATCCTTGTGTCCTTGTGTGTGGCATTGGACTTGGTGCCAGTTCTTAAAGTTGGCACACACACTGCACTTCATTAGATGTTGGAAAGTGACTTTCCAGAGTAAATGTATCAGTTTTAGATGATGCTTCTTCCTTGCCATGTCTTCACAGTACTTAAAATGGGGAATGTGGTTCTTTTTGTTTTGTAAACAAGGAAACCAAGGCTTGTGGAGAAGTACATGGTGGAATTAGGACCTGAGTTCAAATGTAATTTACCTGTTATGTGCCCTGTACTCTTTTGCATGTTATTAAGTTGACATGGTAAATTTCAAATGCAGTAATGAAGGTTGTGTCAGGGTACTCGGTTGACATAAAATGGAATGGCCTGTGGGTTTCCACGTAGACATTCAGATATATGTCATGATCCAGATACTGCACTCGAGAGTTAAAGATCCTCAGTGAGGTGAAAAGCCTGACAAAAATCCCAGCACAGTGTGACTGCTGGTGTTCAGAAGGGCCCAGCCAACCAAGCAGGCGCTGCAGAAGGAATGGAGAAGGCCTTTGGGGTCTGGGTTTCTGGCAGTCTCCTTCAGAGCGGCAAGTTCCTCCTACCCTGACGTCCATAAGTCCAAACTTCCAAGTCCAAGAGCATCTTGACCTTGGCTAGGACAAGGCCTGCCAGTGGTACTCCCTGAAGCTGCCATACCTAGTGAAATGCTGTCTGTCGCTGATTTTCTGAGTGAGCCTTTCCCAGGAGACACTCGCCTCTCCAGCTGTCCCCAAAGACAGATCTTCTGCTTGTTTGTGCTTTGCCTCTGGCCTCTGGGCACAGTCTGTTTTTATGACGTCATCCTAGCAGGAAGAGCCCATGACCTTTCTTAGGCACAGAGTGCAGGATTTTTATATCAGTGGCCCCTGTAGGCCACGGGAATGGAAAATAAAAAATACTTTAAGATAAAATGTGTCATTGGTAAATTTGAATCTGTTTCGTCTCAGGAAATCTCCCACATTCTCTTGAGTCAGGGTTCCCAGGGGTTCTTTGGGAAAGTTGTAATTACGTTTCTTACATGGCTTCTGACTCAGGGAATGGGGTACAAAAGGCTTGGGTATTCAAGATCTCAAGAAGGGTAAACTTTCAGGTCCTTCTCCTGAAACTTTCACAGCTCCTTTTAGCAGTTTTATATATTTTCTTATTATTTAAATATAACATCCTTTCATTATTTCTTTTATTTTCGCATTTATAATTATGTCATTTCTCCCTCCCTTTCCAACCTCCTATTTCATTTTCAAATTCATGACCTCTTTTTTTCAGTAATTGTTCTTAAATCTCTATGTGTGTATATATGTGTTCCTAAATATACAAATAAAACCTGCTTGGTCTGTATAATGTTACTTGTATGTATGCCTTTATGGTTGGCCATTTGGTATTGGATAACCAATCAATGTGCTCTTCCCTGGGGCATTCAGTCTTACAACAAATTTCCTGATCTTCTGGCTCTTAGAGTCTTTCCACCCCATCTTTGGCAATGTTCTTGAGCCTTAGGTGTAGGAGTTGTTCTGTAGGTTCATAGTTGTTTTATAGGACTAGATAGAATCCACAACTCTGCATTTTGCTTGGCTATAGGGTTCCATAATGGTCTTTGTCTCTTGCAAAGAAGAGTTTCCTTGATGAGGGTTAAGAACTGTGCTTATTGCCGGGTGGTGGTGGCGTACACCTTTAATCCCAGCACTCGGGAGGCAGAGGCAGGCGGATCTCTGGGAGTTCGAGGCCAGCCTGGTCTACAAGAGCTAGTTCCAGGACAGGCTCCAAAGCTACAGAGAAACCCTGTCTCGAAAAACCAAAAAAAAAAAAAAAAAAAGAACTGTGCTTATCTATGGGTATAAGGACAAATATTTAGAACATAGTTAGGAGTATGCTGGTTTCAGTAAAGTGGTGTCTGTAGATTCTTCCCCAAGATCCATGATTTCAGTAGCTATGTGTGATTGGCTAGGTTTCCTTTTGTTAAGTGAGCCTTAAGTTCATTTGGTGAACTTTTGGTTACCGCCACTCCTGTATGTGTGCCACTGCTGCACCCTCAAGATTATCATGCCATCCTGGCCATTACGGTTCATAGGTGTCATAGCTTGGTAGGACTGTGGGATGCTTCACTCCTTCGAATGTTTGCATGGCCCCACTGGTGCCTCCTCCTTAGAGAGGAGACAGGTAGGTCAGTTCCAGCTCCAGGCTTTCTGGGCTCTATAGACATAACATCTTGATGGCAGACATTTAAACTCTGAATTATCATAACCCTGAAGTACAATTAATAAAAACTCAGAGAAATTGGGGTTCAACCTCAAGGTCAGAAAAGCAAAATAGCCAGCCACTGACTCTTACCTTGACCTCAGTCCGAAATGACGAACCTGCCTCCAGGAATCTCAGACTGAGAGCTGTCTCCTCCCGTTTTATAATCCTCTCTAGTTCTGGGATAAAGGGCGTGCACCACTACCACCTGGTTTCTCTGGCGAGATAGTGTGGCTCCTGGGGTTAAAAGTGTGTGTCATTGCTGCCTGGTTTGTAAGGCTATTTTACTTTTTGATCCTTGGGCAAGTTTTATTTATTAAAATACAAATGAAATGCCACTACATAGCCTCTCAGACTTCCTGCCTGAGAAATTCCTGACTTCTTTTTTTGGTTAAGCAGAAGTCCACATGGTTCCTAGGAAATAGCTGTAAAATGTACTGTCAGTTAATGAGAACGTATGTTCTGTGTGAGTGAAAGTCTGTAGCTCCATGCAGCAGTGGTGGAGTGTCAGAGTCCAGGGCATGCTGGCTTTCTTGTGACCTTGCCTTATGCTTCCTTTCCAGGTTGTAGTGCTTTTGTCCACAAAGGCTGCAGAGAAAATCTAGCGTCCTGTGCAAAGGTCAAAATGAAGGTAAGATATCTCTAGCTATTAGAATGTTCAAAATCCAGTGCTTTAAAATAGAAAATACCCACATGTTAGAATTTAAATTGTAGTAGATTTATTTGTTTGTTTGCTTGTTTTAATCATTTGGTGCCAATTTTGATACCAAATTAATCTAAAGATAATTGCTCTTTAAAATGATCAGCCCCCTTCTTGATTAACAAGACTTTGAATAAAAGAATTGCTGAGCTAGAGACTCACACTTGTAATCCCAGCACTTGGGAGGCTGAAGCAGGATGGTTTCCTTGGTTTGGTATTAGCCATTGTACCAAAATGAAACCCTGTCTCAAAAAAGTTTTTAAAGAAAATGAAATGATTTTTTAGGACTTTCATATATTAAACATTTCTCTGTTTCTGTTTAAGTGATTGTCTTGACTAGCTCTGCAAATATACTCTGCAATTGAAATGTCCGGCTTCCCCATGTAGGAGCATGAGGGCAACAGGTGGAAATCAGAGGCTTTTGATATGTGATGGGCATGGGGAGGGCTCTCCAAAGGCACATACGGATGACAGAGATGACATGAGACATGAATTGGTGCCATATGAACTTGAAAGCGTGTCCTTCAGGTAGCCTGTGGACTGTCAGTGTCAACCAGACATAGAATGTTTTCCCTTAGAGGATTTCCAGATGTGTCTACACAGATGTTCATCAGTACCCGCATTACCTAATGCAATGGCCTCAGTCTTAAGTGTGCATCAGAATCATCTCAAGATCTTACTCAAAGAAATTTGCTGCTGTAACCCCTCTCCCAAAGGATTTTCAGTTGGGAGTGGACTGAAGAGTCTGCTTTTCTGAGGAATTCCCAAATGGTGTTGATCCTGCTCAGCCCTCACTCTGGGCGGTGCTGGACTAATAAAGATAGCTGTATCCATATCTGAATTTCCCCAGCCCAGAGACTCACGCTGCACTTTAAAATTTTAGGTGCAAAGACTTAGAAGTTAAATTTATACCAATTTGGATTTCTATTTTCTCCCCCCAAATTGGAAGCTCCTACAGCCCTCAGCTCACTGGTGCTGCCTGTCACCCATCAGTCCCAGTTCCGCTCATCACACTCTTTTCCCATTTTCCCATCGTGTTACGGGTCTTCTGGGACCCTATTTTTCTGTCTTTTTGTTTTTTAAGTCTGTACCTTACTCCCACTAGAACATAATCAGGAAGGCAGGAATCTTTGATTTGTGAATACAGTACACTGAAAACCTAGAATAGCATCAGATATATGATAGAGTCTTAAAATGTGAAGGATTGTATGTCAGAGAACAATCATGGGTGCCCAGTGGATACTGTTGAAAGGGAAGAGCCTCCCAGATGCCCACTCGTACTTTCTTCTCCCCTCCTGCTTCTGCCATTTATCATCTGTCTGACCACCCAGTCATCTACGTTCATGGTCTCAGATAAGACTGTTACTGTGAGTGCGCTGGGCTCTGGAGAGCAATGATGATACAGAGAATAGCATCTCTTTTGTGTGTGGTTGTAATATCTATGGAAGTCTTCATTTTAAATTGAAAGTGGTCTGTTTCTTCCTAGTGATTTGTTTCAGAGTAAATGCTTCAGTTTGTAATTTCCCAAACTATTTTTTATGCATGCCCTCACAAAACTTGACTAAAATTAGTATTCTCTCTAAGAATGTAACATTTTACAAATGCTAGTCACCAAAGAAACAGAATGAACAGATATAGCTGGTTCTCTGAGTAACTGACAGTGCAGTGTGGGTATGGACAGGCAGTTTCTATAGTCAGGAAAGGCTTTGGTGACCTTAGCAAAGAGAGAGTACTTAGAGCATCTGGAAATGGAAGAATGTCATACCTACATAGATGACAAAAAGCATCCTGAGATGGGGGTGGGCACACACCTAAGCATCTGTAGTGCTTGGTGAGCCCAAAGAATGGCAGATGGTGGTGGCCATGGTCCAGCACCATCTCTTTTTACTCCAGGCTGCTGGAGAATTGTGGAGGATGAGTTGCACTGTGGTCTCATGTTTGTACTTTCTTTTCTCGTTAGCAGCCCAAAGGGAGCCTCCAGGCACATGACACATCATCACTGCCCACAGTCATCATGAGAAACAAGTGTAAGTAGTTCAGCACTTCTTGTTCCAGATTCAATGTTTTTGTGAAGCTTGCTTGTTGAGGCTAGCCTAAGCTAACTAGCAAGATCCTATACCTATATTGTTTACCACTTTGTTCTGTCACATTCATTGACCAGCAACTTAGCATTACACCATCAAACCCTCTTGAAGGTGTCTGTCATAGTAGGTGCATTAGCTGAAAGGGGGACTGGAGCCCGTGTGCGTGAGCAGCTTACTCCCGTGCAACTCGGTCTCTTCAACACCAGAGAAAGTGATTAATTTTAGTGCCTCACATCAGTGGGACACAAATGATCTCTTACTGGTTAAGCGTATATATAGCATGTGAAATTATATAAATGAGTTTTTCATTGTTATTCCCAAGGTTCTTGAATATTATACAAAACTGAGTAAATTATATTCTACCCTCACACGTTAAAAACAAAACAAAATCTTGAGGACTGGCAAGGTGACTCAAGCAAGTAAAGGTATCTGCTGCCAAGCCTGACTACCTGAGTTCAATCCCAAGGACCCACATTTCAGGAGAGAACGAACTCCCACAAGTTGTCTTCTGACCTCTTCTGCATGCATGTGTGTGCACTTGCTCACACACCTCTGGCTTCCACATGGATTCGGTGGCATGTGTGTGTGTATACACACACACACACACACACACACACAATAAATTCTAAAATCTAAAAAGAAACCAGAACTGATCTTTGCCGTCTTGTGAAAGATTTCACTTCAGTTTGGCAGTGTTCTCACTCCCCATGCTCTTTCATACCCATTTAATATATTTAGTGCATATCCTTCTGATCTGCTATCTCTTAGTCATCTGTATCTTTGAAAAGGTCTGTTTTATACACTAGTTCACTCTGTCGTTTTCAGAGCCACTATTGCTGTTGTTTGACTGCTGCGTGATTTATTTCATGAGCATATGACAACATATAAAACACAATTTTAATTACCTCCAGCTGCTACCGTGAGCAATGCAGTGCTAATTATCCTCTCTGAATTGGCTCCATGGGAACCTGTGCTGTTACCAGAGCAATGCTTTCAACATGTAGCTGAATCGATACATGCACAGACTCTGAGACCCCCATCTATCCCTGAGAGTCAGACACTGTGGTAGAGCCCTGTGGTCTAGGTTTTAGTAGATCCTCTGAGTGGTCTTGATGCCCACTGAAGGCTGGAAGCACAGCTTGTGCCTTATTTCTCTCCTGCAGTTCCTGAGCACTTGAAAATGGCTGTGCCGATCTGTACACCACAGAGAATGAATTCCCTGTAGACATATTAAAGTCTGGTTCTCATCCATCCTTGTATGGAGACAGCTACTAGACTGACACCCACTTCAGTCTGTCATCCAGCTTCCTTGGACAGTTTTGATCTTAAAACCTTTTTTTGTGATGTTACCAACTATTTCAGAAGCCTGTTTTCTTTCCCATTAGATGAAATAACTTTTAAAATATCTTCCAGAAGCACACTCTTTTATGTGGATTGCCTCTGACCCTCACAGAGAACTATCTTATTTATATTGATAGTAATCTATATAGTGCTGGGTTTTGTTATGAGATTTCCATATATAAAATGTACCTTAAGAACAACTCCCATTAGCTTTTCTTATCTCCATCTTCCTTGTTTTCACCTTAGCCATCTGTAGTAGTACCTCATTTTGCCTTCAAGTCCCTGCCTTTTTAATTTCATATGGGAAAATAATATGTCTAATTTTTTTTTTTTTTTTTGGTTTTTTTTTTGGTTTTTCGAGACAGGGTTTCTCTGTGGTTTTAGAGCCTGTCCTGGAACTAGCTCTGTAGACCAGGCTGGTCTCGAACTCACAGAGATCCGCCTGCCTCTGCCTCCCGAGTGCTGGGATTAAAGGCGTGCGCCACCACCGCCCGGCTATGTCTAATTTTTGTAGAATTGTCTCACTAAACATTTTCCTTCAAATAATATATTTCATTCTTGAGTGTTGGCCATATAAAACTCCATTATATCACATTTTCTTTTTCTTTTCACCCACTGATAGTCATTTTGGGGCTGATTCCATGACTTGACTATTGTGAATAGTGCTACAGTAAACAGTGATGTTTAGGCATCCCTATAGTAGCCTTACTCTGGGTCTTTTGGGTATCCATCCATAAGTGGTATGGCTGGATGGATAGAAATTCCATTTTTTAATCTGTGGGGACTTCATACTGATTTCCATGCCTCCCAGCAGTATAATATAGTTTCTTTTCCATTTACATCCTCATCGTCATTTGTTGATTTTATTCCCTTGAGAATAGCCATTCTAACTAGGATAAGATGGAATGCCAGTATTATAGTGATTAAGAGTACAAATTCTGGGGCTAAAGAGATGACTCAGAGATTGAGCACTGGCTGCTCTTCCAGAGGTCCTGAGTTCAATTCCTAGCAACCACATGGTGGCTCACAACCATCTATAATGAAGTTTGGTGCTCTCTTCTGGTGAGTAGGCATGCATGCAGACAGAACACTGTATACCTAAGAAATAAATATTTTTTTTTAAATGTACAAATTCTGGATCTGGGAAGATGGCTCAGTGTGTAAAGTACTTGTTGGACAAGCATGAGGACCCAAGTTTGGGTTTGGATATGGTGGCACATGTTTGTAACCGTGGGTCCTAGAAACAGAGACAGGCAAATACCTGAAACTTGCTGGCCATCCAGTCTAGTCAAAATGCTGATCAAGTTTAGTCAAAATGAGGTTCAGTGACAGACCCTCTCTCTCAAAAAAAAAAAAAAAAAAAACATAGGTGATGCTTCAATTCATGTCCTCTCTTCCCCTGCAGCTTCACAGCCCAAGGAGCGCCCTAGGTCTGCAGTCCTCTTGCCTGATGAGGCCACTGCTGTACCAGTGTTTACTAACAGGCGGTCCCAGCAATGTGTCTCCCTCTCTAAAAGTGTTTCCATACAGAACATCACTGGGTAAGTGTGCTTAAAGAGTCTACAGTTGACATATGGGTGACAAGGACATAGTAATCACTTTATTTGACAAAAAAGAAAAGAAAAGAAAAAGAAATGGGTATATAAAATAATGGGTTGGTGCACAGTTGGATGGCTTGGATGAAGTGGTTGGAAGTTGTGGTTTTGATGTACTGTATTTATACTTACATTTATAATTTAGATTGGTAATGTTTAATCAGAGAGCTGGATTGCTTTAGGCATTTGTACATGACCAGCCAGTTTTAGAAGAACCTGAGTCATGGAAAAGATGATTTAATCATGAATATTCCATTGTAACCACCTATGTCTTAGATATCACACCTTTGTTTTATTCAGATGAACCTGGTTTTGTTTCTTTTTAAATCTGTTTTCTGTCCTTACCTCTGAAGTCAGTTTATCACGGTGATGAACTCTGGGCCGTCGGTTCCAGTTAGGGTCCTTCTTGCTGCATTAGTTCCATTTGTAACCTCTTCAAATTTTGCTGAGGCCATGGCTTGTTCAGCATTGATTATCAGGTTGTTAGCAAAGGGGTGATTATGATGCTGTTGACTGTTTGGGTTAAAATGCTTCCCTCCCTCCCATTCATCCGGTATACATCTTCAGAAATGTAGGACTTAATACCTCTTAAATTTCTCCTGACATAGATTGAACCAGAATTTCTGACTAAGGATTTAAAGTCTGCTTTTGTTTGTGTTTTGCTACCTCTGTGTTAGCTAATGTTTTCTCTTCCAAACCAGCAGCTCAGGTGTTCTTCTTTGTCTCTATTTCTGTGATTTCCGTAAGTCTTCTTTTCAAGGTTGTAATGTCATAAAAGTCATTGGCATTCTGACTGAAACACTAAGTTTAAAAAAAGTTTGAAGTTTAATGAGTTCCACTTGCTGTTGTGTTCGAAAACAAACATTTACTTGGTTCCCACGGTGTTAGCTTGTGAGTTGAGGTGGAAAGGCCCAAAGAGTATCATTTAATGACATGCTCAGTAGTTTGTAGGGTAGAGATTTTTTAAAAGAAAAAAAAAAGTTAGTGATTATGTAATGCTTTTACAAGTTATTTTATGTATGTGTGTTTTGCCCATATGCATGTCTTTGCCCCATGTGTATACCTGATATCTGTGGAGTCTAGAAGAGGGTATTAGATCCCCTGAAACTTGAGTTACAGGTGATTGTGAGCCACCATATGGGGCTAGATATCAAACTCAGATCCTCTGAAAGAGCAGCCGGTGTTCTTAACTGCTGAGCCATCTCTCAGACTCCTATAATAAAATTTTAATTTTTCTATATAAATGTGTACATGATGCTGTGTACCTTTTTTTTAAAGCCTCAGAAAGTTGAACTAAGATTGAGTTTGTGTTGGTAACACTTTTAAACTTTTTAGTAATGCTTCATTTTGCTATGTACCCAGGTAGCTTGTCTTAAGTCATCATAAAATCCACGACTAACTGTCATTTTAGAGGTTTTTTTTTAGGGATTCACCTGAGAATGTGCACCACAGCTTATGAGATCGTATTTGACAGTGTGGTCTTCTTTTTGTCTCTAGAGTTGGCAATGATGAGAACATGTCAAACACCTGGAAATTTCTGTCTCATTCAACAGACTCACTAAATAAAATCTGCAAGGTCAATGAGTCAACAGAATCACTTACTGATGAGGGTAAGAGGAAACTCTAGCCTGTATTACTAAATGTCTGTAAGGATCCAGTGTATCTCCTATCACGCTATTACCAAATAGCGGGGCCTGCTCTTTCCCTCCCTCCCTGGAAAGAGTCTCTCAATTGTCTGTAAAGCATCTCTTGCAGTGCCAAGCATTGGCAGTCACACCTGTCCTGGTGTTGGCTCTCCGCAGAAGGGAACACTGATTTTAACCTAGACATACTCTAGTATGGATGCTTTTCTTCCTCTAGACGTTGCACACATTCAGTTCTGTGTCTGTACAATTGTAAGTGTACTCAGATGAACATGCAGCTCGTAAAGATAGCAGGATGCTTTAAACTCCAGCTTCACATAGGAATTGTTTCAATCTTGTACATATGTTTATCATTCCTAACCAGACTTGAATATAGACTCTTCCATTCCTGAACTTGACAGTGATCCTGCCTAGTATGTTCTTCTTGAGTATCCTCTACACTAGGACAGAGGGTTTGTCTTAGGAACTCGTTTTCACCTGCAGGAAAATCCAGACTCGTAGAGGTCAAAAAACCAACATCCTGAGGTTGCTTTTTTTGTATTTTGAGGAGTAGGTACAGACATGAATGAAGGACAGCTGATGGGAGACTTTGAAAGTGACTCTAAACAGCTAGAAGCAGAGTCCTGGAGCCGCATAGTAGACAGCAAGTTCCTTAAACAGCAGAAGAAAGACGTGGTCAAACGGCAGGAGGTGATTTACGGTGAGATGCTTCATTTGCTCTGCTTGTTTGTCATCTGCACCATCCCCCTTGCACGCAGTGAGGGTTATTGAGAGGTAGAGATACTGTCCTGCCTCCCAGGGAGGGAACTTGAAGAGGAGTTGCCCTGTCCGGCATGTTTAAATGAGTGATTGTTGGACTATAAAAAGTAAGTGTTGAATATGCAGCATCATAAAGGTTTCCGTTAAAACCACTGAGGTATGAAGACATGATTTGGGGGATGGGGGTTGAGACAGGGTTTTTCTTGTAATAGCTCTAACTATCCTGGAACTGGCTCTGTAGACCAGACTGGCCTCGAACTCACAGAGATCTGCCTGCCTCTGCCTCCCATGTGTTGGGATTAGAGGTGTGTGCCACCACTGCCCAGCTTGGAGACTTGATATTGCCTTTTGTTCATTTTGCCCCGTAGTATCCCATTCTGTTCCTTTCTCCTTAGATTGAACAGTTTGTTTATATTTGTATGCGAGCTATACAGCAGTGTATGAAAGAGATGCCTTCTAAAAATGCATTTTTGTTCTTTTTTTTTTTTTTTTTTTTTTCCCTGCTACTCCTTTGAGAGCATTTTTGTTCTTGAGCTACACTAAAAAGGTGAAATATTCGTCAGTTCTGGGAAACAGGGACACAGTAAATAAAAGGGACTGAGTTCAGTGCAGAAACACAGTAAAAGGAAAGGAGTCTGAAAATCATTTCAGACTGTCCGAATTCAATACACTTGTCATCAGAGAAATGTTAGGTCGGTGAAAAGGCAGCATGAGATAAGACTACGCCCCGGAAGACAGCTGTTTGCTCGATGTTAAACTCTCAGCTGGGCTCTGAGCTAACCTCACAATCTTAGCTCTCATCTGAAAGACCCTTGCTCTCTCTTCTCATAGAGTTGATGCAGACAGAGTTACATCACATCCGCACGCTCAAGATCATGAGTGATGTGTACAGCCGGGGCATGATGACAGATCTGCTCTTTGAACAGCAGATGGTGGAAAAGCTGTTCCCTTGTTTGGATGAACTGATCAGTATCCACAGCCAGTTCTTTCAGAGAATCCTGGAGCGGAAGAAGGAGTCTCTGGTAGAGAAAAGTGAAAGGAACTTTCTTGTCAAGAGGATAGGGGATGTGCTTGTCAATCAGGTGAGCAGCGGACAGGTCTGGGATTCTCACACTTTGGGGTAGCAGAGAAGCTTTGTGATTCTGGATCCCTGCATGAATAGCTCAGCTTTACTTGTTTTCTTTGTAGACTTAACAAACTGAGTTCATCTAACCCTCAGTTTTCTTTTCTATAAAAGAAGGAAAGAAGGGTTCTCTGCTTATGCTAAAGTATATACTAAAAGTTTTTCTTTCTCTAAGTCCATACAGTCATCAGAAACAGTACTGTGTAGGAAGTAAAAGAATGTTTATTGAAATCTTTTTTTTTTTTTTTTTTTTTTTTTTTTTTGGTTTCTTCGAGACAGGGTTTCTCTGTGGTTTTGGAGCCTGTCCTGGAACTAGCTCTTGTAGACCAGACTGGTCTCGAACTCACAGAGATCCGCCTGCCTCTGCCTCCCAAGTGCTGGGATTAAAGGCGTGCACCACCACCGCCCAGCTTTGTTTATTGACATCTTGAGCTTACCCTATGGCTCATCTGAAAAGGATCCCATATATCTTTTTTTTCGTTTTGATTTGATTTTTTGAGACAGAGTTTCTCAGTAGCTATGGAGCAGTCCTGGAACTCTGTAGACGACCAGGCTGGCCTTGAACTCACAGGTGGCCTCTGCCTCCTGAGTGCTGGGATTAAAGGTGAGCTGCTGGGATTAAAGGTGAGCGCTACCACCGCAGGGCGGATCCCATCCATCTTGAGACCAGCTAAAGCTTAGGCAGTTGACCAATAGGCTATCTGTGAATCTCTTTCTCTCTCTTTCTCTCTCTCCCTCCCTCCCTCCCTTCTTCCCTCCCTCTCTCCCTCTCCCTTCAGTACCTGTATAGGTATTGCATCTTGACTTGTATTCTTGTCTGTAGTTTCTTATGTTGTACACAACCCTACTAAAGTCTTTGCTGTTGGGACTGAAACTTTAGTCCAGTGGTACTCGTGGTACTCTGTACTGGACTCAGCCTATTAGGGCACTTGGTTTGTGGTAGTAGTTCTGCTTCTGCCTCTCCATTGTGAGTGAAGAAACCTACACAACAAATCACTCGATCTTCCCAGATCTCAGTACTTAGCCCTTCAATAAAGTGCCAAGCTATTTGCCAAAACTGTTGTACCATTTAATCTTTTGGGGGAGTTTATTAGGAAGCACTCTTAGTCTTTACAGCAAGCCTGGGAACTTTCTATAGACCGATACCCTGACTTGTGGTGTGACTCCTGTTTTCTTTCTGGGCAGTTTTCAGGTGAGAATGCAGAGCGCTTAAAGAAGACATACGGCAAGTTCTGTGGACAGCACAACCAGTCTGTCAACTACTTCAAAGACCTCTACACAAAGGATAAGCGTTTCCAAGCCTTTGTGAAGGTACTCCCTGAAACACAAGCATCCCCGCCATGCTCAAGAACATAAACACTCATTTTGGCTAGAGCTACCTTCCTCACACAGGGACTAACAGTTTCTTCACTCCTTTACAGAAGAAGATGAGCAGTTCAGTAGTGAGAAGGCTTGGGATTCCAGAGTGCATTTTACTTGTAACTCAGAGGATCACCAAGTACCCTGTTTTATTCCAGAGGATACTGCAATGTACCAAAGGTAAGCTCCTTGTAACTCAGATCCAGATAGCCCTAGAAACCAGTGCAGCAGAGCTCTGCCAGGGTGTCTGTGCTTAGCTCCATGGTTTATTTATTTTGGGGCACAGATTTTCACTCTGGCCAAGGTTGACCTCAAATTCACAACCGTTTTTCCTCCACCTCCCCAAAAAGTGCCACGATTATAGGTGTATCTTATCTTGTAAGCATCTTTTCATGGCTATTTATTTTGTTGCTGTCTTTAGTTTTTGAGATCATGTTTCACTTTGTAGGACAGTCTAGTCTCAAACTCATGATGCTTCTACACAGCCTCCCAAGTACTGGAATTATAGGGAAACAAAATTATACCCACCTGATACACAGTTTTCTTGAACGGAAGGAAATTGGCCCAGCGATACAGTTGTGTGGACTTAGATTCTTGGTCTAAAGCAGGGGAGATGCAAATTTGAGGCCTGCTAGGATTTAGATCAGATTCGAGTCCAACCTGGGCAGCCAGTGAGGTCTATCTGTATGAAGGCAAAAACTGAGAAGGAGCTGGAGGCACAGCTGGGTGCTGCAGTGTTTCCTGGATATGCACAAGGTCCTGGATTTAGTTCCTGGACCAGCAGGCTGGAGGTACAGATCAGTGTTAGATTACTTCCCAGGCATGTGCAAGGCCCTGGATTCGATCCCTGAAATACCACTTGGAGTGTTAAATCACTACAGTTGGGGTAGATGGACAATACTGAGGAGGGACCATGTATTGGTTCTGTTAAAGCATTATGTGCCCTGAGCATGGACTAGTTCAGGTAGCATTGAATTTGGTCAGCAGTTCCCCCCACCTTTTCTTCCCATAAGTGCTAAAATTGTTACTCTGTCTTGTTTAATCAGTATGTAGAGGTTTCTCTCAGCTGCTGCTTCTCCTAGGCAGGTACATTAAAAGTTATGAGGCAATCACATTAAAGAGTAGGCAAAGATATAACTGAGTAGCTTGTTACATGCCTCTGCTGCTCTCTCTCCCTAAATCATTGGTTTCTTTGGCTTTGGAGCATATAATTGCATATCATCCATAGCACTGAGAATACCTAACTTCCTTTGGAATTGAACTTACGGCAGCAGGAAAGGTCAGCATGTGACTTGGTGTGTTGGCTCCAGCGTGAAAGTATAACAGCTGGGGAATGTGATGGTGTAGACTCCTTCCTGTCTGCTCTTGTGTGCAAGGAGCCATTCAAAGTACTTCTTTCCTCCCCAAGACAATGAAGTGGAGCAGGAAGACCTGGCCCAGTCCTTGAGCCTGGTGAAGGATGTGATTGGAGCCGTGGACAGCAAAGTGGCAAGTTATGAGAAGAAAGTCCGTCTCGGTGAGATTTACACGAAGACCGATAGCAAGTCGATCATGAGGATGAAAAGTGGGCAGATGTTCGCCAAGGAGGATCTGAAACGAAAGAAGCTGGTGCGGGATGGGAGTGTGTTTCTGAAGAGTGCAACAGGACGGCTGAAAGGTAAGACTGCTTCCGTGTCTGGGTGCCTAGGGAGAACAGGAAGAATCCAGATGCTTCTGAACTTCACCACCAGGTTTCTTCTAGAGAGCTATACCCAGACATCACCCAGGGCAACAACCATTTAGTAATATGTCAAAAAAAAGACTCATTTGAAGTGACTTACAAAGCCCTATGAAATGTGGCAGTAAGGAAAAAATACACTCAGGAAAAATGGCAAATTGATTTAAAACACAAAGGATGAAATTAATACATATAGCAGACTGTTGCAGAAGACATGTTCCCCCAGAGAGGTGCTGAGTGGCCACTGTGGCATGGGGTCAGTGGCAGAACTGTCTGAGTCAGGGACTGTGAGTCCGTAAGAATTGAGAACTTACCACTCCCAAAAGACCTTCTGAGACCTTAGAGAAAGGCAAGTCTAACTCATTTCAACTACATTCCTCATTACTTTGATTCATGTCTGTCATTTTTCTCTAAAGCAAAATAGATCATTAAAGGTAATTTGTTCATTTTATTTATAATTTCTCAATTTTCATCAGTCACCTACAATAAGTTAAGGAAGTTAAGCATTTTTGTTTTTAATTATTGAATACATCTTACTTTTAGGAAAGTGATCAGTTTCATCAGAACTTTACTAGGTGTAGGCATCCTGCCTCTGAGCTCTACCCTCACAGCAGCTGCTGGTGTTCCCACCATGGTCCTGGACTCAGTGATCTGAGGATGCGGAACAGGCCATGGGTGCGCTGTTGTCCCAGTAGCACACTGAGATGAAAGGGAACATTTCCTTTCCCGTCTCAGCAGGAACGATGCCATAGGTGTCTGCAGCCAGAGCACTCAGGTGCTTAGCCTATTATGCTTAGGACAGTAGTACAGAAGTCCCCTCCAGGCAGCGGACTTCAGATCTGCAAGAAGAGGGTACTTCTGTACTGTGGTGGGTGCCAGAATGAAGAGGGAGGATGCGTGGCCGTGGAGGTCAGTCTTGAAGAATGAAGAGAAAAGTATTGCTGGAGGAAATCATGGAGTTGGGAGAGCCTGGAACCCAGAGAAAGTTAAATCATCAGGACTCCCAGTCGGGCTGAAGAGAGTAATAGGAGATGAGAAAAAAGAGAACCTGCTGGGGTCCAGCTGCCAAAGATGCCTGCCACACAGTGAGGAGCTGGCTCTTGATGTTCTTGCTGGTTGTGGGCATGGAATAGGCTCACAATGAGAGGGTATCACGTGGACAAGGGATGAGTTAGGTGTTTTGTGGTTTGAGGTTTTTTTTGTTGTTATTGTTTCGTTTTTTTTCAACACAACTGGGAGTCGTGTAGAGGACATCGGAAGTGACAAAGGCATTGGAACCGTCACCCACCAGTGCCTGGACAGCAGTGGAAGACATGGAAATGGAGCATGGGATAATGTTTACATGTCCCTCACTGATCAGGAGTGTGTAGGATATCCTGTGATGAATTAAGGTGCTCCTTCCTTCTAGCCCTCTCAGTTCTGTGGTGGTCGAGGATGCTAGCCCAGACCTCTTTCCACACCGCCCTTTTGAGGCTGCCTTTCAAGCAGACTGGCAGTTCAGAAATACCTGTCCTTCTCATGAGGACCTAGGTTTTCTAGAACTGCTGTTGCCTGGAGCCAACGCTTTATTCTCTTCCTTTACATGGCAGCTTATTCCGAAAATAAAAACAAATAGGTTCCAGCTGTTGGAATAAAGCTGTGGTCAAACCAATAGCAGAACAATAGGTTTCTGGCTGGAAATGCCTGCACTGGGGAGAACGGGTTGCTATTTAGTCTTTTTCACACCCCCGTGAACTCCTGCCAAGAACAGCCAGTACTGTATTGAACACCCCGTGGAAGGGGTGGGATTGTTATTTCTCTGATCCATAACACTGATCATAAACCTCAGGATCCAACAGAGTTGAAACTTATGTTTTTCGAACTTATTTTTGGCAGACACCTGAATTATTTTAAAGTTAACTTAAAATAACTTGTCAAAACTAATGATAGTGCATGGAAAATTACTGCTGTCCAGCCTGAAAATTGAGACCTCCTTTGCTTCTGTTTGCTGTGTAGCTTTGTAGGAAATTCTAGTTGTGGCAGAGGTGTGCATAAATCTGTTTCCCAAGGAGCTATAGGCTCTGCTTTCCAGAGGGAGAAACATGTAAGGGTGGGCCTGGTAGTTCTGAGTAGCTGGCTAGGAGATGTGCATTGCCCTCGAGGGAGCAGAGGAAAATGGCCCTGTGCGTGCCTAGAGGACTAGTCAGATCATGAGTTGATGAATTTTTTTGAAGTTCCTGGATCCAATTAAAGATGTTTGTTTTGTTCCATTTCTGGGGTGACGATGGTGATAGAATCTAGATCTGCTAGAGTCTTAGGCACCGCTCAAGTCCACATCAGTCTGTTGGTTTTGGTTTTTATGTGTCATATTTTATATTCTACAGTTTAGACTTAACTTAGTTTGACCATAATTTAGACAAAACGAATTGTGTTGCCCTACATATTTCTTAAATTAATTTTCTTAGCATACGAAACAATGGGTTTCATTGTAATATTTCAATACAACATACATGGTTGTTTGCTCCACCAGCACCTCCTGCTGGTCCCCTTCTTGCCCCAGACTGTCTTTCTTCACCTTTCATGTCCTATATTACAAATAATTAAATTTACATCTGCATGTGAGAGAAAACGTGATATTTTACCTGGCTTACCTCCCCCATTTACGCACTCTGGTTCCACACATGGTTTTGTTTTAATGGAGTGGAAGAGAGCTGAATTCACTTTTTCCTATGAAGCTAGAGTATGTGCAAGTGTTTAGTTTCCGTTCAGTTGCTGTGATTAAAGACGCTCTGAGTAGGCACAGCAGTGGGGAGGAAAGAGTGTACTTGGCTTTCACTTCCAGGTCACAGCCCATCACTGAAGTACATCAGGAGAGGAACAAAGGGCCCCAAAGAAACACTGGATGCTGATTCACATCATTTGTTCATGGGCTCCTGCTCAGCTAGCTTTGTTACGTAGCCCAGGATCACCTTCCCAGGATATGGTGTCACCCACAGTGAGCTGAAGCCTTCTACAACAATTAATATTCAGACCATTCCCCCAAACATGACCATGGACCTCTTGATCTAGGCAGTGAAGGCTTTCTTCTCAGATGACGCTAGGCTGTGTCAGGTTGACAGTTACGCTATCTGTGATGGGGTGAGATGGGGGAGTCTTAATCTTTTGCTTTAAAATGTCTCTGTCCTGATTTTGAGGGGTAGCAGATAAGAGAATGTCAGGTATCCCAGACATACAGTATAATGGCTTAGTTGAGCAGTCACCTTTTGAGTGACTTTCTGTGAGTGTATGAAGACCTGAATTCAGATCCCCAGAACTGATATAAACGCCAGATACAGTGATGCACACTACAACCTGGGCAAGAGGGGCAGCGAATAGAGACAGGAGGATCCCCAAAGCTCACAACCTATCCACTGACCAGCCCGGCCAAAAATGGCAAGCTCCAGCCAGGTTCAGTAAGAGAAACCCTGTTTTAACAATAAGGGAAACAGTGGCTGGAGAGGTGGGTGGCTTAGTAGCACTGGCTGCTCTTCCAGAGGTCCTGCCTGAGATAATTCCCAGCAACCACATGGTGGCTCAAAGCCATCTATAATGAGATCTGGTGCCCTCTTCTGGCCTGCAGGCATACATACAGGTAGAACACTGTATAAATAATAAGTAAATAAATCTTTTTTAAAATTAGGTAAAGAAAAAAACAAAAAATTAATGAGTAATAAAGGAAAATACCCAAAGTCAACTCTGGAAGGCACAAAAGTTGGCTTGCTCACACACACACACACTCTGCAATGCAAAAATGCAAAATATATCTTTTCGGGACTGATCACTTAACCTTTTCTGATGCAAGGCTTATGGTGATGTGCCTAAAATGCCTCTAGGGTAAAAAGCAATTATTTGGTTTTCCAGTAACTTTGTATATGCTTGAATCCTCTGTTCTATGGGTCAAGTCATATCCCTCAAAACATCCCAGGAAGGTGAAGCTAAAAGTAACACATTGATTTACAGGTATGAATTACTCATTTCTCCGTGTAGCAACATTGTAAAGAGACCTGTATTGTTGGAGTCTGGGATTTATATTTTGTCCTCTTGTTTCTAAGTGAGAAATCTGGGGTTTCAGTATATGTAACTATTATTATACTTATTGCTGAAAACAATAGCTCTCTGAAGGTTTGTAAAATGCTAGATAGCATAGTTTATTAAGGATAACAAAATAACTATAAACACTTTAAAGATAGAATAAAATGCCTCTAAAACTCCAGGGGTCAACCCTGAATCCTGCAGAATTACAAAACTGTTGCAGGGGGTGGGTGTGATCTCAGACACAGTCGCTGTGCATTGCCACACCAGTTTGATGAACGGCTTCTCTCCTTCTCTCTCCCACTTCTACTTTGCAGAGGTTCAAGCAGTTCTCCTCACTGACATTTTAGTTTTCCTTCAAGAAAAAGACCAGAAATACGTGTTTGCATCCTTGGTAAGCTGAACTGTTTCTCTCTTCTGTTCCAGCTAGTTTGGGTATAAAGTCTAACCAGCTAGCATCACCATGTCTGTCATACAGCTGTGGCTTACCTGCCCACTGAAAACTGCCTGACTCACAGAGATCCCTGGGATTGATTCCTTATGTGCCCTTATGGTGTTTTGTTGTTTTTTCTTCCCACTGCAAAATTATTTTTATGTTCCTTCACAATCCTGTTGAATGCCCTGAACACTTGATTTGATCACAATAGAAATCCACTTGTGGAATGTGTCTCCCAGATTCATCATGCAGAAAACAGAATTTTAGTGGCCATGATCCTCTAATCTCCAGTGTGGAAATCTCTTGTTCACATTTGAGGCGAATGATGAAATGCTAATCTGAAAACTGAAGGGGTTTTCTGGAAAATGATTAAATTGATTTTATTTTGTTTTTTAAGTCGTGCATTTAAAACTGTCTGAGCTTACCTCAGGTTAGAGTTGTCTTCAAGAGTGAGTGTACTGCATGCATGTCTTATGTTTGCCTCTCTCCTCTGTCCAGGACCATAAGTCAACTGTGATCTCCTTAAAGAAGCTGATTGTAAGAGAAGTGGCACATGAAGAGAAAGGTCTGTTCCTCATCAGTATGGGAGTGAAAGATCCAGAGATGGTGGAGGTCCACGCCAGCTCCAAAGAGGAGCGGAATAGCTGGATTCATATCATTCAGGATACAATCAATTCCCTGTAAGCGAGACACCAAGGCCCGCCCTTTCCTCTCTCTTCGTACCTCTGTGTGACTTCATGTGCACAGGACAGTGACATGTGACTGACATCTTGGATGGTTTGTTTGTTTCATCTTGCTTTATTTTGGCTATGTTAGGAACAGAGATGAAGATGAAGGGATTCCTAGTGAGAATGAAGAAGAAAAGAAATTGTTGGATACCAGAGCCCGAGAGTTAAAAGGTAAAATGTTGGAAATGGCATTGAACTGTCTCAGTCAGCTCAACTACAGAAACAAATAGTTCCCAAAGGAGAATGGCAGTAAGAATAGTCTAGTGGGACTGGAGAGATGGCTAAGCAGTTAAGAACACTGGTTGCTGTTCCAGAGGATCTGAGTTCAATTCCCAGCACCTGTCTGTAACTCCCATTTCAGGGGATATGGTGCCCTCTTCTGGCCTCTGTGGGCACTGGGCATGCATGTGATGCACAGACAAACATGCCGGCCCTATACAAATAAAAATGGGTAATATAAATAAATATATATATATATTAAATAAATAGCAGTGGGGAATATGGATTCTCTGATCTTGGTTCTTTGGACAAAGTTCTTGATCTCTGATTCTTTGTCCTTGGACAGTGGTGACTTTATTCATGCCTTGTCATAGAGAATTCGCCACACTTTATAGTCATGTCTAAGGTTAAAATGAGGAAGATATTCTCCAGTTAGTCTCATCTACTCTTTGCAGTCCCTGGCCTTCTCTCTTACTGTGTTCACGGATGAACTGTGAGATGGCTCAGGGAAGGGGGCTCACTGTGCTTGCAGCACTGCTCAGTGAGTGCCCACTGCTCCATGTAGTCTTGTCTGCCTCCCATAGTGCAGATGACAAACGTGAATCCCTCAAAGGCCAACATCCCAGGGCCGTGTGTGTGTGTGTGTGTGTGTGTGCGTGTGCGCACGCGCGCGTTTAAGGACTGAGCCAGGGTTCCTTATCCCTGTCTTGTCTTATTTTAATTTCTGTTTGCTGTGAGACAAGATCTTGCTCTGTAATCCTGGCTGGCCTTGAAGTCTGGATCCTCCTGCCTCAGCTCTAGAGTGCTGGGACTACACTTCCTCTCATTAGACACTGGAGCTTGAGAGTCTTATCGTATTCACTATATGCTAGTTGAATTTTCTGAAAACTGCTTTGGGTAGAAATAAGATCAGGAGTTAAGTGAATAAATACAGTGCCTGTAGAGCTTAGTCCTGAAACTAGGAAGTGACGCGGTTCTGTTCCACTGAGGATGGGAGGAGAAAATATGACTGAGTTAACACCCGCATTATATCAAACTTATATAGGAACTTATTAGCCTGTGGTTAGGATGACAGGGATAAAAGCTTCCTCAACAAGAATATAAGGGCTTCAAGATAAGGAGGAAGGCTGTGGATGCTGTCTTCTGGGCATGGTCGCTAAGGTCGCAACTTCACAGCAGCTATGGCTGCCTGCAGTGGGTCCATCAAGAGTCAATCGGGGAGAAAGGGCAGTATATACAGCCTTAAGTTCCCATTGAGTTCTCATTCGGCTCCAGTGGACAGTTCCAAACCCATGGTCACACAAATGAACCTCGTTAAACTTAGTGCATCTCAAAACAGCCATGAATGTAGGAAAACTACTTGGAATTGAATGCTAAGGGTAGGAAAGAAGTTAGGGTAAAAGAATACACCTCATACATGTATGATGTTGTCAAAGAACAAACTTTAAAAAACAAATTAAAAGCCGGGCGGTGGTGGCGCACCCTTTAACCCCCAGCACTCGGGAGGCAAAGGCAGGCAGATCTCTGAGAGTTCCAGGACAGGCTCCAAAGCTACAGAGAAACCCTGTCTCAAAAAACCAACTCAAGCAAACAAACAAGAAATAAATTAATAAAACTAGTCAGCTGAATGTGGTGATGGGACAAAAGGAGAGGAAAAATCTGCCCGTTTTCCAAGCTGGGTAGCCTGGCAGATAAAGACTGCCGTCTAAGGAAGAAACCATAAACTAAAGGTAAATGGGCTGGAAAAGACTGGTTTCTGACATCCTCTTGTTGAAAGTCACTTGATAGTTGACTCTGGGGTCTGATGTTCAGGAAAGTAGGCTTGGGGGTGTTTGCCGGGGATCATCAGCAGACAAGAGGCAGCTGACCGTGCACGGGAGCTCCAGGAGCAGAGTGTAGAAGGCATAGAGAGCAGGCCAGCTAGCTGTGCCATTCCCCTGCAGGGGAGTCATTATCCATACAGGAAAGACCTAAATAGACTCTTAACTCTTTAGATTCTGTAATTAAGGCAGCTGCAGGAAGGTGGCGCCACCAGAGTGTGGTGAATTGAGAAATGGACAGGAAAGGAGCAGAAACAAAGCTCAGAGCCGGGCGGTGGTGGCGCACGCCTTTAATCCCAGCACTCGGGAGGCAGAGGCAGGCGGATCTCTGTGAGTTCAAGACCAGCCTGGTCTACAAGAGCTAGTTCCAGGACAGGCTCCAAAACCACAGAGAAACCCTGTCTCGAAAAACCAAAAAAAAAAAAAAAAAAGCTCAGACTAGTTATGTCAGAAATGCTGGTGCTCGCAGGAAAGAACCCTTCTTCTGTCGTGGGCCTTTCCATAACCACCACTAGGTGGTGCTCACCTCTCAGTCATCTTGTGTTCCCTGGCTCCAGACAAGTCAGGTGGTTTCTCCTTTTGTCCTGCAGAACAACTTCAACAGAAGGACCAGCAGATCCTCCTCTTGCTGGAAGAGAAGGAGATGATTTTCCGGGACATGACTGAATGCAGCACTCCCTTGCCTGAGGATTGCTCCCCAACGCACAGCCCAAGAGTCCTCTTCCGCTCCAACACAGAGGAGGCTCTCAAAGGAGGACCGCTGATGAAAAGTGCAATAAGTGAAGGTAATTTACACACAGCATTGCTGTCTCTGTTTTGTCCTGGAGAGATGTGCACACTAATGTCCCCTACCAGTGTCTGCTGTTGCTATCAAACTCCAGTATAAAAAGCTTCCCAATATCGCTGTAGTTAGATTGTCAACTAAACATCCCTTACAGTCACTACCCAAGCTAAGAAATAAACATGGCAGACACCCTAAAAGCCTTTGCATGTCCCCATCACCCTTAACTTTCTCCTAGCAGAAGCAGCTGCCTTAACTTGTATCAATAATCACTTAAGTACTTTCCCCTTTTTTATTTTTAAAGTTACATTAGTGTGTCTGCTGTGCACATGCATGTGTGTGGGTATACACAGCCCATGATATGCATATGAAGGTTTATGAAGGTAAGAGGACAACTTGGGGCATTAGGTCTCAGAGAACAAACTCAAGATCATCAGGTATGGCTCCCGCATACCTACTGAGCCATCCTGCAAGCCCGCCATCCCCATCCTTGCCATGCAGTTAATCTTTGGGTTAGCTGAGCTTTTTGAACCACTGGTTGGATTTTTCCGTATAGCCTCTGTTCTCTAGGTCTGTCAGTCACAGCTGGTTTCAGAAGCTGAATTTCTCAGACGTGGTGTATTTCATAAGATGTGTTCCTGTGGTGTTGAGTTCAGATCAGGAGTTAGTTCTTTTTCTGTGACATAGGGACAGTGGGATAGAAGGGTGAATCCTGCAGGGGAGGGGCTCTTCCTTTTGGCGCCAGTCTTCAGTGAACTGGTCTGTCTGGCTCCTCCGGTAGGACTTGCACTATTTTGCACGCGTTGTTATGAGGCTGCAGCTGTAGCTCAGAGGTAGAGCTCTGCATGCGTGAGGGGCCTTGTGTTCAGTACCCAGCTCCAAAATTAGCTGCTTATGGATTCATGAATTTAAACATAGTTGATGGGTTCTAGGTCGCCGAGCAGTTCTCAACCTCATATAAAGCACAGTGCCCCCCACCTGACCCTAGTATTCTTGTGGCTTCTGTCTGTGGCATGGTCACAGTACAGAGCTTGCTTGTGGAGTTAAGCTTTTCTTGATTGTTTGCTATTCCATTCATTCCTTCGAGGATTCTGGTGAAAAGTATTTTAAGATCATTATTTAGGACCTGGGAATTATTGTCATTGCTTTGAGATTTTTAGTCATTATTCTTTTGTCCTTTTCCGTGGACCGAGCTAGAGAGGGGCTTCAATAATGTAAATTCACTTGAATGTAGCTAAGCAAATTATGGGTTACAGGTTGCCTATATATATATATATATATATATATATATATATATATATATACACACACACACACACACACACACAGGATATATATATAATCACTTAGACATGTCTGTGTCTTTTCCACGTAGGGATATTCCTTCTCTGGGATACGTTATGGAATTAGGATATTCTCTACTGAGTCAGTGAGTAAAGGCACGTGCTGCAAAGCCTGATGACCTGAGTTTGATTCCTAGAAGCCATATAATTAAAGAACCAACTCCCGCAAGTTATCCTCTGGCCCCCCTCCCACATGCATGGGCCACCCTCCACACAAGTGTGTGCGCGCGCGCACACACACACAGAATGTTTTTAATTAAAATACATTAAAAAGAATATTCTATATTAATGTCTTATTTCTGCTTTAACACTGGTACTTGTATAAGAATAATACTGCTATTCCTGCCAGCACAGTTCCACATACAAGGCCGTATCCCAGTCTCCATTCCTTCTTTTTTTTTTTTAAATTTTATTTATTATGTATACAATATTCTGTCTGTGTGTATGTCTGCAGGCCAGAGGAGGGCACCAGACCTCATTACAGATGGTTGTGAGCCACCATGTGGTTGCTGGGAACTGAACTCAGGACCTTTGGAAGAGCAGGCAATGCTCTTAACCACTGAGCCATGTCTCCAGCCCCTCCATTTCTTCTTAAGAACTATCTGCGTGCTTCGTCTGGAGCCGTTCATTCGCACTCTGCTCCTCGCCTGGCCTGTAGTCTTGGTTCTTTAAACACATGCTTGTAGAGCCCCGTCCTCGTGTCAGTGTCCTCAAAGCCATCAACATGGTATTTCGGTCTTCTTTATTGATTCCTGATCTTTCTGCTTGACGGTTTCTTTGGATATGAAGTCTTCGGCTCATATTTTCTTATCTGAGTTTGTTAATTGTTCTCATGTTGCATCATTTCCCACCATTCTTAGAGGGTAGTAAACACATGATCTCTCCATATAAGTCACGTGTTCCTTGCTTAGGAGCCCAAGGGTTGTTTTTTAACACCAAATATTTTTACAAAGTATACTATATGGTTGGTTGTTATGGGGTCACTGTCTTGGTTGGTTGTTGTGGGGTCACTGTCTAACATGGTTACAAATATTTTCAATTTCAGGAAAATGTTCTTGAATTGCAATTCTTTGCATTTCCTCTGTTCTCTGACTTTGGTTTTCTTCCTCAACCATGCGCCTTCCTTGCCTAGAGTCATTATTTGCCACTTTTAATGATCCTCTGCTTACTAAGCCATCTTCTGTGGGGTACACATAAGCAAGCTCTTATGTGTTAGTTCCGTTTGACTTTCTGTGACTATTTTTCCTGCCTGTTCTGAGTTTCACTTGTTCTACTTTTCTAGTTTTTTAAGCTAAGGCCCTGTTATGGAGACCACCCTGCCCTCCACCTGCATATGTGGCCTGGGTCTGCCGAGCTGAGATAGCAGAGGTGCTACTGCATCAACCTTGTTTTCTCTAATCTTGACTTAAATTCTTCTGTGTTTTGCATTGTTTCCTCGGTGTGTTTATCTTATTTGTTTAATGGAAACACTTTCTGCTGTGCTCCAGTCTATAGAAAGTTACATTCTTGTTTAGCACCTCTTTTCTTTATATGACATTTGACTTCAGTATTTTTTAGTTGTTCGTTTTTTTCCATGAAATTTTTCTTTTAAATATTGTTTTTTTGCCGGGCTTTGTGGCAGACTCCTTCAGTCCCAGCACTCAGGAGGCAAATCTCTGAGTTCAATAACATTAATCTACCCTTTCTCCGCCCCCCCCCCAAAAAAAAAGCTAAGGGGAAAAAATTGACTCAAGCACCTTTTTTAATTATATTTTTTTCTATTGTTTTTATGCCTTATTAAAATGTTGGTGTTTGTTAAGAGATATTTTTTTCTTTCTGCCTCTTATCCTGTCTGGACCTTCTGTCTCACTCACCCCTGTTGCTCTCCTTTTCTTCTTTCCTCTCACGTCAATGTCTTCCCCACAGACCCTGCCCTGAGGAAGGTCTCAAGTTAGCAGTTACTTAGATTAGAAGATCCAGACGCTTAGGCTGCTCTGGCCCCTGGCTCCTACTCGTTTTACTTGCTGTTCTCACACTGGCTCACATTTCCAGAGACCTTTCCACTGCTTTGGCTTTACTTCTAAAACCCATACTCCTCCCAGTCAACTACTCTGCCTTCCTGTTCGCCTGCGGATTTTTCAGGCCCACAGATAGAAGCGTGGAATTCGTCTCTACATTTCCAGTAGAGCCCCTAGGGCTCTATTCTTTGGGATGTTCTGATCCAGTCTGTACATACCACATGTTGCCATGACATTTTTTCCTTTTAATGAAAGATAGACACCCACATGGGTGCTTTGTTTGCTTCGCTGCAGTGGAGATCCTCCAGGGTTTGGTGAGTGGAAGTCTTGGCGGCACACCTGGACAGTCCATCAGCTGCCCTGTTGAGCAGGAAGTCATGACTGGCCCCGTTGCCTTGCCCCGGAGAGCAGAGACCTTTGGAGGATTTGACTGTCATCAGATGAATGCTTCCAAAGGTGATCCATCTATTATCCTTTTGCAGCACACAGTCTCCTCTGTCCCTTCAGTAAATGTCTTCAGAAGGGTCTCAGACACTCAGGAATTCCTGTGAGAACCATGTTCATTATTCCTCAACTGAACTAGCGATGGCCAGAGGTCTTGAGCATCTCTAATGTGAAAAGTTGATATCCACACTGCTCCATAGTTCAGAACTTTCTGACATGTCACACTGCAAAATCCACACTTGGGAAGTTGCACTGAGAACACAAAGATGCTCCAAACATTGTATACCATTATCTCCAGGCTGTGTGCAAGTGTCTGTGACACATTCAATAGACAAGAGTCTCAACTGCCAGTCATCTTATTATTACACATATCCAAAAATCTGAAGTTCACACTCTTCTGGTTCCAAGCATCAAATAAGGGGTACTAAGCTGTGTTTGGTGATTGTTTGGTTTGGTTCTGTTTGGATTTTGTTTTCTTACTCTCCGTTGGCGAAGCTGTGACTAGTGGCCGAGTGCCACCAAGTGGCTCCCTGGCCTCTTTTTTTTATTTTTTGGTATTAATAGGATTCAGAACTATTAATACCCCTAAGCTTTCTATATTGTTTTCATTTGTTTGTGCTTTGTTTAGGAGGTGAGAAAGAAGAGGGTGATGATGGCCAGGATCTTAGGAGAACAGAATCAGACAGTGGTCTGAAAAAGGTAAGATTTCCTAGAAAAGCACTCTTTTTTTTTTTTTTTTATTTATTTATTATGTATGCAATATTCTGTCTGTGTGTATGCCTGCAGACCAGAAGAGGGCAGCAGACCTCGTTACAGATGGTTGTGAGCCACCATGTGGTTGCTGGGAATTGAACTCATGACCTTTGGAAGAGCAGGCAATGCTCATAACCACTGAGCCATCTCTCCAGCCCTAGAAAAGCACTCTTATATGTGAACCTCCTTGGACTTCATCACCCTTTTGAAAGTATTTTTCCTTGATCTGGCTCAGGAATCAGCTTGCCACTTGTAATGTAATTTCATTTTCTAGGGAAAGCACACTCTTAGAGCAAACCATACAGTTGAGAGGCCCATGTTGTTGTTGCTATGGGCCCCCTGGCTTCAAGTGTCCTCTTTATACACCCTGTTCTGCTGTGCCCTCGCAGGACCAGTTTTACTAAACAGCCTATTTGATGCCCCGTGACATCATGATCCTGTTCTACAGGGTTTTTTAGTTAAAAAACAGTTCAACTTTTTGTCATGCCCTCCAGGGAGATGCTATGGTAGAAAAAGTGGAAATCCAGAAGTACATGTAACTTAGAAATGCATTGAGTATAATCTCTACATCAAGAGTTTCATTTTTAAATGCATTTTTTGTTGTTATTTTATAGGGTGGAAATGCTAATCTGGTATTTATGCTTAAAAGAAACAGTGAGGTAAGGATTCCATGAACTATCTAGAATATTTATTGAGTTTAGAATATCTTTGTTTAACTGTTACAAGTCTCTTTTGTCTTTAATGTTTTATAACTAAGAAGAACAGCTGTGCATTCCCTTCAGTGAGTGTTATATACTATGAATGAAGACCCCCCTCTCTCTCTTTTCCTCCCTCCCTCCCTCCCTCCCTCCCTCTTGCTTGCTTTTGAGACAGGGTTTCTCTGTGTAGTCCTGGCCGTCCTTGAACTGGCTTTGTAGACCAAACTGACCTTGAATTCACAGAAATCCAGGTGCCTGTCTCCTGAGTTCTGGGGTTTAAGGCAAGAGCTACCACAACTGTATAACTCTGTCTGTACAAGAACTGGGGAGCCCCCTTAGTGCCTTCAGCCTGGGCCGGCTGGCTAGAATTTATAGCAGCTTCTCCAGTAGAGTAAAGGATCCCAGTGGCCACTAGTCTATAGAGTATGGGAGTTAAATTCTCCTTAGTAATTTCTTATTCTTACTGAGTTTGCCTCTTTGAACACTTCCTTTCCTACAAGGGAGCCTGATAGGGAATTAGACCCTGGGAATAGGCTTTGGTTGCTCCCTGGAGCACTGCTGTCACTGAGCCCCACCTCTGAGGCCTGTTGGAATCAGTTTCAGGGTCACTGCTGTCTCCTAGACAAGTGCTCATGCTGAGCCTTGCTTTTGTATGTCCTTCACACTTGAAACTATGCTTTTTAAGCTGTTTCTCAAGGCTGTTTCTTACATTTCATTCTTCCTTGTTGTGTTTATTATCTTAAACCCCTGGGAGTTTTGTTTTGAAATTTTAAACTACTTCCTCCCCCCCCATTCCCCCTCAAAAAATCCACAGGATGTTGTTTTCTGTTTGTTGGCAGAGGAGGTTGCTGAGGGACTTACCCTGATCTAACCAGGACCTGGGCCCTGTAGGCTGCTGTCTCTTGAAATGAGCTCTCAGCTGATTTCTTCCATTTGGCAAGGTTCCCTGTACTTAGTGAGGAAGTCTGTGGGAAATAATGTTCCTGGCCTTCACACTGTGCAGCTGTGCAGTCCGCAGGCTTCTGTGCCTTCTGTAAAGATTCAGTGTGAGCAATAAGAAAGAATTGTCAGAACTAAGCTTGGTTTAAGTATTATAAAAAGAAAAACGTAAAGACTAGTAACATAAATCATCTAAACTAAAGTATAACCCGTCACTGAAGAGTAATGACTGTTAGGTGTCTGTGTCTGCCCCTTTCTCATCCATCTCATGGTCATGTGTGCGACCTTCCAGAGATCTCTCAATGCATCAGAGGCATTTTCCCCTGACTCAGGAGCACAGTCTGTGCTCAGTAAGTGCATGTTAGCTATGTCTGTCAGGTCTAGAGCTGGATCTTTCTGGTGGTTAATCCCTCTTCCACTCTTTTGCACATCACACTTATTACATGGCTCTTTGTGTAGCCAGGTGTGCACATCTTTTACTTTCACCAGCACTGAGCACTACCATGTTTAAGTTGACATTTTGTTGGTTTGATAATTTCAAACCGCATTTCTTAGTTTGTGCGTGTATGCTCTGTGGATTGAACCGGAGCCTCAACCATTGAGCTGTGCTTCTACTCCGAATGCTTTTTAGTATTTCATATAATTAACTATTTGTATTTCTGTCCTGTTTCTCAACTAGGATATCACGATATCCCTTATTTCCTCCTCTGCTTTCTTCTAATTCTTTCCTGACTTTTTCTTTCATCTTTCTTTTTCTATTTTATGTGTTTGGGTACTTTGCCTCCTTGTATGTCTGTGAATATATGCAGTACCTGTAGAGGCCAGAATAGGTCAGATACTGGAGTGACACGATTAGAAGCTGCCATGTGGTGCTTGGAATCAAACCCAGTATTCTTACCCACTGAAGCCATCTCTCTAGCCCTTATACTTGTAATTTAAGTGGGACATATTGTATTTTTGTTCAGTGTGTGTATGAACCAAAGGTATTTTTGGTTTTTCGAGACAGGGTTTCTCTGTAGCTTTGGTGCCTGTCCTGGAACTAGCTCTTGTAGACCAGGCTTGGCCTCGAACTTACAGAGATCCGCCTGCCTCCGCCTGCCTCTGCCTCCCGAGTGCTGGGATTAAAGGCGTGCGCCACCACCGCCCGGCCCAAAGGTTTTTTTTTTTTTTAAATATTTTTTTATTATGTATACAGCATTCTGCCTGCATGTATGCCTGTAGGCCAGAAGAGGGCACCAGATCTCATTACAGATGGTTGTGAGCTACCATGTGGTTGCTGGGAATTGAACTCAGGACCTTTGGAAGAACAGGCAATGCTCTTAACCTCTGAGCCATCTCTCCAGCCCCCGGGGTATCCTTTTTTAACTTTGAAGTATATACTATTTTTATGTCAACCAATTTAAAAAGTGGAAGCTTTGTGTCTCACCTTTTAATAGAGTATGCACATGTGCACACTCACATATCTTTAACCTTTTAATAGAGTATGCACATGTGCACACTCACATATCTTTAACCTTTTAATAGATGCATGCACACGTGCACACTCACATATCTTTAGCCTTGGCTGCTTGCACTTAATTACTCTCTCAGGTTTTCCATTTTACAAGATTTCATTAAAGTGTAATGTCTTGTATTCTGAAGACGTTGTAGCCATGTGGTATTTCTTACAGTGAGAAAAGCTGACATGAATGTTCATTCCCTTGCTAGCAGGTGGTCCAGAGCATCGTTCACCTCCACGAACTCCTCAGCATGCTGCAGGTAATGTGCCGTCTTTATCTGGGTGCTTACTTGCTTGTTTAGGGAACATAGCACAGATATGTTGTTGACCTCGGTCTTTAGGATTTATAAGTTACTTGTTGGGAAATAAGCCCCAAGATTAGCTTCTGGTTAAGAAAATGAAGACATCATGTGTGCCTTCCAAGACCACAGTCGGAGAGGAGCTGGTTGACTCTAGGGGCCTTCCACAGAGGCTGTCTAACTCAGAAAACCTTCCCTTAGCTCTCTCTGCTGTTTCATACAGTGGCTCTCTTAGACTCTCTGGTGCTTCTCCCTCCATCTGGCCCCTTCCTTTCATGAAGAGTTTACCTGTCTCCTGCCTACCTTCTCCCTCCTGCACCGTAGACACACTGCTCCCACCCCAAAGTACCACCAGGAATTCCAGAAAATGGATGACCACGGCTAGTGAGGTGGTTCAGCAGGTAAACATGCCTGCCTTGACAACCTGAGTTCAGTCATCAAGACCTACACTGTAGGACAGAACTGATTCCCACAGGTTATCCCTGACCTTCACAGGCTCTCTTTGACACACACATGCATGCACACACAAAATATATGGAAATTATTTTTTAATTTAAAGAGAAACTAGATAAGCAGGCATGTCAGATATTGAATCCCCATATCTTTGACAATTTGCCCCGGAGCAACCCTTTAGACAGGAGGCGGGGAGTCATTCTGTCCCAGTACCCTAGTGTGGGGTCAGGGGAGGATCCTTGCAGGTGGCCCTTCTCCTGGGCCTGAGTTGCATGACTGTTCTCTGTGCCATGACAGGGAGTTGTGCTACAACAAGATAGCTACATCGAGGACCAGAAGCTGGTGCTGACCGAGAAGGTACTCACAAGGAGTGCGTCCCGCCCCAGCTCTCTCATTGAGCAGGAGAAACAGAGGAGCCTGGAGAAGCAGCGCCAGGACCTCGCCAACCTGCAGAAGCAGCAGGCACAGCACCTGGAGGAAAAGCGCCGACGTGAGCGTGAGTGGGAGGCCCGGGAGCAGGAACTGAGAGACCGGGAGGCCAAGGTGGCAGAACGGGAAGAGGCTGTCCGCCGTAGGCAGCAGGACCTGGAGAGGGACCGCGAAGACCTCCAGCAGAAGAAGGGCACTTACCAGTGTGATCTGGAGAGACTACGGGCTGCCCAGAAACAGCTGGAAAGAGAACAGGAACAACTGAAGCGGGATGCAGAGCGGCTCAGCCAGAGGCAGATGGATCAAGACTTCTGCCAGGTACCTAAAACCTGTGCCAGGCCAGTAGACAGGGAGGAAGGGGCATCCTACCATGAAGACCAGGCAAGGCAGCAACTGAGGGTGATGTTAGGAGCCTCGGTAAGAGACCAGAGGAGAGATTCATGTTATACAGCAGCTAAACAAGGGGAGGACGTGAGTCTCACTCAAGGAGATTGAAGAGGATGGCAGACACTTGAGATTGTAGCATAGAGAAGTCAGTGGTTCCATCAAGCTAGCAAGCACTTTTCCCAGCCACCAGCCTAGGCCAGAGTCACTTCAGCATGTCTGAGAGAGTAGCAATTAGCCCTTGTCTTGTCGAGCACATGGTAAATCAGGCATGTGTCCCCACAAATAGGAAACATACCAAGATAGAGGAGCCCTTAGGTCCTATGTGCCTGTGCTCAGGAGACAGCAAAGATTAGCTCTACTACAAGATAAAGAACCTGCTGGGAGGATCAGCAGTGGTCAGTGACAGAGGAAAGAGCCCAGCAAGTGATAGAAAGTGGTCCTCTCTTGTCTGGGCAGGGATATTCAGACACCTACGCTCCATATAAAGCCTGATTTGGTTCGATGCTCTTCTTTCTCTGTAGCTGCTGCTTGTTCAGGAAGGCTTTCTGTCAGTCAGCATGCTAAGTGTGATGCTACTGTGATGAGATAATCTGTGATTGCCCTGGAACATGAACTCTGGAGGCAGATAGATAGTTTGGTAGTGTGTACATCTCCCTGTCTTTTAAAACTCTTGTCATATTGCAGTTGACCTTGGGCCATGAAAGGAGACTGAAGTGATGTCTTGGGCAGTACTGCCTTTTCAGAAGAGCTTCTCAAGTACATAGCAGGGAGCGGCCAGTGGCCCTGTTGCATTTTCTAGCAGAAGGGTAGATCCACTCATATTCCAATAAAATCAGCAGAATTTTGACAGGGAGGGCTGGTTCCCAGGCAGCAGAGAACACAGATGGGTTGATGCTCTTCTGTTAGCACTCTAGCTTGGCCAGGTCCATAATCTCTTGCCCCGAAATAATGGCTGCACTCTTGTGTGAATCGGTCTTTAAATGAGTAGCTATCCCGTTTCTTCAGGGAGTGGGAGTTCTTTTTACTTTGCCTCCTCAAAGATAAGGATGACATCGGTATTGGATGTAATGGTTTTAACATGCTTATAGATAGATAGGACTTGGGAAGGAGCAGTTCCATGAAGCCCTGTTTAGAGTAAGTTCTTTAGAGTGTGGCTACCACAATACTCATGGCTTCTCTTGAACATATGCAGGTTTCGAATAAACATGGCAGGCTGATGCGAGTCCCGTCCTTCTTGCCCAATCCGGAGGAGTCCTCCTTGCCATCTGCACCTTCCATAACCAAGTCGGGGTCATTGGACTCAGAACTTTCAGTGTCTCCTAAAAGGAACAGCATCTCTCGGACGCACAAAGATAAGGGGCCTTTTCATATACTGAGTTCAACGAGTCAGACAAAAGTACCAGAGGGGCAAAGCCAGGCCCCATCTAGCACCTCCACTTCCACCCGCCTTTTTGGGTTAGCTAAGCCAAAAGAAAAGAAGGAGAAGAAAAAGAAGAGCAAAGGAAGCCGCTCTCAGCCTGGTGGTGAGTTGTCCACACTACGCTGTCTCACTGTGGCCATGGAGTCTGCATTCTACAAGAGAGAGTAGTGACAGGCTGGTATGGGGGTCAGTTCAGATGTACAAAAGCCAAGACGCCCACTGCCCACCAAGCCCACTTGTTAAGAATACTTGTTGCATGCCGGGGAGTTGTGGCGCACGCCTTTAATCCCAGCACTTGAGAGGCAGAGGCAGGCAGATTTCTGTGAGTTCGAGATCAGCCTGGTCTACAAGAGCTAGTTCCAGGACAGGCTCCAAAGCTACAGAGAAACCCTGTTTTGGAAAACCAAAAAAAGAAAAAAGAAAAAAGAAAAGAATACTTGCAGGAGCTGACCTGAACCCTCAGAGGTGGAGGCAGAGGAAGGAGAGCTCTGGAGCTCACCCACAAGTTAGTGTAGTCACATTAGTGAGCTCCAGGTTCAGAGAGACCTAGTCTCCAAATTAATAATCAATGATAAAATAATAATTATAATAAGCCATTTATAAACATATAATATAAAATAATAAGGTATTTGTGTACAAGAGACATGAAAAGAATGCTCGTGCAAGGGCTGGAGAGGTGGCTCTGAGTTTGGAGTCACTGCCCTTGCAGAAAGCTCAGCTGCAGCTCCCCACACCCACATAGCAGCTCACAACCACTTGTAACTCCAGTTTGAGGGGCTTTGATACCCTCTTCTGGCCCCTGTGGGCTGAACTATGTGTGAACCTGTTGCACATGCACACATGCAGGAAAACATGCCTGATCTTTTTCAGAAAGAATGCTCATGCAATGAGCATCCAGGACCTTGTGTTCTGGGTCCTGTACATGTGGATTGCAGGTTTCATTTCTCGAGCCTTCCCCTAGTTGGAGTTTTTCTGGCTCTCACTATCCTGCTAGGCACTTGTTCTTGTAACCAATACAGCAGCAAGATTGGGTGCTGACCTCCTAGATGCCTCAGACAGGTCACAGCACTTTCCCTGGGAGGAGTGCTGACCAGAACCTCTGCCGTAGTCCACATTTCCCTGAATGCTTTGCTGGGTTTGCCTTCAGTTAAGACTGAGCTTCCGTTTACACACATGAACACTAGTACTCTGTGGAAGTTAATCAGCCCAGTCACCTGTCACAACACAGAAACTTGACGGGGTCGAAGTGACGTCAGAGGGGCCATGTTTTCACTCTTGATTTCATGGTTGCAGATGGTCCTGCTTCGGAAGTATCAGCAGAGGGTGAAGAGATCTTCTGTTGACCCATTTCGTCTGCCAGGGCAGCCACCTGATACGGCGGCAGCTCTCCTGCTGCCCTTGTGTGCAAGTCTCCTACACTGGACGCCCACTGCCCCTCAGCGTCCAGTCCTTCTGAGCTGTCCCAGGTCCTGGACAAGAAAGAGCAACACCTGTGTGTCAGGGTGGGGAAGGATACGCAGACTCCACTTGGGCCATGATCCGTGACTGCCCAGGACTTGGGTGGGCCTGGCCTTACTCAGGGTATTACGTTGAACATAGTGACCCTAGATATAGGTGATAGTTTGAGACGTGTCAGGGTTCCCTAGAGACTCAAAGGGGTTTTCCAAATGAGGTCTGACACCCTGCCTTGTATGTGAGGAGATGCAACCAGAATCAAAGAGCAGATAGTGCAGACTTCATCTATGGGCAATGACCACCTCCGTGTGCGTGTGGAATGCACCAGCTGTGCACACAGCCATTCTTACACATCAGGGTAGCTTAGGCCAAGAGCAAGCACCTGACTGACCAGGTGGCATGCGGACGCACAGTATTTCACCCTGTGGGCCTCTGAGATCGGGTCCCTTGAAATGGCCCCTGTGCACACACCACCCCTCTTTGTATGTATTCCTCATTTTATTTTAGGAAGAACAAAATGTTTGGGAACCCAGTTAGAGGTCTGCTGTGTACGAAAAGCACACAGTCTGCACCATATTCTAGATCTCCAGATTCTAGGCTGAGCTAACTGTCTTGCTCATATTCAAATCAGGAAGATACATACTGTTGTCCTCGGTGCCTGTCTAAATGCTCTGGGCACAGAGGAAGGAGAGAGGACTCTGCAGCACTGTCCCCAGGATGACACTTTCTAGTTGTTGCTGGACTCCCTGTGGGAAAGCATGCACCCTGGTGGTGCTCCCAGCCACCTGCCTGGGACTACATTGTCCCCCGGGCCTCTCCATGCCTGCTCTAGAATTACTGGCTGAAACATAGGTTCAGGTGCAGGAGTTAAGTCTGTCTGGTGCTTTTGCCAGTACAGACAGGGGAATGGCCCTGAAGCATGGCTGCGTGTACTCTCCAGTCACAAGGCCTCCTCATACGGTTTTCAGATGCAGTTTGCTTGGTTGTGCTCCTATCCTTGAAGCTGTCAGACGCCGCCTGTCTCTCTTCTCCCGCTCCCCCTCCATGTGTTGATGCATGCTTGAGGCTCTCACCAGCTCGTGTGTGCAGCACAGTTCATTGGTAATGGACCTTGGAGGCTCATGTACCTGCCCTCAGGGTGCCCATGAGGGCCGTGCTGAGGTCTCTGGTTCACATGTGGCCTTCAGTTCCTGGTTTTGCCCTCAAGCACAGGGCTTTGAACATAGTTGTGCAGAAACAAACCTGTAACTCGGTGCTTGTTGATGACCTGCAAGCTGGACTTGCAGGTACGGATATTTATCTTTCAGTTTACTTGAAAGAGTTCTGGTTTAAATTTTTTTAGCCTAAATTTGTTTTATTTATTTTGTGTTTGTGTTTTATTTTATTTTGAAAGTGAACAGTACTGGCCCAGCAGTTTGAACCATCTTTTCAGTACAGAGAATGAAGTGTCAGTCCAAGTGCATGAAGGTCCCCAGGGAAACTGGAGGGTTGAGATGGGCGCTGTACCCTCCCCTCCCATGCCCATTTTTTCATAAGGAATGTGTTCATCCTTTGGAGATTTTAAAAGTTGCCCGTCGGTTCCCTTTGCCTCTTTTTGATGAAGCCAGTTTGGCTCTTTAAAGCCTGGTTTTTGTTGTTGTTGGGTGGTTTTGTTTTTTCCCTACTAAAGCTATGATATACTTCCCTCAAGAACCTCAACAGCAAGAAGTTAGTTGCTTCCTTCTCCAAGTCCAGAGCCTGCCATGCCTCAGATCCACCACAGGGTTTGGGTGGCCGTGCGTCTGAATGCCCTGTCAGAGAGGCTGTACCCTTCTACAGCAGAGCCTGTCTACTAGGAGGGAAGGACCTGATACTGCCTAGACTTGACGGAAAATCAAACGATCCCCTGCCCTCTTCCTGTGCAGAGGAAGACCAATAGCCGCCCTCCAGTCCCCCTGACTACCCGGTCAGCCACTGTACACCCCGGGGACTCATTCCTGCCCTCACGTGTCCTCTACGCCCATCCAGCTATGTTGTGTTCTGCTGGCTTTGGTTGTTTTTAAAAACCAATTTTACTTTACCCACACTCCCCAAAACAATGGTCAGTGAGAGTTGGGAGAAGTTCAGATCAAGAGAGAGTAATCCTCTGAGTTCCCCTAAGCTGCCCACCTTCCTCCAGGAAGAGAACCATTTGCCAAGAACTGTGTTACCTGCCTGCACCATCTGGCCCCCTCAGAAGTCTGTCGCACTTTGGGAATTGCCGCTTGTGCTCTTGCTTAGGACCCTGAAGACTGTTATAGCTGAGTCAAAGCCTTATGTGGGACTCTCAAAGAGAAGGGTAGTTTTCTAGGGACTGGGATTGTGTCCTGTCCTATTGCCCATATTAGGAAAGGATGTTTCTTCATCAAGCTAAAGAAATCACTGCTTTGGGGAATGGGTGTAAATTGCGCCCCCCCCCCCGCATTGTGGAATTTAGTGAACTTTCTAGAGGTTGTATCTTCTCTCAAAAATTAAAATCATCTCAGTAGTTGTCATCCCATCAGGGTGACGTGTGCACTTTAAATGGCCTCTCAGCTGGCTTCACCTGTGAGACAATCAGACCTACTTCCTGTTTCCTGGAAGTGGGAAGGCTAAAACAAAAGCGGCGCCAGCAAGCCCCACCCCCCACGAGAGTCTCTTGCAGGGAAAGGTACGAACTGGATCTTCTGGGGGCCACACCACTAACGCTACCTTTGCTAGGCCCTGTCTGCCCCACACTGGTTCTCTTCGCAGCCTCGTGTTAGTATGCACAGGCTTAGTACAAGGCTGAGACCTTGGCCCCTAGGTCAGAGCTTGCCCAGAGTCGCCCGTACAGGCCTTTAATCGGTGTCCTTCTGTCCCTGAGGCTCTCTTGCCGAGGCTTCCAGTATTTCGTAGGACCTAGTTGACTCCGACCTGTGCCCAGAGGACAGTCCTGGAGAGTGGGCTTCCATGCCTGCACACCTGAGCATGAGTGCCCTTGGGTGAAGCAGTGACCCTGGCCATCCCTGCAGAGACCAGGGCACAGTGTGTCTGGCTCCTTGCTTTCTTTCACGTAGCGTAACATTCCTAGTTAACCAGAGCTTTGGAGTCTGCTGCCTGCTGGCCAGGTTTAGATATGCAAAGTATTCTAATGCTGCCATGAAAAGGGGGAGGGGTGGCATCAGAGGCCTTTTCCTGCACTCACGGGATTTAATTTGTCAAGAGATTGGCAGGTCCTGGGTTACTTCTCCATCTCACAAAGGTGTAAGGTGGGTGGTCCCACTGCTTCCAGTGTGCCCTGCCTCAAAACCGTGCAGGCGCCACTGCCACAGACCCCAGAGGGCCTCTGCAGGAAGCACCAGACCCGTGCCTTAGACCCTCTAGCGTCAGCTGCCCCGCCTCGGCTGCCACCTGCTGGGATGGGCCTACCCAGCTGGTTAGTCTCCGGTCTCCTCCTGAGGCCTGGGCACTACAAAAGGTGGGCAAGATACACCTATACCTCTGTTCTTGTTAAGTCGTCTCCAAATGCTGTACGGACATTTCTGTTCTAAGCCCTATTAAATAAAAGTTGGGTTAAACCCAAGCGCTGTATAGTAATTTGTAATTATGTATAAAGTGAAACAGTTTTGAACTGTAAAGATTTTCAGTGTGTTTTCTGGAAATTTGCCACAACATACTGGCTTTGTATTTTATTTATCACCCTTTGTAGTTACTGGCTTCAGATTCTTGTAAAGTCCCCCTCAGACCTTTCAAAAACAATAAATTTCCTTTGAAATCTTGATCTCCGCTGTGACGTATTTGTAATGAAGGAGTATGCACCTTCCCCTCCCCCACTCTGCCCCCCAGCTGGAGCCATCTTCCCAGTAGAACGGTTTCTGTGCTGCCGATCAGGGTGCAAGGAGGAGAGGCCTTCGACGGCGAGCCAAGCCCGTAGCTGGCCCCAAACCCCCGGGTCACTGACCCATCTGGCCTGAGTCAAAGTCTAAACCACACTTCCATGGAATCAGTACAGTAAGGTTCAAGGGTCTATGTTTACACCCTCCATTTCAGTTGACTTCTGCAGGGCTCTCCTCCCAACCTCAGCTGCTGCCGCACTAAGGAGCAAGTCCTGTCCATTGCAAGGGTGTGCCAGGTAGGACCGCGGCTGATCCACACACACAGCTGGCTTCCTACTGCTGTGAGGCTCATCCAAGCAGATCAGCAAAAGGCCCTTCAGTCCCTGTGGACATTAAGGAACCATAGCCTTTGGTGGCACAGAAGCTACAGGCAAAGCTTGGGATCCCCGCTGTGCCCACCTCCTTCCCAACAACCAGCAATCGAGAAAAAAAAAAAAAAAACCTCTGCCAGGGTTCCACTCTGTCCAAGAACTTGGAAGTGCATACATTTTTTTAGCAGAGGCATTTGTAAACCTTAGCAATAGTTACCCCACTCCCCTCAAGTCACTGGGATACTGTCCCCTTTTCAATATATTCTGCCCTTGGCTGTCATTGTACTCCAGCCCCTCCCCCACTGAGCATCCAGCTTGGCTTATCTGTCCCACTCCAGTGGGTCAGGGCTCCCTCAGCCTGCAGAACAATGGTTCCCATGGAGCCCCTCATCTCCACTCCAGCTGGTTCTGTGCCTGAGACAGATTCTTGTCTGGGAATCAAGGCACACAAAGAAAAACAGGCACAAAGCACAGAGCCCCAAGAATCCTGCGTGGCTGTTCTGTGGGATGGTCCACCGCTGCTGACCCCTAAAGGAAGCCATTGTGCGTAGGACGTCAACCAGAGCACACACTGAAGTGTGAAAATGGCCATCACTGTTGGAAGGTCCCCATCCCAAGGGACTGTCCATGGCAAGGGTAGCCGGTTGTATCCTTTCTGTAGGGGACCTGCAGTGAAGACTGCCTCACACAGCCAGACAGCCCACAGTAGGGAAGAGACGTTAGGAAGCCCAAAGACTATCCTACAGATGAAAAGCAGGTTGGTGTGCCTGGTGTTAAGTTTTCCTTGACAGCAACAACAGAACTGACCCTAGTTCCAGTACCAGTAGTACAGCCGCTAGGGCCTGGAATCTATCTCTAGCATCTCTGTTCTGACACCCCGAGGGTGCCCGTGGTAAGTGGCAACAGGAAGGCACCTGGGAAGGTGTTATTATTTTTTATGTGGGGTGTTCGGGAAGGGGAGACGAGACACGCGGAGTTGGGGAAGGAGAGACGAGACACGCGGGGTCCCACGTGGGCGAACTTTAATGGGGACAACAGGTAAGGGACGGGGGTGTAGAGACGAAAGGAGAGAGGGGGAAAAAAGGGGCGGGTTAAGGTGTCCCCCCGTTTTTAAAGGGGAGCTCAGGTGTGTCTGGGAGAAAATGTCCTGCACACGCGTGGCTTTCCATTGTACCACTGGGATTCGTAGTCCACTGAGGCTGTATTTTCTGCGCATGCGTGGCCTTGTCTCCAAAAGAACAGCAGAAGGAGTGATGAGTGCTCCAGATTAGAGGAATGTGGGCCAGGCATGGCCTGCAGCCCCTCTCGGGGTGGTTGCCAGCTCCCCCCTTTGGCAGCCTCTGCTGTCCCTGCTCCCTGGGTTTGCCAGTTACATCTCCCTCTCGTCTCCATCACCTGCCTTCATGTGGTTATTACTCTACAACACTGCAGTCACCTGGAAGCCTGGGCTTCTCTTAGTGACTTCTGGGAACTATACCCAGTGGGGATCAGGGAGCTTCTTGGAACAACCGGCTGAGAGTTAGCCCTCCCCTTTGTCATCTGTGAGCCATCCTGAACTGCTTTAGGAATGTGCTCTTGACCAATTAGAAACAACTCTGTGACGCCCTTATCGTTTCAAGGTTCCGGTAGATAAGAGGTTTTTTTTGTTTGTTTTGTTTTGTTTTGTTTTTTTGGTTTTTCTTTTTTTTTTTAATATTTATTTATTTATTATGTATACAATATTCTGTCTGTGTATATGCCTGCAAGCCAGAAGAGGGCACCAGACCTCATTACAGATGGTTGTGAGCCACCATGTGGTTGCTGGGAATTGAACTCAGGACCTTTGGAAGAGCAGGCAATGCTCTTAACCATTGAGCCATCTCTCCAGCCCTTTTTTTTTGGTTTTTCGAGACAGGGTTTCTCTGTGGTTTTGGAGCCTGTCCTGGAACTAGCTCTTGTAGACCAGGCTGGTCTCGAACTCATAGAGATCCGCCTGCCTCTGCCTCCCGAGTGCTGGGATTAAAGGCGTGCACCACCACCGCCCGGCTATGTAGGGACATAGCCCCACCCATTGGGGGCGTAAGGGGGTAACTGGTTTTTTGGGATGATTGGTATTTATAAATTACTGTCTATAAAAAATTGTACTGGTACTGTTTCTTGTATATTGATATGTTAAATATTAAATATGAGTGTTCCTACCTCTATTTTTGTATGAGTATGCTTATAACTTTGTCCATATTGTATTGATACATCTACCATATTACATTGTACATTTCTACCTCTGATACTATGACATTGTTTACAGTTAAAGATCATTGTCTTCATATATTGCACAATTGTTTATTCTTTTAGTCTTCAAAGTTAGATAGGTATTAAAAATTATATGTTTGTCATATTTATTTTTAAGTTTATCAGGTCTTTTAGTTACATAGAGATTATATTTAGTATAAATAGTATGATCTTCAGCCTCTTCAAAAAGCTGTAAAAAATGGCCTTTAATCTAACCTAAAATTTCTATGCCAAAGAGACACAATTACTCCTGGCAACACCACTCTACTCCCGAGAAAACGTTGAACACCAAAGACACTCCACTGGGAGCTTGTCTTCTTGGCAGAACTGGCCTTTGGATTAAAAAAAGCCCATACCTCAACTTCTAACAAAGATACAAAATATCCCTAAGTGGATAAAACAGGATTGTCTTATCTTGCCAAGACAGGGTAGGATAGTCCTAAAAAAGTTCCTTGCCTTTAATAATGGTATGCCAGTTATGTTAGGCCTTAGCCAAAGTTGGTTGACTCAACATTGCAAACAAGACTTTGGGTGATTGCCCAGGTAGTCAGTTGTCTCTGTCAATTGTTGCACATTTTGGATATTTTTTGATTGTTAAGTAATATTTATTCCCTTCTCAGATCTTTGACGGAGTTAAAAATTATATAATTGTAGTTACTCTCTATGTTATTTAGACTCCTTGAGATAAAATGTTTAACAAAAGTTTTGTTCTCAATATTGTTTGTTATATTTATTATTTGTTATTATTGTATATAGTTGTATTTGGTTTGGTTCTATCTTATTTAGACAAAAGGGGGAGATGTAGGGACATAGCCCCACCCATTGGGGGCGTGTTCGCCTCGGGCTAATGTTTACAGATAAATCTGCCGGGCGTGAGCCCAGCAGCCCTTTTCTTTTGCTCCGCTTTTCCAGTACTCCGCGGGAACCTGTGGTCCTGTAAGTCTATTTCCTTATTAAAGCTGTATATATCTATATAATCTGTCTACATGCATTTGCACCACCACACGGCTAGATAAGAGTTTTTAGGGCAAAGAAGCGTGAAGTAGGACAGGATTGTTAGAATACAAACAGAACAATAACGAGTGTGTGAAGTAAAGAGTGTGACCTCAGAGTGTGTGTGTGTCTAAGGTTACTAAAAAGATCTTTTACACACACCCCTGCCGTGCACAATGCCTGTCTGCACTCTATGTGCTACTATTCAGTTCGCGAGTTTCAGGCAAGGGGCTGGAGGTTGAAACACACAAAGACTCAGAGAGACAGAGACACGGACCTCTAAGTCACTGGTAAGAAGCTTTTTATTCAAAAGCACCACGGAGGCTCATATACCCAACAGTCAAGTGGGCCAACAGGTGAAAACCTCATCCTCTGATCCTCAAGACCAAGGCAACACGTGCTCGTGAGGCAGAGCTGGTAAACAACTTTGACACAGCTTTCAGTAACTCAAGTCAGAAGGAAAGTAAAGATCAGGAATGTAGAGATCTGTGCTCAAAGTGCACCACAGTGCAATTTCTCAGTTACCTTATTTGCCACAGGGCCCATGTAGCTCAAGCTGATTTCTGTCTGTGATTATTAAAGATGTGTACCACCACACCTGGCTCTAATTTGGATTCCTAAAACCATAAAGCTGACACTTTTTTAAAAAGTCAGGATCTTACTTGTATCCCTGGCTGTTCTAGAACTTGATATAGACCAGGATTTCCTGGAACTCAGAGAGCTTTTGCTCCCTCTGCCCCACTCCCCCACACCCAGTAGCATTTATACTTCTGAGATTAGTGTACCCTACCACCATTTTGAGACGGCCTCACATAGCCCAGGCTTACCGTGAACTCCTGGTCCTCCTGCCTTTACTTCCTAAGAACAGGAATACAGGTGTGTGCCAGCATGTCTGCTTTGAACCAGGGCTTTCTGCATGCTAGCTATCAATGAGCAAATCTCGGCCCAAGGAATTGTCACTTTAAAGATCAGGACACAAGCTGCTTACCTTCTGTCATCCTAAAGTGCAGCAAGGGATTAGGGTCTGGGCCATCATGCCCCTCCGACTTCCTGTGGTCGTGTTCCTAGGAATTCTTGAGATGGGCACTGTGGCGCTTGCTTATAACCCTAGCACTCAAGAGGCCAGTGTTAATCCCGCCAGGTGACAGTAAGATTTTGGGCCAAATTGAATGAAGCTTTAATTAAATACCGACTGGGATGATGGACCCAGGTTGGGTCCATTTCTGGATTCCCAGAAAATGGTGATGGTCGTGAGTCACATTTTGCAGAGGCTTAAAAAGGCAACACCATATTTCCCATCAGGTCCAATCAGGCAGCACTTCCTGCCTGCATATCTATATCCAATGGGGGGGCAAGTGTCCATCCTAATGCATCTCCTGCTCACAAGTGATCAGGCTGGTGCAAGTCCAACAGTAGCTTGTTATCTTACATGAACAATAGCCTCGAGTATTTCAGGAAGTATCTGTCCCTGGGTAAATGGCTTCACAGGTTAGAGTTATTTTTATTTCATGGCTCTCTTGGACACAGTAATTAAAACTTTAAAAACTAAAAATGAAAACAAAAAAATCTTAGCTTATACTGTAGAAATGTACTTCGGAGCCCTTGAAACAGCTGCACCCAAAGGTATCTGGTGTCCCAGGAAGAAATTTTCTCCAAAAGGAAAAAGCAGCTTCTGGTTGATCCCGAAAGAACAGTGAAGTGGAGGTCTACTGACCACAGCAGAGTTCTGGAGCCCGGGCAATGCACGGGAGGGTAGAGCAAGGGGGACTTGTGAAGCCCTGCCAGGCCACTACCTGGGTGGGCAGGTGGGTGACTCCAGGAGTGTCACCACTTCCCTGGACCACAGCCAGGTCCACCACCTACTCTTGCCTTGTTTAGTCCTTTGGACCCTCAATTGGAATAACCAACGACACAGGTACCTTTTCCTGGTACCTCTCTGTAGGACCAATAGTAAGTTTTTAAAAAGTTAGTGGACTCAGTGAATCAATTATTCCCAGGGGGAGGGCCACGCAACACCCATTTGCAAAACAATGAATTCCCTTGGTAGGAGCTCAAAAGAGCAGAGCAAGGTCCCCAAGATAGGCTGAGGGGTGCTCCTGGTGAAGCCCCTGTTAACCCCACCAAATAAGAATAATGACCACTGAGCACAAATTACGGCCAAATCAAAGCAAGCTTTATTCTGTGCACAGCAGAGCCAGTAGCATGGCAACTGTCCCACCAGCTGCTCCCAAGTAATCACACAGAGGCTTAATATTCATTGTTAATGTTCAGCCAAGAACTCAGGCTTGTTACCAGCTAACTCTTAAGTTTCTATGTATGCCTTGTCACATGGTGTCATAAATTTTCTTAGTACAGCATGCCCACCTTGCTTCTCTCTGCATCTGTTCCTCACTCACAGACTCCACCCTTCTTCCCAGCATTTTCCTAGTTTGGCTGGCTCTCCCACCTAACCTCTACCTGTCCAGATATTGGCCAGTCAGCTTCTTTATTAAACCAATCACAGTGACATATATTCACAGTATGAAGGAATAAGTTTCTGCCTTTTTGTTTTGTTTTGTTTTGTTTTTGTTTTTTTGGAGACAGGGTTTCTCTGTAGCTTTGGTGCCCGCCCCGGAACTAGCTCTTGTAGACCAGGCTGGCCTCGAACTCCCAGAGATCCACCTGCCTCTGCCTCCCAAGTGCTGGGATTAAAGGTGTGCGCCACCACCGCCCGGCTCTGCCTTCTTGTCTAAATAAAAAACACTTTACCTCTTTTGTGAGCTTCTTTTCTGAATTTGGTAACAAGAAAAGTATAACTATCTAGTCTTCAACTTCATCAGAGACCTGAGAAGGATATAATATTACCTTAGTAAACAGGACATGCAAAACAGCTTCCCAAACTAAGAAATGACAGAAACAGCTGGCTGCCTGGACAGTCAACAGAGATTCCTCTGTAACGTTGGGGCATCCATCTTCAGCCTACAGGCCTAGAATATCTGACAGACTTTTCTGTAAAGCAGGAACTTTGAAGGACTGTCCCACATTGTCTTGGCAAAGTCCGGCAGTCACTTTCTTTATGATCCTGAGTGTCCAATTAGGACAGCATACTGTCAGCAGTCGAGAAAAGGGCAGTTTCTTGCCTAGTGCATAACTTCTGCCACAAAGAAAGCAAACTCCATATGGAGGCTCTTTGATGCCCATCATCTTCTCTGAAGTAGATTGGTGCTGCCAGGAGGAGACATGTCTCATTGTCATTAAAAAAAAAAATCTTATGTTATTAAAACATCTTAAATGCCATATTCTGATGATCTCTGAAGTCTTTGAAGACCACCTGTCTATCTGAAATATGTTTGACCTTGAAAACATACCTAACTTAACTATAAGTTTGATTGTAATGTAACTGGTAACCTGTATTGCTTTATTACCCTAACTTTGAAGGACTAGAAATTTACATTCCATTGTTAAATGAGCTGTTTAGACACAATACCTTAAACAAGAATAGAAACATATATTCAGTATGATTTAACAAAAATAACCTTAAATTTGTATCACTATACAAAAATATCTTAAAAGTAGAAACTTCTAATCAGTATAACAAAAATAACCTCCAATTTGTATCAATATACAAAAATCCATACCAATGTAAAATATTTAAATTAGTAGTTCTTTGGTTTAAAAGTAGATTCAATAATCTACCCTTTTATCCTATCATTTACCCCCTCCCTTTTTCTTTTTAGAAGAAGATCCCTGAATCTAATCTCCTTTGTTCAGTTTTTTCCTGACCATTACCAATAATAACTTGTAACCAACCCCCATAAACAATGACAAGTATCCATAACCCACTGAACAACCAAAAACTGCCCACCCCACCTCTTGGGAATGTGGGCGTCGTGTTCTTAAAATTGCTTCCTGCTGTTTGGGGGTGACGACATCTTTAGGGGACCCTGAGAAAACTGGGACCATTGTCAAGTCCTGGGAGAGCCAGCTGTAGTATCACTTGCTGTCCAGTCGCACTGGAGGAGCCTGTGGGGCTGGACCATCACAGCTAGCCACCTGGAAATTGTCCTGAGAAGTTTGGAGTTCAAAGCCAATCTTTGGGTGGTGTTTGTCAGTGTAATGGCCTTACCACAATGCAGGTGGAATCGTTGTGGGGCCCCATCATCCTTTTGGAGACGTCAAAGGTTGCTGTTAGGAATGGTCACGGTTCACTGCAGAAAACTTAAGCATTTTAAATGTCATATGCAGCAGATTACAAAAAGGTTAAAAGACCACAATTTATTAAGTACATCCAGAGTAACAAAAACTTAATTCCTAGTTACCGGATAGTAACTCAAACCCGGAAATCATGTACAAGAAGCTAATAAATCTTTTTTCTAGAATTAGTATTCTACATGACCATTAATATTATGACAGAGGGGTAGAGATGGAGCAGAGGTAAGAGCACTAGCTGCTCTTCCAGAGGTGTGGTGCTGAGTACCCAGCAACCACAAGGTGACTCACAACCATCTATAAGATCTGGTGTCCTCTTCTGGCATGCAGGAATAACACTGTATATATAACAAAAAAATAAATCTCAAATACATAAAAATTTAATATATATGTATATACACATATATTAATTTTATAAATTTTGAGAAAGTTTTGCCCGGTAGTGGTGGTGGCGCACGCCTTTAATCCCAGGACTCGTGAGGCAAAGGCAGGCTGATCTCTGTGCTTTCGAGTCCAGCCTGGCCTACAAGAGCTACTTCCAGGACAGGTTCCAAAAGCTACAGAGAAACCCTGTCTCAACCCTCCCCCCCCAAAAAAAACAACAACAACAAAAAAAAGTTTTAAAGACTCAAAGTAAAACCAAAGGATTGAGAATAGTGGCAATAGAACAGTCACTTAATTTTGGCTTTCCTTCTGTCCCATATCAGGTGTCTCATAACACGAATAGAGATTTTTGGATTTTCCTTTTAACAGGAGAGGGCTATGGAGAGGTTAGATTAGGCAAGACAGTACTTCATAAGTCTTTGGAACATGGGTGTTCTGGAAGAACCAAGAACCTGGGGTACTGGGAGGTCTCTACTGGGGCCTATAGGTTTAGGCTCTTCTTGTCTTACTTTATATCACTGGATGGTAACTGAGAAAGCAGGATTCAATCCAACTGCACCTAGCCTAATTCCCCAGGTTCTTCCTTCATTCCAACGTGAGTTTTCAGAATCACAAATGTTCCAGATTTAAGTTGGAAAACACAATGTTACAATGACCACAGCCGACAATTAGAATTGGTTTTAGAGGGGTTGGGAGTTATGATAAAGGGATTTGGCCTCCCCAACTCTGGAGTTTGACTGATCTTTATGGCCAAGATGACTGTCTCAAATGACTTCAGAAACCCTCAATATAAATTGGAAATTATGTTGCATGCATTACCATCGGAGTTCAGGAAATATAGAAATATATTTCCATATAGAAATATAGAAAAAAATGATTAGAACCTTAAAAGAAATCCTCATAAACTCACTCTATGTGAAAGAATTTATGGATAGCCACCCCCAGTGGTCCCCAGGGCACATAAAGAGCACAGATTACCTAATCTCTGAATCCCTGAAGAGATTGCAATTAACTCTGGATAAGAACTTTCCTCAAATCCAGGCCGCACAACTGATCAGGTACTACCTGTTCCAACCTGCTGAAATGTTCTAGGTCACCAACTCAAGACTGACTACCTAGAACCAAGACGGGAAGACCCCTAGATTGTGATTCTTTGGATGCTCCCCGCTGTTAAGGTTGGTAGCATTCACATCTCAAGAAGGCACTAGAGGATCCTGTGGAAGGGGCTGCCAAAAATGCAAAGACACTGAATGGCATCCCCTCAAAAGTTCAGATCTCTAAGGTTTACTCCTTTCCTTAGCCTATGGAAGCCATAACGTTAGTCTTGGTCTGTTGGATTATATTCTTAACTGATTACTGCAAACTCTGTCCCTTCCAACTTGGAATGGGCTGGGGACATTTACAACTGGAAAAAAAAAAAAAAAAAAAAAGCAAGGCATCCTGATGTATGTTTGTCCAGCCCAGGGAAGCAAATCCTGCAGGGTACCCATGTCTACCATAGTGCTTCTTGGAGCTACAAAACCATCGCCCCCCCCTGAAAGACCCTTTGGGGTGACACCTCCGATTCTGCACTCACCTGAGTGCAAGTCAAACAGCAGTTTGAGATGTTTTGAAGTACCTCCCAATGTCTGGATAACCAAACATGGGGAGAGATTAAGTTCTGAGATTTTCTTAGGTAATAAGTACATTGCTTTTTGGCTGGCAATTAACCAGTTCTTCCCTAATAAGACTGGGGATGCAGATTTTCTCATCCAGTAATATAAATTACCCATGGCAATTTTGATGGGTTCCCATGCCAAAGTAATTCAGTCTTCTTTGGAGAGTTCATAGGGGTGGCTTCACTGAAGCAGAGTGGGGGCTCAGGAATGGCCAATAGCTCCAAGATGGTTTGGGGCAAAGGTCCCCAAGAGCTGTATCTCTTGCTGTCTGATCTGCGTAATTATTCTCCTGGGTTTGGGGTCCTTTCGATGCTCCCTCAGTGTACTATGGCCAGTTCATCAGGCAGCCAGATGACCTCCAACAATTGGATCATCTCCCTCTTTGTAATGTTTTTCCTTCTGAGGTTAATCGGCCTCTTTGGGTATTTGTCCACGGACATGAGCTGTGGCAAAGGCATATTGGTTGTCTGTGTAAATGTTCCGTTTTGCTTCCCTTGGCCCGTTTCAATGCCTGATTTAAGGCCATTATTTCTCTCTTTGGGTCAATGTGCCTCTTGGACAGAGTTTGTGACCAAACAACTCCTTTCTGGCCCAGAACTACTGCTGCCCCAGTGTTCCTAGTTCCTTCACAGACAAAACTATTGCCTTGACTGTGAAGGGACCAGCCATGAGGTCTAGTCATCGACCCTGAATGACATCGAGGATCTCCAGTCATACATGGTTTCCTGAGGGTCACTGTCCAGTAATAGGGTACCAAGGTTGATAGCCATGGGTTTGTCAAAAGCCCATCTATCCTTATCTAGGAGAAGGGCCTCGTATTGGGCTAGATAGCATTAGACATCCAGCAATTAGTGGCATCTTAATAGAGTCTCAATGCACATGGGCTCGTTGTGGTTAGGTTCTGTACCAGGGTAAGTTTGTCTGCCTCTTTGAGAAGGATTACCGTAGCTGCCATGGCTCATAGACAAGGGGGCATCCTGAGGTCCCAGGATCCAATCTTTTTGAAATGTAGGCAACTAGCCTTTTCCAGACATCCAGGGTCAAGACTCCTTTGGCAATGTCCTTTCTCTCATGAACAAACACAGAGGTTGAAGAACTTGGAGATGTCAGGAAGAGTTAAGGAGAGCCTACACTAGAGCCACTTTCAAGTTCCTTTAGGAGAGAGTAGTGACAGGCTGGTGTGGGGGGGATACTTGTGGTACACACCTTTGATCCCAGTACTCAGCAGAGGCAGGCGGATCTCTGTGAGTTCGAGACCAGCCTGGTCTACAAGAGCTAGTTCCAGGACAGGCTCCAAAGCTACAGAGAAACCCTGTCTTGAAAAACAACAACAAAACAACAACAAAACAAAAACAAAAGAAGACCTGTTAACTTCCCTCAGCGCATTCCACAAAGGGGTTTTTAAGCCCCTGCCGTGGCTGAGCACAAGGAAATGGCGACTTCAACAAACTTGGGTATCCAGAGGCAGCAATACCCAATGAAACCCCGGAACTCCCTAATCTGCCTCTTTGTGGTTGGAAAAGGGATTCAAATTATGACTTCCTGGTTGAGGGCTTCATCAAAGATGGCAGGGGATTTGCTGAACCCGAGGTAATTGGGTCTAGTTTCAGTTGCCCCCGATGGTCTCAGTTCAGGGTCAGCCTGTTTAAATGTAGATAGGCTGACTTAATTCTGACAAGGGAAAAGAAAAATGCATCCTTTAGATCCAGTACAGTATAAAACTGATGCTCAGACAGCAGCATGCTGAACAAAGTATAAGGGTTGGGAACAGTCGGGCAAACAGGTTTCCAGCCACTCATGTGCTCTCCTTAAATCCTGTACTGTACTAATCCCAGGTTTTGGACTGGTAATAAGGGGAGTTCCATGCTAAGTGGCATGGGATGAGTATGCCTGCCTTGAGGAGGCAATTGAGTCCCTCTCTGGTCTCTGTACTGATGGGATACCGTCTGACTCAGATGGGCATGGCCCGAGAAGTCAGCTGAATTGTAACTGGTAACACATGCTTGGCCAGACCAGAAGGACTATCTCTGGCCCAGAGAGCTGGAACATCCCTGATCACTTGCTCTTTTGATTTCCTCTCAGGGCCTTGGAGGAAGAGGAGGAGGGATAGGTGATGGTCAGGACTGTGGCTGGGCACCCTAGTTGTAGTTTAGGCATATCTCCTGAGAATAAGATAGTTGCCAGGAGCTTGCTCAGGAGGTCTCTTCCCTGCAAAGGGAGTGGGCACATCCAGGGACCGTCATGAAGGAATCCATCGCTGTCCCTCTCCCAGATTAACACTCCATCTATATCTCCTGACTTCGCCTGCATTTCCACTGTTTGAATGGTGAGCAGCCCCAAGGTGGTGCACGCCTTTAATCCCAGACAGAGGCAAGTGGATCTCTGTGAGTTCGTAGCCAACCTGGTCTACAAGAGCTAGCTCCAAGGACAGGCTCCAAAGCTACAGAGATTCTGCAGGGGGGACGGGGACGGGGACACAAAAAAACAAAACAACAACAACAACAACAAAAAAAAAAACCAAAGGTGAAGGCCCCATGTTGACAAGGAAAAGTTTATAGGTTGACACTAATTAAAAAGATCACCATAGACTCTTGGGGGCCTAATTTGAAAAAGCTATGGCCCCACTATTGTCCTCAAGCAAAGCGTGGCTTTGGCCAGGGAGGACCTACCCATCTCTGTTGGGGGCATTCATGCTTCCAGTGCCCCAGCTCCTTGCAGTAAGCACACTGGTTTCTTCGCAGGGGCTTGCTCCTTCCGTTGTACGTTCTCTGACCAGGACTGCAGGCAGCACATTGTTGCGCAGAGGTGATAGCCTTAGTCAATTGCCTTATTAGCAGCTGCTCTTGTTTGTATTCTCTATTGTTAAACACGTCCTGGGCTATTTCCAGTAATTCCGACCTACTCATATTCGGATAGTCATGCATGTTTTGGATTGCATCCCGTATATCTGGGGCAGACTGAAATATGAAGGTCAGGTCAACGGAGGAGAGGAATATCGGGTCCTCTGGATCTATGGTTGTATATTCACGGTACGCCTCTAGGAGGCGCTCGAGAAACTCTGAAGGCGATTCATTCGTACCTTGTCTCACGGCTGCCACCTTGGAAAGGTCAGTGGGCTTCCGGGCTGCCAGTTTCAATCCCTCAAGCAAAGCCTGGTGGTATACCCTGTGGGACTTCCTACCTTTCTCTACCCTAGAATTCCAGTCTGGACTCTCCCTAAGCAGGACAAGTTCGCCAGACAGTTCAGAGAACCCAGGAAATGCCTTAGACGCTTCTGTGAGAATCCGTTCCCTCTCCTCCCTTGTGAATAACACATATAAGATACGCTTGCAATCATCCAAACTAGGATGGTAGATGAGAAAGATAGATTCAACTAGAGAGATTAGGGGTTTGGGGTCTGTGCTGAAAGGAGGGTACTGTGCCCTCCAGTTAAGAAGATCAATGGTGGTTAAAGGCACAACATCTATGCAGCTCGCGTTGGTGCTGGAAGGTCGGTTCTGGATGTTCTGGTTATGAAGATCAGTGCTGGTGAAAGGCACACAGACATTACAGGGCTGGGATACAGCTTGGTGTTGAGGTGGGGGTTGAGTGAGGGGTTGGGGTTGAGGCGGGGGCTGAGGTTGAGTCAGGGGTTGGGGTTGAGGCGGGGATTGAGTAGGGGGCTGAGACAGGGGTTGGGATTGAGGCAGGGATTGAGTAGGGGGCTGAGTCAGGGGTTGGGGTTGAGGCGGGGATTGAGTAGGGGGCTGAGACAGGGGTTCGGATTGAGGCGGAGGCTGAGTCAGGGGTTGGAGTTGGGGCTGGGACTGAGGAGGGCGAGGCAATGGGAAATGAAGACCATTTACGATTATATACTCCTTCATCCATACTGGTGGCTTAGATGTTGCTTGTGCCCAAGGCACAATGTATCTAAACTGGTACATGAGGTTGGGTAGCCTAATGACAGCACCGTATAAGGCCCATGCCACCTCGGGATCGAAGGTGCCCTCAGGGGGCCATTCGACCCCTAATGTGGGCCATTTCTGTTCACAGAGGATCTGGAGCTGTTTCTTGGTAATGTGACCAAAATAACTCTTCTTAACCTTACGGGTGTAAAGTAAGTCAAAATTTTCCAGTACACACTTTAAGGGAGTATCAACTTTACAATAATCAACTTTACTAGTCTTATTACCCATTTTTTTGTCTGGTCACCCCAAGTCCAAACCACAGAAGACTAGGGACAAAGAGACAGGAAAGACAAAACAGCACAGGGCACAGGGGGACAAGAACGAGTGTGACTTCTCCTTAGTGCCCTGGACTAAGACACTTCACCGTCCCCAGATGGGATCCCAACAGAACCAGGACCAGATGTCATATAAGGAAAACTAAGACTCACTAATAAGAGGCCTCCTCAGACAGATGCTTACTGGTTTTCTTTGGATGTAGTCTTGGGCCAGCCAAACAAGAGGTGAGTCTGAGGTCCTTGAGCCTGGGGTCTGAAGATGCACACGTGGCGGGAGGCGACGCTCCAGTCCCTGAGGTTCAAAGGGAAGGGTCCGCGTTTTAAATTTGGGAAGAGGGTCTTATATCATTCAAGCCTCCAAATATTAATCCCACTGAATAAGGACAGAGACCACTTTATTCCGTGCAAAACCGCACAGACGGAGATTTTGCAAGTGACTAGGTTTACAGAAAGAACAAGGCAGGTATGGAACTCTTCCTGGAACATCTAGTACTGAAAGACCCCCCCCAAGGATGTCTTTCTTCTGAAGAGACCCCCTACCCAAGGATAAGTCGAGACCACTCGTGCGGGTGCAAACAGCAAGAGGTTTATTCAGATGCACAGGTACCTGGGGCGGCAAAGTCTTTTGAAGGACTTGCGCGCCCTCCGGCTGGGGTAGGGGGATTTTTATAGGGGTTGAGGAGCAAAAGCACGGGCACAGAAGCGAGAAGCGTAGTTACAGGGTTCTCATTGGCCAGTTTGAATGTGGCCAAGTCCAAGGCTAAGTCAAATCCCCAAAAATCAGATATGGACTGACTTGGCTCTATCTAGGGTACATGGTTGTTTTTCTCGGTGCTTTCTGTTCCTCCCTCAGACCAAGACAGATATCTTGTTTTGGCTGTCCCTGCACTTATTTTTGTTGGCAGCCTCTTATGCTGTCTTCAGTTGAACCCTGAACGTGTAGTACAAGCCTTGCAAAGCTGGGCGGGGGTCTTTCAGTACAAAACATTCTGAAGTTATCGGGTCAGGAAATGCCGAAAGCCGAGAACCGGAAACTTAGTTTTACATAAGTTTCAAAATGGCTGTGGCTTAACCCGGGCCCGGCGGCGGTGGTGGTGCACACCTTTAATCCTAGCACTTCGGGAGGCAGTGAGGCAAGTGGATCTCTGTGAGTTCGAGGTCAGCATGGTCTACAGCGTGAGTTCCAGGACAGCCAGGGCTACAAAGAGAAACCCTGTCTCAAAAACTCAAAGGCTGTTGTTCTTAAATGGTGACCCAAATCCCCCCACCCAGTGGACGGGTCCTCGGTCCCACACTCTGCAGGACGCTGCTCCGGCAGGGTGGCCGTCCGGATGATCAGTCCCGACTACAGCAGCCACCTCCGACCGGACCCGACCCGGTACTCACCGTTCAGGCCCAGGCGCGGGATATCCCGGCCGCCGCAGCAGCACCGGGTCACTCCGGTAACCGAACGGCTCCGACCGAACGGCTCCGGTCCCGCCAACAAACTTCTTTCCCCCTACTTCCCGCCCTCAATGGGCGGCCCTAAGAGCAGGAGCCAATCAGAGGCTGGGTTTCTGTGACGGATGGACCGATGAACCCGTAATACAGCTGCGAGGAGAAAGAAAGGGTGGTCCCCCCCCCCCAGGGTCGCCCTCACCCAGAAAGGTGCCGGAGGCGAAGAAAAGTGGAAATGGCAGCCACGCTTAAAGGAGAGCGAGCGAAAGGGGGGGGGGGGGGGAGAAGGAGGTGGGGAGAGAGGGAAGGAGGGGGGAGAAGAAAGGAGGGAGGAAGAGGAGTAGAGGGAGGGAGAGAGGGAGGGAGGGAGGGAGGGAGGAAGGGAGGGAGGGAGAAGAGCTTCTGAGTCCAACCAATTAGATTCCTTTGTTCTTTTTCTTGTTAGGGACAACCATAATGTTCTAAAAAAACAAAGACGCATAACTATCGAAAGCCATCCGAGGCCTGCTCTGCTGACTTCCTTCCAGGGTTCTGGTAACAAAAGGGCTTTAAAACATTTCTAGTCTGAGAGGTAACAGGCTGAACTCACACAAGGCTGTTTGTTACAAATTCCCATGCATAAATAAATCCATTCAACTATTTTTATTACTAACAACTTGTTAGAAAAAAAACAAAACAAAAAACAAACAAAAACTACATGGAAAATTCTCAGGGACACAGGCATTCTTTGAAGACCATAGCGAAACTTCTCAGCTAGTTCGTAGCTAACCACAACTGCAGCTGTGGGCCTCTACAGGTTACAAAAGGAGAAAAATTAAACCATTGAGAGAGCTGGGGGAAAGGTGTAAGAATGCGTGCATTAATTTCCGTTTCTTAAGTGTGATTCATAACATCTGGACGTGGTTAGTCAATAAATAGTCCGTTTATCACCCACCTCTTGGGACCTAGACAAAAACAATCTACTGCATCAAAAGCTCGTGCAAAGTGTTAATTGCTGTTTCCAATCGGAGCCGGGAGGTGCCAGTGAAGGATGCTCAGGGCAACTGAGGTCCTATGGAGGATCCCTCAAGCACTAGGATCTAACAAGGACAGACACCTGCAGTATCGCCCGAATTCATCATAAATCTTGGATGGAGGGGGCTGGAGAGATGGCTCAGTGACTGGAGAGATTGCCTGCTCTTCCGAGGGTTCTGAGTTCAATTCCCAGCAACCACATGGTGGCTCACAACCATCTGGAATGAGGTCTGGTGCCCTCTTCTGGCCTGCAGACATACACACAGACAGAATATTGTATACATAATAAACAAATATAAAAAATAAAATAAATAAAATAAATCTTGGAAGGACTTAGATTAGCAAGGCCGGACACCTACAGTTCTGCTCTGTGAAAGCTCCCCCTGTGATCACCCCACAAAGACTTGGTCAAATCATCCTGTCAGGGAGTTAATTATAGAGAACAGTTTTCTAAGGGTTTTTTGTTGTTGTTGTTGTTGTTGTTTTTTATTGAAGCCTGGGGCAAAAGGTTTGACTGTCTTATTTTCTTTGCCAGAATACACAGTTTGAGGGAAAAACTCATTCTACTAACAGAACACAGGAAAATTGTGCCCGACTTGTGAGGAAGACACTTTTTGGGAGCATGCTATCACATAAAAGAATTTGCAGTTAAAGCCGACCAGGTATTCAAAAGACAGTGTTTTTCACGGGTCGTGCCTATGTGAATTTAACCTCCATCAGAACTGTAAATCTCTGTGGATTGACCTTCCAAATGTCAGCTGCTGACCTACTGTGTAACCTTGCAGATCTCATGACCTAACAGAATACTTGTTTTTAAGATGATTGGCAGCTATTGGAAAGTCTCCAGCTTCTCCAGGGTCTAGGAACTTGACTTTGCTTGTTTCACGATACATGAAGTCTAAAGCCAAAATTGTACTTAAGAGAAGGTGCTATCGCCTGTTCCAAATTCACGCCACACATAAACAGGACACACATCACTGCCCGACGAGACATCATCTTTTACAATATCCACAATACCACAAAATATTTTTGAGTAACTCTAATCACACAAATGGAAAAACCTGTATGACAAAAAATTTAAATCTTTTTTTTAAAGATTTATTATTTATTTATTTATTTATTTATACAATATCCTGCCTGTAGGCCAGAAGAGGGCACCAGATCTCATTATAGGTAGTTGTGAGCCACCATGTGGTTGCTGGGAATTGAACTCAGGACCTCTGGAAGAGCAGTCAGTGCTCTTAACTGCTGAGCCATCTCTCCAGCCCAAGAAATTTAAATCTTTGAAGAAATTTAAGGCATCAGAAAATGGAAAGATCTCCTATTCTCTTGTGAAGATAGAGCCAACATAGCAAGTCTTGTTGTAAGCCATCTACAGATTCAATGCAAAATCCCATTAAAATTGTAACAAAATTCTTCACAGACTTTGAAAGAACAATCTTCAACTTTATAAGAAAATATAAAATCTCAGGATAGCTTAATTTTAAAATCCTATACAATTAAGGAACTTTTGAATGCATTACAATCTCTTGACTTTAAAACTTTCCTACAGAACCACAGTATTGAAATCAATCCTCTTGGATATAAATTTATATGCCTACAAACTAAAGATTTTTGACCAAGAAGCAAAATTGTGAAATAGAAAAGAAGCATATTTGGGAGGCAGAGGCAGGCGGATCTTTGTGAGTTCGAGGCCAGCCTGGTCTACAAGAGCTAGTTCCAGGACAGGCTTCAAAGCTCCAGAGAAACCCTGTCTCGAAAAAACAAAAAAAAAAAAAAAAAAAGAAAGAAAGAAAGAAGCATATTTAACCTGCTTTTACTGTCCTGAAGCTGTAGTTTCCCTGAGGCTAGTTTTCTTTTTTGCAAACCTGCCTGGCAGCTTCTGGTTGAAGCTGCTCCACACAGCAGGGGGTTACGATGCAGGCTCTCTTGGCCTGTCAAGCAGCCTGTCCATTCCAAACTCTGGCAGGCATAGCTGTGTGGATTTTACCTTTACTCCCCATGTCTTGAGGGACTTCTTGAGTCCACGAGTAAATGAATTCTGTTTACTGAATGCTTGCCTTATGGTATAATTATTTTACCTTGCCTCACTGTGTCGAAAACCTATGAATTTGACTCATGGCCGGGTTCCCCGTAGCAATTCTTTGCTGAACCTTTGCTTTGCCTTCTAGCTGCGGTGGTTCAAGTGAGTGGACAGGCCTGTCCTCTGTGTCCGGTGATGTTCCTCAAGCCCCCACGGTCGCCTCAGGCACCACATTAGGTGTCATCTGTCCCAGCCAGCCAGATACGAACAAGGTTTCATGATAAACCTGGAGGAGGGAGAGGAATGGAGGGGACAAGAGACACGAGAAAGGACAGCAAGTCTAATTTTCTGATCAAGCTGCCACTTTATTTATTAGTCCTCAAGAATTGTTATATAGGGGGCTGGAGAGATGGCTCAGTGGTTAAGAGCATTGCCTGCTCTTCCAAAGGTCCTGAGTTCAATTCCCAGCAACCACATGGTGGCTCACAACCATCTGTAATGAGGTCTGGTGCCCTCTTCTGGCCTTCAGGCATACACGCAGACAGAATATTGTATACATAGTAAATAAATAAATATTTAAAAAAAAAAGAATTATTATATAGCAAACAAGCAGAGGGAGGGGAGGTAGGATGGTGAAATTCAGGTCTGGAGAAGCCCCGAGCTGAAAAGGAAATACTGAGGTCTGTGTTAACTAACAAAGGAAATGCTAATTGCTTCTAAAGCTAGGGCCTGCAGGTCTCACAAGGAGACAAGATACTATCACCTGCAGAGGTGATAAAGGTGAATGAATATTTTACTTAACTTGTGAACTTACTATGGCATAAACAAAATACAGGTCTCAAAATACAGGTCTTTGCTTCCAGCAGACATTAAGGACATTATAAATTTGGTCTTCTCCTAGGAAAGCTTCTGGTTGGCCCTAGTTCATCTTGAGTTAAATTCTAATCCAAGTGGTTCTGAACGTTCTTAATGCTGCAACCCTTTAATACAATTCTTCATATTGTGGTGACCCCCAACCATAAAATCATTTTGTTGTTACTTCATAACTGTAATTTTACTTACTGTTATGAATTATAGTTTAAATATCTGATGGTCTCCACCCACAGGTTGAAAACCACTAAGTTATAAGTCATAAAGCCATTCCGACTACTACAGGTCAGGCAGCAAACAGGAGGTTTGGTATCCCAACATCGTTGAGATTTGAAGGACTGGGTAGGCATCAGACCAAAAATATAAACACAGAGGTCTAAGTTCTCTTCTTAGCAAGCCTTGAGGTGAACTTCAAATTGAACTGCAAGTGAAAAAGGAGTAGAAAAAAGCCCTCTACCGAGACTTCTGCCCTCTTCTCCCAGGTAAGAAGAGTAGACTGCACACAGTGTAGGGTATTTGGGCATTTAGTTGTTAGCTATAATTTCATGGGGTCAGCTCCATCAATCTAGAGGGGGATTTGACTTAACAGGAGCAATTGATTCGCATTCAGTAGATGTAAGATAAAGTCTTGCAATCCTTAGCTAGCAGAAGGTAAATTTAGGGCGTTAAAGGCTCTTGGACTAATTATAGCCTAAACTTCTGGTTAAGGAAACCAATTATAGGGAGAGCGGGAGGGTTAAAGTGCTAAGAACAGTTAGAGGGGTGAATGCTAGTTATTTTTTATATTTTCTTGGTAGTTAACTATTTTGATGCTGTTTGTTGATAGGAAACTAGTGAGTGAGGTAGTGTAAAACTAAGTGTATATAGAAGAATAGGTTAATATGATTATTATAGATAAAGAGGTAGCCATGATAGGGCGATTGTTTTATTTATTATTTATAATTTATTTTTTACTTTTTTTTTTTTTTTTTTTTTTTTTGGTTTTTCGAGACAGGGTTTCTCTGTGGTTTTGGAGCCTGTCCTGGAACTAGCTCTTGTAGACCAGGCTGGTCTCGAACTCACAGAGATCCGCCTGCCTCTGCCTCCCGAGTGCTGGGATTAAAGGCGTGCGCCACCACCGCCCGGCTATAATTTATTTTTTAAAGATTTATTTAATTGTATGGGTATTTTGCCTGTATGCACCACATATATATTGGGTGTCATGAATCTCATCCCTGGAACTAGAGTTACCGACAGTTGTGAGCTCTCACGCAGGGGTTGGGAATTGAACCTGGGACCTCTGGAGAAGCAGTCATTGCTCTTAGACACGGAGCCATCTCTCTAGCCCTATTGCTATTGCTTTTAATAGTTCAGTAATAATTTTTCCTTTTGGAAAAAAACCTGTCGGTGGGGGTGGACCTTCTAATGACAGAAGGACTAGTGGCATAGTTAATATTGTGATGGATATTTTGTTTCATATTTGTGAAAGGGATGGAATAGATATGTACTAGTCAGTTTTAAGTCAGCTTGACACAAGCTAGAGTCATCAGAGCAGGGAATCTCAATTGAGAAAATGCCTCCATAAGACTTGACTGTTTGTAAGCCTGTAGGGTATTTTCTTAGTGACTGAAGTGGGAAGGCTCAGCCCATTGTAGGTGGTGCTGCCCCTGGGCTAGAGGTCCTGGGTTCTATAAGAAACCAGGCTGAACAAGCCTTGAGAAACAAACCAGTAAGTAGCACTCCCCCATGGCCTCTGCACCAGCTCCTGCCTCCTGGTTCCTGCCCTGCTTGAGTTCCTGTCCTGGCTTCCTTCGGTGATGAACTGCCATGTGGAATCATAAGTCAAATCAACCCTTTCCTCTCCGAGTTGCTTTGCTTATGGTGTTTCATCACAGCTATAGCAGCCCTAAGACAAGACACCCTTACACAAACACACACGGAGGCAAGACACCAATGCACACTGAAGGGCCCTCTAACAGGCTCAACCATGGGACCAGCAGGTCTTGCCTCTCCCTTGCTAGATCATTATATTACATTTCTAAAGCTAGCCACCGCGGTCTTTCCCCTTATTTGGTCACTTCCTTAGGCATACCACTCCACGGTTCAGCTATCAAAATACCAAGATCCAGCAGTCAAAATTTATTATTTGGCTACACTGGCTAACACGTCCAATCAGAACTTACCAACTCACCCTAAAACGGACTCCCCCTCCACACACACACTTTAGGCTTAAAAACCACTCCTGCAGAGACACCTGCTGTCTGTCTTGCTCAGAGGCAGCCTCACCCCCACCTCACCCCGCCTCCCCGGTTCCCCTCTGGGGTAACAAATCTCCTTTGTGCTGAGAACTCAGTGTCTGGATGGGTTCTGTGTCAACTCTGAATTTCCTTCACACGTGAAAAATAGAAATAGAAAAAAAAAAGACACTCAGTGTCACTCATGCTTCCGTGTGCACCGCACACGTGTACACACACACACACACACCACTGAGGGCTGCTATGCAAGGCTAGATGTTTGAAAGAAAGTGTTCTGATACTTGCCAGTTACTTTGAAATGTATCAGAAACAAAACAAAACAAAAAAACAAACCCATGGCTTGCGAGATGGAGAGATATATTAATATATATGAAGTACGCTAAAATATTAGCGAAAGAATCCAGGTAAGGGATAAACGTATGTTCGATGAAAAATTCTTCAAACTGATAAATATCATTGAAAGTATGTCTAGGTTTTGAGAAATAAGTTATTACTTGTATTTTATTTAAATTAAATTTGAAAATAGTTTCCCCATTCATCTCCGGCTCCACGTTCTTTTTTATGTCTGGCTGCGTTAGCAAGACACCTGGTGCCATTATTCACCAGTAATACACAGGAGACCTAAAAAATGAGACAAGGCACCTAGAGTAATGTGAGTCCGCGGGCTGAACACAATGACAGAACATCAACCAGGGAACGTTCCCGGAGAACGAAGGCGCGCATGCGCGGTTATCGCCGCCAGAGGGCGCGCGCGCGGTGTCCTGAGCACCCGGCTTCAGACTACAACCAGCTGCTTGAGCAATTAACCTGCAGAAAACAGCTCTTCAGGCCCGGCAGCCTGAGTCAGCGCCTTCTGCCTGGCGAGCAAGAGTCAGCATTCCTTCACAGTGCTCCCTTCCTGGTTTAATTATGAGTCAGTCTGAAAACAGAGCAGCAGATGAAAGGGACAAGCGTTTTATCCCAGACAGGAGCCGTCCAGCCAGGGGTTCCCTGGTTCTTAGACATTTGAGCAGCTTTTAGGGCTGATAACATTCTTCCGGATGCTTTGTGTCCCATGAGCAAAGGGGCTCAGGGTGACCTGGGCAGAGTGAAATGTCATGGTTGTGTCCTGTGACCTCATCCAGCACCCACAAGGATCCACCCCACTGGCTTCTTCAGGTGGGTATAGAGAAACTAACATTAAACCCGTGCACAACTCAAACCATCCCTGGATCTCACTATCTATGAGCTCCATTGGAGTATCCATGTGGCTCTAGCCACAAGATTCAGATGTAAATAACAGATCACTCGGCATTTTAAAATTATAATCATTAAAATCCCATTTTCCAAACAAACAGTCCCTGTTTGGTTTGTTCGTTTGTTTTTTGAGACAGGCTTTCTTTGTGTACCTTTGGAGCCTGTCCTGGAACTTACTCTGTAGACCAGGCTGATTTTGAACTCACATAAATCCGCCTGCCTCTGCCTCCTGAGTGTTGGGATTAAAGGCGTGCACCCTTACTGCCCGGCACAAGCAGTCTCTTAAAATATCTTGTCGGGGGCTGGAGAGATGGCTCAGTGGTCAAGAGCATTGCCTGCTCTTCCAAAGGTCTTGAGTTCAATTCCCAGCAACCACATGGTGGCTCACAACCATCTGTAAAGAGGTCTGGCGCCCTCTTCTGGCCTTCAGGCATACACACAGACAGAATATTGTATACATAATAAATAAATATTTAAAAAAATACTTTAAAAATATCTTGTCGGGCCGGGCGGTGGTGGCGCACGCCTTTAATCCCAGCACTTGGGAGGCAGAGGCAGGCGGATCTCTGTGAGTTCGAGACCAGCCTGGTCTACAAGAACTAGTTCCAGCCGGGCAATGGTGGCGCACGCCTTTAATCCCAGCACTCGGGAGGCAGAGGCAGGCGGATCTCTGTGAGTTCGAGACCAGCCTGGTCTACAAGAGCTAAAACAAAAAACAAACAAAAAAAAATCTTGTCGGTTTAGCCACTGCCTGAGCCTGAAAGTCCCAAGGATCACCCTTAGAAGGTTGAGCCATAGGCTGGTCTAACTCTCCACTCAACAGGCCAGCAGAGTCCCCCAGGCCCACCTGCTCCCCAGATCTCTTTAACAGCCAGCCGCCTTACTCCCCTTGGGGAAGACAGGATTGTCCTCAGAGTCATTTCTTGACCTTAAATCCAGACTGGAAAGAAAGGGGATCTGAATCGGTCAGGATTTGATTAAAAAGGATGACATATCCCAGACCTGGATTCCTGTTTCTTTTGTTGTTTTAAATAATTTTATTCACCAGTATTACATGTTAAGCCTGAAAAAAATAAGACAAGAGTAAAGATAACTAAATTTTCCCAAGAGCCCACCCTGAGATAAACATAAAATAGTGGTGTTTGCACTGCTGAAAGGTGTAATTCCAGGCCTGTGTTGGTTTGCACGCATTTGAGACTTGGGTGTGTGTGTGTGTGAGTTTTGTTTTGTGAGGCTGGGGTCAGTGTTGTTTTGAAACAGGGTCTCACTGTGTAGTCCAGGCTGGCCTCAAAGTCATGATCCTCCGGTCTCAGTCTCCTGGGTATCGGACATAAAGTGAACATATGTTTACACGTTTATTTAACTCATTATTAATGGGAGAACATTAAGAAGTCACAACCAGCCTCAAGAAGTGCAAAACACAAAAAGGCTTAGAAGTTTACACAGGAACACGGAAGGGAGGGAGGGAGGCAGCTGGGCAGGAGAGTGCTTGCCAATCATTCAGGAGGCCCTGAGCTCACACTTCACACACACACACACACACACACACACACACACACATGGCTTTGTGAATGAATAGAAAATTACCCTGGCAATTGGAAGGAGGCATTGAACAACCTTCCACTGGATAGAGCTCCCTTTAGTCTAAGAAGAGCAACTTGTACTTCTGGTTCAAACATCACAAAAGGCTAAGAGTCCCATAACGTGAATCAGCTAACAACTTGTCTGTGTTCCGCACAATGACGCTCGCAGCTGATGCAGGAATCCTTCCCCGCACTATAGGAACAAATTTATCTCCTTGGTCAAACAGATGCGCTATGAATGCGATCACCTATGCTAGGGTTTATTGCAATCACCTATGCTTCTCCTTTTTCTTTTTTTTCTTTTTAAATACCAGTTTGCATTTTTTAAAATATTTATTTATTTATTATGTATACAATATTCTGTCTGTGTGCATGTCTGCAGGCCAGAAGAGGGCACTAGACCTCTTTACAGAAAGTAAAGATGGTTGTGAGCCACCATGTGGTTGCTGGGAATTGAACTCAGGACCTTTGGAAGAGCAAGCAATGCTCTTAACCACTGAGCCATCTCTCCAGTCCCCCACCTCCTTTTTCTTTAGTGCAGTCAATTCAGCTCCACCACAGCGTGCATCTTTAGGCTGGAACGGGCTAGTTCCTGGGGATGCATTCTTAGAAATGGAGGAAGGCTCTAGGGGAAGGGACAGACCTCCAACAGCGCCAGAACCTGCCTGAACCCAGAGGCTCTCAAGTCTGGGGCTAGAAAGACACAAAGACTGTGTGATCCCTTGACAGGAAATTATCCCTTGCCCTGAGATGTTATTCTCTCACAAAGTTAAGAACGATGGGATGGATTAGTAGAGACAAATGCATGTCAAATAGCTCAACGTAGGCCATGTGTCTTCTTCAATTCTGTCTTCGCTACCTGGGCTGACCTCGCCCTCTGCCACGCCCACGGCAGCACAGCATGGCTCTCCTTCCCACCCTCCCTAGCTTCTTAGATGCAGAGAGGAATCTTTGTGAACATGTATCTTTGAAGCTCTGGGCTTTCCTTGCCCAACTCTTCCTGTTTGGAGTTACGTCATCACTTCCTGGCAGACAGTTTTGACATCATAATTCACAATTGGCCTGATACACCCATTAGGAAGGGACATTGGAAAACTGATGATGTCTTTTTTTTTTTTTTCCTGAAGCTGGCTATTCTCCCTCAAACGGAAACCCTGAAGATACTCCCTCCTTGGTAATCCAAAATACTCCACTCTTTATGGTTCTCAGAAACAGTTTACGACAAATAGCCAGTCTTTGACTTGCTTCCATTTCCTTTGGGTGAATTACCCGCTAACTGGATTTCTGTGTTATCTGGTAGCTCTGCTTTTAAATGTATGTAAGAACCAACCCAAAGATCCATCAACAGAGGAGTGGGCAAAGAATATGTGGTGAACATGGTGTGATTATTCGGCCGCAGAAAGCAGGAAGCCCTGCATGAACAGAACTGGAGGACATCACCATAAGTGAAGTAAATCAGACGCGGTTGGTCTCTTAGACATTCAGAGCAGGATGATGGTTTCCAGCAGCTGAGGCGGTGGAAGGAACAGGGGCCGGGAGTTCTACGAAGACCATGTTACATTTGGGCCCTAATTCAAGAAAGCAGCAACTCCCCCGCAGGAAGAGGAAGAGACAGAAAAGACAGACATACCACTGTGGGACTGCGGGAAGATCCTTTGAGAAGAAGCTGGCTGCCAGCCAAGAGGACAGGCTTTGGAAGTAGCCAAGCCCGGACCGTGGGATCCTGCCCTCCAGATCTCTGAAAGGCACGTGCTTCGGTTTGATGGCTCCAACCAACGGAGAGAGGAGCCACCGCTATTGTGGCTACCTGAGTGTTTCGCAGTCCTACTGGAAGAGAAAGGGAGAGACGCAGTCCAGTGACGGAGTGTGGTGAAGCACACGAAGCTGACAACTGAAGAGCTGGGGGCGTGGCCCAGGGGCCGAGCATCTTCTGTCCCGAACACTACAAAAGAAAGCAAAATCCCTATTCCGGGCTTGGAGCTGAAAGGTCTTTGGAGGTCGCGGAAGGAGGGTTAGGAAGGAGTTCCAGGCCTTTTGGAAGCGGGAGTTTAGAGTAAGCGTGGAACAAACCAGGATAGTCTACCCCACGGTCCTGTTTTTTTCAAAGAAAGGAAATGAATGATGTCTGGACACCTGGAATGCCAATGAAAGTGGTTAAATCACCTGGTGATCGTTTGCTATTTTATTAGGGCCAACCTCTGCCTGAATCCCCCAATTTCCTGAGCATTGTTTAGGCTCTAATCCTGGACTTTGTCTCTCCGTGAATGGGACTCATTTCTATGAAAGAGGGCCCATTACTCCAGGGTTGGCATCCTCCATCAATAGAATTCATCCTTATCCTTCATCCTTCCTCCAGGTCCTAGTCCTGAGTTCTTCTGCTTCTCAGCCAATAGAACTCACTCTTTTTAATTAATTACCTTAATTAATTAAATATAATTAATTTTATATTCAAAGAACTTTTTTTCCTACTTATTTTACATTCCAACCAGTTTTCCTTCCCTCCTCTCCTCCCTCCCTTCCCCCACTCACCCCCCTCCCCATCCACACCTCCTCCGTCTCCATTCAGGAAGGGACAGGCCTCCCAAGGGCTTGCACAAAGCCTGGCTCAGCAAGTTGAGGCAAGACCGAGCTCCTCCCCCTCATGTCGAGGCGGGGCCAGGTAATCCAGCGTGGGGAACAGGTTACCAAAAGCCAGCTAAGCGCCAGGGAGAGGTCATTCTTATTGTAAAAGTCACAGGTGCTTTGCTCTCTCGCTAGGAAGTTTCCAAGCTTTGATGTCACATCTGTCACAGGGAAACCTCTCTCTAAAGCATCGCTGTGTTTAATGTGTAAGAGGAATAAACCACCAGGTCAGACTCCGGAAGTTTTTTGATCCAGTGGCTGCAAAAATGGTACTTTTCCTCACTGGGATCTTCTTCCCGCTGGTCCAGAGGCTTGCTAGGTGTCCCTGACAAAGGCCAACTTGGCTTTGAGGCCAGCCTAGTTTCCGTCTCAAAAATCAAAACCAAGCCGGGCGCTGGTGGCGCACGCCTTTAATCCCAGCACTCGGGAGGCAGAGGCAGGCGGATCTCTGGGAGTTCGAGGCCAGCCTGGTCTACAAGAGCTAGTTCCAGGACAGGCAACAAAGCTACAGAGAAACCCTGTCTCGAAAAACAAAAACAAAAACAAAAAAACAAAACAAAAAAAAAATCAAAACCAAAATGAAACAAGCAAGCAAACCTGGTGTGGTGGCACACATCTTAACCCCAGCACTCAGGAGGCAGAAGCAGGCTGATTTCTGAGTTCGGGGTCAGCCTGGTCTACAGAGTTCCGGGACAGCCAGGGCTACACAGAGAAACCCTGTCTCGAAAACAAAACAAACCGGCCAACCAAACAAGCCAAAACTGTCTCAAAAGCACCTAGTATCAGTGGGGAGGTTGACTAAGAGTGACATTTCTCCAAGGAGGTGCAGCACCCTGGGGCTGAGCAGAAAAGAGGCTCCTGGGGTGAAGAGTCAGGGCCTTAGAGGAGCCTCAGAGCTTGCTGTGTTTATATCGGGCACTCTCTTCCACCCTGTTGCTTTAATATATCGTTTAAATAAGCAGAATAAAATTGTGGGAAAACGTCTTTTTATATTTTTTTCTTCAAGCACTATATATCCACACAGGGTTAGAGCTAAGGGTGTATATAGCTCAGTTGTCTGGTCTAACACTCAGGGCTAAAGATGAGTATAACTCGGACATCCAGGAAGCTCTAGGTCAGATCCTCAGTACCAAGTGTCACACGCCTGTGTTTCTAGCACTTGGGAAAGAGGCAGGGGGAACAGAAATTCAAGGTCATCTTTGGCTACCTAGGGAGTTCCGCTCCAGATTGGACTACAACAAGGCTCTTTCTCCTCTCATACCTCTCCCCTCCCTGACTCTCTCCCTTCTCCCCTGCTTGGTTAGACACACACACCAGGTGAGTAAGCAAACTTGCACGTGGCAGGTGTGTGTGGTTTTAAGATCTAGGGGCTGGAGAGATGGCTCAGCGGTTAAGAGCATTGCCTGCTCTTCCAAAGGTCCTGAGTTCAATTCCCAGCAACCACATGGTGGCTCACAACCATCTGGAATGAGGTCTGGTGCCCTCTTCTGGCCTGCAGACATACACACAGACAGAATATTGTACACATAATAAATAAATAAATAAATAAATAAATAAATATTTTTTTAAAAAAAGATCTAGTAGTGCAAATGTGCAGACCAATGGGGATGGGGGAAAATCTTTAGGCGGTTCTGTAGCCTGTAACAATGCAGTCACCAGTTGCGGGACTGGGAGCGGGGAGTACCCCTGAGGTTGGAGAAGGAGGATCGTGACCTTGATTGGATATTGACATCGCGAGGGTTGGAGATTAGTGGTAATTAGCTAGCCATTCGAGCCCATTGCATCCGTGCAGACAAGTTTGGAGCCTGTGAGATGGATACTAAGTTGTTTTTATGGATTTGTTTGTGACACGCTGCTGGTAAACGGGCTTCCGGGCTCTGACAAGCCTCACAGGCTCTGGCGTGTGCATGCACACCACTCTTCACGTGGTTAAAGCTGTGACGAATGGGCAAGCAGAAACCAGAATAAAAATGGACAACAAGGTGAGCTCTGTCAGAGGTTACAACCAACGTGGACAATTGGCTAATGTCCATGTTTGGGGGTGGAAGACTCAGTCTACCAACTGAGGAAAGGGGTACACATGAATTCTTCACTCCGCAGCCACAGGCAGACGGACAGATGAGAACCATGCCTTGGGGTTCCATGCTTAGAATCAACATGATAAGGCAGGCTAGGGGATCCCAGAGCAGATCTCATGATGAGGGGAAAGGGCTGATTTACATTTGCATCTGCAGAGCTACCCAAGGGACAGATACAAGCCTGCCGACTTTTCAGCTACCCTGGTGCTGCCTTCCTGGGTTTCCCAAACTTTCCCTCTATCCTTCTTTGGAATCAAGTTTACTCTTCCTTACACCGATTCTTTCCCTTGGCCAGATCACACAACCTGGAAGACCTAGATGTAGAGTCTTGGGTCATAGAGCATTTCCAGGGGATCAGAGCGCCCAGGACGTGCCATGGCATCTCCAGAACTCCTGGGTGGATCCTCCACACCTGAGCTCTCCCACCCACCTGCATCCAGATGATCCTCTCAGAAAAGGGAAAGGTTGCTCTGAACCAGAAAGGAGGAGTGGTGGGGGAGGAAAGGATAATGAAGAGGAGACTAAAAGGGGAAGAAAATGTATGGTGTAAAAAGAAATCGAACATGGGCTGGAGAGATGGCTCAGAGGTTAAAAGCACCGACTGTTCTTTCAGAGGTCCTGAGTTCAAGTCCCAGCAGCCACATGATGGATCATATCCATCTGAAATGAGATCTGGTGCCCTCTTCTGGCAGGAATGCACACAGGAACACTACATACAAAATAAATAAGTAAATAAATCTTTTTTAAAAAAAAAAAAAGAAAGAAAGAAAAAGAAAGAAAGAAATCGATCATAAAATAAATCCTAAGAAAAAAAGCCCAGAGTGTTGGTCTCCTTGTCTACATGGTGGGGGATCCCAAGTGCTGGGGAAGGTTACTCTAACGAAACCAGAACGCCCTGCTCAGGACCTGGAAGATAGTGGGAATTCAATGTATGCTTGTCTCCTCCCCGTTCCTAACACAGAAATGCCTGGTCCACTCAGTTGTGATGCCGGCATTACAGGTTCTTGGCTCCGCTGTCTTGAGGAGAGAGGGCTGAGGACTTGGAATATCGGTCAGATTACCCTGCCTTGAGGCCCTGTTATGAGGACAACAAACAGAACCCTTGGAAAACCCAATTCAGAGCCATTTGCATTTCATAGAGAGTACTGGAAGCCTTCCCATATGGCCTGGCTTTGCTGCAGTTTCCACCGAGGCTGGTCTGAAGCTCAGAGTGAAAGGCGTCCTGTGGTCACTGCCAAAAAAAAAAAAAAAAAAAAAAGAGCCAAGTTTCCATTTGGCTCCGTAGTCTCCTTTGTTTTGACTTAGACAGGGGGAAACCCAGCCCCCTTCGCTGGCACAAGAGCCCTGTCAATTCACCAGCTCTGGGAGGGGCTACGGTCTTCTCTTTAGGGGTGACTAGCAGCTTCGCGCTAACATCTCAGGAGAAGATGGAGGGGGGGCATGGGAAGAGACAGAAGGCTGGAGGGCTGTCAGAATTCACGCCAGGAGGTTGTCTCAGCGTCGCGATCTCCATGTTCACACCCCACACCCTCCTTTCTTCTTCCTTCCTCCTATATACTCTCACTTCAAGAAGAGCCTCTCAGACCTTAAGACTTTTTCAGCTGAAGCAGGCAGATAGCGTCTCCTTCCCTCTACCCGCCTCTGCCGGAATCCTGTGTCCTCGGGGCCCGGAGAGGTCTGTGTGCCCGTCCACCCAGCTTTCCTGCTTCACAGGCCCGCTCTGGCACCTCTACAGCCCCAGCGATTTCTCTTCCTGTGCTTTGTGTCCTTTCTTGAATGAGACTCATTTGTTCCTCCTTCTGATGAGTGATTCCCCCTCAGCCAGCAATTCCCCTCCTGCTCCAGGAACCCATGCACAGATGAACACAGGCAACCTCTGACCAAGGTCCCAGCAGCCTCTTTGACTTCTAGGCTGCTGTGGAAACCAGGAATCCTTCCCTTTAGCATCCAACAGATGCATTACCTAAAATAGCCATAAGGGGGCGCCCTTTTTGCTTCAGTGCTGTGCCCCAAGTCTTTCCTTACTTCTGTGTCCCCCAAGCTACTTCCTGTTGCAGGGGAAGGGGGGTTTCAGAAGGGGAGAGGGTATGAGAGTCAGTGTAGGGTGGGGAAGGTAGCCAGGGAGGGAGGAACTTAGCCTGCTCTCACAAACAGCATCATGGGTTCCCTGATCTCCTATCTTCCCATAATCCATTTATCATCACGTCCCATTTCTTCAGTCTGGCCTGGTCTCTGAACCTATTTGTCAACTGTGTGACCTGGTATATTAGTCAGGGTTCTTCCACAAAGATAAAATACCTCACGTGATCACATTTTAAGTGGGAAGATAATTTTGGCTTATGGATTCGGAAGTTTTCAGTGCGTGATTGGTTAGCTCATTGCTGTGAGCAAGGCAGTGCCCCGTGGCTGAAGCATGTAGTGGGGGGTGGTTCTCACTCTACAACATCCAGGAAGTGAAGGGGTGGGGTCCCGGTAACCTCAGCCAGAGCATAGACCCTCCGTGGCTAACTTTCTCACATTGCTCAACTTCCGAAAGGTTCCGTTACGTCCGCCCAGCACCAAGTAGGCTGGGGCCTTAGTGCCGCACGATTGTTGGTGTGTTCATCCCGTGATGGAAACAGACATATTTTTATTTTATTTGTTTTTTAATTTTTATTTATTTATTTATTTATTTATTTTTGAGACAGGGTTTCTCTGTAGCTTTGGAGCCTATCCTGGAACTAGCTTTTGTAGACCAGGCTAGAACTCAGAGAGATCCCGCCTGCCTCTGCCTTCCAAGTGCCGGGATTAAAGGCGTGCACCACCGCCGCCGGGCTCGAAACAGACATATCTTGCCCCTTCTGCATTGACAGTCATACATCTCCAGGGTGGGGTGAGAGAGTCCCACACCCTCCCAGTAAGTAGTACACTTTACAGTTCACATGCCCCTAGTTCCTTAGAAAAGAGGAAGTCAGGGCCGGGCACCACCTACAATGGACTGGGCGCTCCCCCATCAATCAATCAGTCATTTAAAGATGCCCTACTGCTGTATCCTATGGAGGTATTTTCTCAACTGAGGCTCCCTCCTCTCAGATGACTCTAGCTTGTGCCAAGCTGACATAAAACCAGCCAGCACACAGGTCTTTGCAATGGCGGTGCTTAAGAGATCTTGTTATAGGATTAAACCAACTGTCCTACTGAAGCCTCCTTCAGCCTTCTAGCTAAAGAGGTGGGGAGGGAATTCATTGCCTTGGTCCTCTACGGTGAGACCTGAGAGGCCCACCAGCTCCTGAGTCCTGAGCACTGAGAGCCTGGTGACAGTGGCGAGGTGTGCCTGTTCTTTTACCTGTTTCACCTTCCAGATAATGACTTCCAGGGACCAGCGATTACCAGGAATGCTGACTACACTGATTTTCCCCCCTCTTTCCTAACTCCAGAGTCACCCTGGGCAGAGCCCAGCGTCCACGAGATGCTACACCCTGGAACTTCGTGCCTAAATTTGCCTCTGGCACCTGGAAGGTTGTTTCACGGTAAGCTTTAAACGCTGAAGAAAAAGTTGGGTGTGCTGGCACAGGCCTTTCATCTCAGGACTTGGAAGACAGAGGCAGGCAGATCTTTGTGAGTTTGAGGCCAGTCACCCCAACATAGAGAACTTTCTCTCAAAAAAAAAAATCCCAAACAATAAAACATAAAGCTTGTTGATAAAAACTGGTCAAAAGTGCCTTGAGCAATCTGAGATCTCAGAAGCCGTTTGCCACGTGCATGTGCGGTGTGTGATGCTGGTCACCAGCGAGCAACTATTTCCCACCCTTCTTTCTTCCTTTGATTGGCACCTGCCATTTTGAACTCTTGGAGCCTTTTGTTTCAAGAAGGTTAATTAAAAAAAATTATTTATTTTTATATATACAGTGTCCTACCTGCATGTATGCCTGCAGGCCAGAAGAGGGCACCAGATCCCATTACGGATGGTTGTGAACCACTGTGGTTGCTGGGAACGGAATTTAGGACATCTGGAAGAGCAGCCAGTACTCTTAACTGCTGAGCCATCTCACCAGCTCCTAATTTTTTTTTAATTTTTTTAAAGATTTATTTATTTATTATGCACACAGTATTCTCAGTACTCTACCTGCAGGCTAGAAGAGGGCACCAGATCTCATTACAGATGGTTGTGAGCCACCATGTGGTTGCTGGGAATTGAACTCAGGACCTTTGGAAGAGCAGGCAGTGCTCTGAACCTCTGAGCCACCTCTCCAGCCCCCCTTTTTTTTTTTTAATTTTTTGAGGCAGGGTTTCTCTGGATACTTTAGCTGTCTGAGAACTCACTCTGTAGACCAGGCTGGCCTCGAACTCACAGAGATCCGCCTGCCTCTACCTCCTGAGGGCTGGGATTAAAGGCCTGCGCCACCACTGCCAAGCCCAGCTCTGCATTCTTGGAGGCTACTGCAGCTCCCTCTCCTGAAGTTGCCAGCCGCTCAAGTCTCCACCTAAAGCGCTCAGCTTTTGACCACACGTGGGCACAAATCCAGCTTGTGGTGTGCATGTCGTCATCTCTCGCCTACAACCTATATCATTTCCCTGCTTTAGTTGAAGCGTTTGGCTTCTCCGGCCTTGGCCTTGATCCCTGGGACTCGAAAACCCAGCTGGGAGTTGCTTTGCTTAAATAAACCTGTTAGACTCTCTCAGTTCAGCTTGGTCTGGCTGACTGCATCGGCAGAGAAACCTGTTATCGGGGAACAGAACACCTACTACTCAAGAAGTTAGAAATAGTATAACCATACAACCCAATAGTGCCCCTTCTGTGTATATACCCTAACCGTCTGAAAGGAGGACCTGGTGGAGAAACCTGTGACCGTCATGTTTGTAGCAGCCCTATTCACACTGGTCTACAAGAGGAAAATCATGTAGGTGACATATAAGACTGTTTGATCAGTTTGCTTGGGCTTCCATGACGAAATACTGTTAACTAACTGGTTTACACATCGTAAGTATATTTTCTCACCGTTCTGCCTTGACATTCAGTATCAAGTGTCTCCTGATTTGAGTTTCTGGTGAGGGCTCTATTCCTGGCTTTCAAATAGCCACCATGGCCAAAGCAAGCTCTCTGGTGTCTCCTCTGTCACAACACGGCAGGGCCTTTATGGTTTATCCTTACTTACTCTCTTACTCCAAATGCAGCCATACTAGGGGGTCGTGTGGGGTCTTGCTAACATATGAATCTGGGGGAATAGCCAACATTCGGTCCTCGGCAATGATTTAGTCTCCAAAAGAGGGAAATTCTGACACCTGTCACATGGATGGAACTTCAGGGACGATGCTCTTTTACCAATCACTTAAAACCACTAGCAGTATTTAGCATACTCACGTTCCCAAAGAGAAAGCATAATGGTGGTGGTTTAACAGGCACAATTTCAACTGTACAAAATGAAGTGCACCTTGGAGATCGGTTGCACAACAATGCCAATAGACTCACTACTAAACATTCCCACATGGTTAAGACTCCCTATGTGGACTTTATCACAGTTGAGAAACGTCTAGGAGATAACTCAGCCAGGGAAGTGTTTGCCTTAAAGGCCTGTCACTGGAGTTCTACCTGTAGAAGCCATGGACAAGGCTAGGATTGGTGGCCCAGGCTTGTGATCTCAGAGCTGGGAAGGCAGAAGCATATGAAGCCATGGGGCTCACCGGAGGGCCCACTGAGCCTGACCTGCAGGCTCTAGGCCAAGGAGACGGTTTCAAAAGCAAGGTGGATGACTCCTGAGGAGTAACAACCAAGATGGCTTTCTGGCTTACACTGTAGAACTGAAAGATGAACGCACACATCCCAGGTTAACGGAAGACCAAAACCGAAAATTTGTCTTGCAGGTTAAGAGTTCTGTTTAAAGCCAAAACGGTTAAAAGAAGTTCTTGTCTGTTCCTAACTAAGAGATAAGTCTGTTTGTCCCATGTAAAGCCCCTCCTAATTAAGTCTGTTTGCCCAGTGTTAAGTCCCTGATAATTAAGGCTTCTCATTGTAATCAAGAAAAAATTCCTGGCGTGATGTAAACTACTTGCAATCCCCATGCACTTGGTGTGTACCCTTACCTTTATTTTCCTTTCCATTGTATCCTTTTAACAGTGAACAACCGCCAACCCCCTCACCCCTGGGAACACCTTATCGCTCCTGGAAGAGGGACTTCAGCTATTCTCTCCAACTCCAGCTTAGAGAGAAAACACTGACTAGCCAGCCTTGAATGCACCCAAGTACAGCTTGCTTGAGTTTGGACAGTCGTGAACTTGGACCTTTCTTTCTCGAGAATCTCAGTATTAACAACATATTTGTTGCGCACATACACACTGGCGCGCGCGCGCACACACACACACACACACACTAACAACGAATGAATAAATCCTGCCGAGCATCATTCAGCTTCTGCCCCATGTGGAGTCCTGGGTTAGTGAACAGCATGTCTTTTGAAACAGGATAGACCTGGGTTGGTCGCTGCACAAGAGCTTGGAAAACGTTAAGTACTCGGTCGTCAAAATGTATCTTACATCCGAATGTGCACTGCCTCCTTTGGGTGACTAGGTCTTATTGAACACCAGGTTCTTCCCTAGGGATGTCCTTGGACTCTAGAAACACGTCTCCAACGTTGCTCAGCAGATCTGTAACCAGAAGGGAAGGGAGGGATGTATTCAAAGGTGATGAGCTACCTTGGACAAGACTGCCAAGAAATACTTTAGTGGTCAGGCCGGGTTCATGGTCCCTAAATAGAACCCCACCCTAAGTAGAACTCGGTAACTTGAAGCCTTGACTATCTGGTGTACACCATCTGTGTTCGGTTCGCTGTGCTGGGGGAGGGGTGGAAGTGAGGACCTCTCAGCGTGGATGCTCCAGGCAACACCTTGTTACAAGGAGGCCGTCTAGTCTCTGCTTTAAGAACTAAAGAGCAGGCCGGGCGGTGGTGGCGCACGCCTTTAATCCCAGCACTCGGGAGGCAGAGGCAGGTGGATCTCTGTGAGTTCGAGACCAGCCTGGTCTACAAGAGCTAGTTCCAGGACAGGCTCCAAAACCACAGAGAAACCCTGTCTCGAAAAACCAAAAAAAAAAAAAAAAAAAAAAAAAAAAGAACTAAAGAGCAACGACACCGCTCTTAAACTTGCCAGGGTAGTTTCCTCAAGAAGGTGCGTCTAGATCTAGCAGCCACTGCGAAGACCCTTTTTGGCTACTTAGCCCAACTCTGCATGTTTGTCATAAGCTGTTAAAGGATAAGGGCACAATCTTCAAAGCCTTCCCTCAGCACCCCAGGTAAGAGGCGGATAAGGGCTGACGTGATGAAGGAAAACAGGAAGCAAGAACCAACCACCTGTGCATTTTCCACAAGAAACGTATCTTATACGTAAAGACAAGTGGAAAGAAATGGGCGGGAGTGGCTGAAGGGGAAGTTCCGGGGTGGAGTGCTTTCCTAGCGAGAACACTAGTGAGTTAAATTCTCAGTGTTTCTGGGAGGAAAGAAGGGAGCGAGGAGGGGATGGGGGCGTGGGAGGGAGGGTGAATGAGCAACTGGATAGGAGAGCTAAGCCTGCAGTCCCAGCTACCAGGCATGTCACTGGAGCCCAGCAAGTTCAAGTCTAACCTAGGTGAGAGGCTGCAATCCCACACTGGAAAAGGATAGAAAGCTGGGTGTGTGGTGGCACACACCTTTAGTCCTGGCACTCGGGAGGTAGAAGCCGGTGGATCTCTGTGAGTTCAAGACCAACCTGGTCTACAGAACAAGTTCCAGGAAAGCCATGAGTACACAAAGAACACCTGTCTTGAAAAACTAGAGAGAGACAGGCACACACACACACACACACACACACACACACACACAGAGTTATTAGGGCTACTAGAATCATTAGAGTTACTAGGGCTGATTGAAAGAGTTAATTCATCAAGAAAACACAACCGTCTTAACTATGCATGTGCCTCATGACATAGCTCCCATGTCCCATAAAAAGTTCAGCCAGGAGGTGGTGGCACACACCTTTAATCCCAGTACTCGGGAGGCAGAGGCAGAGGCAAGTGAATATCTGAGTCTGAGGCTAATCTGGTCTACAAAGCTAGTTCCAGGACAGCCAGGGCTACACAGAGAAACCCTGTCTTAAAAAACAACAAACAAACAAACATAAAAAAAACAAAAACCTCATTACTTCAGAACACTAGGGTCTCATTTGTCACTGTTAAAGTGTACTTAGAGATGGCAGCTGGCTGCCAAGGCTTCCCACAGCTTGGAACAGCTGCGTCCACCGACCTTCTGCTTATCATCGGAGGACCAGCATCCAAGGAGCACATCTATCACAGAAAGATGTGCCTGGTATCCCACCTGCAGCTTATCTAAATGACCCACATGCTATTACCAGCGTCACAGTTGCATGCACACGTATTACTAATAAATAACAGGGTCCTTAAGCTTTCAACTGGCGACTAATGCTCCACACTATGTTTTTAAGTGCCATAGTCATTGTCAGGGATCCTGGCCCGGGGTTCCCAGGCAGCCAAGTCCAGAGCAATCCCAAGGTGCGTCAGTGGTGACTGGCAGCAGGTAAGGCAGTCAGGGAGGAGAGCCAATGTGAGGTGCTGGCAATTGGACCCTGCCAGGACCATCATCAGCTTCCTAGCTCAGAAGCAGAGAAAAGGCAAACTGATCATCTCTTGCTTTTGTCTATACTGGTCAAAGCTGAACTGGGGGTTGCACTTATGTGAACACACACTGGGGACCTATGAAGCGTTGACTCAGCACTGGCAGGGTGGCTCCCTAGGTGTAGAAGAGTCACCCAGAGTAAAAGAGAGATGCTATGCATCTGGACACTGCTCAGACCTGATAAAACCTGGCTCGCTGCAGCCAGAGCCAGCGCCATGTAGGAGAGGGAGGTGGAGAATAAGAGTCATGTGTAGGAGGGGTTCACCATAGCTTGGCTACAGAATCTACCCCAATTAGTCCACTTACATCCAAAATGTTGAGGGGGCCTCCCAAAATAAGGAACAAGATAGGTTGTCTGTGGGGACCATACCGTCACCCATGTCTCAGAGGTCATGGGCAATGCAATAAAGCAAGAGAAAAAATAACCACAAGAATTGGAAAGAAGAAATAAAACTATTATTCACATAGGTGATGGTTACAATAACTATTATCATTAACTAAATCAGAGACAGTGAAGGTTGTATTTCTAGGACAGCACAACAAGCAGAAAATGGGAATATAAAGTGAGTGACATTTTACAGCAGCATCAAACGTTTCCGTTCCCACCAGTCCATCAGTGTTCACTGAGCCGTTCGAGGCTGAGTGTTTAAAAAGCAAAAAGACACAACAAAAAATACTGACATTGCAGAAAGCCATGGCTAACGGGCTCTGGTTTCTATATGTTCTGTAAATTTCCCTCGAAGCCCAAATCGTTTAAACTTACTAGTGTTCTGCCTCGACAGGCGATATTGGGCGAATAATCATAACTGGTGTGTAGACTGCAAAACATATAAGAAATAGGGATGGGACTGGAGAATTGACTCTGGTTAAGAGCACTGGCTGCACTTGCGGAGGACCCTGGTTCCATTGCAGCAACCATGTAGTGGCTCACAACCATCGGTAACTACTTTTGGCCTTTTGGGCTCCCAGTACATGTGTGGTACCCAGATATACATGCTGACAAAACATTAATATACATGAAGTAATAAAAAAAGCAAAGAAAGATGACACAAGCCTGCTTCTGAGGGCCTCCTGGTGTAAGCCAGGCGATACTGAGTGGGCTTCAACATTCAAGTTACTCAGAGACCAGAAGCCCGCAGAAGAGCAAGAGGGATCCCCAAAACCCTCTTGGAGGTGGAGCCACAGATGTTCAGCAGAGGAGACTTGGGCGGTCCTCTCTTTCCTCCATCCTGGGTTGGAGGGTGATGGCCCACACCCTGCATCTTTTTTTACGTAAATGGGAGGAAAGCTTAAATTTCTCAGCAGCTAAAAAAGAAAACCGTGTCTCTGAAGAATTTGGGAGCTGTTCTCCTGGCACTGGTGGAAGTTATTTAAGCACCATTCCTCGCTGTTCCCTCTGAAGCCCTGGCTTTCTGCCTCTCATGCTGAGAACTGTTTTAGTGATAACCTTATGAAAGTTGCCCCGTCTGTTGGTGTTCCAGCCTTTGGTGCCAAGTTCGTTATCATGTTCTGTAAAGATCTTCTTTTTTTTTTGAAAACTTAAGTGAACTCCTTGAACTGTGGGTCCTGTAATCTGCAAGTGGGAGCCGTGAGAAGTCTGGGAACAGTAACAGTTTCTGGTTATGCAGTGGCCACAAAATTCGTTTGCAATCAAATGTACACTGGACCAGAGATATTCCTTGCAGCGTTCACCCAGCTTGCATCACGAACCGTCACTAGAGCCTTGTTTTCGAACACACGTGTATTTCTCATTTCAGGTACCGTTCTACTATGTAACGCTGATAAGTGCTGCCGGAAACACCGCAGCTCAGATCTGAGACTACTCTACGTTGCTGGGAATTGAACTCAGGACCTCTGGAAGAGCAGCCAATGCGCTTAACCCCTGAGACATCTCTCCAGCCTTGTAATATATATATATATATATATATATATATATATATATATATATATATATATATATTACCATCATTTCTCAGAGTTGAGTGATGGTTGGTTTTGGTATCAAATTGCCACAAATTAGAGTCACCTGAGAGCAGGGATCCTTATTTGAAAAAATTTCCCTGACTCTTAGTTGATGCAGGTTGATACCTGGAGTGTGGGTGTCCCTTCTGCTAGCATTCCAGATTACTCACCTTTTTCTCGTTTGTCCTTTTTTTTTTTTTTCCCCTGAGGGATTGATTCACCCTTTGCTGCAGCTGCTGCTGCGGCTGACCCCTTCATGGCTCCAGAATCAATGTCTCCAGACTCCCCTGTTGACTAAGGACCAGGGGATTGAGCAACTACCAGGGTGTTGACCTCCCTAGTGACACACAGCCACAGAGGGATGCCTTCCAGTGCTGAGGTACTCAGCCCCCAGGACCTAGGGACCACCAAGTTATCATCCCCTCAGGTACTGGACAACTGTTGTTAATATTTTGATGTAAGCTGATTTAAGAAATTCTTTAATTTTTTAACCTCTATTTATGTTTTATGTGTATGGGTGTTTTGCTGCATGCACATCTGTGTTATGTGTGTGCAGGACATGTGGAGGGCAGAAGAGGGTAACAGATTGCCTGGAACTAGAGTTACAGATGGTGGTGAGGTGCCAGGTGGGTGCTGGGACTCAAACCTAGGTCCTCTGGAAGAACAGCCCAGTGCTCTTAACTGTGGAGACATGTCTCCAATCTCCAATAAATTCTTCTAACTTACATATTCCTCCTATGAGTTCTCTTCCTCTAGAACATTCTAATGCAGTGTGAAACTCCCAACTAAGTCTAACTTCGGATTGCTTGCTCGACAAACAATACATCCATCTCATCTGTACAAAAAATTTATTCATCTTTCATAAATGGTGAAATTACAGTACACTGAGGAGCTGTTTTAAAATAAATTACTTTACAGACTCTTAACAGTAAATGTTTGCTTTACATCCCTGTTTCTCATCTATGCATCTGGTGTGATGTTTAGTTTTAATTGTCCACTTGACACAGTCTAGAATCATCTTAGAAAAGAGTCTCAAAAAAAAAAAAAAAAAAAAAGAAAAGCGTCTCAATAAGGGATCGTCTAGATTTACTATCCTGTGCACTCTTCTGTGGACGGTGGGAGGAGAACTGATCACATTGGCCGAGGTGGGAGGACCAGCCCCAAGAGTGGGTGGCGCCTTTCCCAGAGTCTGGGTCCTGGATAGTATGAAAAAGGACCGTAATCTGGAATCGAGTTAAAATAAACCCTTTCTTCCCAGGTTCATCTGCAAGGATTCATCACAGCAATAGGAAATGAAACTAAGACATCTGGGGTCACGTGAGCATTTCTCAGATGAAGACAGGTCTTTGGGGGGGGGGGACATAGGAGGCCCTGCCTTAGGCACTAGGGTATTGAGTCCATGCCGAATTTCTGGGAAATTGTCCTGCTCTCAGATGATCTACCTAGTGGAATGTTAGAAGCTAGAGGAATATACAGACTCTATGCTTTCTTTCTTTCTTTCTTTCTTTCTTTCTTTCTTTCTTCTTCTTTCTTTCTTTCTTTCTTTCTTTCTTTCTCTCTCTTTCCTTCTTCCTTCTTTTTCCTTCCCTTCCTTCCTTCCTTCCTTCCTTCCTTCCTTCCTTCCTTCCTTCCTTCCTCCCTCCCTCCCTCCCTCCCTCCCTCCCTCCCTCCCTCCCTTCCTTCCTTTTTTGGTTTTTCAAGACAGGGTTTCTCTGTGTAGTCCTGGCTGTTCCGGAACTCACTCTGTAGACCAGGCTGGCCTTGAACTCACAAAGATCCACCTGCCTCTGCTTCCCAAAATGTTGGGATTAAAGGTGTGCGCCATCACTGTCCTGCTCTAAAATATTTTTTAAAAGCAACTCAAAAGCCAATATCATTAAATATCTATGAAACAGGACAAAGGAAACTGGGATGCTGAACCCACCCTTTACTTCCAAGTGAACAACAGAGCTATTTTATGTTGCAGGCATACGTACCTTAGTGTGCTCTGTTGGGAGATACAGTTTCTCAAGGGAGAAGAGCCATGAACTTCCTGGAGCCTTCATGGCACTGCAGAGTTCCCAAAGTGGGCCTCCCAGTTCGCATCTGGATAGGAACCACAGGGGATGGATAGATTACATAAGATGAAAGGAATTTAATTAGTTTGAAAGAACAAAAAGTCTCTGAGCAAATGCTGCCACCTGATTCTCTAAAGGTTTTTTTGAGACTCTCCTCAGTCATTCTTTTATCTTCTCTGTTTTCAACATCAGAGAATGAGTCATGGTTCCCTGGAGACACATACATCCCAACTCCTACTCCCTTTTCTCCTCCAACCCTGTCCCTACAGGAAATCTGCCACAAACACTCAAGCGGGGGAATGTTCTCTGACACCCCTTCTGGATCCCAGGAACTTGTTTGCTGAGGCTCACAGATGTCATCCTCCTGTCCATGCTCTGGGCACCAGAGATTGGCTAAGGAATAGGGCACAGATCTGAGGACAGGTGAGCTTCACTGTCTCCATCCTCCTCATCAGGACCGCACTTTATCCCGGAAGATGTGCCTGCCGTATTTCAGTCCCAGCTTCCTCCAGGGATGGAGAGATCCAGCAGGCTTTCTCGTCTCTGTTCCCTGTCTGTGTTTCTTCAGTTTGAAATCTTCTGAGAAAGGGGGAGTTTCTGTCCATTATTATTAGTCCACGGGTGATGATAATCTTCGTGAAAAGTGGTCAAAGGGCCATTGCAGAAAAATTTCAGTAATGACCATTATTAACCCAATTTCCTCTGGCTTTCTCCTTCTGTGGCAACAAGAAATTGCTAGAAACCCAAGTTTTCATACCCACTGCTAGACTACATCTGACAGTTTAGATGTCTGCTGCAGACATACAACGTTAGATTGTTTTGTTTGTTTTCCTGTTTTTGTTTTCCAAGGTAGAATATCTACATACCCATGCTCACTCTGTAGACCAGGCTGGCCTCCAACTCATAGAGATCTGCCCGCCTCTGTGCCACCACCGCCTGGTTGGCTTCAGACTCTTTGCTAACAAATTCTAGAACTGAGAGATGAGTGTGATGTGCTAAAGCTTTGCCGAGGGAAAACGACAACAATAATAACAACATCAACAGCAGAGAACTCTGTTTTTCCCTGAACTTAGTCAGGAAGAAAGTAAGGTATGCATTTTAGACGAAACTAAACAGTCATGTGAACATGTTAGCATGTTAGCAAGCTGCGGGCTCATCCACCAATGGAATCACAGTCTGAATAGACTCCTGAGAGATGGAACAGCAGACGCTAAGTCACAAGGGCCTGTTCTAGAAAGACACCTCACCTCCTCTTCTCACTCTCTTCGCTCTCTGAACAGCTCCTTCCTCCGCATGTCCTCACCACCATGATGCTCTTACCTAGGCCTAAAGAGACGACGTCAGAGAAACAGAGTGGAAACCATTCTAGGACCCAGATAAAACGTTTCTGTCTTTAAATTGTCTATGAGGTGCTTGTCAGAGTGATGGAATTCTGCCAGACCACAGGTGGGCTTTGGGAAGGTTGTCTGTCCTCACCATTCGCATTGCCTTCTGGGGAGTTCTGGAGGAGTGGAACTTGTCCCCTCTTCTGATTTCTGAGGGTGACACCGCTTATGCCCTCAACCTCTGAAGTGTGGAGTCAGTTTTACAGAAACACACTTGTACAGTTTTTGTGGATGGGGAGGGTCTGGACCCAGCTCCCATGGTTCCTCTGCAGGCGCTTTAACAAAGGAAGCAGCTCTCCAGCCCCATGACAGTTTGAATGGAATTGATCCCCATAATCTCTTAGGGGAGTGGCACTATTAGGAGGTGTGGCTTTGTTGGAGTTGGTATGGCGTCATTGGATGAAGTGTATCGATATGGAGGTGGGCTTTGTGTTTCCAACGCTCAGAATACCTCCCAGTGTCTCAGTCAACTTCCTGTTTCCTAGAAGCAGAGATGTAGCCAGCACCATGTCTGCTTGTAGGCCACTATGCTCCCTACCTTGGTGATAATGGACCGAATCTCCAAAACTGTAATTGAGCCACACCAATTAAACGTTTTCTTTATAAGAGATGCAGTGGTCATGGTGTCTCTTCACAGTGATAGAAACTTAAGATAGCTGAGGTGGTGGTGGCTCACGCCTTTAATCCCAGCACTCGGGAGGCAGAGACAGGTGGATCTATCTCTGTGAGGACAGGTTTCAAAACTACAGAGAAACCCTGCAAGTTCGTAGTTTTCTTTTCAGCCTATGGTTCTCTATGGATCAGTTTTTTTTTTTTTTTGGTTTTTCGAGACAGGGTTTCTCTGTGGTTTTGGAGCCTATCCTGGAACTAGCTCTTGTAGACCAGGCTGGTCTCGAACTCACAGAGATCCGCCTACCTCTGCCTCCCAAGTGCTGGGATTAAAGGCGTGTGCCACCACCGCCCGGCTCTATGGATCAGTTTTATGTAAGACCTGATGCTCGGGTTAGATTTACTGTTATGTTGCGTGTGTATGTGTTTTAGTTCCTTCAACAATTTTGTTTATTTGTTTGTTTTAAATAGTAATCCTTCTGTTCAGGGTTACAAAAAAAGAGATCACCATTCCAACTTAGCGTCTGGACAAGGCAGATTGACTCTTAATCCAAAGGATGCTCTCAGAAAAACCAACACACAGAGACAGGAAGTGCGTTTGGCTTTTACTCTAACTGGGGTGGTGACTGTGTCTTTTCCCCATTGGCTGGGGTCAGACCTCCTGTATTATTCCATGCTGGTCTGAAAATGAACAGGAAATGGAGGCAGGAAAGGAGAGGGGTCACTGCTTCGAGCAGTGGAGGAATGCAGTAGGAGGCCTTTGTGTAAACCTAGGATTTACTGGGTGGGGGATTAAAATAATTGCACCTAAGTCTCACAAGGTGAGGGAGACAAAAATATCTGAATCCCTTGTCCCAAGCACAAGTTTACAGTGTTTGATATAAGAGAGTGGCGTCTGATATTTCTACACTTTCTTTCATCGGATTGATTCTCTATCTTTGTCTAAAATAAGGTGAGCACATATATGTGGGCCAATGGTTTCCTCAGTCTACCCCTTTGATCTGTGTCTCCCTAGGGCCTATACAAAGACAATTCACCACAGCTGCTAAGTGTTCCGATCTGAAGAATGACGACTTCTCCCACGCATTCTTCCTTCTACGTCTTAGAATAAACCTGCAGCGAGCTTCTCATAGACGCTCTCTGTCAAGTGATATTCGGTTCAGTTGCTGAGAGCTTTGGTCACAAGCAGCTGCAGGATTTTGTCACCAGCTTTTCAAAGTTTGTTTATATAGCAGGGTATGCTGATTAACTTCAGATAGCAAATCAGCTTTGCATCCCTTGAATTAATCCAACCTAGTCTTAGATATCTATCTATAGGTAAATAGATATAGATAGATGAATAGATAGATGATAGATAGGTAGAAGATCACTGGACTCTGTTTACTAGTTTTTTTGTTTTTTTTTTTGTAGAGCGCCTTTGTGCTTAAGTTCATGAAAATATTCCTACATACTTTCTCTCTGCCCTTGTTTTGTTTCCCCGGTTTTGGTGAGAAGGCAATAGTGGGCATGGAAAGGAAGTTGTTGGGCTATTACTGCCTGTAATGATTAATCTCCGTGTCAGCTTGATTGGCATGAGAGATGCCGGGGGAGAGTAAAGCACACCTCTGGGTGTGTCTGTGAGGGTGTTTCTAGAGCAGTTTGACACACCAGTCAGCAACTGAGTTGTGGGAAGACCCACCCTGAATGGAGATGGCTCTGTCCTGAGGCTGGGAGTGTTAGTGAAGCCAAAGTGGAAGGAAGGTGAAGGCAGATAGTGTGTGTAGAGTCCACGCTTCCCGAGCAAATGTGCCTGTCAGTGCTGCCTGGGCTTGAGGACAGCAGTCACCAGGTCCCTGACCTTTCCTGCAGATTCCCACCAAAGGCTCTGGAGGGAGCTTCTGGTATCTCAGCCTTTGAATGGGACTGAATTGCTGCTCCCTCTTGTCGGGGAGGTACCAGATTCTTGGCCTCAGCAACTCACTGAGTTCTTTGGGCCTCTAGCATAGATGACTATGGTAGGATTATCCATTCTCCTATGGTGTCAGTTCATCTTTTTATATGAGGTTGGACTGGCATGGTGGGACATACATTTTTTTAAAATTTAATTTAATTTATTTATTTTTATTGTATGTGCGTTGGAGTTTTGCCTGTGTGTTTATGTGGGGCTGTTGGATGCCCTGAAACTGGAGGTACAGATAGTTGTGAACCACCATGTAGGGAATTGAATCCAGAGCCTCTGGTAGAACAGCCAATGCTCTTAACCTCTGAGCCATCTCTCCAGCCTCAATGTTTTATTTTCTCCAAGATTTATTTCGTATGTATTTTATTTACATACGTGTTCTGTCTTCATGCACACTGGAAGAGGGTATCTGATCTCATTACAGTCCATATTTCCCAGCTGCCCTCGCAAAACAAACTGTCTTATTTATGTCATAGTTAATTTCGGCTTTTCTGTCATATGCAGTGTAGAGAGTTCTGAGGAAACGGAAGGGGAGCGGGTCTGATGGAGAGGAGAGGGAGGGAGAAGATGGGAGTAGTGGAGGGAAACTGTTGTGGAGATGCATCGTATGAGAGAAGAATTTATTTCCGATAAAAAAATATAGTAAAATAGAAAAGAATCCTGAATGTTACAGGATTTGCTGGTAGTACTTCAAAACTGTAAAGCCAGCTTATGGATAACACGGAGGTTTCTGAGGTAGCCCTGTAGACCCCTTTACCTCAGAACTCCATGTGTGCTGGGCTGGTCGGGCAGGTAGGAGCCCTGACAGGGGATGCTCCAGGGTCCATGCTGGGACTGAAGCAGATGGCAAAGCAGGCTTAACTTTTTTTCCTCCCTTTCAGATTACTATAGAATTCTCTAATTTAGACATGTTCTTTCTGATTTCCTTTCGTTGGTTATATTTGATATTCATGTATGCCACCATCTAATTTAGGCCTCAGCGTTGAGGAGGGGAGCAGTGATAATGTGGACCAGATGTTAGATGGTTGGCACTTACGAGTTCACAGAGAGCCTTTAGGGAGCCAGAGCAATGGTTATGAACTTGCTAAGAATCAGTTTTGCACGGGAAGCTTCAGCCAACCCACGATGACATAAGTGCCGTGGCCTCACGAAACTGGCAGGGCACTGAAACTCTAACAGCTGACTGTCTCTCACTGTGAAACTATCATTTGATGTCGCCTCATCCCTTATTCCTTCACAGCACATCAGGCCAACTGATCACCTCTGGCCAAGGCTCCTCTTAAACATCGGAGCCCTTCTGCCTTGAATGTCTCCAGATCGGAGTCAAACGGAGAAACTCTATTGAGCATTTACTGGCTGGCTGGCCTTAGATCTTTACAGTAATTTTATGGGAAAGGTTTGGTGATATTCCCCTGCCTTCGAGAACCAGCCACTCAACAGATCAACTCGCCTGCAGTCCTCAGAAGTCTTTTTTTTTTTTTTTTTTTTTTTTTTTGGTTTTTCGAGATAGGGTTTCTCTGTGGCTTTGGAGCCTGTCCTGGAACTAGCTCTTGTAGACCAGGCTGGTCTCGTACTCACAGAGATCCGCCTGCCTCTGCCTCCCGAGTGCTGGGATTAAAGGCGTGCGCCACCATCGCCCGGCCAGTCCTCAGAAGTCTTGAGGGGCAGAGTTAGATTCAGACCTGGACTTCAGGTTACTTGCTGCCCAACACCCCCACTCCCCCGTGTAAGCTTTGTGCTGTGAATGTAGCGAAGAAGATCTCTTTCTGCCTGCCTGAGCTGCTTTCTGCACAAGGGATCTAGGGCCCATTTCCCACCAGTCAGGCTGCTATTTGTTTTCCAAATCGTTTGCACCCTCCACTCCCTGACAAACCTCCCTAGCACCAGCCATAAGAGAGACCTCTGCTCTCTGGGATCTGTCCCCATCCTTTCTATGTCACTTTTGTTTGTTTGTTTGATTTGATTTTTTGAGACAGGGTTTCTCTGTGTAACTTTGGCTGTCCTGGCACTCACTCTGTAGACCAGGCTGCTCTCAAACTCACAGTGATCTGCCTGCCTTTGCCCCTCGAGTTGGGTTTGCCACCGCTGCCCAGCTGTTTGTTTGTTTGTTTTTAATTTTAAAGACTTATTTATTAATTATGTATACAGGGTTCTTCCTGCATGTATGCCTTCAGAAGAGGGCACCAGATCTCATTACTGATGGTTGTGAGCCACCATGTGGTTGCTGGGAATTGAACTCAGGACCTTTGGAAGAGCAGCCAGTGCTCTTAACCTCTGAACCATCTCTCCAGCCTGTTTGTTTTTAAGACAGAATCTGTCAATGTGACTCCGGCTGTCCTTGAACTACATAGACCAGGCTATCCTTGAACTCACAGAGATCTGCTTGCCTCTGCCTCCTGGGACTGAAAGTGTGCACCACTATACCTGGGCACTTTCTTAACTTGGTGTCTTCGTGTATTTAAGTGAGCTGTCTGAATGACTGCTTATCTGTTTCTTAAATCCTGCAGCTATCCTAGTGTGAGTTCGTGCCTGAGACTTTACAGACAAGGAGACCAGACACATAGCAAGCTGATGTGGTAAAATAAATGAAAACTTAGATTACAAGGTCTCAGAATTATAGCATATACACGCAGCACCCCTCTGTTATAGGGTAGAGACGCCTAGTAATTCTTTTTTGTTGTTAGTTTGTTTTTCGAGACAGGGTTTCTCTGTGTAGCTCTGGCTGTCCTGGAACTCACTCTGTAGACCAGGCTAGCCTTGAACTTACAGCTCCACTTGCCTCTACTTTCACAGTCTTGGCATTAAAGGCATGCACCACCACCGCCTGGACTAGTAATTCTTCTTAAATGAATTATTGGTGGTAGTGGTAAAGTCTGATGTTTATTCTTTTTAGTTTTTCTTTTGGTTTTTTGATACAGGGTTTCTGTATGTAACAGTCCTGGCTGCCCTGAAACTCCCTTTGTAGACCAGGCTGGCCTCAAACTCATGAAGATCCATCTGCCTCTGCCTCCCAAGTGCTGGGATTAAATGTGTGCACCACCCGACGGGGTGGCTATTCTTGATTTTCAAATTAATTATATCTAGAATTAGTTAAAAACCCAAGCAGCTGGGCACACCTATGAGGGATTTTTTTCTAGGCTGGATTATTTGAGGTAGGAAGACATACCCCAAATCCAGATCTTTTGAGGCGGGAAGATCTATACCATCAGTCTGGGCTACATCTTCTGGTGGCAGCCTATAGAAAGGACCCGGGAGAATGAAGCTTCTGCTCTTTTTGCCTTCTTGCCCTCTTTCTCAGGGGCACATTCATCCCTTCACTGGCATGAGAGTCAGCTTCTGGATTCTAAGGAATACTGAAGACCAGCTGAGACAGCCAGCCTCACCGACTGACAACATTGGATTGTTGGACTACCCAGACCACAGCCTGTAAATCAGTCTAATAAATTCCATCTATGTGTATGCATGTATGTATATGCAGATATGGATTTTATCTATCAGTTTTGTTCCTCTAGAGAATTCTAACAGAGTAAAGAATATTTGAAGACTATTTTTTAAAAAGTTTAAAGAAATAACCGCCATTTTGACAGTAGAGCTGAAGTATGTCTTCTCCCCTGAAATATATGGATTCCAAGTGTAGACAGGGATTTGTGGCTGTAGAAACTCTCCGATATTGAAACTAGCCAGGAGCAAATAATGATTCCCTTAACATAGGGAAGGTTAGGTCGCAATTCTGTAAAAAGAGTCTGCGATATTCGGGAACAGAACGGGGCATGTGGCAATCTACAAAGCCTCTTAGGAAAGCTCAAGAGCAAGCAGGTCGCGCTTCTTCTTTCTTCAACTCTGGCCACCAGGGCGGAAGGCAATGGCCTGTCGCTTTAAGAATCTGGTGGCAGTCGCTTTCCTCTCCCAGCCCCGCCTCCCGCGGTACCGGCGGCCGGGACGACCACCCCTGTCTCCTCACGCGGCCGTGCTACGGGTTAGTTGGCCCATCCGTCACAGAGGCGCGGCCTATGATTGGCTGCTGCTCTTCGGGCCGGGAGGCGGGGCGGGAAGGTCGGAGAAACTAGTTTGTTGGCGGCGCCGGTGCGGGTCTGCTAGGGGGAACGCGGCGGGGACTGGCGAGCCGGCCGGGGGCGGCGGCGGCGGGGACTGCGGGGTCTTTGGAGCCTGTGGGGCCATAAGGTGAGTACTAGGTGGGGACCGGGCCGACAGTGGGCGTCGTCGTCGGGACTTGTCACCGGGACAGCGACCCTGCGGGAGGAGCGCCCGGTAGGGCTGGGTTCCCTGTGTCTGGGAAGTGGGCGCTGACCCGGGATCGCCCCTCGGTTGGGCTGGGGGGGGGGCGGCTCGGATTGCTTTGCTCAGAGTTCCCGCGGAGGCAATGAATTGTTTGGAAAACGGATGTTACGCTCGGGAGCTGCTACCCTCCTCCCCCGGGAGTGGTTGATTCATTGAGTCCGCTGACTTCTTTTTAAAAAATTACTATTGATCCTAGAAAGAGGAAGCTGCTTGTCTTCGAGGATGCGAACAGCGCAGCTTTGCGCCCGCGCCTAGCCCAGATCCGCGTTCCTAGCGAGGGCCGAGGGTTTAAACCAGGGAAGAGAAGCCAGCCGGAGCTGGCCGTGTGTGGCCCGCCGCGCAGGGTCCTTCCTGTCTGGGAAGTTGTCTGTCGTGGAGAAGTGGTGACATTCCTGGGACACATCCACCTGCCCATCCAGGTGGTGGCCTCCCTGTGGGACTATAACAAATCTTCCTCCTCCCCAGTTGCTCGTCCCTCCTCCCATGCGTTGCCCAGGATCGAGAGCTCCGCTGGGATCTGCAAGGCCCCCAGTTATCCGTTCTTCTTTGTTTGCTATTGTGGAATTGTACCTCTGGGCACCTGACTCCTTTGGGTTTCAAGGACCCTAAAGTACATTCCGGTAGTCTAAAAGAATTTTTTTTTCTTTTTTAAGTCTTGTTAAGTATCAGGCCAGCCTTGAGCTTGGGATCCTCCCATTCCAGCCTCTGAGTGCTTGGGTTATAAGCAAGTGCCACCATGCTCATTCCAAGAATTCCTAGAAACTTGGCCACAGGTAGGTGTGTGTGGGGGGGGGGGGAGGGAGACAATTCCAGGCTCCTCCCAGTTCATCTATATATTGGGGAGTTTTGCTGAGTCCAAGTTGCTTTGGCCAAGACTCAACTGCTGAGGCAGGACAAGATATGCCAGTTGCATGGGCCATTTGGTTTCACCCTGGCCTGGAGTAGGACAGGGAGGAGGAGGAACTTGGGACCTGACCCTCCAGGATGCTGGGCCTCTCCTCTCATAGGTGACACAGGTTATGCTGAGGACTTTTTATGGGTGTTGCTGAAGGCTTGTGTCTGGGGACAGGAGGGAGGACCCAGGGTACTCTTACCCTACAGTAGATTTAATCCCTTTAAGACAGGGGCTCTTGAGTTCATAGGCTTTGCCTTTGGAGACTGGCAAAGTCAGTTTGGTTCCTGGCCGTATAATTATTGGTATTTCAGTTTTGAGTCATTTATCAGCAAGTGAGTCCAGGGAGATTGCTGCGAAGGAAGCAGGGGAAGATGGAAGAGACCTTTGTCCTGGGCCTCCGACTGCAGCTGGATTCCCTGTGCTGTGCAGCCAAGGAGCTGTGGGCCAAGTAGCCTGTTCCACAGTGGCTCGGTTCCTGCTGATGGCATCTTAAGCCTGTGGGCACCAGTGTGGGGAGAGAAGAGTTGGAAGGAAAAGAGAGACATGGCCCTGCCTGTGGTGTGCAGTGACTGCCGAGGATGGCCTGGAGCAGTGAGCGTGTGATGTAGGGGCACTTTTAGAGGTTCATTTGTTTGATTTGTCATTGGAGCAGACTGAGACTCTACTTTTAGAGGGAAAGGGTGCTGGCATGTGGATCGGGGGGGGGGGGGGGGCTTTGACACATCACAGTTTGCAGAGAGCCCTAGGGAGCAGGGTCCCAGGGAGCTGGAGTGAAGAAGTGAAGGCTTCACGGAGAAAGGAGAGAAAAGCTAGCTAAGGCATTCTACAACCGATATCCATACCATGGGCTGCAGCCCCAATTCCCTTGCCAGAGCCAGATCTAGGATGCCCACTTTAGGCAGAGGTGAGGTCACGGAAGGAAAAGGCAGATGGGAGGTAACCGAAAGGTTTATTCTTGGCTGTGATAGTGTGATGAATATGGGCAGCCTTCCAGGATGTTTGGAGGGCCTGGCTTCCCAAGCAGCTTGTGGAGTGTGTTTTCCTCAGAAGACTTACCCTGCTAACCAGCTCACTGCTTGTGCCCTAAATCCTTTACTAGCAGGCAATGTGGGTTTGTCCTCAGCAGGGGCTTGACTCCCTCCCCTTTATGCAGACTTGGCACCAGCAAGCAGTAGTGGCCACAAATGAATTGGCTGATTGAGACGCTGGTTTCATCTAATGTGGTAAATTTCATAATTGAATTGCCTCAGCTGATCCATGCAAGGAAATCCCTTACAAGGCCAGGAAACACTTGGACCCTTGTGCAGAGGGCCAGGAAGAGGCCAAAGTTAAGATTCCCAGCTTACTACTGTAAGGGTATCCCTGCAGGACTGTTCTGTCTGCCTTCCGCTGCAGGCCATATTCCCTTAGTTGCAGCGGTGTCCTGAGCAACCCTATGCTGGTGCCACTTCTAAAGGCATCTAAAGCTGACACCTGCCAGCCTTGCCAGGTCTCTCTGGGCTCTTAGCACATGAGGGCAGACAACGAAGGAATTAGAGGGACAGAAAGGGACTTGGAGGTTGGGAGTGTGCTCCCCTTAAATCCCGTCAGCACAGGGTCAGTGGAAGGACTGGAGTTCCAATGCTTCTTGGGAGTAAGGCTGTCTTGGGGGTGTGAGGTGAGACCACGCACTTAAAGCATCCCCTGGAGTGGTGTCCGGCGTCTAGCGGACTGCTCATGCCCAGCTCCCTTTCTCTTTGCTCCATCCTCCTGACATAGCATGGAGGGGAAGCTTGTTCTGTGGTTGGCCTGCGTGGGGTCCACAGCTGAGGTGCCAGCCTTGCCCTCTCCCTTCTTTCTCTTGCTCTTCACCCCTTTTCTCCCCCGCCCTGTTTTGGTGCCCCTTAGGATGACAGAAGGTAAGCAATTGTGTCCTGTTCTTTAAAGTAGCAATTGCTTGGGCCGAGATTTGCTCATTGGTAGTGAGCTTGCTTAGGTAGCATACAGGAAGCCCTGGGTCAAAGCAGACATGGTGGCACACACCTGTTCTCCAGCTCTTAGGAAGTAGAGGCGGGAAGATCAGGAGTTCACGGTAAGCCTGGGCTACATGAGGCCCTGTCTCAAAATGGTGGAAGGGTACACCCTTAATCTCAGAAGTCTAAAATGCCACTGGGGGTGGGGTAGGGGCAGCAGTTCTCTCGAGTTCCAGGACATCTTAGTCTGCATAGCAAGTTCCAGAACAGCCAGGGATACTATTAAGCTCCTATTTTATTTATTTATTTATTTATTTATTTATTTATTAACAGCTTTGTGGTATTAGGAATTCAAGTTAGGTCGGTCAGGAGGGATAGGCAGGCGGATCTCTGAGAGTTCGAGGAAAGCCTGGTCTACAAAGCAAGTTCCAGTTCCAGGACAGTCTCCAAAGCTACAAACCCTGTCTCGAAAAACCCAAAAGAAAACAAAAAAGAAAAAAGAAATTCGGGTTAGAGGTTAGAGCCATGTGTGGTGGTGTGGTGGTTTACCATACCTTTAATCCCAGCACCTTTAGTCCCAGGCAGAGTTGAGCTAGGGCTACACAGTGAAACCCTGTGTCAGATAGGTTAACTGAGAAATTGCTCTGTGCTTCCCATGAATTCATATTTTTCCCCCAGGCATTTTCTCCCACAGCAGTGTGCCCCCAAATTCTGTAGCATCTGGAGGCTTACGCTGTTTAAGCTCAACTATGGCCCTAGACCACCTCCACCTCTTCAGCCCACAGTAGGGCCCCTTAGACCTGGAGCTGTTGTAGGAAGGACACTGAGTTCTGCCTGGTGACCTTAAGCAGGTCCCCTCGCCACTGTGGGTTCAGGTGGCTCTTCTAGGAAACAGACGCCTTCCAGTGTCCCGTTCACGGTCTCGCTGGAAGGGCCCAGGGTCTAGCGAGCTCTAATGCTAGGCTGTTAGAAGGCTTGCGTATCAACCCTGTGTGCAGGGAGAATCTGAGAGTCAGCCTGTGCTGGGCAGCGTCTGAGACAAGGTGGGAGTCAGGAGCCCGGTGGGCTCCGGCTCCAGCTCTGCGGGGCGCTGTGGGCATCAGATGAGCCATTCCTGTCCGGACCCTCGTTCTTCCCCGTGTAGGTAAGGTCTGCAAACACAAGCTCCCAGCTCCTTATCCGAGTGGAGCTGAGTCAGGCCCTGCTGGGAGCTCCAAAGGGCCAGGGCCCTTGTCCCCTCCAGCCTCCCTCAGTCCCCTGTGGTTCCTCAGCTGAGGGCCGCCCTGTGCCTAGGAAACTGGGTCAGGGAAGCACCAAGTCGGCCCAGGGGGAGCAGGCAGGGGCTAAAGGAAGGTGGCACATAGTTGACTCATTCCCAAGGTGTGCCCCTTGACTTGTCCTGGGCAGAGGAGTGGACATCAAGTGTAGGAGTAACTGTGTGATCCCCTCCCTCTAAGGAATGGGCTAGTTTATGGGATGTCCCCTGGGCACAGAGCCAAGGTGGAGAGACAGACAAAGGGCCCAGCGTAGAAGGGATTATGGGGAGCTGGGGGATGGGGTGGGCAGCAGGAGGAGGCTGAGTGCCAGGCTTTGGCAAGACTGTGCCTGCAGGACCAGTTGAATGGCTCCTCCCTCTGAGCAGGGCCATGGGAGAGCTGTGGCTGCTGCAGCCCGCCTGAGGACCACATCCCCCTGTGTCACCCCACCCACCTCTGCCAGGTGGCTGCTTTCCTGTCAACCACGCGGGCAGGAGTGGACTGCAGGGCAGGAGTGAAACCCAGCCCAGCTCTCTCTGTGTGTCCCTGCTGGGCTCGCCAAGACGGGCTGAGCAAAGATCAATGTAGGCCAAGGGGAATTAATTTCCCAATTAAGATAGAGATCCTTTCCTTGCTCAAGACCGAGATGAGCTGCTTGCCAGGTTTGCATAGCCGGGTCAGTTTGTTTGGGCAGGAAGGAGTGAGGTGGGCAGGCAGGGAGCGCTTCTCTAGAGAGCAAGGCAGCAGTGCCCAGAGTTCAGAGCTTAAGTTCTCTGGGCCTGAGCGTCTGGCAGTGAGTCCCTTTATCTGCACGTGCCTCCGTGTGAGTTTCCATCTTGGGGATCTGAAGGAGGAGGTATATGGTGCGCTGTTCCTGGTGGCTTGCCTTGTGCGTGACAGGGGAGGAAGGTGGGCTCAGGATTCACACTGGGCCTCAGCTTCTGGTGTACAGGGTGGGTGGTCAGTGGGCAGCTCAGCCAGGGTACAGGTTGAATGCTGTTTCCACTCAGGGGGGGCGAGAAGTGGACATTGTTAGTATCTTTGTTCCTGATGTGTTCAGTTGGCTCTGAACCTCTGCCTGGTTCTGGGGTTCAGCAGAGAACAGGGCCAACCCCATTCTCCTGAAGCTCCGTTCGTATGGAGGAGGCTGACCGCGGACAGAGCCGGTAAATGCAGCCACCCCACAAAGGGCTGTTGGGAAAGCAGACTGGGAGGTGTGAGGAAGGGAACAGGACAAAGGGGCTGGGGAATGTCCCCCTGGTGGTGACTTGTGAGGCAGAGAGGTGTGCTAGGCAGGCAGTGCAGGGTTCAGAGGCTGGGATGGCATGAACCCCATGGCATGGGCACAAGGCAGAGGGCCAGGCTTCCACAGAATGTCTCTTCTGAGGAGACCAAGGACCACTTTGTGATTTTAAATTATATATATTAATTTAAATATATTGACAGATTCTTTTTATACAAGGGCAATAGAGAAACAATATGGTATGAAAGTCTGCCCCTTCCTCGGTGTGTTCCACAGGTAGAGATTGTGAATGAGCTCTGATTTTCTATACTCTGTCCTGTTCAGGACTCTTTAGTCTCTGTCAGTGTATAGAGGGGAGCTCTTTCTCTTTTAATGTCGGCATAGCAGTCCAGCCATCTCGTGGCCAGACCACCATCCTTCATGTTTCCCTCAAATGAGAAACTTTGGGTTGGTCCTCATTTCCCCCATACCTCCAGTGAATCCTTAGAAGCCTGTTTGCATGTATCTTTCAAAGCAGGTGTGCCAGTTTTAAATTTTATTAAAGCCATGTGCCTTTCACCACTGTGTTTTTCTCAACAAGTGCCCATCTCTCCATTTTTCTTCCATGCTTGATATTATGCACATTTTGCTGCTGATACGATGGAGCCGATATCATTCCTTTAAAAACATAATACTGCCAGCTAAGCAGTTTGTTCAAGCATTGTCCTTTGACTCAGCTTTTCCAGATGATCAAGGTTCCGCCTCCTATTGGTCTCCTGGCCTCAGCTGGGGATGAGTGAAGCCCTGGGCTGTGTGTGTTCATCTGTGAAATGAGGCTCTTTCGTCCCTGCCCAGCCCTGCCCCCTGCTTGCTGCCGTATGCTCTGCTGGGAAAGCATTCCCGAAAGGTCCTTTGGGGCTCAGAAGCTCTGGGACGTGAGGAGGTGTGCTTTCTCCTTTGGGAGCCTAGTGTCTGAAGGCTGGAGCATTTGAATGAGTGGGGACGCCCCTAAACAACATCTTGTGACCGGCAGGCAGGTGGCTTTGAGGAGGTGATGTGGAGGTGACTTTTGGTATATGCGTAGAGCCTGACCCAACCCCAGAGAAAGTTGGCTGGCATTTCCGGAGCTTCCCAGGGAGCTGCTCCACCTGCCATGGTAGAACACTTGAGGTGACAGGGCAGGGTCAGCTCTCTTTGTACGTGGAAGGGTCTGGAAGGGGTGTCTGTGGACTGAGTGTGTGTTGTGTGTTCCCGTGAGGATCTCTGTGTGTTTTCCAGTGATAGGGAGCTTTATTAAAAGCCAAGGATGTGCCGAATGGGCACTTGTACTTGACTGTGAGACAGAGAGTCTGGAGGCTGGAGGAGGAGAGGTAGATCTTGGGGACTGTGGAAAGAAAGCCAGGCTGTGCACACGATCTCATAATAGACTTTGCGACTGAGCAGTCAGGATGGCCAGGCCGGCCTGGGTGCCTGGTGGAGTGCATCCTTGCTGGGACTGAGCGCAGGGCTCCCCTGTCCTTTCCTTGAGTCCTGTTCCTTCGCTTCAGAAGCAGCACCCAGCTGGTTGTGTGACTGATGCCCAGGAACCTTAGAACTCTGCCCCAGAGTGGGTACCTAATAGGACCGCCAACCTGACCTAATAGGAACAGACATTAGAGAGGATGGGCTACGGTCATGTAGGCAACAGAAGGGACCGTGCTCCCAAAGTGCTCCTGGGAGGCCTCCCGAAGTGTCCTTGTATAGCTCATGAGGGGAGGCGGAATGATGTATCTGCAGTAACACCCCTTTTTCCAGTCTGAGTCCTGGGTGTTTGGAAAAGGGGCGAGGGCGCGAGGCACTCCAAGGAGCTTTTGAGCGAACTGTAGCCTTCTGTCATCCCAAGCTTTGCGGGCAGGTTTGGCACCAAGTGGTAGGCTGGGTTGCCAGACTTCCTCTCAGGCACCAGCACCCACACTGGGGTATCTGTTGCAGGAAGCTGCAGTTGCTATTTTTATCAGCCCAACTAGAACTTTATATCAAAAGATAAAATTACAAGCACAATGTCAGGGTTTATCTGGCTGGTGAGACTGAGGCAGGGGCTTGATGTGTTAAGCAAGGCATGTCTGCTTGGACACACCTATCCGGTCACAGAGCGCTTGCGCAACTGCTTCTGCGTCTACAACTTTCTTTTTGTAGACTGGGTCTTAGCAACTCAGGCTGGACTCAAAACTAACAAGTTTTGCAATGACCTTAAACATTTGATTCTCCTGCCTTCACCCCTGCATGCTGGGATTGCAGGCGTGTGACACCGTCCTCCGTTTATGTGGTGCTGGGGATCAAACCCCGAGTTCTCTGCATGTTAGGCAAACACTACCGACTGAGCTGTTTCCCAGTTTGGTGTTATTCTGTGAAGTATGAAAGAGAGCTTTCCAGAGTTCACCGAGATATTTGCACCTGAACACAACTGGTTGGTCATGCAACTGTGGGGGAGCCTGGGAACAGAAGCTGGGGCTTTATTAAATTTGCCGAGACCCCCACTTGATGCCACCTCCTCTGCTAAGTACCAGGGACAGAGATGAAGAAGCCCTGTTCTGAGCTTCACACTCAGACCCGAAATCTTAACCTTTGGATAAATAGCCTGATCTGCATTGCAGACTTTCAGTCTGGAGGCCAATGGGACCCACGGGGTAGCCTCTCTTGTCCTCAGCCTGACTTTGTGTAGCTTCAGTTATCCGTGGTCAGCTGCTTTGAAAATGTCAAATGGAAGGGCTGGAGAGATGGCTCAGGGGTTAAGAGCACTGACTGACTGCTCATCAGAGGTCCTAAGTTCAATTCCCAGCAACCACTTGGTGGTTCACAACCATCTATAATGAGATCGGGCGCCCTCTTCTGGTGTGTGTATACATAATAAATAAATTGTTAAAAAAAACAATCACATGGAAAATTCCAAAGACAGGTGTGGTGGCCCAGGCTGATTTCAGATTGGCAGTCTTCCTGCTCTGTCTCCTGGGTTTTGGGATTAAAGGAAGGGCCCACTACCACCACACAGCTGGTCTTTTACTGTGCCTAATTTATGAGATTCGGGGATCAAACTCAAGTCCCTGTACTTGAGCAAGGACTTCACCGACTGAGCCATCTCCTCAGCCTAGAACCCTAGAAAGGGTTCATAGAGGGTGAGAGGTCAACCCGGGATGTCATTCCTGACATTGTCTATTTTGGCTTTTTTAAAACATAGGGTCTCACGGTGGTCGGGAGCTTACCTAGCAGGCTAGGTTGAACCCCAAGGACTTGCCTAACCAGTGCTGAATTGTGTGTCCTCCCACACCTGACTTTTTATGTGGGTCTTGGGATGGAGCTCAGGTCCTCAGCTTCCATGGCAAGCACGTTTCCAGCCGAGCCATCTCCTCAGCCCAGGGCAATGCGCCGTTGTACCTGTAACCCCCTTGCCGTGCAGGGTAACCTCTTTACAGGAAAGGACCACTGCGGGATCGGGGGCTCTGTCTGGGACTCCTGCCTGCCCAGGGCTGGTGCTGACGGTGCGTGGCGGAGGACGATGGCAGGGGTGGCGGCTCTAGCGGACTCGACCGGTTCACGTGCTCTTGTTTAGTTACCTCCAAGTGGAACGTTGATTTCACCACCAGAAGAGAAAACCAGAGACCTCTGGGAGCCAGGGATCCGGAGCAGGGACGCTCTTTACCTAGCTCCCCTTCCTGCTGCTCGAGGTTGGCTTCCCCAGCTGGGCTTGTGTGGTTTATGGACCACCATCCAGAGCAGCACTGGGTGGGGGGGGGTGCTCCCCTAGTTACAACTCAAAATGACTTTTGTTTTTATAGATGAAGACTCTCTCTATTTAATTAGCCCAGGGTCTGCTCAAACTTACTATATAGTCCAGGCTAGCCCGGAGCTCAAAGTGATTCTGTCTGTTGTTGGGACTGAATCCATGAGCCACCTGGCTTAAATGGTTAAACATGGGCAGGAGAGATAGCACGGTGGGTAAGAGCATTTGCTGCTCCTGCAGATGACCTGGGTTTGGTTGCCAGCACCCACGTGGCTGCCCATAACCATCTGTAACCCCCATTCCAGGGAATCTGGTGCTGGCTTCTGGCCTCCGAGGCACCAGACAAGGAGGTGGGGTAATTCACATTCAGTCAGAACACTCACACCCGTAAAAAGAAAGCCTTCTGAAAAGTTCAAACATGAAACACACAGGCTGCACCTCAAGAAACATGACTGTCACAGTTGTACAAGTTTATAATAGCCCTCGGGACGTCTCCATTCTCACTCCAGCGGTAGCACTTCAGTCCCCTTCCATGACATGGAGCTATGGTGCGTCCAGCACAGACAGAGGGGATGAAGAATCTGCCCTTGGAGCTGCAGACACAGATAAGCAGAGTGGGCAGTGGTCTGCAGTGGAAGGAGCCAGCCATCAGGACGTCGCAGGGCTACAGGAGAACAAAGGGTGTTATTCTTATGAGAGACAGGACAGACGTCCCTTTGGTGTGGGCGTAGTGTACACTAAGTGCCGGGAAATAGTTGTTGAATTGAATTTCTCAGCATCTGCTATGTATAAGGTGTCCTGAGCAACGTAAGAGCGTGGGGTTGTGGGGCAGAGTGATTGTGGGGGGAACTGGAGCTGGAAGGGTGGAAGGGGAAGAAACTGGGGCTATGGAGAGGAGGGAACAGGTTGAACGAGGCTTGAACATCCAAGTTCCCCAAAGGCTTCTGAGGAGGGGAGGTTGGGCATGCAGAAGCATTCATGAGTGAGTGGCTGTTTATGGGCTTCCGTGTATTTGCTATAAATATGCAGATGTATGTAATTTCAAGAGACCAGGGACTATCTACCAGCTGTGATGTCCAAGCACTGCTCCTGTACTTTGCTGAGGGAGGCCTGTCATTTGGGAGGAGAAGGAGCTGACGCTGTGGTGAGAGACACTTCTGACAATGATAGAGGGCAAAGGGCCTTGGTGGGGGTTGGAGGGCGTGGGACCTGCAGCCCAGTGACTGGTGCTGCAGGCTGGGGAACAGGGAAAAGAGAATGGGAGTCTGGGCATGAGTTTCACAGTCCAGTGCTTGGGATGTGGGTGGTTCCCGGCTCATCTGCGTGAACACTGACTCTGGCCAAGTCTCGGATGTGTGCATGTTAGTTATCGCCCCCCAACACTTCCTGCAGGGAGTTTCTGTAGGTTCCAGGGAAAGTGTGGTTAATGTGGAGGAGTTTTATAAGCCAGTGTCAACTGAAGCTCTTTTGAGGGCCTCCAGATCCAAACAGGTTTTCACAGTAGTGCTGAGACATCGTCTGCCTTGTTCATTTTCTCCTGAGTGCATAACTCAGCGTGCCGGTATTTTCCCGTGACCCACGCAGCAGGTTACCAAACTGTGCCTGGGTAAATCATCCATTCAAGGTGCAGGTTGGGAATGTGGCAGAGTACAACAGTTTATTGATGCAGGTCAGATTCCACACTTCAGTGACCCACAGAGGAACTGCCGCTGGTCGCTGGTCAGAGAAGAGAGGCCGTGCTTATCTGAAAAGGCTTTATCTGGGTGAGACTGGCTTTTCTTCAGGTACCGTAATCAGAACCACAGATCTTAGCTGATTGAAGGCTGCAGCAGGTAGAAGTCAGCCAGTGTTCTGGAAATAATTATTTTTTTTTTCAGAATATTTTATGGGAAGCAACTCTGCCTGTGTGACTCGTGTGTGTGTGTACGTGCGCATGCATGTGTGAAGGTGTATAGCACTGTACTCCACAAGCCTATCAAAAGGCAGCTATCAGATCACTCATTCTTGAGCACTGAGGCTCTCCTGGCTTTTCGTAGCCTGGCCACCATGGATGCCTGTGTCCAGGGCAACTGAAGGAAGATCACCAGGAGTGGAAATGCTGGGGCAAAGGGCACCTAATCTCACTTTGAAAGATGCTCTGCCTGATTGTTCTTCCGAGAGTTGGTGGTGGCTGCTGCCTTCCTTGTGCTCCTTTAGATGAGCTTGGGGCGGGGGCAATGAGAAAGCTCAGTGGGTAATGGTGTCTGCCACCAAGCCTGAAGACCTGAATTCGATCCTTGGGACCCACATGGTGACAGGAGACACCAGTGCCTGAAAGTTTTCTCTGGTTTCCACATTCAAACCATGACACATGTGCTCCTGACCCCAAAGATATAAATAAATATAAATTTTTAATTAAGAGAGAAGGAGTGAGCCGGCCTTGGAGTGTGTGGTTTCGGGACTGGGAACATGATCTTCATGGAAGCCAGGGATTGTGGGAAGCGGGGCTTTCTGGAGGCAGAAGGCGGTTCCCTCCTGGGACATGGCTGCTACTTTTGATCTCCTCGTTTTCCCTGCTCTCCTGTGTGCGCCTCACTCCGGGAGGCTCATGGAAATTGGTATCTAGGTCAGTGTGTTCTTAATGGCTCCATCTGTGAGGCCAGAGTGCAGGAGAGGCAGCCTCTCCTGAGTACCCGGGTACCTGGGAGCCCCACACCCCTCTACGGGCCCTGGTGTGCTGTGTAGGGGCTGCCCTGTTCTGTCTGTGGCTCGCTCTGGCTGAGTGAGAGGCAGGAAGTGATTTCTCCAGATGGGAGAACCTGAGTGCTCAGGCCGCTCGCTCTGTGTGGCTAGAGTCATGGTGCACTTTCCACTGGCCACGCGCCCGTCTGGAGCTCCAGCTGAGTGACACCTGCTGCCTGGCCTGACGGGCTTGGGTCTGTGCTCGCTCTTGTGCCTGCAAGAAGCCTCTCTGTGGGGGCAGCAGGAGCAGGGCTTGAGTGGTCGCCTGACAAACACAAGGTGCAAGACGGCGACACAGCTGTGATTCTTCTCTCAAGAATTTATCTCAGAAGAAAGCAGTAATTCAGCCAAACAATGCTGTTTGGGTTCGGGGTAAAATTTAAAGTACGAGCCCGTCAGGCTGTATGAGAGCTATTAGGAAAGTGTCCCATGTGTGAGGTGGAGGTAAAAACATCATGAAAAAGTATTCTGTAGGTGCAGTGGCTGAGGTTTAGTATTTCACATGGGCCAAAGATTTGACCTGTGCCGTGTGCCCAGCATCACTGTAGCTTTTAGAAGTGTTTAGTTGTGGTTAAGAGCAGTTTTTTTGTTGTTGTTGTTGTTGCTACCTCTTCTTAACCCCTTTGCAACTTTCTTCCAGAATTTGCCTGCTCCTTTGAAGTTTAGTTTTAACATTTATGTATTTGTGTGTGTGTGTGTGCGTACATGCATGTGTGTGTAGGCATTTGGAGGTCTGAAGGGTACTAGCAAGAGTCGATTATCTTCTTCCAGCAGGTATGTTCTGGGAATTGAATTCAGGCCGTCAGGCTTGGCAGCAATCCACGCTTCATCTTCAGCTACTGGCCGCCTTTAAGACCCTGTCTGAAAACCAACAAACTAGCATTTAGACAGGGTCTTACACAGCCCAGGTTGGCCTCAAATTAGATATGTAGCCAAAGGTGATCTTGAACTTCGGCTGCTGTAGCCTGTGTCCAGTGCTGAGAATATAGGTGTGTGCTGTCACATCCTAGCTGATGAAGGGCTGGGAAAATCCAGGGTCTTTGAAAGCCCTCTGCCGACTGACCTACATCTTCACCCCTATTACAGTTTTAAAAAATCATGTGTTTTCATGGCTTGTGGTATGTCTCTGCACCGTTTGCATGCCTGGTGCCTGAGGAGACCAGAAGGCAGCATTGGATCCCTGGAACTATCGTTACAGATGGTTCTGAGCTGCCATGTGGGTGCTGGGAACTGACCCTAGGTTCTCTGGAACAGCAAATTTATCTCCCCCATTACAGATTTATCCTTGGTCCACCAGTGTGTCTACATAGAAAGAAAGGGGTATTTTTTTAAAAAAATATTTGTTTATTATATATATAATAGTCTGTCTGCGTGTATGCCTGCAGTCCAGAAGAGGGCACCAGACCTCATTACAGATGGTTGTGAGCCACCATGTGGTTGCTGGGAATTGAACTCAGGACCTTTGAAAGAGCAGGCAATGCTCTTAACCTCTGAGCCATCTCTCTAGCCCATGGGGTATTTTTGTTGTTGTTGTTGTTCAAGAATGGATCTTTGCCCCAAAATGGGGGGGGACTACCCTACCTGCCTCCTCCCTCTCCACTCACCTCCATGGTTCAGGGATATTGTTCTAGACATTGTCATTGTCAATCTTACTCATTACTGTCACTTTGTCCTTTATGGTGGAGCTCCTGAGTGAGCGTGTTGGCCTAGGCAGGATACCAGGCAGGCAGAGGTGGCCACTGAGGGTCTTGAACTGACACGTGGCTGGGCATGAGGGTCCGACAGCTTTTGTACAAAGCGTATTGGTGAGAAGCTGGCCAATACCACACGTCCTCTTGGGTTGGGTGTTAAACTCTGGGCAGCTGTCCTAACCTGTCCCCCAGGCAGCATTTTAAACACAGAGCACAGTGTCCGGAAGCAGCTTCCTACTTGTCACAGAGCTCAGGACAGAAGTGAATCCATTACTGCTATGGCTGTCTTGGGGCAGAGGGCACACTTTCTTCAAAGTTAACTGTCCTAACTAGACAGAGCCTGGGCGAGAAAGGTTGCTTTGTGGGAGGAGAGACATGTCCTGATATGAGAGTCTGGTGACAAGCCAGGCTAAGGCCTTCCTCTCCAACCCTGTGGTTCAGGGGAAAGTTAAGTCAGACCTGAGTCTAATGCCACGTCTTTCTCAACCTTGTAGTGTTGGGGTCACATGGGGAAGTTACAGGGACCCAAGCCAGAGACCTGGCCCTGTTCCAGTCTCTGTGGGCCTCTGGATGAATTTCCTAACATCTCTGCTTGCTTTCGCAACTCATGCAGATGCAATTGCCTTGTCGGGTTAGAAAAGTTGGCACACAGGGCTCCCCATTAGCAGTCCTGTCTAGTCATCGGGGTTACAGATGGTGGGTGAATGACAAGATTCCACCTCTGGCTTTCTCTGGGCCGGTCACGTTGTGTGACTGGTTTTCGTCACTGAGATAGGAACAAAAAAACAGTGTGTCCTTCCAGGCCAGGCTTTGATCACCACTGTCAGGGGTTCTCCTCTGACACAGTGACTGGTGGCTTTGTGACAGATGTCGTTGGGTCTCTGGGAGTGACCCAAGAGTGAGCTCAATAAGATGAAGCTTCCCACAGCCGTGTGGTTCCGCCAAGACAGTGCCGTTTGAGGGGTGTTTGCTGCCGTGAAACCTCGCCCATCCTGATTGAAGCAGGTGTACTCGGGTCTCAGGATTAAAACTTATGTCAAATGCCCAGCAAGAGAGGGCAGTGGGGGTGGGGACTGGGGAGAGAGACAATGTTCCATTATCCTCCCAGGGATTTACCTGATGTGAGTATGCCAGAAAATGAAGGGATTTACTTTGTGGGGAGAGAGGGGACCAGCAGGAGGGATGGTGGGAGGGGCATATATGAGCAAAGTACAATGACGTATTTGAAAACTATAATAATGAAACCTATTATTTCTTTAAATATTTGCTTACAAATCTGGTAAGCACAATGTGGCTTTGGCCACTTGGCAGTTACAAGTTGGCCTCCTCCTGACCAGAATCCCCAGGATCCTCTGCAGGGTTGCTCTATTCTCATTGGATTTCACAGGCCTTGACCCTTCCCCTCCTGCTCTGTGTGTCCCCTGAGAAGGCAGAGCTGCTGCCCTGGGTAAGGCCCAGCAAGGTCCATGGCCTGAACTGTTGCAGGCTTCCCCACTGCAGTGGAGAAAGGATTTGATGGCACCCGTCAATGTGTGAGACTGCACGGTCTCAATTTGCAGTCAGCCTGAAACCTTCAATTATGGAGGCTAATGTGTGGCCATGCTTCCTCAAGGATGCTTACCCTTGGCATTGCCAGGTGCTGAGTGAGAAGGTTTGCCGTGGGAGAGGGTGTGGTTTCACATTCCTGTTATCTCAGCAGCTGGAGGCTGAGCATTGAGTTTGAGGCTAGCCTGGGGACACAGTGAGACCCCCATCCCGAGGCCATTCCCGTCTCCATTCACTTTCCAGGTTTTGGGAAGGGAGGTTGGGGTGGGAGCTGGTATAGGGCTCCCCGTGACCTCACTGACCAACATGGGGGAATGATGTCAGGGGCTCGCCAAGCACATGGTACCCCAGCACAATTGGTCTTGACCTCAGTAACAGATGGAAGCTAGGCTCTCCTCCTGTGCGTCTTAAGCAGATCTGGAAGCAGGTTTGTCCTGCCCTGTTGGGGTGAACTCAGGGGTGAGTTTTAGTTTACTATCCTGCTATTCGTGGGAAAGTTGAGGTAGGAACATTTGGTGACCTGAAAAAAGAAATATATGTATTTCCAAACACTGCTCCTAGGGCCATTCTAGACCCACAGCCTTGTCAGCCTGTTCCCCTGGGGGAGGTGTGGGTCAGGCGGGGTAAGAGGTGTGAGCTCAGAGCCGCGCAGCAGACTGAGGCGGCACATCTCCCTCTAACTCTATGACGTCACTTCAGGCTTTCCACAAGAGCCAGTTGTGGCTTGTGCCTGAGATTCCGCCCTCAGAAGGCCCCACAGAAGAGGCCGAGTGAGACCCTGTCTCGAAAGCAAGCAAAATCTTATCAAAAATGTGCTGAGAACTTAGCATGGTGCTACCGGCCTTTAGTGTCAGTACCTGGGAAGCTGAGGCAAGCTGAGGCCTCTGAGTTCAAGGCCAGCCCGTTCTCTAAAAACAACATTCAGAACAAAACCAAAATAAAATGTGTCTGCAGTAAAAATATAACTACTGCTGTCTAGTGGGCAGCCTCCAGCAGCACAAGGCTGTGACAGGAATCCACAGAGTTGGCAAAGCCCCACTTTTCTCTTTGAGGGGGGCTAGGGAAAAAGGCACTCACAAACTCTTGATGGCTTCTTTCTTTATTCTTTCTCTTCTTTATTTTCTCTCTTTTTATCTTATGTTGTTTTACAGCTTTTATACCCAACAGAACCTTCCAGGCAGGCCAGGAGTCAAAACAGCTGCTCTCCATTTCTCAAGTGAGTGATTACAAGGAAAAGCATGTTTTCCATCTCCCTCCCAGGATTGAACATTTTATGTATTACAGGTGAAAAACAAGTTATCCCAAGAACCCACATACATTCATACCCAAGCAACTTGTTATAGGTTAACCATGTGGCAAGCAAGGTGGTTTTGGCAGGTCTTTCACTGGCAGGCTGCATTTCGCAGTTACAAAGAAAGACCCTATTACTTTGTTATATTGAAAGATAATCTTATAAGGAATCTTAAAGACTCACAAACCTAAACTTTTATATATGAAAAAGAATCCGTCAGTTCTTCTTTAAGTCTTTAGGACACATATCCATTCACTAATAGTAATTCACATCAGGAGGTTGAGGGCAGAAATGGGTATAAGGAATTACTCATCACCTTTGGTCATCAGCAGACCTAGCAAGGAGAGAACGTCAGCCAGTAATGATTGGGCTGCTTTGTTCTTGTTAACTGACCTTAAAGAGTTCCTCATTGAACTCTGTGCCCTCTAAAGTTTTAGATTGTCTTCTTGGTTTTTTCACCTCAGAGTTATTTAACAAAAACATTTTAGTCTAACTTTGTTCTTTCCAAAAGCTTGTTTCAGCCGTGATGCACTCTGAGAGCTGTGAACGAACACGTCTCCTAACGTTAAGGTTGAAAAAATTTGAACTAGCTGGGCAGTTGGGACTCAGTTGTTAGTCATTAACTTGAGCTACAATCCATGCCGCGCCTTCGGTGAGACTCACAGACCCTGGCTGTGAAACGTATCCTTGTTTTTATTTTTATATTCATCAAGACTCTGTATAAGCTGTCGTTATTATCAAATTAGACGGTACAGCTTAGGGAGGGCTCATCTTGACAATCCTCAGGTAAAAATGCCCAGTAGAGTGGGACGTTTCCGAGAGATAAACACACTGTATTACAGGCAGTGGAGATCTTCCCACGTCCATCACACCATGCTAGATACAGAGAAACAGAACCCCAGCAGACATGTAAAGACACAACAGAAACAAAAGACATTCCGTGGTCCCCAGTCCCGAGGCCTTGCCTAAATGAGATTGGCCCACCAGAAGATTCCCTTCTGCTGGGCTGACACCTGGACCCTCAATTGAAACTGGCTGCTCCTCTGGCATGGCCCACAGCAATAAACACTTCTGATCAACCAAATTTTAATTGATTCTGTTTCTATGCTTTATTTTTTGGAGACAGGGTCTATGTAGCCCTGGCTGTCCCGGATTTCTGCGTACACCAGGCTGGCCTCCCTCACAGAGGTCCGGTTCCGCCTGACTCTGCCTTCCAAGGGCCAGGATTAAAGGCGTGTGCTGCAGGGCCCAGCAAGAAAGGCAGCTCTTAACCTTTTAAAATGTGTGTGCGGATGCTATGTAGGGAAATGTGCATATGAGCGCAGGGACCCTCAGAGGCGTTGGAGCTACCCGATGAGGATACTGGGAACCGCATTTAGGTCCTCTGGAGGAACAGCACTGCTCTTCAGTGCCGACCCACGCGGATGCTTTGCCTGCGTGTATTATGTGTGTGTCAGGCTCGCTCTCGCAGGCCGCAGAGGGCTTCAGAGCTCCCGGACTGGACTTTACACTAGGTTGTGAACTACCGTGTGGCTATTGGAAATCAAACTCTGGAAGAACAGCCAGTGGTTTTAGCTGCTGAGTCACGCCCCCCCCTTCGTTTGCATTTTGAAGTGGAAAGCAGGCTAGTCTTTATTTGCAGGGAAAGGCTTGTCTTGTTTCTGTGGTGTCTTGTGGGAGTTGGGCAAGCATTGTGTATACCAAGGCCCTGACCCTTTGTGAGTATATATAAGTGTTCTAAGTGTATAAAAAAGGGTTGCTTTTTCCCTGGAAGTGTCTGTGTGAGGCCCCATGTCTGCTCATCCTCTCGTGTCTAGAGTGGTCTGTGGCACAGGCGCGGTCACGGGACTCGTGTTTTATGCCAGTTAAGTTCGTCTGCTTAGTGAGGGTTCTGTGTGCCAGACGCTGACCGCTGGCCTCCACCTCTGGGACTTCCTGTGGCACCTAGCAGCCCTGCCTGGGCACTACCTCTAGTGCCTTAGCCTTGACCACCTTCACTGCAGTTCCAGGAGCGACCACACCCAGCACACTTGACCAGAACCTTCCGCATGGTTTTTAATATAAAAATAGTACAGTCATTAACAACTCCTACTTGCTGGGCGTGGTGATGCACGCCTTTCACACTAGCCTGGGAAGGCAGAGGCTGGCGGGTCTTTGAGTTTGAGGCCAGACTGCTCTATAGAGGGAGCCAGGACATAACAGGGCTACATAGAGAGACCTTGTCTTAAACCACACACAAAAAAAAACAAAAACAAAAACTCAGACTTAAACAAGTAGAGTCTGCTGATGGCCTGAGGTCAGAATGCCTGCCTGTTTCTTCATTCAGCCACAGGGGCAGTGAGGCAGCTGGCTGAGGCAATGGGGCTCCTAGGCTCTTGTAAGCGCAATGTTCTTCTCACGGAGCCTTGAAACAGTGGGAAGTGCCGCTGCTTTTGCTGGCACTTTATCGTTGAGGAAAAATGCTTCGAGGTAAATTAATTTTCCCAAGGCTCCACAGTAATGGCTGAGATGTCTTCAGGGTCCCTGTTCCTAACCAGTGGCATCAAGGAGTTTGGATCTTTATACGGGGCCATCTTGCCGGGCATGCCAATACCTGGAGCTCAATACGTGTGTGTGTGTGTGTGTGTGTGTGTGTGTGTGGTGTGTAATGTAGATCCTGAGTGAGGTTGGGTGTGTGCCTACCACTGCAACCAGAGGTGTGTGTCACAGGCCTAGTCCTGGCAGAACAAAGCTCGTCTTCTCCGCAGGACAGGGTGAGGCCCAGGGCCGCCTTGTCTGCAACATCTTTGGAGATGCAGGAAGGAAGGCTTGGTTTCCTAGAGCTGGACAGAGGCGGGAAGGGAGAGAGTGGGACATTTGGAGTTGAGCACGAAGAGGTCGCATGCAGAGGGCCCATGGGTGATTCACTCTTGCTGGTGTCCTCCCCCTGCAGGTTGGTGCACCATGTCGGTCAGTGTTCACGAGACCCGCAAATCTCGGGGCAGCACAGGCTCCATGAACATCTCGCTCTTCCATAAGGCCTCGCACCCTGACTGTGTGCTGGCCCACCTCAACACTCTGCGTAAGCACCGCATGTTCACGGATGTCACGCTCTGGGCCGGTGACCGAGCCTTTCCCTGCCACCGTGCTGTGCTGGCTGCCTCCAGTCGATACTTCGAGGCCATGTTCAGCCATGGCCTGCGGGAAAGCCGGGATGATACGGTCAACTTCCAGGACAACCTGCACCCCGAGGTGCTGGAACTGCTGCTGGACTTCGCCTACTCCTCCCGCATCGTCATCAACGAGGAGAACGCAGAGTCGCTGCTGGAGGCCGGTGACATGCTGCAGTTCCACGATGTCCGGGATGCAGCCGCCGAGTTCCTCGAGAAGAACCTTTCCCCCGCTAACTGCCTGGGCATGATGCTGCTGTCCGACGCCCACCAGTGCCGGCGGCTCTATGAGTTCTCCTGCCGCATGTGCCTGGTGCACTTTGAGACGGTGCGGCAGAGCGAGGACTTCAACAGTCTGTCTAAGGACACGCTGCTGGACCTCGTCTCCAGTGACGAGCTGGAGACCGAGGATGAGCGTGTGGTCTTCGAGGCCATCCTGCAGTGGGTGAAGCATGACCCCGAGCAGAGGAAGGCTCACTTGCCACTGCTCCTGCGTAGTGTGCGCCTGGCCCTGCTGCCCTCGGACTGCCTGATGGAGGCCGTATCAGGGGAGGCCCTCCTCATGGGGGACGAACACACCAAACTCATCATAGACGAGGCCTTCCGTTGCAAGACCAAGATCTTGCAGAATGACGGGGTGGTCACCAGTCCCTTTGCCCGGCCACGAAAGGCGGGTCACACACTGCTCATCCTGGGAGGCCAGACCTTCATGTGTGACAAGATCTACCAAGTGGACCACAAAGCCAAGGAGATTATCCCCAAGGCGGATCTGCCAAGCCCCCGGAAAGAGTTCAGCGCCTCAGCGATTGGTTGCAAGGTCTATGTGACGGGAGGCAGGGGCTCTGAGAATGGGGTCTCTAAGGATGTCTGGGTGTATGACACTGTCCACGAGGAGTGGTCCAAGGCGGCCCCCATGTTGATCGCCCGCTTTGGCCATGGCTCAGCTGAGCTGGAGAACTGTCTCTACGTGGTCGGGGGACACACATCTCTAGCGGGTATTTTCCCTGCCTCCCCTTCTGTCTCCCTGAAGCAAGTAGAGAAATACGACCCTGTGGCTAATAAGTGGACCATGGTGGCCCCGATGCGAGATGGTGTCAGTAACGCTGCTGTGGTGAGCGCCAAGCTGAAGCTCTTTGTGTTCGGAGGGACCAGCATCCACCGGGACATGGTGTCCAAAGTTCAGTGTTTTGATCCCTCAGAGAACCGGTGGACCATCAAGGCAGAGTGTCCCCAGCCGTGGCGATACACAGCTGCTGCTGTCCTGGGCAGCCAGATCTTCATCATGGGGGGTGATACAGAGTACACGGCGGCCTCAGCCTACCGCTTCGACTGCGAGACGAACCAGTGGACACGGATTGGGGACATGACCGCCAAGCGCATGTCCTGCCACGCCCTGGCCTCGGGCAACAAGCTGTATGTGGTGGGAGGCTACTTCGGGACGCAGAGATGTAAGACCCTGGACTGCTACGACCCCACTTCGGACACATGGAACTGCATCACCACCGTGCCCTACTCTCTCATCCCCACGGCCTTCGTCAGTACCTGGAAGCATCTGCCCGCATGAGAGGCACCTTTGGAGCCCAGCCAGGTGAGGAGGGCACAGGAACCCCTCTGGCTTGTCTGGGTAATGGTTGCCACACCTCCCCGGGAAGGTCTGATGAGCAGCAGAATGATGGGATTTAGGACTAGACAACCTGTTCGTATCCTACGTCTTCTGGCACACTTACGGGCTTGCCAGCAGGAGGGGAGTATCTGCCTCCTGTGTGAGGTAAAGGGGTGAAGGCAGCCCTTGTGATTCTCGGAGCAGGTCTTAACCACAGAACAGGTGCCTGTGAGCCCCGTTGCTGTTCTCAGTCCCATGAGTGCGAGAAGCCGGAGGAAAACAAGAGCCCGGCTGGATGGGAGCCAAGCAACTCATCGGGTGCTCCTTAGGGTGCCTGGGCAGGGGGAAGAAGACTCCCAGAGACAGGTCTGGGGCAGCAGAGAGCCTGGGGGCAGGAGGGACTGGCAGGGGGCCGTCTGCCCTTGTGCTGCCAATTGCAGGCAGGAGGAGGGTGCTAGGCAAGCCTGCTAGGGTGTTCTTGGGAGGGGCTGTCATGGCTGGCTTGTTGGAGGTGGAGTCAGGTTCTAGAAACGTCAGCTTGTTACTAGCCTCAGCTTGTTACTAGCCATTGCTTCAGTTCATAGGGGGAGATGAACTCCCATGGGCTGAGATGGTGTGGGGCTGCTGGTCTATTGAAAGCAAGAAAAAGAGGCCTTGGAAGAGGAACCTCCCATCTTTCACTCAGCTGGCCTCTTGTCTTGTGTTCCTGTGGCATTATTAAGGGACCCAGTCAGGAAGTGACCTGAACATCAGTGAACCTGTGGGTACTATGGCACAGGGAAATTGCTCCTGAGCTGGGCTTGCTTGTGGACTGAGTTCTTGCTAAGTCGGGTCCTGCTGAACCTCCAAGGCTCTTAAAGGACCCCCCCCCCTCGCCCCAGATCTGTAAGCATGGAGCAGCTGGCTCCTGAGAGCAGTTGGAACAGGACTAGGTTCTCTTTAAGACTTTTGGGCTTGCTTTTTTTTTTAATCTGCTCCCTTACTCTGGGGGAGGAGTGTGACTCTGGCGAGCGGCTGGGTCCCAGGGGAGCAAGCTTCCAAGGGCTATTGGCATTCCAGTACTAATTGTTTATTCCTGCCACTGGTGACTTGGGAGTGCAGCGTCACCTGTGGGGGGGGGGTGGAGTCACCTGTGGGGGGTGGAGTCACCTGTGGGGGGTGTAGTAAGGAGGCTACTTATTCGTCCTGGCTGCTCAGCCCTGAAATAATCACACAGAAACTGTGTTATTTAAATCACTGCTTTGGCCCATTACCTCTAGCTTCTTATTGGCTAACTCTTCCATCTTAATTTATCCCATTTCTAGTACTCTATGTATCGCCACGTGGTTGTGGCTTACCGGCTAAAGTTTCCAGCGTCTGTCTCAGGCAGCAGATCCATGGCTTCTCTCCAACTTTACCCTCCTCCTCCCAGCATACAGCCTAGCTTTTCCCACCTAGTTCTGTTCTGCCTTTGCCATAGGCTCAAAGCTATTCATTAATCAATAAAAGCAACACATAGACAGAAGGACCTCCCACACCAGGGTGGAGTCACCCATGGGGCGGAGTCACCTCTGGGGTAGAGTCAGTCACCTGTGGGGGTGGGGGGTGGAGTCACCTGTAGGACACAGGTGTCTCAAGCCCTGTGTCCCTATTTGCCTCTGGAGCCCGAACCCCCTTCTTCCTCAGGAAGTGGGCAGGTGCCTTACCCTCCCCCACAGAGGCTCTCCCCCATCACTGTCCTGTGGGGGGAAGGCAAGGGCGGGGCGGGGGGGAGGTAACTGGGCCGAACCTGGTCAAGCACATGTTGTCAGGAGCTGCTCTCCTCTAGATGTCTTGCCACCAATGCAGTTGGCTTGACCCCGGGCAGGCTTGGTGAGAGTCTCAGCCCGCTCATCTGGGAAGATGGGCTAGAAACTGTCCCCCACAGTTTTCAGATGCTGAGAGCTGTGAGGGCCTCTTACGTTCCTGGTCCATCCCTGCAGTTGTCATTCCTGTGATTAGGACAGCTGAGTGTGTCCTGAGTCCTGACTCCTGGACTAGCTTTTGTCACTAGCCTGCTTCAGACCATGAAGGGGGCACGGAGAAGGTAATTGTATTTACCCAGTCAGCCCCAGACTCAGGTAGGAAGCCACACCCTCTCCCCAGCAAGCGTCCCCAGGGCCTCAGCCTCCCTGAGCATCTGCTGGGGGTTCAGGACGGCTCCTAGACGTCGGCTTTCACTTCCATAGACACCATAGCAGTCTGGCCACAGCAGAGCAGTCGCTCCTCCATCTGGACGACCCTTCTTGGCGACCTCTTTCCCCAAGACTGACCCTGAAGTGTTCTGACTCTGCAGGCCCCTCCTCCTGTCAGCCTGTTTACACAGGTCATAGTCTCTGGGTTCTCTTCAAAGAGGAGATCCACAGCACATCAGCAGGGCAAGATGCTGATAATGCAGGGCATGCCTGGCACTGCCTGGGTCCTGGGAGCCCTCTACACCCCTCAGTCCCAGTGACCATGGCACTAACCAATACGCTGCCCTGGGATGCCCAGCCTGGGCTATGACCCGTTCTGCTGCCCATTCTCGTCTGCTAGGTAGCCAGTAGGAAGGTCCTGGCAAGGGTCACCATCTCTGATCCCTGCAAGCTCCACTTGTGCCTAGTTTCTGTAGATCTACTCTGCCATCCTTACAGGCTCCAAGGTAGTTCCAGGGGTCACCGCAGCAGTCCCCTGAAACCCCTGCTCAGTACCCCTGTGGCTCCCTGTTGCTCCCATGCCTGGTTTCTCCATCCCAGGCGCCCACTTCAAGTCTTGATGGGAGCCCTGCTCAGGATGTCTCCCTTTGCCTTTTTCTCAAAGCTACTTAAGTGAGTACGGCCCAGCCTCCCATGGTCTTCCTCCAACCTCTCACTGCTGCAGACAGTAGTAATAATACTACTACAAAGAAAACCCAGAGTGGGACAAGGGCTTCCTCCAGCTTCTGTGGATAGGTCTAGCTGGCTTGAGAGTACTTTGCAATGTCCTTTATGAAACGGTCACTTGTGCCTGCGTGAGAGCTGAGAATGAAAAACAGTAGCACTGTTAGCACAGGCAGACAGTACTCTAGTCACCTGCAGGATGGGGTTATGTCAAGGCCTGCACTGCACAGGAGTAAGACACTGACTTCAAGGCCACGGACTATTGATTGTATTTCACAGATGAGAAAACCAAGCTACAAAGAAGAAATGGACAGATTTAGGGGCAGAGACTAAGACCTTGGGGTGAGCCAAAGGACAACCACGCTTCTGCAGCCATCACAGGAACCACAGAGGGTGGCTTTCACCATCCTTTGCTCATAGTTAGGGACCCTCACCCTGGATTTTTTTTTTTTTAATTTAAAGGTTTAGTAATTTCTTACATGCAGTGTTCTGTCTGCATGCATGCCTACTGGCCAGAGAAGAGCACCAAATTTCATTACAGATGGTTGTGAGCCACCATGTGGTTGCTGGGAACTGAACTCAGGACGTCTGGAAGAGCAGCCAGTGCTCTTCACCTCTGAGGCATCTCTCCAGTCCCATCCTCACCTTGGTTTTGAAGGATACATTTCAGCAAATAGGGTGCCGGGGTGGGCCCTGGCGTTCACGTTGCCTCTCTCTGTGGCACTCCCCTGCCAGCTAGGCCTGACTTCCAAAGCTGGTCGGAAGCCTCGGTCCTTGCTCAATCCTTGCTTTGTGGTAATATTGAGGCAGGAGAAAGTGGGTCTGCGCCACTGGGGTGTTCAGATTGATCATCTCAGAGCATCTTCGGACCCTACAGTAGGAAAAGCAGCAGCCTCCCTGCCCTGCGAGTGTCAGAAGATGGCAGGATTCCTGTGACTCAGCACCAGCCCGCCTGTAGGAACCATAGCAATGCCAGGCGCACTTGTGGAGAAGGTCCACAGGGCCGCCGCGCTGGCATGTGATTTTGTAAACATATGGAACTAAAGAAAAGTTCCTTGTCTTGGGGTCTCACACCCGCACAGCTCACACCGGTGTACAGGCTACACAGTTCTAAGCCTAAACTGCCAAGTTTACTGACTGGATTTGCTTCCTGCAGTGCCCGAGTGAGGACACAGCTCAGCACAGCGCCCGTGAGTTCACAAGCTCCTCCAGCCATTCAGAGATGGGGCAGTCTATTCCCCCTTCACAGTCTATTCTTACAGCACCTAGCTCTGGTCCATCTAGCCCTGGCCTCCGCTGGAACCACATGAGCTTCTGGGATGCCTGGGAATGGGACCTGTGGCTTCCCTCTTCTCTCTCGCTGCCTTAGGTGCCTCACTCTCATGTCCCAGCCCTGCTGTGCCTCACAGTGGGTCCCAACGTGATCAGCTCAGGAGCCATAGTCCGGTCACCAGCCTTTCCAAGACTGAGATGCTCAGTGACATCCTACTTAGGACTGGCCTAGGGTTTTGCCGCTGTAGCAGTGATCACACCAATAATAAATCAGTGTTTCCTTCTTGCTTCAGGAACATTCTCTATGAAGCCTGCAGCAAGGGGTCTGGTTCCTGGAGCCTTCTCAGCATCCTCATTTCCAGGGCAACCACTGATGCTCCAAGTGCCTGAGGATGTGCAGCAGGGGATATGAGCTTCCTGGCCATAAGGCAGACCTTCCTCGTTCACCACGGCATCCCCCCAGCCTGTCTTGTGACCTGGCAACTAGAAGCTGAAATGAATTTTTGTTTAGGTCACAACAGAGCCTGCCTCTTGTCCACAGCCAGTCCCCTGCCCTTCATCACAGACTTCCCGCCTCCTGTGCCTGACTCACTGGCTCACTTCTGTTTACATTCTTAAAGGACCACGTTTTCTCTCAGGACCACCGTGTTCCTTCTGATCCCCCTCTCCAGCCAACTGCTGTCTCCCTATCACGTCTCCTCCCTAGACTCCACACCAGAATAAAATAAAGGTCCTGATGTTAACTCAGTGTTGGAAGTCCCTTTTTCGCTCTAGCACTTCCCAGTGCACCACGCAATTGTTTGTATAACTGCAGTTTCTCCAGGGAAGGTGATGCCTAGGGACCGTACTGCGGCTGCTCCTGGGTCTGTGTGAGGGAGGGATCAGTGTGACGTAAGTGTGTGGCTCCTGCTGGGTGGCAGAGGTGGCTCTGGTTCCTCAACTGTGGAGGCTGCACTGGACACACAACAGAACCTTGTCCTGCTCGAGGGGACTAGGGTGTCAGGGCCTGAGTCCCAGCCCGGGGGCCTCTTGAGTCTGGCCAGGCTAAGACAGAGCAGTGTGACCGTTCATCTTCTCCCTGTGTTTCATCCACAGGCTGCGGGTTCAGCACCAGCTCCGGGCAGCAGCAGTTCAGGCTCTGCGCTTTAGGCAGCAGAGCGAAGATCTCCGGCGACCCCTGTGCTCGGCCCCCTGCACTGCCAGCAGCTTGTGTGGAGAGAAGCGTCCAGAGGCATGGGCTGTCACCAGGAACTCTAGGGCTGGGGGATGACATTCACTCAAGGTCTTGAGGTCACCTCTGCCAGCCAGGCCTGGCAAGGGCTGGCAGGGGGACAGCAGGGGTCCCTTGACTCCAGCAGCACAGCCTTTGACTGCAGGGCTGCCTGTGGGGGTGGCAGTGTTGCTCTACAGTGTCCTGGACATCAGGGAGCCGAGTGCAGCTGAGGACCTTTTATAAGGGACAGAAACCCACAGGGCAGCCCAGCCTTGGAAGTTCCCACAGGCATCACCAGCAGATGGCACCAGACTCCTGATTCTGTGTGCCCACTGCCAAGCACTGGCCCATGCCCCTAAGGGGTGAGTTCCGGGAAGCTGCCATGGAGGTAGGACAGATGCTGGTGACCCGTCAGACACTGCTGAGGGTCCCCTAGCTGGACTCTAGGCCCCAGGGAGCTGGTGAGACCTGCTGTCTGCCCTCCTTAGAACCACAGAAGAGCAGTGTGTCATACCCGCCCATAGTATTGGGCTCATTTTCTGGAGACCCCCCTGCCCCTGAGATAGGGCAGTCATGAGCCAGTGTGGGCAGAGGGACCCCACGGTCACTGCACAGAGATTGAATTTCTGTCATTGTGGGGTCTAGTGACAAGGCTCCCGTCACACCTGCTGTTCTCTCCTCCTCGGCACCAGCTGGCAGCCTGCATCCTTCCTGTTTGTTCCTTGAGCTCAGTTAGAAGGATCCGAAGAAACTTCCCGAATGTGTTCCTCAAGGATTCCTCTCCCGTATCCCCTGCAGTAGGTTTGCAGAGATGCCTTCTGATGCCACTGTTGACTTCAGTCTCCTCCCTTGTTTGGCTAGTCCAGTCTAGGGGGGGCAGGCACTCCTGGGTCTGGCATAGGATAGGGGTGGGCAGGGTGCCTAGCCAGTGGCTTCCCAGGCCATTGCTGTATCAGGATGGAGCATCCAGAGTGGGCTCTGCCATTGACAGAGGTGGAGCCAAGGTACAGACCAGTGTGGTCAGTGCTCAGGGTCCTCACAGCTCAGCCTGGCATGGGTGCCGTGAGTGCCCACTAGGGTGTGGGACTTTTGGGCTGGGCTCTCCAGGAACGTGCTCTGGGAAAGGGCCCAAAATGCACTTCCTGATGTGACTTAGGCTCAGACTGGTTCTCATCCGAGGTCCATCTTGCTTTCCACGCCACACAGAGTCCTCGATGCTGGAGACTTGCAGGGTCGTGGCCTGTGGACTACGCCATCGGGACTAATCACTCTGCACAGCAGAGTCTGAGTCTGAGCACGGGTGTTGCTTTTATTATTAGTTTTCTAACTTAATAAAAGTGAGGAAGTTCCTGATCTTCCTTGGGTTCTGACGCTGCTCTGACTTTGTGAGTTTTATGGCACATTTGCCGAGCTGGGGAGATGGAAGACGGCCTAGCATGTCTGATAGCATGTCTGACTGCTCAGTTTCCCCTGAGCCCCAAAGCGTAAATAAAAATCAAACTATGCCCCCCGAGGAGGACACAGGGTTCCCCAGCTGGCTAGAGAGAGCCAGGGTGCCAAGTGTTAGGGATGCCTGTTCCTTGTCTAGCTGGAGAGACAAGGGCTGCCTGAGGGACTGGGTGTGTCCTAGCGTAGTGACCTTAGCCTAGTGCGGTGTTCCCTGTACTGGTCTCCAGCCAGACACTAACCAATCCTTCCTCCGTCTAGACTAGGAAGGAACAGTGTCCACAGTCTTGAAGCGAGGGCGGTACCAGGGACCCTGTTAGCAGGTCTAGGAAAGACTATGGCTTCCAGTTTCCCAGCATCTCCTACCCCCTCCCCCGCCCTGCGCTACCCCTGCTGCTCTCAGCGCCAGGCCCGCTTCGCTGGGATTTCCCAGCAGCCAGCGCGCACTACTGCCCCAGCTCTGCTAGAGCGTCCCCAGCCGGCTGGCACTCCTCAAGGTGGATACCTGGAGGCTGAGGCAGGTGACAAGGCCACCCCCAAGTTTCACCCCATGTACCCCGCATCGGAAGCTTGCTGGGAGCCCGTGCTATCCTGTGCAGAGTGTGATAGGGTTCTCCAGACCAGGGGGCCCATTTCCAAGATCTGGAAATGGTGGCTCAACAGGGGTGCTAGGGTGAACCCGAGCTGTGAGCCCCTCTCCAAGGGTCCAGAGGAGGGGCAGGAAGAGAGTTGTTGCCTTCGTGTATGGATCCGTTCTTAGTCTTTACTTATCTGGCTGCCAGGTGCTCAGCTAAGCCAGAACTGAGTGGCCTACTTTGTTTAAAAGAAAGAAAATGCAAGCAGGAGGTGGCATCCTCTTGTCCTTGTAATCCCATCCGAGGGCATAGCAGGCTCCTGCAATGGTTCCCCTCACCACGCAGACCACCCTTGCCAGGCTTTTTGGCGCCCTTCTCACCACAGCACGTGAGTATGATTTTCCAGTATTCACACACTGGCGCCAGAGCGGCCCGACAAGCTGTGTGGCCCCCGAAAAGGCAGTTTAGCTTTCTGAACCACAGTGAGTACACCCCGGAAGTTATCAGTGGCTTTGAGGAGAACTGAGTAAGTCAAGACATACCTGGGATGGGTGTGGTTGCCCAATCCTGTAATCCTGGCACCTAGGGAGCTGAGGCAAGAGAATCAGAGGATTGACAGTTCTAGACCAGCCTGGACGACAGTGGAGTGACTGCCTTGCGGATGAAGAAACACAACCACTGACTCAGGACATGCAAAGCCCCACCGGCAGGGCCTGGTGCTTGGAAAGTGTGTTCCGATTGTGAGTCATCCTTGTTATCCTTGTGATGCTTTGGCCAAATACAGGGTCCCTATCAGAGCCTCCTGGTGTGTGCCCACAGGGTGGACTCCTATTTCTGGTTCTGTGCATCAGGGTTTAAGGAGGGTGATCACGGACATCCTTGCTCAAGTCCCTCTGCACTTTGTTGCAATATTTTGACTTCTTTAAACCCCAGTGGGAACTTGGGGTCAAAGTTCGCTGTAGTGTAACAGGAGAGACAGTGTGAGGGATGAGAGCGCAAGGTCTTCACCAAGGAGGCTAGCCCAAGACCTGTCAAAATAACGGCTTCCCTCTTGTTGCTGTTGTCTACAGCAACACTAAGGAAACATGGGAAACATGGATCTCTGGCTGGGGCGATGGCTTGGTGGGTAAAATGAGTATATCAGTTCGGATTCCAGCAGCCACGTCAATTCAGGGCACGGGGGCACATATCTATGACCTACAAGACAAGTCGATGCCGGGAGCTGGAGGTCAGTCAACCTGGACAAATGGTTGAGTTCCAGTTTCGGTGAGAGACCCCGTGTGAAGAGAACGAATGTGGAGAGTAAAGGAAGAAAAGACCTATGGCTGACCTCTGACCTCCACCCATCTGTACACCTGAATGCACGCATGCACGCACACACACACACACACACACACACACACACACACTGTTCTTCGTGAGTCTCACGAGCCAGCATTTGCTTCCACTGTCTCCAAAAAGGGAAGAATAAAGAATCAGGACTGCCTGTAACCACGTACAAAGCTCTCATATTCCACAGACCTGGTGTGTTTTCCACTGTCGGAGCCACATTGGATGATCTACCCTTTGGAGAACAATTTAGCCCTATGAAAACTACACAGAACACAAGTGCAGCCTCAGACGCTGCTCAGGATTCAATTCTGCTTGTCCTTTTAGAGTTTACCATGCAGCGTCTCCCTCTGCTTGCGCCTTAGATTGCAGTGAGGAGCTTTGAAGAACATTAAAGCTGAAGCCCCTACCTTAGCACACCTGCTTCAGTGCGTCTGCGATGGGACCCAGTAACAGACATTTTATTTCCTTCCCAGAAGCAGAATTGTTCTTTAATCAGGACAACTGAAGGGCCATAGCCTCTCTGAGGGAAGGGAGGCTGGACACATGGTGCTGGGCCTTGGGGTTTTACAAGGCAGAAAAGGGATGAAGACTTCATTTGTAGATCAGTCTCAAAGCCCTAGGTCCCAACAGAGGGCAGCATCCTGGTTCCTGACAGCACACTGGTGTTATCAGTGAAGTTAATGTTCCTGCCCAGAGTTTCTCAATCTACCTGAGACTCTTAGGTCATTAGCCCTTCAGGTCCCAGAGACAGATAAAAAAAGAAGAGAGGCAAAATATTCTCTCATTGGCTACTTCCTGGCAGAGACGATAAAGGGACATAGGCTCTGTCCCCAGAATCTAAGAGAGGATTGTTCTGTTTGACATTATGGAGCAGGAGGAGAGTTTTAACCCGATCAACTGTGGTGGATCATGTGACTGCCATCAGGTGATCCTAGAGAGACATCTGAAAGCTAATTGTTGAGGGCTGAAAATGGGTGGTTACAGAGTGAACCTGAGAGATTGACTAGGAAGGGGGAGGAGTAGAATCAGGAGCCAGAGAGAGGAGGTGGGTGACCAGAGATGGAGGCCCCATAGAAGACAGAGGGAGGATTCGTATTGCATCTCAGAGGACTGTGGGTATCTGGCAGACGGAGTCAGTCAGAATGGGAAGGACGTCAGGAGAGGTGGTAAACCGGAAGGAGCAACAGCTTGAACTTCTGGATCTGGGAAGAATGGAGGAAGGGAAGAGGCTGGGAAAAGCACAGCCGGCTCAGGAGGTCACTGTGAGTGAAGGACCCGGGAAGGAGTGGATCACTGTGTGAAGATGGATCTCGAGAGGGAGAGGATCCATAGGGATGAGGGGCAGGGCAGACCAGGAGCACCGGGCCATGGACCAGAGCCCTGTAGCAGGATAAGGTGACTGTAACCGGGGGCCGTTTGCTGCATCAAACACCTGCATAAGGAGCAAAAGCCTGGAAGTCTGTGAGAGAAGTCAGGTGAGCCAGCGTCTAACTGACAGTTTGAGAGAGAAGAGGGATCCCATTGAGTCCCTTTTCCAGGCTTGTCTAGGGAAGCTCTGAGAACACCACTTGGACATCCTAAATCATTTCCCAAACCCGTGAGTCTGATGACCCCGCATGTGCTGCCTCCTTTAATCGGGGAGTGTGGATGCTTAGGGTGCAGGAAGGCACATTCTGTCCGTGAGAAGAGCTCCTCCAGAGAGAGATGGCGTTCATAGTCAAGTGCAGCCTTGTGCATGGAACAGGGATGACGGACACTGTGCCCATGGTGCTGTGGGGCCCCTGAAGGTCTTGTGTCTTCCTCATGGGTCATGAAATCTTGTCTCCATGAGTCTTAAGGAGACAAGCAGAAGATCTGCCTCTGACCTCAGAGGAAATGAAGCCCTTTCATCTGTGCACACACACACTTTGGTAGCGGTTTCCCAACAGGGCCAGCTCCGAGAATACAGGTCTCATCACAGAATAGCAATGCTTGCAAAGAGAGAGCCCAGTAAACCAGAGACACGTGACCTAACAAACCTGGGAGGAAGCTGGAGGCCTGCGTCTCTTACACCTGCAGATGTGGGTTGCTGGTCCATGGTTACCGTCTAAGTAACCGACAGCAGCCTGGAGATCATGGGGCCATGGTGTGGCCATCTGCTTTTAAAGACAAAGTCTCAGGGATATGTAGGCACCCATGGTACCCAACGTCTCTGCAGAAAGACAACATTTGGGGCCATGCGGTAAAATACAGAAGACAGAGGACAGAATGTGATGCCCAGAGACCTTCAGTCTCCTCCTCACTCCTCCTGGGGGAACTGTAGCTCTGGGCAGGATGCTCAGCTGCTACCACACACTGTGCCATATCTGATAGAAGGAGATGTGGGGATGCTTGAAAACCCCCGGGGGATGCATGAGTGCAAGGTCAAGGAGTCACAAGGGAAACCAGGGGCTGAAGAGCCACGTGCCTTACCCAGGCAGCATCCTCATCCCCCTGTTCTCATCAGCGGTTTGCACAGGACCTCAGGATGCTGAGCACCACCATGAGTGACAGAAAATATCCATCCAGCCCTTCCTTAGAGCTGTACTGTGTTCACACTGTGACCTCATCAGCCTGGCTACCCCCAAGGCACGGGGTTCTCTAAAGGAGTAACAACAGATTAGCTCTGAAGTCTCCCCAATCTTAACTGCCTCTGACTCTGTGCGTAGTTAATCATTGGTTTGTCTATTTATTTGAGATGGGGCCATCTATGCTGTACAAGCAGGTCTTAGGCCCCCTAGGTTAAAGGGATCCGAGTAGCTGAGACACCTGGTATATGCTCCACATCTGGATTTGACTTTCCTCTTAGCCCTTCAGCTTTGAAAAGGCCATAGGGTATGTACCGGCTGTTCCAGTACCCATGCTAACTACCATGATCTCTATGATATGCAGGATATTGGGAAGTGGGTCTTAACAGAAGAGTGCTTGGGAACCTCTGTGCTGCTGAGGGCTGAGGAACAATGGGGTATCTGGAGGAACTCCTAGGGATGAGGCAGCCCCTGGGTCCACACTCCTATCCCTTGTCCTGCCCCCCAACATCAACAAACAGGCAGATCCCCTGTCTGTCCCAAGCTACCTGATGTTTGAGGGTAGGAGACCGTCTAGCAGAGACAATGATGGCTCAAAAGAGTAGAAAACACATGCGTTCCCCCTCACAAACTTAAAATGAAGAGAACACTTGTTTCTTTTCTAATCCAATGAAACTCAGTATGGCACAAGGTTCTCAGACCCAAAGCTGTCTAAGGAGGCAGCCCCCGACTCTGAGGCGGAACGGCACGTCTGATCTGGGGTGGCAGAGACGGAAAAGATTAACCACAGCGGTGGAAGCAGCTGGGAGTGCAGCTGTCACCCCGCGGAAAGCGCAGTTTGTTGAAAGCTGCTCCAACTGTCTGCAGAGCCTGGGGCGCTGAGTGCAGCCACACCCAGGGAAGGCCCGAGTTAGGAGTGATGCGATGCTGCCCTCTAGAGGCCAGTCCTGAACTGTCACGGTACTAAAGACGATGTCTGTTTCATGGTCTGGTGCATTGTGGAAAAGACAGGAGTTTCAGAGCCTGTCCCTGATTTGGGGTTCAAACAAGTACAGAGAATCCCACCTAGGCAAAGTGTAACCCCCTCAGTTGGTCTCCCCAGACCATTTTCCTGCCTTTGATAAATGCAATGTGGTTCTATGAGAGAATTTTCTTGCTTTTAGCGAATGTGACTGAAATAGTTAAACACATGGAGATACCCCATTGTACTAAAAAGTATTACTTAAAAAATTGTGTATTTTGAATCAAGCAAGCTGGTCTGCTCCAATACCTCCAGGACTCAAGAAGCAGAGGCAAGAAGGTGGCCATGGCGAAAAGCTGGGGAGACATAGCAAAGCACCTTCAAAAAAGGAAAAAATTACATACAAGAAAAATTACCTGTATTATGCTACAAGAGACAACGTTAGCACCTAACCTGCAGAAAACAGCTCTTCAGACTCGGCAGTCTGAGTCAGCGCTTTCCGTCTGGCGAGCAAGCGTCAGCCTTTCTTCACAGCGCTCGCTTCCTGACTTAGTTTGAAAACAGAGCAGCAGATGAAAGGGGCACGCGTTTCATCCCAGACAGGGGCCGTCCAGCCGGACGTTCCCTGGTTCTCAGACACTAACAGCTTTTATGGCTGGTAACGTCCTTCCCGAAGCTTTGTACCTGGAGCAAAGGGGCTCAGGGTGTTCTGGGCTTTAGCGAAACGTGATGGTTGTGTCCTGTGACCTCACCCAGTCCACTGGCCTTTCCAGGTGGGTCTAGAGAAACCTTAAACCCTTGCTCAACTCAAACCATCCCGGGATCTCACGAGCCACGCCCGTGCTTAGTGGGACTACCTACCTCTGCCACCAGATTCAGATATAAATAATAGACCAGTATTTTTAAATCATTACCATTAAAATCCCATTTTACAAACAAGCAGTCCTTTAAAATGTCTTGTGGGTTTATCCACAGTCAGAGTCTCAGAGATCACCCTTCTATGGTTGGACCACAGGCTCCTTGAGATTGACACTGTTGTCTTAGCCAGCAACCTCCACTTTATTTTTGGGACAGTATATGGTCATCAGGTATAGTGGCCTGTAGTTTCCTCTGGCTTTTTTTTTTTTTTTGGTTTTTCGAGACAGGGTCTCTCTGTAGCTTTGGTGCCCGTCCCGGAACTAGCTCTTGTAGACCAGGCTGGCCTTTTCCTCTGGTTTTTGATGTTGTATCTTTGTATCTTTACTGGTTTGGGTAGAAGTTCAGAAGTGTTTTGTTTTTTTTTTTTGTTTTTTGTTTTTTTTGTTTTTTTTGTTTTTTTCTGATTAGCTATAGATCTTTTTTTAAAAATCTGGTAGAATTCCATTATGGCTCTATCTGACCCTGGGATTTTTTTTTTTTTTTAAAGCTGGAAGGATTTCTAATACTATAGGAACCTCCTCATTTGTTATGGATTTGTATAGGTTGCTGACTTCTTGGTTTAATTTAGGTGGTTTGACTGAATCTAGAAATTCATACATTTTTTTTCCAGCTTAATGGAGCACAGGTTTTTAAAGTATTCCTTTATAATATTCTCTGTTGCAATGTTTCCTTTTTAATTCTGACTCTGTTAATTTGGGTCCTCTCTTTCTTTTGGTTAGTTGAACCAAGGGTCTATCAATTTCTTTATCTTCTCAGACAACCAGCTTTTAGATTAATTGATTCTTTGTTTTGTTTTTGTTGTTTCTATTTCATTGATTTCTTCTCTGATTTCTTTTTTTTTTTTAATTTTTATTTAGTGTCATCCACTGGGTTTGGATTTGATTTGTTCTTGTTTTTCCAAATTCTTGAATTGCATCAAGTCATTTTTTTTTTAATCTTTCTGAATTTTTGTTTTTTTGAGACAGGGTTTCTCTGTAGCTTTGGAGCCTATCCTGGAACTAGATCTTGTAGACCAGGCTGGTCTCAAACTCATAGAGATCCGCCTGCCTCTGCCTCTCGAGTGCTGGGATTAAAGGTGTGCGCCACCACCACCTGGCTAAGGCTACTATTAAATGTGTATTTGTGTAAAGCTTGGTCACTGTGTTAACTTTTGGCCGTGGTGTTTACATTCTCAGTGGTACTTTGTGTTGTAATACTCTTGACTTTTCTTTCAACAATGTCTCTGCTATGCTCATTTCTCCCTTCAGCCAGAAATACAGATACACAATTAAAACCTTGTTTCAATAGTCCCTCTCTATGAATTGAGCATCACATCTGATGAAAAAAAAGAAACAAAACGGAGGATGTGACTGCTCCTTGGAATGGTGGAGGAGACAGTTTACTGTAGATAAAAGGAAGGGCATAGCTAGAGGCAGGGACATCTGGGAGAGTCCAGAGTGACCATGACCCTGAGCTGGGCCATGGGAAGACAGGTGTTAGGAAAGAGCCTGGAGACTAGGAGACAAGAGGCCAGGAGGATAAAGGGGGAAAAAAAGGATAAAAAAGGGACTGGTGTAACCAATATAAGGAAGGGCAGCCCAGCCCCTGGGCTGGGGAGAAGTTTAGGGTAGTGGGCAGGGCATGCCAGCCAGAAGGACCCTGTAACAGGTAGGGACTGAGGAAGGCTGGGAGAACTTGCTGGCCAGGTCTGCTTTGATCTGTTAAACAGGCACCTTGGCCTTTTGCCTTGGGTTTGAGACCTAACAGCACCCACACTTCTGACATGGCCAATTGACACATTTCCCCTGAAAACATTTTCTTCTAGTAACCTCGGCATCCTATATATGGAGTATTTCAGTTCTGATGTTTATAGCAATTATTCCACCATACCTATGGAAATATGTCTGATAAAAAGTTACTTCGAGAGAGTAAATTATAGAGGTTAAGCCCTCTTATTTCTTTTTTTTTTTTTTTTTTTTTTTTTGGTTTTTCGAGACAGGGTTTCTCTGTGGCTTTGGAGCCTGTCCTGGAACTAGCTCTGTAGACCAGGCTGGTCTCGAACTCACAGAGATCCACCTGCCTCTGCCTCCCGAGTGCTGGGATTAAAGGCGTGCGCCACCACCGCCCGGCTTAAGCCCTCTTATTTCAATAACAGGAGTTAAACCTGGACTTCAGAATTCAAATATCTCTCTATAAGAAATATAAAAAGTTCAGATGACATTTGCCACATGGTTCTTGAACACTTTTGTGTTTTCGCTCCTAGTTTTTGAGGTTCTGTTTTTATAGAATTAATCAGAACACTTATTAAAGGAATGCATTTAGTTATTATATATTGAATTCAAAGAGATCTGCTTGCCTCTGCCTCCCTCGATGGTTGGGATTAAAGGTGTGTATCACCATGCCTGGCTTTAACTAAGTATTTTTTAACTCAAGCAACAACCTCAATAATTCTTTTTTTTTCCGGATATTATATTGGATTACCAAAAATAAGGTATATGACATTTTCAACCTAATGCAGTCAACCTGCTGTTCACTTTCATCTTTTTCTCCCTAACAACGGCGCCAAGATGAACACCATCTCACTCCTGAATACCTGAAGTGACTCAAGGGCTCCCCATCAAGCTGGCCTTGTTCTCCTCCCTTGACAAAACACTATCCCCTTATCGATTGTTATATTCCAAATCTCTCAATATACTAATATGACACTAATTCTTGCTTCTGAAAATATATCAGTTCTAAATGGGGCTGAGGGAGAGCTCAACCAAACCCAACTATGAAAAATCATGGCTTACTCATCTGTTGCTCACATGGGGTGAATAAACGCTCTTCTTCCATATGGTTCAACTATGACACTATGAAATTTCGTCATTTACACTTTCTTTACAGCCTCAGTATTTTATTTATTTATTTTTTTATTTTTTTTGATTTTTCAAGACAGGGTTTCTCCTTAGTTTTTGGTTCCTGTCCTGGAACTAGCTCTTGTAGACCAGGCTGACCTCGAACTCACAGAGATCCGCCTGCCTCTGCCTCCCGAATGCTGGGATTAAAGGCGTGCGCCACCACCGCCCGGCTCAGCCTCAGTATTTATCCCTCTGTCAATTCCTTTCTGTCTTGCCTTAGGGCTGCTATAGCTGTGATGAAACACCATAAGCAAAGCAACTCGGAGAGGAAAAGGTTGATTTGGCTTATGATTCCACATGGCAGTTCATTATCAAAGGAAGCCAGGACAAGAACCCAAGCAGGGCAGGAACCAGGAGGCAGGAGCTGATGATGCAGTGGCCATCCGGGGAGTGGCACTGCTTACTGGCTTGCTCCTCATGGCTTGTTCAGTCTCGTTTCTTATAGAACCCAGGACCTCCAGCCCAGGGATGGCACCACCCACAATGGGCTGGACCTTGTCACATAATCACTAATTAAAAAAATACCCTATAGGCTTGCCTGTGGTCCAATCTTATGGAGGCATTTTTGTAACATGAGGGCCTTCTTGTTGGGGTTTCTGTTCTGCCCAGTTCCCACAGCCGGTAAGGTCCCAAAGAAAACCACACAGAGGACTATATTAATGATAAACGGATTGGCCCATTAGCTCAGGCTTGTTATTTAAAACATAATTGAGAGAATATAGACAGTTCTCCTGCACCACATTTTCTCAATTGAGGCTTCCTCCTCTCTCTGATGACTCTAGTTTGTGTATATCAAGTTGATATAAAATTAGCTAGAACATATCTACTTCATCCTGTTCACAAGTATGAAATAAAAATTGCCGCATAATATTAACTATTAGTTCTTCTGTCATTAGGAGGTCTACTCCCGCTGTCAGTTTTTTTTCTTCCAAAAAGAGTAATTATTACGAACTATTAAAAAGCAATAGCAGGCCGGGCGGTGGTGGCACACGCCTTTAATCCCAGCACTTGGGAGGCGGAGGCAGGTGGATCTCTTTGAGTTCGAGACCAGCCTGAACTACAAGAGCTAGTTCCAGGACAGGCTCCAAAACCACAGAGAAACCCTGTCTCGAAAAACAAAAAAAAAAACAAAAAACAAAACAAAAAAACAAACAAACAAAAAAAAGCAATAGCACTATCAAGGTTGTCTCTATAGCTACAAGTCTATATAATAGCCATACTTATTCTATTCTATATACACTTAGTTTTACACCACCTTACTTACTGGTTTCCCATCAACTAACAGCATCAAAATAGTTAATCACCAAGAAAATATAAAAAAAACCCTAACTATTCCTAGCACTTTAACCCTCCCGCTCTCCCTGTAATTACCTCCCTTAACCAGAAGTTTAGGATATAATTAGTCCAAGAACCTTTAACGCCCTAAGCAAACTTTTAAGTTTAACTTCTGCTAGCTAAAGATTGCAAGACTTTATCTTACATCTACTGAATGCAAATCAATTGCTCCTGTTAAGTCAAATCCCCCTCTAGATTGATGGAGCTGACCCCATGAAATTACAGCTAACAACTAAATACCTAAATACCCTACACTGTCTGCAGTCTACTCTTGCCTGGGAGAAGGCGGTGGGAGAAGTCTTGGTAGAGTCTTTTTTTTTTTTTTTCTTCTACTCATTTGAATTTGCAGTTCAACTCGAACTTCACCTCAAGGCTTGCTAAGTAGACTAAACCTCTGTGTTTAGATTTTCAGTCTGGTGCTTGCCCAGCCATTTTGCCTATGCTCATAAATTGTTGATCAGAATTTCTTTATGTTCTTATTGTCTTATTGTCACCACTGCTGTGAAGACACAGTACGACCAAAGCAACTTGAGGGGGAAAGGGTTTATTTAGTTTGTGTTTTCGCATCACTCTTCATTGTCCAAGGAAGTCAGGATAGGAACTCAAGCAGGGTAGGAACCTGGAGGCAGGGGTTGAGCGGGGGAGAGGTTCTTTGAGCTCCAGTTCCTTTGCAGTCTCAGTACATAAAAGGTTAACCATCCGGGACATAAAGAAGCTCTTCCTCTTTTTTCCGCTTCCGGAAGGCTTGTGTGTTTTGCTGGTCTTCTAGTGAGAGGCTCTGCATCTGCTGGCTAGTCAGCTGCAAGAAATTGTCCATCAGGACCTTCTGCAGCTTCCACATCTTCCTCTGAAGCGTTAGGAAGACCTTCTTTCCAGAGGAATTCTTTGTTGGGGTGGGGGTTTCTTTTGTTCGGCTTATGGCTTCTAGGCTACAAAGATCTTGGGTGTATTTTTCAGGTGCTCTTGTGACCAGGTTGACTTCTAATTCACAGAGATCCGCCTGCCTCTGTCTCCTGAGTGCTGGGATTAAAGGCGTGCGCCACCACTCTCAGTTTGGCTTGCTTTCTTACAGAGCCCAGGACTGCTTGCCACAACTTAAAGGGCCCTTCCACATCAATTACTAATTATAATGCCCTACAGGCTTGCCTACAGTCTGATCTTATGGAGGCATTTTCCTCTCTCTCCCTCTCTCTCCCTCTCCCTCTCTCTCTCTCTCTCTCTCCTCTTCCTTCCTCCCTTCCTTCTTTCCTTCTTCCCTTCTTTTCTTTCCCCTCCTTTCCTCCCTCCCTTTCTTAAAGAGTGAGGCAATTTTTATTTTATATTATACCAACTTGCAGTTGAAAGGTAATGCAATATTTCAGAAACAGCACTGCGGTAAGCAGAATGTCCCAGTCACGAAGACCAGTTGATGACCTTTTCTCTTATTCTCTCCATAGCTTGGAAATATGTTGTATTTTGGCTTCACACTTCTATTGTTTGTCTTTGTTTTGTTCCTTGTGGACAACAGAAGCATATAAATCCACCTTATAGAGAGTCTTCAGCGGCTTAATTTATTAATGTGAATTTGCTTCTGAAAGACTTCTTCTCAGACTGTCTGATTTATTGTTTTAATTTTGACTTGCCACCGCCTAAGTCTCTGTGACACTATTATCCCAGGTTTAAAAAAAAGAAGAACTTACTGGACTGTCTCCTTGTTTATTGGATCTTGGGTTTTTCTTTTATTTTTGGGTCCTCATTTTCTTCTGATTAACTAGTTTCTTTCACAGAAATTACTTTCTTTTTTTTTTAATTTATTTTTTTCTCATATAAAACATCCTCATGGCAATTTCCCCTCCCTCCTCTCTTTCGAGCATACATGGAGGCAGAATGTTGTATACATAATAAATAAATAAAATCTTAAAAAAAATTGGTATTATGTTTTCTGGAAACTGATTGAACTCTCACAATTGGGCCTCAAGGAGTGGGCTCTAAGTCAAATCAGACATTGGTCGGTTACTCCCACGAGTTCTGTGCCTTCATGACCTTAGCATATTTTGCAGGGAGGATAGATTGTAGGTCAAAGGGTTTTGTGGTTGGGTTGGTGTTTATGTTTCTTTTTGGGTAGTCTGAAGAGTACCTTTCCAAGTCATAGACACCAGAACAAGGGTTGAAGCTTCTGTGTGGGCACCAGTTCATCCATGTTCAATAAGTTGTGTGGCTGTTGTCTTCAGCAATGGGGCTTTGCTGTCAGTTTGTGGAGAGAATCTTATTATCTTGGCAACAGCCTAGGTTGCTTGGTGATTTCTGTTGGACACTTTGGGCCAACAATTCAACTGGACGTAACCCAGTCCCTGACACTGGAAGACTCATTTGATGACAAGAGATGACCAGTAGGATTTCTGTCTTTTTCTTATTTTGGAAACATTACATATCATAACATATTATCACATATTATAACAAGTTTCCCCTGCATCTGGTTTCCATACCACCCCTCAAATATTCTTCAATTCTAGCTGTCTCTCCTCTCATTTCCCCATCCCATCTCCCTTCCCTTCCCCACATGATCCTCCTATTCTTGTCCCCTCCTACATACCCAGCCCACCCTTAAAATCTATTCTATTTCCCGCTGCCAGCTAGACCCATGTATCTCTCCTAGTCCCTTCTTCTATGCCTCATCTCTCTGGGTTTATGGACTAAAGCCTGGTCATCATTTATTTAATGACTTATATTCAGATATAAGTGAATAATACCATCTTTATCTTTCTGGTCTGGGTTACCTCGCTCAGGATGATATTTTTCTAGTTCCATCCATCCATTTGCCTGCAAATTTCATGATGTTATTTTTTTTTAAATAGCTGAGTAATACTCCATTGTGTAAATGTATCATATTTTGTTTATCTATTCTTGCATTGAGGGACATCTAGGTTGTCTCCAGTTTCTGGCTATTATGAATAGAGCAGCAATGAACATGATTGAACAATTACCCTTTTAATAGGAAGAAGCATCCTTTGGGTATATGCCCAAGAGTGGTATAGCTGGATCTTGAGGTAGATTGGTACACAATGTTCTGAGGAACTATCATATTGATTTTTATAATGTCTGTACAGATTTGCACTCCCACCAGCAATGGAGGAGTGTTCCCCTTGCTCCACATCCTTGCCAGCATGAGCTGTCACTTGTATTATTGATCTTAGTCATTCTGACCAGGTATAAGATGGAATCTCAAAGTAGTTTTGATTTGCAGTTCCCTGATGGCTAAGGATGTTGAACATTTCCTTAAGTGTTTCTCAGCCATTTGAGTTTTTTCTATTAAGAATTCTCTGTTTAGGGGAGAGCTGGCAGGCTGACCAATCCTGCAACTACCCAGACCCAGAACCAGGGTTAAGTGTTGGCCCACCCCCCAACATCTACCCCATCTGTGACCTGCTGGAGCACTGGTTGGTGGGGGGAGGTGCCCTGTGGTCCAGAGCTACAGAATCTCCATGACACAGGGCAACAATGGTGTGTCCAAGAAGAGTCCTAGTGAGGGCTCAGTGTCAACAGTGTAGCAGAGATAGGGGCCTTTAACCAAACCAATGATTCTTTGTGGTAAACGCCTGTATGTAAAGATACATGAATAAAGGGGGTTCACTGCATGACTCACTGTGTCACACCACAACTTCCACAACAATAAGATTTTCCCTTCTTCTTCTTCTTCTTCTTCTTCTTCTTCTTCTTCTTCTTCTTCTTCTTCTTCTTCTTCTTCTTCTTCTTCTTCTTCTTCTTCTTCTTCTTCTTTCTTCTTCTCCTTCTCCTTCCTTCCTTCCTTCCTTCCTTCCTTCCTTCCTTCCTTCCTTCCTTCCTTCCTTCCTTTCTCTTTTCCTTTTTTGGATATTTGTTTGTTTTTAATTTTATTCATTCATTCATTCATTTTATATGCAGCATTCTGCCTCCATGTATGCCCACACGCGAGGGGAGAGCACCAGACCTCATTACAGATGGTTGTGAACCACCATGTGGTTGCTGGGAATTGAACTCAGGACCTCTGGAAGATCAGCCAGTGCTCTTAACCACTGAGCCATCTCTCTAGCCCCCCTCTTTTCCTTTTTTATCTTAAATTTTATTTTGTTTTATTTTGGAGGGGGTTGTTCCAGGAGCAGAGGACGGATGTGAGGGAATGGGAGACGGGTGGGATCAGGTTGCATGATGTGAAAGACACGAAGAATAAATAAAAAAATAAAGTTAACGAAGCCGGGTGGTGGTGGCGCACGCCTTTAATTCCAGCACTTGGGAGGCAGAGGCAGGCAGATCTCTGTGAGTTCGAGGCCGGTCTGGTCTACAAGAGCTAGTTCCAGGACAGGAACCAAAAAAAACTACAGAGAAACCCTGTCTCGAAAAATCAAAAAAAAAGTTATAAAAAGAATTCTCTGTTTAGATATGTTCCTCATTTTTAAAATTTAATTATTTGGCTTTTCGATATCAAGCTTCTTGACTTCTTCATATATTTGAATATTAGCCCTGTATCAGATGTGGGGTAGGTAAACGTGTTTCCCCATTTTGCAGGCTGCTGCCTAGTCTGACTGATGGTGTCCTTTGCCACACAGAAGCATCTCGGGTTCATGATGTCCATTTATGATTTGTGATCTCAGTGCCTACGCTATCAGTGTTCTGTTCAGAAAGCCGTCTCCCATGCCAGTGTGCTCAAGGCTGTTTCTCACTTTCTCCTCTGTCAGGCTCAGTGTAACTGGTTTTATGTTGAGGTCTTTGATCCACTTGGACTTGAGCTTTGCGTTGGTGATAAGCATGGACCTATTTGTTTCTTCCACATACCCGTGTTGACATCCAGTGTGACCAGCACCATTTGGTGAAGATGCTGTCTCTGTCCCAGTGTGTATTTCTGGTTTCTTTACCAAGAATCGGTGTTTCTGATTTTTTTTTTTAAGATTTTTATTTATTATGTATATAGGTTTCTTCCTTCATGTATCCTGCAGTACAGGAGAGGACACCAGATCTTATTACGGATGGTTGTGAGCCACCATGTGGTTGCTGGGAATTGAACTCAGGACCTCTGGAAGAGCAGCCAGTGCTCTATTCCTCTGAGCCATCTCTCCAGCCACCAAGAATCGGGTCTCTATAAGAGTATGGGTTTATGTCTGAGTCTTCACTTTGATTCCATTGATCAATGTGCCCGTTTTTATGCCAATGCCATGTTATTATTATTATTATAGCTCTGTAGTACCTCCAGTAGTTATTTATTGCTCAGGATTGTTTTAGATGGCTTGGGTTTTTTGTTTTTCCATATGAAACTGAGTATTGTCCCTTCATGGTCTGTAGAGAATTGGGTTGGAATTTTGATTCTGTAGATTGACTTTGGTAGGATGGCCATTTTTACTATGTTGATCCTATTGATCCATGAACATGGGAGAAACTTCAATCTTCTGAAATCTCCTTCAATTTCCTTCCTCAAAGACTTGAGTTTTTTATTATACAAGCCTTTCACTTGCTTGGTTAGAGTTACACCAAGATATTTCATGTTATGTGAGGCTAGTGTTGTTTCTCTGATTTCTTTCTCAACCTGTTTGTTGTTTGTAAATAGGAGGGTTACTGATTTTTTTTTTTTGAGTAAATTTTGTATCCAGTCACTTCACTGAAGGTGTTTGTCAGCTGTAGGAGTTCCCCGGTAGAATTTCTTAGGCAGGGTGGTGGTGGCACATGCCTTTAATCCCAGCACTTGGGAGGCAGAGGCAGGCGGATCTCTGTGAGTTCGAGACCAGCCTGGTCTACAAGAGCTAGTTCCAGGACAGCCAGGACTGTTTCACAGAGAAACCCTGTCTCAAAAAACAAAACACAAAACAAAACAACCCCCCACCCCCAGAAGCTGCTCTCTTTCAGCTGTCCTACTGTTCTAGCTAAAACTTCTAGTGCTATATTGAGTAGGTGTGGAGAGAGTGGGCAGCTTTGTCTTGTTCCTGATTTTAGTGGAATTACTTTGAGTTTCCCTCCATTTTATTTGATGTTGGCTATGAGCTTGCTGTATATTGCTTTTATTATGATGAGGTATGTTCCTTGTATCCCTAATCTCTCCAGGACTTTTATCATGAAGGGATGTTGGATTTTATGCATCTAATAAGATAGATGATTATGTGTTTTTTTCTTTCACTTTGCTTATATAGTGGATTGCATTTATTGACTTTCGTATGCTGAGCCACCCCTGCGTCTCTGGAATGATGCCTACATGGCGGATGATCTTTTTGATGTGTTCTTGGATTCAGTTTGCAAGTATTTTATTGAGTTTTTTTTGAACCTATGTTCATAAGAGAAGTTGGTCTGTAATTATCTTTCCTTGTTGGGTCTTTGCAGTCATGGGTGTCCTTTATTATCATTTTGCTTAGCACTTTGGGAATATCTCTCAGCCTCCTCCAACCTCCCATCCTTCTACTCCTCCACCCCTAACCCCTTTCTTGAGGCAGGCTATCAAGTAGTCCAGACTGGCTTTGAATTTTCTATGTAACTGAGGATGACCTTGAACTTGTGACTCTCCTGCCTCTCTTTCTCGAGTGATGGGATTATAATGTGCACTACCGCTTGTGGTTTATATGGTGTAAGAGATCAATACCAGGGTTTTGTATGCTGGGCAAGCGCTCTACCAACTTAGATAAACCCTTAGTCCCCCATTTTGGAATTTAAGGAAAATGGTGCTAAGGCCAAGCTATATTTATATTTGGAGTTTTCTCATGGTGGGTGCAGGGTGACCCCCAAGAGTGTCAGCTCTCTTCTGCTAAGGATGTGTTACTCCACAGTTGCCTTGTGTTTGATTCTTTCTCACTCCAGGGCACTGATGTTCTCCTCCACTCCCTTTCTACACTTTACACGTCATCATTTGCAATAGCTGTGATATATGACCCCAGGTCCAGAGAACACTTGCAGATATGTGTGCACTTATATCACAATGGCCAAAGTAGTGTAAAGGGGTTTTAATTTCTTTTCCACCCAGACACTTTTGTACTGTACAGGCCCATGAAGGTCATGTCAACCCAAACCTTCAATCATAGCTTATGGAGCTCAGGGCCAAGTGCTTTGCTCAGGCTGATAAGGTGGATTCATCTCCTTTTGTCCAGGAGCAAACAGAGACTCAGCGAATGTCATCAGCCACCCAAACCCATGTAGAAAGTTATGGAGGAAACCTCACTTTCTGTCACGTTGCCATGCTGTCTCAAAGTGACGAAAATGGAGTTTGCAAGCTTGTGGATTGCACAACCCAGTTCCTGGCCTTTCATTAATTATGAATCATTATCTCCCCCTGTCTCTTCTAGTCACACCGTGTTCCGAGAAGAGATAAAATGTGAGGTCCCTTCTTGCTATTCATTCGTTCGGTCAGTGGGAATGTGACCAGTTCTGTCAATCCCTTTGTCACGGACACTGTGCCTTCATCAGCTCACTGGCTCGTGGTGCTTGAACAACCACCTCCATTGTTCTTCTGCTCACTGGGTCTTGAGAACACAGACAAAGCCTGGAGGTGTGCGGGACTCGGCTCAGCCACTCAGTCCAGGAGGAGGGTCATGCTAAGGTTCGGGTGGTGCCCTTCCACGACTTCAGCCTTTTTGTTTTTTAATTTTATTTTTAGTTGAAAAAAAAAAACACACCGAGATGACGTCCATTCTTACTGGTGGTTTTCCATTTTCACTGTCTGCGTTCTACTTTAACCTCTACGCTTGCAACTTTCTCCCTAAAGAAAAGAAGCCTTTGGAAGTGGTTATTTCCTCTTTCTAGCCTACTTCATCCCTCCCTCAAATGTCCCTGCATCTCTCCACTTACTCTTGGAGGAGTGTACCCCTTACTCCACATCTTCTCTACCTTCATCTGTTATCAGTGTTTTTGATCTTGGCCATTCTGACAGGTACAATCGTATCTCAGAGTACAAACTCAACTTTCATTACGCACTGGTGCTCTGTGGGGCAGAGGCCTGGCTCTTGTTCAGCCTTACACCCTCTGAGCCACAGTTGGCTTTGCAGGGTAAGTGGGGCTGAAGATGGGAAGAAGCCCAGGTTGAAGTCTTGTGGTACAACAGGGTCTTGTGCCTATCTCTCCCTTGGTTGCCGATTGCCTTCTTTGAGCTGTGGGTCCAAAGGCTACCTCTCTGAAGGACCCAGTATGAGATTCTGTGACTCTGTAGAGAGACCTCAGATCCCACTATTTCCAGGTGCAGCAGGTTCATCCTCTGCATCATTTGTGTTTCTTCCCCAGCTCTTGTCCCCATTGCCACCCACTTCACAGCCTCCTCCCAGAATCAAGTAGTGGTCTGAGCAGGGTCTGAGCAGGCTAGCCTGGTCTATAAGAGCTAGTTCCAGGACAGGCTCCAAAGCCACAAAGAAACCCTGTCTCTAATAACAAAACAACAACAACAACAACAAGGAGCAAAACAAAAACAAAAAAAGATTGGCGTTTCAAAGACAGATTCAAAGGGATGGAACTTCCCACTCAGACCTGGCTCTACCGTGGCTCAGCACGCTCCTGTCTTTCTTTCTTTCTTTCTTTCTTTCTTTCTTTCTTTCTTTCTTTCTTTCTTTCTTTCTTTCTTTCTTTCTTTTTTTTTTTTGCAGTTTGGGCATTTTGTAAATCTTTTTTGGCTCTTCATTTTAATTTTCAAATATTCAATCAAACAGTATTTTTGTAGATGACCTTGACTTTGAACACCTCCTTAAATTTTACTCCTGATCTCTTGTGTCATTTCAGTCTCTGAGCAAGGGCTACTTGTCACCATTGTCCTGGGCCAAGGCTTTCATCAGACCCCTGAGAAAATGGTGCTGCTTGTTCTCCAGAGCCAGGTCCCCAGGGCCAACTCTGTGTTGCAAGTGGCCGTAGCAGGTTTTTGCAGACTTCTCTCTTTGTACCCTAGCTGTGTCTGTCCAGAGATGGCAGTCTGGCAGCTGTCACCACCCCAGGACTGAGGGGCTCTTGCCATGGCAGATCCTGAGATGCAGAGCTGTGGCAGGTTCACGGATGAGCAGGGTGGCTGACAGCCTTTGTGTTGCTTTTGCTCTAGGGCATGGAATGTTCTGTGCTTTCTACCTCTGTGCCTTTGTGCCCACGGTTCCCCGTGCCTGGGGGCTTCCTGAACTATCTTGAAAATCAACTCCTGAGAATGTTTCACTTACCTTTACTGTGAGCCTTCTGTGGACTTTCCAAATCCCTACTAATACCCTCTTACACCACAGCAAGGCTGATATCGAGGTAAAGTGTGCTGTGTAATTGGGAATAGGCATGTGTTTCCTATGGCTGCTGTCTTGGTTTCTTTCTTTCTTTCTTTCTTTCTTTCTTTCTTTCTTTCTTTCTTTCTTTCTTTCTTTCTTTCTTTCTTCCTTCCTTCCTTCCTTCCTTCCTTCTTTCCTTCTTTCTTTCTTTCTTTCTTTCTTTCTTTCTTTCTTTCTTTCTTTCTTTCTTTCTTTCTTTCTTCTTCTTTCCTCCTCCTCCTTTTCCTCCTCCTCCTCCTCCTCCTCCTCCTCCTCCTCCTCCTCCCTCCTCCTCCTCCTCCTCCTCCTCCTCCTCCTCCTCCTCCTCCTCCTCCTTCTTCTTCTTCTTCTTCTTCTTCTTCTTCTTCTTCTTCTCTGTCAACTTGGAACTAGAGTCAATTTGGACCTCACCTGTCAAAATGCTCCTTTCATATTTACCTGTGGGCAGGTCTGTAGTACATTTTCTTGATTAATGATTGATGGGGGATGGGGATGGGTCTAGTTCACTGGTGGACAGTGCCACCCCTGGGTCTTGTGTGGTATAAGAAAGCGGCCTGAGTAAGCCATGCAGAGCAAACCAGGAAACAGCATTGGCCTCTGCACTAGTTCCTGCTTCCATACTTCCTGCCTTGAGTTCCTACCCTAACTTCCTTGGATGATTGACTGTTATGTGGGAGGGTGAGCCAAATAAACCCCTTTCTCCAGGTTGCTTCTGGTTACGGTGTTTTATCACAGCCACAGAAACCCTAACATCTACAGTAACAGCATACCACAAATCTAGGGGGCTTAAAACAGTCCAAATTAGTTTTCTTATAATTTGAAGGTCAGAAGTATACAATCAAAGTGTCCACAGGGCTATCCTCTGCTGGAGGCTTGAGAAGAATCAGGGTCCTTTTCCTTTCCTAGGGCCATCTGTGTTCCTGTCCCATGGTGCTTCCTGTAGCCTCCATCTTCTGCTTCCGTGGTCAAGGTCTGCCGCTATTAACTGATTCTCTTGCCTCCTTTTGTAAGTATCCTTGTGATGGCATTGGGCCACTGGGGACCATCAAGGATAACCAACCACTCTAAAGTACCTTAATGTTTTCTTTTGAATCTTTTTGGTAAAATCCCTTCGCCACACAAGATTCAGATTCTGGGAAGTGAAGACGCGGGGATTTTTGTGGAATGTTATTCTGCCTCCCAGAACTCTCTGCTTTTCCAAGATGACCTAATCAGTATTTCTCACACAGCTCTGTTCTCCCAACCAAGCACAAAGCTTCAGGGACATGGGAGGGGAAGCCACATCACCCCACCTTTTCCCTCGCTATAGGTGGCGGCTCTAGGGACTTTTTGTAGGTGATAGCTGAATTTTTCTGGTGGATTTATGGGCTTGAGGAGAGGATCCCCCAAAATCTCAGGACACATGTTGGGAAGAGAGGTGCTGCACATTAATCCACTTCCTCGGTATTTTCTGTTTCTTTTCGTAAGGCTAATCACTCCCATTAAAAGCCACTGCACGTTTCCAGGGCATTAAAAATGTATTCGATTTTATGCTGTGCGTGTCTTTCCAAACTGGGAAGAAACCCACACTAAACAACGCCGAGGCAATAATACGGGTTTGCATCACACGGTTTTCAGGAAATGAGAACTCTGCGGAGTTGAGGCTGACTTCGCTGGCCCCGGATAATAGACACATTCCAGAAATAGCCCCACGCGGCTAGACCTCCTCCTGGCCCTCCAAATTGTCTCAGCATCTCTTTGCTACTCGGGGTGCCTTGCCTGCTGGTTTTCTCTCAGGACTGAGCTGGCTGGAACAGATGCTTTCTGCTGGGGTCGGATGGGAAGAGGGTGAACTCTTTCCTTTCCGCAGATAGCCTGTCTGGATTTTATATACTGGACTTTGGATCCAGCCACCCTTAACAATCACCGAAGAAACGCTCTATGAGAGCTGCATTTAGTGAATTGGGGGGGGGGGGCGATTAACATCACTCACAGAAATGTTTGCATTCAGTGACAAGTTAATGTTTTAAGGAAGATTTACAGACTAGCTAAATATTTTGACAGAGAAATGAAAGTAACTGTGAAGACCACTCCATCTGGATCCCCTTATTTATTGCCTGAATATTTACACGACTGCCTGGAGACTTCACGATCGGAGAATTAATGCGCAGAAAAAGAGCTCATCTTTTTGGCCAGAGTCTGGGGGCAACTGTGAGTTGAGAAGAAGGACATGAGCCCATCTAATTCCTGAGAGCTCCCCTTCCCTCCTTCTCCTACCCAGTATGAAAAACACCACTCCAATAATACCAAACCTCAACTTTTGGTTTTTCAAAATTGCAAACAATTGTCATGCAATCCTGAGATGTTTCCTTTGTTTAAAATGTACACAGGGAACATGAGTCTTTAATATGACCAATAACTTATGTTGTATCCAAGTGTTTGGATGAAGAGTGAGCTATTTCATGTCACCATTACTTCTGCTGCCTGCAGTGATTCTGTCTACGGCTGGGCTGTCTGTGTTCCTAGAGTCTGAAGTCGGTATGTTCATCTTCCGTACCACATGCCCCAAGTAGACCAGGCCCTTCAGAGTAATAGATCATGTTTGGCAGATTATTATTTGGAGATGTTCACTAAAGATTTCCCTCCACGGCTTGTATCTCAAGAGGCTATTGATCGGGGGAAGATGGAAGGCAGCCTGGACTTGGAAGCGACCCCTTGTTGAACAGGTGGGCAAATCTATTTTCTGTGTGGGTCGCAGCTTTGCAGTAAGAGGGTTTAGCAGCAGGCATGGACTGCTAAAGACCCTCCCTGAGTACAAATTATCCCCAGACCCACCCTGCCCAGATAGCAATGCATGAGTCCTCTGGACCTTGCTGAGGCCAAGAGATCTTGTATTTACAGCATCAACTTCCTGTTCCTTGAAGAAATGGCTAAGTTCCTTACAGAAATTACACGCTGATTCATTGTTATGAGAATATTTCTTGTGTTTGAAGAGACTAGAACTTTTGTTGGAACTCACAATGGAGTTACTAATACAGCCTGAGGTTGCTTAAACCTTTGAGATGGCTATCCTGCTGTGAACTCAGCCTGTTTAACTTGTCTTTAGGAGACAAGTTAAACCCCACTTCCTTGGAGTTCCATGTAATCAACTTTTATAACCTAAACTAGTACACAGCTGTGATCTTAGGTTGTCAGCCCTTTCATTCCCCAGACCCAGAGAGAAATGCTTGTGTGTTTGTATGTGTGCTGTGATAGTCACTTGCTGATAACTGGAGCAGGTCAAAAGTGAACCTTATAAAACAGACATCTATCTGGAAGCGGCACCCAGATACTGCTTGATACATTTGCAGCGTGGTGGTTATCTGGGTAAATTGGAGTAAATAAGTTAATCCCTTGCAAAGCCCTGCTAAAGATTTCTATAAAGCAGTGCACATTCCTTTCTCACGTGACGCTTCCTGTGCTATTCAGATACACAGAGAGCAAAGTCCTTTGCTCTGAACAGACAGGGCGGAAATCACAAGCTAGAGAGAGGTGAAAGACACAGGGAGAGCGGTGGAAAATTCAAGCCTGGACTCCCTCTTGGTCAAACTTCCTTAATGTGACGCAGACACATATTGGCGACTCCAGGTTTATCACAAGCACATTTAACTGACATAAAACAGAAGTCACATGACCTGAATAAATGAATCAATGACTCAGGAAGGCTCATTATTATTTCTGGTTCTCAAAATGTTGCTTGCTACTGTCCACTATATATGCATTACTCAAGGGAATGCAGTAATTTATGATATACCTAGAGCCACAAATGGAATAGTCAAGCTGAGCATCCAGAAAATGAGATGGGCTGTTGTTTGACGCTGTTCTCTGAGTCTGTCTGTGAGAAGGAAAAGGTTTTGAGGAACTTGAATTTGACACAGGTGGGCAGATCTCTATAAAATTAAGGGAAGAGCTATGGTAGCTATTAAAGGCAAACCAAACTAAACCAAGCCAAGCCAAGCCAAGCCAAACACAAAAGCAAACCCAGCCGAACCCACCTCAAACCACCTAGCCATTTCGTCCCATTCAAGGTCCTAAGGTTTGAGGGATGATTGCATTATCATCGGTATCCCACTAGGTGGCACTGCTAATCTGCACGTGCATGCTTGAACCGGTTTCTATGGTAACAAGCTCACAAATTTATGGGAGAGAATTGGCCTTATCTTCTGGCGCGGGTGCAAGTGTGTGTGTGTGTGTGTGTGTGTAGGAGTTTTCGAGTGTTCAGAAGCCTGATTTGTGCACAAGGGACTGTTGATTTACAGCTGTCAGAGAGAGAGAGAGAATCAAGTAAACATTATCATACTGAGTGAGGTACTAAGGAAGGGAGAGCAGAGAACGCCTCACTGTTCCTAGCGCAGTAACAAACAGCCTTCACCTGGTGGCTCGAACTGTGTGTGATGTTTTTGATGCATGCGGCCAGAAAGAAGCGGCTCTAAAGCACGCTAGGAGCTGGGGAGTCTGCGCTCTGCGTTCGCTCTTGAGTGAGAAGCATTGCCGGAGCTCAGTCTGGAGAAGCCATGGCGGCTTGAACTGTCAGCGTGCTAGGGAGGTATTGCTGGGAACCGTTACATCTGCCCACACATCTGGTTCTACCCATTGCTGTACGTGTAGACATGTATGGTGCTCCTCTCTTGGAAGCGTGCATCCCACGCTTTCCGGAGAATATGAGTTTCTGGAATATGATGCTGTTAGCACGGCTCTCACTCTTAATCAAACGTCCGCCCTCTGATCTTTCAAAGCAGGCTTTTCTCTGCAGGTGCTTGATGCTTCACACCTGGAAGTTGCTGTTTGGGATTCTAGATCTAGTAAGGAGTACTTCTCGTATGCACAAGAATTCTGAGGTGCGGTGACTGGGGGTGGCGGTAGGGGGAGGGGAGGGTGATCAGTGGAGTAAAAGCACCCATTGGGGATCCGGTTTCTTGACTGCAAGGGAGCTTGTGGACGCTCCTTCTTCGTGGACCCTAATGGAGCCCTGGGGCCCAGTTTGGAACCAGATCAACACACTCAGTGCCACATGGGTGGTACCTGGGGCTGGAGGAGGCCCATTGAGGTTTGGGAATTTGTACTGTTTGCTTTTTGGGAATTCTGGTCTATGCACTCATCTGAAACAGAGTTTACTTTTAGCCCTCTCAGAGAAAAGAGAAAAAGAGGATGGAAATAAAAGATTTTTTTACAATGATTTTTTTTTTTTTTACAATTTTAAAACTCCTATCATTGGAGTTTCACCTGGATGACTATTAGGGATAGTTTCTAGAAGGGTTTAAAAACTGAAGATATTTTGAAATAACCTCAGAATCACAGAAAAGTTAGAAGAGTACAAAGCTTGCCATGTATTCTTTCCCTGCCATATTAAAAGTTTGCCTTTCATCATGGTGCAGGTAATTTTTCATCTATTTAAAATTTTTTTTTGAAACAGTGTCTTCCCATGTATCCCTGGCTTTTTGTTATGATCACCTTCTTGCTTCTGCTTCTTAAATCCTGGGGGTAGAGGAGTGATCCACCTTACATGGTTCAATTTTTTAAAAAGGTCTTTTAAAAGTATAATACGGCATCTCCTTGTGTCTAACTATTTCACTCACACATTCTTAAAAAAACAAGAAAATCTCCCATAGGACCACATTGCAGTTATCGAAGGCAGGGAATTGGGCTGGGAAAGCTCTCTGCTAGCAATGGGCTTGCTGCACAGGTGTGAGGGCCTGAGTCTGTGAGGATGGGCGTGGTGGTGCATGCTAATAACCCCTTTGCTGGGGGAGGTGGAGGCAGATAGATTCCTGGGATGCACTGGCCAGCCAGCTCTACCTGAATCAGGGAGCTCCAGGCCAGTGAGAGAGCCTGTCTTAAAAAAACCAGGAGGGCAGCTCCCGAGGAATGACACTTAAGGTTGACCTCTGGCCTCCACACAGATACAGCTACCTCATGTGCACCTGCACACATGCAAACAGACACATCTACATACACATACACACACACACACACACACACACGCAGAAAAGCAGGAAGCCAACCCTATACTTGAATCAGCGAGAACTATTCTCATTGCTTTGTATGCTTATTTCAACTGAATAAGAACACGCTATTGAGTAGCATTTTACAAGCAAGGATGTGCCAAGGTTTATAGCTTTCCTTTTGGAGCCCAGTTTACTTGGCAACACATCAGGGTGCCCAAACTTCAGCTCAGAAAGTAATTTGGGGACTGGAGAGATGTCTCAGTGGTTAGGAGCATTTGCTGCTCTTCCAGATGACCCAGGTTTGGTTCGCAGCGCAGACATGGTGGCCCACAGCCACCTGTAACTCCCAGGCACTCACGTGGTGCACATTCACACACATAAAATAAATATAAAAGAATATGTGCAAAGCTCAAGGAAAAAGATGCTTGGAAAGATTTCACTGTGGAGGTGTATAGATGACTAGATTTTAGTATTTCTTTAATAATGAAATAAGCAGGACACGAAATATTCTTCCAGGAAGAAAATGAGAGAGGTGAGTAGCTCCCAGCAGTCACTGAGGCATCACCGTGGAGTGGCATCATGAACAGTGCATCTTGCTGATGTCTGTTTTGTCAAAGTTCCCGATTATATTATATTAAAAATTATATTAAATTAAGAAAAGATAAAGAAATAAGTGAAGACTCATTTGGCCAAAGTTCACAAGTCCATCTTAGGTTTTGTACATTTTTATAGTTTATACTTTGCATTTCTTTTAGTTAGAGCCTGGGAACTAAGAAGAAGGCTATAAAGCCCAGATGTAGTGGCTGTAAAGGAAGTTGTGGGGGATGTTTAATAATCACATAACAAACCCGAGTTCTGCAGTTCCAGGACACTTAGCACTCCAGTGAATAAATAAAATAAGTAGGACAGTTTCTTCCTTCCAAATCCCTATGCAGGCTGGTTGCTTGAATAGAGCCCCACACTTTATTTTTAAAAATTAAATTCATAGTAGGAAGATAGGAGGTCACTTTCTTTGGGTTTACAGGGAAGCGTTCTCCATCCCTTGATCTAGAATAAGAATTTGCAACTTCTCCTGGGGCCGTTTAACATTCGACAGGACAGACACAGAGGATAATGGAAGCAAACATGAGATCAGGGGTGTGGGCTTGGAGACATTTTGCTTTGGGACGTTCGGGGACACCGTAGGGGTCAAGGTTTAAGAAGCTGTAGGTAATTTCACTGTAGGTCGTCACCCACTCAAATCACAAGCCTATTTCAGCGATCCTTTTTCCTTCTGTCATTAGAATCCTGATCGCGGTACGTTATTTTCGTTATGAGAATGCACCCGGGTATTGATTCTGAGACCTTTTCTTTCTTCCATACTGGGAGGGACTAGAGCCACCGCCTGGCAATGGCGTGCATTAAATTAGAGGCCTGGGAAACGGAAAACCTTTCTAGTCTTCGATTTCTTTCTCATTTGTGAACAATGTGGTAGCCACCGGCAGGATAAATGGCTTGCTACACATGTGCCAGCCTGGCGTAGTCTTTTGCACGTACTCCATGCTGAGTCGAGGGGCGTCGCCCTACGCTGTGTCCAGCCCTGCTTCCCTCAAAGCATGCTCAACAGGTGGTCATATCTTCTCCTGGGAGCCATCAGGCATCCAGAGTGCCTGTGGGAACAGAGATAGGCAGGCTGGCCTCTTGCTGTATCTCTCAGTCAGACATCCAGGCCGCTGGGTTATTCTGCTTTGGTCCCGAGTTTACACTCTGCTTAGATGGGATTCTCTGTATCTGTTTTGAGCTCCAAGTCTGGGAAACACTCTAAACTTTTCTCACAGGGCACCATCAGACCCTGAACCCAAACATCAAGCCTTCAGTACCGTGACAGTTCTAGATTGACCTCTAGGGGGCAGCATCGCCTCACTCCTAATCGGGCCTTCCCTGGGTGTGGCTGCATTAAGCGCCCCAGGCTCTGCAGACAGTTGGAGCAGCTTTCAACAAACTGCGCTTTCCACGGGGTGACAGCTGCACTCCCAGCTGCTTTCGACCGCTGTGGTTAATCTTTTCCGTCTCTACCACCACAGATCAGACGTGCCGTTCCGGCTTAGAGTCGGAGGTTGCCTCCTTAGACAGCTCTGGGTCTGAGAACCTTGGCCATACTCTGTGTATTCTGAGTTTCATCGCATTAGAAAAAGGTACAAGTTTTCTCTTCATCTAATTTTAAGCTTGTGAAGGGAAACAGGTGTGTTTTCTACTCTTTTGAGTCACGATTGTCTCTGCTAGAGGGCCTCCTACCCTCAAACAGCAGGTAGCTTGGGACAGACAGGGGATCTGCCTGTTTGTTGATGTTGGGGGGCAGGACAAGGGATAGGAGTGTGGACCCAGGGGCTGCCTCATCCCTAGGAGTTCCTCCAGATACCCCATTGTTCCTCAGCCCTCAGCAGCACAGAGGTTCCCAAGTGCCCTTCTGTTAAGACCCCTTCCCAACATCCTGCATATCGTAGAGATCATGGTAGTTAGCATGTTCAGGGGCTGGAACAGCTGGTACGTCCCCCATGGCCTTTTCAAAGCTGAAGGGCTAAGAGGAAAGTCAAATCCAGATGTGGAGCATATACCAGGTGTCTCAGCTACTCGGATCCCTTTAACCTAGGGGGCCTAAGACCTGCTTGGACAGCATAGATAGGCCCCATCTCAAATAAATAAACAGACAAACAAATGATTAACTACGCACAGAATCAGAGGCAGTTAAGATTGGGGAGACTTCAGAGCTGATCTGTTGTTACTCCTTTAGAAAACCCCATGCCTTGGGGGTAACCAGGCTGATGAGGTCACAGTGTGAACACAGTACAGCTCTAAGGAAGGGCTGGATGGATATTTTCTGTCACTCATGGTGGTGCTCAGCATCCTGAGGTCCTGTGCAAACCACTGATGAGAACAGGGGGATGAGGATGCTGCCTGGGTAAGGCACGTGGCTCTTCAGCCCCTGGTTTCCCTTGTGACTCCTTGACCTTGCACTCATGCATCCCCCGGGGGTTTTCAAGCATCCCCACATCTCTCTTTCTATCAGATATGGCACAGTGTGTGGTAGCAGCTGAGCATCCTGCCCAGAGCTACAGTTCCCCCAGGAGGAGTGAGGAGGAGACTGAGGGTCTCTGGGCATCACATTCTCTCCTCTGTCTTCTGTATTTTACCGCACGGCCCCAAATGTTGTCTTTCTGCAGAGACCTTGGGTACCATGGGTGCCTACCATGTCCCTGAGACCTTGTCTTTAAAAGCAGAGAATGGCCACGCCATGGCCCCATGGTCTCCAGGCTGTTGTTGGTGACTTAGACGGTAACCATGGACCAGCAACCCACATCTGCAGGTGTAAGAGACGCAGGCCTCCAGCTTCCTCCCAGGTTTGTTAGGTCACATAGCTCTGGTTTACTGGGCTCTCTCTTTGCAAGCATTGCTATTCTGTGATGAGACCTGTATTCTCGGAGCTGGCCCTGTTGGGGAACCGCTACCAAAGTGTGTGCGCACGCGGATGAAAGGGCTTCATTTCCTCTGAGGTCAGAGGCAGATCTTCTGCTTGTCTCCTTAAGACTCATGGAGACAAGATTTCATGACCACGAGGAAGGCACAAGACCTTCAGGGGCCCCACAGTACCAAGGGTACAGTGTCTGTCATCGCTGACGCAGCACAAGGTTATCTTTAACCTTTCATTCTTCTGATGATACTGTCCTGTGATTGGGTGATGTTGCCCAGCCAATCTAGATACACCGACGAAGGTCTCTGTGTGCCCCTCATGCAAAGAGAAAGAAATCAACTTTACTGAAGGACAATGTCACCTTTAGACTTGACTCCCCTGCACAAAAGGCTTGAATATTCATGAGGATGCTCATAAGGTGTGCCATGAAGGTGTCTAGCAGCACACACACGGACACACACACACACTCACTCACACATACTCATAAGACACAGGTAGCATTTTAAGGCACATGATATTTTCTGGGACCCACACGAATTCAGCTGAGCCCCAAGGATGGCAAATGAAATTCAGTATTATTCCTCCGACTTACTCAGGCTACTATGAGATGCTCAGGTGTCAGGAGCAGTTACTCACATTCTTGAGTGAAATGGGACCGTGTAGCAGGCTTCTGCTGCAGGGAGAGAAGGATGCTGAGGGCTCAAAATCCTCCTCCGAGGAGGAAAGTTTGTCTTTGGCCCTGAGTCACAGGTCTTCTCTGTTGGCTGTCTCTTCACAGAGGTTCAGCCGCAGTCAACCATGTTCTCAAAACTGCGAGAATTTTCCCAGGTATAGGTTATTGGTTATTGAATATTAATTAAATTAACAAATGATAAGCCAGTGGTTTTCCTTCCTGGGCATTATTGGGGGAGTTAGCATTTAGACATGCTGCTACTTGTTGACCCCTGAAGACTAGATCCTCAGTTGGCCTTGACAAAAAAAAAGATTAATTTTGGCTACCTACGTAGTCTTAAACCCAGGAGGCAAGTACAACCAAGATTAAAATGATCGATGTATTTCTTTAACAGTTCAAGGATGGGACTTTGGTCCTCAGATATTATACTTAACCATATGAAATATTATTAGGACAACTTTCTCACTAATGTGTTTCTTCCTGATATATATATATATATATATATATATATATATATATATATGTAGGACAAAGTTTTGGCTCACTTCAGCACTACTGGGTCTGTTCATAGCTTAGAATCAGGCTACTCTGCTTAAATTCTGAGGTGAAATCTAAAAGCTGCACTTGACTATGAAGGCCGTCTCTCTCCGGAGGAGCTCTTCTCACGGACAGAATGTGCCTTCCTGCACCCTAAGCATCCACACTTCCTGATTAAAGGAGGCAGCACATGCGGGGTCATCAGACTCACAGGTTTGGGAAATGATTTAGGATGTCCAAGTGGTGTCCTCAGAGCTTCCCTAGACAAGCCTGGAAAAGGGACTCAATGGGATCCCTCTTCTCTCTCAAACTGTCAGTTAGACGCTGGCTCACCTGACTTCTCTCACAGACTTCCAGGCTTTTGCTCCTTATGCAGGTGTTTGATGCAGCAAACGGCCCCCGGTTACAGTCACCTTATCCTGCTACAGGGTTCTGGTCCATGGCCCAGTGCTCCTGGTCTGCCCTGCCCCTCATCCCTATGGATCCTCCCCCTCTCGAGATCCATCTTCACACAGTGATCCACTCCTTCCCGGGTCCTTCACTCACAGTGACCTCCTGAGCCGGCTGCGCTTTTCCCAGCCTCTTCCCTTCCTCCATTCTTCCCAGATCCAGAAGGTCGAGCTGTTGCTCCTTCCGGTTTACCACCCCTCCTGATGTCCTTCCTGTTCTGACTGACTCCGTCTGCCAGATACCCACAGTCCTCTGAGATGCAATACGAATCCTCCCTCTGTCTTCTATGGGGCCCCCACCTCCTCTCTCTGGCTCCTGATTCTACTCCTCCCCCTTCCTAGTCAATCTCTCAGGTTCACTCTGTAACCGCCCATTTTCAGCCCTCTAATAATTAAGTTTCAGATGTTTCTCTAGGGTCACCTGATGGCCGTCATATGACACACCACAGGTTAAAACTCTCCTCCTGCTCCTTAAAGTTAACCAGAACAATCCTCCCTTAGTTTCTGGGGACAGAACCTATGTCCCTTTATCATCTCCACCAGGAAGCAGCCAATGAGAGAATACTTTGCCCTTCTTCTTTTTTTTTTTAAATCTGTCTCTAGGATCTGAAGGGTTAATGACCTAAGAGTCTCAAGTGGACTGAGAAACTCTGGGCAGGAACACTGACTTCACTGATAACACCAGTGAGCTGTTAGGGACCAGGATGCTGCCATCTTGTTTTAGGCAGGGTTACTATTGCTGTGAAGAGACACTATGATCATGGCAACTCTAATAAAGAAAACATTGAATTGAGGTGGCTTGCTTGCAGTTTCAGAGGTTCAGTCCATTTGTGATCAATGACGGGGAGCATGGCGGTGTACCGGCAGATGTGGTGCTGGAGCTAAGAGTCCTACGTCGTCACTCAGAGGCCACAGGAAGCCAGCACCACTGTCACAGTGAGGGACGCCTGAGAACAAGACCTCAAAGCCTGCCCTCAACAGTGACTGTCACTGTCTTTGTGACAACACCGACTGTTGCTCCACGAGACTCATGAAAAGCAGAGTGTTCCGGTCTTCTCTACATGCACGGATCGTGAAGAGGCCTCTGCTTGTGGGCGTGTTTTTGGGTGACCATTTTGCTTACTGTGGCCAAGGAGAGCATGTTTCTGGGAACAGGAGAGGCGGTGAGTGGTATTTTTTTTTTTTTAACAGACTTTATTCACTTTTATTTTCCTTGTATAAAAACCCTTATGTGGTGGCCACAGCTGGAGCCTGGGTCCTCTGAACAGAGACTCTGGTGTGGGTTTTCACAAGATGGTCAGTGAATTCCTGATAAGGAGACTTGGTGAACACAGTCTCTTTCCAGAGGTCGGGGGTCAGGTAGCTGTAGGTCTTAGAGATGGCATCAAAGGTGGCCTTGGCAAAGTTGCCCAGGGTGGCAGTGCAGCCCCTGGCTGATGTTTAGCAGTCATCAATGCCAGCCATCATCAGTAGCTTCTTGGGCACAGGAGCGGAGACTATGCCAGTGCCTCTGGGGGCAGGGATGAGACACACCAGCACAGAACCACAGCGGCCTGTCACTTTGCAAGGAACAGTGTGGGGCTTGCCAATCTTGTTTCCCCAGTAGCCTCTCTGCACAGGGACAATGGAAAGCTTGGCCAAGATGATGGCCCCTCGGATGGCAGTGGCTACCTCTTTGGAGCACTTGACACCGAGACCTACATGACGATTGTAGTCCCCAATAGCCTTGAACCTGGTCCGCTGGCCTGCCCTAGTCTGCTTCTGCACGGGCATGATCTTCAGAACCTCATCCTTTAGGGAAGCTCCCAGGAAAAAGTCAATAATCTCAGACTCCTTAATGGGCAGGGAGAACAGGTAGATCTCCTCTAGGGACTTAATTTTCATGTCCTTAACCAGGCGGCCCAGCTTGGTGACGAAAATCCACTCCTTGTCTTCAGCTTTACCTCCGCGAGCCCCGCAGCCTCGGCCTCGGTCTCGGCCATGGCCTCAACCACAGCCGCAGCCCCTCAGACCGCTGCCGAATCCTCCGCGGAAATTGCCGCAGCATTCGAATCCTGGGCCCCCGGGTCCTCCGGGTCCTCCCTCTGCACCGGCGTCATCCGCCATTTGGTGTTTTCCAGAAGAAGAAGAAGCGGTGAGTGGTATTTTAAGGCAGAGGAATAGCAAAAGGTACCCACTTGAAGGCATAAGTCACAAACAATCCCACATCAGTTTGGAATTATGATTAATAGAATGGTTATTTATTTAAAGGGAAAAAACTTACAGATCACCGTCCCAGACAACAGCCCTCTGCGTGATCAGGAAAGGAGTCCAGTAGCCTGAAGTGGAGCTGGAAGCACATGGCTACCGCAGCTTCTTAAAGCTAACGAGACCACGCCCAAGTGGGTTGGTATCTTAAAGTCTATTGGTTGGAGGAGCGGAAGGCGCGCTCCGCAGCAACCACTCAGATGCATAGTGAAAGTTTCCCGCTCCACTGGGCTAAGAGGCACAAGCTCGCCCTGAAGACCTGGCCGTACCTCAGCTCCATGCTAAGGTTCCTGCAGCTCTGTGTAAGGAAGGTGTGACCGTTCAAGTCCTGGTGACAGGCGTGAGGGAGGCCCGAAGGAGCCACACGATAAAGACGGTAGAGATTAGTTCTCCAAAGAGGAACTGTGCTGTTGTTCCTCAGCACTGAAACGGACGTCCTGTGAGCAAGGTTAGTGTGACCTTTTCCCTTGGGAAAGACAGGCTTCGGTTCTTTAGCTGAACCTCTCTCTAAAGGGTCCGATCAAGAACCAAGTCTGTGTGACAACATTCTGTCTCTGGAACCCCAGGCCCCAGATCTCCTTCAGGATCCCTGTTGGTTTCTTCCTTCGGCCTGAGTGCCGAGGGCAGATTCTACCTGCATACATACACCCAAGGCCTTGGGAAGGCAGGGAGGGGTGAATGGGAGTAGTGGCTGCTGATGGACGGAGGAAGGAGAGCTCGGGTGTGTGGGGTGGGGGACTCACATGCACCTGAGGCCTGGGGGTGACTGAGTGGTGACTTCAGGTAGAAGGTCAGAGTGGATGTGTGGTATGTCCACCTGCATCGGAGGCACCTTAGGGTGTAAAGTGAAACCTGCATGTTAAGAACAGGGGAGGGCTGGTGCTCAAGCCTGGAGAACTGACATGCAGGGCTGGGAGTCAGCTCTCTCTAGGCTGGCCACATGACCCTAAAGAACATGACAGCAAAGAACAAGGGGTCCGAGTATCTGAATGTCAATGCTGCGCTTCTAGGCCAAGTGAAGGTTGGTTGTCAAGGTACAAGGATATGACTTGATAGTTTATCGATTTGATTTCTATTTAAGAAACGTTTATTTTTACTTTATGTGTCTGAGTATTTTGCCTGTGTCTCTGTATGTGCACATACATGCCTGGTACCTGGTACCTGCGGAGGCTAGAAAGAGGATTCTAGATGCCCTAGAATTGGGGTTACAGAACTGCCATGTAGGTACTGGGAACCAGACCTGGGTCCTCTACAAGAGCAGCCAGTTCTCTCTCTTTTTTAAAAAAATTGATACTTAAAAACAAAGAAGATTTATTTATTATGTATACAGGTTCTGCCTGCATGCATGACTGTAGGCCAGAAGAGGGCACCAAATCTCATTACAGATGGTTGTGAGCTACCATGTGGTTGTTGGGAATCGAACCTTTTGAAGAGCAGCCAGTGCTCTTAACCACGGAGCCATCTTCCAGCTCCTTGTTTTTTAATTCTTAAATATGTGAGTGTTGGGAGATGGTAGGTATTCTGTTTGATCTCTCATTCTAGGTACCACGTGCTAGGGATGGGCTTAGGTAAAACCAATACACATGTCTTTGTTAGTTTGGGCTGCTGTGGTCGACTTAGATGGGGTGGTTTAAACACCAGCCATTTATTGCTCATATTCTCGAGTCTGGAAGACTACGGTACCAGTAGATCTGGAATCTGCAGAGGGCCTAGTTTCTGATCTCTAGATGGCCTCTTGTTACCGTGTCCTCATGTGAGGAAAGAAGAGAGAGAGGCAAGGTCTGATTCCATCCACTGGAGCAGGGCCATCACACCTTCATTACTTCTGGTTCCACTGGGGACCAGGTTTTCAGCACCCATATTGTGGGGAGAGACAGGCCTATGGCCTATGGCAGGACATCACGAGCTGGAGCTTGCTATAATGATCAAAATGGAGATGAAGAGTTGTGTGGGTAGTGCCAAGTGCCAGGATGAGTTTTGAAAGGCTTCTGGAAGGAAAACCTGGAAGGAACCTTGGCTATAGATCCCCGGTATTCCTGCTGATTGACTGGGCTTCAAAAAACCATGGCGTTAGCCAAATGTTTCTCTCCGACAGTAACCCTTCAAAATCATTCTTGTGGTGAATGATAACATTTATGAGTATTAATTCTTTGAGAATTTTATACAACGTATTTTGATTGCACTTATTGCCACCACCCCTCTTAACTCCTCCCAGAACCACCTCCACCTCTCTCCAACTCCTCCTCCCAACTTCTCTTGTCTGTTTTTAACCCCCTCAGTCCAGTTGGTGCTGCCTTTGCACTCACTGGCGTGGGGCCGTCCTAGAGAGCAGGACCGACTCACCATGGGCTACACTTGTGAAGAAAACTGACTCTCCCTCCCCCAGAAGCTATCGATCATCAATAGCTCATCAGAGAAGAGGGGCTCATGAGCCCCTCCCCACTCTGTGCTGGAATATTGACTGGCTTGATAATGTGTGGGTCTTGTGTGGCAACCCCACCTGCTGTGAGTTCCTGAGGGAAGAGGGAAGAGGTCTTGTCATGTCCAAAAGACACTGTTTTGCTCCCCCCCCAGCTTTTATAACCTTTCCACTCCCTCTTCTGTGGTAATTCTCTCTCTCTCTCTCTCTCTCTCTCTCTCTCTCTCTCTCTCTCTCTTTCTCTGTATTATAGATATCCTATTTTAGCTGAGCACTTCACTGATAATCTCTGCACTTTGATCAGTTGGTAGTCATAAGATTTAAGCCATGACCTTCCCTTTGACTGGTAGCTCTCAGCTTTACATTGTTAGGAAATATGGATAGGTGCTGTGCAGCAGAGGCAGAGAGAATGAACGATCTCTCAACATGAACAATGTTTTTTTTCTTTTTTTTAATATTTATTTATTTATTTATTTATTATGTATACAATATTCGGTCTGTGTGTATGCCTGCAGGTCATAAGAGGGCACCAGATCCCATTACAGATGGTTGTGAGCCACCATGTGGTAGCTGAGAATTGAACGCAGGACCTTTGGAAGAGCAGGCAATGCTCTTAACCTCTGAGCCATCTCTCCAGCCCCTGTTTTTTTTTTCTCTTAATGAAACAACTTCCCAAGGTTCATTTCTTTGAGGAAGAATCCAGAATCACCTCCTTTCTTCAGTTAATCCTAACAGGGGCTCAACAATATAGAAAACCAGAGCAAAGTAGAGAACAGCGTTCACAGGGTTGTTTCATTTCGGCTTGCAGAGCGATTTCCTCCGAGGAGGTGGATCTGCCGAAGAGCTCGTAAGTAAGACGAGCATCAGAAGAAAAATGTCTGGGTAAATTTGGAAGGAACCCTCACCTCCCAGACAGCTAAAATGGAATGGGTCTAACTGTGGACTTGCAATGAAACCTGGGAAATGATGGCCAGGCTAGGGACAAATTAAAAAGGTAATGTCCATAGTGTGACATTACTATCAGGCACAACCCTCCTAGTGAGTCTGAAGTTCTGCGGAAGTTAGAACAGGTCAGATGCTTGATGTCATCACCAGAGTGATTGCCGAGGCTGGCCAAATCCTGCTCCTTTTCATGCAGTTATGTGTATAAAACCCAAGATCCCGAGTCAGCTCCTGTTGGCAGTATTAGGGAACCCTTCCTCCATACATACTTTCTCTTGGTGACTGTCTTTTCTCAGGACGACAGGGGAACTCTGATTCTCTTGATCTTCTACTAATGGGTGGTATCACCTTACCCATCTCTCCCTGAAAGAGTAAAGTGCCCTCTGCTGGGGTGTGTGGCAGACTCTGGAAGGAGGAGGCATCATAGTGAGAAGTTAAAGGCACGGAGAAAATAATGGGGACAGAGAATCTGGCCAATGTTCACTTCGGGGTCCTCACAGAACATATCAGAGAAAAACCAGACAGCATGAAAGTTCCTGCCTCATAGTCATGTTCTAGGACTGTCATTAACATGTAGAAATTAGTGGGCTAAGAGCAAAAATGTATTCTCACAAATAGGAAGGCCGTAAGTCAGACTGCGTTTCGGGCAAGGCCGTGTATTTTCAGATGTCTCTTACGGCTTTCAGGGACCCCTTGCTTGATTGCTATGTGGAAGGACTGCTCTGATTTCTGTCTCTGTCTTTGCATGCTCTTCTTTCTGGTCCCTGTGTCCCTTTCTCTAGTAAAGATGCTCTTTCCGGGTTTGGGGCCCACCCTAGCTCGTTTCCATCCTTAGCTGAATCACGTTGGCCGAGACTGTTCTCCAGAGTAATGTCACATTCAGAGATTCTAGGTGGGTGTGAATTTTTGAGGGATTATTTCCACCCTTGACAGGCTGTAATGTGCCCCTTGGAGGAACTTGGCTGTGTATTCTTAGAGATACCCTCAGACATAGAAATGCAGAGTTGGTGCAGGGGGATGGAGAGATACAGAGCAGACTGTATTGACTGCTGAATACCTGCCAGGTGCTCATTACTTACCAAGGCCTTGAATCTCTGGTTTGCTAAGGTATGATATGACTATAGCCAGATCTGACCTGCTGCATCAGCACCAGCTAGGAACCGGTCAGAAATGCACATTCTCTGGCCACCTGAGACCAGGAACCCAGCAATAATTTTGTTTTATTTATTATTTTGGTCTTTTGAGACAGGTTTTTTTCTATATTGCCCTGGCTGTCCTAGGCCTTGAAATCACAGAGACCTACTAACCTCTGCCTCTTGAGTGCTGGGATCAAAGGTGTGTAGCACTGTGTCTGGACAGCAATCTGTTTTTTAATATTAATTTTTAAATACAAAGTTATCTAAGGCTATTTACATGCAAGCATGTAATGTACTGTGAATGTATTCTGTGTTTCATGTTTCTTTCTCCTACCTTCTCCCAACTAGTCTCCTTTATTCTAGATAATTCTGCCTTTTACTTTATGGCATCATATATGTATACACACACACACACACACATATATGATTCTATACACCTATAAAGTTTAAGTCCCACAAATGAGAAAAATGTGGTATTTATCTTTCTGGTACTGACTTAATTTGCTAAATATGATAAATTCTAGTCACATCTGTTTTCCTAAAAATGGCATAACATCATCCTTTATGGCTGAAAACAATTCTGCTGTGTGTGTGAACCGTGCTTCTTTATCCATCCCTCTGTTGATGGGTACCTGGGTTGGTTCCGTACTCAGCTGTTGTGAATGGAGTTGAGACAAACACTGGTCTGCAGCTGTCTCTGTGATGTCCTGACTTGGAGCCCTTTGGGTGAATATGCTCCATCTATGTTTAGTTTTTTGAGAAACCTCTATAGTGATTACTAAAGCACCTGGACTAATTTACATTCCCATCAGCAGCATTTAAGAGTCCCTTCCTGTCTCCATCTTTCCCAGTATTTGTTGCTATTTGTATTCTCAGTGTTTACCACTCTTCCTGGGATAAGGAGGCTCCTAAATGTAGTTTTGGTCATATTTCTTGAATGCCAACAACCCCTTTCACCTTCCAGATCATTCTTGCTCAGGTTGGAGAACTACTCTCTTAAAGCATTGCGAATACTCTATTTCACCGGTTCCCAGCCTATGGCTTGAGATCCCTTTGGAGAATCACATATCAGATATTTCCATTACATTTCATAACAGTAGCAAAATTACAGTTATGAAGTAGAGACAAAATGATCTTACGATTGGGGGTCACCACAACGTGAGGAACTGTATTAAAGGGTTGCAGAATTAAGAAGGTTGAGAAGCACTGCTAAGCAATATTTAGGTTTGTTATCATCTCCTTTCTCATGAGGAGTCTTTGGGAGCCAACATGTTCAAACCGGCTCATGCAGGAAGTGGCACCTTGAAGCTGAAATTCGAATGGATCTCTACCCAGCCACACTGATCACATCTATCCTTCATGGAGAAACAAAGACTGGGATTTTATGTCTCAATCCTCTTTTCAAGTTCTTCCTTTCGATGGAGAAGCCCACCCTCTGTCTTCTCACCATCTTGCAATCAAGAATGACCCCGCTGGACCTGCTCTCTAAGCTTTGCGGACAAACTAGAAGTTTGACAAGCTGGCATCAAAAGATCCAGTGTCATCTTTATGGATCTCTGTGAATAAGAAAACAACACTAACAAGTCAATATTATGTGCAAATGGCAGTAAAATCCCACTAAATGGCTTCCTGGCTCTAATTTTGTCAAGTAAAATCGATGGGAGTCCTGTTAGGCTCGGTAATTTTAAAGGCAAAGGACTCCGAGCATCCAGACAGGCTGTTGAAAGATGGAGGCCGTTACTCTGGAAGGAAGTCAGCATTAGTCCTTAAGTCTCTAACCTCCAGCATGTCAGCCACTCCTCTGTGCTGGGCAGCAGCATTTGGTGACCCTAAGTGTCTGGCTTCCACCGTCACTGAGATACAACAGCCACAAGATGGCAGTAACCGCCAAAGCATCGCACATATCACAGGAGTAGGTTTTTAATTTAGGGTGTCCAAATTACAGATCCATTTCTGTGTGATCTGGAAGAGACCATGAAAGATTTTCCTGCCCTCTCTGTAGCCTGACCTGTCCACAGCAGAATCAGGATGAACAAACTGCTTCTCAGGTCTTCAGGGAACAGGTCCCCAAATCCCAGGAGCTGACTTGATGGATTCATTTATTTGCTTCATGCTTATCATCTCTACTCTTTATTCTGAAAAAAATTTTAAACATGGAGCCCAAATGCTTTCTTTTCACTGGAATTCATTAAATTCAACAGCTAGTCACATGTATTTCCTCCCTCCGGCCGTCTCTCTTTCTCTTGTTTAAAGATAACTTTGGACATCTTGACTCTTCCCTTCCCCATCATTCAACACATGTAGCCCTGGCTGTCCTGGAACTCGCTCTGTAGACAAGGCGGGCCTTAAACTCATAGAGATCCACCTACCTCTGCATCCCGAGTGTTGGGATTAAAGGTGTGTGCCGTGATGCCAGGCTCAGACTATATTTTGATCCTTTTTCCACTCCCCAATTTACTCCCAGGTCACCCCACTTTCTTACCTACAGAACTTTATGTCCTTTAACCGCTCTCTTAAAACAATTACAAGGAAAAAAAATGCAAGAAACATTTTCCTGTGTGAAAAAACCTAAGAAACAAAGAACTTCCACAAAATGACAAAAATGAAAATCAAAGCAAGCTAAAGACCAATAAGGACAAAAAAGAAAGCTCAAACAAAGCAAAATTAAGCAACCAGTCCACAGAAATACCCTGAGTTCATTTTGTGTGGGCCAACTGCCAACCACTACTGAGTATAGAGTTTACCCTGAAGTGTGGTTGATATCCCTAGTGTGACTCAATTTGGAAAAAAACAAACAAACTGATTTTTCTGTTGCCAGTGGGCATCAATTACAAATAAATTATTGGTTAAGGGCAGAATCTTATGTCCACTTTTTCCTTTCAGTGTTGGGACCCTGTCTGGCTTGAACCCAGGACCTTGCACAGCCTCTGTGAATTCATATGTGTATTACTCCTGTTGGGTCTGGAAGATACTGTTTCCTTGGAGTTATCCTCTGGCTGTTGCAATATTTCTGCCTCCTCTTCATATAGATCCCTGAACCTTGAGGGGGAGGGTTTGATGTCTACTTTCCGTTTAGAACTAAGGGCTCCAAAATCTCTCTTCTACACATTATGGAGTTGTGGGTCTCTGTGTTTGTCCACATCTACTGAAAGAAGCTTCTTTGACAAGGGTTGAGCAAGTCATTGGTCTATGGGTACAGTAGTATGTCATTACAAGTCATTTCTATGTTCCTTTAGCGCAATAATAGTATTAGGTTTCCCCTAGGCCCATGGGCTGTCTGGTCTCATTTTCTTGGCTACTTTAGCAACTTCGGGTATAAATTCCGTATCTTAAATATAATCGAAAAGTAGTTGGAATTAATGAAAAGAGGCCATGAATTTGAAAGAGAGCCAGGAGGAGGTGTATGATAGTGATTGGAGGAAGGAAAGGGAAGGGAGAAATGTAATTATATTAATCTCAAAAATAAAGAAAAAATAAAGGTGGTGTGTTGCTCCTGTTAACACCTGTGCACTATTGTGTATTATTGCACGAGTGTGTCTTATAGGCAGGCCACTGTGTGGGGCTCAGGATTTGTATCTGGGTGGTACTGATGCTCACCTTTCTTCCAGAGCGGAGTTCCCTCCAGTACTATGGGTGCAACTTGGTAGGGATGAAGTTTCTAGCCAAGTGCCTGCTGACCTCTTTGTGTTGTCTTTGGCAATAGGGCCTTACTATCAGGCTGTAGATGTGGATCCTGTGATGTTTTGGGGGTTTGCAGTGGGGTTGCTTTGGTCAGTGAATAACAAGATGTAACCCATTTCTAACACTGAGGTTTTCTTGGGGGGGTCATATGATGTCTAGTGGGGGCATTGCCTCCCCATTATCTGACACCTCCATTTCGATGCATTTCATGTAAGTATTTAAGTTTAGGAAGCCTGACAGTAGTAGTTTCCCATGATTTCAAAGGGTTTTAGTGTTAGCTGGCTGATCCTCTCTGTAGTCTCTCCCTTGCTCTTCTTCTCTTTTTTTTTTCTCCCCTCCATGCTTAATTCTCCTAGTTGACTTTCCCCTTTGTTTCTCAATGACGACATCCTAGTTCTGCTCCCATGGGAGATCCTTGCCTGCCTGCTGGAGAGTCCCTTACTAAGTGCCTAGTCTTTGTGATCATTTAAATTGTAGCGCATTGAAAGCTTAAAGCTAACATCAGAGATAATGGCAAACAAAATATTTGTCTTTCTGGGGTCTTGGTTATCACATTCAGGGTGATTAAAAGAATCTGTTCATTTACCTGCAAATTTCATAGTTTCATTTTCTTATCAGCTGAGTAATATTCCATTGTGGAAATGCATCACATTTTCATTATCCACTAATCAGTTCATAGACATCCAGGCCATTTCCAGTTTCTGGCTGTTATGAACGGAGGAGCAGTGGACACAGGTGAGCGAGTGTCTTTGCAGTAGGATGTAGAGTCCTGTAGGTGTTTACCTAAGAGTGGTATGGCTGGGTCTTGAGGTAGCTCTCTCCTTCCCCACTACATAATCTCCCATGTTCCTGTTCCCACCTGTACCCAGTTCACTGACAAAATCTATTCCCTTTCCCAGGGAGACCCATAAATTACTGTTCCCTGTTTCTAAGTCCTCTTGAACGAACTTCTGTGTCTGTGGGTTGTAACTTATCATTTATTTAGTAGGTAACATCCACTTACAACTGAATACAGGCCATATTTGTTTTTCTGGCTCTGGGTTACCTCACTCAGGATTTTTTTTTTTTCTAGTTGAATCCATTTGTCTGCAAATTTCATGTTGCTATTTTTTTTAAACAGCTGAGTAATACTCCATTGTGTAAATTTACTACATTTTCTCCATCCATTCTGCAGTTGAGAGACATCTAGGTTGTTTCCAGTTTCTGGCTGTTATGAGTAAAGTTTCCACGAACATAGTTGAGCAAGTGTCTTTGTGGCAGGATGGGGTATCCTTTGGGTATATACCCAGGAATGATATAGCTGAGTCCTGGGGTAGACTGATTCCCAGGTTTCTGAGGAGCCACCATATTTATTTCCATAGTGGCTGTAGAAGTCTGTACTCCCATCAGCAACGGAGGACTATTTCCCTTACTCCATATCCTTGACAGCATGAGCGGTCACTTGGCAACACATGTATATTAGCTGATATTACTATCCATAACCAAGACATTATTGTAATCAGGAAGTGCAATTGTCTCGTATGCATGTGAGTTCATGTGTGGTCTCACAGGAGCACCAGTAATGCAGGAATGTTGCAGCGCTTCTAAGAAGCTATCTGGCTTGTAGGCTTCTGATGATTCTCCTGCCTCCGCCTCCCATCTCTTTGTGGAAGTGCTGGAACTACAGATGAGAGACCCTGCATCCAGTTTTTTATGTGGGTTCAGGTGATCAGGCTTGTGCTGCACGAGCTTTTCCCCATGGAGTGGTTTCCGCAGCCATGTGGGTTATATCTGGGTGATACGGTGGCCTCTCTGCCACATCTGATCACGCAGTCCCGTTACTGGCAATACTAATTTGGAAACCTGGCTAAGGTACCATGCCATGGGCGATGGCTCTCTCTACTCCTGTGACAGCAGCGATCTCAAATGTTCTTCCTACTACGGCTTCTGACTGTGTAGCCTGTCCTCTGCACACAGTGATTGGGAGAGAGTTCCAAATGTCATCTCACGCCTTTGCTTAGAATCCCCAAAGGAATTATTTTCCATCATAATAAAAAGTGCCCTTATGCTATCTGTAGGAAAATGGATGGAATTGGAGTTAATCATATTAAGCGAATTAAGTCCATCTTAGAAAGGCAAGCGTTACATGTTTCTCATTTTATAGTCACATAAAAGCATGTATTCCTATGTAAAATGGAAGCAAAAGGGAAATTGTCCAGGGGAGCAAAGAAAAAAGGGAGGGGCAAGGAAAGACAGAAGTAGGGGGCGTTTGAGGGAATTATCAGCTCACTGTGCAGAATCTACCTGTGCAGAAATGGAAAAACAAAGTAAAAAAGTGAAAGAATGTGTTTATAGTTAAAAACGAAAACAAGAAACCTGTGTTCAGGGTCAGTTCTTCCCAAACAAAGAAACTGAAAGTGCTGATGTCTTCGGAACTTTCTGAAGTTTGCTTAGCAAGAAAAAGCTCACATTTTTATCTAGACGGCTTCCCCAAAAGTATTGATGCTTTGAGTCAAAGAGTCATAAAAATCCAGATGGCAGAAGACCTGGCATTCAGTTGGAGGCCCCAGGGCCTGGCAGCGCTCTGCAGAAATGAGGATGGATAATGTCATTTGTAATTGATACTTCTGGTCTCTTCCACATTTGCAGGTTTACCTGACCCTGACACAGTTGCCCACTGGGGCAGGGGCAAGGCCTGGCCATGTCACTTATCATCCTGACAAGCACATTGCACATGCTCTCCTGTTACTTGCCCAGTTATGGAATAAGAGCACCTGAGGGGCCTATAGAAGGAACTTGAAGGCACAGCTTGGAGCTCGGTGGGAGGGGCAGGTATAGGGTGGGAGGGCTTAGATGGGGAATGAAGTGGAAGCTTATTTTCTTTTTTTGTTGGGATATAATTCACATATTAGAAAAAAAACTATCCTTTCCAAGTGCATAATACAATGGTTGTATGTATTTATTTGTGTACAGGTGCACATGTGTGTGTCAGTGAGTGTGTGTGTGTGTAGGCCAGGTGATAATGTTGGACATCTTTTTTTTTTTTTCCATTGATCTGAAATGTACCATGTCGTGAAGGCTGATTAGCCAGCAAGCCCCAGTGATCTACCTGTCTATGTCCCCAACCTCAGTGCTGGGATTATAAGTGTAAGCCTGGGTTAACTTTTTTCTTTGAACTTTTATTGATTCTTTGTGTATTTTTCATTATATATTCTGATCCCACTCATCCCCCCATTTCCTCGCATCTGCCCTCTGCTCTTGCAACCTCTCCCCCAAATCAAAACCAAATTTAAAAGAAAAACCAAAACCCAAACAAAACAAAGAAACAAAATAAGACAAGAGCAAAAACTAAAAAGAAGCAGAAGAAGAAAGAGAAGGAGGAGGAGGAGGAGGAGGAGGAGGAGGAGGAGGAGGAGGAGGAGGAGGAGGAGGAGAAGAATCTTGTCGTGGAAGCTGTGGTGTGGCCTGCTGTGACATACAGTTTCTCCTTTAGTCCACTCATGTTTACTTGCAAGCGTTCGTTGGCACGAAACATTGGTCTAGTTCAAGGCCTCTGGTTTCGGCCACACCATTGATAATGGGCTCTCACTGGGGCTCCTCATGGAGATCCTGTTGCTCTGTGTCATGGAGATCCTGCTGTTTTGGATCTGAAGGATCAACCCTCTCACATGCTCTAACAGCTCAAAGGTTCAGTGGATGCTGGGGAGGCCTAACTCATAGCCCTGGTTCTGGGCCTGGGTGGTAGCTGGACCCATCACTCATATTGCCAGGACCAGCTCTACTGTTTTAACCCGGCAAGGTGCAGGACTCTCTCTCCTGATTGCTGTAGGGAGCATAACGGGGGTAACAGGATCAGCTTGTCTGCTCTCACATCCTCAGCAGGGTTGCTACCCCAACAGCAGGGTCAACTCTAGTGTGCTGCCGAAATGGGGTGCAAGGCCGGCTCTCCTATGTGTTATAGCTGGTGTGGGGCAGGGTTAGTTCTCTCACTCTCATGCCCTGGGGCCAGCTGTCTCCCCTGCCAAGGTAGCAAGAGGCAGAGGCAGAAGAGTCATCTTTCCCTCACCTATGCCACCATATGTTGATTTTACACCCTCAGGGCTGGCTTATCTGCAACCCCATTCACAGGGCCAGCTCTAGTGTGTTTACCAGGTAAGGTACATACACACCTTTGGCAAGAGCTGGGGCTGTTTTTTCCTGAGAGCAGGACCTGTCATCCAAGGGCCAATGAATGGTTAGGCCGACTCAGCACAGCATGGTTCCAGTGACCTCCATGCTAACATGATCCTGGTGGATGCACAGGCCACTCAGATCAGCATGGCCCCCAGACACCAACATAGTCCCAGGTGGCTGGCCAGACCCCAGGCATCCAAGAGCCCTCGGTGGCAACTGGAGTCACAGATACTACTACAGACCCTGGCCTCTGAAGGCCACTGACCCAGAGGTGGCTCTAGGCAACAACTAGTCCCCAGATGTCTCAATGGCTCCAGGTGGCAGCACCGGCCACCCAGATCAGTGTGGCACCCTGGCTGCTGTAGGGTCAACAACCCGCACATGGTCCTTTGCAGCATCCCTGGCTAGGGAGACACCATGGCCCTGGGTGACAACACAGGCCACTCAGATCAGGATATTCCTGGTGGCTGCATGGCCCTTGGATGCCCTCATGGCCACAGGTTGCGGTCCAGACCCCAGGCATCTATGTGTCCTTTGGTGGCAAGGTGGGCCACAGGCATCAATACAAACCATGGATCCAGACACAGTACTAGGCAGCAGCCCAGGCCCGGATGTCACTCTGGTCCCAGGTGGCAGTGCAGGCAACCCAGACCAGCATGGCCCCTGTAGCAGTGTGGCCCTCAGATACCAACATGGCCCCAGGTGGCAGCCTAGATTCATGGCATTGGCATGATCTTCAGTGGTCTCAGGAGCCACAGACATCGACACAGACTAGGTTAACTTTTTATATTTTCTTATTAATTATTTATCCGTGCATGTCGGTAGGAGAGGTCAGAGGACAGCTCAAGGAAATTGGTTTTCTCTTTTTACCATATAGGTTCCAGGGGTTCAACTCAAGTTATCAGGCTCCACAGTAAGTGACTTTAGCTGCTAAACCTTCTCTCTGACGTCATGCCTGGCATTTTACATGGGTTCTGAGGGTTGAACTTAGGTCCTTTTGCTTTACAAATGCATTACAAACTGGGTTAACTCTCCATCTTCCTTCTTTTACCTTGGGCCCACTTTCACTCCAAGGTAGTATATTTTGCACAGGTTCCCTTGTGTTTGGCATCTGCTCAGATGAGTTATCATTGTAGCCTTCTTGGTAATCAGGGGTCCTGGGTGTTTGGGACTTTGATTTCAAAGTCAGGATGGGGTTGGTGAGACAGTTAAGAGGGCAGAGGTGCTTGCCATGCAGACCTGATGACCTGGGTCTCACCTCTCGAAGCCCTGTAAGGGTAGAAGGAGAGAACCAGAGACCTGACTCCATAAAGCTTTTCTCTGACCTCAGCATAAAAGTTAGGCATACACACCCACACAGCGCTCTCTCTCTCTCTCTCTCTCTCTCTCTCTCTCTCTCTCTCTCTCTCTCTCACACACACACACACACACACACACACACACACGTTAAAAAAATAAACGTAGGATACTTACATCCAAACTGAGATGGTGGACCACCCGATATCTCATCTCGCCTTCACTCTGGGATTTAGGCTGAGTCTACACTTCTCAGCTCAGAAGGGAAGAACGCCACATCCATCCTTGGGGCCACTGTGGTATACACGAAGGTCCATCTTTGCAGTGGGTTTCAGGATTTGCCTATTCTCTCCCAATACCGGAATTAGTTTTTCTCAGGCAGCACTGGAAAGAGGAGCAAGAGGTTTGTGGACTCACTGTTTTCTCATGGAGGGATCCTGTGAAGGTAGCGCCGACATGTAAGTGAAGTCTGTGATAAAAAGGAAAGAGGCCAATGGACACATTTGGGTCTAGAAGTCAGGGGAAGAGCAATGATCAGTAAGATAGAGTGGGGAAGGCAGAGGTGAATGGAGGGATCGGAAGCCATCCTGGAAAGGGCTGATTCCAGACCGCGGTGAGCAAACACATCCATCTGCCCTTGGGAATCTTGTGTGGCTCTTGGGCCCGGGGCCACACTCTCATTTGTGTTGTTCATGAATTTTGTGGCTTCTGATTTATTCCTAGTGGTAATTCTGGGCTCAATTTTGTCTCTAGTGCCCGAGATCTTCAATGACCCAGTGAGGAGCAGAGGGGGTCCAGGCTTGTTCCTTGAGCAAATAGGATTCATTTTTCCATCTTGTACTTAGAGTTCAACATGAACGCATCCTGATATCACACATGGTGATAGTCACAGTCCTTAGGTGTGCAGGTGTGTAGTATGCAACCCTCAGTTTGTATCCCACATCTGGGCCATGTTCTTATCCACACCAGCTTCTGAGTATGGGAGATTCTAGAGAATAAGGCCAACTAGGCTAGCCTCATTCCTCTCCATCACCAGAGACCAATCTTGATCAAGCACTGGTATTCACAAGTTAATGATATCCTCTTTATCAATGAAAAATAGCTATTGACTCTATTGTCAGTCAGCAAATAAAGCAGTTAGAGGACTCATTAAGATCTTCCAGGGAGACAGGCTTTCTCACTGTGAAAAGCGATATCCATAGGGTCGGATGTTAGACTTGAGTTCTTTTCTCACTGCAAGCAGGTGATTTCTGCATCATGGAAAATGAATGCCCATCTCTTTTCAGTCTGCTCAGTATTGGAGATGTAAGAGGAGAGGCTTTTAGCTGCCAGGGTGAGGGATTCAATGGGTTTTCTGTAGCTTCCACCACAGCTGGCTAGAAAAGCAGCACCACAGCTGGTGATTTAGGCAGAACTGGAGCCCTCCTGGAAGGCGGGCTGCTTGCTCAGTGGTGTGGGCTCATGGGAGGGGCAACAGGCCTGGATGGGCGGGTTTGGGAGAGTCTGGGCTGAGGAGGTCTACTAACATGAATTACTACCATTATACGTCAGGAGCATGTCAGTCATTTCAATCATTGGTTTTCCTGGAAAGCCTTGAGGGCATTTTCATAGACGAGGAGACAGAGATCCGAATAGTTAAATATCTTGCCTAGAAAGACAGACCTGATGTTCAGACGCATTTTTAACTTGGGAACTTTATAGCTGGCACTCTTGTTTACCTTCTGGTTGTGGTTGTTTTATGGCTAGAGACTGTCCAATAGGGAGGAATAAAGTTGGTTTTGTTATAGAAAGAGGATAGATACATGAAGAACAACTGATGGTATAGAGTCTATCACACTGGTGGGAACAGGAAGAGTCACAGGGGAAGTTCTGGCTCAGGATTAAATTCTTTGGAGTCCCAGGTTCTAACCGCTGTGACAATGTAAAGGCGATGTTCTCTAGTGGACAAAGGTTAGATTTGGTGCCAGAAGGCCAGCATGGAAGTCTTAGGGTTGAGCTTTCTTTCCAGTGGAGGATGGGAAACTGAGACAAGAGCTTGTATGAGTGCACACCACGGAGAAAGCCTTATTAGAGGTGGAATTTATGACTTTCTGAGAGCCCAGGTTAAACCCTGCTTTCCAGATACTTCATGACTCTCCAGACAATATCTGGTTATAGTGATAACACAAGATGGGTTGATTATTGAAGTCAAGGCTTGTTTTCTTCTTGGGTCTTTGAAGTTCACAGTCCTGACCTTTTATGAGCTCTGCAGAGCTTGATCTTCTCTCATGATGATGCTCACCCTCTTTTTGGTAAGGTCCACAGTTACATGAGATCATGAATTTGGATGCAAAATAAATGATTAGAGGCTGCATTAGTTAGTCTTCTTGCTGCCGCAGTCAGATACCTGATAAGAAACAAGTTAAAGGAGAAAGGATTTCATTTGTTTCATGGTTTGAATGCACAGTTGACCATGGCGGGGCTGGATGGCTATTCAGTTGTCTTTGGATGTGACAGTCGGGCATGAAGCAGTGTCTTGCTCACATCTCTGCAGATCAGGAAGCAGAGGTTGGATGGCATCCAGGGCCACCTTATAAATCTTAAGGCCTGTTTGGTAACCTGCTTCCTTCAACAAGGCTCCGGTTCCTAAACAACCTTCATAAACAGTGCCACCAGCTGGGGACCAAGTGTTCAAACATACAAGTCTATAGAGGGCATTTCATATCCATGCTCTTAATAGAGATTGAACTGGCTGTGACACACACCAATTGTGTGATCTTCAGTAGCTCATTCTTTGATGTTAAAATTGTTTCTAGATTTATTGTATTTTGTGTGTGTGTGGATGTTTTGTCTGTATGTATGTCTCTGTACAATATGCATGCGTGGTGCCTGCTGAGACCCAAAGAAGGTGTCATATCCCTTGGAACTAGAGTTACAGATGGCTGTAAGCCACCATGTGGGGGCTGAGGACCAAGCCTATGTCCTATACAAGAATAAAAACTACTCTTGATCTGCCGAGCCATTTCTCCAACCTCATTCTTTCATCTTAAAAATAGTCTACACTGTAGATCCTACAACTTTATTAGTTAGGCTGATTTTCATATATATATGGAAAAGCACAGGAAATAAAGCAGCTGAAAACAGTGTTGGAGAAATAAAGACACAAAAGCGTAGTTAGACGAGACCCTCAATGTGATTTTTGGACTTGCTATAGAGCAATAGCAATCAGGGTGGTGTTGTGTTAAAGGAAGGGTAGATAACTGGAAGAGAACTGAGCGCAGAAGTAGAACACGTGTGCGGTTGCCTGGTTTCAGCACAGGTGTGAAGGCAGGTCAGTGGAGCAAGGATCGTGTTTGCGGCAAAGGATGCAGGACGAGTTGGATGTCTGTATGCAGGAAAGTGAACCTTGAGCCACACCTAGCCCTCTAAACAAAAGCTGGGATCTCACATAAGAGTCAAAGGACAAAATTTCTAGAAGAAAACATAGCAGAAAAATCTTTGTGACCTTGGGGCTGAAGAGATGGCTCAGCGGTTAAGAGCATTGCCTGCTCTTCCAAAGGTCCTGAGTTCAATTCCCAGCAACCACATGGTGGCTCACAACCATCTGTAATGAGGTCTGGTGCCCTCTTCTGGCCTGCAAGCGCATACACACAGAAAGAATATTTATAAATAATAAATAGATATTAAAAAAAATCTTTGTGACCTTGTGTTAGGCAAAGATTTCTTAAATAGGTCACAGGAAGCATTATCCATAAAAGAATACAGAGGAAAATTTGGACTTCATTAGAATAAAACTCCTTTGCTTTTCAAAAGACATTTTAATGGGAGCGAAAACACAGTGCTTGAGAGAACACGTTGGCCAAATACATACCTAGTAAAGGAGTCCCACCTTGTCGTTAATGGTATAAATAGAGATTAGCAGTAAAAGACTCCATAATAAGGGAGAAAATGACTCAATTTCAGAAAGCAGACAAAAGACTTGAGCAGACATTCACCAGAGAAAATATTAGGATAGAAAGTAGCACAGGAGAGAATGCTCGTCACCTGTAGTTATTAGAGACATGCAGAACAAAACCAGCCAGAAGCTGTTAGAGTGATTGACCTCTCGCCTTCTCCATTCTGAGCAGATCACCAAGCTCTGGGGTGGAGTTGCCCAGACACCGCTCCTGGGAACATACAGTGACTAGGGAAAACAGTTTGGTGGCTTGTCACAAAAGATGAAAACATTTATTTTACAATCCACTAATCCTACACATAGGTGTTTCCCCAAGAGAAACGAAAATATAACACCTGCACTGAGAGCTGGAGGGAAACGCTTCCCGTGGCTTCGTTAGTAATCAGCTCAAACTGCAAACACCCAGATGTCTGTCCCCCGGCAAACACACAGACTCTGCGGTGAACTTCTACACTTTAAATCTGTTGTTCTGGGAACAGGAAGGAAGCTTTGCTGCAGTAGTCTGGGTGAAGGAAAGTCCGGTGAGAGAGCAGAGTCAGAGACTGTGGGATATGTCTTTCACGCACATGTCTCCAGAGAAGGCAAATCTATAGGAACGGAAAACACACCCCTGTCTACAAGGTGTGTATTCATTTTCTTGCACATTAGACCCTGAAAGGACTTCCCTGCCCTTTGTGATACCCACTCCTGACTGCGTTCTATATCTTGATCATGTCGTGGCTACCCAACTGTGTGCTTTGGTGGAAGTCTGCAGAACTATATATTGACATGGTGGTTCTCGGAGGCCAAGAGCGGTTGGTATCTGCTATTTTGTGTGATCTATGTCTGTCACACCGGACTGATATAAATGGCAAGGCTCAAGTGCACTAAGGCGGATGAAAGTGCTTTGTAGTCTGCAGAGTGAGGAGGGCAACACAGGCTGGTGGAGCTGTCGCTGGTAGGAAGGGCTCCGTTAGCACAGCGAGTGGGGAGTACTGCCTTGGGCTCCGATTTCCCCTGAATGGAACTGGCTCATGCAGACACACCTTCCAGTACTTTCTCCTAAATTAGGTCTCTCTCTCTCCGCAGTGACTGACCACATGAGTGTGTTCTGAGCAAGAGCATTCTCTCTGGACTCCAGGCTTCATATCTCTGTGCCCCTTTGTCAGTCTGCCGCCTCACCTGCCATCGGCTTCCCGTAGACTCTTACTCTGAGCTGACAAGTAAAATGTCAATAATTCTCTGTCAGGCTGGAGCTGCTCTCACAGCAAACCACTGAATGGTCATTTCAAAGGGGGCAAAGAATAGAGGCCATTCGAAAGCTCCTCTTGACAAGAGAGATTGAAGAACAGGGACGAGTATTACTGGCTGGACCATTACTGGGAGAACATTTGGCAGTAGGCATCACACGACTATTGATATCCCCCTGATGTCTTCATGTGCTCCCATCTAGGGGGTGTGATTGTTCTCTTGCAGAGAGAGCCCATGTCCAGAATGCTCTCCTTTTATGAGGGGAGGTGGCTGAACAGAGTATGCTTTTGTCTTCAGAAAAAAAGTGGCCATTTTAAAGCCACGTTCTTCAACACTAATACCAAAAGAGGAAAAAAAAGGAAAGAAAGTAAATTCTTTTTTTTCATACTCTCCTGAAGGCCCTTGCTTTATGCTAAGGCTTGCTTGTACCACACTCTCCGACTCCACTAAACTGGCATGGTTTCTGGAGAATTTCTGCCAGAGACTTGACCTAAAAAGCAGACATGCCAGAAAGAAAAGGTTCTCATCTTTAAGGAATCTTTCCTTCTAGACTCAAGAAGTCATGGTGGCGCGGTGGTGGCGCACGCCTTTAATCCCAGCACTCGGGAGGCAGAGGCAGGCGGATCTCTGTGAGTTCGAGACCAGCCTGGTCTACAAGAGCTAGTTCCAGGACAGGCTCCAAAACCACAGAGAAACCCTGTCTCGAAAAACCAAAAAAAAAAAAAAAAAAAAAAAAAAAAAAAAAAAAAAAAGTCATGGTGGCAAGGAAGTCCTCAGGAAACAGAAAGAAATCTCTGGTTTGAAAGAGTATCTATTTTACTCAGCTTTAGGAAAATGGAGAAAGAGACCTTTGGACAGTGTTCTTCTTTTCCATGGCTTCCAGCCATTTTCTACAAGGGGCTTAGGGTGTGAGTGTGAGTTCTATGGCTCTCATTCTACAAACTTGGAACTTTTGGGGTTTTGTTGTTATATGTGTATACTCTTGGCATGTGACAAAAACGTGGCCACATGTAGGAGAGGGAACCATTGGCCTGAGGGGAGATGATTTACCTGAGCCAATTTAGGTGTTCATAAATGCTAGTGTACTGGGTAGTTATTGCAGAACACCCCCCATTAAAAATCTTCAATTGCTATTATTATTGTTCATAGTATCTGTAGTTTGTCTCATCTAAATTTGGGTTGGTAGTGGTTAGGTGTTTTTTTTTTTTCCCTCATTGTACGTCTGTGAGTTAGTCTGGATGGCTCTGTTCTAGGAGCTAATTGTTGAGGTGACTTGGCTCCATCCATCTCCCATTGCTTGCTGGTGGAGGTTCTAGCCCAAGCATGCTCTTCTTTTGGCTATGACAGAAAAACACCCTAGGTCTCTTGAGACCAGTGCTAGGAGCTGGTCCACTGTTGTGTTCACACCATCCCATTGGTTAAAGCAACCTACAAGGCCAAACCCAAACTCCAAGGGTGAAGAAATGTGGTAGCTTTGGCATCAAACGCATGGCCCAGCATGGTGGAGGTGGAGACGGGAAGGTGAAGGCTGCTAATGCAATATAGAACTTGCTTAATCTCGACAACGCCCCTGAGTGATGGAGATGGTTTCGGTCCTCCTTTCCCTATGCCAAGGTTCCAAGGGGTCAGAATCAGATTTTGAAGCTGGCTCTCTTGCCAGCATACAGTGCTCTCTCTTGCTCTGTGGTTTTTACTAGTGCTGAACAAGTACAAGTTGTATAAGAGCTAATGAATGAGAAGCGACACATCTCGTGGAAAGAAGAAAATAATCGGCTAAAGCTTTACAAATTTGCAAGACTTAGGCAACTCTGGTTTGTCTAAGGTGTTTCATGGGGAGGTGGATGCTATCTGGCTCTGTATCATGCCCACCTCACACTGAGTTGTGTTAGACCCTTGGTTATACCCAGCTCTGACTAGAGGCACACGTACAACCTCTACCTGACACTGGAGGTCGTGAAATTCACCTCCCTAGCCAAAACAATCATCTGATTCTTGACGACCCTAGTATACTAGCTTAAAGGCTACCTTGGATGGATTTCTTCATCCAAATAGACTTTGTCAACACTAAGAAGCACGTCCCCCATAGAATAGTTCAAAACTTTGAAAATTATTTTACTGACCTAGGATGGTCTGGCTCAGTCTATGTGTAGACAGATGGCGAGGCGTGAGCTGGGAGTGTGGGGTGTTTCCTGGCGCCCTCAGGATGTGCTCAATGTGTTGGATCTGAGGAAGGGACTTCAGAAAGAAGCCGAGCACCAGGTCGAGGGGTTCAGGAAGTGTCATTTTTCCTGAATTAGCAGGCATCTCTGTGAGGTAGCCTGCAGGGGTCTGCTCCGCTAGACATAGACATGGAGTTCCTTCTGTCTGCACAGTTGTTCCACTGCCTACACAGCCACAGAAGGTTCTGCTCAGCGTGGGAGTCCACAGAGAAGTGGACTGAGATGAACAGTCCACATGGCAGCGCTTAGAGCTCAAATCTCAGAAAGAAGCATCTTGATATCGGGGACACAGAGGCTTTGCATGGGTTTCCATTTGTCTGGGGACTTCCAGAATATGCCCCATCAGTCATTGCCATAATCTGAAAGGGTAACCTCTAACATAGTTACATAGATCCCTGGGAGATCAGTATCTCCCTATGACCCAGTCTTCCTGTCTCCTGGGAGTCCTTGTGACCCTTGGATCCCATGGTATTTCCAGAGCTGCTCAGTGTTGTGAAGTGTCCACCAAAGAAGACCACTTGGACAGGGGTTCAAACTAATAGAAAGTCTTTATCAGCCAGCTTGTCACTAGACTGGGTGTTCAGGACCCAAGTGCAGTCCTGAGCCTTTCTCAAGGTTAGGCTTTTAAACACAAAAGCCATGTCCTGGGTTGACATACAGAGTTCTTCTAGATTTCTATGGGGTTAGAAGGGAAGCCCTGTCTCTTCATAAAGGATAGCTTTTGATGTTAGCTCTTGTATAAAATTACCAGTTGCCTTGATCACCATCCACAGAGGAGAGGTATAAAATTCTGGTCTGTGACATGGGCACTGTTTAGCCTTGTACAGAATCTCACACAAGTTCCAGCAAAGGGACTTGGTCCCAGTCAAAGGGAAAAAGAGTTGCCAATGAAAAGCAGCATTCGGGTGTTAGATTAAGAGTGTGGGACAAGGAGGCGTGATGAAGATACTTCTGCAAAGGAGTGAGCGGAAAGGAGGAGGGGCTATGTGCGTCCCTGTACGAAGAATCCATCCAATCTCTGTTTTAGTTGGGAAGGAAATTACCTCGTAGTAAGAAAATGTCTTGTGTGATAAAGAAGGTGAGAAGTTGAAGGCCTTCGTGAGTGTCAAGAATCACACTCCACCACAGAGAAACCCTGTCTCGAAAAACCAAAACAACAACAACAAAAATCACACTCCTCTACCGTCGCGGTCCCCCTCGGCCAGCAAGAAGGATGCAACACCGGAACTCTTCTTTTTTTTTTTTTAAATATTTATTTATTTTATTTATTATGTATACAATATTCTGTTTGTATGCCTGAAGGCCGGAAGAGGGCACCAGGCCTCTTTACAGATGGTTGTGAGCCACCATGTGGTTGCTGGGAATTGAACTCAGGACCTTTGGAAGAGCAGGCAATGCTCTTAACCGCTGAGCCATCTCTCCAGCCCCCGGAACTCTTCTTGCTAAGCAGTTTATTCAGGACTTTATTCACAATGCGTTCTCTCTCTCTCTCTCTCTCTCTCTCTCTCTCTCTCTGGCCAAACCTCTCCCAGCCCTTAAGTAGGCCTGGGCCGCCAACCCCAGATTGCCAGGTGGGCACTGCCCATAGGTCCACGCATATGCAAGCAGCTGACAATCATTGCGTGATAATAGCATAAGTCAGGCTTAGTTGATATTAGGAGTTGATTATCACAGAGAGCACTCGCTTTCGGGATCACGGAGGGTGGAAGCCAGCACCATCAGGTGCGGCTCCACGCAGCTCTCTACACATTGCCATCAGGTGTGACTCCACACGGCTCTCTACACTCTACGTTACCAAAAACTTGCTGACAGTCAGTGAGAGGAGATGATGGCAGAGAGTGAGTGAGCAAGAAAGGAGAATGGCTCGCATGAGGGTGAATTTTAGGGCTTTAAGGATGGGGACAATGGTGTTTAGTTGGAGATGATTGGCATTTCTGTGGCATGTAGGAATTTGCATTTTTTTTTCTCATGACCCTTTCAGGAAAGTCTCTTCCAAATATTCTAATGGAAAGATGCTGAAGAAAAACCAAGGGACCAAACAAACCAATGTACTCAACCCAAGAGCCACAAATGTGGGGTCTTGTGCCTTGAGGATAGGGATATTGCATGCCAGGGTCTCTGGTTACCTTAAATCCGGGAGGGATCCTGATAGTGTACACTTTCCAGGAACACATAGAAGTCTTGGTATGGGGAAGATGCTTGGTCTCCACAGGCAGGCGGTGGTGTTCTCATCAATCAGGTCTGGTCTCCGTGGGAAGACATTAGCAACTGATTGAGTTATGTATCTAAGTTTCTGTTTCCTTGTGGACTTTGGCTTATCTGAATGTGGGACTCTAATATGGAAAGACCGGTACCAAAATGGATCCTTGTTCAGCTCAGATCTGCCTTGGGAATCCCTGAACTACTGAGGAAGGCCTGGATTCTGGATCTGATCATGGGGTGGGTGTATATCAGGAAGCTGTGGCAGCAGGAAATGCTGCTGGCCAAAGCCAGTGTCTCAGTCAGTACTGCCTTCCTGCTGTAGTTAAGATGCCTTTCTTTTATTTTATATATATATATATATATATATATATATATACACATATATATATGTTTATATATATACATATATATCACAGATATGTACACATATATCACATATATATACATATATATCATATATACAAACATATGATATATTGTATATACATTATATTTGGACCAAAATTTTCCCTCCCTCCTGTCTTCCCAGTCCCTTCCCCCACCTCCTCTCTCCTCCAGATCAACTCCTCCCCTCTTTCCCTTAAAAAAAAAAAAAAGAAGAGCAGACCTCCCAGGAGTATCCCTGAACATGGCCTAACAAGATACACTAAGACTGGACATAAACCTCTCATATCATGGCTGGACATGGCAACCTAGGAGCAGGAAAGGGGTCCCAGGCAGAGGCAGAAGAGTCCTTGTTGGGAATACGAAGTTACACAACCATCGGATAAGCACTGGACCTCTCTCCGGCCTACACAGGGTCCATGTTTGTCACTGTGTGTGTGAGCTCCTATGGGCCCTACTCAGCTGTTCTGTGGCCCACGCTCTCCTGTTGTTCCTCACCCCTTTGGCTCCTACAATTCTTCCTTCCCCTCCTCTGCAGGTCCCCCTAACTCCACCTATAATTTGGCTGTGGGTATGAGTATAACATAATGTAATTAGGAATCATTTCATTGACTTTTGTTTTGCCAATTGTGTTTGGTTCTATCCTCACTGTCTGGGTTGTCCTGCCTCTGGTTCTTGACATTCCAGGCAGTGTTAGGCGTGGCTTTTGTTATTCCTTCCTTCCTTCCTTCCTTCCTTCCTTCCTTCCTTCCTTCCTTCCTTCCTTCCTTCCTTCCTTCCTTCCTTCCTCCCTCCCTCCCTCCCTCCCTCCCTCCCTCCCTCCCTCCCTCCCATCCTTTCTTTTTTTCTTCTCTTTTTGTTTTTTTGAGACAGGGCTTCTCTGTATATCCTTGGCTGTCCTGGAACTTACTTTGTAGACCAAATTGGTCTCAAATTTAGAGACCTGTCTGTCTCTGCCTTTCAAGTGCTGGGATTAAAGAGTGTGCCACTATGTCTGGTTAGACGTGGTCTTTCTTAAGGGCAGTGGTTCTCAACCTTCCTAATGTTGCAACTTTTTAACACACAGTTCTTCTGTTGTGATGACCCCAATCATAAAATTATTTTTGTTGCTACTTCGTAACTGTGATTTTGCCACTGTTATAAATTATAACATTTTATGAGTCATAATCTGTGTTTTCTGATGGTCTCACCTGACCCCTGTGAGAGGGCTGTTCAATCCCTGAAGGGGTTGCTACCTGCATATTGAGAACCTTTGCTTGAATCTTCCTAAGGACTCGTCTCTAAAGTGCATGAATTGTATCCCAAGAACTCTAGGCAGTGTTGTGTCCCCGCTCTGCCCCAAGACAGGGCTTCTCTGTATAGCCCTGGTTGTCCTTGAATTCATGCTTTAGACCAGCCTGGACTCCAAGTCAGAGATCCTCCTGCCTCTACTTCTAGAGTGCTGGGATTAAAGGCGCGTGTTTTGCAAACTTTAACATGTACTGGAGTTGCCTGGATGGCTTGTTAAAACTACATTCTGAAGCCAGGCGGTGGTGGTGCACGCCTTTAATCCCAGCACTCGGGAGGCAGAGGCAGGCGGATCTCTGTGAGTTCGAGACCAGCCTGGTCTACAAGTGCTAGGTCCAGGACAGGCTCCAAAACCACAGAGAAACCCTGTCTCGAAAAAAGAAAAACAAAACAAAACAACAACAACAAAAAAACTACATTCTGAGCTGGGTGGTGTGGCGCATATCTTTCTCAGCACTCGGGAGGCAGAGTCAGGCAGATCTCTGTGAGTTTAAGGCCAGCCTGGTCTACAGAGTGAGTTCCAGGACAGGCTCCAAAGTTACAGAGAAACCCTGCCTCGAAAAACGAAAAAGCAAACTAAACAAAACCAAAAGCAAGCAAGTAAGCAAACAAGCAAACAAAAAGACCCCTACATGCTGAGCCCCCTCTTCAGAGGTCTGGGAATGGAGCCTGAAGATTTTCATCTTAACCCATTCGCAGGAGCTGCTGCAGCTACTCCTCCGGTTTGAAAGTCACCCTCTGAGGACCACACTTCTAGACCAGGCCTTTGCAAACTTTAATGTGCCTAGGAATCACCTGGAGATTTTGCTCAAATGTAGGCTCTGAGTGAGTAGGTTTGAGATGGGGCCCGAAAGGTCGCCTTTGGGCTAGCTCCCAGAATGCTGGTCCTATAAGGATCACGTGACCCTCGGAGTAGCGTTCCCCCTAATGTGCTGCTTTGAATCTCTGACTGGCAGACACTCAAGTGTTTTTACCCCTTAGGATTAAGTCCTTCCACTCCAGCTGCTGTTCTCAATGGAGTCTGCAGAGGCCTGGCTGTCTGTGAGCGCGATTCCCTCTTAAGTGCACCCCACCCGATCCCTGCTAGAAACTGAGTGCCCAGTCAGCTGTGGGGACACCTGTTCATCCCCACAGCGGCGCAGTGGGGACAGTTAAGCCTCATCAGGCTCAGGCTCTTTCTGGCTATTGGACATTTCGCTCTCTTGTTCCCAGGGGCCTGCTCTGCTCACTCCACGCTGGCAGAGGCTGCCCGAATGCCAGCTGTCCCTTGCCCTTGAAACCAGCCCTGGTCAGCCACTCAGCCGGCTTCCCTGCTGTCCCCAGCCACTCCGGAATGACTCCATACTGCAGAAATGAGCCGGTGACAACCTGGGCTTGCAGCTGCTCTAGAGAAGGGCAGGAGGAGCTCAGAACATGGCTCTAAATAAGGAGGAATTGAAATGACTGGGACGTGGGAGACAGAACAAGAAAGAAGGGTCAATCTCTTCTTAGAAGAGTTCTATTAATTGCAGGGATCATATAAAAAGGAGGAGATCAACCGAATATTCAGCATAAGGGAATGGGGGCTTTGTGTGGGGTGGGACAGGGGAAGGGGGACTAGATGGATTTCTGTAGGCATGCATTGTATACATTCCGACAGATAGCCTGTAGCGTTCTCTCATTCAGAAGAACCGGTGGATGGCTCCACCTTGGGGGTGACTGGAGGGATTATTGGAGAAGCCTGGCCAAACACTCAGACCGTGGAATCAACCCTGGATTTAACTCCCAGCTTCTTTGGCCCAAAGGCCAAAGATATTAGCCATATCACCACATCACTTAGCTTCTCTGAGCTGCTTCCTCACCAAGGACAGTTAAGTGAAATAAAAACAAAATAATCGCATACAACTGCTGGCGCATAGTGGGCACACGGGAAGCAGAGGCCTCTCTCACCACATCAGAAAAGTGTTAGGCTCCTGCTCCCTTCCAAGCTCTGTTTTGTTCAATTAGACCCAAATGATAAAAACGTACTATTCTTGCCCCTCAGAAGCTATTGCTTTAACTCCGTTCTGCCCATACTTGCCCCTTAGGTAATCTTTGCCTGCTCAACTCGGACTCTGAAGAATGTGTCTCAAAATCTTGTAGTAAGAAGAGATAACAATCAAAGCAGCAGGTCGCCATAGCTGGCAAGTTTTTAGGGGATTACTTAATACTAAGAGGCTGGAAAACCGAAGCATAACTGGCCCAACGACTCCTGCGGGCCCCGTGAATCGAAGGGGTGTCTAAGAGCAGTGTGGGTGGGGGCGGGATGAACAGACTCTGCATCTTCTCTCGAGCTAAAAATTATTGTCATGAGCGGATAAGCCTAGTGGGTGGCTATTAAGTAGTTCTTGATTGAAAGAAGAATGTTCTGGAAGCTTACCTATCCTCTCCTGGAGGACCATAGTACATCCTGGCTGTGACTGGCACATTAATCTAAGGATGGCGTTTTGTTTATTAGGTTGCCATCTGGAGCTGCCGGGAAGCAGGGTGTTCGGGTGTGAGCACCCGAAATTGAGTGTAGTGACATTCACAGAGGAGTTCAGTGGAATCTGTAGCTACTGCAGGAAGGACGGGAGTTAGGGTTAGCAGAGGGCAGACTGCAGGCCTGAACTGAGGACCGCATCATTGCAGGGATCGATGGACCAGTTCTGATGAGCCAGAAGATGTACCTCTGCCATATAACCTAAGCCTGGCATCTCCATTGCCATCTTCTTAGGACCTGCTCTCAAATGCTGTACAATACATCCCTTGGCAGCCCCAATATCAGCGGCTCACATAACTGTCATGCCAGGGGACTAACCCATGACTTGTGCCCATGCCAAACTATTACTTTTGCCTGCTATTTTCCTTAAAATGCAGACCGGTTAAAAGGGCAGCCAAGCGAATGATACATCCAGCACTCACCCCAGAGGATGGCGTGGGATGTCTGTAGTCTGTTTGTGCTTGTGCTATTGTTCGGTCATTTTGTGCCTGCTGCAGTTTGGATTAAAAAGTCTGTGTGCTAAGGACTTGGTGCCTCAGATGGCACCGGACATTGTGTGGGCAAGGCTAGAGGAGGTCCTTCCCCTTTGCCCTGTGGTCAAACGTTTGTTCTACTGTGTGCTGTCACTGTGATGAGCTGTCTTGCAAGATGCCCAAAGCAGCAAGGCTGCTTGAGACCACAGCTGGATCCTTCAGAAGAACTCATGTTCTGTTTATAAGTTAACTGTCTCGGGCATTTTGTCACAGTGATGGAAATCTGACTAATACAGTGCACAATATCCTTAAAATTTAAAAATAAATGCCTATCACCCTGGGCATTAATAATACACAGAACACAACCAGCAGATGGCATTGGCCAAACAGCTCTGCCACGACAGAGTAATTTCCTTGTTGCGCTATTTTTTTTTTAAGAATAGAGCCAGAGGACTGGGCCCCGTCACCTCTAAGCTTTATTTTTGAGTTGTATCATGAAATGGCCATAAGAACATCTATGTGGAGAGATTGCCGTATTAAACTTTAATAAAGGCAGGCATGGACTGGAACAGTGGCATATAATTTTAATTCCAGCACTTGGAAGGCAGAGGTAGGTAGGTCTCTGTGAGTTTAAGTCCCGCCTGGTTCACATAGTGAGTTCCAGGCTTGCCAGAGTCTGTTTTGTTTTTTTGTTTTTAAAGGCAGTCATGGCAGTAAACACCTGAAATCTTAGTACTTCAAAGCAGAAGTAGGAACATCTACATAGTTTAAGGACAACCTGGACCATCCAGTGAGTGCTAGGCTAGCCTGGGCCATATAGTGGATCCTGTCTCAAAAATAAACATGATCAAAATATATTGCATAAAAAATTTCAATTAACAAAAAAATCTATTAAGACAGTAAATATGTTGTACTCATACAACAAACAAGCAAACAAATAAAACCTTCAAATCTGTAAAATACATATGCCTGTAGCAAGGATGAATATAAAAGGCAAGAATTAATTATAACTTGTGTTCTTTTTCTATTACTATGTAATCAGTGACTGAGTCTTTGTTGGTTTATATCAGTTTTTCTTTCATTTTTCTTTTTTGGTGCTGGAGATCAAATCTAAAGTCTTGCCCATGCTAGACAAGTTCTCTACCATGGGCCACAACTGCAGCCTCCCTATCTCAAATTTGAAGGCAGAAAAGAATGTTCCAGCATGTTTCCTAGCTCTCAGATCCCTCCGTGGTAAGATACTTGGTCACTCCATTGGCTCCTACACTTTTAGGCTCCCTCCTCCCTGTTCTGGTTGTCTGCGGTACCTATGCCAACTCTGCTTTTAACTCAGGAGTGACGTGGCTTCACTTTTTTTTTTTTTATGGAGGTGCATTATTTTGTGTGAAAATATTAAGGCAAAAGACTATCCTGAGATAGGTTCTTACTCTCTAACCCAGGTTGGTCTCAAACTCTGGATGCTCCTGACTCTGCCTATGTGGGATTAGAGGCTTGGGCCCCATGTTCAACTAATAATGATTGGGATTTTTCATGTAGGAATGGAAGGAAACCGTGAACACACATGTATACTACGTATACATGCACTTGTTGCATGCACATGTAAACACATGGTTAGGTTTCCAGCAGAGTAATTCATCTAGACACAACTCAATCAAGTTACCCATGACTAATGGTGGTAGTCACTTGTCTGCTCTGCACAATTTGTCCATTGCTCTCCTTTTCAGCTCCCAACCATTCCCTTCTGTGTCATCCAGGCTGTCTGCCTTCTAATCTATATAACGTAGTCCAGAGAGAAATCCAGTAGTTCTTGTCCCCAGGGAGTCCCAAACCGAGGAAGAAAACCAGACAGGTAAGTGGATAAGTTCCGCCTGGATTTGCCTGTGTTGGGACACCTCAGGTTGCTATCTTCAGAGTTCATGTCCAGGGCGCTTGCCCAGGGTTCGTGTCCAGGGCGCTTGCCCAGGGTTCGTGTCCAGGGCGCTTGCCCAGGGTTCGTGTCCAGGGCGCTTGCCCAGGGTTCATGTCCAGGGCGTTTGCTGCAGGAGCTCCAGGGTTTTTGCTATCCCCACTACTCCTTTTGTTTCCTTTGCAATCTCCTGCTTTACTTACACAGCCCTGGTGCCAACTGGCTGGCTTCAGTTCAGTGCCATGAAATTGCTGTGGTTGGCACACAGAGTCTGTTCAGGCCCTCAGAAGCTTGTCAGGTGCCAACTCCCTCCTAGGAAGGACCAGGCTGCCAGGGGCAAGGGCATGTGCCCCATGCCCTCTCTCCACCTGCAAGTGTTCTTTGTCAGAGGACTCCGAGAAGGCCGGCTTTTCACCCAGCTTCTCCGGAAAGCTCTCTTCCCTACAAGGCTGGCCATTTTCTCTGGCCATTAAGCACTCATTGGTGCTTTGCAGCTGATCTGAGACCCACCTGGGATGCCCCGTGGGGCAGCTTAGTCACCATGCAGGATAAAAGGGCAAGCTTTACCATGCCCGCCTCCTTCCTTCTGTCCTTCTTGGAGAAAGGCCAGCCCAGAGGAACAGAGGAGGGACTTTTGATTTAGCTTCATGTTTTTGTTCATTTTCAAACCTCCAAAGCAGTAGGATTAGGCTGAAGGAGGTGGGGGCGGGGGAATGTATGTTTCACTCATCTCTGGAGAGCAGGGGCAAGTGTGGAAAGTTCTGTTTTTTGCTGCTGTCAACTTACACTTAGGAGCTTCCGTTCTCCTCACCCTGGGAAGCAATGCAGAGACTTGCTCTCACCAGCCCAGGCCATGCAATGGAAGTAAGACACCTATCTAGCCAAATCCACCCTCACTCACGTCCCATGGTCCAGTCCCTTTTCCTCTTGTTTTAGCCACATTGGGTAGCTCTCTGTCTCCCAAACACTCTTTATGTTTTGCTCTGATCTATCCTTTACCAAGAATGCCTTGAACTCCTGTCCTGAGCTCTTCTGATTTTATTTAATTTTTAGGCCTTGGTTTTGACGTAACTTCTATTGGGAGAAGTCTTTTGTTATTTCTAGTTGGGGAGATTTTACTTTTCCCTCTTAGAGTCTGTCTCTCTCTGTCTCTCTGTCTCTCTCTCTGTCTCTCTCTCTCTGTCTCTTTGTCTCTCTCTGTCTATCTCTTTCATCACTGCATTCTGTGAATGTTGCATATTTTTCTCTATCCTAATCTTTACTTGGGCATTGGTCATTCAATGCGGGGGGAGGGGGGATATGATAAGTAGACAGAACTCTCTCTTCCTCACTTCACATGCCCATGCAACCAACTCTACTGGAACTAACAGCTCAATGGTTGGGCCTTGTTATTGCCTTCAGGGGCCACTACAATGGACTTCCAGCGGGGCACCATGCTGTGGTGTGCTGAGTTCAAAGATAATGTCCTCCTGAGGCTTTGTCTTTTATCTCACTACTTTAGAAAATTCATCAGGCAGGAGCAGCTCTGTAGCAGTGACTATGGCCAACACACAATGCATGCTTAACAACCACCAAGTGAATGAATGGCAAAACTTGCTGTATGTGGAGGATGGAGACAGGAAGTCACCAAGCAGCCTTGGTTGGGAAGATGTTCCATGACTTGTATGACCCTTGGCTCACCCAAATATCCCACCGAGAGAGGGTAGGAGGCCTCCTTCTCTTTCCACCCTCACTTTAGGAATCTATACATCAAGGGTAGACTTTGTTTCTAAGGTAACAAATTTTTTTGTTTTCAGTAACAATAGCATTTCTCCCTGGATTCATTTGCCTTTGTTTAATAATGAGAGAGACAGCTCAAGTTGTGATTTGGGCAGCACTTTGCAAGAGATGGCTCTCGGTTCTTAAATGCTTTTTTATCTTCGTATTGTTCCCAAGGTCTACCATGTTCATCTTGTTTTGAAGTGGACACAAGCTGTTTCCAATTAGGAAGAACACAACCTTTTCTCCCCGCCTGTCTTCTGTTTGGGTCTCATGTCCACCTAGATCATGACATTCATGGCCCTGGGCTGCAAGTCAGAATCAAGTTAAAGAGTGCCTGAAAAATCTGCTTAGACAGAAAAATCAATGGGAGAGTGGGAAAAAGCAAGACCGATTTCGAACTACAGATTACCTGACTTAGGGAGCGAGCACACACGGCTTCCTCCTGAAAAGACTGTGAAGGTGGAAATTTGCAGTGTTACTCCAATAGTTGAGAGAAATGACAATACTGATTATGTGGGAAATTTCTCCCTGTGTAACGCTGGGAGAACATACCCAGACAAGAACAGTACTCATGCTTTAAGCCAGCTTTGTCTTTCTTCTCTCCGTCTTCTCCTTTACTTCCTCCTTTCCTTTCCAGCTCTCCTGCTCTTCCTCCACCGTGGGATCCAGGGATCAAACTCAGTCATCAGGTTTTCACAACCAGCGCCTTTATCCACAGAGCCACCGCAACGCCCCAACATCTTTGCTTTTGTTATTAATATAAGAGGTACTTATGAACTACAGCCCTCCTGTTCTGGAGCTCACCAGAACCCATTACTTCCATTTAATTTTGTGTTTTGTAGTCATTTTATTAATGCTGGTACCATAGGAGTGCTGAATAATTACATACACACACACACACACACACACACACACACGGCACATATATAATGTGTAATCCCTGCACAAGGTGAAGTGGATGGAGCAATCAAGGATCACATGGGTCATATGAGAAGACTCAAGAAAGCCTGTGATTTTGATCAGGAAGGGGGATTTGGGTAGCCAGGATGTTGTAGGTGGAGCAAGCAACGTTTGGGATAAGTTTTAAGTAGGTGGGGAACAGAACGATGGAGGTCAAGGCAGTGTCCTTGTGAGGTACCCCTTGTGGTCAGGGGTCAGCACACGTGTCTACCTGGTGTTGCACACAATGTCTTGCCAGTGCACAGTGGGTTTCTCAGGAGCCTATTGTAACAACAACAAAACAACCAATGCTTGTGAAATCTTCAATAGAAAGCAGACCAAAGATGATTTCCCTAGGAAAACCTATTTCCATCCCTAGCTGCATCAATTAAACGGTGAACAGCACATGGTTTTTTGAACATTCTTATGAGCTTTACCAAAACTCGAGGAATGCATTGTATATTCAATAATGCATACAGCTGGGAACGGTGGCCCATACCCTCAATCACAGTAGCTGGGAAGCTGAGGCAGGAGGATTGCAAGCTGGAGGCAACATGGGTGACATAAAAAGACTGTATCAAAAACAAAAGCTAAAAAAGTGCTTTAGTAAGAAGGAACTACTGTAGCTGCAGCAGCTGCCTGGGCCTCCATGGTCTGTTGGACCTGCTGGTACACGTTGGTAGCCATCATTGGGCAGATCATGGGAGCTGCTGGGATCCGCATGGCCTCTACCATGGGCATCACGGGCACAGCAGTTGGGATTCTGGTCACCGGGCTCTCAGTACTTCCTGCTTCAACAGAGTCATCTCAACCTCCATTTCTTTCAAGCATTTCTTGCTGGTCTTGCCCGCGAGACTGACACTAAGTCCCGGGACCACAGGTCCTCCCACCACGGGAGTCCTGGAGCCACCCCGCCCCAGTCATTGCTAGTGCCATCCACCTTCGCTGCTCCTCTCAGCCGTGCCTGCAGGTCCTACGGGTCCTACGTCGATCCTGGGTCCTCTCTAAGCCTCTGGGTCTTCCCTTGGCTTCATCTTGACCTCTCTCACTCACGAAGACCTAATATTTCTAAGTGACGTTTACAAAGGTGTAAAATGGAGAACGAAGCCTTGCGAGCACTTTGCTTTAAGGCTCATGCAACTAGATACATGGTGTCTGAATAAACTCTAGTTCCATTGCACCTTAATGTGGTCCACGCTGACTTCCCAACGATCTTTAAGACCACAGGTGTCTTAGTTTACTTTCTGTTGCCGTGAAAAAAATACTAACCAAAACCAGTTTGGGGAAAAAAGGAGGTTGTTGGGCCTGCCGGTTCTGTCCAGTCCGTCATTGAAAGAAGCTGCAGCAGGCACTCAGGCAGGGAGCTGGAGGCAGAAACCGAAGCCGTGACTCTGGAGGGGTGCTGCTTACTGGCTTCCCGTACACGGCTTGTTCGGCCCACTTCCTTACGTAAGCCAGGACCTCCTACCTAAGCGTGACACCTTCCTTAGTTTGCATCAATCCTTAATCAAGAAACGCCCCACAGCGTTCACAGGCCAAGCCGATGAAGGCAATTACTCAGCTGAGGGTCCCTCTTCCCCGGTGACTCAAGTTGGCGTCAAGTTGACAAAACTAGCTGACAATGGCTTGACATTTGGATTTTACCTACTCCTGAGACTTTTTTTTCCTGGTGTGTGAATGCCGTGTCCTTCAGTGGTGAATCTCGTTCTCTGCCTTCCCCAGCCTTCTCGGCAAAACACTTACACAGTCATGTTTTGGAACAGTCGAGTGTTAATTATAATTGGATGACATATTGCCATTATGCGTAGAGCACCGGGTCTTGGGATTGGCAGCCCGCTGTGGGAGTCGAGTCTCTGTCTCCTCCTCCAGGTCGGATGATGTCTGCATCAGTCTAACTCACGGTGGATTTCGAAGCGGCTGTGCAGCAGGGGCTCAAAAAGACAAAAGACAAGCCTGGTTTTGGGAATGACCTTGTTGAAAGGGACCGTTTCCAGGAAAGGGTGCTTTAGTCTATAGGTCGCTGCCACCCCGAGAACAGAGTGGAGAAGGATGCTCAGGGGAAGGGAAAGGAGTAGTGGAATGGTGTGGGATATGGTGGCAGCCATATTTGGGATCCGGGGAGTGGTAGATAGGAAAGCTGTGGCCAGAATGATGATCCCATGGGCCTTTTATCTCTGGAGGAAAACTTCTGAAAAGTGCAATACAGAGACTGACCAAACAACCAGGGAGCCTGTGTAGGACTGACCTAGGCCTTCTGCATACATGTGACAGTTGTGTAGCTTGGTCCTATTGTGGGACACCTAACGGTGGGAGCAGGGGCCGTCTCTGACTATTTTACAGGATTTTGGGACTCTACCTCTCATACTGGGTCATCTTGCCCAGTCATAGTACAAGGGGAGGCACTTAATTTGACTGTAACTTGCTATGCCAAGTTTTGTTGATACTCATGGGAGACCTACCCTTTCCTAAACAGAAACAGAAGTGGATTGGGGGATGGGAACAGAGGGGTAAGGGAGGAGGGACTGGGAGGAGATGAGGGAGGGGAAACTTTGGCCAGGATGTAAAATAAATAAGGGAGTAAGTAAATAAATAAATAAATTTATTAAAAAAAAAAAACCAAACCCAAAACGCATCTGTGGGAATTTTATTTGGCATTCTTGCCATTGTTGAAGTGATAACTAATATGCGCATAGATTCTACTTCCATCCCCTGGCACCCACAAAGAATGGATCCAAGGGCCCTGAAAATACCAAGCTATGCAGATGCTTATGCTCCTTGCAGAAAACGCTTAGTATTTGCATACAGCCTACACACACCCTCCCACACACGCTAAACTCTCTTCTAACACTATGTAAATGCTATGCAAATCATTTCATACTATATTATTTAGAGAACAACAAGAAAAGGTACAGATACAAGTGTTAGCTTTTCATTTTTTTTTTTTTAAAGCTGAGGTTGGTTGACAGCACAGATATGAACCCTGTAGGCATGGGGGGGGGGTGCATGACTGTGTCTTCTTTGGAATGGATGGAGACAGAAAGCATCCTCTGAGTTCCTCTGCTGTGTGCACCTCCTGTGATCCCATAGTGATCACCTCTGCTAGCTCTTGCTGTCCTTTTCAAGCGAGGGTGGACAGGCGAGCGCTCAGAGCCCGAGTGTGAGCGGATCGGCCTTCTATAGCATCTCCTTGTACTTCAGTTAGCATCTTTCCTGCGCTTCCTTCCCATTGGTCATCTGCTAAGGCGGTCTGGATATGCCGTCCTCCCGCCCATTGGCTCATCTGTTTGAGTACTTGATCTTCAGAGGGCAGCGATGTTTTAAGAGATCACGGAACCTTTGGTACTTGTGGCCTTGAAAGTTAGACAGGGGACCCTGGAGGTGGGCCTTGAACGTTATATACTTCCCTAATTCTAGCCCGGAGCTCTCTGTTTCCTGATCCACCAAGTGGTCCCTCCATCATCCACTTCTACTGCCGTACCTTCCCTGCCACGATGATGGATTATAACTGTGAGCCCAAAGAAACTTTTATTAAGTTGTTTCAGGTATTTTGCTGCGGTGACAAGATAAAAGATTTACATATTCACCTAAGGGTCAGAATCTTGCTGTGGGCCTGCTCTAGGTCATGTGGGTTTTGGTGCTTGGGCCGAGCAGAAGGATCCCTTCAATTCAGAGGGAACGTTCTGACGGATCGTTCCTGTTCTGCTCCACTGAGCCCAGGGTGTTCTGTGCTGGAGGGGACAGACAGGCATCAGCTGTCAGGCGCATTTCATTCCAGGTTATCAGATGGGCTCTATTTTCGGGCCTGCCCATCACTTCATCTTACACGGTGGAACCCAGAGTTCTTCATGTGCTCAGATCCCAGCTGTCACAGTAGTATATTTTCGACCAGGCTTAGTGTGTACCCAAAATCCAGGGGAGAAAGGGAAACTCTTGGAGCTGGGAACATGGAAGTTGGGGTGGAGAGCTATGTGATTGGGGATCTGTACAGACGTCTGTCAAGTGACACACACGGTCAGTTGAGTGTTTTTGGAGACTCCTGGGAATTTTCTGGGTAATAGGAATTTTGGAATTTCCTAGGTCTAATTCAAAACAGTAACGGAAAGGAGATAGGGATAAAGATCAGTCCAGGTTTTAGAGATCGTGGTGAGTCAGAATCACGTATGTGGAAGTGACATTCTCAGATCACTGTGTTTTCACACCGGCAGGCATGCTGGGAAATGCAGGGGCTGGAAGCGTGAGCAAGGGCAGGACTGGGGTTCTGGGGCAGTGGAGTGGCCTTATGGGTGGGAAAAGCAGAGTGTCCACTAAGACGTGCCATCAGCACATGTGACCCCTGAGACACTGATGTGTCTAGATGTGTCCCCTGGAAACTCTGCCTACCCACTGGGCCATTAGGACGTTAGTCTCCAAGGGAAATCACTGGCTCAGCACTGTGGGGAGGCTGCCGTTCACATTGGTTCTGTACAGCAACTTCTCCTAGCTGCTACTTTTAAGATGTTAGTGATCGTGTTAGATATTCTACTCATCTCCACACCACCTCTTTGGTCTGTAGCTGGGTCACTGAGTTTTTGTTGTCCACAGTAAGCTGTTATAGAGCAGCTGCTCTTCCTGCCTGTTGATTGAATGCACTACCTTCCCGTGCTTGGTGAGGCTGGAAGAGACTGATTGCCTCCGCCCCCCTCCCCAGGGCAGTCTTCAGCAGCTGTGTTAGTGCTCCACATTAAGAGGATACCAGAGAGATGTTGCCGAGAGTTGAGAGCTCTTGTGAAAGTGAGAGGACCTGAGTTCAAATCCTCAGCTCCTATGTAGAAGCCGAACTCAGTCATATGTGCCAATAACCCCAGCATTTGGGGCTGGAGGGAGATAGAGCCCTGGGACTCATTGCCAATTTAGACCAAGCTGGGCGCTTTAGGTTTAGTGAGAGACCCCGTTTTGCAGAAGAAAAACAAAGTGGATAAGCAATAGAAAATTCTCAGTATACTCCTCTGGCTTCTCCGAGCTCACATACCGGCGTGTACATCTGCAGAAACACGCATACATAAAACTCACACATATATGCACATGCGTGCACACCTCCAAAAGATTTTGAAATGGAAACCCCTTGCTGTGGAAGGAGGCAGTACCCTGATTTCTGAGTTACAGTGCTCCAGTGAGCCATTGTTGCCAGGGGCTAAGTTGAGAAATACTGATGAGAAATAATGTCCTGTTTTTAGAAACCTCTGGAGCTATCTCAGGGATAAGTGGCTTATGAACCCCTACAGAACCCTAGAGGGTATTCTGTTACCTCAGTGACACCGAGTTTTTTTTTTGAGATACAAGTGCAAATGGACAGGCCTCCAGCTTCCAAATGTCTGACACACAGGTGGCCTAGGCAGGGACTTCTCTCAAGACGTAGTGTCTTGAACTTATGTCTACCTTTCAAAAATCTTAAACATCTTTTGCCACGTGTCTTGTGTCTTTTTGTTTGTTTGTTTTTGCATCCCAACCAAAGTTTCCCCTCAGTTGGCTCCTCCCAGTTCTTTCCACCACCCCCTGACATCTCCCCGCCTCAATCCACTCCTCCTCCATTTCTCTTCTGACACAGACGGGCCTCCTTTGGATGTCAGCCAGCCATGGTATATTGGGCTGCAATGGGACTAGACCCCTCTTCTATTAAGACTGGATGAGGCAATCTGGTAGGAGGAATAAGAGCAGGCAACAGAGTCAGAAACAGCCCCTGCTCTCACTGTTAGGAGCCCCCCAAGAAGACCAAGCTACACAACTGTAACACACATACAGAGTGCCTAGGTCAGTCTCATTCAGGCTCCCTTAGTATCTGTGAGCCCCTATGACCCCAGGTTTATTGTTTCTGTAGATTTTCTTGTGGTGTCCTTAACCCCTCTGGCTCCTACATGGTTTTTGTTTGATCCCTGAATGACAGGGCAGGTATAATTCTCGAACCCCTGTGAAGTGACAGGTATAAGAACCCCTGCTTCCTACATGGGGTACCCAGACTCAGAAGAGAGCCCCTCCCAATCCACACACTCATGACTGGCAGAGTCTGGAGTTTGGGCTCCTCATTCCCGATTTCCAGGCACTTGGCTGTCTTGGCAGATGCAAATGATTAAAGAGCCAAGACACTTTATTTGGAAGCAGTGAGGGATTCTAAAAATAGGCTCAGCGCTGTTCCTCTAATTTGAAAGAGTAAAGGAACTGAGTCAAATAGGACTGAGAGACACGAGCGGTCTCATTGTATCAATTTCCATCTACTTTGGTAATAATAATTGAAGCTGTAATTATACATTAATTAAAAATTCTTGTGATTTGGTGCAAAATCAAAATGACATACCAACTTGGCTTCCAAATGAGTAAACCAAGATTTTGCAAGAATGATTAAATGAAAAGAAGTGAATGTAAGTGTCAAAGACTGTGTTAGGAAGGGTTGATGGTGACCTCACATTGCTGCTGGGCTGGATGAGGTGTAAATGTCCCAGCCGCCCAGACCTGAATAATCACACAGAAACTATATTAATTATAACACTGTGTTGGCTTAGGTGTATTTCTAGCCAGCTCTTACATCTTAAATTAGCCCATTTTTATTAATCTGTGTATCACTATGAGGCTGTGTCCTACTGGTAAGATTCCGGTGTCTGTCTCCTTCAGCAGCTAAATGGCATCACCCTGACTCCTTCTCTCCTCTTCTCTCTCTGCTTGGATTTTCTGCCTTGCTATATTCTGCCCTATCATAGGCCAAAGCAGCTTCTTTATTAACCAATGGTAATAAAACATATTCATAGCATACAGAGGGGACTCCCACATCAGTGGGGTGAAGGTGTTCATGGATGTCTGGACTTACCTAGATGTCAGCTGGCTTTCCACTCCAGGGAACTTGGTATTTTAATGTGTTAGTTACAGTAATGGTCTAAAAATGCATCAACCTACAAATTTGATGAAGACTTATTTGTCAAAAAATATGACTTACAAAAGATAAAGGGAATGGCAGTATAAGATCTAGTCACTTTTCCCAGCTTCAATATTTGTGAATATTATGCCATTTTAAAACATATTACACACCATAAGTAAATATTTAACAGCCATCTAACCACCCACACACCCTATCTATTCTCTATCTATTATCTATCTATCATCTATCTATCTATCTATCTATCTATCTATCTATCTATCTATCTATCTATCTTTCTATCTAGTAGGGTGCTATAGGGGAAATTCCAAACATCAAGTTACTCACTTGAGCATACATCTGTATATACCTCTGGCAGATAATAATCAAAGATTATTATTGAGAGTTGAGAGTTGGGGATGCAGGACAGTTAGTAGGGTGTTTGCTTGGCATGCAGTAAACCCTGACACTTCATAAAATTGGTCATGATCATGAATGCTTGTTATTTCAACACTAAGGAGGTGGAGGCAGGAGGATCAGAAGTTCAGGTTTATCCTTGGATACACAGTTGAGGCCAGCCTGGGACTCATGAGACTCTATCTAAACACACAGAATAAATATATAAATGAAAAAAGGAAGGAAGCTAGGAAGAAAGAAAGAAAGAAAGAGAGAAAGAAGGACAACCACTGCATAGAGTTGCATGAATTCCAGGTTGAATGTTTCATGATTATCTCAGAACAGGGTTCTTTGATGCAGATTTAGACCACAACATGCTTGGGACATTGTATTTGGCTGGCCCATCTCTATGCCTCCAATCTATGGGACTTCTTGTTCTCCTGTAAGAGAAGACAATTAGGGAGAGGGGCTTGATTTGACTTAGGTATTTAAAAATACTTCATAAATGAAAGTTTATGCTAGGTTTAGTTTCAACATTTTGAAAGATTCTGCTTCATAAAGAACCACTTTCTAAGTCTTAACTCATGGACAGCACTGAAATTCTGAGTAATGACATTGAGATAATGACATATGACACACTCACTTGCTTCATGTTGGGAGCCAATGCTTGGGGATCAGTACTGCTGAACCATGAGAGAGAACCACTATGTACCCCAAATGAGTGCCCAAAATCTCTTACTCAAAGGCAGAGAGAAGGTTCCAACATTGGGTTCATTTTTATCTTGTTTTACACTTAAAAAAAATCTTCACTTTCTTATGGCAATTCATTGGCAGTATGAAACAGATTTGGAAGGTTAGAAAGTAGCTGGGCATGGTGGTGCATGCTTACATTTCCAACACTTGGGACGATAGAGTTCAGGAGGATCAGGAGCTCAGGACCTGACCCAGCTGTGTAGATATATATCCTGGGTTACATGAGTGTATGTTTAACAAAAAGAAGCTAGCAGCTGTTTTAAGTGACTCCAAGTCTCTAGAAAATATACGTAAGTACAGATATAAACATTTAGAGGCAGTGCTCTAAGACATTTGATAATCCAGAAGCATAAAAATATTACGGAGGTGGTTGATTTAATGATTGATTTATTTTATCAGATATCCTTAAATGATATCACGGTCACCAAATCTCTGGACTTTTTTTTTTTCTTTTTAATTTTTTTTTTGCGTTTACTTAGAGTGTGTGTGTGTGTGTGAATGCGTGTACATGACACATATGTGGATGTCACAGGGCCACTAGGAGGAGTCAGTTCTCTTATTCCACCGTGTGGGTTCTGGGGATCAAATTCAGATCATTAGACTCAGAGGTTTGACCCTTTGTTTCCTGGACCCAGCCTGGGCTTTTTATATAACTTTATTATTTTACTTATTAAGATTTTCCGTGAGGACACAATAGTAAGCTCTATTCAGGGATTTTATTTCCTGTCTTCCTCTGTATGTAGGCTCCGTTAGGGATGGGTTTCCCTATCACACACTAGAGATTACTCACTCCTGAAGTAATGCTTCCCTCTTCCTTAAAAACAATTGGGCAAACTCTACATGGTGAGTGTCTTATGCAACACTGATGGAGGCTTGGGAGCTTGGAGAGGTAGATCTGTCATTATTAGAAATGACACCCTGATGGTCCACACAGCGTCACATTCCTTTGTGAATCTCAGACTTCTAGGGTCTGCATGAGAGAGGGGAAATAGAGAGCTCAAATCGGACACCCTGTCAGGCAGAGCGAGAACAAGACATTTGGGACAATTTAGTTAAGGGACAGAGAACACACAGCAATTTATCAAATCATTAAGACTTTAGTAAATAAATTGTTCGTAAGACGTCTCAATGAGCAAACGATGTTAGACGGGCTTCATACAAGAGGGTTGGACGCTAAGACTAAAATAAACCAAACAAACCACTTTTGACGTTTAAACAAGCTATCTTCCCTGCCCTGGCAGACTTAAGGACCCAGCGACGATGCGTTTCCTGTTATGTTTAGCTAACCAAAGCTTTATTGTAGTGCATATTTGCAAAAAGTTAGGAATAATAAATAAGAAATTAGCCTCTTTGTTTCATTGGCAGAGAAAGTTTTGAAACTCATGGGCTAATCTCACCTGGCCTGACATTTCTTCTCACTTTCAGCCATTTCTCCAGCACATTGATTCTTTATATTTTATTCTCAGACACATCAGCGAATTAGCTAATCTGGGTTTCGATTCACGCATATTAAAAACCATGTCTTTTTTTTTGAGCTCACAAAACCCCCTTATGTGAAATAAATGGCATTATGTCCAAAAGAATGGTGTTAGATTATCTTTTACTTTGGAAGAGAAGGAGGTAATTAGTTTGATATATATTTTTCATTCATGAATGTTAATGCCATTTTCACAGCAGGAAGAAAGGTGAATGGCTGTGCCCAGGCACTGCTCCTGGATTTTGTGGTTCTGACATTATAGAAAAGAGTTTGGGGAAGTGAGACAGGATAAAAGGGCCTCAGTTGAATATGTGGGCAAGCAGTGTTCTTAATACTTTAACAAAATCTAACAAAGTTCGCGATTCATAGAGCGTTTCTGAAAAGCTGCCAAGAGGGATATTTTCAATAGATTGCTGGAATGAGGAATCAAATGTATATTATTTTGGAAGACATTGGAGTTTAATACAGCCTTTGCCCAGGTTAAATCTATATCAATAAAATGCCAGGTGGAGAAAGGGACCATTTAATTTCGGGCCCACAGCGGACACACAACATCTCTAGAAAGGATGAAGCTCACGTGGGTTACCCTTTTTTAGGCCTCTGTGCTCCTTTTCAAAAGCAGCCTGGGAAATTTCTACCATCCTTTGGAGTTCGAGGCCGTGGCAAAGCTGCGGTCAAATGTGATGGATTGCGCAGCCAATTTGCTTGAAGTTTGTGGTTCATTAATCCTGCTCTTTTGAATTTCAAAGGACCGGAGTGATGTCATTTGGAATGTAGATCACAGAAAATTAATGGTGTCTCTTGGTCAGAAGTGAACACGGAGACAATGAGACCCAGAAGAAAGGGATGGGTGATGGCTGAGGAGCAGGGGGTTCGGTTTCCACCGAAATCTGAAGCCTTTGGGCTTTTCAGAACTTCAAGCTTCCCGCTCCCCACTAGGCCTAGGGATGCAGCTTTGAGGGATTGCCCTGCACCTTGTGAGAGAACGCAGTCAGCTTCTGCGAGCACTCAGCAGCATCTAAAGTCTATTCAGTGCCACAGACCTGCCTTGTGTCTGTCCCTAGGTCCTCAATCCACCATCCTTTCTGTGCCAGGAGTTTTAAAGGTGCCGTTGAGATGATGGGAGCCCTGCCTGTTTGGATGCGACTCTTCCATCGCTTGCTTCCCACGCTGGGACCCCGGCGGAGTGGCAGAAGGGAAGTTGAATCACTGCCAAAGATACAGGCTGGGAAAGCGGGCTCAGAGAAGGGCCTGGGAAAGCGAATGGGTGTCTAAGGAGCATCCCAGGTGCTAAGCTGGGAGCTAGGGGCAGTCTCACAGCTCATTGGGTCCCTACAAGCGTTGTCTGTGACACTGCTGAAATGGAGCGGTTTTTTTTGGCACGAAATGGTCACACAACAAAGACTACTTGAACAAAACTAAGCGAAGTAACGACAACAACAAAAACTTCCACAATAGCTCAGCAAGATGGTGACAATGTGCTTTTTTCTTTCTTTCTTTCTTTCTTTTTTTGACAATCTGCTTTTAAAGTGAGGAAACAGAGTTAAAGCTGTGCTCAGGACAGCGGGAGAACTGTTCTCGGTACCCTTGTGAACGGCTAACAATGCTCTTCAGATGTCGTTTCTCCATGAGCCATCACGGAAGCCCCGGACTCTGGAAATGCCTGAAATACTGTTTAAGTCATTGATTGATTGCATATATGAAAGGCTCACGGAAGCCCAGCAGGACTGTCATCTTTTATGAGCAGAGATGAAGGTTCATTCATAGGTGTACTATCCATGGCACAGGTTTATACTGCGTAAGAAAGTTGAAGTTTATCACATATTAAAAAATAAAGGTAATGAGGCAGGCAGAGGTGGTGGACACCTTTGATCCCAGCACTTTGGAGGCAGATGCAGGCTGAGGGAGGCTGATCTGTGAGTTCTAAACCAACCTGGTCTACTGAGTGAGTTCCAGGACAGCCAGGGCTACACAGAGAAGCCTTCTGTCTCAAACAATAAAAAGGTAATGAGATTGTGCAGAATAATTTTCCCTTTGGAAATCTTAACTTTGGCTTTAAGGCCTTGGTTCAAAACATTAGGATTCAAATTTACTGATGTTTATTGGGTAGCAGTATAAACTGAGGGAGTGAAAAACTTTATTTTTGGCAGTGCTGGCCGTGGTTCTATTTCACACTAACTGATCTGATGTGGGTGGGAGCTTTTGTTGCTTGTATGTTTATTAGTTTTCGAGCATGCTTTTAACTTGATAGCATGTTCTATGCCCCCCTCCCCCAACAGTAACTAGACTTTTACTTTAAACACATTTAGGACACAACACCTGTACTTCAAGATAGAATAAAATTTTGTAAAAAAAATAATTTTATGCATTCTCATATGGGTCCCTTTCTTGGAAATCGTCACTAAAAAAGGTGGTCAATAAACTGTAACTTTCAGTATCTCCTAAAAGCAAAGCCTTGGAAAGAACCCAGCCTCTAGGTTCCTTCTCCCTGGGCTCCATGTAGAGAAAACCTATGTGGTATTTTCCTTATTATTTGAGACTTCCATACAGCTGTATAATCTGTTTCAATCAAATCTATCTTCTATCTTCCCGTCTCTATAATCCATCCCTTATCTCCATCCCTGTTTTTCCTTCTTGCAGTTTATAAGGTATTAATGTTGTAATACATATAAATCTAAAGAAGCCCAAAATACTACTTATTACCTTTGGAATATCATCCTGGTCTTGTTGCTGTTACTTGGGATTTGTATGGATTCCACCACCCTCACTCCCATAGTTTGGCTACGCAATGCATTTTTGAATGCTTAGCCATGGAAACAACATACTGTCCCTAACATAGTTCATTCAGGATCAAGATTCTGGTCCACAATCCCTTCTCTACAGGGCATTGAAGGATTTTAAAAAAATTTGAGTAGACTAGAATGACCATCATGGCTCCATTAAGGATGCCAGTGGATAGCAGCAGCTTGTTGGTTGTCACTTTTTTTGGTCATCGAGCAGAGAAATGTTTTAGCTTTTGCTCAAGTTTTCTTTTCTTCTTTTTAAACTTTTTTTAAAAAATTTATTCTTTATGTCTTTCATGCATCCTGATCCCACCCATTTCTTGTCCCCTTGCATCAATCTACCCTCTGCCCCTGCACTGCCCTCCCAAATAAAACAAAATTTAAGAGAAGAAAGGGGAAAGAAAAAAAAGGGGGGAAATAAACATCTCATCATGGAAGGTGCAGTGTGACATAGTGAGTCACACAATGTACCATTTTGTCCATATATCTATACTTGCAAATGTTCATTGCAAAGAGCAATTGGTCTGATATGAGGCCTCTGGTTTCTATTACATTATTGATACTGGGCCCTCACTGGGCCTCTTCTTGGATAGCCTGTTTTTAACCTGTATTGTGGAGCTCCTGCAGCTGTGGGTCTGAGGGTCAGGCTCCTTCATGTGTTCCAGTAACTGCCTTGGCCTTTTGATAGAGCAAAATTTAGATAGGTGGAATAAACAAAACAGAATGCTGGGAGAAAGGAGGCGGAGACAGAGAGCTGCCCGCCATGAAGCTGCCAGGTCAGACATGATGAATCTTTCCCGGTAAGCCACGAGCTCGTGGTGACATACAGATTATTAGAAATGGGTTGAATCAAGATGTGAGAATTAGCCAATAAGAGGCTAGAACTAATGGGCCAGGCAGTGTTTAAATGAATACAGTTTCCGTGTGGTTATTTCGGGGGTTAAGCTAACCCCTGCCCCTCTTACTACACAGCCCGCCCGCTCCTCTTACTACCCTTAACCATAATAGAAATAATATAAAGCAACCAGATTGGCAGCATCAAATTAGATGGAGAGAAACTCAAAGCATTTCCACTATAATCAGGAACAAGACAAAGTTGTCCACTCTCTCCATTTCTATTTAATATAGGACTTGAAGTTCTCGCTAGAGCAATATGACAATTAAAGGAGATCAAGGTGGTACAGATTAGAAAGAATAAATTACAGTATTTTCAGATGATATGATGGTATACACAAGTGACTTCAAAAATTCAACCAGAGAAATCCTTTAGCTGATAAACACCTTTAGTCAAGTGGCTTGATACAAGATTAACATACACACACGAATCAGTAACCTTCCTATATACAAACAATGAGGAAGAAATCAGAGAATCAACACCCTTTAAAACGGCCTCAAATAATATAAAATATCTTGGTGTAACTCTGACCAAGCAAGTGAATGACATGTATGACAGGAACTTCAATTCTTTGAAGAAAGAAATTGAAGAAGATATCAGAAAATGAAAAGATCTCTCATGCTCATGGATTAGTAGGATTAACATAGTAAAAATGACTGTTTTAGCAAAAGCAATCTTCAGATTCGATGCAATCCCCATTAAAATTCTAACGCAATTATTTTTTTAAATTAATTTCATTGAGCTATACATTTTTCTCTGCACCCCCCCCCCCCGCCTTTTCCCTCCCTTTCAATCCTCTCCCATGGTCTCCATGCTTCCAATTTACTCAGGATACCTTGTCTTTTACTACTTCCCAGGTAGATTAGATCCATGTATGTTTCTCTTAGGGTCCTCATTGTTGTCTAGGTTCTCTGGGATTGTGATTTGTAAGCTGGTTTTCTTTGCTTTATCTTAACGCAATTCTTTATAGATCTTAAAAGAACAATACTCAACTTCATATGGGAAAATAAAATAACCCAGGATAACTAAAAAATTCTATACAATAAAAGACCCTCCAGAGGTATCACCATACCTGTTTTCAAGCTCTACTACAGAGCTATAGTAATAAGAACAACATGGCATTGACATAAAAACAGACAGGTGGATCAGTGGAGTCAAATCAACCTGGACATAAATCCACACACCTATGGATACCTGATTTTAGACAAAGAAACCAAAACTATACAATGAAAAAAAGATAGCATCTTCAACTAATGGTGCTGGTTCAATTGGATGTCTGCATGTAGAAGAAAGCCAATAGATCTATATCTATTAACCTGTACAAAATTCAAGTCCAAGTGAATCAAAGACCTCATCATAAAGTCAGATACACTGAACGTGATAGAAGAGAAAGTGAGAAATAACCTTGAACATATTGCCACAGCAGACAACTTTTAAATAGAATACCAATAGTATAGATATTAAGAATGACAATTAATAAATGGGACTTCATAAAATTGAAAAGTTTCTGTAAGACAAAAGACACCATCAATAAGACAAAACAGTAGCCTACAGAATGGGAAAAGATCTTTACCAACCTCACATCCAACAGAGGTCTAATCTTCAAAATTATATATTTATATATATTTTGAAGAACTCAAGAAACTAGACATCAAAAAAAAAAAAAACCCAAACAATCCAATTAAAAATGGGGACCTAAACAGAATTTGCACAGAAGAATCTCAAATGGCCAAGAAACACATTAGGAGATATTCAACATCCTTAGCCATCAGGGAAATGCAAATCAAAACAACTCTGGGATCCCATCTTACACCTGTCAGAATGGCTAAGAGCAAAAACAAAATGACAACTCATGCTGGAGGGCATGTGAAGCAAGACAAACATTGCTGGTGGGGGCGCAAACTTGTACAGCCACGTTGGAAGTCTGTGTTCATTTCTCAGAAAACCGGGAAACAGTCTACCTCAAGACTCAGCTATACCACCCTTGTGCATATACCAAAGGATGCTCAATCATACCACAAGGATACTTGTTCAACTATGTTCATAGCAGCTTTATTCATAATAGCCAGAACCTGCAAACAACCTAGATGCCTCTCAACTGAGGAATAGATAAAGAAAATGGTAATTTACACACTGGAGTATTTATTACTTAGCTGTTAAAAACAAGGACAGACACTAGGAAATTTGAAGGCAAGTGAATGGAGCCAGAAAAAATCATGAGGTAACCCAGACCCAGAAAGACAAGCATGGTATGTACTCACTCCTAAGTAGATATTAGTTGTAAAATAAAGGATAGCTATGATATGATCCACAGACCCAGAAAGACTAGGAAACAAGGAGGGCTCATGGTGGGCACATCTGGATATCCCTAGGAAGGGGGAATAGAAGAAACTTTGTGGGTGGAATGAGGGCGGGAGGGCATGGAAACATGAATCGTCAGGTTGTGGGTAGGGGGAACAAAGGGCATAGAGTACTGAAAGAGACTACTGGAAAGGGGGAGCATTCAGTGTTAGGTACAAACCTGCACAGGGAAGGCTATTTCTCCTGCTCTCAGCAAGCCTTAGTCTAGGGTTGAGGTCTTGTGGTCTTTCTCCCATTCCCTTTGGTTTGTCTACTGTTGTTGTCCTTGCTAAGCTCATCTTCAGGCAGTCGTGTTGGTGAGACTTAGTGGGTGTGACTTCTGACATTCCTAGGGGAAATAGCCTCTCAGCAAACTCCCCGATTCTCTGTTTCTTACAGCCATTCTACCCCCTTTCTGCTCTGATCCCTGAACTGTGTTGATATTTGTTCATTGTTATTAGTTCATTACTTATTAGTAATGTCAGTAAATGTAATCATAAACACAAGCATGTGAATAACATTCCAGAGTTGTCAGCACAGTTTTACAAATATTTCTTTCATCTTTACAAATACTTTGGTCACTTAAAGCTGAGGCTCACCCAGGTCTATAATATAATATAGACTATAATCTTTGGGTGCTTTTTATGCATATGACGTCATTTCTACCTATCTCTTCTCGAAGGGATTTTGTTTCTAAATTCCTCTTTTTACTGTATCATGTCAGATTCATTGAAAAGTCTGAAAAAATATATTGGTCATTTTTTTTTCCCCACAGAGAATTGGTTTATAGAGTTGTGGTGGTTGACTTAGTAATCTCTGGAAGGTTGCCTGTCATCCTCAGGCTGATTTGAAGTCCCTAGGCAGATGACAGGAAAGGGAAGATGACAGCAGGCAGCAGCTCTGAGTGTATAAGTTGGAGAGCTGGGGTTGACTTGCATCCCTCAGGGAGACCATAGGATACCCTGGACCTTTGGGACCACACTGAACATTTACTGTCGTAGATGCTTCTCACTGAAAGACTTGCCCAGCTGGAAGCTTGATAAATAGGTAGCTAAGCCTTGTGAGAAACGAGAAAACAGGCTTTAAAATGGGGTAATTAGCAGGGAAGCATGAAGCCCTGGCTTATTTCTGCTGCAGGGTCATTCACTCATTCAGGGGCTATTTGTGGCTCTGGGGTAGTGCCGTGCTGTGGCTTCAGCTCTTTTGGGGATTGCCTGGCATCACTTTGGGCAACAGTTGCGTCCTTGGGTGTCCTGGTTGCAAACAGCTAATTGTCACACTTCTCTTCATCCTGTAGACTGTGCCTGGCAGATTTTTGGCTTCAGCCATGTGGGTACCTTTCATGTCATGGCATCCTTAACTCGTGGCAACTGAAAAGATCTTCCTTAGCAAACTTGGGCTCTGCTAAAGATATACCTGGGCAAGCTTGACTCTCATCTGTCTAATGTCATCCCCATTAGCTTTGAACTTGGGACGTCTGCTATTTGGGAATCTGTCACTATGCAGACTGAAGGGTTCAGGGAAGGAACTGGCCTGCGTAGCTCTGAGAAGGACATGGGACAGAAGAAAGCTGACCGGTACTCATTAGCCTTAGTCTTGATGTGTGATTTGGTGCCGCCTTTGAAATCAAGACCAGTGACTAAAACACTCCCAGAGCAAGGATGAGAAAGTCCCCAAGGATGGACACAGGAAAAGTTGGACCAGCCAGGTCTGTGACACAGTCAGGAGGCTATCTTCAGGCACTGAGAACCTTCAGGGCAAATGGCAGCTCTGAGCCCCAGGACCAAGATAGCAGGGCCTGCCGAGAGCCAGGCCTGCCAGCTCTAGCATCAATGTGCTCCCCTGGAGGAGGCTGCCGTTCATCCTCTTTGTTCTTTGATCACTGAGTAATGGAGGAGAAAGCCCAGGGCTTTTGCAGTCTCAGCTGGGAATGGGAGCTCTGAAAGGCAAGCCTGAGAGGCCACAAGCCCCACTAGCTCTGCAGAGCAGTTTGCCTTGCCAGCAGACGCCACTCATTGGCCCAGGGTGGCGGACAGTTTGCTAGCCTTTTTACATAAATAAATCCCGATATCTTCATCTAACGTCTCCCTTTGGGATGGTATCGGGGGGGGGGACTCGGGAACCCCGATACTTGCTCGGTTTGGCCTGTGACAAATAAGTGGGATCTTCTTATGCCAGGAAACCTAAGCTCTAGACCCAGCTAGGGCTCTTGGAGGCATGCTTTCATCTTGGAAAAAAAAAGTCAATTTCTTCTTCTCTGAGGATTTAGTTAATCTATACAGTATCACCAAAGTAATGAAGTCATTGCCTCCAGGCACCCAGAATTCTGACAGAAAACTAGCGGGGGGGCTGTTTAAGAGAATGATTTTTTTTTTTTTTAAATGGAGGGGTGTGTTCTTCCTAGTTGTGATAGCCAGTTTCAGAGCTTGGCAGGAAAGATAGATGACAGAGCCCAGGGACTGTAGCTCCTAGCCCTTTAGATGATCCCTTTACTGTTCAAATCCATCTTTGTACACTCTCCCCAAGATATTCTAATATCTCAGGACCAAGCAGATAGATTCTGTAAAGTCGTGAGCTGTGTGTGCGTGCATGAGTGTGTGTGTGTGTGCATGTGCTTGTGTGTTTGTGTAGTTATTTCTTTTTCTAATTAGCAGGAACGGTTGAAACTTGGTTCACTGCATGGAATACTTAAGACCTGCAGAGCCTGGCTCTAGAGAGAGGCCACACAAAGGAATGTATTTGGTGAGACGTATGTGTGAACTCACCTCACCTCCTCACACTGCCAGCCTGGGGACTCTTAGAGGAGCGGCATTGCCTGAGTGCATCTTGTGAATTCACCCTGGCACAAGGTGGGAGGGTTCATGACTGTTGTAACAGGTTGTCCTGAGTAAGTATGTGACAACGTGGCCTGACTTCTGTCTTTCTCCGGGATCCAGGCATCACCTGATCTTTCTGATGTCTTGGTCTTCGTTTCCGGATGTGCTACTCTGAGCTCTGCCCTGATTAACTCCAAACCCTATCGTTTTGTTTGAGGCTAAGATGGGATAGTAACACGTTCTTTTGAAAGCTGATTCCCTTCCTCCTCTCTCCTTCTCTTTCTTCTTCCCTTGCCCCTTTCTACTTTACTTTCTTCTTTCCTTCCTCTCTTCTTCCATCCTCTATGGACAAGAACATCCATAGGGCTACAAAGTCAAGTGATAACATGGTTTGTATTTTAAGGTACTTATAACATTCTAGAGTTGACACTAACTTATACGTAGTTTGAAGCGTGTTCCGTGCAACCAATCACACCATTCTCTGCTTGTTTTGCTTATTTAAGCTACACCAGCCACAAGCTTGTTACGTTGCCACAAGTGGAGATTCAGTCTTTTGCTCGCTTTGGTTCCGAGCATCTGTCTCAGTGATGTGCTCAGAGGTACAGATCAGACGGCCTGCTCCCCAGGCCCACAGTGAGTTCTGAGTTACGTGACGTCTCTAAGTGCATAGCCGAGTGTCTGGTATGGAGTAGAGATCTCAGTGAGCGTTAGCTATTTTGACCTCTGTGGGTGGAGCAGCTTGGGAGATATTCCTCAGTGCATTTGAAGTGTGTTGACAGATGGGCAGAGACAGGAGGTGAAATTCAAGCCTGTTGACTTGTTAGTAGACTAGTTCCTCAATTAGACAACAGCACAAACTCCTAGTACTGTTTTGTTATGCTTCAAGTTGGCATTCTTTGGACATTCTTCTCCCTCCCTCCCTCCCTCCCTCCCTCCCTCCCTCCCTCCCTCCCTCCCTCCCTCCCTCCCTCTCTCTCTCTCTCTCTCTCTCTCTCTCTCTCTCTCTCACACACACACACACACACAAACACACACAGAAAGAGAGAGAGACAGAGAGACAGAGAGAGAAGGAAAAAGGGAGAAGGAGGAGGCCAGACACAAACCTTGGGTGCCAACCACTTTCTCTTTTTGAGACAAGGCCTTTTATTGGCTTGTTGCTCAGCCAATTAGTCTTGTCTGGCTGGCGAGCCATGAATCCGCCTGAAACTATCTCTCCAAAGCAGGAATTATGAATGAGTGCCCATCATACCTGACCTTCTTATGTGGGCTCTGGGGATTGAATTCAAGTCCTTGTGGGAATGTGAGACTAGCAGTTTGCCAACTGAGCCATCTCTCCAACTGCTGATATCCTTATGAGAAGTTGATTTCTCTGGAGAACAGGCAGAATTATGAAATCCTCAAGCTGGACTTGCTAAGTGGACTGTAAGACACCAAGCTATAGGACACCATGACACCCAGATGATAGTGTTGTCATAGGATTAACAGCGACAGTGGGTGGAGCAACTTGTACGTAAAGTAACCCTAATTAATTAATTAAATTTACAGGCTATTAGTCTGATAGGGCTGCCAATAACAACAAATAAAGTATCACTGTATGTGTAACATTCAAACAGAAAGCTATAGACTCAACTGGCGATGTTAGTCTGGGTTCCTCTGAGATATAAATCTTCTTCACTATGTATTTATGTCACTTTTAATTCCTGTCCAAGTTTGCCTTTATTGTATGGCTATCAACCATAATGGATTAGGATACATCCTAATGATCACATTTGAAGTTAGTTACCCCTACAAGAAATTTTTGTCCAAATGAAACCACACTTGGAACTTTTGAGTTTTGAAACAAACCAGGACCAGTTATCAGTCTCCATTACTTAGAGAAGAGGAACCAGGGCCCAGAGAACCTTGCTATGGCCTGGTTAATTGGAGAGGTACTAGGAGAAGATGCTACTGTTCTTGAAACCTACTGGGCTCCATCAATATAAAGGAAGGCATAGCAGGTAGCTCTAATGGGTGAGCACAGTGCTTGGGTCAGTACCTATTCTTGCTTAGCACATGAGCTTGGCACTCAGGTATCATGTCAAATGGATGTGGTACTTAGATTTGAAATGAGACATCTCTTAGCTATCCATGCTTCTTGTACTGGTGGTTGGATTTCTAACCAGAGTCCACTGACGACAATAACACTTAGAGCCAACACCTCTATGGCTTGAAATTGCTAGTGTGTTGTGATCTTCTGAGCTGCTCATATAAATGCCATTTTCATTCTTTTGACAATCCTAAGGGTGTAAGTAGATCCATACCTCCTTATGAAATCCCTTAGGGCTAGATATATTTCAGAATCCAGAGCTCTGCAGACTTGGGAAGTGTGATAACAGTACACATCCTGCTTATTACATAGCGTTCCTGTAGGATCTGTGACAGTTTCGGGGGCTTAGTGCAGAATGTCCAAATAAGTCATATGACACTGTATCAATAAAGGTAAATAATAGCTTGTTTATCTAGGTCAGATTTTGCTATTGCTGAATTAAAAAAAAAAAAAAAACAACTGGCATGTTTTGGGGCTTTTCGGATTCTAGATGGGCAGGGGGATCCCAGATCAGCTCTTGGGTAAAGTCACACACACCTATCTGAAGAGATGAGTTGGGTTAGGTAAACTCAGGGTCAGCCCAGGGCTCAGGAAGCCTCCTGGAAGCCCTGACCCAGTAGCTATCTGTCAACATAGGGATCTGACAGTAAAATTCTGTTGAGGAAGATTGGGGTACAATTCTAGGGCAGTACAGCCAATTGGTCAGAGACTGTGTGTATTTCCCAGCCTCTTGAGGCTAGTTGGCCATTTGACTTGAAAACATCCACTCCATGAAGTCTGAAAACCACCAGGGTAAGGGAGATAGCAGGAACATAAGGATTACTCTGTATATATATATATTTGGGTGGTAATAGTGGTGTCTTAGAGTTTTCATTGCTGTGAAGAGACACCATGACCATGGCAACTCTTATTAAGAAAACATTTTTTGTCGCGGCGTAAATGAACGGCAGACGGAAATTATAATAAAATATTCAGCTTTAATTAGGGAAAGACTCACAGAACCGAAGTTCCAGTGGAGAACAGGAAAGCAGAAGGGGCAGCTGGGAGCGCGCCGCAATCTTTATAAGTAAAAAATATCCTCGGGGGATCCCGCCCCCTCCTAGCAAGGTGATTGGCTGGGTCCCCCCTACACATTTTCAGTGGGGTGGCTTGCTTACCGTTTCAGAGGTTCAGTCCATTATCATCATGGTGGGGAGCATGGCGGCCTGCAGACAGACACTATATTGGAAACATAACTGGAGAATTCTACATCTTGCAGGCAACAGGAAGTCGACTGAGACACTGGGAGGTATCCTGAGCATACGAAACCTCAAAGCCTGCCCTCACAGTGGCACACTTCCTCCAAGAAGGCTATACTCACTCCGACAAAGCCACACCTCCTAAGAGTGTCACTCCCTATGAGATTATGGGGGTCAATTACATTCAAACTACCACAACTGGGGAGTATTTGAAGGTCTCTTCTATGAAATGAAATATACAATTACAAATAGAAAATGAGGTGCAATGTGGATTTTTCATTAGGATGTGGCCTCACAACAGATTACAGACTTTAAAAAAGCTGCCAAGGGCATGAAAGGAGGTAGGTGGGGGACCTTTCACACTTTCTGCTCAATTTTTCCATAAACCTAAAACCACTCAAAAAATCCATTAATTAAAAAAAAAAAAACCCAAAGAAACTGCCAAATAGTTCAGGCACCACACAGACCAGAAAACATTTTTGTTAATTAACAACCTGTACCCTTCTTTAATATACTTTTATCCAGTAGGTTGTTTTCTGGTGTAAATTCTTTGATTTATTTTTCACATGATAATGATTTTGAGATTTTTTTTTTAAAGGGAGAGACTATAAAAATGGGTGTGTGCGTGTGAGGGAACTGCCAGAGTCCTCTGTAGGTGATTGTTCCAAGACAGATGGGAAAAGAGAAGAGAAAGTGAGACTTAGTTGTGTTCCCAGACACGGTCTCTCTAGAAGCTTGTAGCTTTCGGATCTTCTGCTGTAAGATCTTCTCTGACTTGGCTTTGAGAGCGGTGCTTCGGCAAGAAGGTCTTTCGCAGCCCAGTCTCGGGTTCTCAGCCGGATTTCTAGGTCCTTCAGGTTCTGCTAACAAGGCCTTTGTTTTGTGAGTATGCTTTGCCTAACACCCCAGCTTCTCATAAGATGGGTCCTGGAGCGAAGGGGGATAAGTGAAGAGCTTGCCTTGAAAGTATGATGACCCAAGTGTCACTGCCTGAGTGTATCTGTGGTGGTCTGTGCTTGTATGGAAGTAGGAACAGGAGTATTTCTGGGGCTTCCTGGATATCCTGTGTAGGCTGACTGAGGAGCTTGTCTCAAAAAAGTAGACGTGTTCCTGAGGGTGACACCTGAGATCATCTTCTGCCCTCCATATGCACACACATGCATTTCTTATATGTGAACCCATACACAGATGAACATGCACACACATGCAAATACATACATACATACATACACACATGTATGCACACACACATGTTAAGAAGAAGATGGGCCCTGTTTAACCGCTCTTGGATTTATGAGTATCTCAAAAGAGTCCACGATGCCAGAGGTATATTTTTCCATGTCTGTGACCCTAGCACTCATCTTGGTACCTGTCATGAAACTAAGCCTCAGAGAATTGGGATAAAAATAAATAAATAAATAAACGAATGAGCTATTGTCTTGTCAATTTTGTGTTGCTATAAAGGAATACAGGCTTCGTATTATTATTATTTTTTTTTGCATTGGTATTTTGCCCGCATGCATGTCTGTGTGAGGGTGTCAGATCTTGGAGTAAGAGACAGTTGTTACCTGCCATATGGGTGCTGGGAATTGAACCTAGGTCCTCTGGAAAAGCAATCTGTGTTCTCAACTACTGAGCCATCTCTCCAGCCCTGATACTTTATAATTTATAGAGGAAAGAAATAGATAACTTGTAAAGGAAATATGCTTATTTTCCATAGTCTTTATTTCTTAGACATCTAGGAGTATGATACATGGATCTGGTGAACATGTTATCATCCCTTAATGGAAAGGGGGACAGTCCAGGGAACCTCATGGAAGAGAAAAGAGTGGGAGGCCAGGCTCTTCCCCAGGATGACCTTATTTGGTTCATGAAGATGACCTTGGTGACCTAAAAACCTTCCCCTGGGGAAAAGTTTTGACATGAGATTTGGAGAGACATTTAAACCACAGCAGGGGGCTGGAATGTGAATCAATCGGTAGGATGGTTGTCTGCATGCACCAAGAGCTGGGTTCAATCCCCAGCACGGCTTAGACCAGTGTGGTGTTACATACCCACAATCTCAGCACTGGGGCAGTGGAGGCCGGAAGGAGAGGAGTTCAAGGTTCTTCTCAAGTACACAGCGAGGTTGGGACCAACCTGGGCTACACGAGACTCTCTGTCAACACACACACACACACACACACACACACACACACACACACACACACACACACACACACAAACCAGCAGATATAGATGGCTGGTTATTGCCAATGATTATCTGGCAAGTGTGAGCACACCATACATCAATGGTTCTGAGTTTGGAAGAGGGAGATGAGAAGTTGTGTTGGGGTGACTGTGGCACCCCCATATTTATTCCACAGGCCTACTGCGACACGCAAACTGTGGCGTAAGAAAGAGATATTTATTGACTCAGTCTAGGAGGTTTAGAGTCTGACATCAGGTGTCAGCCTGGCTGTCCTTTCACAGTCTGTTGTCTTCTCTTCCTTTCCTCTGGTGTTTCCCCAGCAATCTCGCTGTGCTCTTTGTCCGTTCCTCTGTCTTCCCAGATGGTGCTCTGTGTTATCACATGCCATCTTTCTTCTGTGCATATCTTTGTCAAATCTTCCTTTAGTGTATAAAAATAACTTATATGGGATGTGAATCAACAGTAATGACATCATCTCTATGTGGTTAAATATTCAAAGGCCTTATTCCCAAATAAGGCCCCATTGAAGAACTGGGGGCCTTTTGTATGGTGGGATGCATTTCAACTTAGAACAGCACCCAGAAACATTTACCTCCTCCTCCTCCTCTTTCTCCTCCTCCTCCTCCTCCTTCTTCTTCTTCTGCATGATGTTCGTGGGGTGGAGAGGATGGTGAGGTACTCTCAGGCATAGAAGAGTGAGAATCCTGGATGGGGCTTTTTAGCATCACCACAGAGGTGGGTTAGTGCTGTTCAAGGAACAAAGCAAAAAGAGGGGAGAATGAAAGAATGAGTGGATGCATTCTGTGGAGCTAGCTTTGCAGCTTCGTCTTGACTTTGCTGGTCAGATTGTCTTTGTGTGCTTTGAATACAGTGCTGCCAGACTGGCCCCTTTTGATGCCTGCAACCGGAAACCAGACAGACTCATGTTTCTTTGCGCTCTGGCTTCACTCTTTTTCAATGACAGGATATAGGTGAAATAAGTCAGTTTCCAAGAACCTGCTATTCCCTATTGTCATGAGAATGACAATAAGAATTGTGTAGAATTATTAAATATGGCAATGCCTATGACACTTGCAGACCAGGGAAGGCAGAGTGTAAATGTCCAGTAAATGATGATTAGCTTTGCATGTGTTGCAGTGTTGTGGATGCATATATATTGGTTCATGTGTGTGTGTGTGTGTGTGTGTGCGTATGTGGAGGTTACAGTTCAATATCAGGAGTCTTATATCACTCTCTAACTTACTTTTGGAGGAAGAATCTGAATCTCTCACTGAACCAGAAACTCACCGTCTTGGCTAGTCTGGCTGACCAGAGAGCTAGGGCTTGCCAGCTTCTTTACTCCCCTCAAGGATGGGATTTAGGATGATCACTAAAGCTCCTGGCTTTTGTGTGGGTTCTCGGGATTGAAACCTGAGTGTCAAGCATGTTACCTTCTGGACATTGCCCCAGTGCCTCCCTTTTTTGTTTTTCTTTGTGCAGAAATTTGGGAGTTGTTCCTCAGACTTATTTGTGCAATATGTTTGGGTATATGCATTTATCCAATTTGGAAACACCTTGCCTTTTCTCAGAAAATAATTAAAAACACCCACATACTTGAATATAAGAGATACTAATAAGCAAAATGAACTCTGCGAATCCCACATAATTTGTGCTCTTATGACGAATTTATCTTACCTCAGGGTGACATTAACTATAATAGTTTTGTCAGCTTTGTTGACTTATACTTTTCCAAATGTTTAAAATGAAAAAAGAAAATCAACACTAATAACCAACATAAAACTCATGGTATGCCCCCAAGTGACAGCGTAGGCTACTCAGATCAGGATGTCCCTGGGGGCAGCATGGCCCTTGGATGTCCTCATGGCCACAAGTTGCAGCCCAGAAATTGGGCATCTAGGTGACCTTTGGTGGCAATATGGGTCACAGACCTAGATATAGGCCCTGACTGCCTATATCCATAGGTAGGACCATGGAACCAGATATGGAACTAGGCATCAGCCCTGGCCCAGATGTCACCATAGAGCCAGGTGGCAGCACAGGCCATCTGGACTACCAGTTCCCATTTTGGTCACATCTGGCTTGATTTCTTCTATCGACAACCCTGGAATAGCTTGTCAATTTGGTTCTGTTTTCTTCCTCATTGTCCCTTTATTCAAGCTATAGTTTATCAAGCTATACCCACCTACTCCCACAAATGGAGTAAGTAAATGCCCAGTCCCTAGTTAGGTATAGTTTGCAGCAAAGACATTCATTTGGGTTACATCAGTTCAGTGGCTCTGTGGATTAAGCCATATATCTTCTCTCTCCTAAAGGGCCCTCATTTGTCAAATGGAGAGGTTGTTGGTCTGTTCCTATACATTCCTGTCAGGCCATTGGTTTTATGTTCCTGTGAATGCAGATGGGAAGGGCTACCAGTGAACATGATTGCACTATAAGGAAACATTTTTCTTTTTTGTTATTGGCAGTGACATGGCAATGAAGTCCTGGAATGAAGAAAGATTTAAGAAACCACGCATTAGAACCTATTCTAGAGGAAGGGGAACCAACGGTGTTTGACCTAATTATGTCTCCTGTATTTTGCCATTTGTTTTGTGTTCAGAACCATCACACACACACACACACACACACACACACACACACACACACACACTCCAGTGCCTCTAAGGCAGGAGTGGGCATAGTTGCATAACTCACTAGAGTGCTCAATGCTGGCGAGTGAGAATTCCAATGCTTGAACCCAAGAAGCCTGGCATTCAAGGCCCTCTGGAGAAGCTGTTGGACCCCAGGGGAGTCATGTGTTGGCCTTGTGTAGAGGTGTGAGCTGCCTTTGGCTTGGGTGATGGGATGCCAAAGAAAGTTCTTGTGAAAGCAGCAAGACATGACTAAAGAGCCGCAGACCCTTTGGCCTGCCAAAAAGGCCTGTGTGCGAAATTGAGCTCCTAAGGAGATAACAAAGCCAGCTTCTCTGGGAAGTGAGCAGGCAGCTGGTGGGAAACATTCCCGTGCACCGAGTGCCAGCTTCGGTGTCCCTCATAGCCTGTTCTGTGTGTGAGACAACGGCCCTGTGCTACGGAAGAAATACATGTCTTCCGTCCTTCAGCACAGCGTCCCAGGAGTAATTATGACCAGCCACGGAGGCTCCCAGGCTATTTTCCTGTACGTATTTACACTAAGCAGGTGCTTTTGGCTCCTGAACTCTCTCTCTCAAAAGGATATTAAAATGGAAATCAGCTTTTTCTGGTTGAAACTCGAAGACAATAATGGACAGCAACTCACACTTTGCAAAGTGAGATATAAGAGGACATAGAAAAGAGAGGGTCGAAAACTGGTTTGGGAACTGTAAGCGTTTAGCTGCTGTCAGACATAAAAATGGGAATGGAGAAAGGACCTCAAAGCCAGAAAGATGGAAAGGGCCAATAGAAAGCTTGATAATTTCTTTGAGCAGGGCTGGGTTGAGACTTGGCTCTTGATGGACAAGGAGCACGGGTGTTTTCTGATCCTAAGACTTAGGGTGAGGGGACATCCATGGGAATACACAAAGCTCTTGGCATGTGCACGGTGATTCTTCACGGTCACAGTAAACCCAAATGGTGAGAAGACTTTGAAAGATAAAAGATCAAGATATGAGATATTCAGGAGCCAAGGGAATCACTGTAAGGGACGAGCCAGAAGATCCATTTGTCCACGTGTTATTGAGGCACGCTACAGCAGCTCCTTCTGATAATAGCTCATGTGTGTAAGGAGCCGGGAAAGGGCCAGGTCGTTCTATGTACTCATTCTGTCCTTATCACAAGGCTATGAAATTGATACTATCATCATCTTTTTATAGACAAGGAAACAGGTTAGGTCATTTGCTCAAGGTCCTGCAAGTAGAAAGTTGCAGAGCTGGGATTTGAACCAAGGTACTTTGGCTCCGTTATTCAAGTCTTTGTACATCTGCTGCTGAGCCTTTTCCTAGTAGCAAAGCTATGATGTGGTTCTGTGGATGAGAATGTTCAGCATCCTGCTGGGACTCTGAAAGAAGCTGAGATTCTGAGCAACGTCATCTTTGCTTAGAGCTCTTTCCTTAGAACTCTTTGTTCATCCTGAGGAGATACTGAGTCCCCAACTCATCCTTCATTCAGCTGCACCTCCATATTCTTTCCTTAAGTTCTTCTAGAGGCCTATGCTGTGATGCTGCCATCTCTGCTGCTGAACAAGTCTCAGAGGCTCCTTCAGAGCCCCTCACCCCAACAAGTAGAGCGGTTTCTTTAAATCCAGCCCCAGGAAGAGCCCTGGACATCGCCAAGCTTCCTAAGGGAGGGCTCCTGGCTTAAAGGTAAAGCTTTTCATTGATAAAGTTTGCTGGCGAGACATGGAAAACCCTTCACACGCTTTTAAGCATCAAACCTTCCTCTTCTTCCTCTGAGCCCTTCAGGGTCTCAGCTGGGAGACAGCTTTAGAGGGGGATAATCTGGGAGGCCTTGTATGTCCTTGCTGGTCCTGAGCTCTACCAGGGAGACAGAAAGAGTCCTTAGATACAGATACACATCTTCTGCCCATGCCCACTATGCAACAGGTTCTTGTTGTTAGAGATCCTCTGACAAAGGAGGCCCTTTGAGAAAATATTCCTTGATGAGACACAAAACTTAAAAAATGTATTTCTACACATATGTAAAATATTTGTGTGAAGCTGGATGTAATGGTGCACACCTTTCATCCCAGCGCTCAGGAGGTACAGCCAGGCAGGTCTCTGGGGATTTGAGGCCAGCTTAAATCATGACATGGAGATTTCTTATTAGTTATATTCATAAGCTCAGTTTAGCTCTGGCTTGTTTCTGGCCAACTCTTTTAATTTAAATTAACCTGTTTCTCTATATCTATCTTTTGCCTCAGAACTTTTTACATTTCTTTCTGTATGTCTTACTTTCCCTGCTTCTTATGTCTGTCTGTCTTTCTGTCTATCTGACTGTCTGGCTTTTGACCCTGGGTATCTCCCTCATTCTCCCCTCTTCCTTCTCTTGTTCCTCTCCTGAGTCTAGAGTTTTCCTCCTATTTATTCTCTCTGCCTATCACCTCTGCTGTCCCTCTCCTGTCTAGCTATTGGACATCAGCTTTTTTATTAGACCAATTAGGTAACTTAGGCAGGCAAGGTGAGCCAAATACAACACATCTTTACATAATAATTAACCACACATTCTTACACCATTAAACAAACATAGCATAAACAAATGTAACACATTTTACATAGTTAAAGTAATTTCCACAGCAATAGGCCTTACCATCAGTTTGTTGAGAGCAACCAATAGCTTGGGCCATAGTCTGAGTTGTTTGAGGGTTTCCATGGAGCCCCTTTGATGGTCAAACTGTTTTGAATTGTGATTCCTCTATTTTCGTCATTATAGTCTACATTAATCAGCTTTTCATCACTGTAACAAAATACATAAAGCAGGTCACTTTATAAAGAACATAGGGATTATTTAATTCCAAGTTTTAAATACTGAAAGTTCAACCAGTGTCTTGCAGTGTTCTTTCTTTCTTTCTTTCTTTCTTTCTTTCTTTCTTTCTTTCTTTCTTTCTTTCTTCTTTCTTTCTTTCTTTTTAAAGAAAATCTTAAATGCCCCTCAAGGTCCACAGCATAGTTATGAATTTAAGTTGTTAGTGGGGTGCTCTTGAAGGGAATATTGGGATTCTGGTCTCTTTCTCTTATTTCCCAGTTGCTCCAACGTGGTTTGCTTCTTTGCCATTGACTCTGACGTGATGTATTGCCTAGCCACAGTCCCCAAAGCAACAGGGCTGATTAGCCATAGATTGAACCTCAACAACTGTGAGCAAAATAAACCTTTGCTTCTTGTAAGTTGGCAGTCTTAGGGATTTTATTATAGTACTATAAAGGTGACTAACACACAGGTTCTAACAAAGGCCTATGTAGGCTACATCACATTGCGGTAGTAACACATGAATCTCTCTGTGGTCTCTCTCTCCTATTGTCACTGAGATTCAATCATGGGAGAACCACTCCAATGACTTAAACTAATCTAATCACTTCCCAGCCTCTAAAGACCATGATCAGATTAAATTTCCACCCTCTTATTACTGTTAACATAAACCTTTGGGGCTCAAACTTCTGCATGAGTTTGGGAGACAAATTGTATTTAAACCATAGCACAATCCACCCTCTAGATTCATTACTTGGCTCAAACCCATTCATTGTGGACAACCACACGTTTAGGCTAGGGAAACCATCTCAGGTGTCCTGTGAAGCCCTTGCTTCCTCATTCTCCTTCCCCCCTACTGTAATCCATATTTAACCCAGCAATAATCTAGTTACATATAGTGCATATAATGCTTATTACACATATATAACATATATGTTGATGCCACTCTTTTGCTAAACTCCTTCAATGCTTCCCATAGCATTTATAATACAGTTTAATTAATTTATCATGCCTTGCATGATGTAGTCCTAGCTTCCCCCTGACAACCTTTGCCTTTGTTATCTACCCTCTGACCACAAATGTCCAGACTGGAACACAATACCCTAACCTGGTCTCAGCTTAGATTTTCTCATGATCTCCTCTTTCTCAGAGAACTCATTCACTGATTCTTCAAATAGTTGGCCCCTTGACATGAGAAGTTTCAGCTTAATTGTTACCTCTGTGATCATCTTTCTAAAGTGGGCCTTCTATCTTGTGGCCCTCCACCTTCCAACCTCCTCCATGACATCTACCATAGCACCAATTTTTTTAATTGTTTATGTACTTATTTGGTTTTTTTTTTTTTGGTGCAAATCTTCCATTATGTTAGTTGTAGGACATCAGGGCTCTGTCTTCCCTAGGTCCCTAATATTTGTCATGTGCCTGAGACAGAGTAGTTAGGTCCTCACTGACCTGTGCTCAATCTGAAGATACTGTTTGAAGCTTTCAATCTAGACCAGTGATGGGGATGCTGGAGGATTTTGTAGGAAAGGTCTGGGGCCCCAGGGATGCTTTTTCAGGACTGTTAACTTGAATGATGTGCAAAATGCACAAAAGATTGTAAAGCAGACCTCTGAGTGAGTCTGGGAGGACATTTCCAGAGATGATAAGATCATAAGACTCTGTCAGGGTGGGCATGTATTCTTAGATAAAGCACTTCCCCCTAGGCGTCATCATCCTACAGAACTGAGAAAATCACAAGGAGGAAATGAGTCACTAAGGTGGGGCATAGCCTGCACTTTTCAATCTTGTAACCTTCCTTTGACAATAATATGGGAGGAGGTCACATTATGTACACTGAAGCTACAAATGTCTTCAGGATGCCACACCGAGGAGACAGAACATCCCTCAGAGAAGTCATCTGGCCTCCCCACTGTGTGTGCAGATGGCTTTCTTGTCCACTGTAGTAAATTACCAAGATGCTCTTTGCTGTCTCCCAGGACTGGAAGGAGTCAAAAAGATTAGAGCTGGCTACATCATGCCAAGTTTGGGATCCAATTGCTCATATCTGTTAAATATTCTTTTTTAATTACCCCTAACTATAAAGCATATAAAACTGATGGAAAATTTCAGTGACAAGGGACAGGAAAAATTCAGAAGGGCATCAAAGAATATTATAGCTAACAGAAATAGAAGGGGCATCTTCAGGAGCCCCTTTCCTTCAATAAAAATTTTATTATAAAGATGTGGCAAATAAAAGAAAAAAAAACACACAGTAAATTAATCAGATCCAAAGACTATGCAGCTTAGGGAACTTCCATACAGTTATTCCTACCATCCTGAGTTGAGGCTGTGGTGCTTCACGTCGGATTTTGTACTTTTCACTATTGAATATATTTTTGCACACTTATCCAGCACCAAAAATGAAAAATCAATGACAGACTTAGAACTAGAAAAACAATTAGCTTTATATCGTCCTTCATAACTTGTGTCTGTCACCTGCATTCAGTCCTTCTCATCTCCTAATATTTAGCCATTTTGTCTTATTTTCTGCATGTTATATTGTACCCATTGTACATTTGTTTACACACGTTATTGCCTAGATTCTGCATAAGAGAGAGAACACATGTTTTCCTTTCTGACAGTGTGTGACCTCATTTAATATTATATATTTTAAGTCCATATATACTTTCTTGAAAATTTTGTGGTTACATTTTTCTTTAAAGATGAACAGTATTTCATACCAAAATTTCATTATCCATGCATCTGTTGATGGACAACTAGGTTGATCCCAATTCTTTGCTATAGTGAATAAAACTGAAATATATATGTATATGGATTCAAATATTTCTATGGTAGATTCCAGAGTTGTCTGGGTATAAATATATCCAGAAGTCATATGGTAGTTCAATTTTTAATATTTTGAGAAAGCTCCAAACTAGTTTCCACAATGCTGCATTAATTTGGACCCTCACCAGCAGTGAACAAGGGCTCCTGTCTCTCCACATCCTCTCCAATATTGGTTGTCAGATTTGTTGATGCCAACCATTCTGCTTGGGGTGTGGTGGTATCTCAGAGCAGTTTTAATTTGCATTTCTATGATGGCAAGGGATATTGAATGCTTTAAAAAAAATTTACTGGCCACTTGTGTTTCTTTTTTTCTTTTTCCAAAACTGTCTATTCAGTGTATTTATGCCTTTGTTGATGGACAACTTTTCCCTTGGTATTTAATTTCTGCAATTCTTTGTAAATTCTGGATACTAGCTTCTCAACTGGAATGTGTCTGGTAGAGACTTTCTCCCATGCTGTAGGTTGTGCGCTCTGCTAATTGTTTCCTTTGCTGTACAGAACTTTATATTTTCATGTAGTCCCTTCTACTGATGTTTGGGTTTACTTCTTGTTCTATTGATATTTTATTTAAAAATTTTCCTTACTCTAATATCTTGAAGGGTATACCCTAGGTTTTCTTGTAACAGCTTCAGTGTTTCAGGTTTTGATTAGATTCTTTGATCCATTTTGAATTGAGAGGTAAAATATGGCAATCCAACTTCATTCTTCTTCAGGTAGATAGCCAGTTTTGCCAGCACCATTTGTTGAATAAGGAGGGTATCTTTATCCAAAGCATGTTTTTACTTCCTTAGTCAGAAATTAACTAGGCATACTCTGTTGTTTTATTTCTGGGTCCTCATTCTATTCCATTGATCTTCCTTTCTGTTTTTACATCAGTAATAGGCTGTCTTTATCACTATAGCTCTATAACAGTGGTTCTCAGCCTCCCTAATGCTGCGACCCTTTAATAAGCTCCTTATGTTGTGGTGACCCCCAACCATAAAATTACTTTTGTTGTTACTTCATAGCTGTTACGTTGCTACTGCTTTGAGCTGTAATGTTAATATCTTTGTTTTCTGATGGTCTAGGTGACCCATATAAAAGGGTGGATCAACCAAGGGGTCCCGACCCACAGGTTGAGAACCACTGCTCTATACTTTAATTTGAGGTTGGGTACTGTAATGCCTCCAACAGTTTTAATCCCTTAAAATTGCTTTGGATAGTCATTATCTTTTATGGTTCCATAGAAATTCTCCCCCCCCCAACCTGTGAAATATGATACCAGAATATTTTTTGGTATTATATTAAATCTGCAAATTAAATTTTGGTGGTATAGTCATTTTCACAGTTATGCAAATACAGCGGCATGGAATGTCTTTCCACTGTTTAGTATCTTCTGTGTTTTTTCCCCAGTATCTTGAAGTTTTTATTATAAAGTCTTTCACTTCTTTGGTTAGATATAATTCCCAAATACTTAAAAATTTAGAGTTACTTTGAAAGGGATATTTTCTCTATGCTCTTTCTTCAAGAGTAGACTTTTGGTATGAATGAAGAATATTTTTTTCATATTGATTTTGTATCCTGCAGCTTTACAGTATATATATTTTAGGTCCAAGAAATTCTAGTAGAGTCAATAAGGTCTTTTTAGTATAGAATCAAACCATCTTCAAATAGGGATAGTTTAGCCTTCTCGCTTCCAATTGTTACCTCTTTTATGTCTTATCTTTAATATTTGGCACATAAAAGTTTGCAATAGTTATATCTTATTGGTGAATTTTTCCTTTATTAGTGTTTACTGTCCTCTTTCATTTCTCCTAATTAGTTATGGGTTGAAACTTACTTCATATAAGGGTAGCTACACCTGCTTGTTTATGTTTTTTGCTTGGTAGTTTGTTTCCCATCCTTTGGTCCTATGTTTTAGTATCTTTACTGACTAAGTGTGTTTCTTGGAGACAGCATATAGTTGTTTTTTTTTTGGTTTTTCGAGATAGGGTTTCTCTGTGGCTTTGGAGCCTGTCCTGGAACTAGCTCTGTAGACCAGGCTGGTCTCGAACTCCCAGAGATCCGCCTGCCTCTGTCTCCCGAGTGCTGGGATTAAAGGCGTGCGCCACCATCGCCCGGCTTGGTTCTTGTTTTTTTTTTTTAATATTTTATTTATTTATTATGTATACAATATTCTGTCTGTGTGTATGCCTGCAGGCCAGAAGAGGACACCAGACTTCATTACAGATGGTTGAGAGCCACCATGTGGTTGCTGGGAATTGAACTCAGGACCTTTGGAAGAGCAGGCAATGCTCTTAACCTCTGAGCGATCTCTCCAGCCCCTGGTTCTTGTTTTTAATCCAGCCCATTAGTCCGTTTGCTTTGAGTGATGGGTTGAAAAAGGCCATTTGCATTTTAGGTTATTGTAGAAAGGGTTTTGCTATTTCCTGTATATTTGCTAGGTGACTTTCTAGTTTACTGGACTGCTGACATTTCTTTTTCTTCTCCTGAGTTAATTTTGAGGGTTGGCTGAGTTGCTGTATTTGGATGTGTTGTTTCTTTCCCATGCTCACTTTGTTTATCTGTAGTTAGGCTTCCCTCCTTTAACATTAGCTACTGAGAACTTTCTGCTGTGCTGGGTTGGTTGTCACGTACTGCCTTAATTTGTGTTTATCTTGAAATACCTTTATTTTTTCTGTCAGTTTTGAAAGACAGCTTTGCAGAGTATAGCATTCTTCCTTCATAGAACTTTCTGAGCTTGACATATTTGTTTCATTTCATGCTGTTCTGGATTTTAGAGTTGCAGATGAAAAGTCTGTGGTAATTCTGATATTTCTGTCTTTATATGTAAATTGATGTTTTTCTCATGCTGCCTTTAGGATTTTATCTTTACTTTGTATTTTTAATGTCTTGACTATATTGTGCCAGGGAGAGCTTCTCTTTTTTTGTCATGTTTATATAAAGTTTATTTACCTCTTGCGGTTTTCTGCCTACTTTGGATAAATTGGATAACTTTCTGCTATGATTTCATTAAGCAGGCTGTCTAGCCCATTTAGTTTTACCCCGTTCCGTCTTCTACTCCATGAATTCTCAGGTTTGGTTTCTTAAATGTATCGCAGACTTCTTGGAACTATATTTTATGCTCCTTAATCTCCCCTTATTTGTGTCTATTTGTATAGTAAGCTGGACTTTGTCTTCCATCCATAAAATTCTTTCTTTGGCATGGACTTGTCTGTTAATAATGCCATCTGTTGTGGTTTTAATATAATTGACCATTTGTTTCATTTCAAGAATTTTTGTTTGATTGGTTTTTTAACATTTAAATAACCTTGCTAAATTTTCCCTCCGTATTTTAAACTTTTGGTTCCAGTTTACTAAGTGTTTCTTTAACTCTGGAGACCGTCTTGTCAAGGTCTTGGATGCACTTCCATAGTTCACGCATTTGATCTATTTGTTTGACTCCTCTGTGAGCTCATTAATTATCTTGACGAGCAAGATTCTTAATGCATTCTCAGAGATTTCGGGTGTATCTGTAATTTTGGATTCCCTTTTAGGGGAGTTGGCTGCTTGGGGATTGATCATGGCTGGTGGTTGTGTCTTGTTCTTTTGTGTTGTTTTGTCTTGTTTTATGCACCCACTGAAACACATTTGTTTTGATTCCCTTCTGAGCCTCTTGCAATTCTGTTTTCTGTGACTCTTCCTAGAGAAACATTTGAATAAAGTTCAGCTGTGAGGACTGATGAATCTTGGTGCTGACTATCAGGTGAGTTAGCGCAGCGATTTTTGATATGTAGCATCAGGACTAAGGGCGGGGCTACACACTCAGCACCGAGGTGACCAGATGGAGTCAAAACCTTGGTAACCCTTTGGAGTCTATGGATCTGTTTGAGGCAGAATAGCAAGCTTCAGATTCAGTGTAGTCTGTTTGTTATGAATACAGTCCCGTGGTAGGTGAGGACCACAGGAGGGAACAAATATGATATACAGACAGCTTGAGTGCAGTGTTTACAGAGATAAAGGGAATGGAGGGAGGAAAGAGAATGGGTGACAGAGATACAGAGAGATGGAGAGAGAGAGAAGAGAGAAAGAGAAAGAAGAGAGAGACAGAAAGCTGCCTCCTTAGAGAAATTGCAGTAAGAAAGAGAGAGGGAGTGGGCAGAGCTTGTCTCTTAAAAAAACAGGGTACTGTCTGCCATACACACAGGCGCATGATGCACTGTGCCAGGTTCTCCAGGGGCAGGGTCAAGGTGTTCCTTTATGCTAACATTGTCTACTCTCTGGGGACTATGGTTAGAGCCACAGGCCCCAAGTAATCTGTGGAACCATGGCAGTATAGACTTCAGGTCCTGCAGTGACCTTTGAAACCTCAAAAATAAGAGTTCCAAACCTGGAATGGTCCCAAAGATACTGGAACCAAAACTCCAATTTCTCAGGGGACCCTGGGAACACTGAAGTCAAAGTATGGGCCCTGCATTGACCTCCTAGGGTCTTTCTGGTCCTGTGGATGCTGGAGGCCTGGTAGCTCAGTCCTGTAGAAGTGCGAGGCCTGAGAACTGGTTCTTTCTGGTCTTGATCACCCATCTGCTTGCCCAGGGCTCTCTGGTCCTGCAGAAAGTTGAAGCCCAAGCACTGGTGCTTTGGTCTCTCTGAAGCCAGATGGGTGGAGCTGTCTTGTCCCGAAGAGCTGGAGGCTTAAGCACCTGATGCATTCTGGTACTGCAGAAGCCCAGACGCTTCCAAGAGAGAATTGGAAACAAGGAGAAGACGACTTGGAATTTGAAATGTTTTTAGATGAGAATTTAATTTTAGATATTTTTACTTTTGCTGGATCTTAGGTTATAGCAAGGCATTGATACCGTCTAGAAAAGTTATTTAAGAGCTGAACTTGCCTTCGGTCTTTTGAGGTGCTATTTAGAATAAGAAGAGATTAGAGAGTATATAGGAGATATATACTTGCCAAAAGATAAACAAAGCAAAACAAAACTGGCTTCAAATATTAGCTATATAAAATTTCTCATGGAATGCTGGCCTAGGGTTAAAGATGAGGCTGTAATTATTTTATAAAGGAGCATATTTTTGAGGTGGGCATGGTGGCACACATCTTTAATCTCAGTTTTGGGAAGGCAGAGGCAGGTGGATCTCTGTAAATTCGGGGGCTAGCCTGGTCTACACAATGAGTTATAAGTCAGCAAGGGTTATGTGGTGAGATTTTTGTCTCAAAAAAAACACCCAATGACAGTAACTGCTTTTCATCTTTGTTTTTGTTGAGGCAGAGAGAGTGAGGGAAAAGAAGAAGGAGAGAGAGAGAACAAGCATGAAGTTGGGTGGGTAGGAAGGTAGGAGATATCTGGGATAAATTGGAAAAGGAAAACATGATCAAAGTTTATTTTGTGTCTTAAAATCAACAACAATAACAACAAACAAACAAAAGCAAATAACTACCACTATTACCCAAAGGAGCGTTCTTTTGGATCTGTCGTCTTCTCACTGAAAAAAAAACCCACCATCCCTCAGATTCCTTCCACATGTTGAAAAACTCTTGGAGTGTTCACATTTCCTCCTAAGCCCCCCCCCCACGACCATCTGGGGACTCGCCCTCATCTGATTTCTTGGACTTTCCAAGTCCTACTGGACGTCTAAATAAACATAGCTTCAGTTCAAGCTGAGCCCCACTACAAATGCTTGTTTTCCCACTTCATTCTAAGAGGGCTTGAAGGCTTCGCTGAGCAAAGAGCAACAAAGCCGTTACCAGTGGGCAGGCAGCAGCTGCTCCCCTAGCCAGAGCTCCAGTGCCCACAGGCTGCAGGTAGCTGATGGGAGGGGTGACCCACAGCCTTGGCCTGCTACAGTGAGAGACAGAAGAGGTTTGGAGAAAGGAATTGAGAACTTTCACAGAAAATCTAAGGGACTTCCAGGTCCCGAGGTCAGTCCCCTGATCTGGATTCTCAGTGCTCATGATGCTGGGTCTATCTCATGTTCTCTGCTCTCTACCTCACCTGGGAGTGGACTGAGGGAAGTGGTAACAGGAACAAAGCAAGATCGTGTACCAGCTCCTATGATTTCTTCCCCTCCTCCTCATCTCTTTGTTTCTCTGCCTGTCTCTCCTTTCTGTCTTTCTGTCTGTCTGTCTCTCATACACACACACACACACACACACACAGAGAGAGAGAGAGAGAGAGAGAGAGAGAGAGAGAGAGAGCGCGAGCGAGAGTGCGCGCGCGAGAGAAAGTGGTATTGAGATGCTAATGTTAGCACCGAAATAGTGAACCCAAAATGAATCTTGTAGGCTGAACTGGGCTTCTTGAAAACTTTGGGGAAGCTTTTTTTTCATGGGTTTGCTATTTCCCCCTTTTCCTACAAACGAGAATAATCTAAGACTTTCCCAGTCTCTAAGTGATTGGCTCACTCTCAAAGTGTGTCCTATGGATCTAAGGCTTGGCCAGATGAAAGCCCACATCAGTGCACAGGTTAAACCTATAGAAACCTAATGCTGGGGTTGAAGAACTTGGGTGAAGTCCAAGAACCAGGGGAATAAGAACTGTGAACAGAATTGTCCATGTCCTCCCCCCACCTCCCCAAATGAGTCCAGGCATTTTCCTTTGCTCCTCTTAGACCTGTGAAAGCCTGACATAACACTGGGTTGTTCAGTAGATGTTAGAGGTAGAAAGAGATACATTGCTTGGCCTTAGCATGTTGCTGAGGTCCATCCTTGACTAGTACTGCTCGAAGCTAACTAGTCAGCATCAGAAAAGATACAGCACCTAGAGCATCACTGATGGACTGGAAGACAGCTGGAGGGGGTGGCTGTCACTCTCATTTGTCTGCTTGCAGGGTCTGTCCTTGGGAAGGTGGGTGGGGGAGCCCATCCCTGAGAAGAAAGGCCTCTTAGAGCTGTCTTAAACCCACGTGCAACCGACAGAAGGACCAGGCTGACTGTCTGGGCACTCAGGGCTAAAACCAGGGAAGTTCCAGGAAAAGTGGGACATGTTGGTCCCTGTAAGAGATTCCTGTATCTTAGAGACCCTCGGGACTATGAGCCATGCCACATACTCAAGTGGGAGGCCTGCTGCCGAGTCTGGTGGATTGTCTTCCGGAGGAATTCATCTCTGCCCATCATCCAAACAATTCAGTTTGCTCAAAGAACTGATTCTCTGAATGCAGTAGGCCACATCTGTTGGCCTCCTTTGCGATGCCCCCTCTGGCGGCCTCGTTTCTGTTGATGAGATCTATTGCTTGGGTATTTCTAAATAAGAGTCCTCTACGTTTCCCTAATTGAACAGACCATTGCCTGTTGCGTCTTCCATCTCTCGGAGCCAGCTTATTTATGTCTTACTCTGTTCCGACCTCCAGGCTTTTACAGTGAGGAATCTCATCTATTCTAGAAGATCTTTCTAATTAATTTTCCTTCCCCTCCCAGAGGAAAAGAGAGTGCTGAGGAAAAGTAGCTAGGGGAGGGAGCAACAAGAGGAGGCTGTCATAAGGAGACAGCTGGTGGGAAACAGATGCGTGCAGGAGTAGACGTTTGAGAAACACACCCCATATCTTACGGCACTTTTGGCAGCCTCTTTCTTTGGCCTACTTTTTTTTCCTTTCTTCTTCTTCAACCCTGACACACTTCCCCTCTTATTTGCCTTCCATGTGTCAGTTGTGAGTATTTTGGTTTGAGTCAAAAGAAACAGACAGCCGGCGCAGCCCTCATCGCTTCAATCACACCAGGGTGTTTGTGTTCACACTTTCCATTGGATGAGTGGGGTGGGTGTCAGGGAACACACTGAGGTGTTCCGTTCTGAGCCTTAGTGGGAGGGGTGGCAGGCCACGGTGGGAATGGCCTTCTCCAAGTTCAAGGTCAAACATGGTACCAGAGATCCAGGTAGGTGGGGTGTTGAAGGAGTGTGTGTGTGTGTGTGTGTGTCTGTTGAGGGGAGTTAGGGGGACAATTCAGATCAGTTCATATCTGGGATTACACCAGCTGGCTACTTTGAAAGGAGGCTGGACCACTCTCATTTAAAAGGTTGCTATGACCCTATTCTGGATAATGATTTGTTTTGAAATTTCCATTGTTTTGAAATTTCACACACTTTGTTGGTGAACTAAGACCTGACCTTCCCCTTGCTCTAGTTCCCCGGATAGCTTGAGACCCTTAGAGTTGTGTTTGCAGCCATGGCTGAACATTGGAGTCATTAAAAAGACTGGTACTGGCCCTACCCCCCGAATATTTTGGTTTATTTGGTTGGAAATGGGGATTTTGTTTTCTAGATTGATTTTGTTCTTTGACAGTTTCATTTATGCATGCTCTATATTCTGGGTACTTTCTCCCTCACCCCTCATACCTCCCTCTAATTTTTTCACCTCTCCTCAATCTCTACAAGTCCATTTCCTAGATCTGTGACTTTTCATTTTGTTTTGTGATCCATGCTGAACTCGAACTATATCCACTGGAACCTGGTGGAGTCACTAGTGGGGACATGACTCAAAGCATCGCTTTCCTTTATCTGTAAGTTGATCACTAGTTAAATAGTTCATTGGTGAGGTATGGAGCCCCTGCTTTTCTTTTTAGGGGATATGTATTTGTTGTTTTATTAGTTATCAGTTTTGACAATCTATAGTGCATTCTTTCAATCATGTTCTCTCATTGTCTTCTCATGGCCTCCTCCCATTGATGCCCTTCTTCTTCTTTTTTTATTGATTTTTATTGAGCTCTACATTTTTCTCTGATCCCATTCCTGCCTCTCTCCTCCCCTTCAACCCTCTTCCATGGTCCCCATGCTCCCAATTTACTCAGGAGATCTTGTCTTTTTCTATTTCCCATGTAAGTCTTTCTTAGTGTCCTCATTGTTGTCTAGGTTCTCTGGGATTGTGATTTATGGATTGGTTTTCTTTGCTTTATGTTTAAAAACCACTTATGAGTGAGTACATGTGATAATTGTCTTTCTGGGTCTGAGTTACCTCACTCAATATGATGTTTTCTAGCTTCATCCATTTGCCTGCAAATTTCAAGAAGTCATTATTTTTTTCTGCTGTGTAGTACTCCATTGTGTAAATGTACCACATTTTCCTTATCCATTCTTCGGTTGAGGGGCGTTTAGGTTGTTTCCAGGTTCTGGTTATGACAAACAATGCTGCTATGAACATAGTTGAGCACATGCCCTGTGGCATGATTGAGCATCCTTTGGATATATACCCCAAAGTGGTATTTCTGGGTCTTGAGGAAGGTTGTTTCCTAATTTTCTGAGAAATCACCACACTAACATCCAAAGGAGCTGTACCAGCTTGTATTCCCACCAGCAATACAGGAGTGTTCTCTTTACCCCACAACCTCTCCAGCATAAGTTGTCATCAGTGTTTTTGATCTTGGCCATTCTTACAGGCATAAGATGAACTCATACTTGATTTGCATTTCTCTGATGACTAAGGATGTTGAACATTTCCTTAAGTGTCTTTCAGCCATTTTAGATTCCTCTGTTGAGAGTTCTCTGTTTAGGTCTGTACTCTATTATTTTTTTATCTATTTTATTTTTTATTTGTTCTTTTGATGACCAATTTCTTGAGTTCTTTGTATATTTTGGAGATCAGCCCTCTGTCTGATGTGGGGTTGGTGAAGATCTTTTCCCATTCTGTAGGCTGTTTTTTTTTTTTTTTTTTTTTTTTAGGCTGTTGTTTTTGTCTTGTTGACCATGTCCTTTGCTTTACAGAAGTTTTTCAGTTTCAGGAGGTCCCATTTATTAATTGTTTCTCTCAGTGGCTGTGCTGCAGGGGTTACAGTTAGGAAGTAGTCTCCTGTGCCAATTCATTCAAATGTACTTCCCACTTTCTCTCCAATGAGGTTCAGTGTGGATGGCTTTATGTTGAGGTCTTTGAGCCCCTGGTTTTCTAATACCTCCCCAGAATGACTAGAATGCAGCAATGACTGATAGCTAATGTTTAAAGCTACAAAATATGATGAATAATCATTCAGCCTCACCTGGTAACTGGCTGGACATGTGAACCTCAGCTTCTACCAGACTCCAGGATGGGCCAGGACCTACAGTTGGGTAAGACCCTGCAGGTGATTTCCAACAAAAAAGGGGAAGAGGTAATCTCACAGCTGGTGTCCCCAAGCTCACTAAGGAGGCGAGGCTACCTATCAGCTTTGAGGTTTTTAGATGAGTCACAGTTCAGAGACCAGTGGCCTGGATCCAAATCTATGTTCTTCTATTTATTAGCTGTGTGGTAATTAAGTAAGTCAGGATGGTGCCTCAGTTTCCTCTTCTGGAGAATAAAGACAATAGGAACTTCCTGTCTCATGGGATGCCTATGAAGAAGAACTATGGTACACTTATGATAGTGCCTGGTGCATGGCACAGAGCTCACCGTGTTAGCTGCCATTGTGGTCATGGAGGTGCTGACCTTCCCTTTCAAACAAGGATTTTCACTGAACCTATGATCCTTTAGTGGTTATCTGGTAGGTATATGAGAGGAATGAGTAACTTTAGCTAGGCCACAGTAATACATTTTTTGCTATATATATATTTTCTGATGAAATCAAGCCCCAAGAAATCTCCAGTTTGCATTATATGAGACACACAGTTACTAAAAATGCAACCTTTTAACCCACTTCCTTCCTGTTAGTCTTAGAGATCGATTCTGGGAACTGAGTGCTAGGGACATCAAGGACGAATCATCTCCTTTGAGTACTGCAGGTTGTGGCCCTTTAGTGAACCCATTCCCTGCTCCCACACACCCAGGGCCAGCCAGACTGCTTCTGGGAAGCTGGAGACACAGTTCTACTATATGGAAACAGGCCTAGAGCCAGCCTTGGTGTTTCTTGGCCCAATAAAGAACTGAAATCCTCAGCAGTGCTTGGCCTCGATGACTCACTGCTCTCAAGACTATAATTCATACACCTTAGTGAGAGGCTCATGCATTTGTAGGACACAGTGCAGAGTAGAACAGTGCTGACAGCCAATCCGAAGTGTTAGTAAAAAGAATGACTTCAATTTCAGCCAATCAGTTCCTTCCTAGGATAGCAAACCCTCTATAGGTTTCCTGTTACTGGTAACTCTAGTGAACGGGTGTCTGTGTGTGTGTGTGTGTGTGTGTGTGTCAGGGACACAGGTAGAACATCGTGTTTGCGGAAGAGTTTTGCAGAGAGTGAGGGAGATTATGTTGAAAAGAAAGAGTTTTGAGGTTGCGTGTGTCCTGGGCCCCTGCACATACATTCTTTTCCTGGTGACCTGGCCTTAAGTGACCACCTTAAAGCCTAGACTGACTATGTTCTAGAGAAGATTCTGTAGCTTGGCTTTCTTAACGGTATCTCTTATGGAGTCCTGATTTAGAATAGTGTCATTGTACATCTAATTAAACTAATGTGTTGAGGGAAAATATTGGGATCAGCTCCAAGAATTTTGAATTTTGAAGCAACGCTGCCTCTGTTGTTCATATTGCTCAATCTGTTACCCAATCACTTAGCTTAAGTCTGGGTCTGGGGGCTTCTTTAGCAAGTCTGTAACTTAGGAAGGTTATCGTCAAGCAGGTTCTACTTAAGTGGTCCCTCGGAGGACAAGAAGGGGAGGTGATAGGTTTCTGACAATCTGGGAAGAAACATTTCTGTTGGAAGGACAGAGGAAGGAAGACCATGGCGGGTATGTAGGAGGGAACCAGCGTATTGCTAGTCTTCAGGGCTGTAGTACAGTGATACCGGGTATAATGAGGAGCTCCGAGGGGTTTCAGCTGAGGAGGTCGTATGATTTGGCAAATTTCAGACAATGTAACTGCCTGTAGGATGCAAGGTGGTTTGTAGAGGATATGATGGTTGGTTTTTTTCAACTAGATGCAATCTAGACTTACCCGGGAAGGTCGTCTCAATGAGGAACTGTCTAGATTGGGTTGGCTGTGGAAGTGCCTGTGAAGGCTTTTCTCACTTGGGTTAATCGCCATGGGAATACCCATCCTGAACTTGAGCTGCATCATTTCATGTGTTTGGTCCTGGGCTGGACGGAAAGCAGAGGTGAGTAGAGCATTGGTTTGCATTCATTGGTTCCTCTTCCTGATTATGGATGCGATGTAACCTCTGCCCTCAGGTTCCTGTTACTGGGAATATCATGCTGTGATGAACTGCACTGTAGTAGGAGCTACGTGCTGTGTTCCTGCCGCCCTAGCTCCTGGTCGCCTGGCTAGCTTATGCCCCGAAATAACAACACACAAACTGTATTCTTTTAAACACTGTTTGGCCCATTATATCTAGTCTCTTCTCGGCTAACTCTCGCACCTGGACTAGCCCATTTCTAATAATGTGTGTAGCACCCCAAGATGTGCTTACCGGGAAGATTCTAGCCTACGTCCATCCTGGGTCGGAGCTTCATCACATCTGGCCCCCGAGAGGAGAGCTATCGAGTCTGAGCTCACTTCCTCTTCCTCCCAGCATTCTGTTCTGTTTACTCCACCCACCTATGTTCTAACCTATGAGGGCCAAGCAGTTTATTTTTTAACCAATGCCCTTCCTCCATCACTGCACCCTGGAACCATGAGCTAAAATAAACCCATTTTCCCCTCAGTTGCTTTTGTCAGGGTGTTTAATCACAGTGGCAGGAAATGAAATGAAGGGAGAAATAACACAGATACAGCGGAGAACAGACAACATTTTCTAAGGGCAGCTACAGAGTGTATCTTCTTCTATACGATTCTGGAATTACTCAGGATTTTATTAAGAGATAAAGCTGAATTGACCTTTGAACCCAGGCAGGCTTTATTTGCTCTTAATCAATAGGATGCAGTGGGATTTGGTACCATGTGACTTCCAAGGATAAGTCATAAGAGGTGACAGCAGCTTCCATCTTGTTAGGTGGAACTGTGCTTAGGACTTGGGATGTCATGAAAGAAATCTGACCCTCCCTCTGCGTTTAGCTGGCCTGCTGTGAGGAATACAAATGACACAAAGGTCTCATGTTGCCAGGAGCCTAAATCTTTGAATTTGGTCAGGCCATGTAATTTCACAAATATGTAGATGATTTTAGCATCTGGGATCAAGGCACCCTTCATTGTTGAGGAACAGGCCAGGTGTCTAGACTGTGTCCTTCCTAGTCTCACATTCCTGCTCCCAGAACCACCAACTTGTTAGAAAAGCTGTCCTAGGCTGCTAAGTGTTGGGATGACTTCGTGGGTTAAAATAGTAGGCAGGATAGAGTGGACAATCGGGGGGCTGTTTCAGTGGTTCAGAGAGAAAACAGGGCAGCTTAAACTTATGATTGTTAACTTCTGCACACATCTGTACTGAAACAACAACCACAACACGTTTATTATTTGCGTCATGCACAAGGGAGCCATGGGGAGCCATGAGGGGTTTCTAAGCTAGTTAGAGTTGTCTTGGAAGATGCTGAAGAGGCGAGTGGTCCTTGTGTTGTTTTGTCTGTAAGATTAATTTGTCTAGCTTCCCCAGGAGGCTTAAGGGCTTGAATGAACTAGCACAAAAAGGTGTTTTTTTTTTTTTCTTTTCCTTTAGAGAGTATGCGGTGAGCAGGGGCTTATCCTATCAGCACAGAGTGTCTGCTCATGAGTCAGAGTCCATACTGCAAGTTGTGGGTTTTGTGTCAACTCCACGTTCTCTTCCACAGCTTTGCTGCCAGTTGTTAATTTTAAGGATGAGATGGTGACTATGCTTAAAAAATACTTCTTATTTTCAGGACATATGGACGGAAGTGGTGACTCTAGCGAGCAGCGATTCCAAAACATTTTGTTATTATTTTTAAATATATATTCAATGAAAATAAAACTGTCTTATACAATACGTTCTGATCATAGTTTCCTTTCCCCCAACTCCTCCCAGATTTCTCCTACCGCCCCACCCACAAAACTCCTTCTAAACTCCATGTCCCTCCTTCCTTTCTCTTTCTCTCTCTCTTCCCTTCTTTCCTCCCTCCTCTCTCTCTTTCTCTCTCCTCTTCCTTCCTTTCTCGCTCTCTCCCTCTCTTTTTTCTTTTGAAAACAAATAGACAAACAAAACTAAGTAATGAGAATTTAGAGAAGAAACAGAAAAGTACAAGAAACACACACACACACACACCATAAAAACACAAAATCAGAACTGTAATATACAAGCAAAAGACCAGTAAGACAAAAAACAAACAAACAAACAAACAAACAAACAAAAAACCCACACAAAAAACATCCAAAGCAAAGCAATATGAAACAAAAAAGTCTACAAAAATGCCATTGCATTTGGTCTTGTCCTTAAATGTGGCCCTTAAATGTGGCAGTGAGACATCATTGGAGAAAACTAAGTTTTTCTGGATGAGTTGGTGACTAGCTTTTTGGTAAGGGATGGGAGCTTATGCATATGGGAGCTCCTTCTTAGGGCCGGGCCTCTGCCTGGCCCATGCAGACACTGGGCATGCTGCCATCGTCTCTGTTAGTTTATGTGTGCATCAGTCCTGATGTGTTCTTGGCATCATCCATCACCTCTGGCTCTTACAATCTTTCTCCTCCCTCTTCTTCCATATAGCTCCCTGAGCCCTGAGGGGAGTTCTTGGGACACCTAGGTACTTAAAAATTATTTGAGTCCACAGAGTAGTGTGTGTGTTTGTGCATTTGTGTGTATGTGTGTGTAGAAGCATGGGTGTCTTCCTTAATTACTCTTCATCTTATTATTATTATTATTATTATTATTTTTTAAGGCAGAGTCCCTCATTGAAGCTGGAGCTTGCTGGGTCAGGTAGAATCAGCCAATCCCCAGTTGGCCAGCAAGCCTCAGAGATCCTCCTGCTGTCTCTGCCTCCTCAGTGCTAGGACTCTAGCTGTATACCACCACAGGGGCTTTCATGTGGATGCTGGGGCTTGAACTCATGGCCTCATGCTTTCTAGTAGACACTTGACTGACCGAGCAGTCTTTCTAGCTAGCTCCATAGATCACTTTTTAACGTGAGTTATAACTATTTATCATATAAAATTTAAATGCACATTTATTAACATTAATGTATAATGTTTATTAATTAATAATGGATGATAGATTTTAAGACTAATCTGTATTTTCAAAATAGCTAGTGAGAAAGTATTTATTGTTTTACATTTTTGCGAATCACTCTCATTTATGGCTTAAGGAAGTTGATTGTTCATTACTTGTATGCTAATCTAAAATGAAAATGGGATGGTTGTATTCTCCTACCTGCTTCTGAGTTTAATCTATTATAGTCCATGGTTTTGAACAGAGTATTTGAAGAAAGGTTGCTCCCCAAATGTGCTGATTTTAATGGGATGTCCCCAACAGGCTCAATTATTTCCACATTCGATCTGCAGTTGGTGGTGTACCATGAATAATAAAAACCCAGAAGCAAATATTGGGGTTCAACCTGAAGATCAGAAAAGCAAAATAGCCAGCCACTGGTTCTTACCTCTACCTCAGATAGATATGGCAATCCTGCCTCCAGGAATCCTGAGACTGAGGCTGACCATGAGATCTGTCTCCTCCCATCTTATGTTCCTCTCTAGTGCTGGGATTAAAGGCATGCACCATCACTACCTGGCCTCTAAGGCTGGTTAGTGCGACGGATGGGATTAAAGGTGTGTGCCACCACTGCCTGGCCTGTAAGGCTGATTAGCGTGGCTGCTTTTCATTCTGCTCTCCAGGCAAGCTTTATTCATTAAAACACAAATACTTTACCACTATATCGTGGCACTTTTTGGGGAGGTCATGGAACCTTTAGGGAGATGGAGGTTGGCTGAAGGACTTACTGCATGGGCTGTGGTTTTGAGCACACAGTTTCACCCTGATTCCAGTTCAGGCTCTCTGCTTTGTATTTGTAGTTGGAGAGGTGCTCGCCTGGCTCCCTGCTCTGGCTGCCTGTGTCACGTCTTCCTTGTCCTTGTGGACTCCATTCCTCTGGAACAGTAAGTCAAAATAAACCCTCTCTTCCTTAAGTGGCTAAGGTCATGATGTTTATCACAGCAATAGAAAAGAAACTAACATATCAAATGAGTGTATGGTCGGTGGAGGCAATGATATTTTATTTATTTATTTATTTTAAAATATTTATTTATTTATTATGTATACAATATTCTTTCTATGTGTATGCCTGCAGGACAGAAGAGGGCACCAGACCTCATTATAGATGGTTGTGAGCCACCATGTGGTTGCTGGGAATTGAACTCAGGACCTTTGGAAGAGCAGACAATGCTCTTAACCGTTGAGCCATCTCTCCAGCCCGAGGCAATGGTATTTTAATGGCCCTTTTTTCTAAATATAATTCTTTTTTGATACTACATCAAGAAATTTAATATTCATGAGTGTTTCTGCTTTGTCAGGTTGTAGTCTGTTTTAGTTTGTGCCTTATTGTTAATAGCTTCCTTACTCATATTAATTCTTTAGGTTAGGATGGAAATCATGTCACCTTCATAACATTATATATGTGTCGTTTATACTTAGTTGTTATAAATGAATCTGTTATCCATACATGGTCCTGTATTACCAGTCACTGGTCATTGCAAGCTTTGGTTCATGGAGTACTCAGGTCTTCCAAATGGCACCATGTTTCACTATATGATTTTCAGAAAAGTCACACTTGCTATTATCACCACAGATTGCGTTGGGAAGGTTTTTAAGTATTGAGAAGCTGTCAAACCCATGGTGGCTGATACAATTTTCCTCAGATAGTGAGCTTTTCTTTTAAGGTTGAGTGACGTTATTGGCAACAAACGCTGTTGGTTGTTTGCCCTGAAACAATGGTCTTAATTCATTTTGGAGAAAAATGTGTGCTGAACACCTGAGCCTGAAGTTTGTCTGTTAGTCAAATTTTTATAGAAAAATATTCCGTGAAAAAGACTAACTTAGCTCATTGCTTATGGGTCAGCATAATATTTGGGGCAGATATACTTAGCTGGGCAACAGGAAGCATTTCATGGGTGTGTTTCCATCTCGTCACATACTGGATTCAAATGACGCGTGTGTAAGAGCTGAGATTTACTAAAAATGAATGACTATTATATTATATTACTTGCTTCTCAAGGACATTTTTAGTGCTACCGGTGCTTATTTCAAGGCACCAGTAGGTGGAGAAGGCCGTAGTGATGCTGTCTGGCCCTGAGTGAAACAGCTGTTTACTTACCATTGTTTTGTACTATCAGTGCAAATGTCAGTACAGTGAAAGACACAAGTAATGTTTAACTGTTGTAACGAAACGTCGATCTGCCATGGCATTTTCCTGAAAGTAATCCCAGGAGTCAGTGAGATGTACTTCAAAATAACACAAGAAAGAGGAAGGCGGGGATTGGGGTGGGCGTGGGGGGTCAGATGACATCAGAAAGGTTGTGAGTTGATCACTGTTGAAGGTGGGTCAAGGGTCCCATAGGGGTTTGATGTTTTACTTGGTTTACTTTGACACAAATTTGAACTTTTTCATAAGCCTAGAATAGAGAGGCCAGAGCCCCGGGAATCTAGCATCAATCCTGGTCGGGGAAGACCTGGAGTTTATGGTGATTCTGCTTACGGGTGGGGAAGATGGAAGAACAGGGAAGGTTTGGATAGGGAGAACGGTTTTGCAGATCCCAGGGGAGCGCCCACATTAAGTGATGGAGCACAGACCCCTCAGTGGTCACCTGGTATTTCGAAGGATGGACTTGGCTGTTAGGATGAGAGTGTGCCAATTACGGTGAGCCCAGTTAAGAAGCCTTTCTCACTGATTGGGCCTTGGTTAATCGCCTCCAGCCCCGACAGCCTTCATAGGTCTTTCTGTGTTCCCGGTGCTTGGCACTGTCCCCTGGGTATTAAATCTTTTATCCTCTGATGCTCTGATTATCTCCTGGGATTAAGGGCATTAGAAAGGCCCAGAAGGAGAGGCGGCCTTTGGTTTCTTTGGGAAACTTCGAGCAAATCTTATCCCTGCTGCGTCTGCTATGATGAGAGCTAAGGGGAGGGGTAGGGAATCTCAAGAAGGGGCAAACTCACAGAGACTCTTTAAGCCTCATTCCAGATGACATTTGTAGACTCCGCCCATTACGTTCGGTGCATGTGTTTACTAGGGGCGTTCAGAGTTCAGACACTGTCATGAACGAGGCTAACCTGGTGGTGTGGATCTGAACCCACGGGACTCAGTCAAGGAGGATTCAAGTCCTTTCCCTTACGTCGTGCGCACTTGATCCCATGGCTAGCCTCTTCTAAGTTTTGATTTCTTCCTGTCTGAAGTAGAGTAAAGCCCATCTTCCTCATTGGTTTGGAGGGAAGGTCTGTGAGGTATGTGTGCACAGGGCTTGCACAGTTAGTACCTTGTGGATGTTGGTGCGTTTTCCCCTTTCCTCGGTCCTTGCCTCTCTCTCCTGGTGTTACACACTAGGATGGAATAAAGAGGAGTCACGACTCACTCAAGTGAACAGATGGCTTTCTAAGTGGCCATCTTTACCGGCCTTGCATCTTCCTTACCATCCTTTCAGGCAAGGCTTTCTCTACTCAGTGCTAAATGACTTATCAAAGAAGCCAACTAGCCCCATCTGGAGCCAAGTGAGATCCTTCTGTTGGAAACATTTGGGGACCTCTGTGTCATGGAGAGCATCAATGCCTTCCAGGGACTGGATGAATGAGGCAAAGCCAGTGCCTGCTGGTGTCCATCTTGCTTAGTGTTGCAGAGCCGACATGCTGGTTATAGTCCCTGAAAGGTCCAGCTCCGGCATCCTTGCGGGGGAGCTGCCCCATGCTCGGCACTTGATCTTCTGCTCTGAGTCATTATCTTTTAATCCTGAACTTTAGACATTTGTCCTCAGGATTACTAGGCATCTGTCCCTTTGTAGAGGACAATACTACTAGTAGAAGATGCAACAGGGTAGTCTGTTGTCCTTGTATCTTAAGATTATCTGGTGTGAGATTTGCCTGATTTGAAATCTTTTGCTCATTATTGCTCAACTACAGGTATGAATATGACATATATGACATATATATGAATATGACAGGGTTTCTCTGTAGCCCTGGCTGTTATAGAACTCACTCTGTAGACCAGGCTGGCATCAAACTCATAGATCCACCAGCTCTGCCTCCTGTGTCCTGGAATTAAAGGCGTGCACCACTACTGCCCAGCTGAGATGAATCTTTATATGCTGTTTTCCAGACCTAAGTTCTGTGTTTGCCATGACTTTGGGTGGTATAGCCAAGGGTGGACTGACAAAGCTGGGGGACATCAGAGAAGGGAGGGAAATAGGAGGAGGGGAGGAGGTGGAAATTTTTAATAAAAAACTATAAGTATATTCCATATCAAAAAAAGAAAATTCAGAATTCATGATTTTTTTTCAAGCCAAGCCTTCATGTTTAAAAACACCAACAAAATAAAATACTGTGAAACAGGATGCTGTCCTCCATCAGTATGTGACAGTTTATGTTTTTATGGATAAGTTAGTCATAAATTTAATAAAAGTATACAAATCAGTATATGTTGATCAAGCAAATGTACCTTCATAACTAACCTAGCTGTAGGCTGTTGCTTTTCAAGCTCTATGTGAAATATGTCCCGGAGGGAACCTATAGTCATGCAAGACCAGAAGAGGAGAGACTAGGTGCTACCCAGATTTGTGGAACATTTGGTCTGTGTCTTGAACTGGGCTAGGGAACTCTGATCAGGCAGGAGAGCAGCTAAAATTGGATCTCGGGGCCTTTTCAAGTCACCGAGAATATTTAAAGAAAATGGAATTTTTTGCTATCAATTGCTTTTTTAAAGTAAATTTTTATTTGCATATATGAGTTATGCATAAAAATAGGTTTCATTATGACATTCCCTTTGTATATATTTTGATTCTATTCCACTTGTTCCCCACTCTACTCCTGTAGCTCCCCCTTACTTTCTTCTATGACTTTCTATTTCTGGTGACCTAATCAGCTTCAGGAGAGTGATAGGAACATGGGTGAGGGGTCATTTACAGGAGCATGGTCATCCCACTGAAGAAAAGGCGTTTCTTTCACTGTACCCTCTGTCTGTTGACTTTTAGGAAAGGGTAGGACTTCGTGAGCCAGCCACCCATCTTCCTGGTTATCTTGCTTCAATTTTGCTTTTTCATGGCAAACAGTACCAGAGAGATATCCAACAGTTATCTTTGCCCACGACTTCCAGGACAAAGTTTCAGATTCATCTGTTTCAGGCTAGTGGGAACATAGATGTCCCTTAATAGAATACAGCTGGCATGCATGGAATTTGTCTGGTCAAGCCCAGAAGGAAGGTGTTTCTTAAAAATGGTGTCTGCAGTGAAGAAGAAAGTCCATCCGCATGACAAACTGGCTGTGATTCCCAGAACCCTTGACCCCCGAGCCTCCAGTGACTGAGCATCTTCAAGCATTGATACCAAAAGGCACCTGAAGAGCAGGATGTTAATGGAAAATCGGTTGGCACAGCCCAGCCCAGGTCGGATTCCTGGGGAGACTCCACTGATGTCAACATTCCCAATGTTGTGCAGCATCTCAGGAGAAGATGTTGTAGGGCTCCAGAAAGGGTATCTGAGGTCACTGCTCCTCAGCTGGGTTCCCACAACCATCTGCAGGAAGGCGTGGGTGGACTCCAGCATGTGCCCAGGCTTCAGCGAGGAATGCACGGACCAATGCAGAGCCAGTGTCCTGTGTCTAGAAAGAATAATGAAAACTCTAGCATTTCCCAGACTCTGTGCCCTGTTCGTGCCAGTCTTCTGTGGCTTAGAATGCTGATCCCAGAAGTGCTGGAGGTTGTCAGACACATCTCCTGTTCCTTGCGTAGAAAAGGGCACCAAGGAAAGGGTAGAAGCCATTCACGCTCTAGAAAATCTGTGGGAATTACAGAGATTGTTGCATTTAGTGACAAAGGGACCCTAAGGATGGCTTCTATGACTGGTTGATGGTTTTGATAAGCATGTAAACTTTGAAGGTTAAGTATTATCAGTCTGAGACTATCTTACCAGCTAGGCACATCTGAACTCTTGTGGTTAACTGTGTCCAGAAGCATGATTGATCCACCCACGGAAGGTGCCGTGGTCTTGGAGGCAGGTAGCATGGTATATAAACTGGATGTAGGGATGGTGTAGACCTAGAAATATATCCTAGGTTTATCATAATCACATCTCGGAAGTGAACTTTGATAAGCTGTTTAATTTCTCTGAGCCACATTTCTTCGTCACTGAAATGTGGGCAAGACCCATGACAAGATGAGGTTTGGCAGACAATGCATTTGAGTTAAAAAGACAAAGGTTGGTATTCTCCAGCAGGCACATAGTAGAGGTACTGTTGGGGTTTCTCTCTTGTCTGGTTTGGACATCCTCAGACCTTTGTTGGCTGTGTTTCTCTGGTGCCATTTTCTCCCTTGCATGATCCATGTTTCAGCTTTTACTCTCCATAATTTCCCTGGTGACCAGGGTTCTCAAGATTTTTTTTTAGTTCTTCCTATCGTATAGGCAAATGATGATGTAAACTAACTCAGAATGATTTTATGTAGATCAGTGAATCACCCCTCTAAGCAATAATTTTAATTTTAAAATGAATTACGTATACAAGACCTTTGCAAGAAGCTTCCTGTACAAAAAGCAAATAAAATAACCTGAGAGTATTAGTGAGTGATGTCAGATTTCAACATGAGGTTCCGTTTGCCCTGAGGATAGAGGTCTTCCCAGTGATCCGTTCCCTATGGGGGAGCGAGTGGTTCAGTAGCTCATTAAAACCTCACATGGAGGGAAATCTCCATAGCCCAGACAAGAGCTGGCTTCCTGTCATTCCTTTTCAGCCAGTTCCTAACAGGTCACCCAAAGACTCAGGCCTTTTAATTGTGGCTGCCAGTGAGTCAGTTGAAAAACACAATCCTTCACTGTGTTTTTTTTTTTTTTTCAAGCATGGTCTCTCAAATCCACTTTCCTCTCTCTCAATTTCTATTTCTTCTGCCTTGTACCCATTTCCTATTCATCTCACAATGTTGACACTAGACAGAGTCCTAATTGCTCACCTCTTCATAAAAAATGCTGATTTACAACATTTTTTATAATTCTTTGAGAATTTCATACAATGTATTTTGATCACATCCACCCCACCACCTCCCAGATCCACCTCGACCTCCCTATAAACTCTTGAACTTTGTGTCCTCTTTTCTTTCTTTATAAAAATTAGATGTTAGGCTTTTGAGTGATATGTGCTTTGGAGCTCTTCCATCAGGACACCCTGGGATCATTACTTAAATTCTTTGAGTCTTAGTCTTTTTTTTTTTTTGTTCTCCTTAACAATGGGTTACTAATAGCATTCAATAGTGAGTTACTAATAGGATGTACATAGCAAGGTTGTTGAATAAATCTGATGAGTTCCTGTAAGGACAGGAAAATGGTTTCAAGTAGTGGAGAACAGAGAGATAGGACAGCTAAGTAAAGTGTGTGATTCAGTGCTGGGCTATGTTATGCTAAAGGATATTATAGGACCATTAACGAGATTAGAATTTTATCTGAAGACTAGATGGTGGCAATGATGGATGTTGTGTTCCTGACACCATCTAGTATATTGACAGCAATAGAGAATGTCTTTTGCATAAAAGATTCAACAAGAGACATTTAGGTAGAGGTGTTAATTGGAGGCATTCCAGTTAGTAACTGATGAAAAATTGTTTTGAACATTAAAAAGCCACCTGTCTGCCAAACTTCTGGCATTGGGCTGGGACTCAGGGCAGGGGAGCCCTTGCTTTCAACTTTTTTTACCTCTCTGGTGTGTGGTGACTCAGGAGCTTCATCACGTTCTACCTTCATCATCTCCCTTCCTCCACTAGAGACCCTTCTGGGGTCTCGCAAAGACCAGACTCCCTTCTTAGCTTCTCATTGGAGGACCCTTGCAATCACTCGTTTTTCTGCTCTAGATTTTTATCTTCCATGTATCTTAGACATCCTCGTTTATCTCTACCTTAATATTGTTGCTCTTTTCAGTCCTCCCTCTCGGAAAGCCCTTTCTGCTTGTAATTTCTGACGATTTAGTTCTAGGTTTTTCTTTCTTTCTTTCTTTCTTTCTTTCTTTCTTTCTTTCTTTCTTTCTTTCTTTCTTTCCTTCTTTTTTTTTTTATAGGAAGATTCTCAGATCTAGATTTGTGTCTTGGTTGGTCACTAGTTCCTTTACATCTTCAGTCTTTGACAGAAACTTGATTATTTGCCCTGGTCTGTGGGGATTTCATTCTTTACATTAATTGTGAATTTTTTTTCTAGCCTAACTTAGAAGACTGGTAAGCTCAGAGCCAGAAGAACACCTGTGATGAAAACCTTTATAAGGTCTAGAGTTCTGTTTGTTCTAGCTATTTGTTCACTGTTAAACTTCAGAGCTTAGAAAACTGGTCTGTAGTAGATACTCAGAGAATATTTACAATATTCTGTAAGTGTCATAGATTTTATTGAATATCCTACAGCATATAGCATTGATATTTAGAAATATGCATTGTAAAACAGTAGTGGATGGACAGATGGGCTGAATTGACCAGTCAGATACACTTCCTGTCATGGATGGTCTGGTGTTTCAGCTGCAAGAGGGAAAGTTGAGTAACCACCTTTGTTTGTAGTAATTGGGATATCGACTGTAAAGTCCTTTAAGAGGACTGTAATGTCTTTTCAGAGGCAGTGGCCAAGGATGACAGCCCTTATTACATTATTTATGGACCTTTCCAATATCCTCCCTTTGGAGTTTTCTTAGAAGTCATTTGACGTGGTCAATTTTTTTCTCTTTGGATGAGGTGTCATTCTGGTCTTAGCATGTCCTGCTTGATGAGACGTCCCTCTGACATGAAAAGGGAATGAAAAGATGAGCTGTGAATACAATTGAGCAAATGTCCTTGTGGTATGAGTGTGTATCCTTTGGGTATATGCTCAAGAGTGGTATTGCTGGGTCTTGAGGAAGCTTGATTCACAATTTTCTGAGAAACCAACCACACTGATTTCCAAAGTGGCTGTACAAGTTTGCATTCCCACCAGCGATGACTAAGTATTCCCCTTACTCTACAACCTCTCTAGCATAAGCTATCCTTGGTGTTTTAGATCTGACTGGTGTAAGATGGTATCTCAGAGTTGTTTTGATTTGTATTTCCCTGATGGCTAAGAAGTTGAACAGTTCCTTAAGTGTCTTTTGGCCACTTGCAATTCCTCTGTGGAGAATTCTCGGTTTAGATCTGTACCCCATTTTTGATTGGATTGTTTGATGTCTAGTTTCTTAAGTTCTTTATATATTTTGAGGATCAGTCCTCTGTCTGATGTGGGGTTAGTGAAGATCTTTTCCCATTTTGTAGGCTGTCATTTTGTCTTTGTGACTGTGTCCTTTGCTTTATAGAAGCTTCTTAGTTTCAGGAGGTCCCATTTATTAATTGTTGCTCTCAGTGTTTGTGCTACTGGGGTTATATTTAGGAAGAGGTCTCCTGTGCCCATGCATTCAAGTATACTTCCCATGTTCTCTTCAGTGAGGTTCAGTGTGACTGGATTTATGTTGAGGTCTTTGATCTATTTGAACTTACGTTTTGTGGATGGGGATAGACATGGATTTATTTGCATGCTTCTACATGTTGATATCCAATTATGGCAGCACCATTTGTTGAAGATGCTTTTTCCCCATTGTATAATTTTAGCTTCTTTGTCAAAAATCAGGTGTTCATAGGTGTGTGTATTAATATCTGGGTCTTCAGTTTAATTCCATTGGCTAACCTGTTTGTTTTTATGCCAATACCAAGCTATTTTCATTACTGTAGGCTCTGTAATAGAGCTTGATGTCAGGGATGGTGATGCCTCTGGATGTTCCTTTATTATAAAGGGTTGTTTTGGTTATTCTGTTTTTTGTTTTTCTATATGAAGTTGAGTATTGTTCTTTTGAGGTCTGTGAAGAATTGTGCTGGAATTTTCATGGGGATTTCATTGGATCTGTAGGTTGCTTTTGGTAGGATTGCCATTTTTTGCAATGTTGATCCTATCTACCCAATAGCATGGGAGGTTTCTATTTTCTGATATCTTCCTCAGTTTCTTTCTTCAAAAACTTAAAGTTCTTGTAATACAGGTCTTTCACTTCTTAGGTTAGTGTTACTCCAAGATATTTTGTTATTTATGGCTATTGTAAATGGTGATGTTTCTCTGATTTCTTTCTCAGTCCCTTTATCATTTGTATGTAGAAGGGCTACTAATTTTTTTGAGTTGATTTTGTATCCTGCCACATTACTGAAGGTGTTTATCAGCTGTAGAAGTAGCTCGTAGAATTTTTGGGGTCATTTATGTATACCATCATATCATTTGCAGATAGGAGAAATTTGACTCCTTCCTTTCCAATTTGCATCCCCTTGATCTCCTTTTGTTGTTTTATTGCTGTAGCTAGAACTTCAAGTACTATGTTGAATAGATATGGAGAGAGCAGACAGCCTTGTCTTGTTCCTGATTTTAGTGGAATTGCTATGAGTTTCTCTCCATTTAATCTGACATTGGCTATAGGCTTGCTGTATATTGCTTTTATTATGCTTATGTATGTTCCTTGTATTCCTGATCTCTCCAAGGCCTTTATCATGAAGGGATATTGGACTTTGTCAAAGGCTTTTTCAGCAGGATCCCTTCTTTCTAAACCAAATTTGGTCACAATTTCTGAATTTCCTTGCACTTTAAAAAAAAATAAAATTAAAGTTAGCTTTATAAATCTCACTAAAGTTAATTTCCCTTCCTCATATGGCTGCATTTTCTCAAGATGGATGTGGATGGCCATTTTTTCCTTGAAACTCTTTCTTTCTCTGTTTCTGTGTCAATCACATAATTTTCTCTCCACATTTCTACTGCACATTACTTTTCTGTTTTTGTTGGTTCTCACTTTTTTTTCTCCCCCCTCAGAGGTTTTTATCCAATTTTCCCTGCTTATTGATGCTTCTCCTATCTTTTTAATCTAGTGGTATCCTCTGAGTAATAGAATTAAATATTCAATTACATACACAAGACTTCTATTTGGATGCTGAATTGATAATTAAACTCATCGTGGTCAAAATGGGAGTACTGATTACCACAAAAATGTGTGATCTACTTTTTCCTACTTCTCTTCTGTCTATTGTTCCCCTTTTCTCTATTCTGCTCAGTATCAACCATTATAGACTTACCAAATCTTGGATGTGGAAGTGGCTTGGGGATTTCTTACTTAAATGCTTTCATTTTATGCATGAGCTCCAGAGGGAGGCAGCGATGGGTGAAAACTGCTTAAACCCAATAACCGTAAAGCTGCAATGAGAAGCAAAGTTTCCTGGCTCTAAGTTTTCATTTGTAGATTATATTTTCTACTTTCTCCTTTGAGCATCTGTGTTTGAAGAAAAGAATGCCTGTGGCGGCTTACTTTAGTTGGTCTTCTGGCTTCATTCATTGACTTCTGAGCTCTGATCAGTTCCAAGTTTGAGCCTATTTTATGGAATCCCACACTGCATTTCCGAGGAGGTAAATACCTGGCACATGCGTTACGACTCCCTGATCCATCCACAGAAAACAGCACTATTCATCCACGATACTGGTGAAGCATGATACACGCTTACGAGGCATCACAATATGGCGTTCTTTTTAGACCTCCACTATTAACTGATCAGAGCTGAATTTTAACATGAGATCTACTTTGCTTTATACAAAGTCAACCTTTTTCTGGTCTCATTTTTTTAAAAAAAATATTTATCCCTGGAGGCAAAGTAATTTGATTTAGGGTATTAGAGAGTGGTAGTGAGATACGATATGTGAGCAGCAACATCTGGGAGCAGCGCTGAACCAGTGATATAACATTGTAATGGCGGAAATGTAAGGGCTCGGGGCAGAAAGTCTGTTTCTCTCCAGTATAGCAGGTAGACAAATGGCTTTGAGTTCAAGTTCAACTCTAATCAATTTATCAACAGTGTGATTTTTAAGCTAGTTTCTTAATCTCTCTGGGCTTCCCTTAAACAAAATCTAGTTTATATAAACTATGCTGGTTCTTACTCATAAATAAGCCTTAGACCTAGCGTACGAAGTCTTTCAAGTGTGCTTTGAAGCTGTAGGAGGAGAAGAGTTTATACTGTCTTAGAGATATCCATCTTTAGGAGTCTGATACCTGTGTTTGGTCCTGCGGATAATGCTGACTGGTTGTTTGGTAACCTTGAGCAAGTGTCTCAGCCTTTCTGAGACTCCATGTTGAGCCCAGTGCCCTTTAATAGTTTTAATGTCTATAACCCCCAGACTGTGGCAGATGCATGCTGATCAGTCAATCACCCAATGAACCAATTCATCCAACGAACATTCACTGTGCATCTAAGTGTGCCAGGGATGGCGCTGGTGATAAAGTTGTCTGCAGGGGAGACTCAGTCCTGTCCTTATATGAAGTGGCTTATGTTCAGATTGAAGAGTTCTTGATGCTCGAAGAAGCTGAAACATTGTCGCTTTATGCAGAGACTCCAGCTCTCTGAGAGGAATCTGGCATCTTCCCCTCCTCTGTACCATGTTTCCAGAGAAGGATTAAGGAATTTTCCCAAGTGTCCTAGCCAGAAACTACAGCAGTGCTGCAGAGGTGTTTGTCTGGTGAGTGACCCGTGTCCAAGAGACCGTGCTCTTCCTTGAGCCCAGGGACAGCCATTTTCCGATCCCTCTGGAGCTTAGCTAAGAGTTTGTGCCAACTTGAAAGTCATCCAAGCAAAGAGCAGATCTCAAGAATGGCTGCAATTTCTTGGTGGGGAGTTTCTTTCTGTGGCAATAGTACAAGGTTCTGTGGAACAAATATCATGTCAACGCTATTTAATAATTCCGTAACCACTGACCATTTAATTATGTGGTAATTGTCACTTAGTGGCCGGGTAATTGCACAGTAAGTACCATCTAATTTCAGGGTAAAGGGTAAATACAAGATTATTTCAGGCTCCTTAGGCACAGTATAGGTCACTCAGGAATTAGGTTTGGATTGACTAAGTATAAATTACCTAGAAATCTGTTTTCGGGTGATTACTCCTGCTCCTGTCTTCCGTTCCTGACAAAGCTCCTAACGGTTGCCGTACAATTAAAGAGAGATTTTTAAGATTTTAGGCCCCAGGAACTTAAAGGGATACCACTCAGTCTTCTGATCAATCATTGCCCACTGTGCAAGGACCAGTGAAGGAGGAGGTGGAGAAACGAGCGAGCACACACACCACACACACCACACGTACACGTGTGAATGGAGTAGAGAGTTTGTGCAGAGAGTTAAGCACAGCTATTATTTCTCTACTGAAAGTGCAGGGTAATGCAAAGCAAGCATTCTCAATGTTCTTGCACACCTTTCATGCATATTTGTTAAGTGGTTGCGCTGTGGTCCATTCAACACACGTGACAGAGATGACAGATTTGGTCATTAGCCACATTGCCTCCCTTTTCCTATCAATGAGCTTCCTTTGAATTAATCCGTCCCCCTTCTAATCCACCCTGAGCTCCTGGAGTCCTCATCTTTTTCTGTGACCCGTTTTCTCCAGCCCTAGCCATGAGCTCACATCTTGGGAGGGCAAAGCAATCAGCTCTTCTGTTTATATACCTTAGGCACTCAGGTTTAGACAAACAGGTGCTTGGAGACTGAGAATAAGGCCCCAAAATAACCTGCTCAAGATTGTACCTATCTTTATGAGTCTACACGAGAAAGCTAGCCAGCCGACAGGAGGATTAACAATAAAGGATTTAAAGACCTTCACTAAATAAAAATAGCACAAGCCATTCTCCTGGAGGCCTCCCGAGTCTTCATTGAGTTTAAGTGCTACATGTAAAGTCAGGTTGATTTTAGGGGTTTTGAGTCATTTTTCTCCCGGAGCTCTCCTGATTCCTATAACAGTGTTCTCAGCTCAGTGACACATGGTGTTCTGCACACCTGCTTGTCCTTGTGCCATTTGGGCTGGAGGGAGGACACCATATCCAGGCTCTAGACTAGGCAGCCAGAAAAAGTCCATTTTCAGATCTATGTATCTGTCTGTCTGCCTATCTGTCTGCCTATCTGTCTGCCTATCTGTCTGTCTATCTATCTATCTATCTATCTATCTATCTATCTATCTATCTATCTATCTATCTATCTATCATCTGTTTAGTGTGTGTGTGTGTATTTCTAGTATTATCCTTTGAAGGTCAATTTTGATCTATGGTCAATGTCTTAATTCCCCCCCCCCCCACTGATTTACAATTCCAGACAGATAGGAAGACACTTTAGATCATAATCTCAGAAAAAAGTATTTTTTTTCTTTTTCTTTTCTTTCTTTCTTTCTTTTTTTTTTTTCGAGACATGGTTACTCTGTAGCTTTGGGGCCCGTCCTGGAACTAGCTCTTGTAGACCAGGCTGGCCTCGAACTCACAGAGATCCACTTGCCTCTGCCTCCCAAGTGCTGGGATTAAAGGTATGCGCCACCACTGCCCAGCAAAAGTATTTCTTGAAAGAGTGATAAGCAACAGAAAACCTTCCTTGTTGGGTATTTCTACTTTCTTAGCAAAGGCATTTACCAGGTCTCATGCATATTCCTATTTAATTATTAGAATTAATTGACCTGCTACTTCTGTTTCTGTAGGAAAACTGAAGCCTAGGGAAGTCCCCTGACCCAGCTAAGGGACACATGGCTAGTGAGGAGTGAAAGGGTGCAGATTCAGATGGACAGGAAGGCACATTGTGAGTGAGTCACCTTGGCTCTTGAATACAGTCTTTTTGGGGCTTACAAGAGTTGTGTCTGTGCTGTTGAACAGAATACCTCAGACTGGACAGTTTTTTAAACACAGTCACTTATTTCTTATATTCCTAAGGCCAGGAAAACCAAGATTAAGGTGCTAGCATTTGGTTTTGACCTTCTTGATGTATACTCATTTGGCAGAAGGTGGAAGAATTACAGGGGTGTTCAACCTTTTAACATTGTTACATAACAATTATTTACATATGTATTGGGCTACTTTCATAGCTATTGTGAGACACGTGTGTCCTGAGGGTCATAGGTCAGACATGTCTTAAGTCTGTGATGATGCAATATGTTCTCATTAGTGTTATTCTTAAATCTATCATGATGTAATATATACTCATGAGCATTATCTCTGATCCCCATGGCAAAAGCTCTTCCTCCTCCATCTCTCCATACTTTACAGGGTCATTTTATTTCTAGAGGAGAAGATGGCATCACTGCAGTGGCATTCTTTCTCTGTAAGGTCCATAATTTCCCCACAGGACTATGTCCCTTCTGCAGTATCTTAAGGTAGGGGAAATTATTAGAGAAAGATGTTTGAGAGAGCAAGTCCTATCACCATCATTTTGGAGATCTTGGAGATCTGGAGGAAGAACTTGCAGGAGACAATCAATCTTCAAGATTTATCCCCCTCCCCTGCTACTGTCAACAGCTGGAGACAGTATCAATACATCTCCACAACTTTTTCTGGAGGGCCTTTGCTGAAATTTCACTTCTGGTTGCTTTAGTACTTGTGTGGGATAAGCAAATCTCACTGCTACTGAAGCTGTCACATGAACTTGGAGCTGGGAAGAAACAGGTGTTGGATAGACCACTCAGCAAATGATGGCTTGGCTCTGATGTGGGCAAGTGGCTGGTCTAATATAGATTGTCATGGATCAGCAAGGATCATGGGCTGGCAAAGGACATGGGAATGGAGCAGGGATGATGAAGCCATCAGGCTACAAAGGAAGTATTAAGGACAGCCCAGGGCAGCACAAATAAGCCCTCTGAGCTGTTGGCCGATTTTCATCAACACCAGACAAAGGATTGTTGACAGAGGTTTCTATCCCACCAGGTCCCACGGCGATTAAGTCCCAAAGAAATACACAGAGGCCTACATTAATTATAAACTGGTTGGCCTATTAGCTTAGGCTTCTTATTAACTCTTATATCTTAACCCATAATTCTTATCTGTGTTTGCCACTTGGCTTGGTACCTTTTATCAATGAGTCATTTTCATCTTGCGTCCCCTGTGTCTGGATGATGACTGCAGACTGAGACTTTTCTTTTCCCAGAATTCTCCTGTTCTTGTTGTCCCGCCTATACTTCCTGCTTGTTCATCCTGCCTATACTTCCAGCCTGGCTACTGGCCAATCATTGTTTTATTAAAGGAATACAAGTGACAAATCTTTACAGGGTAGAAGACCATTGTCCCACAGCATCTCCCCCCTTTTCAAAACAAAAACTCTAAATCTAATCTCCTTTGTTTAGCTTTTTTCCCCTGACTATTATCCTTAGCAACTTGTAGCCAACACTCTAACCAAAACCAAACATCCATTGTCCATTTTTTGGGGGGAAATGTGATCGTAGTTTTCCAGGCTACTTCCTGCTGATTGGGGGCACTGAAAATCTTATGAGGACCCAAAGAAAATTTAGAATTATGATCAAGTCCTGACTGAAGTATTCTGCGAGTCATGATCATCTCAGCCAGCAGTCTTGAAACTGTTCTAGATATAGAACTCAGACATCTGGACCATCTGTTCCTACTGGAGATTTTTCAGGGGGTCTTCCTTGATCAAGCCTTATTTTTCTTAACCCAGAATGAATCCACAGCCTCTCATTTCCTGTGGAAACAAAAGCAAAACCTCTTCTCCAAAGTAACATATCTTTTGACTTAAATTTTGAAGTCAAAGCATTTTAAAAATACGTATGTTGGATTAATCCAGCAGCATTTATAATTAAATGTCCTTTAGCAATTGTTGCTCCTTCCTCACAGCCATACAATTCAAAGATAACACAATAATATACAGTATCCAGACTCTCTGTGTATTTTCCACCTTCACATGGCTTTATTTTAAACTCCACTTATTTTTTTTATTTATTTTATTTTTATTATTATTATTTTTTTTTTTACTCCACTTATTTTTATTTTTTGGTTTTTTTAGACAAGGTTTCTCTGTGTGTCTTTGGCTGTCCTGGAATTCACTCTGTAGACCAGGCTGTCCTTGAACTCACAGAGATCCATTTCCCTCTGCCTCCCAAGTGCTGGGATTAAAGGTATGTGCCACCATACCCAACTACTCCCTTTCTTTCTTTTTTAAAGGACTTTAACCTTTTTCTTTACTCTCACAAGCCTACACATATTTTTAAACACACTGTAAACCATTTATAATTTTTTTGTCTGAATCTATCTTTACTGTATATCTTTCTTTTTCTGACCACATGAGTCTTTAATTTGCTATGTGACATGGCTAGGATTAAAGCCATGGCTTTGATGGCTGGATCCACCTCATTCCTTAGCTTTGTGAGAGTCTAAACTCAATGTGGAGGTACTAGTCAGAGTCATGTGTATTGCTACAACTCTATGGAGTTTCAAGGTTCCTACCACCACTAAGAAGCATACTGTCAGCTAGTCATAAACACCATTTAAATGTTTTGTGGCAGGGCCTATTAAAATAGCTGCAAGGTTTTTGCAGCTAAAGCTAAGTCAGGAATCCTCTCTTAAATGAGAAGCACTTGCCTCTAGCAAAAAGAGCCCACCTGAGAAGATGCTGCTACCAAGAAGCCATGTTTAAATCTGTTCTTTTGTGTCTAGAATTACTTCCCAAGCTCTCTTAGGTTTTGTGTAGATGTAGTTGTCCACATTGGGTGCCATTTGTTGACAGAGATTTCTGTCCCACCAGGTCCTGCAGTGATTCAGTTCCAAAGAAGCACACAGAGGCTTATATTAATTATAAACTGGTTGGCCTATTAGCTCAGGTTTCTTATTAACTCTTATATATCTTAACCCATAATTTTTGTCTATGTTAGCCTTGTGGCTTGGTACCTTTTATCAGTGAGGCATTCTCATCTTGCTTTCTTTGCATCTGGGCAAAACTGCAGCCTGAGCCTTTCCTCTTCCCAGAATTCTCCTATTCTGGTTACCCCACCTATATTTCCTGCCTAGCTACTGATCAATCAGCATTTTATTAAACAAGTACAACTGACAAACCTTTACAGGGTACAAGACCATTGTCCCACAGCAAAGGATGAAGGGCTGGTTCATACCACACCTCTATGGTTGATGTGGCTTTTTAGTATCTGTTTTTTCTTACATAAGTCAATATTTGAGCTATGAGTTTAGGGCATGGTGAATTAAAAGCCCCCTTGAGCATATTGCTCTAAGGAGATAGTTACAATCTTGATTGCTGGAGTATGCAGAGAAAGGACACATCTGCCTTGAAGAGGAATTACAATAATTCATTCTTTTTAATGCACAGTGCTTGCTCCAAAATCCATTACCCCACCAAGCAGTTATGACTATGGTCTCCTCAGCACCATGTGATAGTCCTTTCTTTGGGTATTATCCATTATTTGAAAGCATCTTTTTCTGGCCATGTGGTCTTCATCTTCATTTCTGTATATATAATCTTTGGATTGATGTCCCTGAAGCCCTCTATCTCTTTATCTTCTGAGGCCATCTTATCTCTGCACCCTCTTCCCTCCATGTCCGACACAAGATAGAGCTCTTCTACTGAGCTATTAAATGTTAAGATGATCAAAAAGGGGCATCATTTTCTGCAGTTGGTATTTGTCAACTGTCATAAGGTAACTTGTTGGGTCTGTGTGTTTAAAGAGGCAGGCAGCTCTTGAAGATATCTCTGAGACCTCAAGTCAGATGGAGCATTTGTGCCAAAGGTCAAAGTGCTCACTAGCTGTTGCTGCTGTTTTGCTGCTGAACCGCATTCCTGAGAGTGAAACTCTCGTCAACCACCACTTGCCTGTTCTTGGAGAAAAGGATGCTGACACCTGTGCTGAAACAGACCACAGCTCTGAAAGCAGATGCAGTGCAGCTGTGCCAGAGATTAGGAGAAAAAAAATGCATGCACAGGGTTTGATGTGTGGAGGTCATTCTGAAAGGGAGATGATAAAAAGAGTCCACCAGTTATTATTACTACTTGTCCCATTATTCATCTTCTAATGTTGCTTGCTCAGTGATAGTTAAAGGATTGAATCCAGAATGCTCATGTGTTGAAGACTTGGTCTCCAGCACAACAGTGTTCGGAGACAGGGCTTCTAGGAAGTAACCGAGTCACTACAGCTATGATGTCATCAGTGGATTAATCAATTAATTGGTTCATAATTTAATGGTCTTTTGGGAAATGAGGGAAAAGCAGGAAGTGGGATTTCATCAAAGGGTATGGGTCTCTGGGACATCCACATGGGGGCTTTGTCTTGCTCCTACCTCTCCTTGTGCTGGCTCCTGTCATACGAGGTTGGCTATTTTGCATTGTTGCACCACAGGCCCTGAACAAGGGGCTTGATGATCCCGTACTAAAAGCTTTGAAGCCATAGGCTCAAGTAAACCTCCCCTCATTGGTTCCTCTCAGGAGTTCTGTCATAGTGACCTAACACTGACTAACACAGTGACTTCACTCAAAAGCCACTGTAAGTCCCAGTTAGTACTTGGGCCACTTTTAAAATGCATGAATATGTAGTTTGATTTTTTTGGAAAGCAACTGAATTTCTTTTTCAAGTGTTTGAGTATGTTCACCTCTCTCATTACTGTCTTCTCCATCACCCTCTCCTTTCTCACTCAGCTTTGAGAATACTTCTTTTTTCTTCTTTTTCTTCATTCCTCATCAAGTCCATATTATAATACCTAGTTACTCTTGCAAAAAGGGGTCTACCCTGGTGCGTGGCCAACCTACCAGGGCTTCGCATGATTAAAGAAAACTGCCTCTGTCTCTGCTCCTCCCAACAATATTAGCTCCTCAACTTATTTTTTTTAAACTAGGCTGAAGAACCAGGCAACAAAATGAGTTATTTAGAACTTGAAGCTCCTCATCTTGAGTGTTTATGATGGTGAATAAAAGTTGCCTTCTTTGCTCATTGCAGAATATAAACAAGTGTCAGCCATCTTAGTGAAGGGGCATCATTTGATTTAATTGCAAATTAAAACCATAAACCACCTCAAACATGGATCTACAGCCACATCGAATCAATATAATAATTGCAGGAAGGCAATTGAGAGGTGAGGGAAGTTTCCATACATTGCATAATAACAGAAGCTAGCTCCTAAGGGAGATAGTAAGCTTACTAAATGGCAGGCGATTATGGGAAGTTGCACTGACTAGCTTTTTCTTTGGGAGTGGACCAGATAGTCTGGCTTCTTCATTGTCAGTGGCAACACAAAGAAATGGCCTCTGTCCCTGCAAGGAGGTTAGTAATTCTGTGAGTGGACTGGGAAAGTTCTTGGAGTTTCATAATCAGAAGAAAGAGAACACTCCTAGGCCTACCTATAATGCCTGATGCCGAGTGCTGATTCTCTTGGTACCCAGCAGTTCTTTCTTTACAGACATGACGTATTGCAGCAGGTAAATTTGGTCAGTGGAACTGATCTGACTGACAGACTCCAAGTTAACTGTGTCTTATTGAGTCACTCGGAAGATGTTGGCCTTTTATTTAGTCCTGGTGCATAGAGCAGACCTTGGTGGGTTCTGTTGCAAGTGACCTTTTATTTCTTTAAAGTGGTCCCTACTTTTATTTCAGGCATGGCCTTGGATAAAAGTAGGAGGTAGGGGAGAGGAGAAGAGCAATCCCGTAATTCCCTTTGTCATGGGATCTGAAAGGCAGAAGGAATGCTTTTAGTCCCAGATAGGTCTCCTCAATTGTCTGCAGAAGGCCTGACATAATTTCCTGTAGACATGCATTCCTTTGAGTGTCTGAAGCTCTGGTTAAAATGCGATTGCCTTTGGGAAGAAAGAGCAGATTAAGCAATTAACAGCTATTAATACCGCAAGGTCAAGTTTGCTCGAGAAGAAGCACTCTTTGTGCCCCTTTGAAATAATACCTGATAGTGAGTCCTATTAGCTGATCAAATCAACTAGTCCCATGGAGTGGAGGGTGTTCCCTAGGTAGGCTTGGGGAAGGAGAGGAAGAGAACATCAATTTCGTATACAGTAGTGGAGTCTCGGTGGGGCTGGCTTCTCTTTGCTTCCTTTCCTAGCTTTACTGGAGGGAGGGTGCCCCTCCTATTCCTTATCTTCTCTGCCAGGTGTGTATGTTTGGTGCCTGGCCAAGGCCTCCATGGCCTGAGCCTTATCCATCCTTGAGGATGCCTGTGCTGTGTGCCTTCCGTGTGAGATGCTCTTTCTTTGATTCTCCTGTCTCTGCCTCCCCTTCCCTTCTAGAATACTGTGTTGGCTCTCAGTGTGCCTGTCTGCACTACCGAGTCCCTGCATAGCTTTTTGTGGTGGTAGGGGTTCATCTACCTAACAACTCTTATTTATTCGTAAACTTATAATTGGCACTAGAAGATGAGTTTCGTTTTGGCATTTTCACACATGCCTGTGTCTCCTCATATTTATCGTTTCTGGATTCTAATGTCTCCCCTAGGCTCATGTATTTGAACACTTAGTCTCCAGCTGGTGGTGCTACTTAAGGAGGATTAGGAGGTGTGGCCTTGTTGGAGGAAATACATTACTGGAGGCAGGCTTTGGATATATATGCTTATGTATTATGTCTAACATATATCTCAAATCAATATTCGGATACCAGAGAATCTGTGATATTTGTTTTTCTGAGTTTGGCTTATTTTGCTTAATGTGACGACCTCAGTGCAGTGTCATCCATATTCCCTTAAATGATATAGTTTTGTACAACACTTCACTATGCATATATGCCATATTTTCTTTATATATTCATCTGTTGATAGACACAGAGACTGATTCCGTACTCTGAATATTGTAAATAGTACAGCAAGACATGGATAGTCAGGCACCTCTGTGCTGTATTGACTTAGGTCCTTTAGGTATGTGGCCAGGAGTGGTGTAGCTGAGTCTTATGGTAATTCTGTCTTTAAGGGATCTCAGCACTGACTTCCACTGTGTGCACTCATTTGCATTCCTGTTGCAGCGCATGGGGTTCCTTTCCCCAGCATCTCTGCAAACGTCTTTTGTTCATTATATCAATGACTGTTGGTCTTATGGAATGAAATGGAATTTCAATATTATTTTGATTTACATTTCAGATGTTTAACACTCGTTCAGACCATTCATGGCTATGTGTATTTTTTTCTTTTGAAAATTGTCCATACCATTCATTTGCTCATTTATTGATTAGATGATTTAGGTGTTTCTTTCTTGATGTTTATTTATAGTTGAGTTCTCTCTATATTACCAGTGTTCTTTTCTGGAAGGCCAGAGCAGCTCCTTGTGTTCTCAGCTACAGTTAACATCTGACTCCGGCAGGATAGCTCCTGCTGGGCTATCCACCATTGACTTCTGAACTAGCTTCTCTGACCCCACAAGACAAGAATTCTCCTCGGTGCTCCTCATTAGTCTAGATGGAACCCAATTAGCCCCAAACCTCAGAAACCTGTTACTATCCTCTTAAAATGTTTACCGTTCACTGAACAGATGATTTGTGCGTGTAGTACAGGATTCAGTAGACACAGAAGATGCACAGTGAAAAGTGTGTCTCTTTTATCTTTTCTACTTCACTTGTCTGATTTCTTTTGTTTTAAAGCAAACGCTATTGTTATTTTAAGTATGCATTTCTAGAAACACTTACATGCCTGTGTCTGTGCTCATATACACGTGTATCTATGTGCTTTCTCTCTTCCTCCTGTAGACAACTTCTGAACCTGGTTCTTAAAAAATTAGACTTCAGAGGTGTTTTAGATTCCCAGGAAAATTGAGCATGGGGTATTCGGATTTGTACCACCTGCCTTCGTACATGAGTTGCCCCTTTAACATCCCCTTTCCTGCCAGAGCAGAATGTTTGTTACAACTGATGCCTCAGTCCCGCGAATCTATGGCTTCTACCAGGTTTCACTCTTATGTTGCACATTTGGTGGCACTGATGAGTGAATAAAGATGTGCATGCACCATTGTGGATTGTCTGGACTAGTTACCCTGCCCTGCAGAACCTCTGCATTGACTCATCCTCCCCACTCTGAACCTTTCTCCTTTTAAAAATGTACCGAGGTGATCATTTCTTATCATCACACAACTGTGTCAGTATTTTTAACGACAGCCTCGTATTTCATTATACAAATGTGTCTTGAGCTGTGAGTGTTTTCAGTCCATTGCTCTGGTGAACAAGACTGCAGTGAGTATTCATTGCATAGCTCAAATGTTCAGGATAAATATCCAGAGGCTGTTCTCCTGTCCAAAGATCATAGGCACTGTAACCTTTCTCTCTCTCTCTCTCTCTCTCTCTCTCTCTCTCTCTCTCTCTCTCTCTCTCTCTGTGCCTGTGTGTTTGTGTGTCCCACAAGGTGTGTTAAAACTTGCTCTGTTTTCAGTACATGAGAATATTATTTTATTTGGAAACAATGGCTGAAAATGTAGTTGGTAAAATGAGTTATAATGAGGATTGGAGATAGCTCAGACGGTTGAGTGCTGCCTTAGCATGCACTAAAACCTGTCTCTACTCCCAGTATCACACAAACTGGGCGAGGTTCAAAAATTCAAGGTCTTCTTTAGTTACAAACTGAATCCGATCCCAGCCTAGCCTACGCCTTGTCTTTTTTATTTATTTTTATTTATTTATTTATTTTTTATTGAAAAAAAATTTCCACCTCCTCCCAGCCTCCCATTTCCCTTCCCCTCCTCCCACTCCTTTCCCCCTCCCCCTCTCCCCCTCTCCCTCTCCAGTCCAAAGAGCAGTCAGGGTTCCCTGCCCTGTGGAAAGTTCAAGGTCCTCCCCCCTCCATCCAGGTCTAGGAAGGCGAGCATCCAAACTGGCTAGGCTCCCACAAAGCCAGAACATGAAGTAGGATCAAAACCCAGTGCCATTGTCCCTGGCTTCTCATCAGCCCTCAAAAAAAAAAAAAATCATACTGGAGTGTGGTAGGTCCTAAATCCGATATGACCGATGTCCTCATAAGAAAGGGAGCTATGGACACAGACACACAGAAGGCAGTCACATGGAGACAAAGGCAAAAGTTGGAGGTACTCTGTCCCATGCCAAGGAACCTCTGTGCACCAGAGCCAGGCAGGGGCAGGACAGGATCCTCCTGCAGAACCTTTTGAGGGAGATGGCCACACCAATATTGTGATTTTAGGCTACTAACCTCCAGAACCCCAGATTTCACTTCCGAGTCACCCAGTTTGTGACAGAATATTTTGTTAAGATAGCCCTTGCAAACGAATGTAGCTCCTTTGTTGCAAAGTCGGAATGCAACCCAAGTCAGCCTGCACTTGAATGCCAGAGTAGCTCCACTTTTTCTCAATCACAGCTCCCCACAAAGCACCAAGGGATCAAGAGATGAAGCCTTTCCTTACAGCTGTGGCCTCTGGTAGGCGGTAATCCAGAGGTGGGTGGAGCATTTAGAAGCTGAGTGCCAGGTGTGGGCAAATATTTAGTAGCTACTCAGCTGCGCGGTGGGCATATTTCAGGCGGGTTCGAAAACACTGGGCTTGTTTCAGACTACCCACTGTCAGGGCTCTCTTCTCTGCAAGCAAAGCCATCTGCTCTGTGGTGGTGTGAGGATTATTGGCCCTAATCTAGGCATTGCTAATGTGAGGAGAAGAACAAGCAGGTCCCTGTTCCCACGTCTAGCCTATCCGTGAAGGGTAGGCTGTGTCCTTTGAAAGTCAGCTTCTAGAAAGTTCAGTTACTGTTTATAGGGTTACTCACAAAACAACCTGTATTAGTCTCCTGTTTCCATGGCAACCTAGAGGATGTGCCTTGACTTGTAGAAACCATATCTGGGATGCAGGAACCAGGCAGAGGGCCTTTCCTGAGTGTGACAGGGTTGCAGCTCAGGAGGGTTCTGAGAGGAGGAAGGATGGGGCTAGACAGGAAGGCCAGAGAATTGGACTTCCTGGGTGTGGTCTCACGTAATGAGTTTTCTCCTACACAAAATGAAAATGACAGCTTTTGCCTGAAAATGTTATTAAGCTTCTTAAATTACATAATATGTAAAAAATGTTCAGTCAACGTGATAATGAGTTTATTATCACCATGATCACTTACCTGGTTATTGTGTGTTGCCAACCCCACGTATTCTTCAATGACTAACTCTTAGATTCTCTTCAGACATGGGTCTCTGCTGTATCCTGCGTCAGGGCGACAATATCAGCTGGGACCCTTCCAGCTTATTTGTCTGAGCTTGGAGGGAAACATGAAGATTAAGAAATGGCAGGTTAGAAAAAACAGAGATAGAAAAGAAAAGTCAGAGACACAGGATGGAGTTGGAAGGGCATCCAGTAAGTTCTGAAATTTGCCCCGTGTTTATTTCTCATAGGCTCTGTATAGCCCAACCCAAAGAGGAGGGGGGAGACAAGGAGGGGGTACAAAGAACAAAGTAATCACCTTCCCAATACCTGAAGCATCAAGTAACCACACCCTAGGTCAAAGCATCCTATTAGTAGCCACACACTGGGTCAAACCTCCAGTCATAACCTTGAAGGAGCAAGAATAGGCTTGAACTCTCTGACCTTTGGTCAAGGTGGAAGGAATCCTCATCCATGGGCTCTCACAGATCTCTGTTTGAAATTCTTCTCATCCAAGGAAACATTTGTCTGTAAAGTTCATTCAACCCAGCATCTGTAGACTGCTTTATGCTGTGATACTGATTTGCGATCTTTGCATTATTTCCTTCTGCTGCAAGAACGTGGTGTTGTGGTTAGTCCTCAGTTGTCAGTGTGAAAGGGTTTGAAATTGCCTGGAAGACACACCTCTAGACACATCTGTGAAGGTATTTCCAAAGAGATTTAACTGCGGCAAGAAGACCTACCCTCTATGTGGGCAGTGCCATCCTCAGGGCTGGGATGTTGGAGTGAATGGAAGGAAAGAGAGCCAAGCACCAGCACTGGTTCTCTTTACTTGGTGACTGAGGACACAATGTCACCAGTGTCTTCCTACCACAGCTAGAGTTGCTCACACTACCATGTTTTTCCTTCCTTGATGGGCCAAATACCTTCAACCCATGGGCCAAAGTAAAACTCTTCTCTCTTGAATTGTCAGGTAATTGGTCTCAGCAAGAAAAGTAACTAATACATCTGCCGTATCTCATGCCCAACTCATGTTAATTTTGTTTTCCTTTCATTAAATGCTATGTCTCTAAGCCCTATCCATGCTGCTGAATATACAGCTATTGGATGTTTCAAAGTGTGATGGACTTCTTTTTTTTAAACACTGAATTGCTACATTTTATGTATTGAATGATTTAGCTGTGCTGTGATGATTTTCCTTTTCTTTTATGCACAGAGATGTATATATACTATATCTAAGTCTTGAAGCCACCTGACTACAGAGGTTTCTCTTATTCTGACAGGACTCCATCTCTTGACGCAGAACCTTATCTTCCTAGATCTTTCTAGTAGCCCTTCTCAGCCTTTCCTGCTATCCCATCTCTGTTCCTTTGTGCTACCTGCCTATCTACAGAAACACTCTCTACCAGGGATCCCATATAGCCACCTACTTCCTTAGGATCCATACTGGGCAACAGCAACCAAAGCACACAATACCCACCCAACAAAGGCAAGACCAGGTATCAACAACTGACACAACATAACTCCAAATGTCTAGGTCCCCAAAAACACAAAACATGAACATCCAGGATAATATGCCCGGTACAGAAGCCAGAAGTTGATAGGTGAAGCAAGCCCCATCAAAATTATAACACAATTCTTCACAGAATTTGAAGTTTTCAGCTTTATGTGGAAACACACACACACAACACACAACACACACACACACACACACAAAACTCAGGAAAGCTAAAAACAATCCTGAATAATAATTGAACTGTTGGAAGTCTCATTATCTCAGATTTCAGTTTGTATTATAACCTGGTATTTGTATAAAAGCAGACATTTTGATAAATAGAATTGAACTGAAGACCCAGATGTAAGTCCACACATATATCGAACACCTGATTTTTGGTAAAGAAGTAAAAAAAATACACACTGGAGAAAAGGTAGAATCTTCAACAAGTGGTGCTTGTCAAACTGGATGGCCACACGTAGAGGACTGTAAATAGATCCAGAAAATTCAACTCCAGATGGATCAAGGACCTCAACGTAAGACCAAATACTCTGAATCTAATAGAAGAGAAAATGGGGGAACAGACTTAAATTCATTGGCAAACAAAGAGATTTTCTGAATAGAACACCAAAACAGTCACTCTGATCAACAATTAATAAATGTGCCACAATGTCTACCCTCACCATGTTTCATACTTTATGAATTTCATATTAAACTCTGGACTTATAATTGTGTCGTTATTTTAATTTTTGCTGGAGAAGAGAACCACTTGTTCTTCCAACCTCCTGGCTAGCTTAAACCTGAAACAATCACACAGAAACTACATTACTTAAAACATTGATTGGCCTATTAGCGCTAGCTTCTTATCGACTAGCTCTTACACTTTAATTTAAACTGTCTCCATTAATCTGTGTATTTCCACATGGCAGTGGTTTACTGGCAAAGTTTTGGCATGTCTGACTCTGGCAGTGGCTTCCTAGCATCCCCCTGACTCCACTCTTCTTTCTCCTAGCATTCAGCCTAGCTTTCCTTACCTACCTAAGTTCTGCCTTGCTATAGGTCCAGAGCAGTTTCTTTATTCATTAATGATAATCACAGCACACAGAGGGAAATTCCACATCAAATTTTATTTTATTTTTTTGTTTTTAAAGACAGAGTCTTATGTAGCCCAGGATGGCTTCAAACATCTAATATAGCTAACAATGACCCTCAGCTTCTGATCTGTCTGCTTCCTGGTCTTGAGGGATTGTGTGATGTGGGGATCAAACCCAGGGATATATGCACCCTAACAAATGAGCTGTAACTCAAGCCCACATTCTTGTGATCTTTCAAGGAGTGATTTCTTGACCAGACCCTTCTCTTCCTCAAGTGCCTGGGACTGAAGCTTTTCTTCTTTCTTTTCTTAATTCTATTAACCTAGATTAGATCTTCTGAAGAGACTCTAAGGAAAACAGCACGTTATTCCCACATTTTATTTACTGGAAATGCTTTTCATTGCCATGAAGCTGTTCCCCCATAGCTGGAGGTCATCTAAAATTCTCTCTTCTCAGGCCTTTCATGGCCATTGTACTACACAGTTTTATGTCAACTTGACACAAGCTAAAGTTCTCTGGGAGGTTGGAACCTTAATTAAGAAAATACTTCCAATTAAAGACTTCCTAAAATTCAATGAAAATGAGCACACAACATACCCAAATTTGTGGGACACAATGAAAGCAGTGTTAAAAGGAAAGTTCATAGCACTAAATACCTACATAAAGAAGCAGGAAAAATCCCACACTGGTAAATTAATAGAACACTTGAAAACTTTAGAACAAAAAGAAGCAAACGTACCCAAGAGAACTAGACGGCAGGAAATAATCAAATTCAGAGCTGAAATCAACAAAATAGAAACAAAGAAAACAATACAAAGAATCAATGAGACAAAGAGTTGGTTCTTTGCGAAAATCAGCAAAACAGACAAACCTTTATTCAAACTAACCAAAAGGCAGAGAGAGAATATCCAAATTTACAAAATCAGAAATGAAAAGGGGGACATAACAGCAGACATGGAGGAAATACAGAGAATCATCAGGTCATATTTCAAAAACCTGTACTCCACAAAATTGGAAAACTTAAAGGAAATGGACAACTTTCTGGAAAAATATCACTGCCAAAATTAGATCAAGACCAGATAAACAAATTAAATAGACTTATAACTGTTGAAGAAATAAAAACAGTTATCCAAAGTCTCCCAAGCAAAAAAAGCCCAGGAACAGATGGTTTCAGCTCAGAATTCTACAAGACTTTCAAAGAACTAATACCAATACTCCTCAAATTATTCCACACAATATGAACAGAAGGAACATTGCCAAACTCTTTTTATGAGGCTACAATTACCCTGATACCCAAACCACAGAAAGACATTACTAAGAAAGAGAATTACAGAGCAATATCACTCATGAACATTGATGTAAAAATACTAAATAAAATACTGGCAAATTGAATCCAAGAACACATCAGAACCATCATCCACCATGATCAAGTTGGCTTCATCCCACAGATGTAGGGATGGTTCAACATATGAAAATCTGTTACTGTAATCTACCTTATAAACAAGCTGAAAAATAAAAACCACATGATCATTTCATTAGATGCCAAAAAAGCTTTTGACAAAATCAAAATCATCATCCCTTCATGATAAAGGTCTTGGGGAGAGCAGGGATAACAGGGAACACACCTAAACATCATAAAGGCAATATACAACAAACCAACCACCAACAAACATAAAACTAAATGGAGAAAAACTCACAGCGATCACACTAAAATCAGGAACAAGACAAGGTTATCCACTCTCTCCTTATCTATTTAATGTAGTTCTTGAGGTCCTAGCTAGAGCAATAAGACAACAAAAGGAGATCAAGGGGGTACAAATCAGAAAAGGAGTCAAACTCTCACTATTTGCTGATGATATGATAGTATACATAAGCAACCCCCAAAATTTTACCAAGGAACTTCTACAACTCATAAACACTTTCAGCAATGTAGCAGGATACAAGATTAACTCAAAAAAGGCAGTAGCCCTTCTGTACACAAATGATAAAAGGGCTAGGGAAGAAATCATAGAACCAACATCCTTCACAATAGCCACAAATAGCATAAAATATCTTGGAGTAACTCTAACCAAACAAGTGGAAGACTTGTATGACAAGAACTTTAAATCTTCTTGAAGAAAGAAATTGAAGATGATACCAGAAAGTGGAAAGATCTCTTATGCTCTTGGGTAGGCAGAATTAACATGACAATTAAAAATGGCAATCTTACCAAAAGCAATCTACAGATTCAATGCAATGCCCATCAAAATCCCAGCAAAATTCTTCACAGACCTTAAAAGAATGGTATTCAGCTTCATATGGAAAATCAAAAAACCCAGGAGAGCCAAAACAATCCTGTACAGTAAAAGATCTTCTGGAGGCATCACAATCCCTGACTTCAAACTCATCTACAGAACTACAATATTAGAAACAGCCTGGTATTGGCATAAGAACAGAGAGGAGTACCAATGGAACCGAATAGAAGACCCAGACATTAATCCACACATCTTCGAACACCTGATTTTTGGCTAAGAAGCAAAAAATATCAAATGGAAAAAAGAAAGCACTTTAAACAAATGGTGCTGGAATAACTGGGTATTAACGTGTAGAAGAATAAAAATAGATCTATACCTATATCTAACCACTAAGCACAAAACTCAAGTACAAATGGATCAAAGACCTCAACATAAAGCCAGTCACACTGAACCTCATTGCAGAGAAAGTGGGAAGTACACTTGAACGCATTGGCAGAGGAGACCACTTCCTAAATGTAACCCCAGTAGCACAGACACTGAGAGAAACAATTTATAAATGGGACCACCTGAAACTGAAAAGCTTCTGTAAAGCAAAGGACATAGTCAACAACACAAAAACAATAGCCTACAGAAAACTAGGAAACAACTTTCCTCAAGACCCAGTAATACCACTTTTGGGTATATATCCAAAGATGCTCAATTATGACACAAGAGTATGTGCTCAACTATGTTCATAGCAGCATTGTTTGTCATAGCCAGAACCTGGAAACAACCTAAATGCTTCTTGACTGAAGAATGGATAAGGAAAATGTGGTACATTTACACAATGGAGTACTGCACAGCAGAAAAAATAACATCTTGAAATTTGCAGGCAAATGGATGGAGCTAGAAAACGTTAGATTGAGTGAGGTAACCCAGAACCAGCAAGACAATTGTCATATGTATTCACTCATAAGTGAATTTTAAACATAAAGCAAAGAAAACCAGCCTACAAATCACAATCCCAGAGAACCTAGACAACAATGAGGACCTTAAGAGAGACATACATGGATCTAATCTACATGGGAAGTAGAAAAAAACATGATCTCCTGAGTAAATTGGGAGCATGGGGACCTTGGAAAAGGACTGAAGGACAGGGTAAGCGGCAGTGAGGGGAGCAGGGAAAATGTAGAGCTTGATAAAAATCAATAAAAAAAAACTGAAGTAAAGGAAATACAACAGATACAAGAAACAAGAATAAATTTCTGATATCTGTGAAAGTTGGGAGGCTGGTATAACGGAGGCTCTCATACTTTTATATTTGTTTGAAATAAAAGGTGGTTCAATAAAATTTTTGAAAAAGTGAAAAAAAAAAAGACTGCTTCCTTGCATGACTGACCTTAAATCTCCCCTCTCAGAGAGGCTGTCCTGGGCCATCTGAGTCATGTTGTTGTCTAGGCTGTGTTTTCTGTTCTTGAAGGAAGCATCTCCAGATACGTTCTTGTATTATGTCCTGTGGGGAAGGCCTGCTAGGGGACAGCCTGGATGCTTCATGCACTGTACTTAGTCCTGAACCATCCTTCATAATGGAAGTCTATTGAGTGAAGGAACACATTTCAGGCATTAGAATTGGCTATGGAGAACATTTAAAGTCAAAATCAAGTGTCAGGGAGAGGTATTGCTTTTGAGCAGGAGGTCACCTCTACTTCCCTTGAGTTTTGAGTGTCAGTTGAGAGACTTTGAACTTGATTTTCCAAAGTGACATTTTGGCAATGGGATTATGCTTGTGAGAGTGGAGAGTTTTGTCATTGGGGATAATTTTTACTAGTGTTTCAGATATACCTTTTGAATCTCAATGGAAAGGGCCCTTTCCCCCCCCCAGGTATTTTAAAGGGTTTTGCACAATTTATGAAATAATGTGTGTGAGAGTATGTTTATGTGTGTGTATACTAAGTGCGTGTGCACTTGGATCTCTCAATGAACCCAGTACTTTCATTTCCCATGCTAGTGTAGTAACCAAGAAGCCTCAGGAATATTCTCTTGTCTTCAACCTCCACGAAGTTAGGGTTATAGAAAGAAGAAAAAGATAAAAAAAGTGGGAGGCATGGTGATACACACATTTAATTCTAGCAATTTAGGCAGATCTCTATGAGTTCTAGGCCAGTCCGGTTTACATAGTGAGTTCCAGGCCAAACAGAATCACCTGGAGATACACTTTCTCAGCAAAGCAAAGCAAAGCAAAACAATCAATTGATCAAGCAGGCAACAAACAAATCCAAGGAAGATAGATCTGGGCTTGCGGGTGTGTGCAGGACCTTGCCAGACTGGCTTGTTACATGGTTGCTAGGATCTGAGTACTAGACCTCACGCTTGCACGGCACTTTTGTGACTAGTCTTGGTTGATAACTAGAAACAACTGGGAAGAGGAACCTCAGCTGAGGCTTTGTCTCCACTGGATTCACCTATGGATATGTCCATGATGTCTCTCTGTCTGTCCGTTCCGTCTATCCATCTGTCCATCCATTCCTTTCTCCTACCCTCCCTCCCTTCCTTTTTTACTGTCAACTGTTGGAATAAGTTACTGTGAGTGATGCCAGCCCTGGGCAGGTGGGCCTGGGCTGTGTAAGAAAGGTAACTGTGTGAGCCCGTAAGCAGCGTTCCTCTGTGATCTCTGGTTTCTGCCTTGGTTTTTCTTGATGATGGGCTGTAATCTGTAAGTCAAATGATCTCTTCTCTCCTCGAGTTCCTTTTAATCATGGTGTTTATCACAGCAACAGAGAGTAAACCAGAACAGCTCTTAACCTCTGAATTATCTCTCCAGGCCCATTGTGCACATTTTCCCTCCTTGCTCTCTTGATGGAGGAGGCAGGGCAGGGCACAGGGCCAAGAGTATGAGTGTAATGTTGCTAATCACAGTGCCAGTTAGAAGTGGAGTGTGGAAAACCAGGCTTTAGAGGGTGTCAGAGTTTGACTTCATCCTCCCAGTGAGGGAGGGGAGACCCAGGGTATGGCTGATGACAAGAACAGAGGGGCAAATAGGAAAATGTATTCATTACCTTTCTCATTGCTATAACCAAATACTTGACAAGTAACTCAAGGGAAGAAAAGACAATTTGGTTCGTAATTTAAGTGCACACAGTCTATGTGATGGAGAAGGGATGATGGTAGAATGGCTCATTGCAGTGGCAGTGAAAACTTGCTCACACCTGGGTGTATCAGGAAGCAGAGAAAAGTGAACGCTGACATTCGTCTGGTTTTCCTTCCCACCCCCCTTTTATTCAGTCTGGACTCAAAGTCTGTGAGGGGCATCAGCCACTTTGGGGTGGCTCTTTCCTCCTCAGTTAATCCTCTTTGGAAACATCCCCAGCCCTATCCAGATGTATGCCTCCCAGGTGATTCCAAATCTAGTGACATTGACAGTGGGGATTGATCAGTGCAAGGAGAGAGCAGGGTTAAGAAGCCTGGGAAATAGAGACCACAACAAGATAGAGGACTTCCTAAGGATGCTGCAGATGCTACTTTTGTGGACCCTTTCCTTTCTCCCTGCTTTGTGCTCAACTCTTCTAAACTGTGGTAGAACTATTGCCGCCTTGCCTTGGAATGATTTTTTGACTTTCTCATCCAAGGTATTGGGAAGAACCCAGTTCTCTTGGCCCCAAAAGTCTAAAGCTTTTTAGACTTTTGATGTTTTATTTGAAAACAATGTAAGGCTTTGCATATGCATGTTTTAATATTAAATACTGCCTTAAGTGATTATCAGGTTGAATGTTATGATTTTTGAAAGATGTCTTGTATTCGAGTGGGCTCTTCCAGAAGCTGTGCTTGATAGAGCCCCAAGGCTTCCTACAGCTCCGTGTTCCTCTGGAGAGAGCTGAGCGGTGACAGTAAGAATATATCAGAGTAGTTCTTGGCTCTGGAGTTCACACATCTGGGGTTCTTTGCTGACAGGCTGTGGTTTGAATGTGCCCCCAAAGATATGTGTTCTAAAAGCCTGGTCCCCATATGCATTTTTATGTGGGTGTGCATTTGTGTGGTACGTGTGTACATGATGATGCGTGCACATGTGTATGTGAGTACGTGTGCATGTTTATATGAGTGTGTGCAGAAGCTAGAGGTAGACACCAGGTGTCTTTCTTAGCTGCTCTCCTTAGTTTTTGAGATGAGGCATCTCGCTGAACCTGGAACTCACCGCTTTGTCTAGACTGGTGATCTCTGGGAACGGGTCTCTTCAGTGCTGAGATCACAGATAAATTCTGCAGTGCCTCCTTTTCACATGATGCTGGGACTGTAACTCCTGTCTTCATGCTTGTGTGGCAAGCTCCTTACCCACCACACTATTCCCTAGCATCCCCTATGCATTTTTTGTTTTGTTTTTTGAGACAGGGCTTCTCTGTGTCACAGCCCTAGCTACATTGGAGCTTGCTTTGTAGACCAGGATGGCCTTGAACTCACAGAGATCTGCCTCCCTCTGCCTCCTGAGCACTGGGATTAAAGGTGTACACCACTACCACTTGGCTCCCGTATGCCTGTTTTGATGGAAATTATAGGTAGGTCTAAATTTCAAGGGGGGTAGTGAGTTGGCGATGAAGGCATAAAGAGTCCCTGTAATGGCATCCGCCACCTCATGAGAAGGGGACAGCACTCTGTTTCGTCACATGATGCCCTCTATCATCTCAGGGTGTAACACAAGTTCCTCACCACATACTGCTGTCGTGTTGGCTCTCCAGAACTGTAAACTAAACACATTCCTCTCTGTTAGGAAACTCTCAGTGTGTGCTATCCCACTATAGCAGTAGAAAGGATTAACACAGCTCCTCTGTCCCCTCACTGGCCAGACAGGACGACCCCTAGAGGGACTAGCCTCTGTTCCGAGAGCCAAGAGCTGTGAAACGGGGACGGGAGGTGCAGCGGAGCAGGCTGGCTCTCATCAGCATCTTTGTTTATGAGTCTAGCCGGGGTGGCAGATGCCTCGCATTAGCATTATTTAGACATTAAGAGAGTCTAATTGGAGACTAACATGTGTCCTCATCACAGTTGACCTTATTTATGGAGTAGTTGACATCTGAATGTCAAATTTGCATCAGTGAATTCTCTTCTTTAATAACCACTTTAATATGTAAATAACGAATTTGCAGCAGGGAAAGATAGAGACGACATGCCGATGATTGCCTGGAAGATATGGCTTTCTTCCGTACACAGAGATGAGAGGCTGGCAGGTTCCTTTCTCTAATTAGGAGGTACTGACTAAGATTGAGCCAGAAAGGAAGGACACATTTCCCCTCAGATCAGCAGACAGGTACAGTGTTCCTGCTTCATTAGCATGCTTGACTCAGTGATGGAGGAGATTCTGTGCCGAAATTCAAGATAGATGGGCTCTGTCCCCAGAAAACATGAAGCTCTGGGAAGATGGGAAGTGATAGGTGTGTAGATCATATAACATCACAGCACTGTGTGATGACGTCTTAAGGGGAGATAACCGTGAGCCCTGTTGTGTGGATGTCTTATTTGGGAAGAGTGTGTATGGAACAAGGATGGGAGCATCTCCAAATGCCAGTCAACCTTGGGACAAGACTGTAATGAATGGGCCGCACTGTCTCATGCCATAAGACAGTTTGGGAAGGACACCTAAGCCTGACCATGGTGGTTTATAGGAATTTGGGTTCTCTCTGTCATTTCTCTATCATCACCCTTACTGCTGTACTTGTTGCCTATGACTCAAAAGCGCTGCTTCAGAAGAGGAAGAAAAAATGGCAAGGGGGAGAGTCATCTTCAAGAGACTGGTCATATCCTATTGGCTATAAGAATGTCACAAAGCACCCCAAGGTGGAAGTGACCCAGTGGGGAGAGGATTATGGATGGGAGTTGGGACACATAATGGCACATACCCCCTCCATGGAAATTGGAGGAGACCGTGATATTAGGACATAGGATGACATTTCTAAAGATATGAATGGGCACGTCTTAGTGTGTTCAGGCAGATGTTACAGACTAGGTGGGTTAAATAAGAGACATTCATTCCTAACTGTTCTGTAGGGTGGGTGTCCAGGATCATAGCTGCTCTCTTGAAGGCTCTCTAGTCTTCTTTCTGTCTTCTTGCTGTGTCCTTACATGGGAGGGATACACACACACATATGCACACACACACACACACATGCACACACACATACACACATGCACACACACGCACACAATGCACACACAGACACATTCACACATACACACACATACACACATGCACACATGCACACATGCACACAAACATACACACATGCACACACACATGCACACATACACACATACACACATGCACACAAACATACATACATGCACACACACATACACACATGCACACGCACGCACACACATGCACACGCACACATACACACACACATGCACATACACGCACCCACACACCATGGGGGCACTCCTCTTTAGTGTCTTTTTGTATAAGAGCACTAATCCCATGATCAGGGATTCACTTTCATGATCTAATCAGTTCCTCCAGGACCATCATCACAACGGGGACTGGGTTTGAACATGCCGACATAACCGTGTGTATACAAGAGATGAGCATAATGAAGGTAGAACAAATGAGAAAATGGGAGAATCCGATCCAGAAGGGGTGACTTTGCAGTGCAGTTTGTGGAGTCAAGGAAAGAAGCTGGGCATAGCAGGACTGCACATTGCTGCTGCTGAGTAGAGGAAAAATGTATGGAAAGGTTGCAGAGTTGAATCTGAAGGTCCTGACCCTTTTGAAAGGCACTTTGGGGGATTCTAGAACCTTCCCGTCTGGGAGATCAATCGATGCTATTTAGTTTGTGCCTGGAAACTGGGCTCCTATGGAATTGCCACACTTTGGCTAGAGGGATGACAGAATTACTGAGCTCCCTCTTAAACATCTACATATCTAAAGAAATGAGGCAGAGCTAAACAAACAGTATTAAGATAACATGTCACAGGGCTCATGTTGTTAATTAGGGCAAGTTGACTGCTTTCATATTCATGTTTGTTCAGTGATATTTCTCGAGTGCCTGCTGTATGCACAGCCCTTGTTACCATGCTAAATAGGTAAGGGGAGTAGCTGCCTGCCAAGGGTTGTCATTGTCTTAGTGAAGATGCGACGGGATTAGTAACTGTGTCAGGAAGCTCAGGATGATGTTCCTAACTTAATAGTTCAGAAAGAGTGTGAATGCATAGGAATGCAGAAAATTGTGTGGTCATGTCAGTCGATGCAGTGAGAAAAAGATCTCAGGCAGCAGGTGACAAATAATTTGAGGATATAGAAAAGGTAGCAGAGTTTTGGGGAGAAATGGGAAGAATGGTGAGTTCATTCTAGGTCAGGACAAACATAGGCAGGAGGTGATGACGGTCAAGGTTATCACCCGTATACAAAAAGGGAGGATCAAGTCCAGGGAATGCTGGGGAGTGGGTGCTGAGTCAGGACTTAGGACTTCTAGCAGCAGAGGGTAGAGTATGGATGTGAGTTGCCTAGGGATTGAGTCCTGGTTCACTAATAGACAACCACCTACTTATATTCCCTTGAGAAAGAAGCTCAGCTTACCTGAAGCTCAGAAGTAGCTTCTGGTAATATTCCTGATGGAGGTGGGATGGAGGTGGCGGTGTGGGTAATATTCACGGTGAGGAGGAACGGGAGTGGTGACGTGGATGATGTCCATGGGGGAGGTGGGATGGAGGTGGTGGTGTGGGCTATGTTCATGATGGAGGAGGGGCTGAGGTGGTGTTGTGGATAATATTCATGATGGAGGTGGGGATGGCGGTGGCGGCGTGGTAAACTGCAGCTGCATCTTAAATCAAAGTTTTGTTCTGGGGTCCAGGAAATAATTACGTGAACCCGGATCAATGACCTAGCATTTGAGTCTTCAAAGAGGGCTGTTAATAGTATGTGAGATGTGACAATCATTTTACCTACAAATCCGAAAGTGGTTTTGAAATTCTTGAGACTCACAGAAACTTATTCTGGAAGTTAAGCCTAGCAGTTGAGAAAGGAATCTCTTTGCCTCTGGCTTTCTAGGTGGGCCAGGAGGCCAAGTTCGCAGGTTTGCTGACTGCCGTGAGGTCTGCACTGCTCCACGGGGCTGTGTCAAAGCAGCTTGACCCGCTGGAGGAATTCTGGGCATCCCCTTGTTGGATGTGGATGTCCACAATAACACTCCACAGTGGGTTCACAATATGCTTGGTGTTTCGGGTCATTGGATTCTGACAAAGGATTTTTGAGTGTGTCTGACGAGCCAAGAATGATTGAGGAAAATTGTGTTCCGGTATTATGAAACCCTTAAAAGGGAGGGTTGGCTCTGAAGAAAGGAAAGGTGTTTAAAGTTGTCAGGCGCCCAAAGCACGACAAGTACCCCTGTAATGTGGTATAAGAGGTTCTTGGGAGGATTTGATGACATAATATATGTCAAGCACCAAGAAGATGATGTTATCAATATTAATAAGCAGCGTGGGAACAGCAAGAAGCATGGTAGCACCAGTAGCAAGTCAGAGGCCGATAGCTGACATGGAGACTCTCAGGGAGCAGACTCCACACAGCCGTGGCTTCTCTGCTGGCATCATAGTTTCTGAGAGCTGACTCCACAGCACGTGAAACCTGGACTTGTCTCAGGCACAACCCTTCCTATTTAGAAATGTTAATTTATTAAATGACAATGAAATATGTACTTGCCTGGTCCATCTTACTCTCAGACGGGCATAAATGTCTCATGAATTGTTCCTATGGGAAAGAGTCATAGGAGCCATTTGAACTCACACATGGTTTGGTGGGCAGGAGCTCAGAACCTGCACTTCCAGGATAAGAGTCAGGTGATTGAGGGCTGTGTCTCATTAATGCCAAAGCAAGGCGTTAAAGACATTCTGCAGCTGGACAGGACTGGTCCCGGACTATCAAAATCTACAGACCTCTGTGCCAGTTTGCTGTGAAAAATAGGTCTGTATTTGTAGCATCTCTACATTTCTGTGGTGTATTTCCACCATGGCTGCTGTCGAGCTCCAAGCCTGATGTGATGCCCATCACTCTGAGAATGAAGAACTGGGAAACCACTCAGGATGCTCCGGTGAGAGACGTCTAATCTGGCTCTAGAACATCACTCTCTGGATCTGATTCACCACGGTCTCTGGAAACTGTCACTGAGAAAAGAAATTCCCCCAACACCCAGTGCAGAGGGCCTGCTGCAGAGCATTGAAATAAAAAGTGGGGTTTAAGAAAAAACAAAGAAGCTAAAAGTCAACAGAACCAATCATAACTTACCATTTTTGCATTTTTCTGTGTATAATAACTATTTTTTCTTTCTTGACTTGCATTATAGGAGATATCAAACAGCCAACCATCTCGACCTATTAAAAAAGCAATTTTCTATATGAACATAATGCAATTCCTATTATATATGAAGCTTTATGGCCTACTCTGCATATACTGCAAAGTCATAAACATTTTCCCATGCCATTAAATTTCCTTTGAAGGTATGGTTTTTAATGGTTGTCTTCTAGTAGCTTGGATGTATGGCTATAATTCATTTAGCCATTTCTTTGTAGGATATTTGAATCTCCTCCTCCTCTCTCCATTTATTCTTTTGATTTCTATTTTTTTCCTACCATAAATAAAAGTGAAGTAAACATTCTTGTAATATTAATATTTGGTGTTTATTTCTGATTATTTTCTTAGGACACAGACTTAGAAGATGAATAATACAGATTCCGATAGTGAAAGAATTTGGACAATTTAAAAAATCTTGAAGTATTATTGTCAACACGCTTTCCCAAACTGTATTAATTTACATTCTAAAGAGCGATTTATGAAAGCGCGGATTTCTTGTAAAGCTGTCACCTTTAAATATTGCCTTTTCTTTGACTTTTGCTGTTGTTGCGTTTTCTCCCCATGCACGTTGGCAGGAAGTAGTCACTTTGGGGGAGTTGACTCTGCGATAGAGAGAGCCACCAAGTGAACCCAGAGATGAAAAGGGGAGGAGGATCTGCTCGGAACCTTTCTTATGACCCACTGTCTATTTCCAAAAGACAGGGCAGAAACAATGTTGTACACCCATGGCCTTTAGCTGCTTAGTGCCGTCTCTCTACCCATAGCCTCTCATTTACCCACCTACCTTCTGTGACCTTGGATGCCAGAAGTAAGTCAATGGGTGTCCCTAATAGGTGAGAACGTCTGTGGCCAGATGGCTGTACAATTTTGATTTTTGACATGATTGAGCTGAATTACTATCATTTGGGCTAGGTGACTCAGCTCTGCAATCATAACGCATTGTTGGGAGCAGGCAGAATTGGTGTGGGTGGCTTGTCAGGCCTTGGGCACAGGGCCCTGTTATGTTGCTGCAGCTTGCTCATTTTAATTCATTCCCAGCTTCAATATCTGACTTCCAGCATGGCCCAAGCTGGCTCTTAATTTCCACCTGTGTGTCGGGGGAGTGGGAGAGGGAGGGACGGCAGGCAGAACAAGAGGAACAGGACAACAATGCCATTGTGGTTTGGCAGGAACAGAGTAAGAATGTGACTGAGGGTGGAGGGGAGAATGTCCAACAAGATAAAAATGCCTCCAGTTGGCTTCCAATTGTCAAAGCCCCAAACTCAAATGTGTGGGCGAAGGGTGTTGTCTTTGTTCTATCTCCCAATGAAGAACGCCAATAGCTGATTGTGCATTCAAGACAAAATTGGGTGGGACTGCGGGCTGTTAGAGAAGAAAGTGGTCCTTCCAACCAGATTCTCAATCCCGAGTGGTTCACAGGCCACGAGAGGAATGCTTCTCTCTTGGCGATAGCCACGGCAGCTTGGCTCTACCCTTCTCCTCTGTAGTCTCTCGTACGACTGGTGAGGGCTTGCTGTTTCATGTGACAGAGTGATACAGCCTGGTGAGACTTTGCTGTTGTGAAGTGTGTACAGGCTGGCAGAGTTGGTCATGCCAGGTGGCACCAAAGGCACGGACTGTACCAATAAGTAAATGTCTCCATGAGTTGAGCATGACAGTTGGCATGTGGGAACTAATAGCACGTTTCTTTCTCACCACGAAGAGTTGATAAATAAAAGAGGTGGTAGATACGCTAAATACCTTGACTTGATTATTGGGCAATGATGTGCAAATTGAAATATCACATATGTATAATTATTACATATAAGCAAAATGAAATTTAAAAAGAAAGCAAATAAGATTAATTTGAAATCATTTCTATGATATATATATAACACAAAGTTTACCACATAACCATTTTTTGTGGGTAGGTTTGTGTGTGTGTGTGTGTGTGTGTGTAGGCCAGAGGACTACCTTAGATCATTCCTCTGATACCATCCACCTTGTATTCTTACAACAGGGTCTCCCACAGGTTTAGAACTTGCAAAGTAAACCATGTTTCCTGGCTGGTGAGCTTCAGGGGTCTGTCCATTTCCACTGTTCCAGAGCTGGGCTGGGATAGCAAGCATGCACCACCATTCTCATCTTTCCCCCTTGGGTTCTGGTCCTTACATTTATGCGGCAGACTCTATCCTGATTGGAGGATTGCTCAAGTCCTGAGATGACGGTTTAAAAGTTTGTTGTACTGTAGCATTAGGTAATTTGTTTTGTAGTCAGTCGTTACCAATATCCATCAACAGAGCCTTCTCATTTTCACAGACTGAAACTCTTTCCCCATTAAATAGCAAAATCTGGCTCTTGTTACCTGTATTCTACTTTTGGTCTTCATTACTTTCCCTATTCTAGATGCTTCATGTAAGTGAACTCACATGTGGTATTTTATGACTGGCTTGTTCCACTTAGCCTAATGTCCATGTTATAGCAGGGCTACTTGTGAATTCAAGGGGGCTGTAGAGTGAGACCTTATCTCCCCCCCCCAAAAAAAGGCCCAACCACAGAACAACAGAGGAGTGTCTTCATGTGATACTGAAAAAGACAGTCCTTCACGGAGAGCTCTCCTGAGTCACTCTCACCCGTTCATCTTCCCTCTGTAGTTCTCGGCCTTGCTGGTTGACGGATGCCATGGTGTGGGACAGGCTGTTTCCATGTTCATTTGTTATCCTTGTTCCCTGTCCCCTGTCTCTGCACATCATTTTTCTCCTCCAGCTCTCCTCCTGTTTCCTGAGATATCTGTGACCTCCCTTACTCTTGTTCCTGCCCCGTGATGGAAGGCACTGTCCATCAAACAGAATAAAGAATCTTTTGAAGAATCTGCACAGTGGTTCTGGTCTCTGGTGCCTTCAAAGTATCATCAAAGACTTCTGGACTCAGTGACATCAGGTGGACCCTGGTACATAGCCGACATTCCCAAGTTCACAGCATGGTCACTGAAGAAAGTTACTTTGGAACCTCATTAAGAACCCCTTCTGTTTTTTAAACAAAAAAATAAAAATTCTTTACTGTGAATTCTGGCTGTGTTTTCTGGCAACATGGGGATAGTCTGTTCACTACAAGGCACAGATATTAAGTCAAACAATACAAGTACCTACACTTGAAAGAAAGAAAAGGGACATCATAACATACCCTAAACATCCAGGGTGGATGGACTGAGAGTTACAAAGGGATTTTCCTGCTGGCCACTGTCTGGGACTTTAGACAGAAAGAGACCGAGATTTTATTCTTATTCATCCAAGACCTGTGAAGAACAGAGAAGGGAGATCTAGGAGGAGTATCCTACTCTTCATAAAAACCAGAGCCTCCCACCAGCATTGAATTGCTAAGGGGAAGTGAAAGCTTCAGATTCAGTTGCAAACTGCATGTGGGGTCCAGATTCGCCAACATCCTGGAATTAATATTAAAGCAGTTTCTGACGTTGAATCTCTATAAGTCTACAAAAGCAAAGCCCATGCTTCTGGATGAAGGTGTTCTAGGGTCTTGTTTAGGTCCTGTTGCTTGTTCAACAAACTCTTTAGAAGCTAGACTATCCCCACCCCCAGCTCTGTGCAAGGCAAGGAGAATTTCAGGGTCTCCTACCTAGGTATCTTTATTGTTATTTACCCTCAATGGCATTATCATATAAATATAAGAATCTGATATATGCCCCTGTGTAACTTGGCAGAAAGTGAAGAAGAGTAAAAGTAATTTTTCTACTCAAAATGGCCATCAGTATAAGACCATAACAAAGTGTTCTCAAGAACTCCATGTCCCTGGACCCACTGAACTTCCAGCTATACACACAGACACTCCTGCCTCTTGGTCAAGAGGGGAGACAATGCCCTTGTATTAGAAGATTTGGCTCAGTAACATCCCATCAATCACAGATTTGGTCCTTGTGTGAATCTCTGAGTTTTGCCCTTCATTTTCTGTCACTGCTTGAGAGTGCTGGAGGAAGGCTGAATCTCAGAATGAGCACGTGTCAGAAAAGTTGTAGGACCAAATGAGCGAGGCAAACCCCTGATTAAGAGCAAAACGCTGCACTGTGCTCTCTATGGTGAATGGCAGTGTGATTCAGGAGGTTAAGGGGAGCCATGGTTTGTGGCATGTCTCCCCAGAAGAGGACACACAGAAGATGCGAATGTAACAATGACTAGAACTAACCAAAAAAATGGAGAAAAGGTAGACAGAACTTCCTGGTGGAGAAACAGCAGGTCCAAGGCTCAGAGAAGAAAACACAGGGCCCTTTGGAAAGACCAGCATGGCTGAATCGCATTCTCAGCTTTCTTAATTGAGTCCCAGAAGAACGTGCCCCTTACCTTTCTAAGTCTTTCCCATGTAAACTGTTGAGGAGGGGGACCTCCTTCCCAGTGGTCCGCCCCAGGAACACGACATTCTTTTCACTCAGATTTGTCTCTGTAACCTTACTTCAAGTGACCCAGCTACCAACCTTCCCATTCAATCCCCGCATTTCTAGACCCAGGACTGTGCCCCTTCTCTCTCGGGCCAGCTTCTCCTCCACCAGATGCTCAAATCTGCTCTATTTCTAGCTCCGCTTATGATCATCGCTCCTGCTCAGTCTTCGTCCCAGCTGCCATTTTATTTTAAATGTGGGTGAGTCGATATTCAAGGTTAATTTCACAGCCAATCAGCAGCGTGCATGTGGCACACATCTGTGAAAACACACATCTTAGGAAAGTTAAATAAAGCCCGGAGAAGGACTTTCTAATATCAGATTTAGAAGCAATGGATTTAGAAGGAGACAGATAATAAAGCAAAGCGGGAAAAGTGAAAAAAAAAAGTCTTGAATTGTCTGCTCATCATGTTTTCTTATGCATAACACAGTATTGGAGTGGGACGGGAAACTCTAACATGGAAGATGTGGTCCTTGCCAGAAAGATACTAGAGTCTCTTTTAGTGCTAAGAGGAAATGTAAGCACATGTATGTATTTATCTAAAAAGAACAATTAGCCAGTGTTTTACAGAGTTTATTGAGGGCTTTCTCGTGTACTAGATATTAAAATAGATTGTTTTCTTCAACTTCCTTGCTGAACCTTGTTCGGGACACAGCGATGGACAGTGTCATGGGGTATTTAGAAGACAAGCTCACAGTTGTCAATGTGTCTGATGTGCAGAACATCAGAATAACAAGGGACTTGGGTCAGCTGGAGCTGTAGCGTTCTCTCTTTTGGAGTTTGTGGATAGGCTCTAACTATCCTCCATGGGAAGATAGGGTGAGAGAAACATGGAGCACCAAGAGTCTACAGGCCTCTGCTCTGGTTCCCAGAGAAACACAGCAATGAGACATTTGGTTTGGGAATCACACAGGCTTGGTTTGTTTCCAGTTCTGTACACCAACTCTGGATGATTTACACACCAAGTATGTGGGGTATTTTTTTTTTTTATTAATGACTCATGGAGGAGGGCCAAGTTCACTGCAGGTGTTGGTATCCCTGCTTAGGTGGTCCTAGGTAGTCTGAGAAAACAGGCAGAGCAAACCATGAGGAGCAAGTCAATAAACAGCATTTCTCCAGGGCCTCTGCTATAGTGCCTGCCTCCAGCTTTCTGCCCTTCTTGAGTTCCTGCCCTGACTTCCCTCAGTCATGAAGAAAGATGTAGAAGTCTAAGATGAAAAGAAGCCTTTCTCCACAAGTTGCTTTTGGTCGTAGTGCTTTTTATCACAGCACCAGAAACCCTAAGCTAAGTTTGTTTAACAGATGAGACCTAGTAGGCTCTTCTCTAGGCATATGACCCATCTAGTCATAGGTTCTTAGCCCGATAATGGTACCAGATCTTAGCCTGATAATGGTACCGGATATGGGTTTTAAGAGAAACTCAAATCCAAATCATAAAGTGGCTGGTTACTCCTACTATATCTGTGCCATTATTACACCAGTGTGCATTCTGGGCCAGTTATTCTTCTTGATTGCAGGGTTTATAACTGCCTGTGATTGGTGATTGTTTTTCTTCTCTGTTAATGTGTCTGCCAGCTTCTAGCACTATGAAATCTAGTAGAGATGAAGCTTCCAAGCCTGTACCAGCTTAACTTATTCATATTCTTTAACTCAAGCACATAGTATCTTCAGTAATATCTTTCTATTAAGTTCTGAGGATAACCAGGAGCAATGGCAATAGCCTGTAATATTTGGGGGTTTGTCTATGGGACCTCACTGGCCAGTAACACCAAAGGAAGGAACATGCCTGGTAGTGGGCTTTTTGTCAACTTCTGGTTGTTGTTGCCCTGCTATAGGGTAACTTATTTTTTTAATATATGTATGTATGTGTGTATGTATGTATGTGTATACATACATATATATGAATATATATGCATATTTTAGGAAGCTTCTTTTATATAAGGTTTTTATGTGTCTGATTTCCACCTACCTTTCTCTTACAAGAGGCCAGGGCTGAAAGTTAATACTTGGTCTATCTGGAGACTATCCCCATTCTGAAGTCATCTATAGGTCAAGCCTAACTGAGTTGTGACCCAAAGGAATTAACTGTGAATAATAATACACCCCTATAAATCAGGAGATTCCAAGGGTTTGGGCAACTTTGTACCAGGAATCAGAAACAGAGGCCAAATAATTTTCTACTAATGATAGAGTTTTATTATGATAAGGAGCTGGAGGAATTTGGGGCTAATGGAGTTGAAGTACCCTTTGGTAGTTCTACCCAGAGACTGGCTGTTGGATCCAGCTTGTCCTGTTTCTCAGCTGCAGCCTCTTATGTTTTTGGCTCACTACTTTGGCAACGTCATCATGAAGGAGTGAAAACTGGCTACTTTTAGCCGTATATACTAAGCGACCTCTCTAGACAGATAAATTCTCTTTATTAATGAAAAAATAAATCTGAGAATTTCTCTTTTGTTTGATGTAGGTCACATTTTTTTTTCTCTGAGCTTTTCATGTGCCCAGATGATGGGACTCTGCTTGGTTACAGTTAAATCAGGCACTAATCCTTGGGTTACAGTGGGTTCTACCCAAACCACAAAGACCCAGATGGGGGAAGTGAGAAAGTCCTCAGAGGAGAAGGACATTTTCTCTAGAAGGAAGGGGAATGGTGACTGGAAGTCTTTCTTTTTTCTTATTTGTTAGATGGAGATGACTATGTCTCTTCTAGTCTTACCAGTTTTATTCAGCTCATCACCCACCACAGTTAGGACCTCTGGGCCCTTGTACAGTGTTGATGGTGTGTGCTATGAGTCCTTGTTAGACTATGTGGTAGATTCACCAGCAATGGGATGTAAGACCAGACTTTCAGAACTTCCCATTGGGTGATGGCTCCCACTCTTCCCGAGGCTTATTCCCTAGGCTTCCATTATCCATCCTGGGATTTTACAAAGTACGGTACTCCAGTCCGGCCCGTGTCATCTCAGTACTTTAGGTGTTTCTCATTTGATCCCACATTTCATTTGAAAATGTCAAAACACTGCCCACACATGGCTAAAACCCAGTGAGAAGATGAAGTCATTTTATGGGACCTGCCAAGTGGGTTCAGTGCTTATCTAGTTGCGAATCGAGAAAGCTTTTTAGGACAGATGGTGTAATCCTATCCAAGAATCAAATGCCCTTTCAAGAGGGATGCTAATTGGATCACATGGTAGCAGAATTTTACATCTGTCACATGGCAGAGACTGAGCTTCCTTAAACTGTCGTTTGTTTCCATTTCCAGGAGTGGTTATAGTTAAGCTGGGTGTGTTCAGTAAATACTTGCAGTGTGTGAAGTGTGTGGATCCATTTATTCACCCAGCCAGCACATGTGTTCTCAACTCCTTCCATACGCCAGACACTGTCTGCATGTTTTGCCTCCGTGAAACTTCCTCCTCATTTGAGAAAGGTGGCCAAAAAAATAGGGGAGCAGTAGATAAGTGAGAACAGATAGTAATAAACACAATAAAGGCAAGCAATAGGTAAGGGAAAGGGGAAGAATTCAATATGATATAGATAACATTTCTGCTTGAGACTAAATGAGGAAAGGGAGATATAACCATGAGCACAAAATAGTGTCTGGAAGAGAACAGCCAAGGAAAAAGCCTTAAGCGCATGTGCATGTGACCTTAGTTCATCTGAAGGGTTACAGATCGTTTTAACTATTACCTACTGTATGAGGGCCAAGGTAGTTCAGCATCAAATTCTAGATACTGACGGGGACTGGGATAAAGAGAGTGGATCTTAGTTTAGTGAAGATGTAATGCCAGTGGCTGCTCCTTAGAGTAAGTAAGTAATTTCCCTCAGATAGTAGAGGGTAGTAAGTAATCTCCCTCAGATAGTAGAGGGTAGTAAGTAATCTCCCTCAGATAGTACAGGGTAGTAAGTAATCTCCCTTAGACAGTACAGGGTAGTGCTGTTTGGATAGAGCCTAAAGGCTCATGCATGAATGTGGGCAGTGGTAGAACCTTTAAGAGGAATGGTCTGGTGAGAAGTCCAAGGTATTGGGGTTGTTCCATTGAAGGTGATCCTGGGAATCTAGCGCCTCCTGAGCTCCCCTTTTGCTTGTCCATGAAGCAAGCAGGTTGCTTCATTCCAGCCCTGCTCCGTGACCTATGCTGTGCCTCCTCAGGCCGAATCAATAAGGCCATACATGGGAACGCCTGGAACCACGGATCCAAATCAGTTCCACCTGCTTTTAAGCTAATTTAGCTTATATAGTTGCTATTTCCATGGAAAGCCAGTCCCCATTTTTATGATTATTAACCCTGATTTACAGTATATGGGGCTGAGGCAGAGGCGGCTTGAGATTTGAAGTCAGTGCTGCCCCCAGGACTTAGTTCTAGAGTTGTGCTCTCTGATACTCTGCTAAGATATAATCCCGTAGGGATCTGAAAACTGGGCCGAGTCGATCCCTTTGCCTTAGGTGCCCCTGGCTGGGATGGGAGCTGGAGGAGCTAAAGTAGCAGCAGGTGACGGCCGCAGTCCAGGTGAGAGCTGGTACGGCCGCACACACTGGACCTAGGGAAGCAGAAGGGCCTGGGGCATTGTTGGTGTCACCAGCTTTATTGAACTGACATTTCGGTGAGGTCAGAAGGAATCAGGAATAAATTGGATTTGAGCAGAGATCGACCTTCTGCTGTGATAGAGTTCAAACAGATCAGACAAATGCATACCTTGTGAGTTTGTGTATATGGTTATGAGTATGGGTATGTCGTGTGTGTGTGTGTGTGTGTGTAGGCTGGAGGTGAACCTCAGGTGTCATTCCTCATGCATTGTCTGTCTTATTTTCACAGACAGGTCCTCTCATTGATTTTGGGGTTCACTGGTTCAGCCGGAGACTCTAGCTAGAAAGCTCCAGAAATCTGTCTGTTTCTATTCCCCCAGGGCTAGGGTTACATACCAGACACTTAGGTTTTAATCTACATGTGTTCTAGGGATTAAACTCAGGTCCTGATGCTTATAAGGCAGACGAGCACTTTATAAATTGAGCTATCGGCTCAGCCCCTCCCCTTATTTATTTTTTCTAAGGGACCAATGTGTTGATGTTCATGGTTTGCTCCTTCATGTCATAGTCATGAGAATGGCTTTAAGCAAAGAGAGAAGGCTGCATCCTTACCAAAGAGGCTTGGTGCAGAAATCCATTTGGTTTATTTTTTCTTCTGCTCCTTGGATTCTGGATCTCGAATGCATAGGAAGCCATATTGTATTTCCCTTTCCTCTAGACTCAATGACCCCAGGATAGTCCCTGGGTGGGGTAGGGGGTCCTTCTCGCTATGTGTTGCTTTCATTGGCTAATGAATAAAGAAACTGCCCTGGCCTGTTGATAGGGTAGAACTTAGGTAGGTGGGGAAGACAGAACTGTATGCTGGGAGAAGGAAAGAGTCAGAGAGATGCCATGGATCCGCTGGAGACAGATGCTGGGAATTAAGCCACTGCCACGTGGCAATACACAGATTAGTAGAAATGGGTTAAATCAAGGTGTAAAAATTAGCCAACAAGAAACTAGAACTAAGGGGCCAAGCAGTGATTTAATTAGTACAGTTTCTGTGCAGTTATTTCGGGGCTAAGTGAGCTGGGCGACAGGGACAAACAAGCAGCCCTCTCCTTGCAACACCTGGGATTTCCCATAATCCCCACTAAGAGTGTCAGTGTGGCTTTACTCTCCACAAGTTTGGAGCCACACAAATCCTTTGATTTCTAAATCATTGGCCTTCTGAGCTCCCTTACCTGTGTCTGCCTCTCTACCAAAGTGTAGCCTCTCCCTTTGTCTCCCCTCCTCTTCACCCTTTAGATTTCATCTCAGGGCCAAGCTCTCTGCAAAACCCTCCTGGTCTTTTCCCTGGGGATCAGTCCCACCCTTTCATGCCATTACCTGATAGCAATTATTCCCATAGAATTCCTACAGCCTCCGTAAACTGCAGACTCCTAGGGAGAAAAGCATGTGTGTGGCTGTATGTGAACACAAGCCTACATTTGAGAGTTCGTATGTGTGCATGCGATTGTGTTTATGTGAACGCATTTGTATGCTCATGTATACACGTTTATGTGTCTATGTAAACATTTAGCCCTCCATAGCTGTGAATTCTGCACTTGCAGATTCAATGAACTATAGACTGAAAAATCTTAAGAAGAAGCCTATCTATATTGCACTCTATCTGTATTTTTACAGAACCCTTTCTTTGTTATTATTTCCTGAACAATATTCTATAGAACCATTTTACATAGCATTTACAATATCCTGGGAATTATGAATAATTTAGAGATCACTTGAAAGAATACAAGAGGGTGGTGTGGAGGCTGTAGTCATTTAAGGTCCTTGTGTAGCTTCGGGGACCAGGCACACAACTCAGTAGATACTGAGGGATGATTGTATTTCATCTCGCTATCCCCACGAGCAGAATGCTTGTTTGCAGGAGGAAAGATGACAGAAAGAGCTTTTAGCCTTTGAACAAGAAGTCATGGAAGATCAGTAAAGGGATGGAAGAGAAAGATGGAGAGAGAACTCCCACTGGGGCCCAGGCAGCTTCCTTGTGACCTTTGTTCTCTCAAGTGTGTGGACAATCACAGTGAAGACTTTAAACCTGATGAATCTGGCTCTACCTCAGGGTGAAATTCCGGAACCTGCTGGCTAGTCACTTCACGGGGGCTTTCCTGCCAAGGTAACTCAGGGTGAACAAGCTTTTCCATAGAAATATTCATTCATTTTCCTTCCATTATTTTCCTTCCCCTGGGCAAATTTACTTTCATATAATAATTACCTTGTTCAGCTTCCCTCCAAATGTCAATGAGTTTGATGGCGTTTGCATTTCTCCTCAGCAGCACCCCCAAATCCTTTCTCACCTGGGCAAGCTCAAGGACTGTGACAACATTTACCTTCGGTTCCCAGTGGGTAGAGCAGAGCCAAGGGTGGGAAAAGAGAAAGCTTGAAGAAAAAAGGCAGCTTTGAAGAATGGGCATTAAATATACATTTTTTCTTTCTAAACAATTTCTTGTTTTTAGTTTTGGTTCATTTGTTCATTCATTTCTCCTTCATTGTCTCACTAGACATTTGCCATGCGTTGCTGATAGGAGAAAAGGCCAGAGATTCAGAATTCAAAAACAAGACAGCCTTTTTAGAAAGCACAGGGGTTGTGCCTCCAAGCTTACAGCTTTCTGTACTAAAAGCCTTCCTTTTGTACCTTAGTAAAAAATCTAAGACTTCTCTTTCAAGCAGAGGCAGGCGGATCTCTGTGAGTTCGAGACCAGCCTGGTCTACAAGAGCTAGTTCCAGGACAGGCTCCAAAACCACAGAGAAACCCGGTCTCGAAAAACCAAAAAAAAAAAAAGATTTGTCTTGAAAGAGAATTTGAAAGATAATTTGAAAGAGGCCACACTATTTGTACTAAAATAAAAAATACTCATTTTATTTAATGTTTATGATTGTTTGGTCTGCCTGTGTGTCTGTGGATATGCTTGGTGTTCCTGGAGCTCAGAAGAAGATGTTGGATGCCCTGGAACTGAAGCTACAGGTGGCTGCAAATGCTGGGAATGGAAACAGGGTCTCTTACCACTGAGCCACCCCTCCAGCCACTGCTCTAAACATTTCTAGTGTCAAGAGGGGTGCACCCACACACTGAGACAATGGGGATGTTCTATCGGGAACTCACCAAGGCCAGCTGGCCGGGGTCTGAAAAAGAATGGGACAAAACTGGACTCGCTGAACATAGCGGACAATGAGGACTACTGAGAACTCAAGAACAATGGCAATGGGTTTTTGATCCTATTGCACGTACTGGCTTTGTGGGAGCCTAGGTAGTTTGGATGCTCACCTTACTAGACCTGGATGGAGGTGGGTGGTCCTTGGACCTCCCACAGGGCAGGGAACCCTGATTACTCTTTGGGCTGAGGAGGGAGGAAGACTTGATTGGGGGAGGGAGGCAGTGGCGGGGAAGAGGCAGAAATCTTTAAGAAATAAAAAAAAAAAAACAACCAAAAAACAGGAGGCAGTATTTGTGTCAGAGAATACAGAGGAAAGAGTACAAAGGAGTTGTAGTGACTATCCAGAGAACTCCAGTTAGGACCTTCAGGATCTATTTGATGGGTGAGAGTAAAATATGTCTTTTAGAATAGTTTATAGTAGGGTTTATTCATGCATCACATGATCTAGGCAGCATGGTATACTGGAGATGATTTAAATTCTTCTGCTATCCCTTTTCCTGTAGGAGAGACAAAAGGACAAAGTAGTGAATTATACTATATGATGGAAAATATATGTGATAATGATGACATTAATCAAATCAGCAGACACGAGAGAGTGCTGCTGGGGAATATATATATATATATATATATATATATATATATATATATATATATATGTGTGTGTGTGTGTGTGTGTATTTACTCAGGATTATGGGGGTCTTTAGATAAAGAAGACCTCTGAACTATGTTTTTAGTGATGAGTAAATTCTTTTTTTAGATATATCGACAAGAAAGGGACTTCCAAAGTAAGGCATTAGCACATGGAAGGGCAGACCACCATAGCTGGTATTTCCAGTGGTCCTGTAATAGGAACTTGAAGAATGTTTTAGGAGATAGTTTCTGCATCTGGAGATGGAGAACATTGCCAAAAGTTACAAAAGTAACAACCAATAAAAATGCATAGATGTGTAACCCAGCACCAGTGGACACATAGACAACACAATACCATATAGTATAATCACAGTCACTGGTTGGGATCAACACAGTACAGAAAGCAAGCTTTCTTCTTGCCTCCCAAAGCTGGAGTCAATGGCCTTCCCCTCTCGTCGATGATCTGGATGAGGCTTGGGGTGAGAGCCTGGTAACATGCAGGCAGGGCTGCGGCAAAGTTTACCGAGCCCCGCCACCCGCAGTCCCGCAAGGCTTCTCCTTGGCTTGCACGCTTTGCACCATGAGGCAGCACATTCCCGACTTTCATTGTCTGAAGTAAAAATCTATCAAACGAAAATATGAGGGAGCCATTTATCAAACGGCTCAGTGTTAAACTGGTGAGCTGTGCCCTAGAACATTTGTCCTTATTAAGCATTGAAATGTCAGAAACTGGTGATTGCCACAGTATCAGCCTTGGAGACCAAGTCCCAACAGGATAGAAATACAGTTACATTTCATTGTGGAGCCCCACCTCTCCTTAGTAATGTAGAATGGATGTGTCAAGCCTGTTTGCTGTCATTTACTTCCTACTTTTTGGGTTAAGATACTGTATTCTAGGTGGTAGATTTCACATTGTTGCTTGGGGGAGGGAGGGAACCCTAGAACCAGGAGCTTTGATTCCTTCAGTATGGCGTTGCTTCTTCTGAATGTGCCTCTGGTAAATCTCCGTGAAAAGGGAGGGCTAGAGACAGGATTCTAGCTATGATGGTTCACGGAGTGTCAAGCCATGGTTCAAAGACTAGACTTCAAATAGAGCAGGTTCCTCTCAATTCTTTGTGAGTGGATCTCACTCAATTAGTTGAAGGCTAAAGACTAAAACTGAGAAGGTGTTTGTAGGAATGAGTGGTTAGACTGGACCATGGAGCACTGCCTGAGCTTTGAGATTCTGCTTGGTGGACTTCAGACTCAAGACTGAAACATCAATTACCTGAATTTCTAGGCAGCCCTGTAGAATCTGGATCATGGCCCCATAGTCACGTAAGTCAAATTCTTCATAACAAATATTTCTATCCCCTGTGTTTCACCTGTTCATCTTCTGTCTTATGTGTCTACATCTGTTTTGTTCTTTTGGTTTTGTTCCTCCGCAGAACTCTAATATGGTTTCTCTGTTCCCATCCTACCTCTGCCAACTGTTTTATTGTCATGAGTTTTTCTGTCTTTAAAGTGGGAAGAGAATAACTCCTAATTTAATCCATCATGAGCTTGATGATATGAGGGCTGGAGAGATGTCTCAGTGGGCAAGAACATTTCCTGCTCTTGGACGATACAGGCTCAGTTCTAAGTACCCACATGGTGGTTCACAGTCATCTCGAACTCTTGTTCCAGGGAGTCTGACGCCCTCTTCTGATCTCTGCAGGCATCAGACATGCACATGGTGCACATATGTAACACGCAGGCAAGAACACTCATATACATGAGATAAATAAAACAAAACAGAAGACTAGTTTGACATTACATTTCTACTATTTCCTGAGTTAGATTTTTTTTTCACAGACTGTATATGGAACCCCTTTTGTCACTGTTCAGAAATAACAGAGCCTGGGCTCCAGGGGAGATCCGAGGTGAGAAGACTCATGACATTTAAAGACAATGAATGTGTTCTTCACAATAGTCTTATAATTATACACCTGGTATGTTGTAATAAGAGCGGCAGGGCTGCGTCCCCGGCACCCGGCCGCCCGCATGGCTTATGCTTATGTCCCGAAATAATTACATGGAAACTGTATTTTTTTGATCATTGTCTGGCCCATTAGTTTCAGCCTCTTATTGGCTAGCTCTTACATATTGATCTAACCCATTTTTAATATTTTGTGTAGTACCAGGAGCTGGCTTACCAGGAAAGATCTTAACCTGTGTCTGTTTGGAGTGGGAGAATCATGGCGACTCCTCACTCGGCTTTTTTTTTTTTTTTTTTTTTTTTTTAGCATTTTGTCTGTTTACTCCACCTACCTAATTTTCTGTCCTATTAAAGGGGCCAAGGCAGTTTCTTTATTAAATGAAAGTAACTCCTCCATCATTTCCCCTTTTTTTGTTTAAACAAAAAAGAAAGGCTTTAACTTTAACATAGTAAAATTACATATAACAAAACGGTTATCAAGCAAGAATTACAGTTACAATATTTATATCTATTTTATCTTTTATCATAACTAAGGAAAACATAACTAAGGAAAACTATAACTATAACTAACCATTTTTTAACTCCATCAAAGACTCCAGAAGGATATAATATTACCTAAGTAAACAAGAAATAAGAAACTTCAAACTTTAGAAATGACAGAGACATCTTGCTGCCTGGACAGTCACCCAAAGTTCTTTTGTACCGTTGGGGCATCCATCTTTGGCCTACAGGCCCATAGTATCCAGCAGACATTTTTATGAAGCAGGAAATTTCAAAGACAGTTTAGTCACTTTTTGCTGTGTCCTGTAGAATGTCTCGCAGACTCTTTTATGAATTAGGAACCCCGAAAGACCATCTCACCTTTAGGCAAGTTCAGTAGTCCTCTCTCTGAGGGTTCTCTGTGTTCAGTTTATGCAACAGTCCAGGCAAGAGCAGTTTCTTGCCCAAATGGCTATCAAACTCCATAAGGAGCCTCTTCGATGCCCATCTTCCTCTTGAAGTAGATTGGTGCTGCCAGGAGCAGATGTGTCTCATTGTCATAAAAAGCCCTAAATTATTAAAACACTTAAATGCCATATTTTGTAGCCTTTGAAAGATATGAAGAATGCCTATCTGAAACATATCTATGCATATCTAGAAAATCTAACTAACATGACTACAAGCTTTACTATTATCGATGATTATCCATTAACAACCTATATTTACATTACATTTTTAAATGAACTACATAATCACAATACCTTAAGAGCAGAAATACATATACATATAACAAAATTAACCTTAAAATCCATACCAATGTAAATTATTTATGTCTATATCAAATGATGGAGGAAGGTCATTGGTTAAATAATAAAGAAACTGCCTAGGCCCATTTATAGGCCAGCCCTTAGGTGGGTGGAGTAAACAGACAGGATGTTGGGAGAAAGAAGCCGAGTCAGGGAGTCGCGCTGTAAATCGCCTTCCTGAGCTCAGGCAACTAGCCGGGAAAGGTGGAGCTTGCGCCCCCCCCTGTGCCGGGTCGGGGGCAAAATAGCCCCACGTTGGGCGCCAAATGTGGCGACGCAAATGAATGCAGACAGATTATATAGATATATACAGCTTTAATAAGGAAATAGACTTACAGGACCACAGGTTCCCGCGGAGCACTGGAAAAGCGGAGCAAAAGAAAAAAGGGCTGCTGGGCTCACGCCCGGCAGATTTATCCGTAAACATTAGCCCGAGGCGAACACGCCCCCAATGGGTGGGGCTATGTCCCTACACTGGTAAGTCTGAAATAATAAAAGTTGATAAATAAAAGCTTTGGAATAGCATCTAAACAGTAAAAAGACCATGACTTGGCATTGCTCACATCATACCCCAGTCCTGACACATTGAACCTTCACACCTTGCTGCTCTGCAAATGAGTGCAAACCACCACACCAAGTGTATTCTCTATCCCAACTTAACAAACTCCTATTAAACCTTCAAGACCTAGGAGAAAGGTAACACTTCTCCAAATCTCTAAAGGCAATATATATATTCCATATTTCTAGTTATTTTTCTCCTTCCTTCTTTCCTTTCTTCCTTTGTTTTAGTGATTTATTTATTTTTCATTCCATATGCATTGGTGTTTTGCTTGCATATATGTTTGTCTCAGGGCGTCAGAACCTTTGGAACTGGAGTTAGAGACAGTTGTGAGCTGTCATGTAGGTGCCGGGCGTTGAATCCTTTGGAAGAGCTGCCAGTGCTTTCAACCCCTGAGCCATCTCTCCAGCACCCCTTTCCTTCTTTCTTGTGCTGGAGTGGAATAGGGATTCCAAGGTCTCATGCATGCTAGACCGGCACTATCCCACTGAGCTATAGCCACAGCCCTCTCTCTAACATTTCTGTTAATAGTGATGATCACATCAAATCCCCACCTCACCCCATCCTTCTGGATGCAGGTAAGCTCTTCAGAGTTGGACTCACATCTTTATTTCCACATCGCATAATGCCTGACATAGAAAGCTCATTTTTCCCCTTCTGGAGTTAAATCACCAAGCAAGCTCCTCTTGTACAGATTCCACACTCACCAAGCAACCTTTTGGTAATTTGACTTTCCCAGAAGCTGCCGCTGATGGAGTGAATGCGTGTTCTAGCAGACAGATGAAAATGTCTGGGCCACATGGCAGTACATTTATTTCTAGCCATAAATTAATAAATTGAAGTCCTGGTTTACACACACATACACATGCTTTGTGGGATGAATGACTTGCCTCTGGTCATAGCTCAATTATCCAAACACACGTGATCCTCCTAGTCCATTATTTGAAGACTGGTTTTTATTTATTACCTCAAATTTGTTCTCCACATTGGCCCCACTAAATCTTTCCCTCCGCTTATGGGTAATTGAAAGCTGGCACTAAGCGTGGCCCCATCAAACAGGCAATACTCTGGAGCATGGGTGTTTTGTTGTTCATGTCTCTGATGGTTTGGTCACGTATTAGAGCAGAGGCTGGGATGGCGCAAACTCTCTATTCAGATATAGCACAACCTGCTACAAACAGATCTAGTTCAGGTCAGCGTTCTGTGGGTTCTTTCTGAAAGCCACGAGACCGATTTCTTGGCTGAAAGAAAGGGGTGGAGAGAATCAGGCTAGCTTGTAAGGAGCCTGATGATATCAGATAGAGGAGGGGTTGAACAATGAAGGGTAGCTTCTGGATGCTACAGCTGGGCCATGGCTGGGATGTTGGGCATGAGTGAGAGCGGGTACCCAGACTAGGGAGGCTAGTGGTGGAGAATCCATCTGCAAACGTGTAAGTAAACGTGCCAACCTACTTCAAATAGCAGATATGGCGACTCCAATTCTACATCTCTCAGGTCCCAGTCGTGAACTGCCTCTCCCAGAGACTTGCTTTGATTTTCCCTGTGACACTTAATATCACTGGAAGAGAAATAACCATGAGAAACACAGGACCAGGGGTTCTCACCTGTAGAGCTTTCTAAACTACAGGTGCCTTGCCTCCTCCTCTTCCAAGAGTTGAAATCTTCAAAGGAAGGGCCCAGGAATATGTATGTTTTAAGAGTTGTCTAAATAACTCATATACTCTCCTGCATTAGTCTATTTTCTGTTCCTCCAACTATCACTGACTGGAAAGATAAGGAAGAAGAGGAATGGATTTGACTCCTAGTTCTATCAGAGATGTTTTCTCCTTTATTTTTTGGTTGTGAGCCTAACCGTTCATGGCTGAGTCATCTCTCCCAGCCCTAGAGACATTTTCTCAGTTGAAGTGTCCTCTTTGAAGGGACACTCAGCACACCACACTGCAGGGAGATGTTGTCTGCCAACAAGAACTACTACAGGCTATTTTGCAAAACAGCGTTCTCCCCTACCGTGGTCGTGTATTCTGCTGTACCCGCCCATCCCTTTCCGCACTCTAGTTTTGATATTTGGTGGTTTCTTTTGCTATAGTATAAACTTTGTCACACAACTGGAATTTCTGTGTATTCGCGGCTTATTTTACATAAGCATCAGAGCTCACTGCTTTGCCGCTTTCTAGATGTGTCATGGGGGGTTGTGCCTTAGCATCCTTGTTTTTCTATTTTTTTAGATGCAAAACAGAGACAAAGATATGGCTCCTAGGAGTTACTGTGAACATCAAATAGATAAAAAATATAAAATTCTTTATTACCATTGATCATTAAGATAAATTTCTAGGCGTGAAATGATTAGATCAAGAGTTATAGAGGTATTTAAGAAGTCTGCTATATATTAATAATTTGAAGGGACTGTTCTCCCCGCCCCACCTTTTGCAGCACTGGGGCTTGTACCCAAGGTCATGAGCCTGCTGGGTATATGCTTTATCTCTGAGCTATATTCTTAGTTCTTTTGTGACTTTGAAGTCATTCTGTAGTCAAGATAGGCCTTAAATTTTTGATCCTCTGGTTGTCCCTCCACCCCCACTACCACCAAGTATCTAGAATTGCAGGCCTGTGTCACCAGGTGCGTAATGGCTGTGGCTGAACTGAGAAAAGCAAGGCCACCTTGTACAGTTTAGTGGCTGAGCCAAGTCTACACACCAGAACTTCAGAAAGACATGGCCTACAGCCTGCTTTTGTATGTAAGGTTTTACTGGAATAAAGATGTGATTAGTGATCAAATGGCCTCCAAGCTCACAACTTTTACTATCTGACCCTTTTTGAAACTTTGCTTATCCTTGGCTTGGGGAGAGGATCTCAGATATGAGCATCTGCTGTCATGATATGTCCATGTGCCTAGATCCAAGTGATCATGAAATAAACCCTCATAGCCATAATCAAATATTTCCTCCCTTGTTTCTGGTCTCAGTGAAGAGCAGGCTCATCGACAGAGTTTCTTTCCTTGCTCTTAGAGATAACTGGTCTCTTCTGTGTTTGCAGAAGATGGAGCTAGTTAGAGGCCAGGGATAGATTATGGCCACCTCTCTCTACTCAGCATGAGCCAGCACAGTTCATGGAAGGGGAGAACTATTATCCTGCACCAGTCTGTAAAGAGGCCCTAAGAGCTAAACAATCATAAGCCCACAGAGCTGAAAAGTATCACGGGTTTATCTGAGGACAGCAGTTCCTTACCCCAGCCCCTGTTATCTGAAGCCTTGAGGCAGTACTTTTTTTGGCATCAATAAAATTAATGGGGATGTTCCTCCTGGAAGCACGGTGAAGACACGAGACATATGTCCAAAGACCCTGCCTAGGATGTGGTTCGCAGTAGAGCTTGGGAAAAGCGTGCTGAGCAAAGGAGGGAAAGAAGCTGTGAACACAGGCAGAATGTCTCCGTCATCAGCTGACGGCCCCACAGCCATGAGGACTTCAGACATCTTGTTCTCAACATAATTCCCTGACTGAGTGTTCAAGATGGAATCAGATGAGACTAAAGAGCATTCAACTGGGCCCTAGGTCATTTAATTTAATCCTTCTGGGAAGGAATTTAGCAATGGTGTTTTCTAAAATGCTCCCCTGGTGGCTCTGCTATGTTCTTGCGGCCTAGACCCATTGTTTGGGGTCTACCTTGGATTCTCTGCTTCCAGGTGGGGAGACTGAGGCCTGGAGACAGGTGACAGCTTGGACACCTTGCAATGAACAAAGGCAAAACAACCCCAAAGCCTGCCTGGATCCTTCTGGAAGATCTTCATGCTATTGTCCTCAGTCTTCTTCCCTCTAAATTTACGGGGAGTAATAAGACAAAACTTTTTTTTTGATGGCCCTGTATAACCCTGTGGCTGTCTTCGGCTCCCTCATTTTGTTTCCCAAGTGACTTGGGTTTAATTTTTGTCTTAACGGATAAAATGTCCCTTCTGGAATGTCACGTCTACTTTCCCGTGCTTTCTCTTGGATGTAAACGAAAGAGATTTATGGCTCCGTGTAAAATCCCAGCCTTGTTTAGAAATTGCTTGTGATTGATTAAGTAATAAAAATGCTTTTAAGACAGGGAGGTAAATCTCCCTGCTAATTGCTCTGTGCTTTACATTAGAACCTTGTTACACTGCCTGATGCTCTCCAGGACCGGACCTCTCCGTCATTTCCATCACCCTGGAAAGTCACATTGGAATCATTGTCTGCAGCTGCCTTCCAGGACTGAAACTGTTCGAAGATGCAGGGGGATAACGAATGGGGTGATAAGCACAGCCAGCAAGGCCTTTGAAAGAGGATGGCAGATCCTATCTTCTCTCTGAGCGTGAGTTCTAGCGCTCATCTGGCATGTGGATGGGAGCCAAGTCCTGCTGGAAGGGTGGTCCAGATGGGATGCAGAGGGAGTTTCTCAGCCTCCACGGACTCCATTGCTCTTGCTAGCACATTGACCTGGGTATTCTGAAAGGTGATGGATTATAAATTGGGATCATTGGTTTGGAGACAGAAGGGTGTGTATCTCAATGGGAAGGGGTGTCAGAGGAACAAGTGGACAGAACATAGAATGTGTCTGAAACCTCATCTAGTAGACTGGATTAGATAGCTAGGTGACCATCTGGGCTTTGTAGGTATAAAAATAATAAAGCGAACATCAGATTCAGTTTTGGTCACCATCAGAAGTCATTGTACTTGTAGAAAACCCTTCAGAGTTCACTCCATAGGCCAGGTTGGCCTCAAACTCACAGAGATCTGCCTGCCCCTGCCTCCCGAGTGCTGGGATTAAAGGTGTGCACCACCACCGCTCAGCAGCCTAATCTACAGAGCTAGTTCCAGGATAGCTAGGACTGTTGCACAGAAAAACCCTGTCTCTAAATGCCAAACCAAACCAAACCAAACCAAACCAAACCAAACCCTTCAGAGTTTCCAAACCTTTTCAGACCTCTAGCCAGTGGCCATGCAGGAGTTAAATACACTCTTCTTGTTCCCAGTAGAGAGCTTGGCTCCCACTGATAGGGAAGTTTCTCAACAGTCTATGAGTCCAGGGAAATGTCTCACAGGAAAAGGGAAAAGGTGGCACACAGGCCACAGGGGCTTCTGGTGCTAGGAATGAACAATCCAATCACTCTTTAGCTGAGGAGAGCACAATGTCTCAGCTAGGACCAGTCACTCTATCACTCCTTCCCCTCTTCCATGGCAGCTGCACATATTTGTCTTGAAGGTAATCTGATTATCCAGAATATTCTGCCTGCTGTAAATGTCAATGATAACAAGTGATAGAAAAAGTAACATTAGAAGGATATAAGAATAAACAAGAATTTATAATCAGTCTTCAGATGATCGCAGGAAATTCTGTGCTACTAATTATGGGTGGTTGTAAGCATTTTCCTGATAACGGTTTACTTCCTTCATAAAATGTAAAGGGATTAATTCATAGTCATTGGTGGTTATTTTTTAAAAACTCTAAGGAACATGAAAACCATTGGGAGGGTGGTGGGAGATCTAATTTTGACAAAGGAGGGCCCTAGGGAGGAGATGACTCTTGGACTTGAAGGGAGACAGCTCTTCAGGAGGATGAGGAGGAAGATTGCAGCAGAGTCTCTTAGAACGGGTCAGAGTTATGAAAAGCATGATATCCCATCAAACCAGAGGAGAGAGGGGCTGAAGCAGAGGATGCAGAGTGGAATATACCGGGAACGGGAGCTTGGGCCCCACCATGGGGAGTATGTTTGGATGGATGCTAAGGAATTTGGGCTTTCGTCTCAGACACCCGTCCTAAACTAACTCTCTCCTGTGTCCACTGCCTTAGGGTTCTGTTTGGGAAAGGGTCACAAGCAGCTCATAGAAGGACAATATGGCACAGCTTTAATATAGTTGTCATGTTAGCAAAGCATCTTGATGGACAGTAAAGCCAGGAAGAATGGATGTGATCAGGAGGGGACTTCAGCCTCAGGCATCAGGGATAGCTTTTCCCAACGTCCTCAGAACTGCCCTAGACTTTTGGTCATTTGGAGTTCTGGGGTCAGTTTCTGTGGCCAGGCATTCTATTCTCATCAGTAACTGGGATGACTTGTTCTCCAGAGAAGAGTTTTGGGTTTTGACTATGGTCAACTGGGAACTTTTAAGCGAGTCTTAAAGGTCCTGCACAGGGCTAGTGACAGGGGAACGTCATAGTTAGGAAGATTTCATTATTTTTTTTTTATCACAGCATTATTTATTTATTCCATTTTATAATGCCTCAGAGATACCTGCTTTAATTTGGTGTCTGTTGCTGTGAGAAACACCATGACAAACAACAAAAACCTTGGGGCCGAGGAGGGGTTTGGGCTTCCAGGTTGCAGTCCATTCTCAAGGGAAGCCAGGGCAGAAACTGGAGCAAAGACCAGGAGGGGAGCTGTTACTGGCTTGTGGCACCTGTCTCTATTCAGCTACTGCATAGGGATAGCACTGGACCGTTTTGTATCAATCAGCAATTAAGAAAAGGCCTACGGGCACACTCACAGAGAAGACTGATGGGAGCAGGTCCACAATTGAGTGTCCTTCTTCGTAGGGGCCTCCAGTTTGTGCAAAGATGACAAAAACTAACCCGCATAGTCCCCAAACTGTGAATGGTAGAGAAAATTTCTTCACTTGGGGGAGGAGAGTCCATCATTAGCATCCTGGGAAACCAGGTCTCTTTCCCTGCTCAGTGTGATAAAAGGATCGGTACAGGTCTCAGGTCATCCCATGGAGAAACTAGAACAATTTAGTCTTGGAGTAAGAGCATAAGAACCCCCATTTCAGGGGACAGTTGCTATAAGGTAGAAAGCTCTGTCTCTTTTTGCCAGTCCATCATCTTTTTTTTAATTTTCCTGAGTCGTAGCAGATATCAGTTCATTCTGGAAGATGAAACAGCAGCTACTATATCCTCCTAAAGAAGGTAAAAATTGACACAAAAGTCCCTGCCCTCCACAGCCTGGCTTCCTTGGTTTCTGTTGCTAAGTCCGGTAGAATAAGGAGGCCAGTCTGGAAAAAAGAATCAATGAATTAAGTACATAGTTGGAACCAGGCACTGGTTGGGATTATCATTGGGCTGAATGTTGGAATTATTGTCCAGATTTTCTTATTTAATCCTTTCAATAGCATTATAGATTGGACACTATAATGTCTCCAATTTACTGGTGGAAAAATTGATTTTAGAGTCAGGGAATAGATATGTTCCATAGTGGTTGATGGACTTATGGTTCAAACCCAAGCTATCTGGTTTTGGGGTGGGGGCATTCTTAACAATTATGAAGTTTGCTATTGCTACAGTCCTTGCAAGCTGACTGTGGTCCTTTGGGCTTTTATGTCTTGGGTAGGGTGAAGTTTCCAAATCTAAGTAAATACAGAATGGGTACATCTAAGAGGTCTGGGTTGATGCAAAGGATACTGAGAGTGTCCCGTAACCCATGGAGCAATGATTTGGGCAGGAACCAGTTGGGATTTCATGATCCTTTGTTCAAGTGGCTTGAAGCATAGGGCTTTCAAGCAAGTTATTTCTAGATAATGTTCCCTAGTGAGGAGCATCCACTGGAGGCAGACACGTCATAGTCTAGGAAGAGATAGGAAATGCTTGACTGTCCTGAGGTGGGCAATACGCAGATTGATGTAGTTTGATGAGTGGGGCTGCAGAGCACAAAGCTTGGTTTTGCTGAGGTTATGGTTATTTGAGATTACTCTTATTTCTAATGCTAAATAGACCCGGTAACCCACACAGACAGATAACAGTAGCTGCCACTTCTGTCATCACAGCAAAGAACTTATTAATAAGGATATTATCATTTTATTAATATATTATTTATTACAATTACATAGTATGCTATAATAATTATTATAATGTACTATATATTTTATTAGCATATTATGTTTAATTATTATATTTATATTATAGTCTAATGTAATATATATGATATATTTTACATGTCTAGTATAATTTATTATATATTTATTTGTCATATATTTGAGATATATTATATATAATGTATTATATATTTATTGAAATGGGCTAGGGCAGTAGCAAATTATTACATAATTTATTATAATTGTATCACAATTAATCAATAATATAATATAAATAAGTTTTTTGCTGTGATAACAGTCTTTCACTTGTTAGTCTGAATGGTCTTACCTTTTTCTCTGCTAAGATATGGTTTCTATTTGGGTGAGGGTAGAGTGTAAATGAATAGCAAAGATTTACAACCCAAAATGTCCTCTAGGCTCACCTGGCGCTAAATATCCTCACAAAGTGGTATACAAGCATTAGCTTGCCCTAATGCCCTAAGGCCTGTAAAGGGAGGGCCTCACACCTCTTCATTTCCAATTATGCCCTTTGGCATCCAATTGCTTATAAGTAGATAGATGTATTAGCCTGTGAAGTTTTAAAATAAGTCATATTAATCTTACAGGAAAGGGAAATGTATAAGAGATACCCTATTATACCTCAGTTCTGAAGTATAGAAAGACTAGTCCCTGTAACTGTATACACATTGTGAATAATTTACAGCAATTTTTTTTTTAACATTTTCACTGGGAAAACTGCCCTATTGGAGGTGCTTTAGCAAGAAAGAAAATTATTTGACTTGTGAATTTTCATTCAACAGCCACACGCAATTAGTGCTCATTGATTGCTTGATTGATTAGGATGCCCTTGAGGATGAGTCATGGAGCCTTCTTTGCCTTTGCAGCCCTGGCACCTAGGAAGCAAGTGCCACACACGTATTTGCTGCTGCACGGGGACTGGATGGACGGGTGTGAAGCAAAGTAACACCCAGCACAGGCGAGGATGGAACCGGGCTTGGGATTTGTGAGCTGGAAGCTGGAGTCAGGGAAAGAGGATAGAGGGATTCACTCCTAAGGCTTGGAGCATGAGCTATGTAGTGGTACAATCAATATGTGTGCTTATTCCCAAAGGCCTTGAAGGGACCTGTGGCCTATAGCAATATAGTTGAATATAGCTTCGTGCAAAGATGGGAATGGCCTATTTTACCCTGTCCAATACAGTAGGCTGCAGGCATGGCTGTCTCTTGATACAGCAGACTGCAGACATGTGTGTCTCTTGATATGGCAGTTTGCGTGCAGACTTGTGGGTCTCTTAATATAGTAGTTTGCATGCAGATATGTGTCTCTTGATACAGTGGATTGTAGATGTGTGTGTCTCTTGAGCACTTGAAACATGGATATTTCACCTGAGGAATTGAATTTATAACTAAATATTTTTGAAATTAAATTTAAACAACTACATATGTCTGTTGCTACCACATCAAGCAGTTCAAATATTCATTTATCTCTTTCTTTAAAAGGACAATTACAAAACTGGGGATCCTTATGGCGAAATCCAGGCTAGTCTCAAATTCAAGACCCTCCAGTCTGTTGCTACCACATCAAGCAGTTCAAATATTCATTTATCTCTTTCTTTAAAAGGACAATCACAAAACTGGGGATCCTTATGGCGAAATCCAGGCTTGTCTCAAATTCAAGACCCTCCAGCTTTAGCTTCTTGAGTACAGGCATGCATAAAAGAAACTAGATCGACGTTCAGGTCTTTCCGGAATGGTTTCATGTGTCCAAGAAAAGAGTAGGGGAGATGGGAAGGAAGACTGTCTGACATGCCAAATGGTGACGAAGACCATCTGCAAAAACAAGAGATTCCCAGGTGTAGGCTGTTCACAGAGATGAAAAGCAGAGCAGAAATACAATTTGGGAATCAAAAAGACTGTATCTTGTGCTCGTGGCCTATTAGTTGGCATGGAGCTGAAGTCATTCATTCATTAGTTTTTATGGTCAAAACTGAGAGAAAGTATCACAAATTCTATTTATTTCCTTGGCCTCCACCCTGTTCCAGGTGAAGGCGAGCTGTTTCGCCTTCTGCCGATTCATGCGAGAGGTGTGTGGGTGAAGGATGCCACTGGGGAAGCATCATCCAGGCCAGTCAAATTGCATTGTGCTTGGTTTTCTATATCACTGATAGCGAGTGAACCCAAATTTGCTCTGTAGGCTTATGGGGGAGATTTTCTGGCATAGTGTACTTAATAATAAAAGTGGGCCCCTTTAATAAAAAATCAATGACAACTTAAAATATACAATAAACGCTGCAGCACTCATAAAACACACTACGCATTCAATCCAATTTTATTATGTAATGCACACTATTTACAGCTTGCATTTCAGGCCTGATCATGCTGCCAATGACGAGTGAAATGGCCTAAAACAGCTGTCAGATGGTGTGACGTGAATATAGACACGGGGTAAATCAAACGCAAATGAACCCTGAGTGTTCTCTCTCAGCACTGAGACCATCCCTATGTGACTGAGGATGTGTGGATTGCCTGCAGCCATGTGCACTATATCATCCCCCCCTCTTTCTTTCTCCATCTCCTCATTTTTCTTCCTTTTTTTTTCTTACCACAGGGCTCATAAGGATGCAAAAGAAACCAGCAGCATCTCTGCCCTCCTAGGTGCTTACAGAATCATTATGGAAATTAGAGCTCAGTGGGATGTATGATACAGCCCTTCATTGGTCCCCTGATGTTTAAAGGATATGTATTTTTGGCCCACTGCATTTGCTATTTTTCTTTACCTGAATTTCCCTTCCTGTCCTTCACCGTGGCGGGAACTCGTAATCCATCGTTGAGAGTCCAAATCAGATGCCATTCCCTCTTTGAATGCTGTTTGAATACTAGGCAGAGTCCATGAGTACACTTTTCCTTCTTTCTTTTCCATGCTTTTTCTATTTTTCCTTTCTGCATTTATGGTGACCATGACACACGCTCTGCGCTGACCTTTTCCTTGTCTGCAAGAGTCTGGGGAACAAAGTTTCCTCTGCTGTGTGCTCAGAAGGAAGAAGTTTAGCGCTCATATGTTCAGTTCAGAGAGTTTGGCAGGACCCCAAGTTCTTGTCCATACATTCTCATATTCTGATACCAACACACAGCAGCTTTCTTATGTCAAATGGCGTTTTGCTCTGTTTAGGGAAGTGCCCCTGGTCTATCGTGAGTGCTGTACACCATTCTTCACGCAACTCCCTCTGTCTTTGGTTTTCTTGTAGTCCTCCCCTTCCATGTGGCTGTATTGGCCCCTTTTACTAAGAGGTAACTTCTATCAGGACACACCCTGTCCTTTTCCTCAGCCTGGGGCACTTACCCAACCAAGAATGTCCTATACAGATTTCTTAAGTGAATGAGTCAAAAGTTGGAGGTAAAATTTTGGTCCCTGATAACTTGTCCCTTCTTGTTGCAAACCAGTAGCTGGGTGCATCCTGAAATTTAGCTGCTGGGGGCATACTGCTCAGGATTTAAGAGACAGCCTGGCAATACCATTCTCCTTTGAATCAATGAATCCTATCCTAATTATCCTGACATGACAGACACCTGACATGAAGCAACTTAAAAGAGGAACGGTTTGTTTTGGCTTACAGTTTGAGGAGCTACAGCTTCCCCTATCTGCGAATGCATAGGTATAGGAGAGTGAAGGGGCTAGTCACATAGCGTGTGCAGACAGAAAGCAGAGTAGAGGAAGGCGGGCTGAATTCATCAAACCTTAAGGTTGCCTCCTGCTCCCATGAGACACTTCCTCCAGTGAGGTTCTATTTTCCAAACCGTTTGAAGATTCTGTAAACCTGTTGAACCTTTTCAATAAGCCTATTGAAAGATTCTATGACTTTTTAATACAGCACGGTTAGCTAGGGACCATGTTCTCAGAGATTCAAGCTTATTGGATATGGGAGGCATTTTACAGTCAAACCATCGCAGATCCGAGAAAGAATTCTTCCATCGTATTCTGTATTCTGGTTTTGAAGAACAATCACAGTGTGGTGGGGCGATACAGGTGAGATGTCTGAGAAGTTGTCTCGTCTGTTGAGAAAAATGATGCTTCATGTTCCCTAAAGCTTTCTTTCTTTTTTAAAAAATATTTATTTATTTATTTATTTATTTATTATTTATACAGTATTCTGTCTGCTTGTATGCTTGCAGGCCAGAAGAGGGCACCAGACCTCATTACAGATGGTTGTGAGCCACCATGTGGTTGCTGGGAATTCAACTCAGGACCTTTGGAAGAGCAGGCAGTGCTCTTAACCGCTGAGCCATTTCTCCAGCCCCCCTAAAGCTTTCTTTAATAATCTCTGCCCCTGGATGACTCAGTTGAGAATTAAAGAGACTATGGAGCCCTGTTGTTTCCCAGTTTATGATGTGGGAAATACTTCACTTCAGCAGGTTCAGCTACTGTAATATAGATGTCATAATAGAGAGTATGCTGTGGTTTGGATGAGAATGGACCCCACAGGCTCAGCTGTTTGAATACTCGGTCCACAGATGTTGGTTTAGGAGGTGTGGCCTGACTGGAGGAGCTCTATCATTGGGGGTGGACTTTGAGGTTCAAAATCACGTGACATCCTTACCTTCTCATATCTCTGCTTTTCATTTGCAGTGTGTGACAAGGCCCCAGCTTCTGCTTTAGCTGCCATGTCGGCTGCCTGCTGCCTGCCGATTCTAGACTTTAATCCTCTAGAACTATGAACCCAATGAAAACCCTTCTTCTAGACATTGCTTTGGTTATATGGTACCTTATCATATCAATAGAAAAGCAGCTAACATAGAGGGTATCAAATGTGAAGAGCAACAAGACCTGGATAGAGGATACTCAGTATATATCCTTTCTCCGTCTTCGTTTTTCCTCCTCCCAGTTTTTTCTACTTTCCCTTCTTTCTCTCCTTCCCTCTTCTTCATTTTCTCTTATCCAGGCTTTTGCATGATATATGAGAAACTGCTTTTATTTCCTTTGCCTCTCATCTATCAGCATATCAGACTCTTTCCTACTTCCAAGACTCACAACATGACCACAACGGTGCTATTCCACTTTGACTTTCACCGTAGATTGACTTACCCGAAGACTACGTGATAGCAAACTTCTAGTATATGTAGTTAATAGGTTAACAGGCTTCGGGGACCCAAGTTGGCCCATATTTAGAATGCAATAATGAAGTGTGCTTTAATTGGTCTCCTATCATTTGAGAGCCATAAGAACATAATTTCCTCAAATTCTCCGTGGGACCTTTGATTGGAATAAGCACTGACTTTTACTGCAATGTAAATTTGCCCCAGACCAAACACAACAGGCCTGTCTAGGATAAAGTAAATGGCTTTTTTTTTTTTCTCACAAATGAAGGTGAGATGAGGTTGAGAATGTGGTTCAGTTAGAGAGTGCTCGGCTAGCATGTAAGAAACCTTGGTTCACCCCAGTACTGCATAAAACTGGACTTGGTGGTCATACCTGTAATCCCAGCACTTGGGAGGCGACAGAAGATGAGTCAGAAGTTCAAAGCAATCTGTGTCTATGCAGTGAGTTCAAGGCCAGCCTGGGCTACATGAGACCTGATCTTGGGGGTCAGGTGCTTTCTACAGATCTACTACAGTGATGAATCTACTCCCAGGAGGGATTCTTTCATCCGAATAGTTAACCGAATTTGCTATATTGGTTAGACTTCCTGGATAAGGTGTCACTATAAAAAAATTATAAAATAATTGAACAATACAATGGGCTTCGTAGGGTTGCTTTGTGTGTACTTGGATTGTATTTAACCAGCTCCCATTATCCACACTTATACCCCCGTCACAAATGCCTTTTCCAATACTGTATTGACCGCAAGATCAAAACAATTTCTAAAAAATCCATTTCACTTGGTTTTTATGAATAGTAATAAGATGGTAATATGCAACTCTCTGGGGGGAATGCATACATGAAAGATCTGGTACCAAGTTCCACTGGGTGAGTACAAAGGACATAGGCATTAAGTATCAGTTCTTGCCTGTGCACCGTGGGAGCCTGGCGGGCACCACTTTTCATTCTTTACATCCCATGGATCATTATCTACTAGGTTCTTGATTGATATTTGTTGAAATACAGTCTAAAAATTCCCAGGGCTTATTGACGGGGGTACGGCTTAGGTGATACGATTTCTCCACGCTTCAGTGTGGTTTATGTTCCTATCGCTCCTTCATCTTGTGATCGTTATGTTTAGATCTGTTTGTTTGAGAGAAATGAAGAGAGGGACAGGGGAAGGGTGAGAGGGGTCTTGTTTGTTCCGTGGGCATTTACCCCCAAATACTGCTTTTATTATTTTCATTTACAACTGAAAAAAAATGAAGCAATTAAGTAACAGTTCTGAGATCATACCGCCGTGAGTCAGCTGTCGAAACCGTGCTGTCTTTTTAAACTTTAAAAAGAAAAGTCTGGATCTATAATAGGTCAAGGTGGGGATGGCAGGCAACGAGAGGTAAGTGGTGGAGATAAGAGGGTACCTCCTACGCAGATCATGCACGTCAGCTGACCTGGAGAGCTTGGAAACCCCTTTGGGGTTGCCTTAAAACAAACTGTTATCTTTGCGCTCTTCAGCATCTCTCGTCAGAGGGGGACTCGTATTTAGGTCATCTTGGATATCTCTAGGTTGACTTCCATCTGCAGATCCCCTGAGGGATTCTGAGAGCAGGGGTGGTGCTGCTGGGTCTGGGGATCGCTGCTGGTACAAGTTTTAGGGCTTCAGGGCGTTTTTCATATGGAGGCGAAGGTAACTCTATTTGATAAATGGGGCGAGAGTTTTAAACCCCTCTCTTCTGAGATGATTGTTCAAGGGTGGTGATGATGACGGATGAAAGACAACCTTAGTTGCTTGCAGCCTTCCTATGGCTGCTTTGCTTGGGTGGTTTGGGGACACTCGTTTATCTTCCCGCGTTCCTTCAGCCTCTAGGACAGTGGCTCTGATGGTTCAGACCCCAGGAACTCATCTTCTCCCGTACATCTCTGTCCTTCTTCCCTTGTTAGTGTCTCATCATGTAGCCCAGGGTGCCTCCGCCTCATTGGTACTGGAACTGCACATGAGAAACACCAGCAGTGATCAATTTTCACAGCCCCATAATCCTCTCTGAGCCCCCTGGGAGCATTAGGCTGTACTGCACACCGCCTTAGCCTTTAGATCTGGAATTTAGTCATCTTAGAAGAGGCAGTGTGGCTACGAGGGGAGGTGCGAGGACTTTGGCAACACATGATTCTGAGTCTGAATGCAATATAGACTATGCTGTATGATGGCCTGAAATTTATGAGCCTGGATCTTGCACCTGGGAAACAGGAGCATGCATCCTCTGCAACAAATAGTGTTTCTCAGGAATCGCCTATGGAGAGCCTATCATGACATTGGTAGGGGAAAATGTGAGCATGTTTGAAAGGCTGCTCTCTGAAGCGTTGGGGTCTAATGCACCTTCTTAAAATTCCAAATCCGTTTTCAAGAGGAATTAAAGGTAGAGTGAGATTTCAGCCGTGGTTGATAATATTCCCCACTCTCTTCTCGGGGCAGCGTGAAGATGAAATGAAATCATGAGTGAGGGGTGAGCAGGACACTTGTTCCATAGAAGGCAGCCAGGAAATGCTGATTCACGATATTATCAATCACTGTCATTATTTCTATTATAAGTATTGGTGAGGTCATGTAGCCTCCAGCAACGATGCGGTGTCACACTGCCCAGACTCCTTCTATTCAGGAAGGATGAGCTCAGTCCCCAGCTGCCAGAAATATCAGCTACCGTGGCTCATGGCTGAATCCTGCGGCTCAGATGCCCAAGGTTACACTCTTTCCAGACGCAGCTGAATCCAGTGACCTGTCCATGTGAACACACAAGGGTCTAGCTTCCCTATCTTAGATGGGACAATTTTCCAGATCTTCTTAGCCCGGGGCTTCCTCTACACTGGCCGAGGCTTCTCTTGCAGCTGCAGCACCTCAGGAGTTGTTGCTGCTCGATTCTTTACTGGGTCCACCTGGCTCCCTCATCCCTTCCAGATGCTCTTCTTCAGGGTACCCGCTAAAGATCTTGGTCACATTTCAGAATCTCAGTCTCCTTAAGGCAGGAAACTCAGTGGTTATCTCGCTCCACATTCATCTCAGTAGCGAAACAAACCCTTAGGCCCAATTAGACAACCGAGGCTCTCCTGTATAATACCTCAACTCCTTTAGAAAGCTGTTTGATCAGTTGTGGAGTTGTTTAAAAACGGTATCCAGCATTTATGTAGCTCTTTGTTACACACAGTCTTTACATGTCTGTTGCCTTTCTGACTGAGTCCTGCTCGAGCAAATGATATCATTATCCCAGCATCACAGAGCAACTTCAGGTGAAAGAAAGGAATTAAATAACTTGATTGAGATTATTTTAAGGAATTGCTGTTAGAGGCTCATGAGACAAACTGGCTGAAGGCTATTTTTCTTTTTTGGCTAATATGTGTTTTTAAAAATTGAATTGAAGTTGGGTGTGGTGGTGCATGCGTTCAATCCCAGCGCTCAGGAGGCAGACACAGGTGAATCTCTGAGTTCGAGGCCAGCCTGATCTACAAAGTGGGTTCCAGGATAGCCAGGGCTGTTCCACAGAGAAACCCTGTCTTAGGAAACCAGCAAAACAAACAAACAAAAATCGAATTGAAGTAATAACTTAATATTTTTGCATCGCTATAACATGATACTTGATACTTTATATATTGCCACAACATGATACTTTACAAAGTATTATGGTATCTCTTCACAACAAGAGGAAAGTAACTGAGACAATGTGTAAGTCTGAGTGTGGGTTTGTGAATATGTGTGGGGTGAGGCCAGAAGAGAGTGTCAGAATCTCTGGACCTGGAGTGGCCTGCTGTTGTGAGCTGCATAGGCACTACACAACTCCTGGGAATTGAATATGGGTCCTCTGTAGGAAGACCATGTGCTCTTACCTGCTGTGCTGTCTCTCCAGCCCTGAAAAATCTTTTAATATCTCACTTTAGTTTTTTTTTGAAAATTTAAGACTTTAAAATAATTGTATAGAAGCCGGGCGGTGGTGGCGCATGCCTTTAATCCCAGCACTTGGGAGGCAGAGGCAGGCGGGTCTCTGTGAGTTCGAGGCCAGCCTGGTCTACAAGAGCGAGTTCCAGGACAGCCACCAAAGCTACAGAGAAACCCTGTCTCGAAAAAAAACAAACAAAAAAATAATTGTATAGAATATGCACATGTTTTTTGCATGCATGTCTGAGCATCACGTGTGAACAGTGCCTTCAGAGACCAGGAGAGAGTGTTTGGATCATCTGGAACTGGAGATGTAGATGGTTGTTAGTCATCATGTGGGTGCTAAGAAACTGAACAGCTGTCCCCTGAAGAGCAATCAGTGCTCCTAATTACTGAGTCATCTCTCTGGCTCCTGATCCTATCTCTTGATCCATCTTTCTTAAGTCAAGTCCTCAGTCTCCCTATCTAACATGGGCTAGAATGATATGTCTGCATAATACATTGATTCTACTTTCTCAGATGTACCCTTGTAGTGACCCTCCTTTTTTTCCCACTGGTTGGCATAGAACTTGTCATGTAGCATAGGCTGGTATCAGACTTACAGACATCAGCCTGCTTCTGCCAAGTGTTGTTATTAAAGGTGTGCACCACAACAGACTGGTGATGACATTCTTCATAATAGCCTTAGAACTAGGGACAGACTCTGAGACAGCCCAAGTCCAGCTGGAGCCCAGTGACCTCCAAATCACCACAATACAGGCTTTCTTTCAAGTCACATAATGTCATAGATTTCTTCAGTGTTTAAGCATTCCACTCGACTAGGAGAAACGAGGATGCGTCTCTTTTTTATTATCTCCCTTGAAGTTTATGTGTTCAAATATGGTTTGGTTATGAGTTAACAACACAAGGACAATCAATACCCAGTCTCTGAAAAATAGAACTCACAACATGTCTATAAAAGTGAAATGGGTATCATAAAACAATTACAGATTCCAATTTTTCTTTTCCTTTTTTTTGTTTGTGTGTGTGTAGGGGGGGTGGGTTGGTTGGTTACCACTTTGCTCCTGAGTTAGAATCTGAATGCTAAAATCCATGTGACTTTTTAGGGATATATATGCAGAATTCTGCTGCTTTTTTTGGGGTGTAGAAGAACTGTTTTAGTTGGCTCCATTTGCAAGAAGACCATACCAGGAGCTGAGAAGGGTGCAGTGCTAGCAACTGTGCAAAGCATGTCACAGATCCTATTCTATTTGTCCCTCAAAGCCTTGGGGAGGAAGGCAGAATGTTGGATAAATTTTTCTGGGGAGTATTGAACAAACATCTGTTTACCCCAGATAGGGCACCAATGTCCTACCAAAGAAACAATTCTATAAAAGTCGAATGTGACCAGTTTCACTTTAAAGTGTTTGTTTTAAAGTATGGGTGCAGTGTTACTTATAACATGAAGTTCTCACAGGCAGCTGCATCCCTGAAAATTCTACCCTAGTACTATTCATGAAAGATGCAGTTATAGAGCTGATGGTACCACTTGTGGGCATCTCAATGGTCAGAGAGTCCTTCCCAGGTGGCTTGTCTAGTTGGAGAGTCTCCTCTCAGCAGCTGTTTACTGCTTTCATAACATTGCTGTGGGAACTTGAGAAGTTTGTTAGTTTCAGGAATTTCCTGAGACTTGTGAGTTGTTTATTTCCCAAATAATGTATGCTTTAACCATTCTTTCTGGAGGGGATGTTTCAATCTGATGGAAATTTCTACAAAACACATGGTTACTGAGTGGCTTATACAGGGTCCCACAGTTTTGTGTGTGGTATGCATGTGTTTATGTATACAGGTACCTGTAGGGTGGCAGGTGTGCACATATCCAAAATATGTGTGGGGGTCACACAATAGCCTCCAGGATCGGCAACCAGGATATCTTACATTTTTTTTTTAAATTTTGGGATTGGTTCTTCATTGGCCTAGAACTTTACCCCATGTGCTGGGATTCTTAGAAGACCCATGAGCTTTCCAGAGGTCCTCCCATCTCTGCCTCCCTTCTCAAAGTTCTCAGATAGCTCCGTGCTGCTATGCCTTTTTATTTTTTATTTCTGTAGGCCCCAAGGATCCGAATTTAAGTCTCCACTCTTATGAGACATGTAACGAACCCACAGAGCCCTCTTCTCAGCTCCCACATAGTCTTTAAGAGGGACTGAGGATGAGAACCTTGGAAGTTACACTAAAGGATTGATAAAATTTTTGATTTTCTTCTGCCTATTGGCTGATGCCATCACTCAACTGTTCTAATTTAAGCAAGGAACAGGGACAGGTGTTTTTAAGATGCTGCACACTTCCTTTCTCATTGTAAGGGGCTTGGGGAGAGGCCTGCCTCACAGATGTTATCCTGTCACCTGCCACCACACCTCTGTGCTTTCCATCTAAGGTATGTTGGGAGTTCTGAACAACTGCAACCTTCCCCACACTTAAATCACAGGATTGTTGTCATTAGATAAGTGAAAATGAGGAAAAGAAGAGGATGAGGGATGCAAACTGAGGGAAATATGGCAACCAGTGTTACAAGGCTTGTTTTGTTATTTCATTAAAAATTCCTCCGAAGGCACAGATTCAACCAACCCAAGCAATGGCTCCATCTTTCATAAATGGCAGTGTCTGTACCACTGGTTTTTAATATTCCTGAATGTATTACCTAATGAAGATAATGAGTGATATTGAAAGCTGCCATAGATGATGTGGTATACTTAGTTAAGCAGAGTGTGATTCTTTGTGAAGTGTGTGCTCCAGGCATTTAAAAAAAATGAACTCCCTCCAGTGACTGCAAGGGGGCTTGTCAACTGTAGGCACTTACAGTGCCATGCTCCTGAGTCATGCCTGTTCACTGGGTTGCCACCCTAATGCAGAATGACTTTGAGGGTAGCTTTTCAACAGTGACATTAGGCTCAAAGTCTCCACAGCACTCCCTCTGGCTCTAGTATAGCTCCTATGGGTCCAGTTACTTCTCGGAGTGGCTAGAGCCATTCTATCGGATCCCCGACCTGTCCTGTCACTTCCCTTGTAACGTGTAGGTTGGGAAGGGATGCCTGTCATACATAGACCAGGGCAACTCTAAACTTGAACTTTATTGAAATCTTGTTCCTTATGGGATTTGGTGTCCCTTGCAGGGAAGCAGGATATGCCCTTTCCCAAGGAGATTTGGAATGGGAGGTGATGGAGAGAAATGGAAGCGTGTTCCCAAAATACTGATTGGGTCTCATTATGACTCTGCAGGAAAGGCATGACATCCTGTTTCCCTCCCCAGATGCTGATTTCTCCCTTGACATCCGCTGCTGATTTCTATAGTGGAAATAATTGAGAACAAATAGCCTATGGATCCCCCTCCAGCCGTGTGGATGTGAGGGAAGAGCTTGATTGGCTGTCCTCAAATTGGAACAGAGAGCATGTACTTGGATTCTGGATCTTGGGGGTTTGGATTTTAATTCTACTTCCCTTTTAGGCATCATGGGAAAGGTGACCTCTCTCTGCTGTGATTCCCTGATCGTGATATGAAAATTAATAATAATAATAGTATAAATTCTAGAAAGCACCCAATAAGCTGAATATTGTGGGCACACAACTGTAACCCTGCTTCTCGGGAAGCCAAGGCAGAAGGTTTGAGAATTTGAGGGCTATCTGAGCTTTATATCAAATAACAGCTACATAGTAAGATTTTGTCACCAAACCAAATCAAACCAAATGAAACCAATCCAAGCAAAACCACAAGCAAACAGATAAAACAGACTAACTTCTCAGAAACACATAATTTAGAGTTTATCCTTTCTAGTTACCGACTTTCTATTTGTAAACGTTATTTTATCTATAATATACTACTACTACTACCTACTTCACAGGGCCGGATAAGGATAATTCAGGACTGTTCTTGAAATAGTGTCTGATATACCAGATAAGACTGGATACATTCAGGGTGGTACAGTCAAGGACCTGGCATATCAATACTGGGTATTAATATCATTGTAGTTTTTAGTTTGTTTCCTTTAAACTCTAAAAGCACGTTAGTGGCATGCAATATTGATCCCCAAAGGTGACTACAACACCCAGTGGAACCTCCTAAGAGGAGACTATCTTTAGCTCCAGTCAAATCAAGGAGCTGTTGCAGGCCAGGAGGGGGAAACAGGGACAATTTCAAGAACAGGAAGAGGAAGGGCATTTGTTGTGGAGATCAGCCATCTCTGCTGGATGTTGACCCCTGGCTGACTGAAAATGCGTTGCCATGGGACTCACTTGCTACCAATGGCTTGGCTTTTATGCCTTCCACTGTTAGGTGTCAGCTTTGTGTCAGAAAGTGGGTTTGATGATAATCAGAGAACACCCATTAAGTCCCACTGGCTAGTTTTCTGTAAACTTGACACAAGCTAGAGTCATCTGAAAGGGGATAAACTCGGTTGAGAAAATGACTCTCTAAGATTCAGCTGCAAGGTATTTTCTTCATTAGTACTCGATGTGGGAGGGCCCAATCTGTGGTGGGTGGTGCCATCTCCAGACTGATAGTGCTGAGTTCCATAAGAAACTAGGCTGAGCAAGTCATGAGAAGCAAACCAGTGAGCAGCACCCTCCACGGCCTCTGCATCAGCTCCTGCTTCCAGGTTCCTGCCCTGTTTGAGTTCCTGCCTTGACTTCCCTCAGTGATGGACTGTTACCTGGGCTTGTAATCTGAAACAAACCCTTTGCTACCCAAGCTGCTTTGGTTATGGTGTTCACCACAATGAATAACCCTAACTGAGACAGTGACAAAACTGTTTCCAGCCAACCTTGAGTGAGGCTCCTGAGCCCTCTTTCTGACTAGCCCGTCTTCTGTGTGTTTAGCCTAGTTCTAGCAAGGATCTTGTTTAGTCAGTGTAGTGGAAATACCATCCTGGGTGCCTAGATAGAGCCTGATTTGATTCTTCACCCTTACCCCCATAGCTCATCATTCGTGTCTAACTTTACCAGGATGCTGTTCCTTTGGGCTACTGAGACTCCTACCAACCTTGATGTTTTCTCTTAGTAGGGTCTCATCCACCGGCCTCCACTTTGCCTATTGAAACATGTTTCCTCCATGTCCTGGCTTTGGGGGCGAGCCCAAGCTGTTTCCCTACTGCAAAGTTCTAGTTGCAGTGTGTCTCAGTGTGCTATTGCTGGGAAGAGACACTGCAGTGACAGCAACTCTTCCAAAGGCAAGCATTGAGCTGCAGGCTTGCTTACAATATCAGAGGCTTAGTCCGTGATCGTCATGGTGGGGAACGTGGCGGCAGGCAGGCAGGCATGGTGCTGGGGCAGTAGTTGAGAGCTACATGTTGATCCATAGGCAGCAAACAGAGAGACACTGGGCCTGGCTTGAGCTTTTGATGCTTAAAAGCTCACCCCCAGTGACACACTTCACTCAAGGCCACGCCTCTTATTCCTTCCAAGCAGTGTACCAAGGGGGGGGCTAAGCATACAAACATAGGTGCGTATGGGGGCCATTCTCACTCAAACCGCCCGGAAGTGGTTCTGCTTGAATAAATTTTATCTCCCTGTGGCCACTGTCCTGGCAGGGGGGAAGATATTCCGAGGAGAGACACTTGTACCCTTCCTTTGGCCATCAGACTATTGAAACAGTGGCCCCCAAGAAACTGAATCTTCCCCAGGAATCTCATGATAAAAGAAGGAAGAGGCTGGAGTCCAGTGTCAGCCAGAGGAGGAACTAGTCTCCCAGAGAGAGACTGCACACAGTTCTGATGTCTTCTCATATTGCCCTGCAGGAGAGACTAAAGCCCAGCTGATGATGGGCTAGTGATGGGCAGGACCACGTGTGGACCAGGACCGCTCAGTTATCTTCTATTTAAGGTCAACACTATGTCAGGACCCCCTAAGATGACCTTGAAGGTCACTGGATCTCCTTATTCATACTGCACAAATTTCCTTTCTCCATCTTTCATTGTGACCAGTCTCTAATTAGCCTATTGACTACGCTAGCTCCCTACAGCTGTCGGGGTCCATGCTCTGACCGCAACTCCAGGAACCCCGTCTTCACCAAGCAGTGTGAGGAACTTGTCTTGAACACTTTCTCCAGGTACAAACTTGAGACCTGACAAGCTCGAGTCAGGCTTCTGAAGCTTTTCTAGGCCTATCGGTGAGCTTCTTGAGAAATCCAGTTTTAACCAAAATCCCAACTAAGTCATCAGGAAGACCTAATCTGTATTTGATTTGGTTGATGTCTTTCCCTTCCCCCAGGTGATGTTGAAGGTCTGTCCTGGGCAAGAATGCTCTGGTTAAGTAATTTTCCACCCTGCTCCTCGGGTATAAATTCATACTTACGTGTGCTGAGCCAAGCGTCTCCCCACGATGGCAAAACTCCAGTAGCCAGCCTGCACCTATCACTGTGGGCCTGAGAAAAGTCTTCCTTACCATGTTTTAGCATGTGTCATTGATGAGGAGGAGGTTAGCTCAGTGGTAGGGCCCTTGCCTAGCATGTACAGGACCTGTGCTCTAGAACTATGGTTTAAAAAATATCAAGAGTAACTAAGTAATTTTTGCTTTAAGGAGGCCCAGAGTTAACAATGATGGGGGGCCCTTTCAGGCAGTAGTTGATACAATGATGTCTTTTTAAGGTCTGGTGTGTGTGTGTGTGTGTGTGTGTTGTGCACATGCTCCCACCTTTGGATACACCTGCTTGTCTCATGTTTACAATATGTCCTTGTCTACCTTTCCAGGAGGACTAGATTAATAATCTACATAAGGCATTTAATTAAAACGGTGTCATCACCTCATTAATGTCTCCTCAGAGGATGCAACATCATTCTCTCTCTGGCATAGAAGTGGCATGCCCGTGGGGGCATGCTTGCCTGCAGTGGCAGGTGCAGAGGGAGGGTGATGTGGAAAGAAAGCAGTGCGGTTCACTGGGGAGCATCACCTTCCGGTGTCTCTGCCGCGCCATGTACTCAGGCTGAAGGCATATATCCCTGCAGGAAAGCAGGCACCCAAGGGTGTGGCTGCCTCCCAAGGCCTCCAGCCCCCCTGGGGTAGCTCCTCTCCTCAGAGATCAAGAGAGGATGCGGTGCTCACAGCGTGAAGGTCCCCAGCCTACGTTTCCTCTCAAGCGTAAGCACAGATAGCAGAAGGGAACACAGGGAAGCTTAGAAGTAGGGTCATGAATTATTCATCGCCTACTCTGGGTGCCAGGCTCACAGTGCCTCCCCCCCCCCCATTCCCATCCCAAAAGGCAGCCAATGAGAAAGGCCTCTTCTTCCCTGGGTGAATTACTGCTTGTGAATGGCGAGAGGATCCATTTCAAAGCTGCACTTAGAATTAGCCTATTAAAAAGAGCAGCCCGATTTGTTTCAGGAGCTGCAGTGGAAATGAATGAGGGTTCTCCCCTCTCTTCTCCTAACCATTAAAAAAAGCCTCGCTTCTCACACAGCAACTATTTTAATTAAATCAATAATTATGCTTTATTGAATTGAATGCTCTTCAGCCAAAAAAAAAAAAAATCAGCACAGAGTCTTTCGAAAACTTAATTTAGGTCATCAGTGGGTGGGGGAGGAAGGGAAACCCAGCGGGAGACGGGGAGAAAAACCAGAGTGATGTGGCCATTTAATAACGCCAGTTACAATGTCTGCAGCTTCATCACTGCTGAGCAAGGTTGCGTTTGGAATCTGGTGTCCGTTTCCTAGAAAGCCCAGAGGGTTTGTTTCTTGAGTTGTGGTGGAGAGACACTGCTCAAATCCAGTCTTTACAGTGTTGATACTCCTCACCCCATCATTGTGTCTTTTTGCCCCAAGGCAACTGTCAGCCACGTCCGTACATTGGTCCTCCGTGTAGCATCTTCATGTAGCATCTTCAGTTGTTCGCTGGTGAAGAATAGCAGACGTAGCCTTTCCTCTCTAGTCTTGGAAACCACATGCTTCTGCTGGGTTAGCCATTATGGTGGTGACCTTCTCGCTGGTGTTCTGGCTCCATTCTGTGCTCCTGTTCAACTTCAGACTTTCAGATCGAGGCAGGAAAGACAGGCACAGGTCAAAAAAACAAAACAAAGAGACAAGCTGAATGATGGTTGAGGCCACTGCACAGTTGTTCACAGCAGGACTTCCTATGGAGGTACAAGCAGGAGGCCACTCCAACATGGCTGATCAGAGTGATTGCTAAATGCCCTTGGTTTTAGTCTAATGCCATCTGCATATTGTTAGCCTTGCCAACTCATTTACTTTTATCATGCATCAGATGCCACATTGTACCTGTGCCACTTTGGGAGGACAGGAAAGGGGAGCAAAAGCTGAGTAAAGCCCACTGTGGGAGCAATCCAGACCGGCTCCCACACTCCTTTGCCTCATGAATAATGCTTCCCTACAAGTAGGACTTTCCCACAGGAATTGCCATCCAGACAGGTGTGGGGTTAGATGTCTGCAGTCTTCTCTCTGGAGGATGAAGCTGGGGGATTGCTATGAATTTGTGTCTACTCTGAGGCACATAGTGATCAAAAAGACCAACCAGAAATGTATAAGAAGACCCTGCTGAATCACACCAACCAACCAACCAACCAACCAACCAACCAACCAACCAACCAACCAACAACTTTCCAAACCTCAGATCAAACCAAACAACAGCAGAAATGCCTCAAACAGAACAAAACCACTGCTACAACAGCATCCAGATCCCAGGGGGATGCATCTCTCTCTTCAGGGGCTCTGTTCCCTGGGTGCCTTTGCTTTGGAATAAACATCCTCCCAATTTTCTCTTTTGCCTTTTCTCATTTTTTCTTTGATGGTAACAAAACTTGAAAACAGGGGGCAGATGTCTCAATTTGGTCTCTCTGTTTTTGAGACTTCCTCAGCCTTTGCCACTGGCAAAAACCGTAAAGCAGAACTGATCCATCCTCCTTCATCTCCTCAGTGACTGCCCATTGCTCCAGGAGCACAGGCTCAAGGAAACACAGCGGAGTGGGCAGGCAGGGTTGGGCCAGGGGCAGACTAGTAAGAACGTGCTTTAATCTAAAAGGCATGGCTGAAGGCCAAGCCCTCCGACTATTGTCGTATAGAAACAGGACACTCTGGGGCCAGCATGCCTTTTCTTTTCTTTTTCAAGAAAACTCAGACACCCTTGCTTTCTGCAAGTATTGGGCCATAAAATATCGAGCGCTTCGTAGATGAAGTAATTTGTTTTCAACATTTACTCTTTCTTCTTACTGGGCCACATGTGGTGATGGGGTTTACATTACCCAGCCCACTGGCATGGCCACACACAGCGCACTCTGGTCAGCGAAGCGCCAATAGCATCAATGTGTACCATTTCCCTCTGTTGCAAGTATGTGTTAAAATGAAAGAGTTTCTCCTCTTCGTACCTGGGACTGAAAGGTGATGGATTTACGGAAATAAAACTGCCAGGAACGAAGGGAGACTTGGTTTTTCACAGGTCTGTTGAGGTCCCAAGCATGAAACACCCTGAGGAAGAGTTGCACGGAGAAGCTGGTCTATACAACTTAATGAAAACGAGGTGGTTCATGGTGGAATGTGGGTGGGAGAGTCGAATCTTCATATATTAATTCTCCAAAGCATGGGACAACAGCAGTAAACATGGGTGTGCAGGTTCTCTCCATGGCAAGCTGATTTAGACTCTTTGGAGGATATCTGCAGATGCTAAACAGATGCAAGTAGATGTCTCTTAACTTCTTTGTGGAACATCCACACAATTTTCAACACTAGCTGGACTAATTTGCATTCTCGCCAGCGGTCTATGTAAGGGTTTGTTTGTTTTCTCCCATAGCCTCTTGGTTATCTACTTATTTACTTATTTTTTTAATTATTGATGATAACAATTTTTAATGACAGCCTGGAGTGAAGTGGAATCTCAAAGCAGTTCTGATTTGCAAAGATATTGAGCATTTTATTTTCTTCATGTATTTATAGGCCAATTGCCCTTCTTTGATAACTGTGTTCAGCTCATTCGCCCATTTATTGATTGGATTTTTAACTTTTTTATTGTATCAGTTTTTGAGTTTTTTATATAGTGTGGAAATTAATGCCCTGTTGGATTGATAGTTGGCATAGTCCCCCCTGCCAACCTAGTGTGTGAGCTGTGTCTCCACTCAGTTGGTGGGTCTTGCCTGTGCAGAAGCTTTTTTAATCTAGGGCAATCATTTTGAGCATTTTGATGCTAGTCTCTCTCCTTCCTGGCTGGAAGTTTTACTGTGTGGAGAGTTGATGGCAGCTGAATTTGTACTCATTTGCGCTAAGGACCAGCCTTTCTGAAATAGGAAAGTCTCTAAGATGAGCCAATGACAGTTGAAACCTTGGGAGGGTCTCCTCAAGTCTGGATGATAGTTCTGCTGGTGGCTGTTTTCTACTCAACTGTTGCTCTTTTGAAAGAATCTTCACACCAAGCTGAGGGCTCCTGACTCTTTCACATGTACATGACAAGCGGTGCTCGCTTCCTTTGCCGCCATCTTGCAAAGCTGGACCCAGTCCACAAGGGACGTGAGTATGAGCAAGAAGAAAGCGCTTGCTGGGTGATGCCTCCGAGCTGTGAGCAGTTCAGCCTGAGTGGGCCTAATTAAATGCTTCCTTTGATAAGTTGCCTGGGTCATGGTGTTTTGTTATCTCCGTAGAAAGGTAATTAAGATAACCAGGGAGTTTCTTAGGGATTTTGTGATTGTGGAGAGATAAAATATTGGAGGTCAAAAGACAAAATCATTTGGGGCTATCTTTTTTTTTTTTTTTTTTTTTTTTTTGGTTTTTCGAGACAGGGTTTCTCTGTGGCTTTGGAGCCTGTCCTGGAACTAGCTCTGTAGACCAGGCTGGTCTCGAACTCACAGAGATCTGCCTGCCTCTGCCTCCCAAGTGCTGGGATTAAAGGCGTGCGCCACCACCGCCCGGCCTGTTTGGGGCTATCTTTAGCCCCCTTTCAATAGCTACTTACTATCTACCTTTGTGTTTGTCTTGACATCTTTTAATGTTTGGAATGTCTTTCTAATTTTGACACATTTAGCTATCAGCAATGCTAAAGCTAAGATTTTGATAAGGTACAGATGGCCCTACTGTGTGTTTTAGAAGCATATTTGTTCACAACTATTTTTCCCCTGTGACTGTAAATTTCACATAAACTTTTCATGATGAAACACTTTATTCATGATAACTTGAATCTATGTACCCAGGGCATAAACATTCATATTTGGTTCAGGATAAACTATTTTATCATTTAATTAAATCAGAGTTATGATTTTAAAACCAAGGTGTAAGGTAGGTGGCACAGCATGCTCAAAAGTTGTCTCTGACATTTTTAGGTATTTCATGAATATAACTTTATGTCAAATTCAGACACATCTTAGTAGGATGAGCAATGAAATTGAATTGTTTAATTTAATAAGGGGCACATGTAGTTTACGAAGACATAGAATTAAATGTTGATATAATAGGGTCTTGTAACTCTGTAGGAGTTCACACAAGTGATTTTTTAAAGGTGAAAATAAATTAAAATTATGTGCATCTATGCATAGGTTTATGCATAGGTGTGTGTTGAAGGGAGGATCATGGGCCCTTTGTCTGGCTAGCTTACACTGGAAATAACCACACAGAAATTGTATTAATTAAAACACTGCTTGACCATTAGCTCTAGCTTCCTATTGGCTAACTCTCACATCTTGCTCTAACCCATTTCTGTTAATCTGTATTCACCATGAGGTTGTGGCTTACCAGGAAACATTTAGCATGTCTGACTTGGCATCTCCATGGTGGCTCTCTCTCTCTGCTTTCTACCTCCCAGAATTCAGTTTTGTCTTCTCTGTTTACCTGAGTTCTGCCCTATCAGGCCAAGCAGTTTCTTTATTCATTAGCCAATGAAAGCAACACATAAACAGAAGGAACTCGTACACCAGGTGTGTGCACTTGAACACAAATGCCCATAGAAGTCAGAAAAGGGCATTGGGGCTCCTGGACTGCAGTTCTAGGCAGCTGTGAGCTGCTCAACAGAGGTTTTTGGGAGCAGAACTCAGGTCCTTTTCAAGAACAGCACATGCTCTCAACCACTGAGCCATCTCTATCCCCACACATGTGATTTTTTTTGATTGAGAGAAATATCCTCATTCCATAAAAATGCATTGCTTTTCAGAAGAGAAATAAAAGTAATTAATGGCCAATGAGGCAGAATTAAAAATAATTTAAACTGAAGAGGCAGTTACGCTCCCAAGAACAATTTAAACCACTTCTCTAATTTGGTGTCTCTCTTTGGCTTTCAATCTGAATTCTTAAGTAGCCTTGAAATACTGGCACATGGGATAAATAGCCCAATAAAGGTTTCTTGTGTGAATACTTTCAATAAACAACTAGTCCTGGAAGAGACGAGGGCCAAATGTGGATAGAATCTTGGGTTCTGCAGGAAGATCAGTGGAAGAGAAAGATATACGACTCTTCTCTCTTGAAGTTGAAAAGCTAGAACACTCCTACTGTTCTGAGAGTGTCTACAGAAATTATTGGGGAAATGAGGCACCAGGGAGCTCTTAGTACAATCCTTATCACAGGAAAATCTCTTGGTAGGTAATTTGTGACTACCAGAAGTTGTGTGATTGGGACTTAAAGCTCTTTTGGACTTTGCCACCCTGATAGGTGATGTTGTCTAATGGGTGAGCATATACTTAAAAAACCAAAATCTGAGAATCTGTAATCATAGACTGAAAAGTCTGGGATGACTACAGAATCTCTGTTCTCCTTTTAAAAATGATACGCATTTATGTGTGTATGCGTAAGTGTATGTGCAGGCACGCATGCCAGTGTGTGTATGCAGAAGCCAGAGAACGGCAGTGTCCTCTTTATTACTGTGCCTGTTCCTTGGAATCAGGGTCTCTTCCTGGACCCGAGGCTCATGTTTTCTCAACTAGGGTGGAAGTCAACAAGTCCCAGGGATCTTCCTGTCTCCGGTCTGCTTGGAGCTGAAGTTACAGGTGTGTGCTGGACTCAGGGATGCTGGCATCTGAACTCTGTTCCTCATGATTACACAACAAGTACTCTTGGCCACTGAAGCATCCTGCGAGCCCTAGAATCTCCTGAATGCACCAGACCAACCTTGTTATTACTGTGGCAATGGTGAACACAAAGCCATGTTTCAGTGTGGAACTCACCAGAAGCCATAGGAAAAAAAAATCACCACCTAAACACATACAGTGCAGTGGTGACTGACTGTAACTGTGATTGTTTCTTTGGGAGGTGTACATTGCAAAGTTACTCCCCTTCACCTTTTCAGTATCCCCAAATCATAAAGAAAAACACACCTAAATGACTAAGATGTTATGGGATCAATTTTTTTTTATTTTAGATTTATAGGGCATCTAGTAAAGTCAATAAGCCTCAGAATATGTAAGGCTTCTTCTTATTCTTTAGTCCTGTGCATATACTACTACTATATATACTACTATAACATAAAGTATATAGTTACAAGAGGTTTAGCTTGTAGAACAGTCATGTGTTTGTTTAAGGCAACAGTTCTTAACCTATGGGTTGTGACCCACTTGGGGTCAAATGACTCTTTCACAGGGGTGGCCTAAGACCATTGGAAAATACAGATAATTACATTAAGATTCATGACAGTAGCAACATTACAGTTATAAAGCAGCAGCACAAATAAACTTTGGTTGGGGTCATCACCACATGAGGAACTGTGTTCAAGGGTTGCAGCATTAGGGAGGCTGAGAACCATTAGTTTGAAGAATCATTGGAAGTAGTCCCAGGAGGTCAAAGTCAATTGCATTGCTTAGGTGGAACAGGGAGCACACTAGACAAAGACTATCCCAGCGAGCATGAGGTCCCCTGGCCTTAGTCTTCTGTTCCTTGATTTCTCTACAAAAGCCTTTTGTGAATCTGAATCTGAGTTTTCTAACTTTTTTAAAAAAGATATTTGTGGAGGGGCACAGTAGCTCCCCCACATTTTCCCCAGGAGACAGCCTTTGAGTAAACAAGTCCTTGTTGGTGGGGGCCACTTGATTGTTCCCGGCTGTTTAGACCTGAAACAATCACTCAGAAACTATGTTATTTGCAATACTGTTTGGCCAATAACTTAAGCATATTGTTAGCTAGCTCTTAAATCCTAAACTAATCCATCTCCATTAATCTGTGCATCACCATGAGGTCGTGGCCTACCAGCAAAGTTTCAGCAGACTCCAGTGGAGGCATCTGTCTCTTGCAGTGGCTACATGGCTTCTTCCTGACTCCACCTACTCTCTTTATCTTTTCCATCCTGGCTATGTTTTGTTAAGCCATTGGCTGAAAGCAGCTTCTTTATTCATTAACCAATAAAAGCAACACATATACAGGACTTCCCACACCAAGTCCTACTTCCCATTGAGATAGGAATCTTAAGATTGGAACCAATGTTGAATCATCAGCAGTCATGTAGCATATATGACCAATCCCTTGACTGGACAAATAACTAATAGTCACTGTAAAATATGGTGTGTGAGAGACTTTGGTGGGTCCCATGGTGGGTAAGGAACGCGGGTGGGATACAAAATACACCATACAGAAAGAGCTTGAGTGTGGAGTTTATTGTGTTAGGAGGGTAGGGGGGAGGGAAGGGACACACACACACACACACATGCACACAGAGAGACAGAGACAGAGACACAGAAAGAGAGACAGAGAAAGAGAGAGGGAAGGAGAGAGGGAAGGAGGGAGAGAAGAAAACACAGAGAGAGGAGAGAGGAGAGGAGAGATAAGAGAAGAGGGGGCCCATGAGTTTGCCTCAGCTGGAAGAGAGAGATTGGGGGTGGGCGGAGCTTCTCTTTAAGGGGCCTTTGCACTTGCTTACAGTGCCCTTGCAGAGGGGTGACTGTGCTGAAGGGGCAGGGCCAAAGTGTGCCTGAATGCTACCAGTGACCTTTCTGTCGGCCAGAGCGAGCAAATATAGAGCCTGTATATACTGCTTGGGTTTGGCCCTGATGCACTCAGAAATGACCACTCCCAATGAGGAGTATCTTAGTCCCTGTCTAGTGTCTCCATATTTAGGGTGCTTGCTATAAAATCTCACTGTATTTTTTAAACCATAATCCTTATTTTTTCTATTTCGCAGTTTAAAAAGTTTCTATTTCGCAGTTTAAAAAGTAAGCTGATTGATCCAAGTTCATGGCAATCATAAAGTTCTGTACCAGCCTTCAAAGCTAGGAAGACTGGAGTTAAAGGTTAAAGCATTTCTTAGGAGAGTAGAAGTAGCCACATATGTCCTGGAGGCTGAAAGGGGTCAGGACGGCTGTATTAGGCATGAAATATAATTCAATAATTTATTGAAATAAAACCCAATCCAACAAATAAACCTGTGCTGACCATCTTCTCTCTTTACTCATGTTATTATTATTACATGAATTCAAGAGACTCAAGGGACAAGTCCCAGTCCTCTGTAAGGAGTTTTTGGTGTGAAATGATTCTATGCCTTGCCTTTGTTCAGACTGAGGCTGACTGTACTATCTTTTAAATGGAAACAGCATTGAAAAATAGAAAAAAAAAAAGCCGCAGCCTTTGTGAGGCCTACTGTGTAGAAAAGTAAATGAAAACCCTTGATGCTGATAGACACCTGTGTGAAAGACAAGAAGCAGCTGACAGGACCAGGCCGAGCACCCCTAAGAGGCGGACACGCGGGAGGATGTTTAAAAGCCTGTTTCATTAAGGTGTTTTCAAACTCTGACCATTGGTGAGAGCTCTCCTGCAGCTCAGACACTTCCCTGGATGCTAAGTGGGTGCTCAGGCAAATCACTCTGATTTGCCCTCTTTACAGAACGCTCTGTACGCCCTTGTGTGAGAGGGAGAGGGAGAGAAGGCTGAACACACAAGCGTGTGTACTGGACAGTCAGAGACATTCTGTCATCTGCGGAAATAGGGGTCAGCTTCAGAGAGCAATGCCCCAGCGGAGAAGGAGTGTCCTATGCACAGCAGGGATAAGTGAACTAACTCTTTCTGTGAGGGACTGGAGCATAAATGTTTTAGGCTGTGTGCTGACTAGATTTGTCAACTTGACCCAAACTAAAAGGTTATCTGAGTGGAGGAAAGATTGGTTGAGAAAATGCCTCCGTAAGATCAGGTTGCGGGACAGCAGCTAGGGCATTCTCTTAATTAGTGTTTGATGGAGGCAGATGAAGCCCATTGTGGGTGGTGTCATCCTTGGGCTGGTGGTTCTGGGATATATCAGAAAGCACGCTGAGCAAGTCATGATAAGCAAGTCAGTAAGCAGCATTCCTCCATGGCCTCTGTAACAGCTCCTGCTTCTGGGTTTCTGCCTGAGTTCTTCTCCTGCCTGGCTTCCTTCAGTGATGGACTACAATGTGGAAGTGTAAGCCCTCTAAACCCTTTCCTCCCCAAATTGCCTTTCAGTCATGGTGTTTTGGTGCAGCAATAGAAATCCTAACTAAAACAGGCTATGAATGCCTGTTGGTTTCTGTTGCAAACTATTGACTTAACTGTATGATTGTAATGTGAAGTGACTGTAGGCAATATGTAAATAAATAAGTGTGACTGTGTTCCTATAAAACTTTATTTACAAGCATAGATCATGGATCAGATTTCAACCACAGATCATAGCTTGGGGGTGTTCTACTTTAGTGTTTCCAGCTTTGGCTTTTTAAGGGTAAGAGAAAGGGAAGCAAGGAACACAGCTTGATGCAGTGGTGTCTCAGGAAGGCATCACTTACTTTCGTACCTGGTCTTTGGCCAGTGTTAAAGCAAAACCAGCTATCTCCTTTTCTTTCTTTCTTTCTTTCTTTCTTTCTTTCTTTCTTTCTTTCTTTCTTTCTTTCTTTCTTTCTTTCTTTTTCTTCTTCTTCTTCTTCTTCTTCTTCTTCTTCTTCTTCTTCTTCTTCTTCTTCTTCTTCTTCTTTTTCTTCTTCTTCTTCTCCTCCTCCTCCTCCTCCTCCTTCTTCCTCTTCTCTTTCTTCTTTTTCCTTCTTCCTTCTTTCCTTTTTTGATTCTTTGTGGATTTCACATCATGTTTTCTGATCCCACTCATCTCCCATCCCCCCAACAAAACAAAACAAAATGTAAAAATACAGGCAAAACCCAAAAATCTTGGGATAGAAGCTGTGGTATGGCCTAGTGAGTCACCAGTACACCCTCTAATCCATACATCTTTATTTGTAACTGTTCATTGCAATGAATCATCGGTCTGGCTGGAGGCCTCTGGCTTCTGCTATTCTATTGATTACTGGCTCCTCACTGGGACTTCCCCTGGATATCCTTTTGTTGTCCTGTGTCATGAAGAGCCTACAGCATTCGATCTGCAGGACGGGCCCCTTCACAAACTCCAGCAGTGCATAGATGAGATGGATATTGGGTGGGGTAACTCATAACCCTCGTTCTGGGCCTGGGTGGTAGCTTGGTTGGTCAGCCCCCAGCTTTCCCTCATCTCCACCACCAGGGCAAGCTCTCCAGCACTGGTGAGCTCACTAGCTCACCCAGTGCAGCAGGCGGTAAAGAGCAGGACCAGTTCTCCTCCCCTCATGCCTTGTGGCGGGCGGGGGGGGGGGATGGTTAGGGGGTTCAGGCTTGCCTTGCCTGCACTCACACCACTAGGGCCAGCTCAACTATTTTACCTAGTTGAGGTATAGGGCCTGCTCTCCCAACTGCTGCAGTTGGTGAGGGACAGAGCCAGCTCTTATGTTCTCATGTACCCAAGGCCGGCTTTCCCCGCTGCTGCCGTTGGCAAGGAGTCAGGCATGCCACCAAGTGATAGAAGGCGAGTGGGAGTGGGGGCTTGCTCCCATGCTGTCCCTATATATACACTTTGAAATAGAGCAAGATGGCAAGAAAGACTTTCCTTGAGGTCTGGAAACTGCTTAATGATCAAACCTGAGGCGAGGCTGTAGAGACCCCTGACAGAAGTGTGTAGGTGGTCTAGACATGCTCATTGTGGCTGGAATCTAGAGCTGGGCCAGTTATTCGGTTGGTCTTTCTGAACTTTAGGACACTCTCGTTGATTAGCTCTTCACAGTGGGATGCCTTCATGTTCCTCATATAGAGAGGAGGAAAGGTGGAAATAACAGAGATGTCTTTTCCTGCCTATGTCCAGAGGGTTACATGTCATCTGTCACCTCATCTTGGTCACAGTTAGCCCTGTTGCCTTGCCTCATGGCGAGGACTAGAGGACTATGAGCACCCAGGAACAGACATGTTAACTTATTAGCGAGTTTTGCCTTTGACTTCCTCCTGCGGCTATGTTGCCATGGTTACTAGGCTGGACAACCCCAGATGTGGAGGAAACCTAAGAGTAGGGAACATTAGGAATCATTGACAGGATCTTACATAAAATAAAGTCCTTGGATGTTTCCCCGAGATCCCAGGTTTGTCTGGGTCCCCCCCCCCCCCCCGCACCGTAACAGGATCCTTTAATTTGCAGATCGCACTGATGAGTCTCCAGCAGTTTTTCCCAGTTGTCTTCCATCCTCTGCCTTCACTAGGCAAGTTTACAATGGAGACGTCTACTTGATTTATTCCGGCGATGAAGTTCACAGAGTGGGAATCTGCTGAGCAAAGTCACCTGTAAAGACAGCCGAGAGAGTAACCCTCATCTCATTTGTGCCCCTTTGAAGCACCGAAGACAGGCCAAGCACATCGTCAGTCTACAACAATTTCCGGGGGGTAGTATCCCCACTCTTCCTCTTCTTTGAGATGCTAGAAGTCCCAGGAGGCACTCATTGCTTATACTGAAGAAGTCTCCTTCCGCTTTCTTGTCCACGTTGAGGTTTTGAAAGCTCCCTACACCCAAACCCCAGCTTATTCCCTGAGCATCACTACATGGTACACAGCTTCATGTGTTCTCACTCTATCCAGTCCTCAGATCGGTGCTTCTCAACCTTCCTAAGGATGCAGCCCTTTAATACAGTTCCTCATGTGGTGGTGACCCCCGACCATAAAATTATTTCATTACTATTTCATAGCTATAATTTGCTGCTGCTATGAATTATAATATAAAAGGTCATGACCCACAGTTTGAGAACCACTGCCTTAGATGACATGATAACTTTTTTTTTTTCTTGGAATTTTTTGAGACAGGGTTTCTCCATAGCTTTTGGTTCCTGTCCTGGAACTAGCTCTTGTAGACCAGGCTGGCCTTGAACTCCCAGAGATCCGCCTGCCTCTGCCTCCTGAGTGCTGGGATTAAAGGCATGCACCACCACCGCTCGGCTTTTTTTTTTTTTTTTTTTTTTTTTTAGACAAATCTTTGTGTGTCTGTGTGTATGCTCTATGTGCGTGTATGTGTTCACATGTATGCATGCCATATGGTACATGTGTGGAGGTCAGGGAACAATATCGGGTACTGATTCTCCCTTCTGCCTTGTTTGAGAGAGTCTCTTGCTCATTGCAGAATGTGCCAGGCAGCTCACAACCTTGTTTGTGACTTGTTCCTCAATAAAAGGTAGGGGAAGCCAGGCGGGTGGAGGGATGACCTGACGTGGAATCTGTGGCATCTCAGGGCCTGGAGTGTCTCATTATCACATCTCCTGGTCCACGACCTGTCTCCAACTTGAAGAATTTGGAATTCTGCCAGCCCCCACGTAGAATGTTGACTCAGGCCTTGGCTTGCTACTCAAAAGATTACCCCCAGAGGCGGTAACCACCTTCTCGAAGGAGGCTGCTGCTGTAGAAAAGGAGCCTAGAGGAATGTGCCACCGGTGTGGGGAGGAAGTGCCAGCATGGTGTGATTAGGTTCACTAGGAGAAGTTTGGCTTAAGTGGAAACGGAATGATCTCTCTGTAGCACCCCCTGGAACAGGTAGTGAATTAGTGGAGAAATGCCAAGAGTTCATGAGGGCACACTTCTCACGGCTACTGGGGATGTAGAATGCTTGCCTAGTATGTGGAATTAATCTTTAACAGGTTTTAGAAAAAGCTTTTCTCTCTTCTCTTTATTACTTCTCTTGTGTCCAAATGCCTGGCCAGCCACAACTTAATGAGAAAGGATCTATTTGACTTATAATTTGAAAAGATTCAGTCCACATGGTCATACTGCATCCAGTCAGAAAGCAAGGAACAGATGGGAAGTGGAACCAGTTCGTAAAATTTTAAGGTTGAATCACAGTGAGCCACTTCCTGTACCACAGTGAGCCACTTCCTGTACCATAGTGTGTCACTTCCTGTAGCGAGCCACTTCTTAAAGCAAACCTTACCTCCAGAAGGCTCCAAAACTTCCCAAAATAGCAGTGCAGTGGGGAACCTAGTGTTTAAATCTATAAACTTATGGTGACTCTATCCTAAGAGTAATAAATAACCTTTGTATAGGACTTTATACTAAGCTCTTCCACATTCACTAACCTATTAAATTATTTTGTGTTAAATTTTGTTTGTGAACTGTTACTCTGTTTTCCTGGTTGAAAATAAAAAAGGGTTGGGAAGATAGCTCAATTGGTAAGACGTTTACCTTGCAAGCATGAGCGTTTGAGTTTGATCCCCAGAAAACATGTTTAAAAAATCTAGGTGTGGCCAGACGGTGGTGGCACCTGCCTTCAACCCCAGCACTCAGGAGACAGAGGCAGGCGGGTCTCTGTGAGTTCGAGGCCAGCCTAGTTTTCAGAGTGAGTTCCAGGCCGTCCAGAGCCACATAGTGAGACCCCTGTCTCAAACAAACAAACAAACAAACAATAAAAGAAAAAAAATCTAGGTGTGTTGACACAGGTTTATAATTCCATCACTGGGAGGCAGAGACAGGGTAACCCTTGGGATCTCTGGCAAACCAGCCTAATAATTCCAGGTAGGAGGGAGACGCAGTGTCTCAGAGAACAAGCTTCACAGAGCCTGGGGAATGATACCCGAAGTTAATCTCTGCTACATATAGCTGTGTGTATACCTACACACACACATACACACACACACACACACCATACACATATACATGTGAACATGCACACACTTAAAGGAAAGTTTCCATACTAAAAGAATATGTAGCTTTCATCTCCTTTATGCCCTGCATATGCTTAAATCCCATTTTCTTACAGACTCCCCTGCAGCTACCGTTATACCACTCAGTTTCCAAACAGACCTTATTTACATATTTGCAAGAAATTCACAATATCATCTCGACCTCTAATTTCGTTTAGCAGGAAATAAATATCTTTCGTTTTTTTAATGACTGAGGTGTAATTCACACCAAATAAAGCTCACCCTTTACCGGAGTGCAACTCAGTGCCTTTCAACAGGTAATCATGGCCACGCCCACTGAGCAGTTTCTTGCTCGAGCTGTGGACAGACAAACCTCTCTCCCCACTCTTAGCCCCTGGCAACTGCTGGTTTGTTTTCCCAGGTCTGCCTCTTCCCTACAGCCACACACACTGAATACTTAATGAGCTGTCTAGTCAGCCTTGCTTCTTTGACTTGCTGTGATGCTTTTAAGATGTGTGTGTGTGTAAGAAGATCATTTATTTTTCTTGCTTTGCATTTTGCTTGTTTGGAGGAAAAGCTTTTTCTTCTTTACCTACTTAGGTTCCAGGGTTCAAGGACATGTGCATTAATTGGCAAACAGATGAACAGAAGAAAAGATTGACTATACAGCATGAGAAAACCCTGTAAGAAACGGCTTTCTGGATAGATGTGTGGGAGGCTTAGCAGTGGCTTGATATAGTGGGGGAGTAGGGCTTTTAAGCTAGGAGATGGAAGGTTCTGATCAGGTTTGTTTATGTAATAATTCCTTAAGATATCCCGACACAAATGACAGCCTTCTGCCTCAGAGCTTCTGCGGGGACAAAACACCATGGATGGTATATCCTGTAGACAACAGAAATGTAGTTCTCAAAATTCTAGGGCTGGGAGAGCCCACGATCAAGGCGTTGGCAGATTTGATGGCTGGTTGAGATCAATTCTGGTTCTCTGCCCTCTTCCTGTGTTGTCATGTGACAGGAGGGGAGACAGGCTCTCTAGGTCACTTTTAAAAAGATGATGAGCTGGAGAGAGCACTGCTAGAATTTAGTTTTTGCTCAAAACTCATTAGCAAGTGTGTGAAGACTGAGAAGAAAATTGGAACACGGATGTATGAAATGAACCACACCTCTCTGAGTTTTGTGCAAAACAAGACAACATATAAGAGTCAAAGGTTAGGGGTGCAGCTCAGTGGCAGAGCACATGGTTAGTGTGCACTGAAGGCCTGGATTTAGTTCCTAGTGCTCCCCTTCAGCAAGCAGAGTCATTGTACCAAAATGGTCACCATTGAATGGCACAATGTTTCTTGCCTTTGTTGAAGGGCCAGTTCAGCTTTCTGTACTATTTTATTTATTTATTTTTTTAATTTTCTTTTTAAAATTGATTTTATTGATTGCTACATTTTTCTCTGCTCCCCTCCCTGCCTCTCCCTTCCCCTTTAACCCTCTTCCATGGTCCCCATGCTCCCAATTTACTCAGGATATCATGTCTTTTTCTATTTCCCATGTAGATTAGATCCCTGTATGTCTCTCTTATGGTCTTCATTGTTGTCTGGGTTCCTTGGGATTGTGATTTGTAGACTGTTTTTCTTTGCTTTATGATTAAAAACCACTTATGAGTGAGTAATATGATTATTGTCTTTCTGGGTCTGGGTTACCTCACTCAATATGATGTTTTCTAGATCCATCCATTTGCCTCCAAATTTCAAGATGTCATTTTTTTCTGCTGTGTAGTACTCCATTGTGTAAATGTACCACATTTTCCTTTTCCATTCTTCGGTTGAGGGGCATTTAGGTTGTTTCCACATTCTGGCTATGACAAACAATGCTGCTATGAATATAGTTGAGCACATGTCCTTGTGGTATGATTAAGCATCCTTTGGATATATACTCAAAAGTGGTATTGCTGGAGGAAGGTTGGTATTCTTGAGGAAGGTTGTTTCCTAATTTTCTGAGAAATCGCCGTACTGACATCCAAAGGGGCTGTACCAGCTTGCATTCCCACCAGCAATGCAGAAGTGTACCCTTTTCCCCACAACCTTTCCAGCATAAGTTGTCATCACTGTTTTTATCTTGGCCCTTCTTACAGGTGTAAGATGGAATCTCAGAGTTGTTTTGATTTGCATTTTTCTGATGACTAAGGATGTTGAACATTTTCTTATGTGTCTTTCAGCCATTTTAGATTCCTCTGTTGAGAGTTCTCTGTTTAGGTCTGTACTCCATTTTATTTATTGGATTATTTGTTCTTTTGATGACCAATTTTTGTCTAAAATCCAGTGGTGACATCTCCATCATAGAAAGAGTCCTTCCTCTGACCTTGAAGGCCCTGTGTGATCCGGTCTCCCTTTGCCTCTGGCCTTGCTTCCTGTGGTCTCTCCCTGGGCTCTGCTCTGGGTCACCTTGGCCCCTGGCTGTTCTCAAAGCTGACCTGGTCTATTTCTTTGCAGGACCAGGTCCTCCTCTCTTCATACTCTTCTCTAAGACAGTGGCTCTCAACCTTCTAAATGCTGCGACCCTTTAATACAGTCCTTCATGTGCTGACCTCCAACCATGCAATTACTTTCATTGCTACTTCCTAATTGTCACTTTGCTGCTGTTATGAATCATGCTGTAAATATCTGATATGCAGGATATCTGATATGCAACTCCCGTGAAAGGGCCCTTCGCCCACCAAAGGGGTCATGACCCACAGGTTGAGAGCCATTGCCCTAAGACTGAGGACTTACCCTTGCTCCCTTAAGGGCTATTGCAGCATTGAATTCTGGGCTTTTAAAAATCATAGTCAAGTTCAACATCACCTTTCTGCTAATTCTCACTCGTCCTTCCAATCCCTTCTCTTCCTCCTGGTCTCATTCTCTTCTAACTGAATGCATCTCTGACTCATGTTGCTTTCTCTGCATTTCTTTTCCATGATAGCTACTCTTTAAGTAGACAGACAGTTTTGTCTACAGGGCTCATGACTTCATCCCCAGCTCTGGACATATCTTTACCCACAATAAATGTGTGTTGAGTGAGGAAGTACACGGGACTCTCTTGTTGTCGTTGGTGTTTGTGAGATACTTCAGTACTTTCAGGGCAAATCCCTCGTAACTCAAGTCAGGGGGAGGAGGTTTCCGTTGCTTGTGGGGGACGAGGGCCATGCTCCAGACGTCCTCTTTTTCTCTATGGTACCCATGATACTTGGCATCTACAAGGCTTCTGGCCTACTTCCCACCAGTGCTGTGTTGTCCCGTGCCCGCTTCCTGACAAGACTGAAAACACACCAGGGCTGAGGCGTAGAATGTATTCACATGCCTACCACAGTGCGTAAGTCATTAGTGTGAGGAGCAGTCATTTGCAGAATGAAGTGGTTTTAAGCTAAATTAATTTCTCTCTCATTATAAAGGTGAGACAAATTGGAAGAGCAAACTCACTTGTGTCTTAGGAAAGCTTTGCTTTGCAGACGGGAAATCTAATTTACTCTTAAAGGCAACTGCCTCAAAGGACGAGTGTTTAGTTATGTGTTATATATTTAACTAAAACTGGTCCCAGAAAGGAAAAGAAGAAACACTTGCATGTACACATTAGGAACCACTCCCAAGACTTTAAGTATATGAACTCGCTGAATTTTCATACCAACCGTTGGGTGTGGACATTACCACGTCCATTGTGTGCACCAGGAAACCAAGAAACATGAAGTCATTCAGTTAGGATTATAAGTCTCGAAGAGGCACAGCCAGGAGTGAGCTCAGGCCGCCTGACTCCATGACTCACAGCTTCCAGTTCACCAGAGCAGGGGTAGCATATTGCTAAACAGCCTTACCGGAAATGGGTGCAAAGGCAAGATGAGCCAGGAGGAAGGATGCTCACAGCCTCCATCCTTTGCATCGTTTCCCTTCACGTAAATCTATCTGCACAAAGAATCAGGTTTCTGTAAGCACAGCTTGTCCCATGAAGTGAGGATCCACAGGCAGGTAGGGTTCTGAGTCAAAGCTAATCCTGGATCTAGTTTTCAGCAGACACAGCTTCAGAGTCACTTTTTATCCCTTGCTTATGGTCCTAACCTGCTGCTCCATCACTCTCCATACATCTGGGGATGACAGCTGACTTAGTCCTTCTTAGTTCTCTGTTTCCATGTCCTAAGGGTGGCCGGAGCAGTGTGGATATTAGGGTATGTGTAGTCTTTGTGGGGCCCAGTGTGGCATCTCCTATGGTTGGATTCTGGAGTGGCTAGCTTGGCTCCTCCTCCACAAGCCTTATTCCACTATCTTTTCAGGGCACGATTACATTATGATCAAGGTGGGACATACTTGAAAAACCCACTAGCTATTCTTTTTTTTTTTTTTTTTTTTGTTTTGTTTTTTCGAGACAGGGTTTCTCTGTGGTTTTGGAGCCTGTCCTGGAACTAGCTCTTGTAGACCAGGCTGGTTTCGAACTCACAGAGATCCGCCTGCCCCACCAGCTGTTCATTCACAGATATCTTCCAGGCACCCTCTGTCTTGTCATGCTGCTGTGAACCTCTACAGAGAAGAAACAAGAAGCATTGCCCTTGGTTCCTGCCTTTAAGCAGTTACATATTTATTAGAGAAATGAGACTGTCTATGGGAAGCAGTTACTAGAAAAGATGACCATGGGTAATGAATGGCCAAATCACACAGCAATGTTGTGAAGCGTGGGAGGTCAGAGTTGGTGCAAATTAGATTGTCCTGAAAAAAACCCACAATGGGGGGGGGATACAACTGTCCCCTTAGTGTAGAGAGCGTAAGCCACTCTGGAGGTAATAAGGATAGAGGATAGCAATGCGAGGCTGCAGGAGAAAAGACGCCAAGGAAAATAGAGTAACAGGAACCAAGAAAAAGAGAAAACAGAAGCAAACTCCACCTAGGAGAAGGACATAAGCCAAACAACCGATTCTGCACCAAGCTCAGGGGCTGTGGGAGAGTTCTGCTTGCAGTTCAAGTACTGTCATCAGCTAAGTGGGTACTTGGTCTTCCCAGAGTGTCTGTTTAGTCATCCCGAAACGTTGACGGAGAGCTATAGGCAGAGGCTGTTTGTTTGCTTCCTGGCCACCCAGACTCCTGAAATAATCACACAGAAATTTGTATTAATTGCAATACTGTATTAATTTGAAATACTATAGACGCCGGACGGAACTTTATCCGGTAAGCAACAGTCACGTGATGATACTCAGATTAATAGAAATGGGTTAATTTAAGATGTAAGAACTAGCTAGAAATATACTTAAGCTATTGGCCAAACAGTGTTGTAATTAATACAGATTTTTGTGTGATTATTTTGGGAGTCTGGGTGGCTGGGAAAATGAATAAGCGGCCAGGAAATGAAGACGCAGCCTAGGGCAACAGAGGGCAGTCTGTAGAAGTGATGGCAAGATGCCATAGGCACAGAGGTTATTGAGGTGCGAAGGCCCATGCACTGGAGATATCTGATGAATTTTTTTCTTTCTGGGAAAGCAATGCCAAGTCATGTTACTGGCCTCACTGACTCCTTCTGTCTGATTGGGTGGGTTTTGATGGCTCAACAGAACTCCCTAGAGAGCTCTTGCTGCCTCCAGGTGTGGACTCTTTTCAGGAATGTCGCGAGCCTGATGGTCTCTCTATTTCTTGTTTCTGTGTATGAACCAGCAGCTTCTCTGGAAGATGGACAGTGGTAACTTTATTTCCAAAACACCTGCATTATTTCCTAATGAGATTGTTTCCTAGGGTAATGTCATACTTGGTTACAGCTTTTTGGAGGGGCTGAGGATAATGCCAGAAGTTGGAAGAAATGAGTTCCTGGCTCTACCATGCACCAACTAGATGATCTGAAGAAATTGCTTAACCTCTTTGATACTTCAAAGAGTCCAGATGAGATTATTGCTTAGGTCCATTTTGATCCAAATATTTTATAAGCCTAAAAAAGACAACTTGTATGAGAAAAATCTACAAGGTTTAATCAGATGGGCCAGGAAATAGAATTTCTAGTCTGTGCCTTAATAGTTGTGCATATATATATATATTATATATATTATATATATAATAATATATATATATTATAATGAGGGAAATAAAAGTACTTACAATGACACAGGGTGATTGGAAACATGCCAGATATAATATATTTGCTTTCCTGCTTGCTGGTTGCTTTATTTCCCTTCTCTCTGGTGACCAAGAAAACCAATGAATGAACCATACAAAAGAAGTCTTTTCTCATTCCCCCTCTTCTATCTAATACCATTCTCTAAGCATCTCTGGAAATCCAGGTCCAGAGTTAGGCTCTGGGGTTGCTTGGGTGGACATGGTTGATCAGGTTGCTCAGTTCCAGAAGCCTCTAGGATGCTTTGTGAAGGAGTTATCATTTTGGCTAAGGTACCACTTTGTGTGATGCATATGTGTATATGTGTGGGTGTGTGTGTCTGATGGATGGATGGATGGATGGATGGATGGATAGATATAGGATAGTCTTGAATGTCATCCTTAGAAACACTGTTTACCTCCTTGGAGACAAGATCTCTCACTAGCCTAGAGTTCACTATTAGGCTCGGGTGACTGGCCAACAAGCCCCATGGATGTCTTTCTCTGTAGTGGCATTTCAATTGTATCTTAATAAATAAAGACCGCCTGAAGATCTGAGAGTAAAGCAGTCCCACTGGTCAGCCTTAAAGACCAGATTATGGTAACATATACCTTTAATCCCAGCAGCCATGCTAGTTGACATAGAAACCGAGCACACGTTTAATCACAGTGTTGCACACCTTTAATCCCAGCCTTAGAGAAGATTATAAAATGGGAGGAAACAGCTCTCAAAAGACAACTCTCATTCTGAGATTCCGGGAGGGAGGCAGGACCGCCATTTCAGACTGAGGTTGAGGTAGGAGCCAGTAGCTGGCTGTTTTGCTTTTCGGATCTTCAGGTTGAACCCCAGTTTCTGACCCTGAATTTTTATTAACTGTGATTGATGCCTCTGCTGGTCAGTGCTAAAATTAGAAGCATATGTCACACACCTTGCTTTTTAACATGGATGCCAGGGATCAAACCCAGGACCTTGTGCTTGCGCAGAGAGCTCTTTACCCACTCGCTCCTTCCCTTAGCTCCAAGACATATGATCCTAATTACAGCTAATGTGGGTGGATTCCCCAATGGGGCTGAGGCTACAGCATCAGCTCATTCCCAGCCTGGTGAATCTGGGAGCTGCCCAGACCTCTAGGCACCTAACACAGACAAGGGCATCCATGGAACCTCTACTTTATTTGGAAAATGGCCCAATTGTTCTCAGAATCCTCCTCTTGGCTTCACGGCTCTGTCTCTGTCTGACCCTGCCTACCAGGCATAGCCTTGAACTCTTGGAAAGGCAAACTGGTGGATATTTGTCCCTACCAGAAGTCGGCAGGGATCACAAGAAACTTGTAACCCTACCCAAGCTGAGCCACAGAACCGTTGTCACAGGCTGAGCCAGTCCTTTGGCTTGGATGTGACATCTGAGCCACTGGCAGTCACTAGCTCATCTCTGAGGAGCAGTGACCTATGGAGACACCTGGACCAAGCCTGGGAGTGTTTGCTTTCCTCTGGAGGCATCCTGGACCATCCAACTGTTCTTCCACAGGCTGAGTGCTGGGACCTGATCTTTTATGCTGGGGCTGGCAGCCCCAGAGAGGAGTATTTCCAGAGAGGAGTGTTAAGCTTACAATTTTTTCCCCCATACTAAAAAATACAGTACTACCTTCTTTGATGTAAAAAAAACTGACTGAGGAAGTCAAGAAACCCAGTTATGATGAATGAAACCACTGATCTACCTTCATTTAGTTATTCATTTATTGTATGCACGAATGTGCATGCAAGTATGTGTTCCCAGATGCATGTGAATGTATGCATGCATGTTTGTTGAGCCCAGAGGTCTATGTCAAAGTGCCTTCCTTTATTGCTTTTCAGTTAATATTTTGAGACAGGGTTTCTTGATGAAAGTGGAACACACTGGTTTTGCAAAGCTGACAGATCTGCAAGCTCCAGGCATCCCCTTGTCTCTTCTTTCTCAGCTCTAGGATTAAGGATGCATGTTATTGGGCCTGGTTTTTATGTGGGTGCTATAAAGTTTTTGTGGCCCGATAAGACTCTCCCTTGACGCAATAATCCAAATCAGACCAAATCAAACCGAATTAGAAAAAGTCCAGGTTTAATGGGTGCCAGTGCTCCCAGGGGGCCTGACTGGAAAACCACGGAGAGGGAAAAGGAGAATCGGAAAGACCACGTGTTCATTCTCTGGGGAGAAGTTTAATAACCTGTGGGAGTTGTCTTGACCCTCTCTGGGGAGGGGTCACCATTTGGTGGGCTTTCTGGGAGGTGGAGTCTGGACTGTGGCAGCTCCCAGGGGAAGGGCCTTGGAATGGATGCCAGGAGCTGGGGTGATGCTTTCAACCAAACATCCCAGGTTCCATGGATATAGGGGTGTCAGGGGGCTGGGGTCTCATTTCCAACCAAACAGGTGCTGGAAATCAAACTTGGCTCCCCAAGCTTTCATGTGAGCAGTTTACTGACCAAGCCATTTCTTTAGTTCTGTTTGCTGTCTTAAGCTGGAAAATAATCTTTTTTTTAAAAAGATATTTATCTATTTATTATGTATACAATATTCTGTCTGTGTGTATGCCTGAAGGCCAGAAGAGGGCGCCACACCTCTTTACAGATGGTTGTGAGCCACCATGTGGTTGCTGGGAATTGAACTCAGGACCTTTGGAAGAGCAGGCAATGCTCTTAACCACTGAGCCATCTCTCCAGCCCCTGGAAAATAATCTTGTCTAGGATATCAGGGCTTTTACCACCACCACCACCACCACCACCACCACCACCACCACCACCACCACTACTACTACTACTATTATTGTTATTATTATTATTATTATTCTCTCACATATTACAATCTGGCAGCAGTTTCCCTTTCCTCCCCTCCGCCGGTTTCTCCTTCTCATCTCCCCTCTCCCCCAGATCCATGCCCCTTCCATCATAAAAGAGCAGGCCTCCCAGTGTCAGCCCCCAAACACAACATAATATGCTACAATAAGACAAGGCACATCAGATCAAGGCTGAATGAGGCCACTCAGTAGGAGCCAAAGGGTCCCATATGTAGGCAAAAGAGTCAGTGGCGGCCCCCACTCCTATTGTTAGGAATCGTACAAGAACACCAAGCCACTCAGCCAAAACATATATGCAGAGGACCTAGGATCTTTGTGAGCCCCCATGAGTCCTGGTCAGTTGATTCTGTGAGTCTCGTTCTCATGGTGTCCCCAACTCCCCTGATCCCTCCAATTTTTCCTCCCTCTCCTCTGTAGGACTCCCCAAGCTGCACCTGATGTTTGGCTGTGGTACTCTGTATCTGCTCCCATCAGTTGCTGAATGATGTCTCTCTGTCTCTCTGGTCTCTTTCAAGAGAACTCTGCAAGGTCCCAGAATGCTCTGCAGGCAGGACAAGCTATAGATTGAAGGTTTTGCGGCTGGGTTGGTGTCTCAATCCCTCCACTTTGAGGCCTTAACTGTCACAGATGATGGCCAATTTAGGGACTTTCTTTTCTTTCTCCTCTTTCTGACCTTTTCTCTCTCTTTTTTCTCATCTTTTTCCCCCTTTTTTCTTCCTCGCAATTCTCTCTGATGGAGTGCGTTTGCCTTGCTTGAATTTAGATGTGAGTGTGCTTATCCTCTTGCATTCATTGCAGAGCAGAAGGAGACAGGGATGCAAAGGAGAGGCCCAGCCCAGCAGACAACGTCCCTGGAGCTAAAAACCACCTGACCAGCAGCAGAGACCCCATTTCATCATGGAAGCCCCTGGCTGCAAGGGCCTCATTTGAGCATGGGGATTTGCACTCTGAGGACAGTTGCTCTCTCCCAGGGCAATGGTTCTTGTTTTCCTGTAAAAATTCATGCTGCCAAAACTGATAGTTTTTCACAGCTTGCCTGACAGGTACAATTGTCGCCGGGAACAGAATAAAGAGACAATGCAAAGTAGCTCCTCTAAGCTGCCTTTAATTGGCTCTTCAAGTCACTTTCCTGAGATGGATTAATCACACTGAGACACAGCATGTCAGTGAAGCTCATAAAACCTGCGTTCCCTGATCATTCTCCAGAGCCAAGAGATATGTCGCGTTGCTTTTGGTCCTTCTGTGAAGTCCTGTTAAAGGATCTTACGGAGACTGGCTGGTGGGCCACACCCTTTCGGGTTTTGGCATAATAAATCCCGTGGACAGGTGTGAACGCACCCCAGAGGTAGGTTTAAGTGCCTATGAAATTCTTTCTGCTTGTGAAAAGACGACAAGACCCCTCCCTCTCCCCAAATCACTATTCTGCTGGCAGGAGGTTGTATTATGCAAACTCTTGCCTGGAGCTCTGCAGAGATTCCTATTAAAATTCTATTTCCTATTTAAGGACACTTCTGTGTGAGTATTGATCACTGGACCAGGGCCATTTCAGCGCTGAAAAGCCTTCCAAGTGCGCCCGGCTGTCCTTCCCCAAAGCGAACGCTCGCATTTGAAGAAAGTCATTGGCTGTGGCAGTTTTAATTTTCGGTGTAAAGCTCGGTAACTTGGAAGGAGAAAACCACGGAGGCTCAGCATCCACGAAGAATTTAAGACCAAAATCAAATCAAATCATCAAATCAAATCAAATGTGCACAAGTTAATCTGAAACACTTGATGGTATGCAAATTTACACCCCTGTTCATGTAAATCGCTATAATGAGAGTTGGTTTTGAACACCCAAATGAGGTACAGCTTCCCTCCATTTACTTCCTAGTTTGGGAGTGTGAGCCGGAAAGCGTGAGACAGAGACAGAGGGCGTGAGCCGGAGAGTGTGAGACAATGGAGAGGAGTGTGAGCGATGGACAGCAACTCGCGTGACTTTCCCAGGACTTCTTTGAGCTGGCAGGATGGCTGTAGGGTGGGGTAAGGGGAGGGAAAGGATCAAGGATGGAAGGGCGGGGCATCTGGTCTTGGTGGCCTGCTCATGGCTGTGGCATCTTTTCCAAGGTTTCAGCTGCATCTTTCTCTGGAGGTGGACCGTGGCTGCGTCTTGGTGGGGACTCCTTGCTGGCTGTCTTTTGCGGGTCACCTGTATCTTATTGACAAAACATCTTTTCAACTTGGCTGCTTCCTTTGGAGAGGGAGGACAGTCTCTACAGTGATGCTGACGACAGGGTAGGGCCTGCTACAGTGTGGTGTAGTCCCTCATCGGCGTGATTTGTTAGCTGGAAACAGATCCTTCCCACACTCAAGAAGTCAGGCATAGTCGTGCAGATAAAGAATCAGAGTGGGAAACTGTCATACCATTTCCGTGAGTTTGTGTGTGTGTGTTTGTGTGTGTGCACATGTATATATAGCTGTGTGTGTGTGTGAGTGTGTGTCCATGTGGAAACCAGAGGTCAAACTTGGGTGGTGTTCTTCAGGTGCTGTCTAGTTCCTTCTAACAAAATCTATGACCACAGCTCACTGAGAGCCTATCTCTGCCTCCGCTGTACTGGGATTACACACATATGCCACCATGCTCAGAGTTTTTGTTTGTTGTTTTTGTTTTTGAGACAGGGTTTCTCTGTGTAACAATCCTGGCTGTCTTGGAACTCGCTTTGTAGACCAGGCTGGCCTCGAACTCACTGAGATCCACCTGCCTCTGCCTCCCCAGAGCTGGGATTACACCTCTGTGCCACCATGCTCAGTCTTTTATTTATTTATTTTTATTAAATTTCTTTTAAACTGTATGTTGAAGGGTCAAACTCAGCTTGTACAACAAGTCCTTCATCACCTTATCTACACCTTTAGCCCTTTCATACCATATCATTTATACCCAAGTGTCCCAAAATGGTTAAGTCACATCAACTCTCATGTCACCTTGGTAGCATATCCCAAGGTCACTGAGCTCTGGTATTTTTACCTTTCAAGTATCCCTGCTTGTTTGCAGTTATTTTTTCCCCTTCTAAATGAAGTGATGCCTTTTGTTAAGCTCTGTTGATAGAAGACAGTGGATTTTAATGTCAAACACTTCTCTGATGTTATTCTTAACCAAGTTTAGTTGTATGGCTGGGTTATTGTTGTTCAGGGCTCACACTGGATCATCTTGTGTTAGAGAAAGGATGGCTAGAGGACCAAAGAAGTCACACTTGAATTAGGTGTGTGACACAGAATAAGAAGGGTATGAAGGACTCTGCCTAGATCTTGGATCTTGGCCTTGGACAGCAGCCAGGTTGTGAGCTAGTGTGGGGGTTTTGACTCTGAACTGCTGCAAAGACGGACAACTCAGTGAAAGTGTTAGCTGTCGTATCATTGAGGGGACATCCAGAATGTGAGATATGGTCCCCAAGTCATGGGCTTCCCAAGAAAGCTGCATCAGAACTTTTAATCAGTTAATTAGTACAGCATCAGCATCACTGAGGTGGGAACTGAAGTCTTCACCTTGACCATTAGACGCCGGCCCAATGTTTGAAACTGGTAATTGCTAGTGTTTGGTCATCACTTGTTTGTGCCTCTCTTGGGGATACATGTGCTTAATTCATTGCCCATTTACACCCTTCCAACCTTTCTTTTTCTCTTTTTGCTTCAGCACTGAGAAACTGAGGCACGTGGAATTTATGTAACTTAAGTTAGGCAAGTAGAATTGGAAGCAAACTGAAGTTGTGGTCCTAGATATTATTCTTGGCGGCTATGCTCCAGAGCTGCTCCAGAGCTGCTCCAGAACTGCTCCTACTTACTGAGATAGAACAGTGATTAGTACTGTTCCATGCGAAGAAGGTGTCTGGATGGACCCGACACAGGCCAGAGTGTGGCCTTCGTCTCAGTTCTTTCCCAGTGGATCCATGCCCCGGTCCAGGCTGGGGTTGGGTTCCTGTATTCCTAGCTAGCAATCTCTTAGCCTTTGCTGAGGAAGGAGGAAGCATCTGGACGGAGAACCCTGATGGCGGATATCTCTATTCCGCCTCCATTTCAGTCCGGGCAGCCTGGCCTGAGAAGCCCTCACTTTCAACTTGTTTGTGATCTGATACTTCATCTTGGGGGCTCAGAAGCTGTGGGCTCCTGAGCTGGCTAAAGCTGCAAGAAGCTGATGGCTATTCCACACCTGTCAGCACTGTAGGCCTGGCTCCCAATGAGGCTGGCTTGGAGGGAGGGTTTTCTTGGCTTTCCCTGAAGAAGTCTGTCAGGTGTCTATGACAGTGAAGGCCTGAGGAGATGCTGAGTAGAGCTGGCCTTCTGCCTGATGGGGACAAGGGTACGGTGACCTCTGAGCTGCCTCTTGCTGACAAGGCTGTGAACATTGGCCTATATACACGCTACCTAGCCCAGAGGCCTGGGACTTTCACTTTCGTTGGCTGCCGCTGGAACCCAATATATGTGTCCACTGCTTTGCTGGACACGATGAATACAGAGGACATGATGGCCTTTAGAAGACCCACACTGACTATTATAACATAAAATTACCACTTTGTTATTTGTACAAAAACTCTGGAGACACACGAAAAGGAGCATTCAATTCTTCCTCTTGATACAGTGATATTAGGTTAGGAAGATGCCAAAGAGAGAAGGCATGGTTTAGTGAGGGATAAAGTTGGTTCAGCTCCTGCATGGCAGCCTCATAAAGTAGTCTAAAGATAGCCACAAGCACGCAATAAGTGTCCAGTGATCTGGTTGTGGTGGTTGTCTCTGCTCTGTCGCTGTTAAATTCTGAGTTTGGTTTCTTCCCAAAGGGAAAGTGCTATTCCTCCCATGGCCCCTGCAGTTGAGCTTCCCTTCAGCCCCTCATATTGGCCTCCATCTCTACAAGACCACCAAGAAAGGCTGAGCATATTTGCCCTCTTTGGAATCTGCAACTTTGCACAAACCTCGTGGTCATGGGAGGTCATTCCAGAGATGTCCAAAAGTGACCAGAGTACCAAATGATTCTCCTTGTGGGGTAGAAATGGAAATGTTGTTGTGTTGCTTCCTTCCCACAGCATCTCCTAAGTGATGAGGAACGCCGGACCACACTGCTCAGAAATTTCCCACCTACTCATCGCCTTCCATGTGTGATGTTGACTCTGCATTTGGGCATTCGAGTAAACACAGACTGAAACCTCTCAAAAATTATATCTATATCGAACACCTATAGACTCTCCATGTCATCACCCTTTAAATAACATACAACAGCAACCATTTCTCTTGTGTTTGTTGATTCCAGTAATCTAGAGATGACTGAGAGTCCGTGTGAGGATGTACACAGGGCACACAGTACACCAGATCAATTATGAAGGTCTTGAGCATCATTGACTTGCAACCTTCATGATGTCCTGGAAGAAAAGTCCTCTGGCTACCACTCTTAATACTCTCACTATTAATTGAGGCAGATTTTATTGGCCCCATAGCAGCAGCAATAACATTAGCAACACCTACATTTATCAAGTTCTGTGCTGAGAACATTGTGGCTGTTAGCCCTGTTAGTACTCTTGGCACCTTGTGAGCCAGACACTATCACCCTTGCTTTTAACAGACGAGAAAGTCGGGTCACTGGGAACTTGGTTCACTTCTTAGAGTTATACAGCTAGTGGACAAGGGAACAAGAGTTTGAACATAGATGTTCTGTATTTAGACAGGAGAGACCAGCCCAGAAGGAACTCTGCTTTCACTGTCTCCTTCCACAGGAGGGATCTGCATTCACGAGCATCTAAGTCCCTGCCTTCTCCGAGGAGTCTGCAAGCATGGCTTCACTGTGGGCATGTTCTTCTGTGACCCATGCTGTCCTCTTGTCCCAGCAAAGCAACACTATTTTACCACTTGAGAGTTTAAATCCACTGAGAATTTCCCTGCCTGAGGCTTCTCCACATTCAGCCTTTCCACTCAAAGACAATCTGGAGAGTACCTCGGGAGGATGTCCCCCTCAGAAGGCTTGTGCAAAGACTAAGTTCAACAACACTCACAAATAACACTCCTGCAAGCAGATTTTCTCTTAGATGTCTCCTTCACTGGTGTGATTGGGATCTTGAAGGCCCCCTCAAGCTCATGTGTTGTAAGCTTGATCCCCAGAGTGACCATGTTCACAGGCAAGGTCTTTAAGAGGTGATTGTATCTTGAGGATTCTGACATCAAGCATTTTTTATTTCAACTATGGAGTCATCGTTCAGAGCTATTGGGAGGTGGTGGCAATAACTATCAGGGGGTGGAGCCTAGTTACAAGTAAGTTGTAACTACCAATGATGTGTTTATGTTTCTTCTCATTAAATTTTTTAAAATTGTATGTGTATGGATATTTTCTCTGAATGTATATTTGTCTGAATGTATGTCTGTATGCTACATGCATGCAGTGCCTAAGGAAGACAGAAGAGGGAACCAGATCCCAGGTTACTGGAGTTTCAGATAGTTGTGAGCCTCTACATGGGTCTGAGATTCAATCCCTGGTCCTATGGGAGACCAGCTCATGCCCTTAAACACTGAGTCATCTCTCCAGGCCTGATGACACTTTCGAAGGGTGTATTTTATCTCCAATCTTCTCCTTGGTTTCCATGAGGAATGTGGCTTTGTTTAACTACCCATTCCCTGCCACAATGTGATACTCTGCTTTGCCACAGGCTCATAGTGGTGGGGTCAAGAGATTGTACCAAAATAAACTTTTCTTCTTTATAAGTTAAAATTACCTTAGGGAATTTGTTGCAGTAATACAGAGCTGAATAACACCTCTGTCTCACAACCAGAAATTTTACACATAAAGAGAAGGTAGAGCAAGGACTCTGAGGGGCAAGAGGACCAGTTAGTCAATGCTGATACACATTGCAAGGCAGCTTCACAATGACTGGTAGGAAGTCATGTAGCATGTCTTTATCAGTACACACACATCACTTAACAAAAGAGATGTTGGGTATTATTTGAGAGAGATTTAGTCTCACTGTTCAACTTGGGAAAACACTGTGTGTTTCAAGTAGTAGGGAACTCAAAATAATGTGAATCTTTCGTAAATTCTTCTGTTATCTGCACTCCCTGGGGCCTTTTACTGTGAATGGGAGCCACTTACATTACTGTTCACTTAATATTCTCTAACCATTGACTCCTTTTTAATCCTTCATTTTTTATTATATTGTGTGTGTGCATGCATGCATGTATATGTGCAAACAGTCAAACATGCAATTGTATGTGTGTGCAAGTTTGGTCAGAAGACAATTTGCAGGGCTCGGTTCTCTCCTTTACCACATGAGTCTTAAGGATGAAATTCAGGTTGTATGGCTTGGTGGCAAGCGCCTTTACCCGCTGAGCCATTTCACCAGCCCTTATTTCTAATCTTTAACATTCAACATGGGAATTAGTGTTGTTGAGGATTTATAAACACACACACACACACACACACATACATATACACATATACATACATACACATATGGAGGCTAGGGATAAAATACACTTTTTAAAAGGGGTATCCTCAGGGCTAGAGAGATGTCTCTCTTTTTCTCTCTCTCTCTCTACCCACCCACACACTTCTAAGATGTGTTGAAATAAAACCTATTCACATTTCAAGAATTCATTGAGGTTTCACTGAAATTCCTCCATGGAGAGGGTGCTTTGGGAGACCGGAGAGCTCTTTCTACTGTCCCTTCTTGGTTGTGTAGCCTGGGGATTGCTCTTTTACCTCACCTCACCTCACTAAACTTCTAAACTTGGAGCCTGTCTCTGGTCACTCAGTCCTGGATTTTCCCTTGCTACCTTTTGAAGAGAGATGTCTTCCGAGCCACACTGGGCATCATTGTTGAGAAGCAGCTGTGTGATGTCTGTCTGGAGAAAGTTGGTGCACTGGGCATCGTTGTTGAGAATATGCTTTGTGATGTCTGTCTGGAGGAGGTCGGTGCAGGTCTTCCCTTGTGTCTCTGGCTTTACCCACTGGCCTTGCTTCTAGCCTTTGGGACCCACCCCTCCTCTGTATGCCTTTGCTGTGTTTTTGGGGGTGCTCATGTGCCTCTCTCTGGAAGCTGGGCACATTTGATCAGCCCTGGGCTCTCCTCTATTCGTGTTAGAACAGTCCTTTTGCTGCTGTCCGGAATACTAACCCCCAGTTTTGATGACACGGACCTCCCCAGTGCTGGGCACCACACCGATGCTCTTCTCGGATGAGATCTTTATCCAGTTTCACTTCCTCTCAGTAACAGAGACAGCACTCATCCCCCTTCAAATGTGATGATGATTTTGGATGGGAATAAGACATCGAGAATATAGGGCTGGCTGTGCTGACAGCCTTATTTCACCTTTGGCCAACCTCTGAGGCTTTCCCACATTCAATACCAGTTCACTGAGTTGTCTAACTTTAGTTTTGCACCACTAGTGTTGAGGACCCAGGGGAGGAGCTTCCACCTGGCTCGGTTCTGTTTCATCCTGTAGGACCTGGTTCATCACTCAGGGCTGCTGACATCTTTTTGGAGTCCAACTGTGTCATCTGATGTGTTTCTACCTTTCTCCACTGGTGTCCTCAGAAAGCCGATAAGCGTGTAATACTTCTTTTCATCTAAGTCATTGATAAAGATGATGAATAGAAAAACCCATGGGTTTCCTGACACTGTTCGGAAACATCCTCCACTCCAGGGAAATTTATTAATTTCTTCTATCTGAGCATTAGCGTATTGCCAGCCATTGAATTATACAGGCCTGTCTATATTCCTCCATTTTATTAGCACGATACAAGAATCTCACGCCTGATATCGTGGGATAAGAACGTATTTGTTCAGTAAAGAATTGATTCTGTCCAAATAAAGTTTTGACCCTTGTTTCCAGCTCCTAGGAGATAAGCCCAGAGCTCTTGGAATGTTCTGTCTAGGAGAGGCTCTGTTTATCGGGGACCCTGGGCCAGGACAGACTGTTTGTGTAAATAGTGGGATTTAGGTTAGGTCTTGGGCCGTGAAGGATCAACCTGATTACTGGAGGTGCTGGAGGTTCAGGTCAACTATGTCTACATGATCAAGGCCAAAGAAAATCTGGACCCTAAGACATAGGCAAACTTCTTTGGTTATCTTGACCCTGTGCGTGTGTGTGTGTGTGTGTGTGTGTGTGTTGCACTTGTGGCTGTGGGGAGAAGTGTTGACTGAATGCCTCCTGTGATCGACACTGCCAGCTCTAGCCCGCTCTCAACTTTCATTTCTGACTCTTACCCTTTTACAGTGATCAACTAGCCCTGTGAATCCCGCCCCCCCCCATCACTGAATCAGCAGGCGGTCTTTAGGGACAGCAGAATCTCTGGACAGCGTTGTTTATTTCTTTGGATCCAGAGTGTAGTTTTTTTTTTTGGGGGGGGACTTCTTCTAGGATCTTCTGCCTGTCTCCCCTAGCTTCCTTAAAAACACAGGCAAGAAGGTATTTTTCTCAAAGGCCTACCCAAGAAGGCCTCTTCTCTTCATGGCTGCCCTACGTGTTTTAATGGTACACATTTCAGTTTAACTATACCAAGGATGATTTCAGGCTTGAGTTTAGCTCTTGCCTTTGGGAAATTCCTTGCTCAAAGGCAAAGAGCAGAGAAGCATGTCACCCCACTTCATTTAGGTACTTCAGCCTAAATGGATAGGAGGCCTTCTTCACAATTATAGCCACCAAAAATACCCCTTTCCCCCTCCCCTCCTCTTCTCACCCCTCCCCTCCACCCCACAAATAAGATTGACCTTGATCTCACAAGGTATCTTAGGTTGGCCTTGAATTTAGAATCCTCTTCCTTAGTTGAGAGCATTGCACTGCAACAGGACACTTGGCAATTTTCATGGAAATTTCTTAAGGGCAAGGACTGCAAGAATTCACCCTTCCATTTAGACTCTGGCCACGTCTGACCCCTGACTCAGAACTGACACTCTTGCCAAGTAGGACCGGCAAACAAACGCACACTGTCCTGTCCCCACTCAGTGGGGCCACAGAGCATTTGGGCAGCTGCAGGCTGGATGCCCAGGATGCTCTTGGGAGCTCCCAGCTCTGCAGGAAGTGTCGCCTGGGAGGTGGTGCTGTGTGTGTTGGTGCTGTGTGTGTGTGTGTGTGTATGTATAAGAATGCTTTCTGCAAGAGGCTGGATTGTGTTAATGCTTGCAAGCTTGGTGGTTTGTGGCCAGGCATAAGCTCCCAAACCCTATGCTCCTGACAGTCAGTATCTCTTCCCCTTGCTTTCCTCTTCTGCAAAAACAAAGGCAGTGATAATAAAACCTCTCCACAGTTACAGTGAAAATGAAAGGATTATAGGAAGGACTTGGCCCATAAACATGTCCAGAAAAGTTATTTTCTTTCTCGACTGGAGCGTCTATTCCTAAACCCCGGACCTCAGGGGGCCCTGGGCTTCTGTGCCCTAAACGGCCACAGTTGTGCAAGCACTCTTGAGTCTCCTGTTACAACCAGGAGCCGGCAACAGACCAAAATAAGTGTATGCGTGGGGGGGGGGGCGGGGGAGGGGAGTGCGGGCAGGCGAACCTCTGCAGGGAGTCTGACCAGGTCAGCTGGGAATGTTTGTCACCCGTCCAGGGTGGCTTTTCCTCTAGGTTCCTGTATGGGTCTGGAGGTGGGTGAGTGACTCATGAGGGTGCCCTTCCCACTCCTACATCCAAATGCTCAGCCCTCCCCAGAGCCAGGGCTCACCTAATCCCCACAGTGGGAGTCAGGGGGCATCCAGGCCTGTGCTGAAGGCTAAGGTTGCACAGTGGTAACTTCACACTCTGAAAGCCTGCGGAGCCGAGGCCTCTGCACGGCAGTCTCCTGCAAGTCGGGCAGCAAGATCAGCCTGGCAGGTATCACCTCTCTAGCCAGGATTCAGCCTCAGGCACTGGTTCCCCAGGACCTGAGCAGAGATGGCTGAACAAGAAGGCAGTGGCCTGCAGGTGCTCTTGCACACACTTCAGGTAGGAAGTGCACAACTCAGTGGGCTTCGCCTTTGCCCCACTGGCCTGTGTTGGTGTGTGAACACCCAGTCCGCTCTGGCGGTCAGTGGCCTGGTTTGCTAACCAAGTAGGCACCAAGCTCTCACCTTGAAGCTGCCCTAAGTGATGCTCTGGTGTTTAAATATTAAATGCGACAATGCTGACGATTGTTCTGCTTAAATTATTGAACATGCTGGGATCAAAGGCTCTGGTTAAAAGATACCGGTTTGCTGGATATGGGAAACATACAGGGGGAAGAGAAGGGCCTGTCTGGCAAATAAAGGATGTGGACTGAAACTATTGAACGAGGCTAAAAACCTTGAGACTTGTGTGGGCGGAATGGGTAGTTAGGGAGAGGACTTCTGCTCAATGGTACCTTCAGTAAGCCTCCAAATTGTATTCTGCATCAGACTGACCCAGGATGCTAACTGTGTTATGTTCTCAGGCATTGGAACCAATCAGGGTTCCAACCAATTGGCTTTCTCCATGATGATGGTATTCACTGGTAATTGAGAAACCTTTTTCCAGGGCAGTGTTTTGTAGAAGTGTTTGCCCTGTGGGGTTACCTAGAGAATGCTGAAAATACCGATGTTTGTGATGCCAACCCCAAACAAAGATGCAAATTTGTTGTTCCGGTGTTCCGGAGAGAAATCCTCACCGGAAGTTTGGATATTCCTGGGTCTTAACACACAGCTAAGGTTATGAACTACTTGGGAAGATGCTTGTGTTTTGTGGGATTCAGAGGTTTTCTGGGCTGCAGAAGCCTCGAAGGGCTTCTACCCTGGGAGGTTTGAACCCAAACATTGTGAACAGAAGTCATAAAACAGCAAACAGCCTTCCGGGGCAGGGGGCTAGACTTAGTAAGTGTTCTGCATGTGCTCCTTTCTTCCCGCCGTGAAAACCATTTGCTTCCTTCTCCTGCAGCTTGAAGGAAACTGGTGTTCCTAAGGTGCTAAGAAACCCTGTACAGGGGAGAGTGAGTCCTAGAAGTGAGTGGAGTGGGTTTACCATATCACGCGATGGTCGAAAAGGAGAACCCAGGCCAGCACTCAAGAACGTCAGAATTCTTTTGCGTGTATACTTTTGTGGCCTCCCTTCTGTATGTTTGCGCATGCGTAAGGCCCATGCGCACATGTATATGTGGATGTCAGAGCTCAACCGTGGGTACCTAACATTCTTCATCTTGCTTTTTTGAGGTAGGGTCTCTCACTGAACCTGAAGTTTGCTGATTTGGCAAGGTTGGCTGGCCACACATCCCTGACACCCCACCTGTCTCTCCCTGTGCTGGGATTACAAGCACATGCCACTATGCCTAGCTTTTGGATGTGGGTTCTGGAGATCCCACTCCGGTCCTTATGTTTGTATGGCAAGCTCTTCACTGATGGAGTATTTCCCCAGACCCAAAGTTTCAGCATCGTTTGTTTCATTGTATGTGGTACATTCAAGGCAAGCACCTATCTGGGTCAGGGGTATACCTTAAAGCAAACTGGTGAAGTATATCTTAAAAGCACTTACGTGGCTAGGTGCTTTGACAGGCAGGCGTCACAAGTTAGTGTTCTCAGTTCTCTTGTTATTTCTGAAGTTATATAGAATTCTTTTTTTTATATATATATTTTTTTATTCTTTTTTAATTAAAATTTCCACCTTCTCCCGTTTCCCATTTCCCTCCCCTCCTCCCAAATATTGCCCCCTCCCCCCAGTCCCCTCCCCCTATCCCCACTCCTCTTCTCCTCCCCCCACACTAGAATTCTTGATTAACTGTTGCTCACAGGAGCAAAAGCCTTGGCTGATTAGACTTTTCCTTGTTCTAGCGAGTTTCTGGGGAAAGAAGGACGCTGGTAGACTGGCATCAGTGAAGATGAATGTCCTGCCTTTGCCTGGAAGTTGCCATGGGTTCAGCTCCGTCTTCTGTCTTCCTACCAGAGGGGATTTATAATTGATATTTAGAATGAACACTCTAGGGCACTACACGATTCTCAATTATCGGGGAAAGATTTAATTATTTTCACTAGGCCCTACTTAGTTTCCAATTAACTAGAACATTAAAATAACACCAGTGTGTCTCCTGCTGGTTAGTTTGGTTGTGGCGTACTTGATCTGAGCCACCTTGAGTCAAAGTGGCTCCCACAAAATGCTTCTAAGAGCCCTGTATTTAGATCCATTGTAAAAGTTAGAACTATTAAATAATTAAAAAAGAAATGAGCTCAGAGAAAGCCTGGAATAATCTGGGATGATGGATATTTGATGCCCTGTCCCAGTGCCTGTTCCCTGTTGTCTTAACTAGCTCTACATTCTAGAGGCTACCAAAGGCTTCTGAAAGGGCTTAAGCAGAAATAGTCCTTATTAGGAACTTCTAAGAACTTGCCAATCCAAGCCCTCCCTTTCTTATCAGTGACTTGTGACAGAAGGCCTTGTGTAATTTTCCAAAGCTCTGGAGAAGATGAGCAGAGGTTCTGAGATTCCTTTTCTTTTAAGTGTCCCAGATCCTTCCCAGGGAAGGACAAAAGAGAACAGGGCTAGAAAGATCACATTCAATGTAACAGATGCCCCCACTATGCCCCCCTGCAACTGTAAAAGCCTCCCTCCTTGAGAACATCACCTCTTTGGAATCAAGCATAAACCTGACCACCATGAAATATTCTTTTGGCCTGTTCCCTTTCTCTGAAAACTAGGTGGGACAATTATTTTTTCCTACTCCAGCTATGTCTACCCAGCGTATGCCAATCAATTTTCTGCCGAGATATTTTCCAAGTTCCTGGCCTTCACAGCCCTGGTTATGGGGATCTTCAGGGTGAAGGGGAACATAATCTATAGCACAGGTGTAAGAGGCGTATGATATTGTGGTCCAGCCCCAACTCTAGCACTTATCAGCTGTTTATCCTTATGCAATTCCCTTGACCTCCTCAGCCATCCCACTATGGAGCTATACATGTGTATGAGGGCAGGGGGGCAATAACACAGGTTCCTAAGCACTTAGTATAAGGGCTAAAAGAACACATTTGAAAACGCACCTGTAAACTACACATGGCTGACCAAATGCCTGTGGTTTGGGTGATTTCCCTAGAGGAATCCTGAGATGATGGGAACGCGTCCCCACACCCTTCCCAAGCCTGTCCTTTCCTGGGCCGACTCCAATATACTTGGAAAAAAAGGAAGGTGTCTCATTTTGTCCTGTTATTGTCTCTTTGTGTGGTTTGAGCTAATGGGGAAGATGGGGGAGCTGCCAGGGTCGTAGGATGTGCACTGTGTGCCAGCCCTGATGTCACAAGCCCTCATCCTGCAGTATCCCATGAAATGCCAGGAACCTTATTGAATCATGAAAAATGTATAATGATTAGGTCAGCTTTGGCACATTCTGAGTGGCGATGTGGGCACACACTTGCTGTTTGCATTCATGCTTTATTATTTTATGTTATAGCTGTTCAAACTGAATCCCAGGTCTGCAGCCTTGCCAAAATGTGTATAGATGATTGCGTTTCTCGAATGAGGTTCCAAGAGCATCATTTATTATGGATCGCGGATGAATGAGGTTGCAGGATGTGGGATTTCCTGTCTTGAGTAAACACTGACCTTTGCTAATAGGAAACCTGGACTGGGACATCCAGTCTACTTTTGTTCTTTGGACTTGATCCTCCAAGGATTATTTTCAAGATAACAGGTGACTCAGTGCCTGGACTGCAATGAGGGAATGTGTGGGAAAATGAGGTCTCATTCCCAGCCGTTAGGAGATTCTGCTTTCCCCTATGCTTGATAATTTCCCTTGGAGACCTCCCCATGGAGGGTGAGGAACTACACATCTACTCCATCTATGGAGCCAGGAGGGACAGAAACAGAAAGGCCGGGACAAATCCAGTCAAGCCTTTCCCACTTAGATAACACTGAGAACTGACTCACAACAACTTGTGAAGATAGTTCACCTTGGATGTTTAAGGCTTTCTGAGTTTGTTAGAGACTTTTTTTTTTTTTACTTCAATCATGACATGAACATGAATGCAGAATGAACTCTCTTAATTTTGATCACCAGTAGAAGAAAGGAAAAACATCACCCTAATGTCATGCAAAATGGAAAGAGTGTAAAAATGTCAAGAAGTAACATGTCAGTCTCTAAGGGACAACCATGCCAGTCAAACCGAATCATGAAGGGAACGATGGCTGCATGCAGGTGTGCAGAGAGTTGAAACTAGAGCGAAACCTTCACTTGGTGTTTTTCTTTAAGACACTACTGATTCCACAGATTCTTAACGTCTTGTAAGATCGGAGAAAATGGCCAGGTTTTTTGGGGGGCCCAAACCATTACCTTCATCACCTCATATCACCCTGCTGCCATGAGGGAGGTGTAGTTATCCTGTCTCTGAAGTGAGATCACCATGGTCCAAATGAAGGTGAAGTCGCTCAAGGCTCAGGAACAGAAATTTAGTACCTACCCAGAAAGGGCATTTGAAACAGGTCTTGGCACTACAAAGTTCGTCTAAGTGATTTTCTTAAGTGATTTTGTTGAGGGAATTGCTTTAGATTGACTGCATGACCAGTTCATACAGTGTATCATCAAGCAGTTTAGGCAAGATCAGTTTCTTGCCCCAATGGCTAGCAAACTCCATAAGGAGCCTCTTCGATGTCCGTCATCCTCTTGAAGTAGATTGGTACTGCTAGGAACAGATGTGTCTCATTGTCATGAAAAATCCTAAGTTGTTAAAACATTTTAAATGCCATATTTTGAAAGTCTCTGAAAGATTTAAAGAATACCTATCTAACTGAAATATATCTCTGTACATCTAGAAAACCTCACCAACATGACTACAAGCTTGACTATTATAGATGATTGTCTATTAACCTGTATTTCTTAATTATGCATTACATATTTAAATGAGTTGCACAAACACAATACCTTAATCAAGACCAGAAATATACATACAACAAAATTGACCTAAAATTTGTATCAATAAACCAAGATCCATACCAATGTGAATCTCTATAGCATATCCATTTTTAAATGTAAACAAACATTTATAAACAATCATTTAGGGAATTTGGGCATAGTTCTCTCTAAACTGCTTCCTGCTTTTTGTTGGGTGAAGTAATTTTTGGGAGCTGTTCATGGGAATTGTTCAGAAGGTCTTGGTTCATCAAACCACATCAGTCTGGAAGGATTCCACAGGTTCTCATCCTCTGTGGAAACAAAAGAAGAACCTCTTTTCCAAAACAACATATCCTTAGATCCATATTTTGAAATCGATACCTTAAAATATATAAGTTGGTTTAGCTTGGCAATCCCCAGAATCAAATGTCTCTCTGCAGTCATAAAATTCAAAGAAAACACAAAATAGACATAATCCAGATGCTCTGTATATTTTTCATATCTACGTGGTTTATTTTTTAAAATTTTTAAATCTGTGACTGTCTGTGCTTTGTCTCTTTAAAGATTTTGTTTTATTTTTAAAAATGATTTACTTCTTTTCCAACTTTCTATCCTCTTTTTCTTCTCTCTTTCAAGCCTACAGGCATTTATTCAACACTGTGACCCATTTCTAGGTCTTTTTTTTTTTTTAAAAAAAAATCTGGATTTGTCTTTATTGTGTATCTGTAATCCTTTTCTGACCAGAAGTGCTTCTTAAAATGCTAAACCCTTCTTATGAACTTATGCGGTGGCATTGCTAGGGGAAATATGGCTCTGCCTGCTTGCTCCACCCAGTCCAACATGGCAGAAGTCCGTTCACTGCCTCTGACACTGCAGGGTGGGATCCATCGTCACCACCTCAACTCTGACAACAAGTTGGCACATGCTGCCACCATGTAATTTGCAGCACACTGCCCAGAAACCCCAGTTAAATACAGGGCCTCCTGAAAGAGCCAGAGCCATTCATGCTAGTGAACCAGGAACCTGCTGTTTTGAAACCGCACATTTTTTGTTACCATTGAATGAGGAAGACCTCTCTTAAGGGAGCTGTGGCTAGCTTCCAGCTGAAAAAAAAAGGTTCAGCTAAATTTAATTTTTTGTGTGTGTGTCTAGAGTTCCTTTTCAAGGTTTCTCAGGTTTTACATGGATATAGTTGACCACATTGGAGTTTCAAATTGTTCTATGAGGCCACTTATTCATTTCCCAGCTGCCCAGACTCCCAAAATAATTACACAGAAACTGTATTAATTAAATCACTACTTGGCCTATAATCTCCAAGTTCTTATTGGCTAGCTTTTACATCTTAATTTAACACATTTCTATTATTTTATATTTTACCACAAGTTTGTGGCCTATCAGTAAGGTTCCAGCATGTTGGTCTCCAGCAGCAACTCCATGGCTTCTCTCTGACTCCACCTACTTTCTCCCAGCATTCAGTTTAGTTTTTCCCACATAGCTCTACTTTAGCCTGTCCGACCAAGCCAGTTTCTTTTATTCACAGCATGCAGAGGGGAATCCCACATCAGTCTTGAGTAGTGAGCTTCAGTCTTGATGTGCTTATAAAAATAGCTATTAATTCCTGAATGGAGCCTCAAGCAAGGTGACACCTATAGAGCTGTTTGGACTGGGTGACATAGGAATGTATGCAACACTGTTTCATGCTGTTATCCAACGATGTATCCTTGCCGTATTTTTCTTTTCCCTTTAATACTTTATTATTTTAATGTGCCTTTATGTGGTATATGTAAGTGTTCATGTGGGCATGTGCCTGTTTTACTATGGATATTCGTGGATGTGTTCATGTATAAATGTGCTTACATGTGAAAGCCAGATTCTGATGGCCAGTGTATTACAGTGTGTGTTTGGTATTTGTGTGTGTGTGTGTGTGTGTGATAGAGAGAGACAAAGAGAGAAAGACACAGAGAGAGACAGAGAAAGAGAGAAAGAGATGATTGCTTGAATGCACATGGATGCTAGGCTAGTCACTGGATTTGGGCAACTTGCCAGTGACTATACCACCCAGGAAAATGATTGCCCTCTATTCTTGACCCAACTTGTGTCTCCCTCTGCCCCCTCCCCCATTCCTTTTCCTATCTTGCTTTGATTGGCCATAGCCTGGAGGTCTTTATTTTCCCATACCTACTTTTGGGCTTCTTCCCAACTCTAATCCTACCTCACAGAGAAGGGCTACATTAAGTCTGATAATGTTTTAAAATATTTTTTGGGGGGTTGTCACTTTAATTTGGACAAAACACAGTTATTTTAGGGCCAGTGGCTGCTCTGACTACATGGCTAAGTTAAACCAACCAGAGCTAATTCAAAACGTCCTATCCTCATTTCAGAACCAAGAGTAGATAGCATTTTTACCTCTAGAGCCCTGGTTCTGGTTCTGGTTGTGTCTCTGAATATCTACCCCTGGCACAGTAAAGGGTGAGACCTGGAGGTCCGCGTGGCTTTGAGTTATAATTGGATATTGGTGAGAGACTGAGACAAATGGCCAACAGAGAGACCCATGCCCAAACAGAAACTACAGATTGACAACATCTGTTCTGCAATTTCCCCAGTTTTAAAGCTGGAATGGGTCTTATGAGAGGCAAACACAGTTTCAGTCTGAGCCCTGGGTAAGGGGAAATATGCTCACTAGAGGAGATGCTGGTTATTTGTAACTGTACCTATAGTCACTGGACAGGCAGCAATGAATCAAATAGACTGGGGCCCTCTTCAGATTTCAGAAATGGTGGAATGGAAATGCATCCTCTTGGGTGTGACCTGTGTATCCCTTTGCCAGGCCTGGAGTGAAGGAAGTAGAGGCTTTGTTGGATCTGTGCCTTTTGCTGCATGGTTTCCTCAAAAGAGATCTGTAAGCTGGTTCCTCATCAGTGCAAAGCAGGCATGAGATTGGACATCAAGAGCAGGGATTCTGGGGATGAAGGAGGGGCAGAAGAGATGCCATGGAAGAGCAGCCCAGAGCCATCCTGAGCACACATTCCTTCCCTTCTTTCCTCCCTTCTTTCCTCTTTTAAGTTGTCTTTCCACGTGATTTTATTTAAAAGTGTTAACTGTAGATAAGACACAATGGCACACACCTGTAATCCTAGCACTCAGGAGTCTGGGGCAGGAGGGTTATGAATGAGGTCTGACTAGGTTGTATTTTTTTTTTTTACTGTATTTTGAGATCAATCAGCTAGGCTATGCCATGATATTTTATCTTATTTTAAGAAAATTGTAGTCAAAGACATGTAACACACAATTTGTCTTTCCAACCAGTTTTAAATATTCAGTTCATTAGTGTGAGTACCTTCTTACCATTGTTCATGCCATCTCCAAGTCACTTCATTTTACAACAGCTTGTCAAGCTTTCTCCCTAGCCCCTGACAACCACAATTCTACTTCTGTTTCGGGGTCTTGTGTAAGTAGAACCATAATTTGCTATTTGAGTCTGGTTTGTTTTCCTTAATGTACTGTTCTTAAGGCTCATTCTTTTTTGTTTAAGTGAATACATGTATTTTATTTTTTATTGAGAATTCATACATGCATATACTATATTTTGACCAAGTCCATCGCCATCCCCTCCCCTCCATTTCTTCTACTATGCTGCCCACCGCCTTTCCCCATCATTGAATGCACTTAATGTTGCCTGTATCACTGGCACCGGTGGAGAACCTAATGCTATTACTCTACTCAATGAACACAGTCAGAAACTGCCTCCTAAGTTCTTGTCTTTATACCCATACATTAGCGCATCTCTCAGTCCTCACCGGAGAAGCTTCTCTTTGCAGTAAATGATGATGGATACAGAAACCAAGGTGAACAGAATGAGAGCCCGTGGAATACTCAAGGCTCACTCTCCTTGCTGCCTATGTCAGAATTTCTTTTGTTTTAAGGTTGAAGAACTATTCCAGTACATTCAAATGCTACATATCCCTTTACTCCTCAGTGCTGGCGTTTACACTCTGAGTAATGTGAACACTAGTATTGTGGACATGAATGTACAAACACACGTTTAGGTTTCAGTTCTTCTGAGCTGATCCTTGTTCATATGCCTGCATATTGATCTCTTTAAGTATTCCTGTATTAAAAACCCCCAATTACAAATAGAGCAGCAATGAACATGGGTGAGCACAGGCTTCTGTAGTGGGAAGTAAACAGTCCTTCAGGTAATGCCCAGTAGAGGTGTCAATCATGTGTTGATCTAATTCTAGTTTGTTGATGAACTGTCACGCTGATTTCCATCGTGGCACCGCCAGTTTGCAGTTCCATAAATACTGCCTGAAGGTTCCCTGTCCCCTTACTGTCACCTCTTGTTTTACCTTTTTCAAAAAATTCTTTCTTAAAGACAAGATCTCCTGGGTAAATTGGGAGCATGGGGACCATGGCTGAGGGTAGGAGGAGAGGGGAGAGGAAGGGAGGGGAGAGGAGAAAAATATAGCTCAGTAAAAACAATTTAAAAATTCTTTCTTTTATTTTTTGAGATTATAATATAATCGCATCATTTCCTCTTCCCTTTCTCCTCTCCATACCCTTCCATAACTTCCCTCCCCTTGATCACCTTCAAATTCACATGCTCTTCTTTTCAATAACTTATACGTAGGGATTCCTAAATACATAAGGGCAGATTGCATTGTCTGTAGAACGTTATCTGTATTCATGTTTTCCGGGCTGACCATTTAGTATTGGATAGCCAGTTAGTATGCTTATCATCTTAGCTATCATGACCAGCATCAGACGACATGGAAGACTCATTTTCATTTAAGTTTCTCCAGCAGCTAAGGACAGAGAGTACTTTGAAGAACGTTTCTTAGTCATTTGTAGTTCTTCTGAGAACCCTGTTCAGTTCCACAGCCCACATTTTAATTGGTGTGTTTGTTTTCTTGTTACGTACTTTTTGAGTTTATTGTATACCCTAGGCACTAATTCTCAGTCACATATACAGCTATCAATTTTCCCCCATTCTATAGGCTGCTTTTTCAGTCAGCCCACAGTTTTCTTTGCAGTACAGACACAAATGTCTTAATTTACTTTCCAGTACAGATGGTTGGTCTTGGGCGACTAGAGTCATATTAAAAAAGTCCTTACCTGAGTCTACAAAGACAATTAATAAAAATTTATTCTTTGGAAACAACTAGAAAAATCATTTTTCAAAGAAGAAAGCAAGCCCTAAAGTTGAAATCAAAGCTGAGTTAAAATACAAACAAGTCAACTAAACTAATACCACATAACCATACAGGGAATAATATGCATTCATGTAACCAGCACCGAGATGAAACAATTGTGAACTCCCCAGGCCTGAGAGAGGCCCTCTCATGCCTGCTGCTGTCCAGATTCACCTCTGTTCTGACTCCTGTCACCACAGATTGCTTCTAAAGATCTCACATTTCATATAAATAGGACCCCACAGCAGGCCTCCGCTTGTGTCTGGCTCATTTTATTTAACTCTGTGCGATTCTTCCAAGTTTTGCATATAGTTGAAGATGCTGATTCTCATGGCCAATAGAATGCCATTGTGTGCTTATGCTCTGGTTTCTTTCTACCTTCTGGGGTTGGTGATAATTGTGGTAGTTTCCAGTTTGGAGCCAGAACAAAATAGTGCTGTTATGAACATTCTAGTAGAGCCTTTGCGAACATATGTATACATGTCTGTTAGATATATACTTACTACTGAAATAGTGTTTTAGGGTACCCATATGTTCAGCTTTTATAGCTAACAGCAATTAATTTTCAAAAAAGGTTCACTCTAGAAAAAAAAGCTTATTATCCACATAGATACTATTAATCTGAGAAAGCGCTAGCTACCACGTGCTCTTGCCAGAAGTTGCGTCATTTATAGTCGTCAGCTGAAGGTGGTTTGAGGTGCTTGGTCTTGGAATCTGTAGAAGTCATTATTATATGATCTTCCTTCCTTCCTTCCTTCCTTCCTTCCTTCCTTCCTTCCTTCCTTCCTTCCTTCCTTCCTTCCTTCCTTCCTTCCTTCCTTCCTTCCTTCCTTTCTCCTCTCCCTCTCTTTCTCTCTTTGTTCTCTCTCTCTCTCTCTCTCTCTCTCTCTCTCTCTCTCTCTCTCTCTCTCTCTTTCTTTCATGTGCACATGCACATCTGTCTTTTTATCGGGTTTCCAGGATCTCAACACTGGTTTTACACTTCTGGGGCAAACGTTTTGCTGACTAAACCACATATTGAACTCACTCATCCTTTCAGACTAATAGTTATAGAACAGCTCACATTTATTAAACCATTTCTGTATGTCAGAAACTACGCAGAGCTCTTCATGGTTGCTGTCTGATTCAGTCTTGGGAGCAATCCTTTGAGGAAGGTAGCTTTATTTTCCTCTATTCACAAGCCTAAGCTGGAAGACTGGGGAGGCTAGTAAGTGTCCTACCATCTCAAGGTTAGCACATGCTGCTGCTGGAATTTGAGTGGAGGGAACTTATTCCAGCGGAGGCTCCTTTGCCAGGTGTACTAAGTCTCTTCAGAAAAAAACATGAGCCTTTAAAAACACTCCAAATGGAGACTTATTTGGGTAGATTGCCTCCTACAAAAGATGGATACACATGTTTGCAAATCTGGGAAGTGTGCCAACTGTCCCTATGGCCAGAATCACTAGTGTAGAAGAAAGAGAACAGGTGCCCAATGCTGGACTCTTCAAACTATGTCACAGGATGGATATAAAATGTCCCCCTCAGTGCTTGATCTCTAGCTGGTGGCCCTATAATAGAAAGTTCTGGAAACTTAAGGAAGTAGGCCTTACTGAAGAAAGTAGGTCACTGGGTTAAAGGGCTGATCTTTGAAAGTTATGCCTGGTCCCTGGTGCCTTCTTTACTCTCTGCTTCCTGTCCATCATGAGGTAATGGAGTTCTTCTACCACATACTTTTGCCACCACAATGTTCTACCAACTCTATGGGGCCAAGTAGCCATATACCGAGCCTTCTGAAACTGCAAGCCCAAGAAAATATTTTCTTCCTTAAGTTATTTACGTCAGAAATTCTGTCACAACAATGAGAGGTCTGAGTAGCATTGTCTGGAAGGGGTGTTAGTACAGTTCTGTAGCATCCATGTTATCCCCACTCAGTCTTCTCACTACATGCTGTAGATGATCCCGTGCAAAACTGTGACTGTATGGCAGAACCACACAGCGAGGTTGGCGTTGGCCCATGGTCTGCAGTTTGATGATCCTGGACCACAGTCCAGCATGCAAGGTGGCAGTTGAGGTTGGCAGATAGCAGTGGAGGGAGTGGTGGGTGGCCATTGGCTGCTGCAAACTACCAAGCAGATCCTGCAGGGAGTGCATAATCTCCTCCATCTCAGGCTGTCCTTCTTACAAAGGAGTAGCAACACCACACCCCTTTGGGTGTTGGTGGTCCTGGGAGAATCTCGCGGACCCTGAAATGCACAGCTTTGACCACATCCAGAGGCTCTGGCAGTCCCGCTACTTTGGGTGTTGGTAGAAACTGCACGTGGAATTCTCAGTCCTCTGAGATGGCCTTCCTTCAGCATGGGTAGAGTGTGGTGGGCGCTGTAGTGTAGTGTCTACATTGCCTGTCACGACCTGCATGAGGGCTACATTCAAACCAGCCCTTTTCAAATATTGTTCTAATGCCACTGTCACCTTAAAAAGAACGAAGGGAGGTATGGATTTGAAATGTTAGTACAGGTGTATTTCTTAGATATGTTTTTTTAACCAAAGCATCTTTAAAACATTTCAGTTTTCAATACATTTTCCCCCAAGTAAGCTTTTCTGAAAGTGTTATTGTCTACTCTGCCACTGTATGTCCTGTTTCTCATTCTCTGCATATTCCCAAGATTTTCTTCGGTGTTCTCTCTCTTCTTCCACCACGATTAGAATCGCCTCTGTCTTGTTCCATCTTAATATCACTGTTACCTGAAACACTGCCTGTTAGTACAGCAGATAGCTGTTCAGTGAATGTGTGTTGATGGACTCATAAAATATGCATGGTTGATAAATTGATGACATAATTCATAGCCTTTCCAGGTTGTCTTGGGACTGGGTTGACTTTGGGGAGCAAAATCTTACAGTTCTTCAAAGGCATAGATGAACACATTTGGAGAACAATGATTTTAAACTAATGCCATGTTTCATCTCTGCTGGTTTGTGGGGCTGACTTTCTCTTGGTGTGGGAATTGGGCTCAGGATGCTGAAAGGATCCTCATGGGAGTGGACTGTAAGTCAGTTCTCCTGGGAGCCTGGTGTCATTTGTCGGCTCGGTGAGTTTTTCCAGCAGAAAAACTATAAGCTTCAGAGTCGGAGCTGATGAAGATTCTTCCTGGAGGCTCAGGAGTGATGCTCTGATATGATCAGGAAGCCATAATATAGATTCCAGAGCCTCAGCCTAGGCTTTCAGATCAAAGGCAGGGTCATGTTTCAGAGTCAAGTTATCTGATGAAGCTCTTCCTTGGGGACGTGGAGAAAAGCAGCTTTGCCAATAAAGGGTCAGTAATGAATTCTCTCTACCATTCCCTACCCTCACCACAAGCAATGTGTGTCAACATCTCAGATCCCAGTCCCTTCAAGCTGTATAAACCGTGTCCTACACACCCCACTCTGGAGCATCATTATCCCAGCCTTTTAAAGGCATAGCTAATCCAAGCAGCTCCTAGGAAGGATGATGGAGGTATCTTTTACTTTTCATAATGGCTAGATAGAATCTATAAGAAATTTCATTTTCTACTAGATATTCATTATTCAACAATAAAAAAATACATGTGATATGTTCTGAAGGTGAAAAGTGCTCCAAATGCCTCCTAAAATTTTGGAGAGAAGAGGTTAAGATGATAATATTTGAAGGAAAATGGGTATTAAAATTCTGAGAGTGTTTTCACTTGAGCTTCTTGTGTTTGCTACGTGCTTACAATGTGCTAAGACATATTCCAAACATCTTCCATGTTCCCGTCTCATGTAGCCTCTGCTTTGAGGCCTGTTTTACACATGGGAAACAGAACTCTTAATTAGCATCATGGGGCCCATTAAGACTCAGAGTGAAAATCTGAATCCTCTGGACTCTGACTCCAGACGTTACTGCACTCTTCCTGTTGGGCTGTAGCATCTCCTTCCCAGTTACCCCTTTCTTCTCTTGTACAAATACAAGAGCAATATGAGTGCCCTGTTTTAAAAATTTCATCAATATTGTGTTAAAATTGGAGGAAGTAAAAATTCCCCATATTAAATCCTAGTTCCTAAAACAATTGCATTACTGTCTACTGAATATTTTTAGATAGTTGCACATATATTTCTCTGATTCTTTCGTTAAATTTCTAACATTTTTGCACATCATTTTTCTACATATCCATATAATTGAACAGTTTTCAACCTATATGTATAGACAGAGTTTATTCTTTTATGGTACTCTATATATTTAAAAATATATGATATTCAATAATTTAAACAAATACAGTTTTTAGGGCTTCACTTAAATTTGACTTTATGTTTATTATTTTTGATGATGTATGCTACATATTAATAGTCAGATTTTAAACATTTCTTTCATGAATTATTTTTGTCTGTAAGACTTTCTCCCTAAAAAGATCTTCACCAATCCTACATCAGACAAAAGACTGATCTCCAAAATACATAAAGAACTCAAGAAATTAGACATTAAAATTCTAAATAACCCAATGAAAATATTGGGTACGGTACTAGACAGAGAATTCTCAACAGAAGAATTTCAGATGGCCCAAAGATTCTTAAGGAAATGTTCAACATCCTTAGTTATCAGGGAAATGCAAATCAAAACAACTCTGAGATACCATCTTACACCTGTCAGAATGGCTAAGATCAGAAACACTAATGATAGCTCATGCTGGAGAGGATGTAAAGTAAGGGGAACACTCATCTATTGCTGGTGGGAATGCAAACTTGTACAACCACTTTGGAAATCAGTATGGCGGTTTCTCAGAAAATTGGGAATCAACCTACCTCATGATCCAGCAATACCACTCTTGGACATATGCCCAAAAGATGCTCAATCATACTACAAAAGCATTCATAGCAGTATTATTTGTAATAGATAGAACCTGGAAACAGCCTAACCGAATGCCCCTTAACAGAAGAATGGATAAAGAAAATGTGGCACATTTACACATTAGAGTACTACTCAGCAGTAAAAAACAATGACATCTTGAATTTTGCATGCAAGTGGATGGAATTATAAGACACTATCCTAAGTGAGGTAACCCAGACCCAAAAAGACGAATATGATATGTACTCACTCATAAGTGGATACTAGCTATAAACAAAGGACATTGAGCCTATAGTTCATGATCCTAGAGAAGCTAAGTAATAAGGTGAACACTAAGAAAAACATATATAGACCCACTTGGAAATTGGAAACAGATAAGATTGCCTGACAAAATTGGGAGCAATGGGGTTGGGGAGAAGGGAGGATAGAAGGGGAAGAGGAGGGGAGAAGAGGAGGGTTGAGAAGAACTTGAGGGGATGGGATAGTCAAGATGGAGGAAGGATAGAGATGAGAACAAGGAAAGAGATATCTTGATTGAGGGAGCCATTACAGGGTTAGCAGAAATTAGGTTCTAGAGAAATTTTCAGGAATTCACAAGGATGACCCCTCCTAAGAACCTAAGCAATAGAGGAGAGGGGTTCCAATCTTGACTTACCCTGTAATCAGACTGATGATTATCTTAAATATCACCATAGAAGCTTCATCCAGCAATGGATAGACACAGAGGCAGAAACCCACATCAGAGCACTGGACTGAGCTCTCAAAGTCCAGTTGAAGAGTGGAAGGAATGAGAATATAAGCAAAGAGGTCAAGTCCATGATGGGTTCATCCACTGAAACAGTTTACATGAGCTAAAGGGAGCTCACCAGCTCCAGCAGGACTGGGAAGGAACAAGCATAGGACCAAACTAGTCCCTCTGAATGTGGTTGACAGTTGCATGGTTGGGGCAGACTTAGGGGCCACTGGCAGTGGCACCAGGATTTATCCCTACTGTATGTACTGGCTTTTTGGGATCCTATTCTCTTTGGAGGTATACCTTGCTCAGTCTAGATATAGTAGGGAGGGCCTTGGACCTTCCACAAAGCAATGTGCTTTACTCTCTCTGAGGATTAGATGGGGGTGGGGTGGGAGGGTGTGTGGAGGGAATGGGAGGATGGGAAGGAGTGGGAACTTGGATTGGTATTTTTTTTTAAACCTAATAAAAAAGAGACTTTCTCCCTATATTCTAACTCTTGTACTTAATGATACTTAAATTTTGCACCATGTCACTCTGTTTTCTTGCCTTGTTGCTCTGGTAGAGCTTCATGCCATATTATACTTCATTTGTGCCAACAGGGATGCATTTTTGCACTTGGCACTTCTTTAACTGGGAGACTTTCTCTTGCATCACCCACTAGAACTCTGCCTGCTAGCATATGGAAGGTCTACATTTCATCTACATTTTATTTAAAATGAGCATATGCAGGTTTCCTGGCTGAGTTTCAGGATGATTTTAGACACTGTCATTGTCTTTCTGTGTGATCTGAATTTCTGGGTCAGTATCCTCCACGTACTGAGAGCTTCCAGACTTTAGCGCTAAGAGCTTTGTGCAGCAATGCTAGCAAGTGACACCCACTTCCTTGATATTTCATAAGTCTCTCACTTTTATCTTTTAATATATTGAGTAAACTGGGCTGGATACCAGTGGACCAGATAGTAGACGGTGGATGGCAAGGTTCTCAGAATGTTATCAGCCAAACACATTTAGCTGTTCCAAGAGCTACCGTCTCATGTCAGGAAGAAAGAGCTTGAGAACATGACAGTCACTCTCGATGCCTTTGCCCCGTGGGCCACAGTACACAATGGGAGCTGGCTGAACACATGGTGACATTGTTATTCCCAGGCTAGGGGGAAGAACTGAGATCCCAGAAGTTGGGTATTCTGTTACACCCATGCACCTATAACAATCGATATAGGTCTGTTAACCTTCTTTTCCTTGGGGGTGGAATGTTGTAGATACTCTTTGAAAGGCAATGACACTTTCCTCATCTATACACACGTGCGTGTGCTTGTGTGTGCTTGCGTGCGTGCGCGCACACACACACACCACACACACAAACAGAGTGAAAATTTTGATTGCTTTCTCCAAGTCTTTATATAGATTTTTCTAATGGAGGCTCTTAAAGACCAAAATAGCAAAGCTGGTTCTAATCAAATAAGAGCTTAGATTTTGATCCAGTCATTGAAATCCCTCATGCTTCTAGACTTGACACAATATTCTATTTCTAAAGATATTTTTCTCTATTCTTGAGAATTGCATACATGTGTATGATAACATATGATCATAGCCACAATCCTCCAACCCCTCCCACCTACCCTAAAAATGTCTTCTTCCAAACTTCTTGTCTTCTTTTCTTTTTTGGACATCCACCTGGTCCACTTTGTCATATCCATAAATTCATGGATATAGGGCCATTCATTGAGCATGGAATGCCCACCAGTGGTCGCAAACTCAGAGAAGAATGCTTCTCTCTGCCTAGTAACTATTAGCTACCAATAACTCCCCAGTAAGGGGCGAGACAAACATGGCTATCATATTCCCCATCTGTGCTGGAGTTTTAGCTGACCGATTCTGGTGCAGACAACCCAGCTGCTGTGAGTTCACGTTTGCATTACCTATGCCATCACCCCAAGGCAGCCCTTCAGGGGTCTCTTATGATCTAACATTTTTATCTCTGCACCCTAATTTAGACTTGAACATATTTCTTACTTCATTTATCTGTATGAAAATCAGAAGTACCTTTGATTCTTTTATTTGTGGATCCTAGATTTCATATAAATACATGTATGCATAAGACATAAAAATAGAAGTGAAAACTATACAGGGGAATGTAGGGGACTAACAGTAGTGGGCAGGGGGAAGAAGAGTGGGGGAGGGGAGGAAAAGAGGGATATGCTCAGTGTATATGATTTACCTGTGTGAAAATGTCCCTATGAAACCAAGTGTTATACATAATGAATATAAACTAATAAAAATTTAAAAGTACACATAATAATAAAACTTAATTCTTTTGTTGTGCCAATTGAAATATTACACAAACAGAACAGTCTCTTCTTATAACCCAGTTCTACAGCACCAAAGCATTTGTACCTCTGAACTCACATCTGCTTTGCTGGGTTACAAATGTAGTTGTAAGTTGATTTACTTAAACCTCTTTCCATGAGAATCTCAAAAATAAAAATGACATCGTCCTTGCCGTTTCAGAGATGCAGAACCAGATGTACTTTTGAAAATGTAAAAAAGATCAGCTCTCGTTACCTGAGCACGTCTGTTCACTTACGGTGTCTAGGTCTCAGAAGATTTGCCAGTAGTTTGATCAAGAATCTATGCCTTGGGATTGCTTGTGATGATACATCATGACTAAGTACTATTATAAACGAAGCAGTAATGGCAAGCTCAGGTTCCTCCTGGATGAAGAAGACCTTAATCAACCTTCAACCTTATGTGAACCTCTGCTTCTGAGTAATGGTAGATTAGGTAATTCAGTCCAACTTCTCCAACTGGAGATAATTTTAAAATATAAGTATCTTTTCTAAAAGGCATCAATGTTCTAATGAGATAATGACCGTACCGTGGTCTGAGGTCAGGAGATGTGCAAGAGCAAAACTCTGGTATTTTTGTCTGTGTATCTGGATGTTTCATGCAGCTATTACAGAGTACCAAGGTCTGGGGAACTTGTAATGAACAGAAATTGGTGGGCTCCCAGAACTGGAAGGTGGACAGTACAAGACTGAGGGGCCAATATCTGCCATGGAATTTTTTGCAGAAAGGACCAGTTGGTTGACAGGTAAGGATGTAAGGTAAAAAAAGAAGCAGGAAGAAGGGAAGAAGCGAAGAAGGGAAGGGAAAATAGGGAATAAGGGAGGAGAAAAGAGAGGAAGAAAGAGAGAGGGAGGGAGAAAGAGAGAGCAAGAGAGAGGGAGACAAAAAAGAGAGAGAGACTAGGGATTCATTTCTGTGTTGAGGGGTTTCATCCCTGGTGGCCTAATCAGTCTTGGGGAGTCAATCTCTTAACACTGTTCCATTGGGGAATGTATTTCCATCACATGCCTTTTGTGGACACATCCAGATCATAGCAACTGTGGAGGATTTTACAGTCGGGGGGAGGTGGGCTGGAAATGGTGATCACACAATGGATGATCTTGCATATCTATGAGAACAGAGGTTAAAACGTAAGTTTGCTAAGAGTGGGACCCCAGTCACCACACCAGGCTTTGAGGTTAAAGGACCCTGGGTGTTGTAGGGAGGCCGCTTGGTTGTACCGGCCACTCAGCAGCTCAGATCCAAAATAACCACACAGAAACTGTATTAATTAAATCACTGCTTGGCCTATTAACCCTAGCTTCTTATTGGCTAGCTCTTACATATTAATTTAACCCATCTCCATTAATCTGTGTATCGCCACATGGCTGAGGCTTACCGGGTAAAGTTCCATCCAGCGTCTGTCTCCAGCAGGGCTACATGGCTTCTCTCTGACTCTGCCTCCTTTCTCCCAGCACTCAGCCTAGGTTTCCCTGCCTAACTAAGTTCTACCTTGTTATAGGCCAAGCCAGTTTCCTTATTCATTAACCAATAAAAGCAACACATAGACAGAAGGACCTCCCACACGACCCAGGCACCACAACAGGCTTTGAGGTTGAAGGACCCTGGGCACCACACCAGAATTTGAGGTTGAAGCTGACATTGTGTTCTAGAGGCTAACACGAACTGAACAGAAGCCATTTTTCTCAGACAGCCATTCTTCAATTTGTCTGAGTGGTCTAGAAAATTTTAAGACTAGAAAACTGGTCTCAATTTCCCAAGTCCTTGGTAATAGAAAATTTCAATCCTTGTAGAATATAAGGTATCCATCCTCTTGGAGGCACTTGGAACACTGTTACTTAGAATTTTTGTGTAGGTTGCATCATTTAGCCATGGATATTGGTGATGAACTCAGCTCCTGATCCCTTTCCTCTTACCAGAAATTAGAAGACAGGGCTGGAAATGTCAACCCTTTAATCCTGTCTTAGCATTCTTGGCAACCAGCTCTCATCTTGAAGCTATTTGTGAAATTCTACTCACCAGTCATCCCATAGGCACACATGGAAACACTCATTCTGAATATCCCAGAAGGTAAGAAGCACTCTAAGGAAGAATGTCAAAGAGAACAAAAATTCTCCTCTTGTTCTGACCTCTCAGGCAATTATGAAGGTCTTAGGCACTGCATGCCAAGATCATGGAAAATAAGTAAATATACCCATTTCATTATAACATACTCGCAAATGACATTGGAGACAAGATAAAGAGAGGGGCCTCTTTAAAACACTGATTTTATTGAGCTATATATTTTTCTCTGCTCCCCTCCATTTCTCTCCCCTCCCCTTCAACCCTCTCCCATGGTCCCCATGCTCCTAATTTTCTTAGGAGATCTTGTCTTTTTCTACTTCCCATGGAGATTAGATCCATGTATGTCTCTCTTAGGGTCCTCATTGTTGTCTAGATTCTCTGGGATTATGAATTGTAGGATGGTTTCCTTTGCTTTATGTCTAAAATCCACTTATGAGTGAGTACATCTGATATTTGTCTTTTTGGGTCTGGGTTAACTCACTCAGTATGATGTTTTCTAGATCCATCCATTTGCCTGAAAATTTCAAGATGTTGTTATGTTTTTCTGCTGTTTGGTACTTCGTTGTGTAAATGTACCACATTTTCCTTATCCATTCTTTGGTCGAGGGGCATTTAGGTTGTTTCCAGGTTCTGGCTGTGACAAACAATGCTGCTATGAACATAGTTGAGCACATGTCCTTGTGGTACGATTGAGCATCCTTTGGGTATATACCCAGAAGAGGTATTTCTGGGTCTTGAGGAAGGTTGTTTCCTAATTTTCTGAGAAATTGCCATACTGATATCCGAAGGGTCTGTACCAGCTTGCATTCCCACCAGCAATGTAGGAGTGTTCCCTTTACCTCACAACCTCTCCAGCATAAGTTGTCATCAGTGTTTTTGATCTTGGCCATTCTTACAGGTGTAAGATGGAATCTCAGAGTTGTTTTGATTTGCATTTCTCTGATGGCTAAGGATGTTGAACATTTCCTTAAGTGTCTTTCAGCCATTTTAGATTCCTCTGTTGAGAGTTTTCTGTTTAGGTCTGTACTCCATTTTTTTTTTTATTGGATTATGTGTTCTTTTGATGACCAATTTCTTGAGTTCTCTGTATATTTTGGAGATCAGCTCTCTGTCTGATGTGGGGTTAGTGAAGATCTTTTCTCATTCCATAGGCTGCCGTTTTGTCTTGTTGATCATGTCCTTTGCTTTACAGAAGCTTTTCAGTTTCAGGAGATCCCATTTATTAATTGTATCTCTCCGTGTCTGTGCTGCTGGAATTATATTTAGGAAGTGGTCTCCTGTGCCAATGCGTCCAAGTGTACTTCCCACTTTCTCTTTTATAAGGTTCTGTGTGGCTGGCTTTATGTTGAGGTCTTTGATCCATTTGAACTTGAGTTTTGTGCATAGATATGGGTCTATTTTCATTCTTCTACATGTGGATATCCAGTTATGCCAGCACCATCTGTCAAATATGCTTTCTTTTTTTCATTTGATATTTTTTACTTCTTTGTCAAAAAGCAGGTGTTCATAGGTAGTGGATTAATATCCGAGTCTTCAATTTGATTTCATTGGTCTTCCTGTCTGTTTCTAAGCCAATACCAGGCTGCTTTTAGTACTGTATCTTCTGTAGTAGAGTTTGAAATCAGGGATTGTGATGAAGAGGGACATTTTTGGGAGCTGTCTCTTACTGTCTTTCTTCTGGCTGGAAGATCTTTGAAGTCTGCTAAGGCATATACTACATGGTTACTGGTAAGTGTTGTCATCGTTCCATCCCTGGACTTACTAATTGACTTTCATAAGCCCTATAACACTTTGGTCATGGTTTATCAGCAAAATAAAATATGGAGATAAAAAAATCAGTATTTCCCAAATACTGTTCATTTGAATGCTATGCCCAGAGCTTTTCATATTTTAGCTCTACCATGCTATTGTTTACTTAGCATTTCCTGGTAAGTTTATAATTGTAATGTCTGGTGAAACTTTCTATACAGTCATAAGCACTACAGTAGCCGTTCCCACAGATAGGAAGCAGTCTCAAAAATAAATGTAATACAAACAACGTAATGTTATTAAAGTCCAACTGGATAGTGTTTTTCTGGAGTTTATGAGCCTTGGGCCTGCTATTTGTTTTCTAAGAAGATCACCCAATATTAGCAAGGTATAGGGAATGTACTAATAACCAGGACTTAAATGATATTTCCCAAAAGAAGAATAAATGTTTTACTGAGAAAAAAAAAACATTTCTCTCCATGCGATTCCATGGTATTTAATGCTTTGTCTCCAGTGGCATCTAAATCCAAGTTATATACTCTTTGTAGGAGGTTTGTGACCTTTCAAGAACATACTGGATTAGGGAGTCTTTAGGGGAAAGTTATATTATTCCATAGTTCTCTCCTGTGAGAGAGGCATGTTGAGGAAAAGGTATGAGTCATATTGTTTTTGAGTTCCTACATCTGTCAGATTGAGTACTTATTGGCCAGCAGCTTGAAGAATTAAATTGATTGGATGGGGCTCCATATCTGCAATGTAGCTATGACAACCAGCTGAGAGACGTCAGAACTTCAGTCCCCCCAGCCTTTCTGGAAGAATGAGTCTTTCACAGCAGGCACACTTGGTCCGTGAGCTCAGTGCTATGGCTCTGTTCTCTGCCAGGCTTCCCCTCCACTGAGTGGCTGGTTTGAACTAGCAAGTTCTGATTTCCCTCATGGCAAGACCACAAGTTTATATTAGCTAAACTCATTTTCCATGCTGACCAGAGGTTTTCCAATGAATCCTGGGGCATCTAGGATATTAGAAAATTCTTTTCTATGATCTTTCTGGGAGATATAAGATACTGAAATGAGCTGCTCTGACCTGCTAGCTGGCTTCCAGAGCTCTATATTCTGTGTACGTGGGTCACAATCAGGAACAGAAACTCCTTTTGCTTGCCACTAATTTTTTTTTGTTAATAAAAACTAAAGCTAACATTGTACAACATGATGTTCTGAAACACGAGAATACTGTGGAATGTTTAAATATAGTTAATTAACAGATACAGCACCTCATTTAGTCATTTTTGTGCGTGTGTGATAAGAACATAGAAGATCCACTCTGCACAGCTTTCAAGAATATAATGTATTATTATAAATGAATACCTTGCTTTGCAGTAGATGTCTTGAAAAGTACAGCTCTTAATTGTAATGATGTATTCTCTGGCCAGTTTCTCCCCTTCATTACACTCTATGCTTCTATGAGACCTACTCTTCAAATCAGTCTATCTGTCCGTCCATCCATCATCCATCCATCCATCCATCCATCCATCCATCCATCCATCCATCCATCCATCCATCCATCTATCTATCTATCTATCTATCTATCTATCTATCTATCTATCTATCTATCTATCTATCTATCTATCTTTCTCTATGTATGCCATTACATCTACCCCACGCAGAGGCAGAGGACAACTTGACTCTTCTCTTTTACCATCTGGTCTGGGGATTGAACTCAGGTCCTCAGACTTAGGAGCAGGTGCTTTTACCTGCAGAGCCATCCTGACAGCACTGCTAACTTCTTTTTAGAACTGGCTGTTTAGGTTTTTGCCCATTAAAAATGGGTTATTTGGTTCTTTTCCTTTGACTTTTTAAAAATACTATTTTTATTCTTTGGAAACTTACATCCACATGTGCAACACATCTTGAATCTCACCACTCCCCACTTTTTGGGTGCAGCGCACAAGGCCTGTCTGCGCTCTATGCGCTACCATACAGTTTGCGAGTTTCGGGCAAGGGACTGGAGGTTGAAACACACAAAGACTCACAGAGACAGCACAGACAGAGAGACAGAGACATGGACCTCTAAGTCACTGGTAAGAAGCCCTTTATTCAAAAGCACCATGGAGGCTCATATACCCAACAGTCAAGTGGGCCAACAGGTGAAAACCTCATCCTCTGATCCTCTAGGCAAGACAACACGTGCTTGTGAAGCAGAGCTGGTAAACAACTTTGACACAGATTTCAGTAACTCAAATCAGAAGGAAAGTAAAGATCTCTAGCAGGGAAGAGCAGCTGGAGGCCAGGACTTCAAATGGTCCCAACATTTGGGTGCTTTGTGCATTTTGGATATTAGTGTCCTGCCAAATGTATATTGGTGCACAGTTCTGAGCTTAGACTTTCACCTCCGTTTTAAGGTTTACCAGAGTTACTCTTCCCGCTGTTTGCTTTTGCTTTGTTGTCTTTTGAGACAGGCAGTCTAGGCTGGCCTCCAATTGCTATGCATCCTAGGCTGCTCTTGAACTTGCGTCTTTGCTGCCGTTGTCCCTCTATTCCCAGGTTTTTATAGATTTGTACCTATAATCTGTTGTAGATTCTTCACTCAGTAGTTGCAACCTATGCTCCATCTCAGGGCTAGCTTCTCTTGATCTCCCATTGTTAGGACTCTTGGCATCTGTTGCTGACCTCACCAAAGTGCCACTCAGTTCATCTAGGCTAGAGAGCTGGAAGCTGTCAGTACCAGTTTGTTCTTATAAGTACATTGGGAGCCCTTCCACTTGAGACAGTAAAGATACATATCCTTTTACCTGTGTGTGAGGTGACTACCCCTAACACAGGCCTATAACTTGATTATTTCCAAGGAACTGAGATTATGGGGTAAAAACCAATTTGCCAGTATATAAATAATGTGATAATGATAGTTTTCTGCCTACTAGCCGAGAAGGAAGACTCCGGAGAAAGAAAAGAAGGGAGAAAAGGAAGACTTTAATGAGCACTTACTGCATTCTAGGTCCCTGTGCAGCTCTTCATGGGGACAGGGCCAACAGTCTATAAATACTTCCTCTCTGTGATAGCCCATTCTCCAGTATTAAAGCCCTCTTTAGACTGAATCAGCTTCTTGTATTTTCTTCCAGAACAGTCCAGGTTCGGTTCTTTTCATGATGCTTTGCATCTTTTCAATGTGGGTGGTTTGAGACCTATTCCCTAAGGTCTGGGGAAAGCGAGTCAGTGTTGTATGTTTAGTTTTATTTGGGGTGACTTACAGGCCCATGGGCTGTCTGAAGTTACACTAGTGTTTACAGAGTGGCCTGCTGCCTCATCACACCCCATCTGGCTATCGCTCTTGTCCTTGTATCCAAACGTCCTATTCCCCATGTTGTTATTCTGTTCTCCATGGTACAGGGACACATGTGACTAATAATGTACAAATAAATATGTTAGGCCTTTCTGGGTCATTATAACCTAGTGTTCTCTTGTATCTGTCAACAGTTTGGAGTTACAGAGAACAGGACAGTTTAACAACTAGTGAGTGTGTTGCTTATATTATAAGCGATGGATCTTTGTAAGAATTGACTCACAGAATTGTTTAAGAAAAGCAACCCCCCCATTATTCAGAGCAGAAACACATTTGTATGTCCTCAAGTACCTACAGGCAATTCAGTTTTCATGTATGATTTACTGAGGGTCTACAAAGAGAGGCAGTCAGTGCAAAAGATCTTCAAATCAAGCTTAAGTCATAATTAGAGGCCGGAAAGCTCCATCTAGTCTTGAGACAACACTTGATATTTTCACTTGATTCCAGTGGTCATCAGCCAGGGGCAATATTTCCATGGGGGAGGGGCTCATCTGGCAATGCCAGAGATAATTCAGGTTATCATAATTGTGGGAACTACTGGCTAACCATTCCATTGTTTATCACCGTGGTTCGGCTAAATGGACTAGTAAGCGCATCCTTTGCTCTATGGATGCTCTCTTCTTAAATATAAAAAGCATCAAGACTGAGAATTCTGGCACCACTTTTTAGGTATTCATGTGCTAGAAGTTCATTCCCCAAAATGATGGTATTGAAAGGCAGAAGGACCTTTAAGAAGTGGGGTCTGGTGAAAGGTGGATGGTTCTTGACCACCCTCCTGTGCTGGGGCCGTGCTTTTGTGCTTCCAGAACTGTGAACTAAAGAAGCAGTTTCCCTTCTATTGTCCCAGGTGTTATGGTGACACAAGGCAGATTAAGACACTTGCTCCATTCAGTCTACCTTTTACTTATTTTATTTACCTAGCCTGGAAAATTCAATGGTAGAATATGTGATAGCTGAGTGTACTTTGTCCAAACAATGTTGAGAGAGAGAGAGAGAGAGAGAGAGAGAGAGAGAGAGAGAGAGAGAGAGAGACTGTAATTACTAATTTGTGTTGCTGCTCATGGACAGATCAGACTAGCGGCTCTTAGGATGGTGTTTTCTCTCCAGATCCGCCTCCTCTGCACTTTCCTCCGGTGGTGTGCTGTTCAGTCCTGAGAGCCAATTGGCAATGATCAATGTGATTTGCTTTGATGCATTCCTGAGGCTAGAGGAATTTTGAATTCTGTGAGTGACACATGCCTAGAGGCAAGGAATATTATAATTCACAAAGGGGAGGTGGAAACCAATTAGAGTTGATTAAAAACCAAACCCACGGTGGGATTCATTTAGGCTCCAAGTCATTCAGCAAGCTGGTGTGGGCACACCAAGATCCAGGCACGCTAAAAATAAAGACGGATATGACTCCCCGCGGTTTACAAGTACACAGGAGAGCACAGGGCAAGGTGAAATAGGAGATTTTTACCGACAGCTCTGCTCCCCCATGATTTTTATACTGCTCTTGTTTTTTTCCCCCTGCAACACAGTTGAAGACAGTGGAGCTTAATTTTGATCTGTAGTGGCTAGACACTGCTTTAGCCCCAGAGAGAACTCAATTCTAATTCTAGCTGTACCACACAAAAGCTATGTGCTCTTATCTAAACTCTCTAGCTTCTTTCAATTCCAGGATCTTCATATATAAAAGGGAGACACGATACCTACCTACTGGGGAGACGGGAGGCATGATTCTGAATATGTTAGTATAGTCACGGCATGCACCAGATGCTTGGTGAATATTCATTCACCCAGGGATTCTCTGCAGCTGAGGCATCTCCCCATCGAACTTAATGACTCTTCTATTGCTGCGAAGGGACACCATGGCTGAGGCAGTTGATAAAAGAAAGCATTTGATTTGGGAATCATGGTTTCAGATGACCAGAGTTCATACAACCATGGAGGAAGACATGGTAGCAGGCTGGCTGGCACAGCACTGGAGTAGCAGCTAAAGAGGGAGAGGAGAGAGAGAGAGAGGAATCCTTGGAATGGTGTAGGCTTTTAAAACCTCAGAAGCACCCCCAGTGGCATACCTCCTCCAAGAAGAAAATGCCTCCTAATCTTCCTCAAGCAGTTTCCTCCGACTGGGAACCAAACATTCAAGTACATGAGCCTACGAGGACCATTCTTATTGACGACACTATCGTTCTCCTTCCGAATTAGTGAGACTCTCAGAAAAGCTCTTTTGCAAATATTTAGGGCAGTGGTTCTCAACCTTCCTAATTCTGCATCCCTTTAATGTATAGCTCTTCAGGTTGTGGTGACCCCGAACCCTAAAATTATTTCACTGCTACTTCCTAACTGTAATTTTGCTGCTGGTACGAATCATAATATAAATATCTGATGTACAGGATATCTGATATGTCACGCTAGTGACTCCCCCCCAAGAGGTCACGACCCACAGGGTGGAAACCTCTGACTTAGGGTGATCACCAGAGTGCAAGGCACACTCTAGAATTTCACAGCAAGGACAAGAGACTGAACCATCCACGACTTCAGTACCACATCCAACTGTCTTGTTCTCTTCCTTCACTGATTGGCAGAGATGGAGAGAAGTGATGGCAAACACTGGCTCTACGTGTTCTTGAGAAGCGGGCATCTCTAGGATCTGACCGCTGCTCTTTTGTGCTTTCCCACTCTCTGCTCTTTCTCTGCATCTCCAAGCCTCGTGTGCCCATATGAGTTCTGATTCTAGTTTCACGTAGACTAGTGCCTTGTTTTTTATAACTCAGTTCTCCAGGAGCTTCAGCTCTCTTGTCACAGAGCTGAGAACCAAGAAAATGACCAAGTGATGCGTGGGACTGACAGTGTGATATAAATTTTCACCAGTATGAGGACAGCCCTATGCTACCCCTCCCTAACCTGCAGTGCACTTAAAGGGGCCCTTGGGTCTAATTTGCAAGCCAGCTATCTTACTGAGAACAGCAGAGGAAAGCAGAAGGCTTTAAGGATAACTCCCATAGCATAAACAGAGTGGATGAATAGAGACTGAAGTTTATACATGCAACAATAATTCACTGAACTCAATTTTCACAACACTAAGCATTCATGCCTACTAAATGTAGTAAGAAGGCGGGCTGCGTCCCGCCACCCTGCTAGCTTAACCCCCGAAATAACCACACAGAAACTGTATTCATTTAAACATTGCCTGGCCCATTATCTGTAGCCTCTCACTGGCTAACTCTCACATCTTGATTTAATGCATTTCCATAATGTGTATCGCCACTTGACTGTGGCTTACCAGCATGAGTCTAACCAGCATCTGTCTTGGGCAGGAGAATCATGGCATCTGCCGCACTTCCCTTCTTTCCAGCATTCTGTTCTGTACACCTAAGGGCTGCCCTATCAAAAGGCCAAGGCAGCTTCTTTATTCAACCATTGAAATCAACACAAATACAAAAGGACCTCCTATACGAACCAAAAAAGGCGAGATACTTTTGGTTGAGTTTCTTTTGTTTAAAAAGTGAAGAATTTCTAACACACACGCACACACACAGATAACATGTGATTACTAAAAGTCATCAATAGGTCATTCTTTGGAGAATGACCTATTGCTCCAGGGTACAGGAGATTAGACCTGATTTTAGAAATATTTCCTGCTGTCCTGGGATGCGGGTATATCTTTAATATCGGAAACTGAAACTCCGAGACTCACTATTAATTTGCTTTATAAGGAGTCATCTATGTATTTCTATGGAAATATGTGGAAGTTAAAAAAGGTGCTTAAAAACTGGTTTAGGATCTTTCACTAGCAAGAAGCAGGGCATATTGAAGTGAGAATACCCTAGACAGGATTCTCCTTTGGTATGCATATATATGTATGTTGTGCGCATGTGTGCATGCATGTTCACATATGTATGTGCATGTGGGGGGTCAGAGGTTGACAATTATGTCTTCCTTGATCACTCTTCATCTTCTATATTGTTCTATATTGAGATAAGAGCTTACCAGTTTGTCCTGGGGGGGGTCCTCTGTGTGCTCTAAAATTCCCTAGCAGGGAATGGGGTGGGCTTCGAGGCTTCCATTGGGATGCCTGCTGACTGCTGAGATCACAGGCTGGCTGTCTATCCAGTATTTATGTGGGTGCTGGGGACGCAAACTTGCACGGCATATACTTTACCCATGGAGATACCTCCCAAGCCCTCGTTCTTCCTTTGGGTACAGACTTTTTAGTTGTAAAATGGGCATTTGTTCTCTGGGAGAAGAAAATAAAATGAGAAGGGAGAGTTTACACATTGCAGCCGCTGGGTGTACTTAGTACGTACACAGAAAATATTATAAAAATGGTAATCATATTTTGTGGAGATTGAAGGTTACACAATATTGGGTATTTCTTTAAGGAAAAGGATGCAAAACAAATATAAAATTAGGCATGAATGAGGATGTTTATCTAGACTAAGAAGTCTTTAGAAAGTAATAGTTTCTTAAAGGCTGACAAATACCATAAGCTTCACAAAATCAGAAAAATAACATTTCTAAATTGACTTCTTGGCATTTCTTTATAATAATGCCTTTTCATATCTTTTGGGGCTGAATATCCTTTGATTGCTTTATTCATGTGCCATTTTATAATACCATTTTCCATGGAGAATATAAAGATAATTCAAGCCTCTTTTCCAGCATGGCTGATCAAAATTTATTTTTTACTATTGATAATTAAAGACAAATTCTTTTGGGTTCACAACCTGTTTTCAGACAGTGCCAGATAAACATCTAGGATAATTGTCAAGTTTGAGGAAAAAAAAGCTCTCTCAAGTTTCTTTCAACAGAACTTTGAAGAACATTACTATAGTATTTTCTATGTTGCTGAGATCAAACCCTTGACAATAAGCAACTTAAAGGAAGAAAGGTTTATTTGGGCTCACCATAAGAGAAGGATACAGCCCGTCATGGAGGACCAGGCCTGGCAACAGGAATATGAGACAGCTGGTCACCTTGCGTATTCAGGAAGCAGGGAATGGGTAGACAAGCTATGAGACCTCAAGTCCTCCTCTCGCTCCCTGCCTGCTTCCTCTAGCATTGGCTCCACTTCCTAAATATTTGATGACTTTCAAAACCCGGCCACCAGCCGAGGACACACGAGCCTATTAGGGGCTTTGTTTCATATCCAAACCATAATTACTTCTACTAGTTTCTGCCTCTTTCCGTTGTGTGCCTCATTTCTTCCGTTGACAGTCTATGCTGGGCTGTGTAGACAAGCTGTTCATCAGACAGGGTAGTCACACTGAATCCTGTGGTTCTGCTCAAGCAGATGTGCTCTTGGAAGCCACTATTACAATCAACTTAATTGAATCCAATGTGGCTACAAATGATAGAGATAAATCCAGTTATACCCGGGGCTAAGTAGATCCTCAACTCAAGGGAAATGTCACTTAACGATGGAGTTTACTTGAGCTTAAAATACTTATTCTTGCAAATTAAATAAAAGACAGACAAACAGACAAACAAACCACCACCACCACAAACCTAGATACCTCTGCAAACACACGGCCAGGACCTTTCCCAGGTTTTAGAAGAAACCCCATGCAAGTTAGGAAGCCTGAACTGAGGATGGATACGTGTCACGGTAAATCTGCCTCTGACGAGGACAAAGGACCCCAAGATGAGAACTTGGAATATTGACCACAGCTGTCTTGGTAACCTAAGGTTAGTCGGTTCATTTTTATGGAGCTAGATTTCTTATCTTCTTCCAAGATAAGTTGGTGCTTAGGAATGTGTCAGTGTTCCTGATACCCACAACAGGGTGCAGTTCTGAGAATTGCTTTTGGAGCCAGCTCAGCGGGGTCAAGGGTGGATGGCGTGGAGTGAAAAAGACATGATTACTGGATTTAGGACTACACTCCCATCTTTCTCCTCCAGCAGAGATGTCCTTAGTAAACCAGTCCTAGGGTTTTCCAACAGACCATGTCCACATAACTACATCATTGCATAGAGCGACAATTTTCTGTTGTCACAGCTGCTCCACCCCCCGCAGTGAGACAAGGAGAGTGAACTGAGAAGTTGGGATTGACTTGTTCAGACATTTCTCTTTTGAAAGCCATCAGCCAAGATGTAGAATTACCTTGAAGGCATCAGAGCTCAGACAAATTCTGGATTGGTCCTGTGTTGCTCTTGTTTTTCGAGGATTTAGAAGTCACATGAACCTGTTGGGGAGGGGATTCTATTGCCTTCTCTACTCATCTCTTGGTTTCTAATTCTCTCCTTCGGATGTGTAGACTGACAAGGAGAAAGGTGGATAATGCCAAGTTGCAATATGTACTTGAATGCTGTGTGCTGTGGGCCCACACATACAACTGTACCATCCTATGTAACCAACAGCAGACTCATGTTCTGGGGACAGTCTCCAGAAAAGAATTTCTTTTCAAAAATATCTGTCATCCTTGAATGCATTGGCACAGGAGACCACTTCCTAAATATAACTCCAGTAGCACAACAAGGAGAGAAACAATTAATAAATGGGACCTCCTGAAACTGAAAAGCTTTTGTAAAGCAAAGGACATGGTCAACAAGACAAAATGGCAGTCTACGAAATGGGAAAAGATCTTCATCAATCCCACATCAGACAAAGGGCTGATCTCTAAAATATACAAAGTACTCAAGAAATTGGTCATCAAAAGAACAAATAGTCCAATAAAAAAAATGGTGTACAGACCTAAACAGAGAACTCTCAACAGAGGAATCTCAAAGGGCTGAAAGACACTTATGGAAATGTTCAACATCCTTAACCATCAGAGAAATGCAAATCAAAACAACTCTGAGATTCCATCTTACACCTGTAAGAATGGCCAAGATCAAAAACACTGATGACAACTTATGCTGGAGAGGTTGTGGGGTAAAGGGAAACTTCCTGCATTGTTGGTGTGAGTGAAAACTGATACAGTCCCTTTGAATGTAGCATGGCAATTTCTCAGAAAATTAGGAAATAACCTTCCTTAAGACCCAGAAATACCTCTTCTGGATGCTCAATCGTACCAAAAGGACATGTGCTCAACTATGTTCATAGCAGCATTGTTTGTCACAGCCAGAACCTGGAAACAACCTAAATGCCCCTCGACCAAAGAATGGAAAAGGAAAATGTGGTATATTTACATAATGGAGTACTACACAGTAGAAAAAATAATGACATCTTGAAATTTGCAGGCGAATGGATAGATCTAGAAAATACCATAGTAAGTGAGGTAACCCAGGCCCAGAAAGACAAATATCATATGTGCTCACTCATAAGTGGCTTTTAGACATAAAGCAAAGAAAACCATCCTACAATTCACAATCCCAGAAAATCTAGACAACAATGAGGACCCTAAGAGATACATACATGGATCTAATCTACATGGGAATTAGAAAAAGACAAGATCTCTTGAGTAAATTGGGAGCATGGTGACCATGGATGAGGGTTTAAGGGGAGGGTAGAAAAATGAAGGGGAGCAGAGAAAAATGTATAGCTTAATAAAAAAAATCTATCTATCTATCTATCTATCTATCCATCCTCCATCTATCTATCTATCTATCTATCTATCTATCTATCTATCTATCTATCTATCTATCATAAATCTATTTATTTATTTGCCTTTCCAAGCTTATGGGTTGAGTATGAAGATTCATGCCCTTGACCTAGTAACTGAGCCCCTTTTTTTTGTGGGAAAGTTAGAGAGACTCAGGGCAGAAATAATATCTGCTTTACATTTTGAAGAGGTTTTCTCTGATATCAGGTGTACATGCATAAGAACAAAATCACACATTACATTGTCACCATAAAACTGCAGACAGAGAATGTTCACTGATAGAAAGGCTTACAGGGATGATGGCTCTCCATAATGTTCAGGTTCTGCTCTTTATGGTTATTCACACACACACACACACACACACACACACACACACACACACACACACACACACTTAAACAAACACACACAAATACCAGCACACATTATAAAAATCTTTTATGTACCTAATAACACAAAATGAATATTCACATTAATAACAATGTCTTACAACAACATCATTTTCACTGATTATGTAGCATTCCATTGTGTTTTAGCAATTTATTTAATGTTAGACATTTAGAGTGTTTTCAGTTTCTTGGGATTAGCAACAGGGATGAAACGATGATGATCGTGGCAAATAGGTATTTGTTTCCATCTCTCGGAAATAACTGCAGTGGAACCATTGGGTCAGAGGGGTCTGTACATTTTAAAGGCTTCTGATTAAGTATTTCTTAATTGCCCATCCAAAAACGTTGCTGCAATTTACGCTGTCTTCAGCATGGTTGTAGAGTTCCCGGTTCTTCTCAGCCTTCACCAGGGCTGAATTTTATCATGCTTTTAAATCTTTGCCCATTTGGGAGGGGGCGGAAGATGGTAATTCATTGTAATTTGCATTTCTTTGATTACTAATGTGATTGAACATTTTTATAAGCCTGTTATCACTCGTGTTCTGTTTTTGTAAATTGCCTGTTTTATTTCTTTGCGGCAAGGGAATCTTTTGACTTAGGAAATTCTCTCTGAAGGTACCAGAATCAGATTTTTAAAAAGTCGTTCTTAATATTTAGAAACATTGAAAAGTGAAAGAAATGGCCTAAAAGGAGGAGATCTGGTTCCTGTTAGCAAGTGTTGAGACTGTAGCAATGGGGATAGTGGCCGATTTGGGGGCTCTTGCCTCTATTCCTAAATTAGACCCCAGATTGCCTTTCAGGCATCTTGAATTCTGTTAATGGCTCTTGGGCCCTTACTGCCACTCTTTTGGGGGGTTTGCCAAATAGGGCCTCATTATTCAGAACATTTGCAGGCCTGCATTTCTGTGTTTTATTCTAGGTCTTAAGCTCCTGAGAGGTAAAGGCAGTTTCTTCTTTTAATGCTGCCCATAATGGGTGCTCACTACTGTGAGTGACAAAGAGGAAATGCCACTTCTCAGGTTGTACCATTCTGCTAGTAACATTTTTTTTTTTTTTTTTTTTTGCTTTTCTTCAGACTTGCTGGATAGTTTTAGATAAACAACTCGCCTCCCGACTGTCCTTCCTTCTCTTTCTCCAAGCCCCAAAAGAAAAATCAGATATTTGTTTGTAAGTTATGCAATGTTAGCTAGTTCTTTGAAGATATTGAGAATTATTCCAGAGCCAAACAAACGAATAACAGCAACAACAACAGTAGAAAAACAACTAAGAACATTTCCCCTATAGCTCATTAACTACACTTGAAATTAAACATGAGTTACCATTGACATTTCAAGGTCTTTGTTTCCTAATACCCCAGCCTTAACAAACTGTAATTATTTACATACTTGGCTGCAATGGAAATCCAATAACTATTTCTAGCCTTGTTCAACAATCTAATTAAAGAACTCTTTATACATAACATGCATGCCATGTTTCCATTTGAAATATTAAGATGATGTTATGTTTTGAACCTACAACTGGTTATTGGGTTGTAATTCTGTGTCTTTAGCCTTGAAATCTCTGGGGGAAGTTCCCGTGCATTCTGCTTGGCTGAAGTTCCAGAAGAAAGAGCTAGAAGGCCTTACTTCCCATGAAATTTGTGGGAAATGGTCTTTACCTATTGGAGTTTCTTTCTGTGTACCTGCCTGCAGGAGATGTTTTCTATGGAGCTTCATGTTTGTGAAAAGTAGTAGGAACTTAGCTTACTGTGACCCAAATGTTGATCCAACCCCGGTAGGATTGGGCAACTTACTTCATGTGGATATTCTGCTCAAAGAGCCTCATCTCTAAAACCTAAGAGAGGTATGGGAATGTCCAGTAGAGCTCCTCTTGATGCCTCGTGCATCTAAAGCTTGCTGGAACTCTAGACCAGCTTAGGAATTCTGTCTCTCAAGTGTGACCAAGAAAGCAACTGTGTGCTGGCTGAGCTTGGTGCACAGGGCAGCTCACTCCATGCTTAGTCACTTCAAAATATTTCCAGGGCACGGTGATGGGTATTTGGTCACCTATGCATAACCACGCTGAAGGTGCTTGAGCAAGTTTGCCCAAGTGAATTCTCTTGAAACTTAATTCTGTTGGAAGCCAAATTCAGAGTGAACTACGTATTGGGGCTTTTCTCAAATGCCTGTGTTGGGTCTTCTCTGGAATGTCTTTATTGAGTGCCATGTTCTACTTTAAAGCAAAAGGGTGGGAAAAAGGGTTTCAGAGCAACCGTTCATCGCTGAGCACTAGATAAGCACCTGTCTAGCGCATCAGATAAGGAAGACTCCAGGCCGTATCTCAACGGAAAAGTGAAAGCTACTGCTAGTGCAAGATGACACAGTATGACACAATGAGAATCCCAAAAATATCCTTCTTGGGGAATGAGGATGCTGTTCTCTAGGTGATGTTGTGACATCCATCACGCTGCTAATCCCATGATCCAGGTGAGCACTGTGAAGTCACAGTGGTGGATTGAAACTGCTACGATATAATTTTAACAGTGGCATTTTCTCCATCTTTGTCTGCTCCTGCCTGTTAAGCACAAGACCACTAGGTTGTGCTAGAGTATAAACCCAGTACCTATGCTTTCCTGCTAAATCTTCTCATTATTGACTGTTGCGTTCATTCTTTCCTGTTTAAAAACAAAACAGAACAAAACAACAACAACAATAACAACAGCAGCAAAAAAAAAAACACATTAATTTTTTCTATTCTCAGTGGCTTGGAAGAATTTACCAGAAACATCCTTGTGGTCACTGAGTGATTTCCTGCTCTCCTTTCTTTTCTTCCCCTGCTCATTTTTTTCTCTTCTCTTCTCTTCTCTTCTCTTCTCTTCTCTTCTCTTCTCTTCTCTTCTCTTCTCTTCTCTTCTCTTCTCTTCTCTTCTCTTCTCTTCTCTTCTCTTCTCTCTCTTCTCTTCTCTCTTCCTAGGGCATCAATCTCTATCACATACTTTCCACATGTCACAGGGCTATTGTAGTGTGAACTCTAATTGATCTTAATAATAAAAACCCAGAGTCAGAATCATTAGGGGTAAAAGTTGAAAGATCAGAGAAGCAGAGCAGTCAGCCACTAGCTCTTACCTCTACAAAATCCACAGACCGAATGGGCTTTTCTGTCTCACCGTCTCAGACTGAATGCAATAACCTCCCATTTTGTCCTGTTTTATAGTCCTCTCTCTGACCAACCATTTCCCTTCTTGTTCCCATCTCCCTAGTGCTGGGATTAAAGGTGTTGGACTCCCAAATACTGGGATTAAGGGTGTGAGCCAATACCACCTGGCTCTTGTTTCCCCTAAGTCTTTCCTAACCACTAATTTTATACCCATTGCCCCTCTTTCTTCCCTACTCTAGAATAAGCTTCTGTTAGTTGCACATGCTAGCTCTTTAAGAGAGCTTTTTTCAATTATTTTATTTCTTTTTTGATTATTTTATTTCTTAGCCAATCAATCAATGTGTCCTGTGGATCCTGCATTCAAATACCACAGATATATCCACTTTCATATCTCCCATAACAACTCTGGTTCAAGCCTCTCATCTCTCTCACATGGGAATCAAGTCAGCAATTACATCAAATCATGTTTCTTTCTTACCTTAAGTCCTAATAGTGTTGGGACTGGGTTGAAGGTTAGTTATCTCTAGTGCCAAAATCCAAGTTCATCTTTTCTGGTCACTTGTTGGAGTGAAGGTTAATGAGTGTCAGTTTGACTAGGTTTAAGGCTATCCAATCAGTTGGGAAAACATGATTTGTGAATGTGATCTGTACAATGTTAACATTTGAATGAGTAGCCTGAATTACGAAGATACACTGTTGTGTATTGATATCATCTAGCCTTCTGGGCTAGGGCCTTGATTCAACAAGGAAGGTTGAGTTGCATTGAATCCATTCTTCATGAGCTGGGCACTGAGCTCTGGGTCTGTGAGCTTTGGCCCACAGACTCTGGGGCTTACGTTTGAGTAGCAGCCACATACTCCATGTTCTCAGGCCTTCAGCTACAACTGGGAGTTCGAGCATCCATTGCCCCGCTTCTCTGGCCTTTATGCTTAGATGGAATTAGGCTACTGTTCTTAGTTATCCAGCTCAGAGAAGTCATGAGGCCTCCCAGGTTCCACAGCTTCCCAGCAATTCCTATAGTAAATCTCTCTCTCTCTCTCTCTCTCTCTCTCTCTCTCTCTCTCTCTTCTTCCCTCTGCTTTTCCTTTGGCCCTTTCCTATCTTTTCTATCTCTTTGGTTCCTTGTTACTCATTCTCTGGGATATAGTTGGCAACCAGTCATTTTTCTTCAGTTGGCCTCAAGAATGCTTTCTTAGAGGTTGCTGAGTTACTTGGATCATTTGCTTAATGATTTATCAGTTGTCATCACCAGAGCCTTGCTAGAGATTTCCACTCATGACTGACTTGGTCAGAATTTGCAATGGCTATGGATAGTGGAGAATGAAATGTCAATGGTTTCTGTCTCTCACATATGGAAATGTGTAAGTAAGTCATCCCAGGACCTTGTGCTCAGGGTTCTGGTTCTTCTTCTGCACCATTATTATGACATATGGCACTTTATTGCAAGCTCCAAGCTCATTCTACATTCCCACGTGACTGTGAGGAATCCCTCCTAAGGTTGATCATTTATTAGGAAAGGAGAGAAATGTTATCTCACTGCCATAGTAGTTGGTTTTGTCCCATCTTGCTTCCCCCCCCCCCATTAAATTAGACCTTAATTATAAGAGGGAGTCTGGGTATGGAAAGAATAAAACAAAATGAGATTGATTTGCTATCAAGCTTACCTGGTTCTACTTTTTTTTTATTTCAGTGAAAAAAACATTGTTTTCCTTGGCAATGTGCTGGATTCTTTATACAGCCATCTTTTTTAATGCTCTCTAAAGCCTATAATGTGAGCACTGTCTATCTTTTGTAGATGGGCCAACATAAGCTCAGAATGTTTTAGTGCATGCCAAATAATATTAAATCTATAAGGCCAATACTTTCCATGATTCACAAGAGATCTTCCAAACGTATTTACTTAGTTTAGATGGAGACTTTCCTTTCTGACCATCACATGGGACACACTTTTGCCTCTATCAGGGTTTTGACAGAAAAGATAAACTCAATGAGATTCAGGCTAACAGGAGAATGTCACAGGGCTTTAACGAGCCGAACACAAAACTCATATCTCTCCTACAGACTGGGAGTAGAAGGATTGGGGGAATTTATAGCTTAGAAAGTTGATGTGTATCTCCATGGGTGAGCTTCTGGCATAAGAAGCAGAGTTTTCCAGAAACACTCTGTGGGTCGTAATTTGGTATCGTCTTCTTGGACTAAAAAGTCTATGTTTATTCCAATGCTTGTGCTTGCCTGACTCTCCGAGTTTGTTGTCCCACTGACATCACTACCACCCTCCTATGGAGCATCAACACAGCCCTTCTTCTCAGGACATCTCCTGAATGCATCCTCATCAAAAGTGGATCTCACCGCTTCCTGAGTGAGCTTGGTTGCATTTTTTAGGTTGTCACTTGGGTGCTGTTCTGGAGGTGCTGGGCTTGCTCACCTTCCTCTTCCTTCTATGTAGGCCTGAGGCTGGCAGGGGACACGAGTCAGACAGTATAAAGAGTCCCAATCAGCAGGTCGGATTTCAAAACACAAAAATAATATTCGAGGCACAACTCCCTTGTTTATGCTCACAAAAGGCTGTCTCTACGAGAACACTGCAGTTCCCTGCACACTGTTGGCCCTCTGCAAATCAGCACCAATGACAACATTATAATTATGCTTCAAAAACAAAGGCAGCCAGAAGTTGCATCTTAAGTATTCCTTCTTTGGTTGTTCTAGGAGCTTGTGTATGCTCAGCAGAAATAGCTTAAAAATACACTCCTTTAAAAGCAGATGTCGCGGTCTAGCTTCCTGTCATACCCATCACAGGTAAGACTGTCTTCCTGGAGCTCAAGCATCATGGGGGGGATGGGGCAGAGAACAGCAATTCTCAGCTTGGTTTCTGTTCCCAGTACAGTTAAGCAAATTTAAGGAGGTTTACCAAAAGCTTCTGGGAGGGGGTGTCAGTGAGGTAATTTAGGGGCCCTAGGATTTAATTTTATACTAGTTACTAACTGTGAACATCTCAGTTTTTCAACTATTCAATATTAATCGGCTACATAATCAAAGATTCTCAGCCTGGTGGTGATGGCACACGCCTTTAATCCCAGCACTTGGGAGGCAGAGGCAGGCGGATCTCTGTGAGTTTGAGACCAGCCCGGACTACAAGCGCTAGTTCCAGGGTAGGCTCCAAAGCTACAAAGAAACCTGGTCTTGAAAAAACAATAAATATATAAATAAATAATAAAAATAAAAAATTATAAGAGTCACTTAGTATAGGCGTGATAGTAACTATCATTTTTTCAAGGAGGGTACAAGGAACTTTGTAGTCAGCATAACTGGTTTCTACAGAGAGAGCTGAGATTGGGGGATGATGCTCTGTGTCTAAGGAGGGACTTAAGAGGGCAGCTGAGTGGTACAAGGGAGACCTAACCCTACCTACATGTTCTGGAGTCCTCACCCTCCAGCTGTCATGTTACTGATTGATTGCAAATGAAAAGACCTCCCGTTCTGGATTCCAGCAAGACTAATCTGAACCATACATTTGGAAGAGAAAAAAAAAATTGTCATTTAACTCTAGTCTGCATGTGGAAAAGAATTAACTGTAGAGATATGAATGTTTCTGACCATCATGGTCTAAAGTGGCCCTGTATCTCCTACTTTCAACCAATGCTTACTTTTAGGTAGTACTCAAGTAATATTTTAAAAAGTTTTATTTTAAAATTAGCATAAAAGTACAAGAATTCTTTATGGCATTTTCATATATACTTAATTTCGGTTGCTTCCTTCTACTTCCTCCTTCCCATCTCCTTGCCCTCCATCCATGCTAATACCCTCCCACCCCTGGTGCCCCCACTTCCATGTCAAATGCGCTGCTCTATTAAAACATCCACTAAAACCTTCCCCCCTTCATGGGCCTCTTTCTAGCGTTTGGCCTCTACTCACACACAGCTTCTGTCTTTGCTTTTTCATTCTGCCAGTTCCCTTCCTTCCTGTTATGGTTGAGCTCCTCCTGGCTCTTTCTATCAACCTTCACTGTAAAATTCAACAAGCCAATAAGTTCGTGAGTTTACCAGTTGTGTTGAATCCACTCAGAGAAACACCAACCTTCCCAGTCCAGAGAAGCAGAGTCCTGGCTCAAATGAGCATCTCAGATCTACAACCATTGATTGGGGATATTGTTACAACTATAAATCTGGCTGTATATATAGTGGCTGAGATCTAGAAAGGGAAGAGCATCTTTAAGAAAAGCCGTGTGTGGATGTGTGCTTGTGTTTGTCAGTACGTGGTCACTGTGCTTCTGTGCATACTGCAGGTGTCTCCTTATTGGGGGCGACCTGGTGGAGGTATAGTTGTCAACACATCACTTTTGTCTCTAAAGGGTCCCTCAGAAAGACAGACGAGGAAAGGTTTTGGTGGTGGATAAATGAATCCAGACGAGAGTTTGTCAACAATCTCTTCTTAGCATCAATTTCAAACAGTCACTAACTATTGATAAGCCCACTTGTTTTTTCTTCACTTTTTCATGCTCATATTCGTTCAGCCATTCAAAACCGCTTATCTTTCACCTGACACGCTGAGCACAGGACGTTAGGTCATAAGCACAGGAGCCTTCCCCTTGCTTACAGGATAAAATGTAAGTTTTCCATCCACTCCGCTCCCCTTAGGTTGTCTTTTGCTTTCCCTTGCGTGTACTCGAGGTTACCGGACAACTCACAAAGGCCTTTCCCTATCGTCACGTGGTGAATGAACAGCAAATGTCCGGCGTTCTCTCCCAAACCTATTCTCTCTAATTCCCTTCTCGGCCCCAGAGCAGAACTAAGTGAATCCTCCCCAGTGTTGTCAGAGTGCTCAGTGAACCCATCTTCAGGATGGCTGCTAAGCTTCAGGGTCCCCGTGTGACTGTGAAAAAGGGAGACACTTTGTCAAATGCTGACAGCTGGAGGAAAGATGTAAGTCCTTGCTATTGATAGGCATCTCCTCTTGGGACTGGTACCACTAAATAGAGAAAAATCGCACTAACTGGTTTCAGTGCCCAGGAACTACCACCCTTCTTACTCAGGTTCTGACCCTGCTTGAGTTCCTGTCCTGACTTGGTGATCAACAGCAATATGGAAGTGAAAGCTGAATAAACCTTTTCCTCCCCAACTTTCGTTTTGGTCCTGGTGTTTCGTTGCATCAATTGAAACCCTGACTAAGACATCCCCCCAAATAAAAACAATTAAAAATTTTGTGTATATTGATAGGGTCATCTGTGAAAATTAAGGGACTAATGCCTTATCTACTTGAATTGTCCGGAAAGATTTTTAGAACGCGTGTTTCCCAGATTGCCAACTGTGTTGAGAGTCAGGGACACAAACTACTCCGCAGCCCCGTTTCAACCAGCACAAAGCTCCAAGGCAGCTTTCTGAGATTAGTCTTTGTACGGCCTTTTAGCTTACTTACATTTTTCAGGTTGACGGATGAGTTTTTCTACAACAATGTGCTACAGTCCAATAATGCCTAATGTAGTCATTGTGCAATTAGCCTTAAATTAGTTATAGGATAAAATGAAACAAATTGGGCTTTTGAAAATGGGGACTTTCATACAAGGCCAGACTTGAGTGAAAGAAAGTCAGAGAACATTTCAACTCCAAAAGCAATTTGCTTCGCAAAAGGAAGCCAGGAAATTACAGCCCATCATACCTAATTAACGCACACATTTGCGTTTAAATGCGTGCGCTTCCTCCAAGGAACCTTCTCCAAGTTCCTTTCCCCCTTCACCTCTCAGCAGCCAGAATTCACTGTTGATGCTGATGTTGAAGCCATCATCTGAGCAACGTGATATTGACCATTTTCTGACAGGGTTGCAGGAGGTACTGACAGATTGAGTGTTGCATGTTCAAGCGGAGTTAATGGCCATGCCATTATGAAGAACTGCTTGGGAAATGCCCATGAAAACTCAGTGCACTGAATATATTTCTCCCTCCCAGTTCAAGGATTTACTGAAAGCTTTACCTAGATGTCTGAGTAACGGGGCTGAATTCTACACTCGCTCTCCAATAGTAGGCCAGCTTTAGCGATTCGTTGGTTCAAAGAAATGGCAAAGAAAGGAAAAAAAAATCGTAATCTCATGGTGTGGAACCATGACTAGCAATCACTTTACCCAATTGGTGAATGGAGTGACGACATCATCAGTGATGTCATGCAGTTCTCACATGGCCTTGCTATGGGATAGGTGGAAACACCAGTATCCTAGTGTGGTGATAGGGAAAGAGTCAGAAGAACTCAGATCAAGGACCATTCTCTAGGATCTCTTCAGCATCTCTCAATATTGCCAAGGTCATGAAAAGAAAGGGCTGCCTGAGAAGCAGTTTCAGGCTAGAGGAGATTGGGGAGACTTGCCCTTAAATGGGATGCAGCTGGCTGGCTGGGAATAGAGCAAGAACAAGGGTGGAAAAACTCACAAATTCAGGGAAGTCTAGAATTCACTTAACAATAATGTACAAAGATTAGTTTCTCTTTCTTCCTTCCTCTTACACCTCCTCTGGTGCTGAGAATAGAAAATGGGAACTCATATGCACACTAGGCAAACGCTCTACTACCAAGCTACCAGCTCTGTTTTCTGCTTGCTTGTTCTTTCTTTCTTTCTTTCTTTCTTTCTTTCTTTCTTTCTTTCTTTCTTTCTTTCTTCCTTCCTTCCTTCCTTCCTTCCTTCCTTCCTTCCTTCCTTCCTTCCTTCCTTCCTTTCTTTCTTTCTTTCTTTCTTTCTTTCTTTCTTTCTTTCTTTCTTTCTGTCTCTCTGTCTTTCTGTCTTTCTCTCTCTCTCTCTCTTTTTAGTTTTGACAAATGTAACATGCCATTATATATGCTTAACAAGGAGGAAACAAAGGTTCTTCTGTACTCTTTGGAGCTTTTCTGTCAACCTAAATTATTAAAAATTTAAAAACTCAGGTTTTTTGTTCTCTGCACAAGTATCTGTGTCTTTCTAGTTCTACCTCATTCTCTTTCTCTCTTATTTTAGCCCAGGTTAGCTTTGAGCTCCCTATTTAGTCAAGATGACCTTGAACTTCCGACTTTCTGTCTTTACTTCCTGAGTTTGTAGGTATGCACCACCACAATGAGTATTACACAATGATATAATGCTGCTGGGACTCAAACCCAGGGCTGTGTGCATGCCAGGCAAGCAGTCTGTGAACGGAAGTATCCTTAGCTTACGCCCATGCTCTTCATGCACCTGGCCCTGCATCTAGCATTGACCATCCATGTGGTTTTAAAGAAATTAGTGTATTCTTCACAGAGTGTCTATGCTTCTAATATTATGACTTAGATACAAAACTTCAGAATCTTATCTCCTAAGGGGAAATGGTTCCAGTGCTAATTCATCATCAAATTCTTAACAATTGACCATGGAGCATGACAATTAAAAGAAGGTCAATATGTTTAACCGAACTATAGACAAAGTAACTTATTAGCACCCATAAGGGCAAGCCGCCATTATAATTACAGAGGGGCACAAAACTGATGGATGCTGAAACAGTTGATTTGATTCTGAGGAGGAATGAATGAAAGGGTCTTTAGAAATTGTTTTACTAACATTCTTCAAAGTGAGGTAGTGTCTTTGTAGTACCCCTGATGGATTGAAAACTGTTTGTTTTTCTCTGTCCTTCTATCTATCTATCTATCTATCTATCTATCTATCTATCTATCTATCTATCTATCTATCTATCTATCTATCTATCTATGTTTTATGTGCATTGGTGTTTTGCCTGCATGTATATCTGTGTAAGACTGTCAGATCTTGAAGTGACAGACAGTTGTGAGCTGCCATGTGGGTGCCTGGAATTGAACCTGGGTCCTCTGGAAGAGCAGTCAGTGCTCTTTTCAGCACTGAGAAATCTCTCCAGCCCCAGATGTTTGTTTTTGCTTATTTAGCTGACTCTCTCCCTCTGCTGAGAGAAAGGTACTGTGGTTTTCAATCCTGGCCAACCTGTGTCTGTTTTACGTGATTGCCTTCCTTAAAAAGCTAAGACGAGAAATTTGCAGCTTTGGCTTTCTAGGCCTGGGTTACTTTACTCAGTACAATACAGTGATTCTTAATCCTCCTAATGCTGTGGTCCTTTAATACAGTTTCTCGAGTTGTGGTGACCCCAAACCATAGAATTATTTTAATTCATAACTGTATTTTTTGTTACTGTTGAGCTGTAGTGATATTAGTCTGATATGCAGGATATCTGCGGTGCACCCCTGTGGAAGGATTGTTTGACCCCCCCAGCTCAAGGGGTTGTGACCTGCAGGTTGAGAATCACTGGTAGAGCATTTTCCTAGCTTCATCTACTTACTTGCAAATTTCATGGGTTAGCTTTCCTTTACAGCTAAATAGAACTCCACTGTTCGCATGCACCACATTGTCACTATTTGTTCAGCAGCTGAAGGGTGTTTAGGTTGTTTCCATTTCTTAGCTATTGTGTATAGAGTGAGCTTGACTGAGCAAGAAATTGTGGACAGGAAGTCCAGTCCTCTGGCATGTGTGTAGGAGTGGGATAGCTGGGTCATATGGTGGTTCTACACGTAGCCCTTTAGAATTCTCCACACTCATCTCTAGAGTGGCTGTGCCAGTTTTGAATCCCACTATCAGTGAATGTGGATTTTCCTACCCCCACATACTCTTTAACATTTGCTGTAGTTTTCTTGATCTTAGCCACTCTGACTGGAGCCCTGAATCTTCACATGTGAGTACATAACCTGGTAACCCCAGAAACCAGGAAAGAAAAAATGGGAGGAGGTGCTCTAGAGAGGGGTATAGTAAGAAATGGGTGCTATAAAGAAAGAAAAGGAAAAACAAAGGGGGGGGGACTTTAAGCCGAGAGTGGGGAGGGTGGCAGAGAAAAGGAGGGACACATAACACTAAGCATATTTTAAAAAGCTGTAGGGAAATAATATGTTTTCTTAAAATACATCCATACTATAAAGTGTATATGTACACACATGTTTTAAATGGAGTCATGCCACATGGGGTGATAGTGCTCCCCCAAGAACCATAGACTATCTAACAATATCTCCAGTGTCAGATATGGGGAATTTCTTTTGAGGTGCCAATCAGAGGTCCAAGGGACTCCCAAAACAATATAGGCTATTGCCATTGTCCTTCGTTTCCTCCCAGAATGTGAAGCTAAGACCCTATTTCTGAAGATATCACATACTTTGAACGTAGGACTTAGAGGATTCAAGCGCAAATTGACCTTGACGCTTTCTCTGTGAGACCTAGCTCTCATAGTATTAGAAAGTGTTATGCAAACTCCCAAGGGAGAAAAGCAATTAATAGCCCTATTCGGCTATAAAGGTTGCAAGCCACAAGTACATGGTATAGCCATGGCTCACCAAAGGAATAGCTGCCCCTATTGGGAAAGAGTTCCCTACTTCCTCACCGTCTACCTGTCCGAAGTGTGATGGGGGTCTTCAGAGTGTTTTCATGCTTTCACGCTTGCTGAACACGCATTAGCTCCTCTCGTATGATGAGTTCAGTTTAGATATGAGTGCGATAACCTGTGATAACTTGGGTCTTTGAACTTGTTTTATATCTGTCTTGAGAATTCTCACGCCAGTCATGTCCTTGAAGACACCTTCCACTCTGACTCAATGTGTAAAGAATATCAAATAATTTTAAGTGAATAATTGAATGAATGGGTGGCTAGAAAGACAGGTAAATGGGCATTCTGCCATAAAGCCGCAACTCAGTGATGAACTTGGTGAGGATCTCACCTCGTCCTTCTGGTTAGACAAAGAGATACTGCTGGGTCCTAATGGCTTCCATCCGAGGCATGCTTTCAGATTCCTTGAAAGGATAGACAAAAGCGATTTCTGTTCAAGATGCTTGCTCAACAATTCAACACAAAGGAGAATTACAGGTAGGAGAAATGAGGCAAATTTGTCCTCCATAAGTCAGGCTATTGAACTAGGGGCCCTGATTGTCTCCTTAGTTCTTGAAGTTCGGTTATGACAATTACACGAAAGAGTTGCCCGACAGCTTTTCTGCCTTTTGTGATCCTCCATGCCTGCATACACTTTAATAGAGCATTGAAACTGTGACTTTAGTGGCTGATTGCTATATATACAGAGTACTTTTTCTCAAAGTATTGGGACAATCTTTGGCCTTGAAACCTTGATCCACAGTGTAAGTATCATACTGTCTCCTCTTTTTGCTGTTCTTTTCTCTACCATAATTCTTATTTATTATAGCGGTGAATTTTTATTCATTTTAGAGCCCCTTCTGTTGACACTGACTTTGCGGAATCCTCTGGCTTTCTTGGGTATGCTTTATGAAAAAGGCAAAAATATCACACCTCTTGGGAAACCATGAGCTATGGATTCATCATTATTATATAAAAAGCATTTGTTCTCACCTGAACCCCCCCCCCCCCCGGAATTCTGTCTGGGTGCTTGAGGCCTGGGTGAGATTATCCACAATCAAGAGTTCCAGCAGTGTTCTGGTGGAGTTCTGATGCGGCATTTGTGGGTTCTTACAGTTATAGGATGGGATGTTTACATGTTTAAAGTGATATCTGGCATTTATCGGTGGATGGCAAGATCTATGTGAACTGCTCTGTGAAAGATGAGAGTTCTCTGGAAGGATTGGCTACAAAACACACGTATGCATTCACATAGTAATGATTAACTCTGGACATCGGTAGCGCCTGCACTATGGGATGGTACACGAGCCGGGAACTAGGCAGGAGATTTAAAAATAAACACACACAGAGACACGGGGACACGGGTCATCCTTGAAACAAGAATGCCAACTTTATTGTGCTCCAGGGAAACATATATAGGGATCCTTAACTGATAGCCATGCCCCAGCTCTTGGGATTTCCAGCTGTAAAACCCACCAGAATTCACTCCCCTGCCATCAGGGACTCACGAGGGTCTCGTGCTCAGAGCAGCTGCTGACACAGGAAAACAAGTTGTTCACTTCAGCAGGCAAAGGGTCTGAGGCAGGCAAAGAAAGTGAAGGCTCCTGGTGCAGCCCCAACAGACATCTTATTCCGTAAAGGAGATTATAGCACACATAACGTTTGAAAGAAAGATTAATATGTTGCTTATTTTATTTCCCAAACTGCTTTCTGTTTAGCTGACTTATTGTAGTTAGACTTACCATAACAGATCTTGCAATAAGGTTTTAGCTGATCTCATTGCCATCCTGGATATATTAGTTAAGGAAGGATTTGTTTTGAACGTGAACATTGGATGGAAATCATGGTTCTTCAAAGGCACTTGGAATGAGCCAGTTTCTTCTAGAAGCTCATGATACGGTTTAAAATCTTTCCAAGATGAACCTCATGAGATGAGGAGGTTATGCTGTCCAGGCAGGCGGTATAATCTCTTTTTCATGAAAACTTCAAGAAGGTAAGTATTGAGAAGTATTTTTTTCTTCCTGAGATACCCGTCAGCAATCTGGCTATCAAAGAATAACTATCTCTAGGAATTCGTAACGTCTGGCTTTTCCATATTTGACCTTGGCTACTGTGACTGTGTTTATAAAGGAGTGTTTTTATTCAGAATTATGTGGTTTTGTTTTCAACCTCGGCTATTGTTGGTGTCATTGATAACCCATTATTACTGTTGGAAGCTCTGTCTTATATATTTTTTTCCTTGCCACTGATGTAGAGAATTTTCCTTTCCTGAAAGCTGTGATCAATACCAGAACTAATCTTTGATGAATGGGGTGCTTCTTGGTACAGGAAATAACTTGGGAAATTATTTTACATGTAGAATGGGAAGCCCAGGGTCTGCTGATCTTGCTTATGTTGATCTATAGTTCTGTGGTACAGACTTGGAAGGTGATCCAGGGTGCAAAGAGATCAGTGGGATTCTCTAGGGGGAGTCTGGTCAAGGGTGAGTGGGAAACCATAGTGGAAACTTGGTTATGGCAGAGCCAAGCTCAGAGTCTACAAAATCTATGTGCGCCTCTTTCAACAGAGTACCTGGGATACCTGTTCTGTCTTCCTTGACAGTTATGTATGAACATATGACAATATTAATCAGAGAAATGAGGTTAGAAATATTGACCACTTCTAGGTCCAACGCACAAAGTCTCCTGAAAAAGATCGTTACATTTCCCTTCTGTTTATTTGATGCAGATGAATATATTGACCTCTTATAGTACAAGGGTAAAGAAGAGACACAGTAAGATGGAATCTGGGTTTCTGCATCACTCTGTGTGGAAGGTATACCATTTAGTTGTCAGTCAGAAGCAATCTCTTTTGGACTTTGTGTGAATGGGAAAGAAATTCTTCTTTCTGCAATTGGGCCATTTGTACATTTGCGGTTATTTATTATCGTGGTCACACGATTTTAGCTGGCCCATAAAACAAAGAGACTTGCTCCTCTGCTTACTAAGTACTTTCTTGTAATGTGAAAGGATGCAGTCTGGAGCTGTTTGTAGCACCCTTGCTCTGGCTCTGTACACTACTAAGGGGCTCGGGAGATGACGCCATTTGAACAGAATCAGTTTCTGAACACTTTCTGCCCCTCCCCACGTGATGTATCTCATCCCTTCATCCTAACTCAGTCTCTGTGTTCTGCCATCATCACTGGAGACAGGAAGGGCTGATGTAAATGATGCTGGTTCACCCGCATTATTTATCTTTTCCTCCCTTGCTGAATGATCTCATTTGCTAGAGCCAAAGAAACAATTTATGCTTAATACAAGAAAACTTGAAAAAAAATTATATTACTCGACAGCAGGAGCAGATTTTTGTTAGTGGTTGAGAATTCATATCATGTGTTTTGACCAAGTTCACCCCCATTCCTTCCCCTCTAGTTCTTTTCCATATTCCCCCACAATTTTCCCCTTCCAACCTCATGATGTGTGTTTTTAAATCCCCTGAGCCCACCTAGTGCTGCCAGTGTGTGCACAGGCTGTGCATGGGTAATGTCTCAGGGGTGTGGTTCCCTCTTCTCCATCCTCACGCTAGCATTTGTGATCTTTTTTTTCTTTTTTAAAATCTTAGTCATTCTTACTGGAGTCAGATGAAATCTCAAGTTAGTTTTAATTTGCATTTCCAAAATGACTAAGGGTATTTCTTGTTTGTATTACCCTCCCCATTTTTCTTCTGTTTCTTTTCGAAACAAGATTTATTTTGTTTGTATGTGCATGGGTGTTTTGCCTGCATATATGTCCATGCACCAAGAGGAGGTCAGAGGAAGGGATTGTGTCCCCTGAAACTGTTGAGCCATCAGATGGATGCTGGGAATTGAACTCTAGTCCTCTGGAAGAGCAGTCAGGGCTTTGAATCACTGAGACATCTCTCCAGATCCTGTATCTCTTTTGTTTATGTTTTTAAAACTCTGTTCTTGGACTGGAGAGATGGCTCGGTGGTTAAGAGCATTGCCTGCTCTTCCAAAGGTCCTGAGTTCAATTCCCAGCAACCACATGGTGGCTCACAACCATCTGTAATGAGATCCAGCGCCCTCTTCTGGTGTGTGGGCAGACATGGAGGCAGAATGTTGTATACATAATAAATAAATATATAAATAAATAAATCTTAAAAAAAAAACTATTCTTGATCCTATGCCCCACTTTTAAATTAGGCTGATTGTTTTCTTGATGTGGCTTTGCTTATTCTCTACACTAGCCCTCTGTCAGATATATTGCAATTAAACATTTTTCCCAGTTCTGTAGGCAGCATCTTCACTTGAACGATGTTGTCCTTTGCTATACAGAAGTTTTTTTTTTTTCTAGTAGTACCATTTGTCAACTGTTTGTCTTAATGCCTGGCTCATAGAGACCTTCTCGGAAAGTCTTAAGTCTGTATGTTCACGCGTCTTCCCCACCCACTCACCGTATTCAGGGTATCAATTCTTATGTAGCTTCCTTGATCCATTTAGAGTTGAGTTTTGTGAAGAGTGAGAAATGAGGATCAAGTTGTATCCTTCTATATGTAATTATCCAGTTTGACCAATAGCCTTGATTGAAGATGCTGTTGTTTCTTCCGTATTGTAGTGTCTTCACAAAACATCAGTTTGCTATAGGAGTGTTGGCTTATATGGGAGTCCTCAATTCTGTTTCATTTGATCAGTGTGTCTGCTTTTATGCCAGTACCTTGCTGTTTTTGTTACTGTAGCTCTGCAGTATAACTTGAAATCCGGAAAGATAGTACTTCCAGCCATGTTTTCTGTTGCCCAGGCCTATTTTTAGCTATTCTGGGTCTTTTGTGTAAACATGGAGTTATTTATTCCTTTGATTTGTATCATTATTTTCATTAGCTCCCTTGTGAGGGACATCACATTACACAGGTCTTGTCAAAATGTTATCACAGTGTTTTCAACAGGAGCCAAGTTGCAGTTTGTGGTACCAGATGTGCATTGCTGTCACAGATAGGGCTGGGAGTGGCAGGTGGTTTGCCCTTGAGTAGGAACCAGAGACATTGCTTCATATTTTATCTCCTGGTCCTCCACTGCAACATATTCTCATTTGCTTCAAATATTACATTAGTGTAAGTTAATTCGTTGAAATACATTTTAAAGGATAGTCAGAGTAGGCGTAGTTGAGGGAATGTGTGTAGGTTGGAGAGAAAGACATAATTAAAAAATTATGACGGTTGATGCTGACAGCTAGGATATTTTCATTGACCAAAGGCTGTTGTCTGACAGATGTGGACTGAAAAAAAGAGAGAAATACACCTTCCTGGGAATATGCCAGTTGTCCAGTTGTTCTTTTGAAATGGTACAATACTGTCTTAGATTAATAAAGGCCAACATACATTGTAACAGGGAGAGCATTGGGACCATTTTACTGAGGTTAGAATGGTACGTTTCCCCCAAGGCCTCTGTCTGGTAGAAGCTGGGGGTGTAATCAATAATGGGTGCTTTAGGCTCTGCCTGTGCTGGCTCCTGTCCTCTGTGGTCCCTGGCACACTTCCAGTGGATGAGCACATGACCACTTTCTCTCTGACTTCTCATTTTCAGAGTCTGGCACTGAAAAGTGACTGCTGGTCCCCAATACCAAAACAGCAGACATCATGCCTCTGACATGAAGACCTGTTGACACAGGCTGACATCATAGAATGGTACTGGCTTGTCAACAGGTCATGAAAGGGAAGGGGCCTGAGGAATTCTCTTTAATTATTGCCATGACCAAAAAGGGAGGAGAACACGTGGGGTCCAGAGAGGGTACAAGAGTAATCTGAACCTATCAAGGAAAAATAAGGGCTAGAACTTGTTTGTCTTCTCCAAGTCTGATGTGTTTCTATGTTCCGTCATGGTGGTGCTTTTAAAGAAATCAATAATTCAGAGAAAATCTCTGTAAAATCTTTGTGGGATTTTCAGTTTAAATGCCAATCTAGCTAGCTCCCCTCTCTTCCTAACCCCTCTTCTACTCTGTTATATTTGCTGTGCTCTAACCCCCCCAAACTGGTTGCATTCCAAACTCAGGCGTCTTCCCCACTCACTCATCGAATCAGGGAATCAAGTCTTATGTAGTTTCCTTGATCCATTTAGAGTTGAGTTTTGTGAAGAGTGAGATATGAGCATTAAGTTGCATCCTTCTATATGTAATTATCCAGTTTGACCAACAGCCTTGATTGAAGATGCTGTCGTTTCTTCCATATGTAGTGTCTTCACAAACCATCAGTTTGCTATAGGAGTGTTGGTTTATATGGGAGTCATCAATTCTGTTTCATTTGATCAGAAGTCCGATTTCTAATGCTCTTTTCTTGATTGCTTGCTGTGATAGGTTTATGGTCTAATCACTATTGTTCTGCATGACATATTAACTTCAATTTTTTAAGTTGAATTAAATATTTTTCCCCTCACAATTTGAAGAATCAGGCATTTGAAAAATACTCTCCAGGGTAGTTTTACTTGGTGTGTTTTTAAGGTTGCTGTCAGAAGTTGCCATCTAATGCTGCTACTGCTTTGGGCATCAGAGGGTGCTCACTCTCTTGGCTAAGTTGATGGCAGCTGTTCCAGGTCAGTAGGTTTCTTCATGCTGTCCACCTGAACAGCACCTGGGTCTTCCTCCAGAGCCCAGAATTCCATACAGTATGGCTACTTTAGAGTACGTGGATCTTCTGGGTTATTAATGTCAATGTCCTACTGTCAAGATACTTATTCCTTAGCCTTCAAATTACCTTGCTTTTTTATGACATGACTTCAGAAGGTGCCCAGTTTTACTTCTCTTTCATTCTACCTGGTAATAAGGAAGTTTCCAAGATTGTCAAATTGAAGGGTAGGAGACACAGCTTTTACTTGTTGGTGATCGGTCTGGCAAAGTATTTGAGGACATGTTAAAATTCTCACAGTTTATATCATACATTTTAAATGCTTTCATAAAAGAGACATCAACTTGGCTATTACTGAATGTCTGATTTTCTTTTTCAAACTTTCCAGGTTTCAAAACTCAATTCACAAAATATGGAGAAAGTTGCTCTTTTAATGAGCAATTTCTTTTTCAGTTTCTATTGTCCTCAATTTTCTCATCATTACAAAAGGAATAGACACAGGTAAATGAAAGACGAGGATTTTGTTTTGAGGGCTAAAAAGTAAATGATCCCTGAAATAGTAGATGCACAGAAGACACTGGCTGTAATAGAGTATGGGGCATGTATCATATCTTGATGCCCACTTCTCTTTCTCTCTCTCTCTACACATGTGAGTCTAGTTTGGGTGCATGTGTGTGTGCATGTGTGTGTGATTGTACCTCTTTGTGCATTTCCAGAGGCCAGAGGAGGACATTTGGAATCCTTTTGTACCAGTCTCCACCTTATTCCTTGCTGAAATAAGACAGGGCCTCTCCCTGAACCTGGAGCTAAATGCCGGCTACCAAATCTTAGCAATCCTCTTATCTCTGTCTCCCACAGCACAGGTTACAGGCATGTGTGAGGTCACAGATGGGTGCCAGTATCTGAACTCAGGTCTTCTTGCTGGCACAAGAACACTTACCTTCTGAACCATCTCCCTAATACTGGATGCCTATTTTGTAACTCTCAGATTGTGTATAATGTCTCTGAAAATAGGTCTTAAGATTGGGTTAAGGATGGCCATTCCCTGTAATTTAGAGAACACTCATGTTGGTCCACTATCCATGAAATAACAGATGTCCCTGCAATGCCTGCCACTAAGAAGTCTGATCTATGCCTGTATCAGATATTTCCTCATTTCTGTGACAAAATGCTTGACAACAGCACCTTAAAGAAGGAAGAATGTGTGCTAACTTTTAATTTCAGGGCACACAGGCCATCATGGTGAAGTCAGCATGAAGACAGGAGTGCAAGACACCTGACCACATTGCCTCTGAAGTCAGGAAGTAGATGATAGATAGATGATAAATAGAAGTAAACTAGTTAGATAGTCAATTAGATAGATGATAGATAGTGAATTAGATAGATAGATGATAGATAGACATAGATAGATAGATGATAGATAGATAGAATAGATAGATGATAGATAGACAGACAGGTAGGTAGATGGGAGATAAATTCTGGCCCTTAGCACCCCCACTCCCCTTTAACTTCAGGACCCTATCCCGTGTTCAAACTGGATCTTCCCTCAGTCTAACCTCTCTGCTAATGCCTCAAAGACACACTTAGAGGTGTGTCTCCTACGAGAATCAAAGTCCAGTCAAGTTGACATTGAAGGCAAACCACCACCATGCCTCCTTTGGATCTTAATCAAGCCTGGCAATTGGATTTATATCATAGCTACCACGGTTATGTTTTGCTGAGTGATAACTTGGCTTGAGATCATCTCCCCCTCTTTCTTTTTTTAGAGACAAGGTTTCTCTCAATAGTCCTGGCTGTCCTACAGCTCACTCTGTTGATCAGGCTGGCCTCTAACTCAGAGATCTGCCTGCCTCTGTCTCCTGAGTATATGTTCCATCACTGCCTGGCTTTTAGAACATCTTTTACGAAGTAACTGGGTGTAGGACTTGGAAAGGGGGCATCTTCTCTTTGCCTTTGGGAAGAAGTTTTCTGAGAAGTGCTTGTCCAGTGGCTTCTCGGGAGTATGGCTGTGTTTCTTGGCTTGGATGCTTTTAATATATATTTTAAAGGTGATGGACCCAACGAGCATCAAAGCAAGCAATGACTGCTGCTGGCTGAAACAAGAAAGTCATGACTCCCTTTTTCAGCGTTGGTGTTGAGACGTGGGTTGTTGGCCCCAGGAGGCATTATTTACATGCTGTGTTTAGACTTCATCTTGAAAGAGCTGGAAACTGTTTGACGCTACTTTTCTGTCATCTTGAATCCTAACCTGCACGTTCCGTGCTGTGATTTGTCAACTGTGTCTGGAAGAGACATCACAGCCTGCTGATGTAGAGACAGAGCTGGCTCTCCCATGAATGCCATTGAAAAGAAATCAGAGAAGCCTTCAGGGATATGATGCTGTTGATTACTGTTATGATTAGCATTAGGACTGGGAATTTTCACCATCCACTGAGCGACAACAAGTGTGCTGGGCGTTGTTGACAAAGCACAGGATTGCAGATTGTTTTTGCCAGGGGAAGTAACTTCCTTCTCTCCAGACACACACTTACTTCCTCTCTGCTCTCCTGATGAGTATTTTGCTAAGTCTGGAACATCGTGACCCAGAATAAGAACTGACTCTAATGACCTTCCAACCTGTTTTTAGTTATTCACCTTTTCTTCCCCACATACACCTACACATGTGTTTATTACATCATGTTTTTTTTGAGTATTTATTTTAACCAGACCTTTGTACTTTGGATATGCTGTATCTAACCCAATAATACCTATGAGTTAGGAATAATTATTAGGGGAATACCATGAATATGGAAATTAAATTTTACGGATGTAGTGGAAGCTGGCCTTAAGTGAACCTGCATTGGAAGTACATTTTTGAACACTTGTCAAGCATATCCAAGCTGTGTATTTGATATACTTCTGTGGCAATGCTCACACTGAAAATTCTAGGATTGAGGTGGACAGCGCAGCAAGACCGTGACAGATCGCATATTGTGTGTCCAATTTCCACTGCCCAGTCCCATCACATCCATTTCTTTCCACCTCATTCTAACCCGTCCCATTCTACCCCATTCCATCCCATTCCTTTTAGAACTTCTCATTTCCTTCAATCCCATCCCTTCTATCTCATCCCATCCCATGGCCACTGGACTGCTTCTCTGTGCAAGACCCCACACTAGATACTGTAGATGCCAAAGGGAGTAGTCCACAATGCTTAGTCTAGAGGAGTTCACAGCCCAGATGAAGTGTGAACAATTGAAAGCAGCTGAGAAATGTTCTACTCTTCTGCTTGACGATGGTGTAGGACCATCCGCTTGAGTATGGAACAACATCGTAGCCCAAATAACTGAATGAATGTAGTGGGTATGGCACGTTTGATTTCCGGGACAGTGTCAAAAGAAGCCTTGAGACTTTGGACTATTTCTCCTTGAATGCTATCCCCGGGGGACATCAGCTGTCATGTCAGACATTCAAGATACGTAAGACTCTCCTGCTAAAAGGAACATGTGTGGTCAATAGTCCCAGGTGAGCCCTGCCCTCCAGATATCCTTGTAACAGTTCAAGACATCTGACCAGCACCTCTGCCAGCATGGTATCTCTTTCTGACTCCAGTTGCCACCAAGAAAGGCAGAAGAAACTCCCAACCATGTCCTGTTCCAGTCCCTCAACCCCCCAAATCAAAAGATAAAAGAATGTTGTTTGAAGCTTTTGAGTTTTAGAGTAATTTTTTTTTTTACCTCATCATATATCACCAGAACAGGAGGAGGTAAGAACATAATCAGATTCAAGTAAACATTATTTAAGGGAGAATATGTATAAAGTGTTGTTGAAAAAAGCAAATGTACAGAAAATAAGTTTGTTTCCCGTGAGGCCAAGCACCTATTTCCTTAAGTGGTTACCTATCATACCGTGGCCTTTATGAACACCACCATCTACTGATCCACTGGACTTGTGCAGTTCCCAGTGTTTTTAAGCATTTGACAGTTGTGGAAAAGGGGTGCTGAGAAAACTACACAGAAGGGGAACTGGAGCTAGAAACTGAAATATGACTGGAAGAGAGGGGATAAATGATGCTGAATCAGTGGCATCAGATGAACAAACCCTGAAAACACAGGTACCCATGATGCCCTTGGGCACACTAACGGGCTCTGTGTAGCTGACATGCTCTGCCCTGGAGTAGGAGGAAGGACTGGAAAGGTGCCTATATGGTAGCTCTAGGAAGGGTCTTATTTTCATACCGTGGTGCTGAGACAGGAGGAGGAAGGTAAGAGGGAGACACAGATAATTTGAAGGCAAGGAAGCAACACATTCAAAACAGCCTATGAGAAAATTGTTATTCAAAACTGCAGGCCCTGAAAGATGCTGTTTGTTCCTCCAACTGTTTGTCTCTCCCTGAAAGCCTGGCAGATCCATTTTTTATTAGAAAGTCTTACCCGACAGGGGATTACTCAGTGATTCATTTAAAAGGAATCATTAAAGGAAAATCAAGGCACATCGCATCCTGTCTTCTTTAATTGCTCATTTATTATTACTGTGGGTGAGATAACGGCTTGTGCTATTCTTCTAAATAGTGTAAAATATTTATTGGTAAATATAGCAATGCATAAATTAATGCCAGTTGAGATTTTGAGGGGCATTTTTTCCCTCCACTGATAGCCATAATTTTTACTTAAAGAAAAACAGCGCTGATGTTTTCTGGCTGAGCACTGAGTGAGAAAGTCGTGAGCTCAACATCTGTAGAAAGGCAGCATCTTCTTTGTTTCTTTATCATATCAGGGTTCTCTAGGTGAACATACAACATGCCTAGAAAATCAGTCTCTTTTCTATTAAGACCCCTAGGCTTGGGAAGAGGACAATAAAGGTATATATTTTTTTATTTATGGGTCACAACTGAATTAAGTAGCCAACTCTTCAACCTTAAGAGACTTTTAATAAATGAGGGTGTTTGTTTTGTTTCTTACCTGAAAGTCCACAGGTAAGTGGATTTGGAGGCATTACAATGTCACCTAGGACTCACGATAATGTCTTCATATAACAACATCCAAAAATAGGGATTTATTTTTCTGAATAAAATCATTTTCACATTCTTCCATCAGACTTCAATTCAGGTTTTCTTTCCCCAGAGTAAGGACTAAATCCACTTCTAAACTAGTCATGCCAACTCCAAAAAGACTTTGAAGAGTTGCCCAGGTTCCTTCTCTAGGCTGGGGAGAGGGACCAGCATCCTCTATCAGTGCTAGATTGCTCCTTTGAAGCAAATTTGTTTTTTAAAAGAATACATGTATTTACTTTTATGTGTATGGGTGTTTTGTATGCATAAATGTATGTGTACTGCATTCATGTAATGTTCATGGAAACCATAAGAGGGCATCAGATCCCCTGGGACTGAAATTGTAGATGGTTGTAAACCATTGTGTGAGTGCTGGGAATTAAACCTGGGTCCACTGTAAGAGCATCCAATACTTTAAACTACCACCAGGTCTCTCTAGTCTCACATACAGGGTTTATGGAAGGGACTACAAAGAGATGGATGATTTGTGTGCAGCCTGTATTGTTGGCCACAGGTCAAAGTAACTTGGGGCTAGTGGTTTAGTATGTAACGTATGGCCAGCTATATCCCTACTGGAAAATACAATAGGAACATACAAGACAAGGATGTTCTCAGGGAATATTAGTGGGCCCTGTAACAAAGAAGGCAATTCTTTAGCTGGAGAAATTAATTCAATAAAGCATACAGATTGCCCTCAGGAGATGGGAATACAGAGACAAATAAGACCTAGCTTTTGCCCACAAGGTATTTAAAATTCCCTGCACCATCTGCTCTATTCAGTTGGTCATAGAGAATGCAGATTCACACACCAATGTCACTGTGCTGCCCTGTTTCCCTCTGGAAACAAGAGGCTACAGCATGACAAGAGTAGCCTGATGAGAACGTCCCACTGTCCCCTCTTTACTTTGGTTTTTTTGACTTTTCAGTCATGGACATGGCTGGGTTAAACGTCCCTTCCCTTGATGATCCCAGCACCAGTGTTTACCTTTGCCATAGACTTTAGCATCCCAGGTCTGACTGTCCGCCAGCTGATATCTCAGCCAGGTTTGGAGTCTGCAATGGCAGGTTATGTTTTGATCAATATGTATCCTCACTGCCTAGTTGGTGACTAGAGCACAGACGACATACAATCCAGTGCATGTCTGTGGGATGAGGACATGAATAATTGAATGGAAGGAAGTGAACATGGACCTTTCTTCCCATTCCATCAGTTTCTACCTTATTAGTTTTTCTCTCGCTTTTCCTCACCTCTTTATTTCCTCATTTTTTCCTTTTCTTTGTAAAAAAGAAATGAGTCTAAGGTTTTAAGGTATAAAGCATTTGTATAATGTCACGAAAAGCTTATGTCTTCTTCCTTCACAGAAAGATAGTGTGTGATTGAGGTTGACTCATAAATATCAATATTAACCAGAGAAAGAATTCCATAAACATTTTTTATTCTACTGCAAATAATCTTTGGGTCTACTTGCAAATGGCTAGGATTCTGCAAACTCCCAAATGATAGATATATGTCAGAGAAGGTCATTGATTCTTGTTTCCAGCTTTGAGTAGAGGAAGGCTCCGACATTGTGTGGATCCATACCTAGCAGTAGCTAAAGGGTTATGTGAACTTAAAATTTGGGATGTGATACCTTCTGTTAATATGATAAGAGCCCCATGGAGATGCCTCTTCTAGTCAAAGCTTCCAGAAGAAATGATAGAGTATACTTAGTGTTTTTCCTGATAGGTCTATATATCAAGTACTGGGGGATCCCAGAAGTCCTAATTACCTGCAAAAGGAATAACTCAGCTTTGATATTTTGTCCATCATGATTTTTCCATTAATTTTGGTTTGTAAAAATATAGTATCAATCAGCAGTGGAGGAGTGTTCCCCTTGCCTCACATCCTCTCCAGCATAAGCCGTTATCAGTGTTTTTGATCTTGACTATTCTGACAGGTATAAGATGGTATCTCAGCGTTGTTTTGATTTGCATTTCTCTGATGGCTAAAGATGTTGAGCATTTCTTTAAGTATCGTTTAGCCCTTTGAGATTCGTCTGTTGAGAGTTCTCTGTTTAGTTCTGTATCCCATTTTTTTTATTGAATAATTTGTTCTTTTAATGTCAAGTTTTTTGAGTTCTTTGCTGGTGGGAGTGCAAACTGGTACAGCCCCTTTGGATATCAGTATGGTGATTTCTCAGAAAACTAGAAAAAAACTTTCCTCAAGATTCAGCAATACTGCTTTTGGGTAAATACCCAAAAGACACTCAATCATACCACAAGGACATGTGCTCAACTATGCTCATAACAGCATTATTTGTAATAGCAAGAACATGGAAACAATCTAGATGACCCTCAACTGAAGAATGAATAAAGAAAATGTGCATTTACTCAATGGAGTACTACACAGCGGTAACAAATGATGAAAGCTTGAAATTTGCAGGCAAATGGATGGATCTAGATAAAAACATATTGAATGAGGTAACCTACACCCAGAAAGACAAATACAATATGTATTCACTCAGAAGTGGCTTTTAGACACAAAGCAAAGAAAAACCAGCCTAAAGGCCACAAGCCCAGAGAAGCTAGACAACAAAGAGGACCCTAAGAGAGACATACATGGGTCTACATAGGAAGGTGAAAAAGACAAAATCTCCTGAGTAAATGGAGAGCATGGGGGTCATGGGAGAGGGTTGAAGGAAAGGGGAGGAAAGGAGGAGAGAAGAGAAAATGTATAGTTCAATAAAAACAATTAAAAATATAGTATCAAGATAGACATATATAGATAGAATCTACATGGATAGTAGAAAAACACAAGATCTTTTGAGTAAATTGGGAGCATGGGGACCTTGGGAGAGGGTTGAAGGGAGGGGAGAGGCAGAGAGGGGAGCAGAGAAAAATGTAGAGCTCAATAAAAATCAATAAAAAGAACGAAATCTAAAAAAAGGATATCTACCTTAATGTCTTTTAATGTCCTCTGGAATTTTATGCTGGAATATAAAGCCCTGATAGGTACTTTGAAGTATGATTTTCTGGAATGTGTATTGCATGGTAGTGGTCTTTGAGGATTCCCTGGTGTTTTTTTGTATTCCATTAGAAATATTAATTTCACATTTTCTCTGGAGCAACCCCTCTCCCAGGTGCTGTTTGCTAAAGGTTCTGGTACCTAGTGGAGATGGGATAGGAAGCTAGGTGACACTGTGATGTCAGAATTATCCAGGTATGTGATGGAGAGGTAGACGGTATCCCAGAGCTGGCTTGTGGGAAGGAAGGGTGGAGCTATCCCAGAGTCCACCATGCACTGGCAGGATGAGCTAGCATTGACCAGGCTGAAAGGCAGGGAAAGAGCTGCCAGAAGAGGGAACAGTTTGGTTGAATTTTAGACCAAGCTATAACATTGCTTAGGCAGGAATCTACAAGTTTCCATACCACAGGAAATACCTATTTGGGACAGGAGGATTGAAATGCATAGTGAAGTTGGAGACAGCAGCTGAAGATCATGAAAACATTTGGCTTCCTGCCTTTGTCCTATGTACAGTGGAGAATTATGGAGGTCTTTGAAGCCAATTAAGTGCACAAAACTTCCTCAAGGGAATGTTAGACTTTGTTGTAAATGGCGCACCTACCCAAAAAAACAAAAACAAAATGATTCCTCCTCCAGCCTTTCAGTGGGAACCTAAAAGTGGAACTATGATATAGGTTACCTCAGGAAATTCCACCAATTTTCCACCTTCTGAACGGAGACTTTTCTTCTGAAAAACAAGTGGCAATGTCAAGACTTATAAGGATTTCTAAGACAACCCTCACAAAAGGATCTGCTATGACTCTGCTCTTTTCTGGAGAAAATCAAAGTTTATCTTTGTTTGACAAGGCAATATTTGCATCAGTACATTTAGAAGGCTTCTGTTTCTTATTGTGATCAGCACTAAAAATAATCCGAGGCTACTTATTATTTAATATCATATACTTATTAAATATATGATGTTCTGTGACCGAGGTCCACAAAGCTCCTTCCTTTAGTTTGTTGCCTCTGGGTCATTCATCAATACTTGTGTTTTGTGTGTACCTTAATAATGCTATTACTAAACTGGTCCCCAAAGAGGGGTCTCAAATACTATCTAGGCACAGCCTGTGAAGCCCCTATCTTGGTGAGAGTACTCGTTGCTACTGAATGAGTGCCCCCCTGTCCATTCCTTTACTTTACGGAATCCTCAGTGCAACAAGGCTTAACTCTGCCTATTCATTGCGTCTCTAACCAACCTACTTCTATCGTCTTGCATTCCTTGCCAAGATATCTGTCTGTGTTGTCATTGCAGAGCTCCTCCGACAAAGCATCGATCCTGGCCATCCTCCAGGTCCTCAGCGATCTGCTTTCTGTTGGTGAGTAGACTATGGTGAACTGGGGCCAGTGCTGACTCTGATCTGTCTCAGGAACCCGTGAAGCTGGGTAGTTTTGTAATTTAGCTTTCCTGGGTGGGACAGAACCCCCAGTCCATATTTCCCCCTTGATGTTATGTGACGAGACCTGTGTAGACTGGCATAATTATACTTAGATTCTTGGGTCTTGCCACCTACCTAACAATGTCCAAACTAAGGACGCAGTGAGATGTTGGGTGGCTTTGGTACGTTTTCTCCTCTGTAAAGCCAAATGTCTTCACCTAGGAGGGCACCTCAGCAGCTACACCCCTCACCTCCCTAGGCTCCCTTCCTCTGTGCTTCACCGGAAGAACTAGGAACTGCATCTTTCTTACATTTATCACGTGGAGATAGGACTTTGAGGCAGGGAAACCACTTACATTGTCAGAAATGAGATGCCAGGACTGAGTATCTAGGAGTCAGCTGGGTTAACTGGGTTAAGCAATATTAGCGCAAGCAGGCAACATTAGGGATGAATGACATGCTAGAGATGAAAACCTTAAAGGTCCCATCACACGGTAGCCTCTTTTAAAAATCAACTTTTATGTTTGTTGGTGGCAGGGTCACTTCCTGTAGTTTTTTGATTGTTTTATGAATGAGTTCCATTTTGCAGGCCATCACTCATCTGAGCCAAACCTGTCTTCAGGAGGAGTGTGAAATCTTTAGAATTAAGCCTTGAAATTTCCTCTCCAATATGAATGTTTGTTTTTTTTTTTTTCTTAAGCCAACGTCTCACTCTATAGCTCAGGTTGCCCTGGAACTAGCAACCCTTCTGTCTAAACCTGTATGTTACAAATGTGCACCACCGCTCCTGGATACAGTGGCTCTTCTCTCCCTCCCTCTCTCCCCTTATTTTCTTCTCTTTTTTTGGTAGACAATTCTGTTTTCATTAGAATGGGGAAAATAGAATTTCTCCCTTGATGTCATTACACCTGGCTGGCTACCTTGATTAGGTAACACTTTCCCATGTTAATGTGTGATCACTACTTTTGAGGTATCCTTGGGTAAAGTGATAGAGGTCTTATTCAGATCTATTCTTTGGTAGAAAGACCAATACTTCCCCATTGCTCAGGACTCTGCTTGAGAGCCCTCAGATGGTAGGCCTGGGTATTTCGTTTCTTAGGCCATTCCTACAGTGATTCCTCTACGACCTTCCTACTCATTGCTAAAAGAGCAGAATTAGAAAATCATTACATCGTCAATAAAATGATTATAGATAAGAAACAACCCCTTCCTGTTACTAATGTTTTTCGTGTTTTGTAGAAGAATATTTAGTATATGATGATGTACATCATATATAGTATATATAATGCCTGTATGTCTATTTATATAAATATACATACATATATACACATCTGTGAAAAGTTGATAGGTCTCCAGAACTTGCAGTGTCATTCAATTTGTCATATTTTTGGAAGGCAAATATACTAAAATATCTAAATATTCCACAATTGCCATATTTCACACCTTTCTCCCTTCAGATGGTAGTACAACTTGAAGATGACTCATGTCGAGAATCTGCCAGTCTGTGTTTCTGTGGCGAATGAACGAGCCTTCTCTTGTCTCTGGTTGCAAGGGCTGAGGTCTGCTCTAGGGAGGAGGGTTACTATCTGTGGCTCATCTTTCCTCCGGCTTCCTCCCAGGCACAGACCGGAGGATTCACTACATGATCAACAAAGGTGGCAGCGAAGCCCTTCTGCAGACTCTGGTGGACACAGCAAGATCAGCATCTCCTGACTATGACATCCTCCTGCCTCTCTTCAGGCTGATGGCCAAAGTTGGCCTAAGAGGTACTAACACTTCAAGACCCAGTGATGACTGACAGCCTACTTCTGGAGCTGTTCCCTGAGAGCATTTGGGGACATCCTGGTGGGGAGGCAAAAGGGAGGTCTCAAGTGCCTTGGTGATTGCAAGTCCAGTTTATATGGGAGGAATTTTAGTTTAGGTTATTGTTATTTTGAAGCACAGAATCTTGCATGGTTTTGAGTCTGGCTTCAAACTATGTCGTTCAGGGTGGCCTCGGATTTACTGCAATCCTTCTGCCTCAACTTCCTGCACACTGGGAGCAGAGGTATGCACCATACTACTTGGCAAGGTAAATTTAAAAAAAAAATCTAGATGTCAGGTAATAAAAAAATGTGGTGCTTAGAGATGAATGAATGGCACCCAGACGCTGTAGTCACAGCTGGTACGGACTGCAAAAGCTTGGATCATAAGTCAGAGAAGATGGGAGTGGCTCCAATGCACTTTAAATCCTTACACAAATTGAAACAATTCTAGGAGATATCGCTCACAGGGAAGGACAACGTGTGCATTAGCTTTCCGCTCTTGGTTAGGAAGCAGAGTCTCATGTAGTCAAGTTAGCCTGGAACTCGCTATGTAGCAAAGAATAATCTTGAACTCCTGAGTGCTGGGATTATAGATAATGTACCACCAAGCCTGACCAGACTTGGGCATTCAGTTTTTAGAGCTATCATAGCAAATTGTCACAGACTGTTTGTCATTATGCACCATCAATATAATCTCTGATACTTCAAGAGTCCATAAGTCCCAAACCAAGTCCTAAGAGGGTAGTTCCTTTTGGAGGTCCTAAGGGAGACTCTGTTTTCTCTTCTAGTGCTGCCAGAACCTTTGTCCGTCCATCTGTCTTCCTTCCCTCCCTTCCTCCCTCCCTCCCTCCCTCCCTCCCTCCCTCCCTCCCTCCCTCCCTCCCTCCCTCCCTCTCTCCCTCTCTCCCTCCCTCCCTCCCTTCCTTTCCCTCTTTCTTTTGATTTGTAGACAATCATTCCCTTCTCTATCTTGTATTCACAGAGCGTTCCCTGTGTTCACTTCGTGTGTTCTCTCTTCTTCATGCAGGGGTATCTGTCATAAAGTCTAGATGCCACTCTGTCCTGTCTGATCCCTTCTTAGCTAATTCAGTGTACAAAACGCTCTTTCCAAATAAGATGGCATCTCAGGTGTCTGGGTAGAAATGAATTGAGGTGGGCACTGTTAGTTTCAGCCTACTGTGATAAGTCACATAGCAATAGAGCTTCTGGCTATTTCTCTTTCCTCTTGGAGGATCCGGAAACACCTTCTTAGGTCACTGGAACTTCCTGGAGCAGGGTTGAATAAGCATTTAGAGTTCACGCAGGCTTTTGCAAAACGCTTTAACAGTTAAACTGTATGTTGACTGTCATATGGTCACAACTGAGAAGCAGCTCAGGTGGCTTTTGATGCTGTTGTCAGCAGCAGAAACCGAAGGCTACAGCACACTCTTTCAATGTTTAGATCTCTACTTCACCCTCATTGGCTTTCTAGAAATGGACCACAAAACAGGTATTAGCTAGTACCTGCATGGATATGTTCCAGCATAACTAATAGTATTCATTTAGTGATTGCTCATGCACTGGTCTATATAATGCAGACATCTCTGTGATCAAGACTGTAAAGGAGTCTGCTCTCGCTGAGCTTCTGTTCCAAGTGGGGCAGGCCAGCTGGTCAGCAAATGATTAGCCGGATGGTAGCAGACTGTGACGAGTGCCTTAAAGAAGAGAAAGACTGATGCTCCCCTAGGATGGCATGGTCAGGGACAGTGACATCCGAGCTGAAACCTGAAGAACGGGGGAAAGTCAGCAAAGCTGAGTGGGCCAAGAGAACTCTAAGAAAAGACAGTAGAGACCTGATATATCCCCCAGGCACACAGAGAGGGCTGTTTTCAAGTCTGTCCCCGATGCTTACTAGCTGCATGACCCTGGTCAAGTTACTTAAGGGTTATGAACCATGGTGCCCTTATGTCTAAAATGGAAGCATAAAATTTAATTCCAGAGTTTCTAGGAAGAGTAGATGAGGGATTAGGTCATATCCTTAGCATATGGTTGACTAACGGTCAAGTGATAAGAGACATACATTGACAGTGGTTCCTTGTGTGTGTATGTGTGTGTATTATATGTACATATGTGTGTCCAGTTATTCACATGTATGTACATGCACACATGTACATGTAGAAATCAGGGGTTGATGTTAGATATCTTTCTCATTTTCTCACCGCTTTGTTCCTTTGAGACAGAGTCTCTCATGGAACCCAAAACTCACATTATTAGATTTGTTTGTCAGTGAGTGAGCTTCTGGGATGCTCTTACTATTGCTCCCCAATAGTACTGGGGTTACAGGTATATGTGCAGTCACATACAGCTCTTTGCATTGCTGTAGAGGATCTGAACTAAGTTCCTCTTGTTCACACATCAATAACTATTGCCTACTGAGACATGTTCCCAGCTTCAATCTTACAGCAAATTTTATTGTGTATATTGGGGTTTTCAACATGGCATTATGAAATACAAGTAGTGCTGTCATTACTACAATGAAGCAGATGAACGTATCTGTGATCTCATAAAATCGCTTTATTTTCACAACGGGAGCAGCTAAAATCTACATATTTAGCAGGGAACAATTTTGTTAACTTCATCTTCACGTTGAACACAAGAGCTCTAGATTTGTTTACTGGAAGCTGAAATTGCTATTTTGTGTCTCTTGACCCAGCCTCCTTCCCTGATTCCTCTCCTCGTACCTGAAGTCAGCAGGAAGAAGCAGAATTTCATTCTTCACCGTTGTACACACACGCCCTCATGCTAGTGGGGGTGACATGCCAACAAGACAAAGGAGGACAAACATTGGTGAGGGTGTGAAGAAAAGGAGCCTTTGTACACTTTGTAGTGCTAAGTATCAGGATGGCCATTATTGAAAATGACATAGAGAATTAAAAAAAAAAAAAGAGCTACCGCATGGCCATGGTGATCCACACCTGGACCCTAACACTTGGGTGACAAAGGCAGGGGGCTCAGAAGCTCATAGTCAGTTCAGGGTCAGACTGGGCTACAGGAGACCCTGTTTCAAATCAAACAAGCCCTAAAATTACCATCTGACTGAGATATTTTGATAATCTCTGATTTGAACAAATACCCAAACTGGGCGGTGGTGGCGCACGCCTTTAATCCCAGCACTCGGGAGGCAGAGGCAGGTGGATCTCTGTGAGTTCGAGACCAGCCTGGTCTACAAGAGCTAGTTCCAGGACAGGCTCCAAAACCACAGAGAAACCCTGTCTCAAAAAAAAAAAAAAAAAAAAAAAACAAATACCCAAAGGAAAAGAAATGAATAATTTATAAAGATCTCTCCTTCCTGTGTAATAATATATGCAATGACCTCGACATAGAAATAGCTTAAGCATCCATGGATAGATGCCAAATTAAAAAAAATGTGGTATTCATATGAAATGGAGTATTATGTAGCCCAATGGGAGTACCCAGAGAATTCTGCTAAATGAAATAACAAAACAAATATAGAAATATATTTCTATGAGTCTTACAACAGTCATGATGATTTAAGGCACCACACATAGGAAATGACACAAACAAATGTAGCTAGACACAGTCGCCTGCTAGTGGGTACAAAGAGCCTAAACAGGAGGCTCTTTCCTTGGTTTCAGTGCTTTGTTTGTAACTATTAAAATGATGATGATTGTTTACCTACAACACTAGATGTCAGGATAGTCGAGCAATCTAGAGATTACTTTTTACTTTTTATTTGTTTCTTAAAATTTGTTTTTACTTTTTATTATGAAAATTCTTTGTTAAGTAGAAAGAGTATCACCATCTCCCAATGACTTTGCTCTAACTTCTCTAAAACTTCTGTACTATCTTTTGCATATTTATAACAGCATCCAATCAAAAATGTTAAGACCCAGGCTGGGCACACGCCTTTAACCCCAACACAACTTGGGAGGCAGATTCAGGTGAATTTTTTTGAGTTTTGGGCCAGCCTGGTCTCCATTGTGAGTTCCAGGACAACCAGGGCTGTGTAGAAAAACCCTGTCTCAAAAAAGAAAGAGAAAAAAAGGTAAAGAAAAGCAAGCAGGGTCCAATCAAAGCCCATGCACTACATTCGAAGGCTGGGTTGTTTCCTTCACTCCAGATTTGTCTTAAATACATTGATACACATGGAGATGACCAGGAGTGTCTTCAGAGTCCAAAGACTTGCGTTCTTAGACCCCAGAGCCACCTTGTCCATAAGTGCACCCAGAGTTCCCCTCTTCTGATGCCTTTGGTTCTGATGGGAGCATATTAAGAATATTTTAAATGACATTTAAAAAGTGTCTTTGTCTATAACTGTCCTCCCCCTTGTCATTTCTCTCCCAAAGCCTTCATAATGAATTTGAGACATAATTAAGGGAGATGAATTTGTGTTTTTAGATAAGAAGTTTGGACAGAAGGCACTGGAATTAGAAGCACTTGATGTGACCTTGATTCTGGCCAGGAAGAACCTGTCTCATAGCCAGAACCTCCTGCACTGTCTCTGGGCACTGCGAGTGTTTGCCTCCAGTGGTAAGTTCCAGACCTGGGTTGGGACGTCTGGAAACCATGTGGTGGTGTGGGGGAGTGAAGGTTTGCATGGAGGTGAGGATGCATGCACTCCCATTCAGACACAGAAAGGAACCTGACAATCCAGAGACTGCAGAGGCCAGGAGCTGTTTATTTATTGCCTTGGTCAGATAGAGCTCTTGATCTAGTTCCAAGGCATTGGCTTTTCCTTTGAGTTGCATTCACAGCATCCCAAGGTTCTCTATCAGCACCACTGGTTAAAGAATTCGCGTGGCAGGAGAAAGGCAGGCTTCCTTCAGGCCTTGATATAGCCATAACATTATGTGTTATGTCTCTTTTTTTTTTTTTTTTTAAGAAAACAATGTAATGGCTGGGGAGATAACTCAGTCAGCAAAGTTGTTGACTTGCAAGCCCGAGGCCTTGAAAATACTGGGATGGTGATGTGCACTCGTAATCCCAGTGCTTGGGAGGTGGAGACAGGAGGACTCCTGGAGCTTACTGGCCAGCTGGCATAGCCTGATTGGTGAGGTCTAAGCCAATGAGAGACCCTGTCTTCAGGGAAGTAGACAGCATTCTTGTGGATGACACCTGGCCTCCTCAAACACGTGTGTGTGAACCCATCCACACGCTTGTGCATCTATGCACACACACACACACACACATTAAAGAGCGGGAGTGGGGAAATGTCTAGCTCAATTAAAACCAATAAATTATAAAGAAATATAAAAAAACAAAAAATAAAGTCTAGTCCTTCTTAATCCCATGAAGCTGCTCACTGTTATAACAAAATTGTTACTGATTTTTTTTTTCTTTTTTTTTTTTTTCGAGACAGGGTTTCTCTGTGGCTTTGGAGCCTATCCTGGAACTAGTTCTGTAGACCAGGCTGGTCTCGAACTCACAGAGATCCGCCTGCCTCTGCCTCCCGAGTGCTGGGATTAAAGGCGTGCACCACTGTCGCCCGGCTCTGATTTTTTTTCTAACCTTATGCTCTTTCCCAACAAATCCTCTCTCTGGGTGATTGCATCAAAACATGCCAGCTGATAGTTATTAAGCATCTACTTAATTCAACTATTTTTAATTATCACAATAATTATGTGTTTAGATCTACATTTTTATATCTCAGCAAAGAAAACGCCAGCAGCTTAAAAGAGTGAAGCAATTACTTAAATTTATACAGATAAAAAGTCCTGAAGGCTGGCTTTAAAATTCCAAAAATCACGTTAATTCTACTCCGAGCGGAGGCACTTTTCATTAATAGATTAGATTCTATACCTCCTATCTCACATGTAATGAGCGTAGACTTTCATTTCTCCTTTCTGAGCTCCCTTCCTGGGGAATAACAGTGACAATTATTTAGATGTAATATTCTCTGTAGGGGAAAGAATGTGGGCTTAGAGCCAGGGAGCCCTGGCTTTGACTCTGGTGCTATTTCTTATGAATCATGGAACGTGGTATTTGACCTGATTAACCTCATTTTTTTTTCACTTTGTAAAATTATAGCAGCAATAATTGTTACTGTTAATCTGCTAGGTTTTTGTCTCCCTAAAACAACAGCAATTAATTTTCTCACGGGGCTAAAGGCTGGAGGTCTGAGATCAAGATGGTGGCGAGGCTTGTTTCTTCTATAGCCTGTCTCCTTGGCTTTAAGAAGAATCTGTCATCTTGCTGTGTCCCCACGAGGTTTTCCCCATGGGCTTGCACATTCGTAGTCTCTTTCTATGCTTGAATATTCCTTTTGACAGGCACAAGACAGATTAGGTTATATTCCTCTTCCAGTGTGCCCCCTTTAACTCAATTACTTCTTTATATCATGGGGATGAGGGCTTTAAAATGGATTTGGGGGGATGCGGGCAACCCTCAGCAAATTTCATAGACTTGTCAGATGGGATAAGATCATGTGCACAGGTAACACCATGACACAGCAGCTGCCCTTTCCCCACCCAAAATTTCTCTGATATTTTGAAATCGCATGGAGAGTACATGTGGGAAGAGTAACTGTAATTTCTCCAGATAGCCTAATAACTGCTGAAATATGCCAATTTTATTCATTGTTATTTTACTTTAAACATAGGGTCTCATGTAGCCCAGACTGCCTTCCAACTCATCATATAGCCAAAGATAACCTTGAATTCCATATCGTCCTGCGTCCATCTCCCAAATGCTGGAATTGCAGCCATGTGCGGCTATGCCTGGCTCAGTATCTCAATTTTCTCTGTTGGATTTTCTTAATAAACATAGGGAATATATAAAGAGACAGTTTTCCTTCAGAATAATAATGAGATGGATTATTGGCTCTTTGTTCACAGACAGTGGCTTCTCTCTCTAACCCACACATACCCACACAGCCATGCACGCACACACACACCACACACACACACACACACACACAGAGAGAGAGAGAGAGAGAGAGAGAGAGAGAGAGAGAGAGAGAGAGAGAGAGAAAACACAAAGACTATCAGAGTGCATTTGGTAATATTTGAATGAATCTGTACAAACCTGTCTCCAAAACAGTAAAAGAGGAACTGTGGCATTTTATGAAAGACAGCTGTCATTAGTGAGTAGCCTAAAAGCATGCCAGCCAATCTGGATCTTGGGTACTCTTCTCAGTAGGAGCGCAGACAGAGGAACATGTACTCCATACAACATACACCATATAACCCCTTATAACAATCAAGGCATTGGGCACAGTCTCTGTCTTATATAGAGGACTCTGGTATCACCACCTCCAGAACCTCATTCCTTTCCTGTGCCCTGCAACAAGTTAATCTTGTTCATCTCTTTGCATCTTTGAGATGCCTTGTTCCCACTCATTTTCCCAGAATAAGTCAGGCCCAAAGTACCAGGCAGTCTAGATCTACCCTCTCTGAAGCACCAGTACAATGGAGGAGAGAGAGGAGCCACCTTATCGGAGAACCATTTTTCCTCCTTCACATCTTGTCCCCTCCTACATTTCTGCATCTCCTGGCTTCCTCTTCTGTGCTGCTCTCAGATTCAGCTGAGTTGAGAAGGGGTATGGACCATATTGGAAAGAAGCTGGGGCATCCTAGGAGATGTCAGTGACATCTGGAAGTTTTTATTTACCTGGCGTTCCCTTGACTTTCTATAATTCAGATCGAGGACCGTGTTTTAATAACTGGATAAAAAGGGAAATATTCTCAGGCTGGTTATGTTGGAGCAAAGGATTCATTCTTCTACTGGTATTCTAATAGAGATAAGTCAACTGATTGCCTCAGTCTTGGGGGATTCTAGTATTAAAATTGAGGAGAACTAGAAACTGAGGTAGAAAGAAAGAGCTAACCCATTTACTATACTGCTGGAAAGAGGTTTTTAATTTTTTGTTGTTATTGTATTAACCCCCTTAAAGTTGTCAATGATTAAATCCAAATTGTATTAGCACATCTTCCTGTGACAATAGCTACTAACTACTGTCCTTTTTGTCTTCAGTAACCACAGGAGCCATGCTGGGAATTAATGGAGCCATGGAACTTCTCTTCAAGGTCATTCCTCCTTACACCCGAAAGCACACAAGGACAATCAGGTACCGGACATGTTCACAGTACCCCTGGGCTCTGTGTGAAGGCCAGCAAGGTGGAGATGGTTACCCTTAGATCTTGATGCTCCTGGTCCAATCTGTTGCTGTTTTCTTCCTTGTAGACATACAGTGTCTGCATCTCTACTTGCTCCAAAGTTTCTTCCTTCCTCTTATCCTTATAATAATACCAAATGAGCATATAACCCACAAGCTAAAATGCAGAAAGAGCTGGATCTAAGGTTACAGTTCCAGGGGATAGGAGAGGTGAAGTTAAAATCTGTATCATTCAGACTGGAAACCTCATGTTCTCTTTTGTTGTTGTTGATTTTGGCCTGGTGCTTTCAGAAAAGCCCTTTTTACCTGCAGTGATAAATGAGCATAACCCTCACACGATAGCCCAGAAGTGACAGGGTCTCAAAAGAATCAACCAGTTAAACTTCTTAGATGAGTTCCAAGCCTCCTAATAGCCCATCATTGTTGTGTGCTGGTCTTGTTATGCGGTTTTATGATTGGAGAATGAAACCTGGCCTATTCCCTCTGCCTCCGCATCCTAGAGTGGAGTGAATCACTGAGTTAAAAAGGGAGATGGCTTCACATAAAGGCATTAGAGATATTCTGAACCACTAAGATCCATCATTTATGGGAGTGACTCAGCGAGGACCTTGAGAGAATATTAGAAGAAATTCAGCCAATTTCTAAGATCTATGGGGTCATTTAGCAAGTAGCATTTCCATGCCCAGCCATGATATTTTCTGCATCCTAGCATCAATCTTAGGCTCGTGTTTCACCTGATTATTTTTCTCTTGGGTCACCCCAGTTATGCCATCATCATCATCCATTCTCCCCTACGGTTCTCTACAACAGCATTTCCTGAAGTGAAATACATTACATATCAGTCCCAAAAAATGGCCCCATCAAATAAACTGAGAAGTTCTGGCTTACACAAAGTGAGATAGGTTTTCTTTACTGTGAGACTTCACAAAGCCCTCTATACACACTGGGCCTAACTCTAGTGTGCTCCATTCGGAGGCCAATTTGGCCAGGGAATTCTGCTTCTTACATACCACCTTTGTAAAGGGGCTAGGACAGTGTGCATTTCATTTTGGAAATTGCAAAATGGAGTCAACACAGCTCTACCAAGGGACCTTTTTGTAGTAGGTGAAAACCTCAGAGTTAAAACCAGGGGTAAACATAACCCCTTTATTTTTCTGTAGCTCTATTTTGGTCTGAAATGTTCACTGCATCAGATGACAAAAATTCTTATCAGGCATCGAAGTCAGATTAGCGATCCTTTAGCCCATGATGCCTTCCTTCCTATTGTGTTCCTCTCCTGGGACTGAATTCTAGATTTTAAGAATCTGTGGGTGGCAATGAGAAATGCTGGCAGAAAACGTAGTGTGTCCATAGTCACCTGCACCCATTGGGAGGTTCAGGTCTTGGGTATGTTTAACTGTGCACTGCCCTCGCTGCTGAGATTGGCAGTCTCAATGTGTCTTTTGGTCACTAAAACATGAGCTTTATCCTACTGTCCTAGTCATGAGGGTATACCTAATATTTTATGCCTGTAATATGCATTTTTCTCATACACTATGTAAAAATCAAAATAGTGTTCACTGTGCCCCTGGGCACATGAGTCTCAGTCAGTAATCTCTTCTTTGCCATGAATATCATGCTGTTTGAAGGGGTTTTTCTACGAAAACCCCTTGTCTTTGTCAGTTAACCTTGGTTATCAAGGGACAAGGTCCTATAGTTTTTCAGTCCTGATGGCTTCTGCTGTCTTGGTTACTAAAGCCAAGATTGGGAGGACAAAGCATCCAAACAACCATATGTAAGACAATCATAAATAGTTAAAGCATAGACATGCCCTTCTTAGGGACACCTACTGTTACCATCTGAATTGCTTTTCTTTCCTCCTGCAAAAAAATTAAGTTCAGGTGCACATCTGATCAAGGTGCCTTGGAACCAGAGATTAACAAGGGTGGAAAGCTTCTAAGAATAGGAAGTTGCCAAGGATCTCAGTGATATTTCTAAGCACCCTACCCACCACTTCAGCGTGTCTGATCAGTCCTAGAAATTTCCCGAAGAAAAATGCCAAACTGGGACCCGAACATCCACAGAGGAGAGGCCTCTTCACCAGCCTTTCCAATGCAGGTGCCATCGACCCAGTTTTGATTAGGTGCCTAGCACAGCGCTCAGCTCTTAGCACGCATTGTTTCTCTTGAACCTCTGTTCTTCATGAGGCAGGTGCTATTACAGGGGGAAAAATTGAAGCTGAAAAAAGTGGGGATTTAAGGGAAAGAGCCAGGACTTAAGCGCTGCCTGATCCATGAGCCTCCACCTTTAAACCACCCTTGGAGTATCTTGTAGTCTATTTCCAGGGTTATAATTCTAAAACCACCGTATGTACGACAATCATGAGTAGTTAAAGTTTGCTTAAATTTCTTTTACCGTCTAAATGGTTCAGTTCCATGGAACAATTTGCTTAATGATAGGGAATCTTTCTCTTCAATTGAATGGCCGTTTCCTCTCAAAGGCTAAATAACTATTCTCCCTGCTTTTGAATTCTTTCCCCAAGCCACTTTGTTTTCTAACCTCCACCCCCTCACACCCATACTTTCCAACTAGAACATGAGAAATAAAGGCCCCGAAATTGGAAGACACCCCCTAGCAGCTCTAGCTGATTTTATGGTGAGTCACTCGGTTTCCTTAACTTGACTCTGGCATTTCTCCAAGTGGGAATGCCAGGTCTGACCTTATAGGTTTGTTGTAGACAGTAGAATTAATGGCTAGAAAAGTCTGTGGGATTTGACATGCTAGGATACGTCAGTCACCGCTAATTGAGATGACGCTGGGTATAGGCTGCCTGCTTGCAACCAGACGGTTCCCCTAAGCATCATCTCCCAACTCTCAACTAAGATAAGCCCAAATAAATTCCACTAAGTTTCCTGCACTTACATGCCAGACCTATGGTTTTGTGGGTTCTTCCAGGGGAGCAGATGGCAGCATGCCTGCAGGACATGAATACCCACCTGGGTATCATCCTTCAAACCCTTACAAGCAATGGGAGAGTTGTTCCAGGGTAGATTTGCGAGAGCGGTGCCCAGTGTGGTGCCACTGTGACTCCTTCCCCCTGTGGAGATTAAACCTGCTCTACTTCTCCTGTGCGTCCCCAAAATAGACATGCAGCTGTCCTCCAATCTCCAGCGGTACTCAGGGCAAGATTTATAACTGTAGTTCCAGGCTTACTAGGGAAGAGGGCCTGTGTGGCGCTATCACAAGCCTCCCGTGGCTTGGTGCCAGTCTCCGTGCCTGGGAAGGCAGTCATTCCAGTCTTCCTTCATTTGCTACATGCCCACCGTGTTGGCTCTCTTTCCCAGTGTGTCGTTGGGTTGGCTTGTGCCTTCTCACTTTCTTTTCCTCCCCATCTTGATCTGAACAGTCATGGTCAAACATGGAAGGCTCTTACAGCCTCTAGAAACCATCACGAATGTGCTTCATTTATTTCTCTCCCATTCCTCTTCCCACCACTTTATCTAGCCAGCTGTCTCTGAGTGTGGTCTGCTCCAGGAATGCTGGTGCCATTTTATCAAAGGATCAAACAGCTACCCAGTCTCCAATTCAGGGGAGTGGGGGAGATGGAACTGTCTCTCCTCAAAGATGCTCTGGAATCTTTTTCAACCCCCATTTTGTACTTAACCTTGCACAGTGTTGCCTTGGCGTCTTCTCTTCTGCAGTTATTATTGTTTTACTCTTCACGCTTTGGCTCCTTTGTGGGGGTCACCACTCAGGTTCCAAATAAATACGCACAGAGACTTATTCTTTCTTATAAACGCCCAGCCTTAGCTTGGCTTATTTCTTGCCAAATTCCCTTAACTTAAATTATCCCATCCACCCATTGCCTCTGGGTTTCTATCTTTCTCTATTCTTTATGCCTTTCTTTACTTCTTACTCTGTGGCTGGCTGTGTGGCTGGGTGGCTGGCCCTTTGTATACTCCTCTCCTTTTTTTTCTCACTCCTGGATCTTCTCCTCCCAGATTTCTCCTCCTATTTGTTCTTTCTGTCTGCCAGCCCCACCCATACTTTCTCCTGCCTTGCTTGCTATTGGCTGTTCAGCTCTTTATTAGACCAATCAGGTATTTTAGACAGGCAAAGTTACACAGCTTCACAGAGTCAAACAAATGCAACATAAAAGAATACAATACATCTTTGCATCATTAAACAAGTGTTCCACAGCATAAACAAATGTAGCACATCTTTAACTAATAATCTACATCATCCTTCCCTCTAAATTCTCTGCTTATCAAGAGAGAAATTGAACCATGTTTACTTTGTTTTTCTCCACAGAATCCAGGTCCACGTATAGGGTATGGTAGATTATTAACAAAATGCAAAAGAAATGTATTTTAGAAGGCTTGCACATAATAATCATTCTTATTTGTAAGGTACAATGTGATCATTTGATGCAAGTATACAACATGTAATGGGTAGTAAATCAGGACAATCAGTGTTTCCATCTACTAATATATGAGATACTCCACAAAGTTTGCCAATGCAATTTTGGGCAGAGACTATGTTAATCATCTCTATATCACTCCAACGTTAGTATGTATGATGTCAGGATCTGCATCAAAAGAAGTTCTTTAACCAAAAGATATTGGTGGATTATGAATGTATTGATAAGCAAACTCTGACATGGGTTGAATGAATCACTTCATGTTTATTAATAAATCATTCTTGTTCTTGATCCCACACTGGATCCATGTGTCTTCTGCCATGTGTCTGAACATACCTAAAACTCACATGGCCTCTCTCCCAAGAAGTGTGTGATATGAGAAACTGAGGCACCTTGGAGAAGCCAGCCAAAAGAAGAGAAGCTGGAGGCTCAGCTTTAAAGGGTTTTTCTTGCTGGAGGGAAGGGAAGTGTTAGAGCCCCACCTGTCCCCCGTCTTTCTTAGAGCTATCTGGGGGAGATGGCAGGTTAGCAGAAGGGAAGGTTCCAAAGTAAAAGGGCATCGCAGGAGTCCGGGGCAGCACTGATCTGAAAACTCCACTTCTCATTGAATTAGGTTGCCTGTGTTGGCCTGTTAATAGACTCAACAGGGTCTTTAGAATCTGTGAGGTGCTCTATAAAATCGGGAGCAGGAAATGACCCTGGTGCAGAGAGTGTGCCTCTTTGCTAGCCTGGTCCATGGGTGGACCAGTTTATTTATTGACACAAAGCTGGCCTGGAACAGTCCAAATCACGAAGCAGGCAAATTTCCTGAGGCAAAGGCAATTTTGACTCCCAGTGACTTAGAAGAGCTCGTGTTGTTTCATTCTCTGCTGTCAGCGGTCCCCTTCTTCCCTTACTTCTGTGACTTTAGGCTTTTAGTAGTGATGATGTCATGTCCACTTGACATTTCCCAAATGTCCTGTCTGATCCTGTTGGGTTCTCATGCCATAATATTTATCCCAATGTTGCACATTGCTCATCAAATGTCACCATTATATAATAGTTCCAAAACTCTGCTAGCTTGCACTGCCTCACAGAGTTCTAAGTCAATTAGAGTTTTCTTACTAGGGACTGCTTCTTCACCCCCTTCATATCCTCCGATCATTGCACCTCATGTTGAGAAAGAAGATTCAGGATTATCAATTAGCTGAGATTGTTTCTCTATTCTTCCTTGGCATTGAAGTTTCCCCAACAATAAGAAAAGTCAAGAATTGTATTCTAGACCATGCTGGCCTCATTCTTACACAAGAGGTCTTCTTCACTATCACCACCCCTTCTGTCACATGCTTTCAGGAGGTCTGTCATGCTGGGATTGACTTTCAGGATCAGGGGTCTTTGGGACACAGATTGGTATAATTACGGGTGATATTCCATGCACTAGAGGACCTGGGATTAAGTACCTTGGCAACAGAAGGCGGCGTTGTGTTTGGGTCTCTAACAAGCCTCATAAGCAAATTCTTCAGTTTAGTGTCCCGTTGGCTGTCCCAGTTGCTCCCTGTACTTAGAATAGTGTTAGTGATCTTCTCCCTTTAGAACTCTTGTCTGCCAGGGCTCTTTGGCATTTGAGCTTTGCCTGAGGGCAGGATTACTGGGCATTGCTTCATTGGCAGCTATTTCTGGTGGTTCCATCTTCAGTTGATGAGCTAGAAAAATGTCCCATATTTCTTCTCCTCCCTGAACCACTGTCTTTCCAAAGTCAAGCCTTCTTACCATTTCATTTTATTTGATCATAGTAGCTGAGAGATAAATGCAGACTCAGCCAAAGCTAATGGTTTTCCTATGATCATAGCAACTTAGGTGACACATCTACTTTGTCACTGAGAGAGTGGCGTTTCAAGTTACAGGAAACATTCTTCTGTTTCTTGAAATAGATCCCATATTCCTGCTGGGTGTTCTTTGCTTCTCTTCTCATTCAAAGCCTTACAACCTTCCTTTCAATATAAGTCGACTCTGGGTTTTCAGGGCATGGGTTCATATTGGTGGTTCCGAGGCCATGGGCTTCAGGACACTTGGACTCAAATACTTTGGAACTGGAACAAAAATAATTCCAGCCCAGCTTCACAAGTGCTGATAGTGGGGATGCACACCATGGGCTCACCTTACTGACAAAGTGATTATAGCCTCTGCAACCTGACTCCAGGCCTGTAGTCGATAGTGGGATGAATAGTTTCCTACATGAATTAAACCCTGGCAATGCAGCTTGTGACTGAAATCCCTTTCATCTTCTGGAGAAGCCAGTGACCTCTTGGCGTAAGGGCCAGTCATAGATATTCAAGTCACAGGATTGAAAGCTGGACGCTTCCAAGGACCTTTCCCTCTTGTCCATCTCCTTCATCTAAGGTGAGGTCAATGAAACACAGAGAAGCTCATCACACTCCTAATGAGCTTCAAGACGTATTTCATTACTAAAGGGCACCCTACCGCATAATCCAAAGCTGATGTGCTTTAGAGCTTTTATTGGGCATTTGATGCATTTACCTTGGTAGTAGGCCTTGGAGACTTACAAACAACAGAGGATGATTTTTTTTTGTCCTTAAGCTCCTAAATCTATGTAACAGTTAAAATGTAGTGTGTGTGTGTGTGACAGGAAGAGCCATTCAGATCTAGTCCTGGGCTGGCAAAGTGGATGAGTTTTCCAACCCCTGAGGATGTTCTCATGTGCTTCTGCCAATCAGGGCGTCTACTTGGGTCATCTTTGAAATCTGCTTCAAGTATCAATTTGAGGCCTAGAAAGGCTTAGTCTAGCAACACTGGGGGCTTGAGGGACAAGTTTGAGCCCGGTCTGATATAGTAAAATCTCACGCACGAGTCTGTGTCTTCCTATTTTCCTACAGGTCACCCCTTCTTTTCAAAATTGTAAAAACATCCACGAATATGTGGGGAGAGTCTCCAGGGGATTGGAGCAAGGCAGACAAAGGCTCTCATCAGGAAACACTCTTGGGACTATCCTTTGCTCAGAGGGGGCTGATCCTTCTCACAGACCACGGGCACATCCTGCAGGGAATGACTGCACAGCCACATCCCACAACCATAAGATCAGAACACACAATGGGGAAGCTGTTTTCTTGTGGAGCAGAGGGTGCAGTGGTGTGCTGTCTTGGGGATGAGGATGTTCAGCAAATAAAAGGCACCCAGGCAGCCGGAAAGGAAAAAGCCCAGAAGAGACCATTGTGCAGAGTTACTGAAAGCCAATTGTTTCCAAGAGTTCAGGCAGAGATTTGGGGATGGGGGCAGCTTGGAGGCTGTCTGCTTTGTTCAGTTACAGTGCTATTTTGATATGGATCTCGGTGTGATCATCAGTTATATTCAACAGAGCTGATGAGAAAAATAGAGAACAATAGATGGCTATTTAAAAGAAGTGAATTATTGTGAATTAAGTTTGAATGTCGTTCAGATGATACATCACAGGCATTCAGCAAATGCCCGTGACGTTAATGAGTCCTGATGCTTCAGTTTACCTGACGTTCATCCTTTCAACCATTAATTTATTCACTGAATAGTTTTTGAAGATTTTATTTTTAGCAGAGATGTGTGGGATTTGAGATGAAAAGAAGTGGCTCTTGCCCTCAAGGAGCTTGTCGATGATACATAACACATCAGCACTCAAATGAGAGAGACAAAAGCTATAATGATGGGGTATTAATGAAGGCGGAGGGGGTCTCAGTGTACTTAGAAATGGGCAGAGAAGAACTTACAAGAAAAGGAGCTTTAGGTATGAAGTAAGGCTTTTCCCAGATACTAAAATTATAACAAAACAAAACAGGCACTTCTAGGTAGAGGCAGAAGAAAAAGTGAAAACATAAAACTGCACGTTTAGTCATGGACGTGCAGGCTCATGCAAACACACACGCACACACAATTTAGTGACTAGTTGGAATATAATGCAAGAATATGAATTATTGATCAAAAAACTATTATCTTATTAGAAAATAATAGGAATATATAATCCTCAAAGAAAGGAAAAATGAATAAACTCCTATAAATTTAACTCTTCAATAATCCAAAAATGTAATTTAGATGAAGGCACAAATTTTATATATCAGAGCAGCAAAGATTTTGGAATATGATAAAATTCACTAATGGCAATGATTCGCTAAGATGGGCACTTTCTTGCTCCTGGGAGTCTTCTTCCAATTCACAGCTGATGAAACTGTGTAACAGAAATCGTGCACAAACTCAAAATTTAGAAAACTTTAAAACGGGGAGACTAGCCTCAGTTTACCCAGCATTCTGTTGATACCGAAAGCAGGCGAGGGAAAGCCAAACCAAACCAAACAACAATAACAAAACCCAACCAGTGGATATTTCTTATGAATAGATGCAATATCCCTAACTTGATTTTAGCAAATTGTTATTAGCAGAACATAAAAAGATCATGGAGAAGTTATTAACAGTCCACTGTGTATATGTGCCACAGTTTCATCTCCATCAGTTCAGGGAATTCTAGACTGGCTTCATTTCCTATCTATTGTGACTAGAGCAGCGATCAGTATGGATTGCAATGTAGTGCATAGCAAGGCTCTGAGAGCAGTAGACACACAGGAGTCATATCTCTAAATGGTTCATTAAGCAACTGGAAAGCAAGACAAAACAAAACAAAGCTTAAAAATGCTTTTCTTTAAAACATCTTATTTTCCTCTCATGAAACACTTAAGAGTTACACATACCCTGGGACCTAGGCCCGCTGCATGTTCGAGACAATTGTGTCACTTGGTCTATCTAGGGGTCCCTGGCACTGGGACCAGGATCTATCTAATCTATCTAGGGTCTATCTATCTATCTATCTATCTATCTATCTATCTATCTATCTATCTATCTATCTATCTATCTATCTATCTTTCTAGGTCTGACTATGTATCTATCTATGAATCTATGTATCTATGTATCTATCTATCATCTATCTATGTATCTATCATCTATCTATGTATCTATCTATCTATGTATCTATGTATCTATCTATCTATCTATCTATCTATCTATCTATCTATCTATCTATCTATCTATCTATCTATCTATCTATCTATCTATGTCTTTCTTGGTCTATCTAGGGGTCCCTGGAAGTGAGATCTGGCGCATGAACTAGCTTGTTGGAGCCCATTCCCTGTGGTGGGATGCCATGCTCAGCCTTAGCCTTAATGCAGAGGAGAGGGGCCTGATCCTGCCTCAACTTAATGTGCCAGGCTTTGATGACTCCCGATGGGGGGCCTTACCCTTTGGAAGCAGTGGATGGGGGTGGTCTGGAGGGGAGGTGAAGCGGGGTGGGGGAGGAGTGGGAGGAAGAACTGTGGTTGGAATGTAAATGAACTAAAATACTAAAATGAAATAAACATCATATTAAAATGTATGTACTTGTACATGTAAACATAGCCCGCTCAGCCTGTATAATGTGACTTGTATATATATGTTCAGGGCTCATCATTGGGCACTGGATAACCAATTGGTGTGCTCTTCCTCAGAGGCCTCTTCTCCTCCCAGCTTTTTTCAGTTACCCATAGTTCTTTGTGTAGGGCCGAGGTCTTGTGGGTGTTTCCCCATCCAGTTTGGCCTGTATAGTTCACATTTGGGCTGTCATAATCTTTTGACTACATTTATAGTGTCTAGCCTGTATTCCCTCCCGGGACTGGCCTCGTATCCAGTCAGGAAGTGATTATTTACCACAGCTGTGTCTCGACTGCTTCAGCGGACTCACCCTGTCTGCATGGTGGGGTTGTAACATGCTGGGTTTACAACTGCACAGGGCTACAGATGAAGTTTCCTCCCTGCCTTCTGGCACCACAAATGGGAGCCACCATGAAAGAAGCTTATATCTCAGACAACCCTTATATTTTCTGTACCCAAATTTTGTGGGGTGCATTTAACAATAGGGCCTTGCTGTCTAGTTCTGGCCAGCAACCAATGGCAACTGTGGAAGTCTGAATTGTGTGTGGAGCCTCTGGGGGTTTCATGGCCACCAAGTCATAGGGAGATGTTCCACAGTCAGCCCTGTTATTTTATTTTGCTTGTCTGTTTGTTTTTAAGTTATGGCTTCTTAGAGCAGCATTGTGTATCAATTCAGAGTACCTCCAGTTAAAATTCTTTTTATAAATTATTATTACATAAATTCAGTTAGCTTATGGTAGTAGGTTTCTTCATGACTTGTTTATACATCACATGTTTTAATTGATTCTCCTCACAATCCCTCTTTCCTCTATCCCCCACCCCATTCCTCTTTAAATTTTTACTTAGTGTATTCCTCTACTTTCATACCACCTTTGCTTTCCCGTCCCTCCCAGGACCTTTCCTGCATATCCCATGGCCCCTTTGTTACTTTTGGGCCTTTGGAGACATCCCTTCCAATTAAGGACAGAAATCTAAATATCCAAAGCTATGATCCACATAGGAGTGAGAATATTTGCTGATTGTCTTTTGGGGCCAGATGACCTTCTCAGTGTATCATTTTGTCGTTATATCAATTTCTTTAAAATTTTGCAATAGCAATGTTCTTTTATACCTGGTGCTTATGTCCTGGACCTTCATTATTCATTCACAGTTGACAAGCAGCTAGACTGATTCCATTTCATAGCAATTGTGAGCAAAGTTGCATTGAACATGGGTGTTCCGGTATTTTTGTGATAACATATACAATTCTTTGGCTATATATCCAGGAATAGTATATTTGAGCCACACAGTAATTATGCTTTCTGTTTCCAAATGGCTTCCCCAATTCCCACCTGCTGCACAGCAAATGAGGAGAATCCCACACCCTCGCCAGAACTTGCTGTCAGTTTTATTTTTAATCTTGACCATTCTGATTAGAGCGGAAAGGGATCTCAATGTAGTCAAGCTGCCTTTGGACCACCGGCTCCCAAATAACGACATGGAGACTTATTATTAATTATGAAAGCTTGGCCTTAGCTTAGGCTTATTCTCAACTAACTCTTACAACTTAAATTAACTCATTTATATTAATCTACATTCCACTATGTAGCTTGTTACCTTTCTTCAATACAATGCATGTCCAACTTCCTCCTTGATTCATTGGTGAATTCCCTGATTCTCAGATTCTTCCCCCTTTGGGGGGGGGGGAGTCCTCTTTCCCTCTGGGCCTCTTGGCCACTAGATCAAAGAGGGGAAAGAGGCAGATGGAGAAACAGAAGCTTTGGTGACCCATGAGCATGAGACAGCCCTCTAGGACACAGAGTTCAGTGAACCAGCACAATTTGATTTTAGAGTATCAGGAATAGATAGGATTGGGAAGCCTGGGGACAAACCCTAATTTGCATTAAGTGGACCGCTCCTATCACAAGGCTTAGTACACGGCAGTTGGATCCTGTAGCAGAGCTCCTTGCACAGGTCTTCTCAGCAGGGATCTGTGCCAAGGATCAAGCTAAAGATGAATCAGGCGTCTGGTTTGAAGACAGCCTTTAGATAAGGTCAGTCTTCAGGCCCAGGGCAGTCTCCAGATAAGGGCAGGTAGAGAGCAGGAAGCTTTGGTGAAGAGAGGGAGCTCTATATTGTGATAAACTCCTAGGCCACGGAGAGGCTATGACTCTGACCAACCAGCAATGTCTTCCAACATCCCCCAAGTTCTTCTTTCTCCCCAGAAGTCCCAACTATCCTCTCCTGCCTAGCTATTGGTCACTCATCTCTTTATTAAACCAATCAGAAGGTGTTTTAGCAGAGACACATCTTCATAGTATATAAAAAGATCATCCCACAATATCTTGAAGTAGCTTTAAATTGTATTTCCAGGACAGCTAATGATGTTGAGCATCTTGAAAACGTTTATTAAACATTTGTATTTATTCTTTTAGAAACTCTTTGCTCAGGAGTATGCTGGAATTTTTTATTGGGATAACATTGCGTCTGAAGATTGCTTTTGATTCTCAATCACATTAAATGATTGAGAAAATAGGGATGAATCTGAGACGAGATAAAAAAAATGTGTTTACTGCAAAGTTCACGGCACTGCAGAGACAAAATAAATGGCTCCTAAGCAAGTAGAACTAATGGCTCAGAGGTCTGGTTAGAGTTAAAATGTCAGTTTCCCTTCAGATGAGCTATAGATCCAATGCACTCCCAGTGCAACTTATCAAACTCCTTTTTATTATAAACTTATAAATTAATTTAGAAATTCACTTGGGAATGCAGAGGACCTAAAATCACTGAGGCAATTTTGAAAGAGAAGTGCAAAGTTGGAAGAGTAATAGCACTTTATCTCAAGTGTTAAAATAAAACTCCAGTAATCAGGACTGTGGCAGTGATGCCAGGGTTGACAAACAGATTAATGGAACAGAGCAGGCAGTTCAGAAATCAACCTACAGATAATTTGGACAATTCATTTTAGGCCTAAGTGAATTGCATGGATAGACAAACATCTGCTTAATAAATGGTGACTGGAAAACAGGAAATTCATGTACAGTGGAGAAATTTTGACTTATATTTGACACCACAAAGGGGCTTAACATAAAATGTATAATAATAATAATTGACATAACTATCTAAATCACATCCATAAGATGTCTGGAAAAAAATAGATGGAAGCTTTTGTGATTGTTGGATAGGCAAAAATTATTTAGATAAATTGTGTTTCATCAATATTGAAAACTCCTGAATCTCAAAAGGCTTTTATTAAGATCATGATGATACATGGCACAGGTTGAGAGACATTTGTCAATCGTGTATCTCATAAAGGTATGCCTTATCTTGTACATGCAACCAGTGTTTAAAATTTAAAAAAAATGAAACATTCCATTGAAAATAGACATAATATTTGAATGTATATATTACCAAAAGATACACAAATAGAAACCAGACATATAAACAAGCTCAGCATATATTTCATTAGGGAGATATATATTACAGCATAATATAAGAGCAAATAGAAAACTTTAAAAAGATTATGATTAAAAAGACTATCAAGTAATGATACTTATGAACCATATCAATGACCAGCATGGTATGATAACCCAAAGGGTGTAGTAGTGGCATTCATACCATGGCTGTAACCAAAAACTCTCTGATTTCACTGAAGACATGCTCAATAAGAAGGAAACTGTGCCTGATACTGTAACATAGCTAACCACTCAGTGCTAGTGAAGCTATGGTTACTGGAGGAGAATCTACAACCACTACATTGCCAAACCAGCATATGCCCTAAGAACAATTTATAGACATTTATCTTCATACCCACAGATAAGTGTCTTCACCCCTCTATAAGGAAATTTCTTTTTGACATGGACAGAGGCCACTCCAGAAAACCACAACCAATTCAAATGAAAGTTGTACAGCCCAGTCCCAACAGGTACAACCACATCTAAGGCTCAGGGAACATTGTAGAAGATAGTGAGGAGAGGGTTGTAAGGGCCAGAGGATCAGGGAGTTTGCTGTGAGATTGGATTTTCTAGTAATATCAGAAGCTAAATTTATAAAGTCTCACCAATGTGACTGCCCAGGCTTAAACTGAAGAAATATGGCACCAGTGGACATGACAGACTGGATGGGGGAACGTCAACAAGGCCTTGATCTTAGGCAAAGAGTGGCAGGCAATTGAGGAAAGCTGGGAGAAAGAGTACATCAATTGGTTGCCTAGTGCCAGTCAGCCCTAAAAACATATATACAAGTACCATTATTCAGACTGAGCAGGTTATATTTAGGAATACATGTATACATGTACACACACACACACACACACACACGAATGCATTAACAACTAGTGAAAAAGTGGCCAAGAATTTGAAAGAGAAGGAAGGGGAATATGGGAGAGTTTGGAGGGAGATAAATGAAGGGAGGGATGTTATAATTAAATTAAAATCTAAAAAAAAAATACTAAGAAAAAGTATCAGAGGAGCAAGCAAAGTTGGAGAAGAAGAACCAGAACTCTCACTCTGCTAATGGGAATATAAATCACAGCAGCAAAATGTTTATTAAAATTAAACATATACCTACTATGTGGTCTAGGCATTCCTTTTCTAGGTAACTACACAGCAGAAATGACACCACATATCCTTAGACAGACGTGGTCACAATGTTTCTAGCAACTCTATTTGCAAAAATGAAAAATAGAAGACAGCCCTAATATCCACTGGCTGATGCACAGATAAACTGTAATGTTTACGTACAATGAGATATCGATCAGCAACCAAAATACATTATTGGTATAGGCTACAGCATAAGTAAACATTGAAGTAATTGTGCTGAAATGCATGTTGATTGTTGCAATCTTCACAACATCCAGAAAGTGGAATCAGCCTGATGCTTATCAAAAAATGAATAGATTGAAAAAGTATAGGATGTGTATTCAAGAGATTTTATGCATCAGAAAAGAAAAATGACATCATGACATTTCCAGGAAAATGGTTGCAACTGGAAATCATTATGTTAAGTGAAATACGTCAGACTCAGACAAATGCCACATATTTTCTCTTATATCAGGAAACTACATTTAAAAGTATATGTGTTTATATATATACATATAGGTCGGTGTCTTTGTACATGAATGTATGGGTAGGTCATGAGACTAGAAGTGGTTCATGTGGGGGAAGGAAGTGATCTAAAGGGGTATAAGATATAGGAAGTACAGGAACAAATAAGATAAGAGAGAAAAAAGTGGAATAACGGGGGAGGCAAAGTGAATGGGGGAAAGAGGAAGTGATGTAAGCAAGCAGAATGATACGAATGTATGATGATGCCTCTGAAATGTACGAAATGTCTGTTACTTTGCAAACTCACCTAAACACTAATGATAAAAAGAAAACTTGCTCTGAGAGAAAGTCCAGACACAATGCATACTGTCTGTTGCTACATTTATTAAATTTTAGAATAAGTTATGGTTAGAGAAAGTGGATGGTAGCTGTCTGAAGATAGGGAGTCAGGGTGAAGTCAGGGTGAGAAGACTTATGTAACAACATGAGACTTCTCTGGGTTGTTTCTCATCTTAATTTTGACCAAAGGTTTATGCATTGTCAAGTATTATCAAATTGTACATAAATGTGTCCAACTTATTGTATGTCAATTGCATCTAAATAGATTGCGTATAAAAGCTGGGTGGAGGACATGAATGTGGAATATTCAAAGGAAGATGCCAGCTTTTCTGGGTCATGGGACTGTAAGTTAATTAACATTTTCTACAATTATTAGGCATCACTTTTGTAATTATGAAAATTTAAACTGAGAATTACTGGGCACTACCTAGTCTAAAATACATTTTAATACACTGACTGATTTGTGTGAAAATTAGCAGCACCATCACCAATAATTAAGCCATATATCTTCATTCACCCAAAGAGGATTTGAAGAGGGGTCTTGACGGATAAGACTGATGTCAGTTCCTAGTGTTACAAATGAGAAATGGAATATGGAACAGAGCAGTGTTTCCTGGGCAGAGAAGCAAGCTTTAGTATATATGTAGAGCATTTGGGTAAAGAAAAGAACTAGTTGGCTATTCAAAGCAGTGGTACCAATACATGTGTTGGGGGAAGGGTCACTTGTTCATCCTGGCTGCCCATTCCCAAAATAATCACACAGAAACTATATTATTTAAATTACTGCTTGGCCCATTGGCTCTAGCTTCTTATTGGCCAACTCTTACCTCTTAGTTTAACCCATCTCCATTAGTCTGTGCATCACCACGAGGTTGTGGCCTACCAGCAAAGTTTCAGCACTTCTATCCCCGGCGGTGGCTCCATGGTGTCTTTCTTAACTCCACCTTCCTTCTCCCAGCATTCCGTTCAGTTTTCCCCGCCTACCTAAGTTCTGTCCTATCAACAGGCCAAGGCAGTTTCTTTATTCATTAACCAATAAAAGCAACATATAGATAAAAGGACCTCCCACACCATTTCCCCTTTTCTGTTTAAACAAAAAGGAATGCTTTAACTTTAACATAGTAAAATTACATGTAACAAAACAGATATTAAATAATAATTGAAGTTACAATATTTATATCTACTTTATCTTTTTATCATAACTAAGGAAAACTATAACTATCTATTATTCAACTCCATCAAAGACTTCAGAAGGATATAATATTACCTAAGTAAACAGGAAGTACATTGTAAGCAACTTCCAAAACTCTAGAAATGACAGAGACATCTCACTGCCTTTACAGTCACCCAAATTCCTTTTGTACCATGGGGTCATCTATCTTTAGCCTACAGGCTTATAGTATCCAGCAAACTTTTCCATGAAGCAGGAAATTTCAAAGGCAGTTTGCCAGTCACTTTCTTCTGTATCCTGCAGAATGTCTTGTAGACCCTTTCATGAAGCAGGAACCCTGAAGGATCGCCTCACCTTTAAGCAAGTTTAGCAATCATCTCTCTGCAGGTCCTGCATGTTCAGTTAAGCAGTCCAGGCAAGAGCAGTTTCTTTATTCATTAACCAATAAAAGAAACACATAGACAGAAGAACCTCCCACACCATACATGATGACAGAAGATAGAGACAGATAGATAAAGAAAGCCAGATAATGGACACATCTAAAGTCTCTTCTCTATTGTCTTATACTTTCTTCTATTTCCTCTTCTTCCCTCCCTCCGCCTCTCCTAGAATATTTTGTCACTTTACTTAAAAAGAAAAAAAAAGCAACCTATTTTTTGCATTCTATAAGTTCCCTATTTTTGTTTCCATTTAAATCAGTTTCTGCTGAATCTTGCCAGCTGTTGGCAACCACCAAGTCTCAAAACCATTGCAAGTTCCAAGCCCATTACTATGCATTTTACCCATTTTCCTGTTTTGTATGTTCTTAGATTTATAGCCTCAAGTCAGCTTGCTCTTGTGTCTTAGACACAAATGTCCTCTGGAATATCCCTTAGAGTGTCAATCCGATATTTTGTCCTTTGTTCCATGACATAAGTTTCTGTGTCAGAAGTACCCTTTGAATATTCAGAAAATTGACTCCTTCCATTGGTAAACTGGTGTAGCTTTCTCTGCTGGGCTATCCTTACAGAAGCATGTGCATTAGTTTATAATCAATCCTGGTATTAGTTTAAAATCAGAAGCAGTCCCACTGGTTTCCAGTTATAATTATAGCAGAATCTCTAGGGTCAGATTGATGGACTCAAAACAGAAACAAGAATAGCTGCTATTTTACCACTTTCCTTTGGGTTCTTGGAGTAGGAGCGCAGGGAAGGCTTTCAGTGATGGCTATTGTATTCATGGCTTTCCTCATGGCTGTGACCAAATACTGGATAAGATGCCATTATTCAAGGGATGAAGGGTTTGCATTAAGGCCCCAGTTTGTGGGTGTAGTTCACCAAGACCTGGGAGGGCTGTGACAGGACCTCGAAGGAGCCAATCACATTCCTGTTACACTCAGGAAGCAGAGCGCTGGTAGAGTTGTAAAAACTCAAGGCCTGCCTGCCTCCAAGGGACCAGCTTCATCTAGTAAGAAGTCTCCTGCAAGTTCTCCAACTTTTCAAAACAGCACCACCAACTGGTGGCCCGGTGCTCAAACACATCTGCTGGGGGTGGAGTGGGGTGGGTGGTGGGGGAGTCGGGGTATGGGGACAGCTAATATCCAAGCCATAGCACTCGGTCTTATTTAGCTGTTTTACCATTGTCACCGAATGCTGTCCTCCCTTCCGGCTACTTCTCAGGTGTGTTCAACAAGAAGCAAACCTAAACGACCTCTCCCATGCAGAACTGGGAGGTACTCCCACCTGAGTTTACAATCCGGAACTTTCTGGTGTTTTCACCATGAGTTCTCACCTCTCTGGGAGAGAGGGTTTTTTTGTTTGTTTGCTTGCTTTTGTTTTTGTTTGTTTTTCAATCGTTCACCAGATCTCCATCTGATTATCAGAGACTTCTAAATGTTCTACTTTAGGATGTTCTGTTTCTTGTTCTTGCTAACTCTCCCCCGCCACCCCTGAGACGGGGTTTCTCTGTGTAGCCACCCTAGCTGTCCTAGAAGACCAGGCTGGTCTCGAACTCACAGAGATACGCCTGCCTCTGCCTCCCGAGGGCTGAGATTAAAGGCACACGCCACCTCCGCATGTTGACGGGAGAGTGGCGTATACTCAGTTTGCTAATCGATAAAACTCGATAAAACGGTGGATCTGAATCAGGTGAATCCGTAACTATGCAAGTAGCGGACAGGAGGAACCGTTCTCACACGCACACCCGGCTGCAGCGTGGTGGCTTTTTCTCTCAGCACAATTTAAAAACAGAAATGATTAAAAGGCTGGAATACATAAATAAACCATGTGCAGTGGACAGCTTTACTATTAACACAGGGGCTCTAAAGAGGAAAGAGGCAGCCTCAGGCCTGTGCTTCCCGGAGGTTGAAATAATTTGTCTTTGGAAATGACCCACCCTAATCATAGTAATCATCATCACACATAATATAACCCCACCTTATGCTGCTTGATGCAGGCCAAATGTATTCCCCCAAAAGGATTTTCAGAGTTAGTATCAAGGTTCCCCCAATTACTTGATGCCGTTACAGGGTTATATAATAGAGTTGCAAGATTAAAATATGAAAGCGAAAGAGGGAAAGCAGAATATAATCAGGCAGTAGCAGTAGAGGAAGGCAATGTTTCTGAAACATGACCAACAGTCAGTGAAGCGGAGAAACATGAAGGACTTTTGGAGATGGCCACAATCCATGAATCCTGAGCGAGTGTAACGTAGTGCCATCTATTGGTGGCTATAGGCATTGCAGTTGCACTTTGCCATGTTAACAAACTGGTCTTATATAGATATAAACCTGTAATTTCAAAGAAATTCAAAGAAATTAGCTTTTGAAAATTAAATTCACTGTTATTTTCTCCCATTGTTTGAAGGACCCAAATATTGACTTCTTAAATTTTATGTCTTATTAGCATACATGCTCATTCCAAAGTGGCATTATTATTATTATTTCTGATCACAGTTCCTGGCGAAGGCTGAAGTGAGTTCCTTAAACAATTAGTCACTGGGTCAATAATTATTCTGTTTTTAAAAGCATAAATAGAAGAGCATATTTTGGAAGGTAACTGTTAAAAAGACTTTGATTTTCAATGGTGTTTTGTACACATTCTAATCTTGTCTTTTTATTCTTCCTTGCTTCAAAGGGAAAACAGCTCAAGAACACAGCTCTAAAATAATTTCTTGTTTCTTAGAAAAGGAAAAAATCCAAAATAAAAATATTTCTAAGGAAGAGAATTGCTTAATATATACTATATATTATATATAATATTAAATATACATTAACTTGTTCTTTGAGAACTTCTTAGATGTATACAAGGTATTTTGATCACATCCTCTCACTCCCCATCCCAGCTCCTCCCAGACCCCCACCCAACCTGTTTTCTTCCAGGTTCATGGCTTATTCTTTGTTTTCCCTTTAAAAAATAACCCACTGAGTCCAATTAATGCCACAAATATGAGCAATGCCGTCTCCCGGACCATGGTAACCTACCAGAGGGCACAACCTTAAATTAAACTTACTCTCCCTTCCCCAGAAGCCTCCATCTGCCAATGGCTACTCAGCATGGGTTGGGGGGTGGGGTAGGGATTCACGAGCCCACCCCATCCTTGCTGAGCTCACCCCATCCGTGCTGAACCCACCCCATCTGTGCCAAGCCCACCCCATCCATGCTGGAATGGTGGTTGCATGGATCTGGTGCAGGTCTTGTGTAGTAACCATGCTGCTGTGAGTTCCGGAGTGTGGTGTAGTCTTACCTAGAAGAAACTGTTTCATGGCGGTCCTTCCTAACCTCTGGTTCTTACTGTCTTCCACCAGCTCTTCTGTGATGGTCCCTGGATTGTGGATGGGTGTGTGCACGCGTGTGTGTTTGTGTATGTGTGTGTAATCCTGATATAGGAAAACTATCTTTCAAGAAGAAAGTGGCATTCCACACTTCATGGCAAGAACTAATACATGAGTGTCCCAGCCTTGGAGAATTGAATTCACTCGAATCTATGAAAGATGGCACATTGTCATAAACTATGATAGATTTTGAAAAGTCATTCATCCCAGTTTGGGGCTTATATTCTCGTTAGTTAAAAGGAAAATGGAACAATTACAGAGCTATAAATATTTATCTTTTTCGTTTTGTGCATCCTAGGCTTTCAAGCGTTGGGGTGTTGGCATAAAAACTCAACTCTCATCTCAAAAGAATAAGGGATAGTTTTTTTCTAGAACCAAATAGGAGTGGCCATGGCTTGGAAGTCTAGATTGAGGCTATCACAAGGTCCATGTTACAAAATGGTAGCAGTTCAGTGAAATTTTAATACAACAAAGAAAGTCCTAAATCAAGCCACTTTTTAATTTTTTAATGGTGTTTTGCCTGTATGTATGTCTGTGTAAGCGTACTAGATCCCCTGGAGCTGGAGTTACAGACATTTGTGAGCTGCCGTGTGGGTTCTGGAAATTAAACCCAGGTCCTCTAGAAGAACAACCAGTGCTCTTAACCACTGAACCATCCTCCTGGTTCCAAATCAAGGCACTTTTGAAACACATTAAGAAATAGACATTTGGTGGGTTAAATCAAAATTTGAAAATCTCTGCTGTAGGCCTTGGATACTATCAGACTGGCAACGTTCTTTGTCTATTGTTTGGTCAAAGCTAGGGGTCTGCTAAGTTAATAGATTCCCAAAGTTTTTAGCTGTTGGTCGCAAGTATGTTAGATGAGATAGGGAGGTGGCAGGGACTGTTGTTAGGGAGGCTAAGGAGAATGCAAGATAAATTATAATTAATCTCCGGATCTGCAGCATTCTGCCTCTCCACAAACAATAAAGCGCTCATCAGTTAATTCTCCTTGCAGGGGTTCAGGGCACAGTGTTATTCTTCCCAGGGATTTTGTTCACAGTGTTAAGTAATAGAGCATGCCTGCTGCAAATCTGTCAAAATGTTCCTTGTGCGCTGGTGTTTTGTCCCCAGGAGGCAAGTTGACATGAAACCCCGGGGCTGTTATGTAGAAGGGTCTCTCATAAGTAAGCTTCAGAAAAGATTGTTATTATCATAGATTTTCAAAATACTGAACCACCAGTATTTAAAACCAGGAAACATCAATTGTGCACCTAAGGCATGAAGGAAGTTTTCAAATATGTTATCTTATTTAATTTTTTTTACATGACTATGAATGTGGCATTTGTGTTGCTTGCTTATAAACAAGGAAGCAGAATCTTAGAGATGTTTATCAACATATCTGAGGTCATGCCAGGGTAGAGTCAAGTACCCAACCTTAAATGCTAAACTCCTCTCCTACTCTTGGCAATTCATGCAGCCCTAGGTTTGCTTATACCTGCTTATGATCTGGACCACCCAGTCACTGTTAATGCCAACACTATCTCAAACCAAGCAGCTTCCTGTGTGAGATCGAGTACGAAGGATGTGGGGAGGGAAAGGCGTTGCTCTGTGTGTTCAATGTCCGATTTCTTTACAAGAAATCATAGTGAGATCCTGCTTCTTTTTTAAATGAATCCTGACATGGAACTCCCCAAGAATGCAGATAAGGGTTACCTAGTTGGAAGTAGTCATTGAAATTTCCAGAGTTCTGCTCTGGAAATGTTCCTACCCCATCGTGGTGCCTGTGACTCTAGGACTTGGCAAATATGTATTGAAAAACTCATCAAGAGTCTTTCTGTAGAACTTGCAGGGTCATATGCAGACTATATAAGACAAGAGCATCGCCCCGTGTCCACAAGCATTCAGGGCTGAAACCGTCAGCACCTACTAGAAGACATAAGCCATTTCTTGCAGTTACAGTAATGGAGGGTCCAGACTGAGCGAAGGAGACAATGTCCACTTTACCATTTCCATTCACTAAACAAATCCTATTTCCTGATGTAGGAGGATAGCTGTTAAAATGAGGACAGATGGAGATGAAATGTCTTTTTAAAAAATGCTAATATTAAAATTTAAAAACCACACATCCACAAATAGAAAACTGAGATAAAGAAGTAGGTTAAAAACTGGTGATAATTTACTCATCTTATGTGTAGAGGGAATCTATAATTACATTGTAAAAGTTTGCTACATGTTTTATGTTTTCTTTGCGAAAGTAATACGTATATAATGGATGTCTCCTGTCATTCTGTCCCATAGCTAACTTCTCTGAGCAATTCCTTATAATGCTTAGAATTATTTTACATACTCACTAAATTGTACATATTTATAATATGCATGATAGCTTTTATTATTTTACAAAATGGGAATGTCCTAAAGCTATTTGCTTTTTATTACATTTTTAAATTAACAATATATTATGAATACTTTATGAGCTAGGTCATAAACATGTCTTCTATCATTTTTTTTTTTGCATTTGAGGTAAAATCCACATAACAGAAGATTAACCAATTTTTAAAATTAAGATTTATTTGTTTTACATGTATCAGTATTTGCCTTCACGTTTGTATGAACACCACAGGCTTGTCTGGTGCCCAGGAATGTCAGAAGAGGGTGTTGGATATATTGGAAGTGGCATTAAAGATGGTTGTGGACCATCATGTTGGTGCTGGGAGTCAAGTCTGGGTCCTCTGCAAGAGCAATGTGTTCCTAACTACTGAAACATTTCTCTAGCACCCAGTATTAACCATTTTAAGGTTTACAACTCAGTGGAGTTTTGTCCACTCATAAGGTTGTGTCATAACCGTCTCTAGCTGTGTAAGATGTTTCCTTACTCTCTCAAGGAAAAAGCTACATCACTTTAGCAGTCTCCCTCATTCCTTCCCCTCCTCCCACCTCTTCTAACTCCTCATAATTACTAATCTCTTTTCTGTCTCTCTTCATTTATTTATTCTGGATAGTTCACACAGATGAAATAATTTAACTTGTGACCTTTCTTGTCTGGCCTTTTGTTTCATACCACATGCTATTTTCAAGGTCTATTGATATTGCATCATGCATCAGTACCTCCTTTCTTTTATGAACTAATGATATTCCATTGAACAGATAGGACACATTCTGTGAATCCATTAATGAGTTGATGGACTTTTTATTTCCCTACCATTTGGCTGCTGTAATTGGTGATGCCAAGAACATATGTGTGCATATATTTGGCTACCCAAATTTAATACTTACGGTATATAGGTAAGAGTAAAATTACTAGTTTATACAAATATTACAAGATAAACTTTTGAGAATCCACTGGAGTCTTTCCTAGAGTGTTTGCACCATTTTTATTCTCACCAGTAATGAATGAAGATGCCAACAGTTTCTAACCTCTGCACCAACCTGTGATACTCCATTTTATTCTTGTTTTATCCACTCTGGGCTTCAGTGAAGAGGTGTCTCCTTTGATACACCTTCCCATGAAGACTAATGCTGTGGACGTTTGCTTTTTATTGCTCACTGGCTGTTCTAGTTTGCTTTCCTGTGAGGGTGGTAAAACACCCTGACATAAAGCAACTTGGAGGAAGAAAGGGTATTTTGGCTTAGAGGTTATAGTCCATCACCTAGAAAAGCCATGATGCTAACTCAAGGCAGGAACTTGAAGCAAATCATAGAAGAATGCTTACTGGCTTCCTCCCAGGCTTATCTCCACGTGCCTTTCTTAGAAAGCTAAGTTTCACTTGCCTAAGAATGGTACTGCTTTCTCACTGTGAACTGGGCCTTTCTACATCAATTACCAATCAAGAAAATGCATCATAGGCAAGACCACAGGCCAGTCTGCTGGAGGGAGCTTCAGATTTTCAGTTGTGTTAAGTTGACAACCAAGTTTGGCCATCACACTGGCTCTTTTTCTGTCTTCTTCACATAGCTGCCAAAGCAGTTGTTTTACTCAATATTCTAATCATTGGTTGTTGTTGCTGCTTTACTGTTGACAAACTCTGAAAATCTGTGCAAGCTATGGCATGGCAGGCACCACCTTGTTCCGGTGTGAAAATCAAGGCAAAGAGAATAACTGCTGGGTTAAATAAACCACAGCTATTCATAATTTTGGGCAAACTCACAGGGAATCTTTTCTAAGGAGCCTAGGATGGTTTGAAAGAAAATGATCCCCAAAAGAGAATGGCCATTTTAGGAAGTGCAGCTTTTGTGCAGGAGGTGTGGCCTTGTGGGAGGAAGTGTGTCACTGGGGGTGGGCTTTGAGGTCTCCTTTGGTCAAACTATGCTCAGTGTGGTTGATAGGTCACTTCCTATTGCCTGCATATCAAGATGTAGAACTCTGAGCTCCTTCTCCAGCACCGTTCCTGCCTGCATGCCACCATGTTTCCTGCCGTGATGATAACGGCCTAAACCTCTGAAACTGTAAACTAGCCTCAATTAAATGTTTTCCTATATAAGAGTTGCTGTGGTCATGATGTTTCTTTACAGAAATTGAAACTGTAACTAAGACAGAGCCCTAGGAGAAGTTTCTCATGACCTTGTAGAGAAGTAACTTTGTATCCCAAGCTGATGAGTTTTATTGGACCTTTGCTTTCCCTGATGAAATGTCATCCTACATGGTTACTAAGGAACAGTCTCTCCAAACCCTCTCTTTGAACTTCTGGGGTTGATGATTTCTGTCATGGCCTAAGCTTTGTAGGAAGCATAATTAATAAAGCCCATGTGAATAGTTTTGTTATTCCTGTAAACTAAATTCTGTCATTAATTTTTATTTAATTTTTTCATATGCTTTGATCACATTCTTCCCCCTCCCCCATCTCCTCCCAGATCTTCCCTATTCTCCCTACCCACCCCAACTTTCTCTCTGCCCACTCCAACTTCATGTTCTCTCTTTCTCTGTCTCTGTTTCTCCATCTCTGTCTCCATCTCTCTCTCAAAATCCCGATTAAAAATAAACAAAAACAAAGATCAAAACAAACAAAAGTCAATATATGTTCTAACGTAAAAGGTGATCAATCACTTCCACTGGACAGTAATGATTCCATTGAAAGCCTTGTACTCTAGAAAACCCTTCAACAAGATATTAAAAACCTTTGTTTCCCTCTGTGGGTGTAGGGAGTTTGAAGAAATGTACTTCTAAGATAATGGATGGATACAGTGTTGCAGGTATGACATAGGTAGATAGATGGATAAGCAGATTCTGTCTATATTGCTGTCATATTAGCTGATGTTGGCAACATGATTTGTAGCCCACAGAGATGGACTCTCCATTGTCAAACCACAATGAGTAATGGCATTTAAATGTGCGATTTAAATATGTAGCAGTTGGGAATGCTGAGATTCTGTCTTTAATGTTGCGGGTATTACGGCCAGGTTTTTAAAACGTCCAGTTAATGAAAATGATAGCCACTTTAGAAGAAGAATTTAGAAAATTACTGTATAATTTTAGCAACAGGAAGGATGCTGGTACCCAGATTGAAGAGATACAAGAAGAAGAGTCAGACTCATTGTATAAGACGTCAAAAATAATTCGAGATTGAGACATCTAGAGAAGGCATGAGGAAGTGGATGCAAAGACAGAATCTTAGAAACTTGACCCAAGACAAACAAGTATTTCTATAATAAAACTCTTTCGTTTTGTTTTTCATATTCTTGATGACGGAATGCTCAGCTGAAAGTAGTGGTCTCTGAATTAGCTCGAGGACACAGCACGAACATTTAACATATTTATCACACTGTTTTCTTGAATGCTCTGTGAAACAGAGTGATATTTCCTATCACATGGGTTGCAATTAAAATATCCAGTGATTGAAAAACAGGGGAGAGTGAGAAGACAGGACAGCTGGTGTGCTGACTTCTAAATATTCTGTTGTTCCTTATCTATCTATCTGTCTATCTATCTATCTATCTATCTATCTATCTATCTATCTATCTATCTATCTATCTATCTATCTATCTATCATCCTGACCTCCTCCACCCCCAATCCACTTCTCCTCTCTTTCTGTTCTGAAAGGAAAGGCCTCCCGGGGTATCAACACGGCATGGCATATCAAGTTACTGTAAGGCTAAGCCCTTCCCCCTGTATTTAGGCTGAGCAAGGCAATCCAGTATGAGTAATAGGTTCCCAAGAGCCAGGCAAAGCATTAGCAACAGGTCCTGCTCCCATTGTTAGGAGTTCCATAAGTAGACCAAGCTCCACAACTGTCACCTTTATGTAGAGGGCTTAGGCTCCATGCAGGCTCTGTGATTACTGGTCCAGACTCTGTGAGTTCCTATGAGCCAGGTTAGTTGTTCCTGTGGGTTTTCCTGTGATGTTCTTGACCTCTCTGGCTCTTACAATTCTTCCCCTGTCTCTTGAGCAGGATTCCCTGAGTTAGACCTAGTGTTTGCATGTGGGTCTCTGTATCTGTTTCCATCAGTTACTGGATGAAGATTCTCTGATGACAATTGGCCTAGTCCCCAATCCGATCACAGGAGATGGCAAGTTCAGGCTGTGGATCCATGATTGTTAGAAGTCTTAGCCTAGGTCACCCTTGTAGATTCATGGGAGTTTTCCTTGCGTCAGGTTTCTGCTGTCTCCTAAAAGCTCCCCCTTGGCATGCATCTCTTTTAGTACTCTCCTCTGCCACCTCCTCCCCAACGTGATTTCTCAGGTTCTCACCTCCACCTGCCCACAGTCCTCCCAGATGATTTCTCCTAGTTTCCCTTCTCAGGGAGATCCATGCATCTTACCTTGGGCTCTCCCTATTACCTAGCCTCTCCGAGTTGTGGATTGCAGCATAGTTATCCTTTACTTTACGCTTAATATGCACTTATGAGTGAGTACACACATGTACATCTTTCTGGGGCTGGGTTACCTCACTCAGTATGATTTTTTTCTAGTTCTATCCATTTGTCTGCGAATTTCATTTTGTCATTGTTTTTAACCTCTGAGTAAGACTCCATTTTGTAAATATACCACATTTTCTCTACACATTCCTTTATTGAAAGACATGTAGGTTGTTTGCAGGTTCTGTTCAGTACAAATAAACCTGCTGTGAACATAGTTGAGCAAGTGACCTTGTGGTATCATTGCATATCCTTTGGCTGTGTGCCCAGGAGTGGTATTGCTGGGTCTTGAGGTAGACTGAGTCCCAATTTTCTGAGAAACCACCAAATTGATTTCCAAAGTGACTGTACAAGTTTGTATGCTCACCATCAATGTAGGATGGTTCCCTTCGCTCCACATCCTCTCCAGCACAGGCTGTCACCAGTGTCTTTGATCTTAGCCATTCTGACAGGTGTAAGATTTGGAATCGTAGAGTTGTTTTGGTTTGCATTGCCCTAATGGCTAAGCAGGTTGAACACTTTTAAATGTGTTTCTCTGCCATTTGAAATTTTTCTGTTGAAAATTCTTTTTTTAATGTCTAAACCCCATTTTTCAATTGGATTATTTGTTTTTTTTATGTCTAATTTCTTGAGTTCTTTGTATATTTTGGAGATCAGCCCTCTGTCAGATGTGAGGTTGATGAAGATCTTTTCCCTTTCTGTAGGCTGTGGTTTTACCCTATTGACTGTGTCCTTTGTCTTACAGAAGCTTTTCAGTTTCAGGAGGTTCCATTTATCAATTGTCTACTCTTGCTCTATTCAGGAAGTTGTCTCCCGTGTTAAAGCATGCAAGGCTTTCCCCCACTTTCTCTTCTTTCAGGTTCTGTGTATCCAGTTTTAGGTTTGAGGTCTTTGATCCACTTGTACTTGAGTTTTGTCCAGCGAGATGCATATGAATCTATTTGCATTCTTCTACATGGCTACATCCAGTTAGACCAGCACTATTTGTTGAAGATACTTTCCTTTTTCCATTATATAATTTTGACTTCTTTGTCAAAAATCAAGTATCCATGATTGCGTGGATTAATGTCTGGTCTTTGTCTTAGTTAAGGTTCCTATTGCTATAAAGGGACACCATGACCATGACAATTCTTGTAAGGAAAACATTTCATTGTGGTGGCTTGCATACAATTTCAGAGGCTCAGAACATTACCATGATGGAAAGGAACATGGCAGCATGCAGGGAGATGTGATACTGGCTACATCTTGGCAGGCAGGCAAATGGTAGTTGACAGTCATACTGAGGGATTCTTAAATAAAAGAGACATCAAAGCCCGTTCCACAGTGACACACTTCTTCCCATAACAGTATCACTTCCTTTGGGAATCACTTTCTTTCAAACTACCACAGTCTTCTCTTCCACTCCATTGATCGATGTGTCTATTTTTATGTTTTTATTACTATAACTATAATAGAGCTTGAGTTCAGGGATGGTGATACCTCTGGCAGTTCTTTTATTGTACAAGATTGTTTTAGCTATCCTGGTTTTTTTTTTTCCATATAAAGTTTGGTATTGTTTTGCCAAGGTCTCGAAAGAAGTGTGTTGGAATTTTGATGGGGATTGTGTTGAATTTGTAGATTGTTTTTTCGTAGGATGGCTATTTTTACTATGTTAACCCTACGGATTCATGAACATGGGCCATCTCTCCATGTTCTGATATCTTCTCCAATTTCTTTTCATACAGGTCTTTCACTTCCTTGATTAGAGTTACCCCAGTGTCTGCGCTATGTGCGCTATTACCCAGTTTGTGAGCTTCGGGCAAGGGGGCTGGAGGTTAAAATACACAAACACACACAGACAGAGAGACAGCAACACGGGTCATCCTTGAATTCCCCAAGAATGCCCCCTTTATTGTGTTCAGGAGCAGATTATATAGAGATAGCCATGCCCCAGTCAAACCCACCAGAAACCACTTTCCTGCCATCAGGAACTCCTGAAGGTCTCGTGCTCAGAGCAGCTGTAGGCACTCAGATCAAGGGATTACAAGAAATTCAGGATCTGGGGTCTCACTGCTCCCAATATCTCCCCCTTAAATTTTTTATAAAACAGAAGATCCCCCTAACCACACAGGAACCTCCAATTGCCGTGCACCGGGGCCCCGGTCTCCATTCTATCCGCTAGAACCCAGTTAACAAGCTTCGGGCAAGGGGCTGGAGGTTGAGAATACAGACAGATGCAGAGACAGACCGACACACAGATCTTTAAACACTGATACAAAATCCCCAAAAATGCCCCCTTTATTGTGTTCAGGGGATTACAAAAAATTCATGATCTGGGGTCTCACTGCTCCCAACACCAAGATATTTTGTATTGTGTGTCTGGCTATAGTGAAGGGTGTTGTTTCCCTGATTTCTTTCTCAGCCCTTTAATAATATGGTTTTAAGGGGGCCACTGCTGTTTTGAGTTCGTCTTACACTCAACCACTTTGCTAAAGGTGTTTATCAGTTGTAGAAGTTCCCTGGTAGAATTTTTGGGGTTGCTTGTGTATATTAGCATGTTATCTTCAAATACCTTTTCTTCTTTTTTTAATTGTAAATCCCCTTAATCTCCTTTTGTTGTCTTATTGTTCTAGTTAGAATTTTGAGTACTAAATTAAATAGATATGGAGAGAGTGGACAGCCTTGTCTTGTTCCTGATTTTAGTAGACTTGCTTTGAGTTTCTCTCCATTCAATTTGATGTTGGCTATAGGTTTGCTGTATATTGCTCTTATTATATTTATGTATGTTCCCTGTATTCCTGCTCTCTCTAAGACTTTTATTATGAAGGGGCATTGGATTTTGTCAAAGACCTTTTCAACATCTAATGAGATGATTATGTGTTTTTTCTTTCAGTTTGTTTATACTGAATTACATTGACAGATATTTATATGTTGCCTGATCTTTTTGATTTGTTCTTGCATTCAGTTTGCCAGTATTTTATTGAATATTTTTTTGCATCAACGTTCATGAGTGAAACTGATCTGCAATTCTCTCTTTTTTTTTTATTGAGTCTTAGTGTGGTTTGGATATTATGGTAAATGTGGTCTCATAAAAAAGTTTGGCAATGTTCCTTCCATCTCTACTTTGTGGAATAATTTGGGGAGTAATAGTATTAGCTCTTCTTTGAATGGCTGTTCGAATTCTGCACTGAAGTCATCTGGCCCTGGGCTTTTCTTGCTATGGAAACTTTTAATAACTGCTTCTATTTCCTTAGAGGTTATAGGTCTGTTTAAATTGTTTATATGATCTTGGTTTAACTTTGGTATGTGATATCTACCACGAAATTTACCTATTTCTTTTGGATTTTCCAAGTTTTTGGAGTACAGGTTTTTGAAGTATGACCTACTGATTATCCAGATTTCCTCAGTGTCTGTTGTCATGTTCCCACCCTTTTCTTTCTGATTTTGTTAATTCGGATATTCTCTCTGTGTCTTTTAGTTAGTTTGGATAAGGGTTTGTCTATTTTGTTGATTTTTCTCAAAGAACTAACTCTTTATTTCATTAATTCTTTGTATTGTTCTATTTTATTGATTTTAGCTCTCAGTTTGATTATTTACAGTAATCTACTCCTCTTGGTGTGTTTGCTTCTTTTTGTCACAGAACCTTCTGGTGTGCTGTTAAGTCACTAGTATGAAATTTCTCTAAATTCTTTATGAAGGCACTTAGTGCTATAAACGCTCCTCTTAGCACTGCTTTCATTGTGTGCCATAAGCTTCAATATGTTGTGCATTCATTTTCATTGAGTTCTAGAACTTCTTAAATTCTTTCTTTCTTTCTTTCTTTCTTTCTTTCTTTCTTTCTTTCTTTCTTTCTTTCTTTCTTTCCTCCCTCCCCCTTCCTTCCTTCCTTCCTTCCTTCCTTCCTTCCTTCCTTCCTTCCTTCCTTCCTTGACCCAGTGGTAATTCAATTGAGAGTTGTTCAGTTTCTATGAGTTTCTAGGCTTTCTGTAGCTTGTGATTTTATTGAACTTAAATTTTAATTCATGGTAATCTGATAAAATACAATTTTTTCATATCTGTTAAGATTTGCTTTGTGACCGAGTATGTGGTCAGTTTTGGAGAAGATCCCATGAGGTGGTAAGAAGAAGGTATATTCCTTTGTGTTTGAGTGAAATGTTCTGTAGATATTTGTAATGTTCATTTGAGTCATAGCATCAGTTAATTCCATTATTTATGTTTAGTTTCTTTCTGGAAGACTTGTCCATTGTTGAGAGTGGGATGTTGATGGTTCCCAACTATTAATGTGTGGGGTTTAATATGTGATTCAAGCTTTAATAATGTTTCTTTTGCAAATATGGGTGCCCTTGTATTTGGGAATTAAATATTCAGAATTGAGACACCATCTTGGTGAATTTGTCCTTTGATGAACATGAAATTTCCTTTTCCATCTCTTTTGATTAATTTTTGTTTGAAGTCTATCTTGTTAGATATTAGGATAGCTACACCAGCTTGTTTCTTGGTCCTTTTGATTGAAAAATCTTGTTCCAACCCTTTACTCTGAGGTAATGTCTGCCTTTGATGTAAAGGTGTTTCTTATATGTAGAAAAAGGATGGGTTGTGTTTTGTATCTATTCTGTCAGTCTGTGTCTTTTTGTTGGTGAATTGAGTTCATTGATATTGAGAGATATTAATGACCACTGATTGTCAATTCTTGTTTGTTGTTGTTGTTATTGGTTTCTCTCTCTCTCTCTCTGTCTCTCTCTGTCTGTCTCTCTCTCTCTCTGTCTCTCTCTGTCTTTCTCCCTTCTTTGGGTTTTGCTGGTGTAGGCTCTGTGGGTCCTTATTAAAGAACATGAATTCTATAGGATTGAGTCATGTGTCAGCACTAGATTTTGTACTAGGATAATAGTGCCTGAAACCATTGTCTTAATTTCTCTAGTGATGTTAATGAAGAAGCAAAGGTTACTGATGATCCCATCCAAATATGCACTGGGTTTTCCTCATCTATGTGCATGTGTCCTGACACTGAAGTATGTCAATTTTGACAATTCTAGTTGTTTGATAAAAGTTTTACTAAAGGAAATGAAAGACCTGTTAAAGGTCTCACATACTGTCCCAGTGCTGTTTCCTCAAAGATGTGTGGTTTGTTTTCCTGCCATATTGACCTTTCCCAATAAAGCCTGTTGCTTGTAGTTCTTCCAGCATGCAGACGCTATTAATAACATGCTTGAACTTGTATAAATGGAAGAGCATGCACTCTTAGACACGAGCCTATGAGATTATAGAACTTTGATAGTTGCTGCCATTCACAGAAAACATCCTAAAACGTGGGCCGGCAGTAACATGCCTTCATAGTCTGAGATGATAGAATCTCCTCCAATTTGTAAGCACACTGAGGCTCAAAATGAGGAAGGAGTGTGCTGTGAAACAGATTTATATGTTCTGTCTTCAGACACGTTCCATGGTCTATGATAAAGGATGAATAGGTTGAACTTGAGTGGCTTTATGTTTTGGCACTTATGTACCATGACACAACAACTACACAACAACAACAACAACACCAGTAACCATAGCAACAGTAACAACAGCAGCAATAGTAGCTCTTAAGATTTGGAAAGAAAGCTGCTTCAGAATTTTTAAAAAATGTCAATACAAAAGGTAGCTAATTTGAGAAGGTTTTCTCAATTCTTCACCAAAATTGTTATGCATGTGGACTTACCTCTGATTTTTAGAACTTCAGAGTAAGTTTGTGCTTCAAAACCATCTTCCCTGGGAGAGGTTTGACTTTGGAGCATTTAAATCTTAGCTCTTTTAGACATGGAGGACATAAAAAGGACTACTGGACAGACTTCCCATCAGTCTATTTGAACTAGCCTGTAGGTACAATGTAGATAGCCATTTGGGAATGGAAATGAATTTCGACATGTCCCCAAACCTACTCTTATAAGTAAATGAAATGTTAAACATCCTTTGATTGAGATGCTGTTGCTAAGGGGACCTGCCTAGCCTTGACATCTCCATGTCTGTGTAACACCAAAAGCCAGTGTGATGGGGGAACCGTGAGAGCAAAGCTGTGAGGCAAAAGGAATTTTATCATGTCAGTTCGGTCTCAACATACTAGAAAGTGAGGCTCTCCTAATGCGGGCAGATGCTTCACAGAGCCGTTAGTGGGGAAGGAAATAGAAAGACCAGACTGTCTGACTGTACTGGAGTTGGGGACTTAGTTACTGTTTTTGTTACATACAGTTAATACTTGTCTAGTTTGATGTTCTTAGTTTAAAAACTCTTGTTCTACATATCTTAAGAACACATATTAACGTAGCCTGAGACGTATTCAGCATAGCTGCAGTGTTCAATGGAGAGCTGTAGAACATTAAAAGATACGGCTCTATCAGAGAGTAGAAAGAAATAGAAAATATTGCTACAATTTCCCTTTATATTATTTGCTTCCTTCCACTCCTAGTTGCTACTAATTGTTACTTTTTATTCTTATTTTTGAAATAAATATTATCACTTTTGTAACAGAAAATAAATACTAAGGGATAACATGATTCCAAACCAATATTTTTAAATTTAAAGCAATGGCACATACATAGTTTTACATTATCATTTTTACTTATTTGGTTTTTAAAGTTTTGGTATTTGTACTTAGTGAATGTCTCAGAACAAGATCCTGGATCATTGCTTTTCTCCCTATAAGCTGGTATAGCAGAAGATCCAGAACCAGGTCCTGGATCACTGCTTTTTCTCCCTATAGGCTTGTACAGCAGAAGGTCTCAAATGCATGCATCTCCACTGTTCATCTGATGGGGAATTAGCCAGGAGTCAGATTATAGGGAGATGAACTAATGGGTATTTGAATCAAGTTCATGTATGATGATTAAAATATACAGTGTGTACTGCCCTGATTAGCCTAGGGAGTAGCAATATGTGCCTGAAAGCCTTCTAAATATGTAAGCAAGGAAGAATCCAAAAGGCAGATGGGGAATCTAAATGAAGAAAATATTAAAGAGACAAATGACTATTTCCTGCAGCTACTGCACGGTGAAGAATAATTTAAGTTCATGAATTCAGTGATTCGAGAGCACAGAGACAGATGAGCTGAGTGAGATGACTGCAGAAGAACAAGCGGGAGCACAAATTCTGCTTTTCAACGCAATTAATAGGATGGAGACAGAACAGACACAGAGGGAAAACTAATTCATGACTGAAAGACTTGTAATGATTGAATACAAACAGTAATAAAGATTAACATAATTAGAATGTCAACATTCACATGAAAGCCAGAGATTATGGTATCTGAGAACGATTGGTCTTTCTTAAACACAAACGGAAAGGAACACAATTATGAGGGAGACAAGATCCCTACTACCGTGGCCTGAAATCCTGGACCAGGCGTCAGGAACCAGAAGCACGGCACAGATGCCATCAGGGGTCGAGCTCTTTTTGAGGCTCTCCCTTCAGCATCCTTGAGGTATTGTAATTGTGCCTTCCTGTTCTGGTGGGGAAGTGGATGCAGGACGTGAACCGAATTGCTTTCTGCGCGTGGGATTTTATCTTTTTGGGAAGGAAGCAATAAGCTCCACAGAGAGCCTTGCATTTTTCACTGGTCAGCAATGTGTCACATGGCCACACTTAGATTCATGGGAGTCAAGAGAGGTGTTGTAGCTTTTTGTCATTGGTGACAGCAAGACAAAGAGTTATCTATGGCTATGGAGGGGTCAGTGCAGAATCATCTGCCAAGACAAAAGTGCAAAGTCAGTGTCGGATGCCAATAAGTAGTGGTGTCAGGGTATCATTTACAGCATAAAGATAACTACTAGGAGGAATATCAGAACTATGTAAGGAGTGTCGTCTGGGCAACACAAGTGTGTGTGTGTGTGTGTATGTGTGTATGTATACACATAGGCATGAGCATGGACACGATGCACATGTGGAGGTCAAAGACAACCTCCAGCATCAGTCTTCAGCTAACTTCAGCCTTTGAGACAAAGTATCTGATTGGCCTGGAACTTCATTACACAGGAGAAAATAGCTAGCCTGTAGGCTTCCAAAGAGTCTCCAGTCTCTGACCCTATCTGGCACCACGAGTATTTCAGACCACTGGGCCCAGGTTTTTATACCACTCATGGAATCTAAACTCAGGTCCTCACATTTGGAAGCTGAACATTTTCCCAGCTATGTCACGTGCCTAGATTTCGAGTGAGAATTAAATACAAAGAAAAAATGTGGCAGGACTTCCTTGTTTTCCACGCCAACCTGGGTTGTATTTGAACCGATAATTGCATAGTGGAATTCTTAACTTTGTAAGTTGCAAACATCGTTTAGAAATACAGACAGAAAGAGAAATTGTTAGCTGACTTCTGTATTCACCTCTTTGCCCCTCAACTTAGTAAAAAGCAGCTGTTAACTGGGACAAAAATTCCAAGGTTTGATAGGTCACTGGCCCAAGGAGGGGCATCCTCCTCCTACATGGACATAGTAATAAACGGCCCTACGGTTTTATCTTTATACTCACAGATAGTGCATCTATCAAACCTCATACAGGAGCTTCTTTTTGTGGTAGCTGATGTTCAATAAAGAGATCCACAACTGGTCAGTGAACAAGGAGTAAGGGGATAGAGTGATCAGCTCTAAACGGGACATCTAGAACACACCCTAGCCTAGCAAGGCTCGCTTCGGGAGATTCACGGGAGCATTGCAAGTGTCAGAGTAGTGGATACATACATCAAAATTGTTTATACTGGATGTGACAGGGCCATTGTATACACAAGCTCATAGCAACTGTGACTGCATGCACAAGAGTTACCCAAGATCAAACGAGTCAAAACCCCAGCATGGATGGGGAGGGGCTCATGAAGTCTCACCACAGTCTCTGGAACTGTTGGCAGTGGATGACTCTGGGGATTGAGAACCAGTTCTCTTCAGGGACGTGGCCCCCAGAGGCTAAATTTCTCCAGAAGACGGTTCTACACTTATGCACATATTGACAGTGAGTAATGAACTCAGCGAACTGTTAAAGCAGACCACATGAAGTTAAGAGGGAAAGTTGTGAGGGCTATCAGAGAGGTATTGGGGGTGGTGGTGAGTGGATTTGGTCAAATCCGATTCTATTTATGTATGATAGTCTCAAATAATAAAATTAAAATAAAAACTAATAAAATGGCCCTTCCAAACTTTCAAATTCATAAAGATTGAAAAGAAAAGGAGAAATGCTTTTTCCTAAGTAAAATTCTAGCTGAATCTAACATTTAGGATCTTTCATGTGTATTTAAAATTCCAAATAATCACTTGAAATTAATTGAAAATCTCCAATTTTTAAATCTGTAGGGTAAGGAAAAGAAACAAGACATTTTCACTAGGGCAAAGGTAATAAAGCAGACAGGAGAAAGTATGTCTGGGCAGTGAACAACACAAAAGGAGGCAGACACCCAAGCACACCCCAATAAACATGAATTGCCTGAGCTCAACGTTTGCACTGAACTCTAGTTTTCCAAGGCTGGCCATGTGACATTTCATAGAGACATGTTGTTAGAGACATGGAGACAGGAAGAAGACAGTAATAAGCGACAGCCACAGCCACCACAGAAGTGTAAGAAATGATACTACAACAGGGAAAAAAATTAGATGGAAAACAGTAAAGAGGACAAGGAATAGCATACTTAAATAAAAAAAATCAATGAAAACATATAATGGTTTTTAAAATGTCAGCATCCCCAAAGATGGCAGCAGTGGGTGTCGTGTTGAGCGAACAGATGTGCCAGAGGAAGGCACATGTCCCCCGCGTCCTTTACAAGGAAGCAGGGAGCAAAGAGGCAAAGTTTTGTGAGGATAAGGAGATTTGGGGAATGCAACCGATAAAGTGTAGAGATGTTTCTGCTCAAGAAACAGAAATTACTTATTATGTCCCGTGTAATTTTGAGGCATCATACACTTGTTAACTGCTACTGGGAACTCTGGTTGTGTTTACAATGAAATATAAAGGTGAATGGAGGGAAAGGCTATAACGAGTTTTCATAATTCTGCTATAAAGTCTTTCATATAGGTAACTTTCATATGTTTGACTAGCTTACCAGCAGTTAGGCTTCACCATGGATGTTTTCAAGCTAAGTTTGTTCATACTGGCTCTCTCAGTATTTCCTCCCCTCCTTTCCTCCACACCCCAAATCCTGTGTGCCCTCCCCACCCCAGTTGCTTCTTTTCTGCTTTCCTGTGGCCCCTCCTGGCTTTCACGGCAGCTCTTCATCGCCTCATGTAGCCTTCTTTACTTTCATAGTCTGTGCCCTCTCTCACCACCCCTTATTGACGTAGATTCAAACATTTTAAATACTTTGTTGGCATATAATAATAATAAACAATAATTTGTTTCCTTGTGACACTTTTGTTCATGTATATAGTGTATTTTAATCATATTCACCCTTTACTGTCTCTTCATATGCACGCGTATCTAGGAATAGACCCTTGTGCATTTTATTGATCATATGGGTCATTCTGATGAATGACAGTATTAGTTTTGGGGAGCATGCAGTTAAACAGATTTGTTCATACATCAGAGCTGTCAATGCAGATCAAATGCCGTAAAAAGGGCTTAATTCCTTTGACCTAGAAATTTCATTTTTAAAACTCTTTTAACTGATCAGATATTTATGAACAGGGAAATCTTGACAATCTTCCTAACAGTAAAAGATAAGCAATATATATTTTTTAAATTTTTATTTTACACCCTGGAGGAAGATTCCCCTCAATTCCTCCAAATTCCTCTCTATCACCTTTGTTCTCACTCCCCAGTCCACTGCTCCTCTATTTCTGTTCAGGAAAGTGCAGGTCTCCCATAAATATCAACAAAACATGGCATATCAAGTTGTAGTAAGACTAAGCACCTCCCCATGGATTAAGGTTGGGAAAGTCAACCCAATATGAGGAGTTGGATCCCAAAGGCCTGTAAGAGAGTCAGAGACAGCCCCTGCTCCCACTGTTAGGATCCCCACAAGAAGACCAAGCTACACAACTGTCACACACACACACACACACACACACACACACACACACACACATATATATGGCCTAGGTCAGTCCCATGCAGGCTCCCTGGTTGTTGGTTCAGTCTCTTTGAGCCCCTATGTGTAACTGGAGGTTTTTTTCCCTCCCGCCAGTTCCTGAATCACCATTCTGAGACTTAATATTAATTGCAAACTTTTTGGCCTATTATCTCAGGCTTATTATTAACTAGCTCTTACAACTTAAATCAACCCATTTCTATTATTCTGTATTTTACCACGAGGTTTGTGGCTTGTCACCTCACATCTTCTCCAGTGGCTGCTGGCGTCTCCCTGACTCCGTCATTTTTCTCCCTGTATCTCTGTTTGGGTTTCCTGCTTTGCTATATTCTGCCCTGCTATTGACCAAAGCAGTTTCTTTATTCACCAATGGTAATAAAACATATTCACAGCATACAGAGGGGCATCCCACATCAGCCATGAGCCCAGGTTAGTTGATTCTGTGAGTTTTCTTTAGGTGTCTTTGATACCTATGATTCCTCCAACCCTTTCCTCACCTCTTCTGCAGGATTCCATGAACTCTACCTAGTATTTGTCTGTGGGTCTGCACCCGTTACCATCAATTACTGGATGAAGTCTCCCTGAAGACTATTGAACTAGGCATCAATCTATAAGTATAGCAGAATAGTGTTAGGCGTTATTGCATATACATTTTCCCCCATTTATGTCTGATTCTATCAAAGGTCTCTGGGTCATTCAGCCTGTGGGTCCTGGTGCACCAGGCATTGTCAGGAGTGGGCTTACTATCCTGGCATGGGTTTTAGGCTAGACTGGTCATTGGTTGGGCACTCCCTCAATTTCTAGGCCACCCTTACCCCAGCACATCCCATAGAACAGACTGTAGGTCAACGGTTGTGTGACTGGGTTGGTTTCCCACTTGCTCCACTTAAAATCAAGACTACGTATCCACCGTTGCTGGAAGTCTTGGCTGGGGTCATCCCTGTAGATTCCTGAGAGTTTCCCTTGAGCCAGATTTTTACCTGATTCCAAAATACCCCTTTTCCAGTAGTCTTTTTCAGTAGTCACCCTCTTTGCCCCTGCCCCCAACCTGATTGCTCATGTTCCCATTTCCCACCCACCCACAGTCCAGTCATGAAATATTTTCTATTTCCCATTCCCATAGAGATCTGTGCATCTCCCCTTGAGCCCTCTTTGTTACCTAGTTTCTCTGGGGCTGTGGATTGTAGCATGATTACTCTTTGTTTTGCAGCCAATGTCCACTTATAAGCGAGTACATACCATGTTTGTCTTCCTTGGTCTGGGTTCCCTTACTCACGATGATTATTTCTAGTTCCATCCATTTGCCTTCAAGTTTCTTGATGTCTTAGTTTTAATACTTCATTGTGTATGTACCACATTTTATTTACCCATTCCTTAGATGAAGGGCATCTAGGTTGTTTTCAGGTTCTAGTTATTACAAATACAACTTCCATGGACATTGTTGGACAAGTGTCCTTGTTGTATGATTGAGCATCCTTTGGGTATATGCCCAAGAGTGTATAGTTGGGTCTTATGGTAGATTGATTCCCAGTTTTTCTAGTGAACTGCCACACTGATCCCCCCAAGTGGCTGTACAAATTTGCACTCTCACCAGTAATGGAGGAATGTTCAGATAAGGGATTTTTACAAAATGAAACCACAGAATATTGATGAACTTAATAATAGCATGTATGTAACATCACTAGGCAGTCACAGAATAATAATACTTAGGAAAATATTTTAATATGTATAATAATATGAATGTATTTGATGAGATGGATAAATGCAGACAGAGGCTCAGGAACACCCTGTATTGTATGATCAATTAATATCATGTACATATATCCATATAATCATCTATGTAGTCATCTGTCAATTACTGATCCACTTCATTCAGCTGTCTATTTAGAGCTGATCTGGTATATTCCAAAATCAGATTTAAACTTGGTAATTGTTTTTCCCCCCACAAATTTTAGTTCAACATATTTTTAATTTTTAATGTAATATGATCACTTTTAAAAAGCTAAATAATTACTAATGAAAAATAATTTCTTGATCTATTAGTTACTTTGCTCACACTAACCATTGTGGTATGTGTGGAAGGAATCTTGGTACCCTTTCTCCTTAGATAGGATGCTTCACTGGCTCTTTAGAGATGTCACTTGTAGGAGTGGATTTGTCCCTTATGTTTACCCAGCTTTTTCCAACATTCTTTTTCCAAGAGAGGAAATCAAAGCAGAGAATACCAATGGATGTGACAGAGTGTGAGCATAAAAATGGAGGCCAAAGAACATGATTATAGAAATGTAGGGCTGTGGTCTGCCATATGGACATGGGGGCTGTGGTCTGCCATATGGACATGGGGGCTGTGGTCTGCCATATGGACATGGGGGCTGTGGTCTGCCATATGGACATGGGGACTGTGGTCTGCTATATGGACATGGGGGCTGTGGTCTGCCATATAGACATGGGGACTGTGGTCTGTCATATAGACATGGGGACTGTGGTCTGCCATATGGACATGGGGACTGTGGTCTGCCATATGGACATGGGGACTGTGGTCTGCCATATGGACATGGGGACTGTGGTCTGTCATATAGACATGGGGACTGTGGTCTGTCATATAGACATGGGGACTGTGGTCTGTCATATAGACATGGGGGCTGTGGTCTGCCATATGGACATGGGGGCTGTGGTCTGCCATATGGACATGGGGGCTGTGGTCTGCCATATAGACATGGGGACTGTTGTATTCCTTATGGACATGGGGACTGTGGTCTGCCATATATACATGGGGACTGTGGTCTTCCATATGGACATGGGGACTGTTGTATTCCTTATGGACATGGGGGCTGTGGTCTGCCATATAGACATGGGGACTGTGGTCTGCCCTATATACATGGGGGCTGTGGTCTGCCCTATATACATGGGGGCTGTGGTCTGCCAGGTCAAGAACTTGTCATTCACAGCAGATCAGAAGGATGCAGTAGAGCCTGGCTGGCATTTTCACACATGAGCAGTTGTCATGTGAGGGTGCCATTGCAACTCACTTGCACCTTTTCTATTCTTCCTTCTTGTGCCCATTTGAGATGACACTTCTCCATTCTGAATGAGTTCTGCTTTTGATCAATCTTGGGGTAGCTGAGACTCACATACAGACACAGAGTAGTTGGGGACAGGCTTCACGGGTCTCTCTGTCAGGGCTCTGGAAGACCCTTCTGGCATGGAGTAATGGGTAGACATTTGAATGAAAGAAACCCTATTTCTTGACCCACTAAAGAGCACCAGGGTTCAGATTACAGGACTTGAAACACTCCCAAATTTCCCCTGGCATGCTAATTTTAACCAGATTCCAAAGGTGGTTAAAAATCCCTTTAGTTTTGGAGTATTTTCTAAGCTTATTTTAACCAAGCTCCTATTGTAAACACAAAGGCAGTTTGTATTAAACAGTCATACTGATTATACGTAATTTTTTTTCTGACTAGCCCACTGTGCCAAGGAGGATGCATGGAAGGGAACAACTGGAGTCACCCTCCACAGGCTCCATCTGCAAACAAGACTGCCAGGAATGGGTAGCATCTCTTGAGTCGCACACTCTCCTGTGAGAATTTGGCCCTGACGCTGGTTCTCAATTTCCACATTTATTATTTCTTCCTTTCGCTCCCACTCACATCCCTTTTGGATAATGCATTTTCTCCTTATCCTGCTCTCGACTTTGCAGATGAGAGCCAACCAAGAAGGACATCTGCACTTTCTCAGCAAGCTCAGCATTTGGCTGGGTATCTTTATAATTAAGTTTCTCAAAAATCCTCTCTCTTCATATATCAGTTATTCCACTCCTTTAATCATCTTCCTCAGTGTTCTTCACGATCCTACTCATTTGTCAAGCTGTCTGGGTCTTGCTAAGACGGAGTGGCACGTACTGATGGAGTTCTGCGTCTACTTGACTATAGCCTTGGGATCTTTGCTCCCATGGCTCCCCCCCACCCCCACCCCCCGCTTCCTGCTTGCTTTGCTGGATGACACCATTGTCTTCTCTGTCTGACTCTGAAGATCATTCAGTTTGATGTGCTTTTGGATTTCTGTGATGATGATGTCTTTCGAAGCACAGAGTTCTGGTAATTGATGCTATGTCTGCATTCAAGTACCAGAATGCTTGACTCCCTGATTCACAGACCAGTTACATTATTAATTAGCCTGTAACCTTAGTGGTGCCTAGAAAACATGTTAACTACTAGAATGGATTTCTGATTCCATGCTGAGTATGTAGGACAGGGAGCGGATATGTCAGCATACAGAGAGAGATGCACAGCCAGCTCTTTATTCTAATGGGAATGTCACAGTCTGAAAATTTACACAGTGGTGATTAAATCATGGTCCAAACGCAGCACAAAAGGAATAAGTTAGCAAGGCCTTAAGTAAAAGACATATACAAAGAAAGACATATTTCTACAATTTGTCATTTATTTCTTTCTGCAGAACTTGATTCAAATATACGGTCTTTGACATGTTCTTGTCTACTTGTAGACATTATTTTATGAGGAGCATAATTTTTTTCTTTTATTAAAGTCACTCAGAGTGAGTGATTTACTTCATCAATTGATCTATGTGTGTTTTTTAATGCCTTATTTGCTCATATATTCATTCTCCCATCATATACTTATTGACAGCTTACTATAGGGACGTTATTGCATGAATACCACGTATGGAATGCTATAAGGGAGTCTCTGTTTTCAAAGGCTTTATTCACTAAGAGAAAAGGCAGATGTCAATCAAGCATCCCATAGATTCTCGTAGAAGCATAGTGACTATCTCTGTCCCTGGAGAGGTCCCTTAGTGAAGGGCATGTAGGTTGAGTGTTTTTCAGTTCTGTTTGGTTGAATGTACTTGCGTTCCTTTGAGACCAAAGTAGATACACATGCATAGGTGTACCCCTTGAGTTGCTCTGAAGGTAAGGTCATTTGGAAGTGTCTGTTATTCAGGGGAGTTGGAAGTTTCATTGACATGCAATGCATATTTAACACTGTTTAGTTCTCCAGACTTCGGACCATATTCATCAGCTTTGTAACATTATAAAGCAACACGTGAATTAACTAGCTTAAAAACAAAAATATTTATGTAGTTCACAGTTCAGAAGCTCAGTTTCAGTTTTAAGGTGTGTGTGTGTGTGCGCGCGCGCGCACGCGCATGTGTGTAGGCCAGAGGTCAACCTTGGGTGAAGGCTGTGCAAAAAGGTGTTTTCCATAGGCAATGACTATCTTGCTTTTTTGAGATAGGGTATCTCACTATCCTGGGACTCTCCAAGGAGACTAGGCTAGCTAGTTCACCAACCCCAGAGATCCACCGATCTCTATCTCGGTGCTGGGATTTCAGGCATGTCATATGTGCCTTTTATATGTGGATTCTGGGACTGAACTCGTATCCTTGTGACAAGCCCTTTTCAGCCTCTTCTATCTCCTAGGCCCTACCTAAATTTTGTTTTAAGCACTTGCATTTTATTGTTTGTTATCCGAGCTGCTTTCTTCTACTTAAGAAGATATTAAATCCCACCTTACTCCTTGTGCACAGACACACTGCATGTATGCATTATTTCTTCAATCATTTCTGTGTGGGAAGTGTTCATACTTATCTGAATGGAAAACCCGGGACTTTTGTTTTCCAAGACACTTTTTGACATTGCTAACCCAGAAGTGCAGGTACTATGTTATGTATCAGTTTGTCCTAAACAAGACTTATGGTTTTGAAGATCTCCGGACCATCAGCCCTTTGACCATAGCAGAATACATCTGGCTGATATTTCTCAAAGGGCATGGTCAGGTCAGGTAACCAAATCCTTGATTAGCATCCTTTGGCTCCCTTGCATGGCAACGCCTCAGGTCCTGTTCTTTAGGGGACCACGCTCTGCTTCTTCATCCACGATACTCTACTGTTATGGAAATTGTGACATTACTCAACAGCTGACTTGTTTCAATTTGGACTGATTCTCTTTTTAGCTACATGCACGCCTTGAATAGAGTAAATCTGACTAATGAATTTGTAGGCAGGATTTTGGCAACACGAAAGACTCTGGCCTCCCTAGAAAAGTTTTCAAAATTTGCTTAGTGTTTACAAGGAAAATTGCTTCTCATAATTTACGCCATTTGAATCTAATTTTATTTATCAACAAACATTCTACATATGTACAAAGCCCAGTCTTGTAAAGCCATTTAATCTGTAAACCCATTTAATCCTATCAGTGGGGTTGTTAAAATAAGCATGGATGTTTCTAACATGCCTGGGAGTTTACTCACTGTCCTGTTGGCGAGAGCCAACATATCGCCATGTTTATCCTAGACGAGGGATGGCCTTCATTTGAGGATTGCGTTGATTTTCAAAGCAAAGATAACACCACAAATCCAAATCCCACATGAGTGTTGCCAGTTGTCACCCACATATCTCAGTTTGTTGACCCAGATGTTTGCAGGTTCACAGTACTGAGAAAAATCTGTCAATTCAATATTTAAAAGAATTAAAATGAATTTAATTATGTCTTTATTTTTAATGCCTTGTTTTGTCATTGAATTTATTTTAGGAGGGTGTGCATATACAGAGAGTCAAAGAAAAGGCGCCAACATCATTAAATTGATGGATCAGACACTTAACAATTTTAATGAACTTTCTGTCCTGTTTTCAAAAATTGCAAGAAAAAAGTTCTTTCCTAAGCTCACTAAATTTTTAGCACCTCATTTATCTCATCTATGGCACATATATGAGTCATTTGCAAATTATTAGATTTCGGACACCGAGGCTGAGTTATTCCACATGTGTCATTATTTAAAGGTGCTTATTTTGTAGCACTTTTAAGATTCATTAAATTATTTTTGCAGACTAATAGCCATCAAATTTTTCACTTGTTCCCACAATAGTGTTGCTTAAAAAATCATGGATTCATTAAATTTAAAAGATTTTTTTTAAATTCTCACCCAAACACTTTTTCATTGTAAAAGCATATGATAATGATATAATAAGTATAATTATACTAATAAATATCATGTTTGTTGAAGCAACTATGCAATGATGCATGAGTACTTATATTTAGATACTTCATATATTATCACTACCATACTCTGTCTACTGGGTTAATGTAACTTTAATAATGCATAATAATAATTTAGAGTATCTAGGTCTAGAACACTGGACTTGTCTAGGGACCATTTAAAACCTGGGAAAGATACTGAAGTTTGTTGTGATGCACCCAGCATGACAGATGTCTAATTCTCCCTCTTCTCAGCCTCTTCCTCTTACAGAGGAAGAAATTCATGTATCCACACATTTAAGAAAATGACCTTGGTTCAGATGTTAATGAAGAGATGTTATTGGAGTATCATTACGAAGACCAGAATGTCTTTTAACATAGATGCCACTAACAAACACACCCCTAGACTATCCCACCTTTTAGGCCACCTTGGGAATCTAAGGCATTCTTTCCATTGGTAAATATTGCAATTGTGTGGTTCTTCAGTCACTTAGGTCTGTCCTATCTGCTATTTCAATAGCATGTATTGGGTCAAAAGGATTAGATGTTATTTATTTTTGAGACCCTTTGAGGACAATTTATACAACACAGATGGAGGCTGGATATGTACACACTAACTCAGCTCCATCACCAAGCCTGAGAAAGACAGTCCCATCAAGCCTAAGCCCTGCCTTAAGCAGAAGAGAGACACTGTCATGTATCTTTATTTCATGACCTCTTCCATTTCATGTTTTTTTCCTCTCAATAAATTTCTTTTAAGGGTGTCATTGTACCATAGAAATATCACTGTCCTAGAACCAGAGTATTCAGTTTGAGTATCAGAAAAAAAAGTGTGCTGAAGAAACAGATCATGTCCCCTATATTCTTTCTTCATAGGAAAATGGGACCATCTTAGATTTGTTGAAAAAAAAATTTAAAGGAAGCAAGTAAACCTGTGTCACATTGGTAATTCTCTGTGAATTCCAGTGATTGCCAGGCCATGGTCAAAGCAGAACAGACCCTTCTATTATATCAAAGGTTACATTTTGTGATTCTTTTTTTTTTTTTTTTTGGTTTTTCGAGACAGGGTTTCTCTGTGGCTTTGGAGCCTGTCCTGGAACTAGCTCTGTAGACCAGGCTGGTCTCGAACTCACAGAGATCCGCCTGCCTCTGCCTCCCGAGTGCTGGGATTAAAGGCGTGCGCCACCATCGCCTGGCTGTGATTCTTAAAATAACAAAAATTCAATATTTTTATTTGCTGCCATGTTTCCGAGAATGCAAGTAGAGAAGAAACTGGCCTGTCATGATGGAAAAATGCATCTTCACCTGGCACACCTGGAAGTTGTAAAAATTTTAAGTCAGATAAGCTTCATAGTAATGCCAGGAGAAGCCTTCATGCTGAATTGCTAAAGGGTGGTCAGACTGCATCTCTGTCCTAGAGCAACCTAAGCTTGCACAGGGGTTGAAAGAAAGTGCACAAAGAAGGACTTAATGACCAAGATGCTGAAAATGATCGAAGATTAGGAGACCATACTTGGAACAGGACATATTTTAGGGTCAACATAGTGTCAGGATTGTGAAGGTTACACTTGGTTTTGACAAAATTTAAGGAACGCCATGGTTGTGTTTTCAAAACTGTCACAGGGTGCTTGTCTAAAGGTACATACACACACTCACCTTTTGTCAGGTAACTTACAATGCAGAGTTTAGAATATTTCCCCAAGATTAATTCCTAAAGTAATTGTTCCTGAGACAGGAACCTTCTGCTAACACAGGACACCTTCCATTATTATGACAACAGTGTTATCTCTCAAGTAGAAGAAACTGCTATTTCTCAGCAGTCAGATAGGATGAGGACTCTATAACTTGGACTTTAGTACCTTTTATTTTCGTTGGAACCATTTTTGTTTTTTTTTTTTTTTGCAGCAAGCTTCCTCTTCTCTGTTACATATGTCAACAGATTTCATCTACAATTCTTATTTTTAAACACTTTGTTGAACTGATGATTACTCTTCCAGGCACGATTTCCCTCTTGCTGAGTGGGTCTGACATTCAGCTAGAGAGCTGTTGGTTACTGCCAAGGTCTGTGTGCCACTACTACTCCCTTAGCATTCTCATTCCATGCTGGTCATTGGCATGGTTTATAGGTATGGCTGCGTAGAACTTCTGCTTGCTTTGCTCCTTAGGAAGCTTGCATGGAGCCTTCTGGCATCATGAAAAATCGTCTTTGGGGAGGAGGTATGTTAGCTCAGTTCCAACTCAGGATCCTCTGGGCCTTGTGTCTGAAGTGAATGCTGTCTTCAGCAATAGGGGATTACCCTCTGCCTCTGGGGGATAATCAGGGGCAGCAAAAATAGACTATGTCTTCTTGAAGTCTCTTAGGTAGCCTTGGCTAACAACTCAAAAGAGGTTTCTAATGTCAGGTATTGTGGGTTTTGTTATATGATCTTTCGCTCTTGGAAGGAGCACGGACAGCCCAGATTGGAAATTATCATTTAAACTATATAGATATATTTGTACAATTCTGTGTGCATCTAAGATTACTCCTTTTTTTTTCTGAATTATTGTTCATTTGTTCTCAGTGCTGAATAACATTTTCTTGTATAAATGTGCCACAGTCTGTCTACTCACCTACTGAAAGACATTTTGATTGCTCTAAGTTCTTGCCATTACAAATGAAGCTGCTATAAATATCCATGTGCAGGGTTTTGTATAGATATGAGCTTTCAACTCGATTAAACACTAAAGAATGCAATTATTGGGTTATATGGTATAGGTTTAGTTTGACAATGAACTGTTTTCCTCCAAAATGCCTTTCCTTTGTGGCACTTATGCCATAGGTTTCTAGATTGTCTTAGATAGGGCTTCATTGTTGTGAAGAGACATGGTGACCTTGAAACTTTTCTAAAGGAAAACATTTAATTGGATTAGTTTTCACTTCAGAGACTTAGGCCGTTATGGTCATGGCAGGAAGCATGGTGGCGTGCAGGCAGGCGGACATGGAGCTAGAGAAGTAGCTGAGAGTTCTACATCTGGATTGGCAGGCAGCAGGAAAAGAGTGAAGCCTCTGAAATCTCAAAGCCCACCCCCTGTGACGCACTTCCTCCAACCATGCCACATTTGCTTCAACAAGGTCACACCTTCAATAACGCCCCTTCCTATGACGTTATAGGGGCTATTTTCATTCAAACCACCACATAAGGTGATGTGGGACTCCCTCTGGAGGTACATTCAGTTAGTAGGAGAGTGTTGCATGCTGTTCAGTTATTTATTAGCTTCCCAAAGCATTTACTGAAGAATTTTCCATGTAGCATGCATTATGATAACTGCTTAAATGTCAAAGATTGTAATACAGCTGATCTCAGAACTTATCTAGACAACTGTAGAGATTCATGTAAAAATACACAATTCCCATGTTACCCAAAATCTGCTGTAGTAAAGGAACTTAGAAGGCAGATGAGAAATCAGCAGAGTGTAACAAAGCTTGGACTGCAGGAGCGCAGAGGCTGGAATTCGAGCTGGATGTTATAAAGTGGCTGGATGAGGGAATGGGATGATGGCAGATAGAAGAAACAAAGATGAAAGCAAGCATGACTTCCCAGAGCACCGCACGACTCCTCGTTCCAACCTGTGGAGCCATCCCAGGGCCGTGGTACACAGAGAGGGATTTCAGGCAGTACACCGTGCTTACCATTCTCGGAGACACTCTGCCCACAGTAGGACTTTTTTAGTAATAAATTCCATCTTTTTTATAAATAAGTAAGATTGGCATTTTCCCCTCTAAAGTCTTCCCTACCATCTGATTTATGAAGATCTTGATTTCTACAAGGGAAAAACAGTCCAGTTACATAGAGGTGAGAGTTCTTTTGCCCGCGCTGAACAGACATCATTAAAAGGCACAGCATAGCCCCTGTAGAGTTAGCTCTGAGCTTTACAATCAGCCAGGAGCGGTACAGCACTGATTCTCCCATAGTCATTTAGCACACACTCTGTAAAAGTTTATCTTGCATATATATGCTTAATTATAGACTTTGCCCATTATACATTTATATATACACATCATACATAGGATTATAGTTGCACATTAATGTATATCTTACTTTATGAATAATTTAAGGAAGTTGAAGCTGTTTACCTTAAGTGCTAATTTGAGAGTCACATTCCCAAGTAGGAAGATGCTGTCCTGTATGGGGGAGCCCATGACAATTTCAGCCTGCTCTCCCCCCACCACGCATACATTAGCTTTCTACTTCTGGTGCTGGGAATTCTCACAAACGTTTGGCTGCCTCCATCCTGCTGCTGTTGCCTGCAGACTTGGAAGAAGTTCTAAACCATCTCTCCCGGGCAATCTCTGGATATGAGAAGCCTGGTAGGGTGGGGCTTGTTCACTGCAGAGCTATACTCCAGGTCTCCGCCTCAGACAGTAGCCATCCCCTGTTCCTCTCCCTGGTGTGTGGTGTTATGTGCCAAATCAGCCTGCGTTTGGGGTTTCAGCTTCTGTCACAATTTATAATGACGGATGATGGGTTCCCACCAGCTGCCTTTGGCAGCATCTGGATGGAGTTGGATGTGTGAGTGTGTTTCTTTCTCTTTTCCATTCCAGAGAGAAATGGAAAAGCTCCATGTTGGGCACAGGGTCCCATTCAGCCTTGATACCATATGCTTATGGTTTTTGTTTTCTTCGACCATGCAGGATCCATCTCAATTTTCATCCCTGGGTTCTACTGTTTCCTGAAAGTGATCAGTTGAAGCCATGTATTGCTTATTTTTCTTGGTCACCTGGCTCTTGGTGTGTGTGTGTTCTACCATTCTATTTCTTCTCAAGCTAGTCAGGGGGTTGGAATGTACCAGATGGCATTCTGGGTGTCTGTTCTCATGGCAATGTGTTCCGTTCCTATAAAGGACCTCCTGTTTTATCCAACTGTTATTTGACTTATTTCTATTTCATTTTATTCCTAGTTTTAATACCCCTGTCTCTGTCTGCTGGTTTAGCATGGTTCTGTGTCTATGCAGGCTGTCCTTTCATGTTGACACAGGCTTCTTCCTGATGTTTATGTGATTCCTTTCTTTTCTTCACATTCTGTTCAGGTTACCTTCTCACGCAACTACCCCAGCTATACTCTCCACACTTGCAGTCCCCCTTGCACAGATGGTCTCTTTACCCTGTTCTTGCCTTTTGTTTTCTTTTTTAGATTTACTTATTTTATGTGTATGAGTGTTTAGCTTGCAGGCATGCCTATGTATCATGGGTGTGCCTGATGCCTTTGGAGGTCAGAAGAAAGTGTCAGATCCCTTGGAACTGGAGTTATGAGTGGCTGTGAGCCACTATGGGGGTGCTAGGAAGCAAACTGGAGTCATCTCAAGGTTAACGAGTGCTCTTGACTGCTGAGCTATCTTCCCAGCCCTCGTTTTACTTTTTCAAATATCATGTATTACATTTGAGAAACTGAAGTTAGTGTGTTGTATAAAAATGCTACTATTTGCTATTTCTTTAACCAGAGCCCCCATGATAATAAACTCTTTGAATACAATATCGTTCTTTCAATTTGTTCTGGTGTGTAGCTGATGCTCAATAAAAACCTATTCATCAGAACAAATAACATCTTCAGGACCTGCCTCCAGTGAAGTTCTCTGTCCTTGTCTCTATGACCACCACTGAATATGTAAACCTCACACTGTAGTGTAATTGTTCTGTATAGAGTTGAGTCAAGTTAGCTCGGCAAGTTTACTTCATTGATGTAGCTCCATCCTAAGGCCTTGCCTCTGTCATTTGACCATAAACAATAGCCCATATCTGAAAGATAAAGAAGCTTACAGGGACACCTTCTGGAATGCGGAAAGGAGAAGAAAGTTGAGGGCTTAGGTTTAGAGTGAGGCAGAAGGAGACTTATGTGTGTAGCTTGCTAGCTAGCTGCAGGGCCTTAGGTGGACTATTTATCCTGTCCTGGGTAATGTCATTATCTGTCATGCCAGTGAAGTTCAAAAGTGATGTATGCTGATGAATATAGGACATGTAGCGTTTCATACTTATAAAGTTTCCCTAAGTGGTGGTGACAAGTATTAAAGTCTCTAGTAAATGTCTCTTAAAATTTATTTCAACGCGGAGGAGTATTTCACATTGTTACAACTCTGTGGCTCTTTGGTAAATGTTCGGCAGGGGAATATTTCTAAATCTGCCAACGGCTTAGCCTTAGTCTTTGCTAAGAGAGTGTGAGCATCCTCAGTGTCTCAAATCTTGAGTGTACTGTCCTGCTTTGAAGAATGGGTGGAACAAAAGTCGTTCCTCCGTCTTTGGGTATTGTCGTTCTTTGGGTCAAAATGTTCTTCGGAAGTTTCCCAAATGACCCAGTCATTGATAGGAATGTAGAGAAAGAAGGAAGATTTCCCCTTCCTTTCCACAAGACAGCCCGCTCAGCACTCAGGCTCTGTGAGGTGGCAGTAAGGAATAATGACCTCCAGGAAAAAATGTCCTCCCTGTCCTTTCCTGGAATCAGTGGCTCTAACACAACGATGGCCGCTAGGTGTCCACATCCGGAAGAAGGCAGTATGGTATCCCAAAGACACAAAGTCAGGCTCCAGTTCACTTGCCCCATGCAATAGGCGTGGTTTCTCCAAGAGGAAGTAGCTAAGCTTTCTTGTTTAACCCCAATTGCCTTATATCTGACATTGGCTTGTTTTGAGGTGGGGGGTCTCACTGCGTAGCTTAGTCTGTCCTAGAACCCACAACCTTCCTATTTCAGCCTCTCAAATGCTGCCATTACAAGGCTATTTTACCACAGCCAACCAAATGTTCTTTTTTGGTTAGGATAGGCATCGGTTGATCAAAGTAGTTATCTCAGTTCTGCTGAGTGTTACTGTATCTCATGTCACACCAAAACAGGTCAGGAGAGCCTTGCTCCGGCAATAGACCATTGCTACTCACTTGTATAGATGAAAAACAAAGCGCCTCTTGATAGCATTCATGCAGTGACCGGCGTTCCATATACCAGGAACCATTAGTTCATTCTAGATATTTGTTCTTCAAATCCTACACAGTCATTACACCCTAAGCAACATCTTCACTACTTCTGTTTAGAAGCAAAGCATTTGTATCACCTTCCCAGCGCGCGCGCGCGCACACACACACACACACACACACACACTAGAGCTAAAAGTTTCTCAGGTCATTAATATATTACATTCTACTTCAATATATTTTATTACAAATCCAAGAAATTAAAAAAAAACCCATGAAAGTGATTTTTAAAACCAACCACCCAGCCACAGATTGAAGTTTGAGAAAACATTGGACCTAAGCCATCTAGTAACTTTTATTTTCTAAGCTAAATAGCCCCCCACCACCCCACCCTTGTTCCCTGTCCAGGTCCCACTCCACTCCCTTCCCTCTTGCGCATTCTCTCACCCCTAGGGGTCTCCTTCCTTGAGTGTTGTCGACTTTTTTTTTCTAACACTCTGCTCTGCTTTTGGTTAAATTTTCTTGAAGCTATCCATTCTGAAGGCTGCAAATTCTGTAGCTCTTGTAGAAATTAGAAAGTAAACATCCCCACCTCTAAGTGCCCTCCAGAATTGCTGCTGGATGCTCGCTGCAGAGCTCTAACTAGTTTCAGGTGGCCTTCACACAGAGTATTGTGAGCTCAGCATGTCCTAAATGATAGCCGTTGTTTTCTCTAAACGATATGACTGCCCTTCTTAGTCACCTAGTGGCTTTCTTATGCTTAGATCTACCTGGGCAAATATTGCAGGCGGTCCCTCAGCTCCTTCCTTTCTCTTGTATTCTGTAACTATGTTTCATGAATAATAATGTTCATCTTAGTTTTCCATCACCGATATCATACTTTTTAATTAAAAGCAAATGGATAATGTCTCACTAGTTAAAGGATTTGAATTCCTTATACCATCAGACTTTGACCTTATGTATGACCTCCATTTTTCCCTAAGTGTCCTCTCTGTGAGACTAACTAAATGTAGATTCCCAAACCATGACCTTCAAAGCAATAAATTCTCCTGTGTGCCTCAGGAATCAGCTTCAATTGGACTGCAACACTGACCGTGCCATATAATGTCACCGTTGGGATCATATTTATTTGCTATACTGTTATGATATTTGATAGTGTCTAGAGAATTAAGATCTGGAGTCATCCCTGTCAACAACCAAAGAATGACCAAGCCCATTGATTCAAGCATTGATTAGCATGCTTTCATGTACATATGAGGATTTTTTAGCATGGGATTCCGATCCATCAGCTCAGGGAACAGGCCTGAGAGTCTGCATTTCTGTTGGATTCCCAACAAATGTGAGGCAGCTGGTTAAGACCCACATTTTCAGCAGCAAGACTCTAATTTTCTTCCAGCCCCTCCTACCTCCTTCCTCTACTCTGCCCCCAGAGCCTATTGTCTTGTGTCTTTTCCCACGGTGAAAGGATTCTGCAAATCAGTCACACCGGGTTGCTTGTCCCTGCACGCCTGGCGGGTGAGCTGAGGCTAGGTTAGGTGCCTTGCTTTAATATTCATCATGTTTTCCCGATCCCACGCTTTCGTTCTTCTCCTCCCCTCTCACCTGCTTTGGCTGTTCCGTCTTGCTATGTAATGTCATTTGCTGTGTTATGCAGCAAGATGGCATAATCTTGTAACAGGAACATGTTGGGCCCATACTCTTAGATTTAGCAGACTCTAATACAATGAGCTGAAACCTCGGCACTCTCTAAGTTATAAAGTCTCATGTATTTTGTCATAGGAACAGAAAATAGATCAAGATATATATGAATGAAAACCCTGGCTTAGAGAGTACCACAACATGAATCTCGGAGGAATGCTCTTTGTTCTTTTTAAGAATAGATATAACATGTACTCATATGTGGCTTCTAGACATAAAGAAAAGAAAAACCAACTTATAGTCCACAACCCCAGAGACCCTAGACACCAAAGAAGACTCTAAGAGAGACAAACATGGATCTACATAGGAAGGAGAAAAAGACAAGTTCTCCTGAGTAAATTGGGAGCATAGGGGTCACAGGAGAGGGTAGTAGGGGGGAAGGGAGGGGAGCGGACAAAAATGTATAGCTCAAAAAATAATGATAAGAATAGAAATAGTACATATGATCCTTGTAACTATCAAGCATTGATGTGTTCCCATCACCTTTGAGGATAGGGGAATTGTACCAGAGGGATTAGACTGTCCTTCCTAGGTTACACACACAAGTGAGTAGACCTGTGCTCCAAACAGGACTTCTTTCCTCCACCTGTTCTACAGAATCTCCCTCCACCTGTTCTACAGAATCTCCCATTGGTCAATCTCTTACCTCACTGTGATCTTGGCAGTCTGTTCTCTGATACTGAAAGCAGAGTCAACAGTATTAAGAGGACAAATGAATGAGAAAACGAAAGAGACTACACTAGAAACAAAGCGTTTGAGAGACAGGTGCATCTTCTCTCTGAAGGAGTCCCGCAACAGCAAAAGGCTGCGACTCACGGCCCCAGTGCAAACTCACAGCAGAGACGTCACTCAGCTCAGCGAAACTAGTCCAGGACAGTCACGAGACAGTGGGGCCGATTCCGCTGGGAGACTCCCCCATTGTCTTTCATAGCCATCTTTTTTTTTTTTTTTTTTTTTTTTTCCTATTCAAACTTTGGCTTCTACAATCCTACTGTTAACAGCTCCATGGATCCGGGCAAAATCCAGGTGCTACAGAACAGAGGACCTATGTTGGGATGTCACAAAAAGGGAATGGGAAGATGTGGAAGAAGCTCAGTATTTAGTGGAAAGAGTAGAGCAGCCAGATGAACCTCCCCCAGACAGATGAGGAGGGAAGGGGAGCACGTAAGTCTGAAGGCAGGAGAAGTTTGAGAACATCCCCCCAGCAAGGCACCTACCGCACTGGATCACCAGCCTGGCGGATAGGGACACAATGATGTACCCTCTAAAGCCGTTGTTCATGCTCCTCAGGATTTGTTAGATGAGGATTCCAATTCAAGAGGTCAGGGGTCAGTTGCAGAGTCTGCATTTCTCTTTGGGTCTCAGCAAATGTGAGGTTGTAGGTAGAGACCCACACCCCGAGCAGCATGGTTAATAAAACCTCAAGTGCCATCCTGGAGCCCTACCCTCATTATGTCATGTAATTTCAATCACTCCTCCATAGCCTCACATTCAAATGCCACGGATGTAGGAATAAAGTCTCCAGTAAATAAGCTTTGGAGGATGCATTCAAAGGATAGCAGCAGGGTTTTGTGTATTCTCCCATTTTGGGAACAAACTGAAGGGTCACAAGAGAAGTTTTTATTCGCCTTGAGTTTTTGCTGCAGAGGTTTTGAAATTCTTTTGCGGGCAAAAGCAATGGTCTTCCATCCTAAGAAAACAGCTTCTCCTTCAGATATGTGCATGTTTCTCAGTGTGTCCCCAGAGGCATGAGTGGTTCAGGAAGTTTGCACTGAATTGCTCTGTTCCCCGTGCCTCCTCACTTCTTTCCTCCCAATCAACCTCCAGAGTCTCCACGTTTTCAGGTACAAATCCGGAAACTGACAAGTACACAGGATAGTATGAGCAGTGGTTAAAAAAACAAAGGAAGAACGCTGCAAAGAAGTTGGTGGGAGGTGGGAAGCAATGGGGGGGAGTATATTTTCAGCAGCAGAGGGGACCTCTGAGACCCATTTGGAAGACAGACACCTCACTTAATGTGATTTCTACATTTATGCCTCTCTAATGGTCAGCGGAGATCAATAGACTGCCTTCTACGTGGTTAATAATGAGTCTGATAGGTGGCGGCAAATGTACACGCTACCTATGGGGTCTGTGGGCTAACAGAGAGAGAGCATTGAACACTGACTTTTCACCTTTCTTTCTCTCTCCCCAGGGCAGCCACTGAAGTTCTGGCAGCATTGCTGAAATCCAGTAAGCATCCTTTTTTTTTTTTTTTTTTATTTATTAAAGATTTCTGCCTTCTCCCCGCCACCACCTCCCATTTCCCTCCCCCTCCCCCATCAAGTCCCTCTCCCTCATCATCCCTAAGAGTAATCCGGGTTCCCTGCCCTGTGGGAAGTCCAAGGACCACCCACCTCCATCCAGGTCTATTAAGGTGAGCATCCAAACTGCCTAGGCTCCCACAAAGCCAGTACGTGCAGTAGGATCAAAAACCCATTGCCATTGTTCTTGAGTTCTCAGTAGTCCTCATTGTCCATTATGTTCAGCAAGTCCGGTTTTATCCCATGCTTTTTCAGACCCAGGCCAGCTGGCCTTGGTGAGTTCCTGATATCCTTTTAAAAGAGGGGTTATCTCTTCCCATTTTTTTTTTTTTTTTTTTTTTGTGAAAGCGACTCTTTTGTTCCATGGCTCCATTCTGACCTGTGAGGAAATAGAGAGCTGGGTCCCACATCTGTTGGAGAAAGAAGAGAATATAGTGGCTGTAGAGAGTGACTCTACCTCCATGTGGGTGTGTCCACTTATAACATATGACCATTAGTGTTGAGTGTCAAGTTGACTGACTCTGGAGTCACCTGAGGGAAAGGTCTCTTAGCATGCTGATAAAGGAGTATCATAACTGAATGAATTGAGGTGGGGAGATCTGGCCAATATGGGTGCCACCATTACTAGTAGAGATCGTTTATTGCTCTCTGCTTCCTGGCTGTGGCTGTAACATGGTCCGGGCTTCAAGCTCCTAGCGCCTTGATTTCTCTGCCATAATGAGCTGTACCTTGAACTGCGAGCCAAGATAAACCTTTTCTCTCTTGAGTTGCTTCTGTCTGACTATGTTATCACAACAAGAAAAGTGGCTAAGACAAAGACAGCTTTCCCAACAAGGGAAGTAAGTTGTCTATTGCCACCCTGGGGACTCTTCAATTCCTTCAGACACAGGAAGCAGCCCTTCAGTGTTAATAGAATAAATACCTGCACATGGGGGCTGTCCAGTAGAAGGAAAGACTATGATTGGGTATGTAGCAGATTCTTGCAGTTGGTTTTTAACTTAGCTCATGACTTTATGTGCTTGGGCAGGTAGGGTGTTGGGAATCACTTGGACAATGTAGATGTTGCTAAGTTTCTTTCTTTTTTTTATTAGAAAGTTATTTCTTTCCTCAGCTATTTGAGTGATGGAAAAGAATAGCTTGGAGGGCCTGAATTATTGTGAGATTTCTTTCTTTTTTTTTTTTTTTGCCTCATAGACTTAGCCTAATTACATTGGGAGTCAATTTCACGTGCGCAATATAATAGACGATATGATGCACTTGGGAGTGAAATCTTGGCTTAATGTTTTTATTCTTCCCCTCCTTACTGCTTCATCTGTTTTAATTTGGCACCTTGGAAACCAAGTTCTTCAATAGTGATATTTGTTTCTCTATAGGGAGCCCGAGGCCTGTGGGTAACAGGTGAACTTTAATAAAACTTATAAATAAATAAATAAAAATAAAAGCCATTCTTTCTCCACCAACCATACATCTCTGTCAACCAGAAGCATGGAGAGAAAGCCAAAGCACATGCTGTTTCCTTTTATAGATTGGAGAGAAGAGAGAAAAAAATGAATCTTGAATTCATTTGGTTGATTGGAACTTCATACTGCGTCCAAGCCTGCCCACAAACACAGCTTTGAAACATGCGGTAGACTAAAGACAGTGAGAGCAGACTGGGGAAGGGAGAGAGGGAGTCTGCGGAGTTCCTAAGATGGAAAGATGTTGCTTGTGGTTTCTGGGGAGGGGCGTTGGCTCTTTAGAGCGGAATTAGTACAAGTTTAATGTCTTGATTCTCATGATGGCACTTGGTGTCATTCTCTGCTCTAACGCTTTGTGTCTGACATAGCAGGGTTAGGGATGTGAAGGAGAGGAGCATTGCCTATTGGGCTAACCGATGAATACCGTGCTTTGGGAAACTAGCTTTCTCTTGAGTCCACCCAGCCCAGCTTTAGCAATAGAAAACTTGATGTTCCCTTGGAAGGGAGCCATGAGTGCTAAGCAGGGCCATCTTACCTTCATCATACAGACCCATTTAGCCCTTCAGCTTGAAGTTAGGTACCCTTTCATAATATGTACCTCTGATGTGAACAATCGGTAATTAATCAATCTCACCTTTCTCGACTTCGGTGATAAAGATCCTGGTATCTTGAACTAGGAGAAGACCATAGTATGTATAAATATGAACAGACTCAGTTACACACGGCGACTAGGTTTTCTGCAAGCTGGCTGTGCTTAACAAGTTGAGCCTGTAGTGGCGTGGGGCTTTCTAACTTACGGGCTTCTTTTAGAGCAGTGGTCCTCAGCCTTCCTAAGGCTGACTCTTTACTTACAGTTCTTCATGTTGTGCTGACCCCCCAACCATAAAATTCCTTCATTGGTACTTCACCCCTGTAGTTTTGCTACTGTTACAAATTGTGATGTATCTGTGTTTTCCGATGGTCTTAGGCGGCCGCTGTGGAAGGATTGATCATTCCCCCCCCCGGGGGGGGGGGTGCGTCACAACCCTCAGACTGAGAACCACTGTTTTAGAGGCTGGCTGTGATTTCATGTCCCCTTCAGGATCTTCCTTTCATCACCGGTGAGACGCTGCTGCCCTCCGCTCCCATAGGGCTTTCCTACCTCAGCGCTGACGTCACTATACCGAAATTTCTTTGGTCCTTGTCTCTCAGCAGAAGCTTTTAAGGGACAGGGGTCATCGACATTGATCCATGTGTTTCTTGTAGCCGCACAACAAAGCTGAAAGCACATATTTGTTGGTTACAATTAATTGAATGCTTTGTGACATTTACCCGCATGAAATAGTGCGATTGCTCCCTGTAACCTAAATCCAACAATCTATGCCTAGAACCAATGGTCTTAGCATTTGTACTTCTAATCTCTATTTACTTTACTAATAGACTGTCAGGGAACCGAAAGTCTGCTGTCTCCCACATATAAAGCAGGCTTTCCTGTCCTGTTAGAAAGATACGTGGGGTTATCTGCTAATTCTGCTGAGCTGTCCACATGAGTCTTTGCCTGGGTCTTTGGTTGTTTGTACCATGAGACAGTTGGACCAGAGGCTCTCTGATATTCTCCTCCTACTAAATACGCAGCCTTCATTTATATCAGGCACTCAGCCTTGGCACCACTGGCACTTGGGATTCAATATTTCTTTCTTGTTAGGATCTGTTCTATGCATTGTGGACTATTTAGCGACACCCCTGCTCTCTATGTATGAGCACCTGGCATTGTGTTTAGATGTAACCACCCACCCACCCAGGGGGAATCAAAGCTGCTCTGTTTAGAGAGCCACCAGTGCCTATTGGTACACACACGAGCTGAAATATACCCAAAGTTTCAAAGGATCCTTCCTCAGATACCTCTGGCACTTCATAAACGTTTTCATCTTTCATAATTGATCTACGATTCCCCAGCACCAGGCATCATTCCTGTGCATTCATAAGCGGTAAGAACCCAGAAGGAAGACCATTATTATGAACATTCACAAATTACTCAGAGGGGAACCTGCTGGGGAAGATTCTGAAAGCATTGGATTAAGGGGAGCGGGTAGGTTTCATCGTAAGTGGGTAGGTAGACGGGTTCTGAGATGGTACATGAGCGCAGCACAAAAGTAAGTTGTACTTAGATGGAAAAGCTGGGCTATGGGTTTAAAGAGCACTCACAGCCTACCAAACAGTTGCCATCACTGGTCTAACCGAAGTATATGTGGCACTGCGTATCCGGACTTAGCTGACACCAATGTAGGTAGGCTGGAGTTTCTTCAGGTCTTTGGATGTCTTGGATGTTCCTAGTTACTTTATGATGTCTACATGTCCTGTGTAACTAAACCTTAACATGGAATGCCTTTTTGCTTGATTTGCAGAGTGAGTTCCTATCAGTTGAACTTAAATGCAGGGAAGTCAGACTCTGTCTAAAATTCAAACTGCATGTGGCACATCTCTCCTGGAATGCTAGTCCCACTTTAATCTATAAAAGACATGCTTCTTTTAGGTGTCAGCTCTTCTGGCATTGATGTTTACTTGTCGGTGAGTATAAAAGTTGGCAGTTGTAGTAGATCTCAGTAACTGCATCAGAACCAGAGGCCATTGCCCTGTCTAAATAAAACCAGAACAAAATATTTACAGGTCGGGGGTAGTCAGAATTCCTATGACGGTCAATACTAGGAGAGGCTTGGGAAGCTGAGGTCACCAAGTCACTATTTATTTGTGGCTGATTGGAGTCGATCCCCACGAGTCACAGGAAAAGCAGGACTTAGAGTTTCAGGAGGTGTGGACCCTGCCCACAGCAACGACACAGGGAAAGAACTTTGGATCACGCTAGCGAGAGTTTACTATTTTTCTTTGGCTCTCTCTCCCGTGGCTGCAGAAAAAGCCAGCACAGGAGATGTGGAAGAGAAACGAGGCAAAAGGTGTCTCCAATCTCTTTCAGTTCCTGGGCAGGCAAATGTTGCTCAGAAGTCAGGCCGCTTGCCCAGTCGTCACAGCCATTTGACAACAAAAAATAAAGAAAACGTCATTGTGTATTTGTTTCTGCCTTTTAGATTAGGATGGCCTGATCTAAATTCCACATTGTTGTTCCTCAAATCAGGTCTTCTCTATGCTCACGCACACACAGATTCTCCACCAAATGCTCCTGTGCCGAGAATTTGCCTTTTTTGTGTTTCATTCTATCCAAAAGCACTTAGCTTTTTATTATCAAAATTTAATAAAGCCTTGATTAAGAAATCACACTACTTCAATTGCTTCTGTTGCTTTTCTCTAACAAGCCAAAACAACATCTTGTGTTCGCTCTCGCTCTCTCTCTCCTTTTCTCCCTCCCTCCACCATGCTTTTGCTTCTCTCACGTCTCTCTCTGCCCTTCTCCTCCCTGTCTTTCTTAGCCCTCTCTCAATATCATTGTCCCCGCAGCCCCTCCCTCTTTATTTTTCTTTCTTAGCCTCCTTTGTGCACGCATTAACCATGAATGCATTCATGAACAATTGTGAGCCTGGAAGCAGCCCTTGAATGAGAGGTAGTGACAGGATTATCGTTGATTTGTGCTGACCCCAGGGATGAATCTTCCAAAAATGTCTCGGCATTAACCTTGCTGCCCAGATTTAAAGGTCATATAATCTTGCTACAAGAAAACCTCTTCTGTCCGGTTCAGGTCCTAAATCTTACTAAGGAACCGAGGAGTCTACTTCATATGTCTATCTCTCCTCCTTAATTAGCAATCAGAAGACTCTGGAAGTTTGCAGACGTTAGGGAATGGGAGGAGGCTGAGAGAAGTTAGCAGAGAAAGAATTGCAGAGAAGGAAGGAGGGAGGGGAATACACAAGAGGGCTAATGGGAAGTTTGGCAGGAAGATGAGACTTCTCACAGCCCTTCCTAGTTAATGTTCTGTCTGTCTGGTTTACAGCGGACATCCTGCAGCAGGGTTACTCCAAAGAATAGGAAGGAAAGGAAGGAGGGAGGGAGGGAGGGAGGGAGGGAGGGAGGAAGGAAGGAAGGAAGGAAGGAAGGAAGGGCAAACCTGGTAAACACAGAGAGGCCTAGCACTGCCAAACAGCCTCATGCTTAGAATGAATGCCTGCTGTGGCCTGCTGGCCAGCAGTGCAGATGCTGGAGGACTTACTGGCCAGATGATTATCCTACTGCAAAATGCCCAAGATGGGCCAGTTTCAAGATTTGCCAAAGATGCTAGGAGTGCTGGCATCTCTTCAGAATGGATGAGTGTTTGAAGATGGTTGATGTTGGTGGCCCCCTTGGTCTGGTGGTCATACACAAGTACCAGCAGTTGGTGCAGCCTCCGTTGAACTCATGTGCTTATCCCATCTTGCACATAGCATGTGGCCTTCCCTCCATGAGCAGTGGCCTGTCTTAACAGACCTGCTAGTTCAGATTGCTCAGACATTCTGCTTCCTGTGCCAGTTTCCTAATAACACTAAAGATGGCCCGGCTGTCACAGCTGTAAAACCTTGAATTTTCCTTGTAGTTTTTCAAACATTTGTCCTTTATACTCTCCCTGACTCTGTCTGTCTGTCTGTCTGTCTGTCTGTCTGTCTCTCTCTCTGTGTGTGTGTGTGTGTGTACATACAGGTACAGTTGTGTGGGTTCACTTGTATCTATAGGCTAGAGATGACGTTCAGAAGCTGTTCCTCAATCACTTTCCATCTTGTTTTCTGAAAGCATCTCTTACTCAACCCGATGCTTGCCCAGTAGGCGAGGTAGCTGGCTGGTGAGCCCAGGGGCCTATTTGTCTCTGTCTTTCCAGGATGGGGATGGCAAGCATGTTCATGATCTCATATTTGGTGTTTCTGTCTGACTTTAGGGGGTTGAGTTGGACTTAGGACCTCATGCCTCACAAGAAGTACTTTATAAACCAACTCATCTATCTTCCGAACCCAATCACTTATTTTTTGATTAATTTATAGCAATGTCTGTGTTTATCATGCATAGTATGAAGTTGAATGTGGCACACAGTGGACTGGCTGAGCTAGTTTTTCCTTTTTATTTCCTTCCCTTTCTTTTACTTTTCTTTCTTTCTTTTTTCTTTGACACATAGTCTCACTCCTTGAGAGCAGGCTGGCCTAGAACTTACTGTGTATCTAGGCTGAACATGAATTCATGGTCCTCAGACCTCAGCCTCTTAGTGTGGAGATAACAGGCGTGCCCCGTCATGCCTTGCCAAAGAAGTGCATTTGCTGAGTGAAGAGCTTAGCCATGTCAATCTAGTTTGCATGGTTCCCCTGCAAGGTAATTGAGGGACATTGTTAGAAACATATGGCTCCAGAACGCCCTGGAAACTCTTGATTTTCCTTGTCCCTCTCATCCCCGTGGAGGAAAAGTGAGGAGTGGGCAGAAGAGGTGAGCCCCGCAGAGCTCTGACAGCCAGCACCCATGGCTCTTCTCAGATCTCAGCACACATGCCCCTGTCAGGGGCTGTCTGAGTACCACTCATTTAACGTGTCACAGTGGAAAGTGGTTCTCAACCTTCCTAATGCTGCGACCCTTTAATGCAGTTCCTCGTGTTGTAGTGACCCCACACACACACCATAAAATGATTTCATTGCTACTTCATAACTGTAATTTTGTTACTTTTCTGAATTGTAATGTAAATATCTGATATTCAGGATATCTGATATGCAACCCCCCAAAGGGGCCATGACCCACAGGTTGAGAACAACCGCTTTACATAGAATGGAACTAACCATGGTATATCAATGATCATGTGCTTTTGCCGGTAAGCATGTCTCACTATTTTCTTCTTGGAGAACTCCCTTAGGAGTTGGGCTCCTTTCTACATCTTTATACCTCATATGGGGCTACATCAGTGGCTCTGCCAATTAATGTTGGATAAGGAGGGAGTCCAGTTTTCTAGAATGTTTCTACTGGGTCTTAGTGATTGTGGTATGTTCATATACCTGATATCTCTTCTACTATGTCTTCTAGGGACTCACGCAATATATTTTCCTGATTCCAAACATCTCCATATATATATATATAATTTTGTCACACAGGGATGTATTGTTGCAATTGACTTCATATGAAGGCAGCATAGGAAGTTACATCCATCACCACAGTGCTGGCTTTAAATGACAACACTTGTATTATATCCACCTTTTATTGAGTTCTAAGAATGTCAGACACTGGATACGTGTCACCTGAAAAGGAGCTTTTGCCATTCCCATCTTACAAGTGTGGAAACTGAAGTTTGGAAGGCTTAAGGAATCTATCCAGTTAGCAGGCTTCAGGGTTCACCTGCCGTGAGCTAAGCCCTATGCTGCACCAGGAAGAGATTCCAGAGGCTAGGTCTACTTAACCCAAAGGAGGTACAACCAGATGCAGAAAGGAAGTTAAGGAAATAGTTTCCAAGTATGGGGGGAGGGGCGCTATTTTGGAAGATCGTGTATTAAGTCAGAAACATTACACGGTTCACTCCACATAACATTCAAATGGGGCCCAATGAGAGATGTCGGAACACTAGTGTGTGTGGGAGGGGCCGTATCTGCTGCTTCGAGGGTGACCATTAGGCAAGGCTGATGAATGAGGACATGAGATAAGGGAGCGAGCAGGAATTGGGACGCTTACAGGCTCCTATTACGTCATGCCACATTCAATTGGGCATATTCCTCTTTATTTTCTGGGCTCCAAGTCCAGCCTTCTCTGCTAAATACTTACGTATTTTGCGTAAGCACGTAAACTATTTAAAAAAGTTTAAGTTAAAGGGTTATGACTATCCCGGTTGTCCCTTTTTCTCCTTCTCGTCCCCAGTCCGACGCTGCGGGTTGCGTGGGCTGAGCAGCAGGCAGTGGCTCCTGTAGTTTCTCTTCCTACCATGTGGTGGGGCTGTTCTTCTAGTTATCTCCACCGTTACTAGTCCAATATTTATTTTCGGTGAGTAATTTGTTTATCGGGAGGTTATTTTAATCTAATTTTGGCCATATTTGCTAGTGCACACTATCTGTGCTTCCCAGCGTTAGCAGCTTGCATGTCTTGAAGGAAATTAGCTGAAGATGGTCTCGGCGGCATCTGCGCAGCCATTATTTAAGTGAGGTGGGAGGAGGCTGCGAGAGAGGAGCCTGGGGTTAGAACAGCGGCTGGAATTTGTTGCCTTCCTAGTGGTGCTAGCATGATTGAGCAGGATTGACCGAGGGCGGGGGAGTCCGAGTAGCTTTACTCAGGCTGTCTTTGCCTGACAGCAGCAACGCTTGTAGTTAGGGTCGCTAGTCTCCTAGAACATTGCGGCCACTGGTAAAGGACCTAGATCAGTCCTTCCTCCGCAGAAGTCCCTCCTTCCCTTTGATGGCATTTTAATGAACTGCTATTGCAAGCCCTGTGTAAGTTGGGTAGTGGGAGAGGTTGGAAAGAGAGCAACTGTATACAAGAACGCCCACAGCAAGTAGTGATGATGACCCTTGCTGGACACTTTGCTCACGTCATTGAATTCTTCATCCCCATTTATATAATAATCATATTACTACGCCCATTTTACGTGCCAGGAAGATGTAGCTGGCAGAAAATAAAGACTTACTGAGACCCCCACAAATAACACAAGGAAAACAAAATTCTACCTCAGTTGTGACTGCTTCCAAAGCACCCCGTTTTCATATTTCTGTCACTCTAACCCCGGACTCTGGGCTCAGACCCCAGAGTGACTATACGATCTAACTTGGCCTTTGTCATTACACTTGAGTTTAGGTTCATTTACCATAAGTACCGTAAGTGGAGGGTTTGGGGAGGGGTGTTGTTGAGACTTCTTTGGAACAAAATCTTCCATTTTTATCATCAAAGCCCAAGTGTAAACGACACATGCGCAGTAGACACAATGGGAGCCCAGGCAGAGACTTCAGTTAATTACAGCGTGGCTTTTCCATTGCTTCGCGACTCTTGGTAGCCTCGGAGAAGCTCCAAGGGACGTTTCTGGGGATCTGGAGGAAATCAACATTGAAAACTTCTGAATGAATGTCAGTGTGGAGTTTGGGGGCGGGTCTTGGCCTGTTGTTTGGGATTCCAGCTTGAAGACGGAGTGTGCCATGATGCTTCCTGTGGGAGGCTAGAAAAGTGTGCCATACTTCTCTAAGAGTGGCCCTAAAATAAAATAAGATAGGAAATTTGACCCAGAGAAAGCCGGAGTCTTGTATTTATCATCAAGCCCCCATTCAGTCATTTTGGAGTCTCTTAGTCCTAATGGACCTAATTAAGGAATTGAACTGAACCCGAGACGTTGAGGACAGTGGAGTTGTGCTAGTCAGCAGGAGGATAGGATAGGGAAGGGTCCTGTGATGGTCAGACTCTTCAGAGGTGACTGTCCTTGGTCTTAAAGGAGCTGTGGATGGTGGTGATGACCGTGTCCTACCTGACACAGAACTTGGCTACAAGGTAACATTGTATGTAGTTGCTAGCTAGGGTCAGTTCTTACACACCAGCAGGATGCTATCTTTTACTACCTGTCTCCAGGGCTTCCCCTCTATCCTAGGATTTGTCTGCAAGTTTGGGCCATAGTGTTCATTTGGAAAGACCTTAAAAGTGTCCAAGGTTTCAAGTTGTGGATGAAAATGGCGTGAATTTGCTATAATTATTGCGTGACACAGTCTCTATAAGGGCAAGACACAGTGTTTACATAGTAGTCTTGATGTCTACTCTCCTGATACTGTGGGATCACACTGTAGCATCCACGGGGACATGGCTAATCAGGTAGGCAGGTCTGTCCCCTTTAAAAATAACGACTAATACAGAAAGAGGCTTTGTACCGGGAGTGGGTGTAGAGCACTGGATTTTAATAAATTTGGTAAAAGTCAATGTTAGTTCATAATTCCTACGACTGGGGGGTTCCAGGAGTTGATTTTACATAGGGACAGGGCTTGTTCAAGTTGAAATTAGTCTCCTAAGATGTGTGCCCTGCACTGAATGACACCTGGCTGTTCTCTAGTGCCCATCTTTCCTGTAGAAGCCTCTTCTGTGAAAGGACTAGCAGGAAATAGCTTAGGGTTTGTGGACCACACACTTTCTGTTAGAGCTATTCCTCGTTGCCCTGAGAGGGCAAAAGCAGCTATAGGAAGCACATAAAGGAAGGAATGGCTATGACTGCGTCCCCATAAAACTTTATAAAAATAAGCTGTGGGCAGTGTGCTGACCCTTACTTTAGATGGAGTGAGCCTCACCCCTGGGCACTGTATTCCAGTAATTCTTATTTCTTAAGCCATTAACTCTAATGTATTTTATACAGCAGACACCCAGAGCAAGTTATCTGAATGAGCTAAGGAATGAATAAACAAACAAATACATGCAAATCGGGTCCCCTTCAGCCCATCAGTAGGCAACTTACTTTGTTTTTATTTTGGGTACTCAGGAGTTAACACCTGGGGCTGTGGAGCTGTAAACCCTTTAGATTTTAGCACTTGTATCATTCTGGCATAATTGATGACTGGCTGTGGGTTGACAAAGATAAAGTCTCGCCAAGATTTAAAGGGATAGACAAAAAGATAAACATTCTGAAGTGCTACAGGCACATGACCGCTTCCTCATTATATCCAGGATTGACAGTATGCTTATTTATTCGCATCAAGATGCATGATCAACTGTTTTCTACATATTCTAGAAGCAGCAGGTTACAAGGCATCTTTTCATCTATTACCTCATTTAAAGCCCAAACCAGTCCTGTAAGACAGGTAAATATTTAACAATTCCATGACAGCAACTTTCAGTGTGATTGATTTTACCCCGAAAGAACGTTTATTGAAGCTGAGGGCATTGTGACTATCACATCTGCTGGAGGGTTGTTCCTGGAAGTCATGGAATAGAGACCAATTTGCTACCGGCATCTTATGATGCTTAGGCTGTCCCCTATAATAAATAATACCCAGACCCGTATGTACACAGTGGGAGGTTGAGAAAGTCTTATTGTCACGAGGATCAACGACGTTGGCCAAGCTCCTCATAGCCGTGTAATATGCACTGGGTGTGTTGGGAATAAAATCTACCCATTCATTCCACTCCAGAAGGTTTCAAATCTATTTTGTAAAAAGTAAGTGATTTTGAGTGAAATCTTGGCATAGATGTGTAATTGAAAGATGAGAGTGAGGATTAGAGATGCCACTCAACCTCTACCTTAGCTTCTCTCCCTAATTTCAGACTTCTGCTGGAACCTGAGTCCTTCCACATTTCCGGGAGCCATGACTGTCTATTTTTTGGTGGTGGTAATTGTGTGTGTGTGTGTGTGTGTGTGTGTGTGTAAAGCTTCCATATTGTTCTTTAGTAAGATGGGCTATGCAGAAAGAAAGAATGGAGACATAAGGATCTTGAAGGAGGTCATTGTGTAATCCAGGTGATAGGAGAGAAGATGGAATATTAATACCGATTGGAGCTGAGTCAAAGGAGCTTGTAGAAGGCTCAAGGACTTGGAATTTCATAGCAATGACCTATTGGATGACCAGGCCGGAGGCAGAAGGTTGGATGTGTGTGCTCTTTGCTCCTCCTCTCATCCTGGATTCTGGAGGTTCCAGGAAGCGCGGGCTGAATCCCATGATGTCTATAAAACCATACAATTGTCTTCCTTGAAGTCCATAGTATTCAGCTGCATTGTGGCCTGAAGCAGAAGGGGCTGCCACATACAGGTGCCTCGAGTATCAACTGGCAGAGAGGACAGGTGGAGGAAATCTCTGTTTTCTTCCTTCCAGATGTAAATCCTGACTGTCTTCTCCAGCTGTTATCCTCGAATGTGCTGACTGTGGAAGCAGCCCAGTGAAGTGAGTGACAAAGTCCCCCACAGGGGCTCAGCAGGGCTCACAGTTATTCCTGGGGCTCGGTGAGCACCTTCTCACCCGCTGGGAGAATAAACTCAAAGCAAGACTGTGGATATCTGGGAATGACCCTGAAGTTTCCAGGCGAAGCTACTCGTTCCTTGGGGCTCTTTGGCAGAGATGTCAGACACACATAGTAAGGAAGAAGGGTGGGAAATCCCTGGGCCGACATCGTCCTTCATTTCTGTACACCTCTCTGCGATGGCTCTCAAGATGTGTGTGTGCCTATAGCTTCTCCCCTCCCTTTGCCCCCTGGCTTTAGCGCTTCTGAGTTTTGTTATTCTTTACTCGTTGGGTTTTGACAATTTCCATTTGCTGTGCTCTCAAGACTTCAGGAACATCCTATTTTCAGGTCCTGCCTGTGACTCCTTCCTACAATGCGGGTCTCGGCCCAGGAGCCCCATTGCAAAGTCTTCCCCAATCCTGTAGTCTAACGTAGCTGCCGCTACCCCCACCCAAGTTTCCATTTGCCTCTTCCTGAAGTTTCTTTGGATATTGGCACTTGCACCCCTCCACTGCCTTCACACACATGAGGGTCCCATGAGATCTTGGGACTTCATTTTGTCTTTAGCTGTGTTCCTAGTGACAGCAATAGTGCCTGGAACACATTGGCATATCGCTGATGCTGTTTTCAATAGATGTTTGTCGAGAAAATTAATGTAGCACCCTAGGTGTGTGAGCATGATTTTAGTTGCTAATTTATTGCCAACAGCAGCAGCGGGACTTTGTTTGGAGGCAAAAGGTCTCTGTTTATTTGTGTATAAAGTAAACCATCCAGTTTGCTGCCTATTGCCGGTAATCAGTTGATTTCAGATATTTTCTAAAGGATCAAGTCGACAATACGAAAAAATTTCTTGTACCAACTGACTGGCACATCAATCAATATACACGTACCACTAAGAGTGGGAAAAGATTGCCGCCAACTGCAATAGGCGCCAGGTTGGAAACATCTGACCATTTGCAAAAACCTAGAAGACATACTTTAGAATTGAGGAAAAGTATAAGCCAGGCCTGTGGGTCTGTCATTTTAGCTCCTTATGAAGCCATAGGAAGAATGTGAGCTCAAAGCCTGGCAATTAGTGAGATCCCGTCTCACTAAATAAACAAATATAAAAAAATAAAAGTAAGAAAAAGGTGATTAAATCCCAGCTTGTGGGTACAGCTTGGGCCCACTTTAGGTTCCAGCCCCAAAACCATTCAAAAAGGAAAAAAAAATAATAAATTATGGCATAAGAATATTGATTTGCTTGCTATATGTGATGCGGATGGTGGAATCAGGGGATCTTTGTTCTGGTGTCCTTTCTCTCAGGAGAGTAACACCAGGCAGTGAGCGCAGAGGACAGGAGGAATGGCATATCCTCCACTCTGCAGGGTGACGCGGATGGAGACTCCAAGGCTTACCTGAGGAGAAATGTTCCTCTGGTGTGGAACTATGCCATAGGAAGCCACTAAGAGGGGCTTCTGATTTCAAAGAGAAACATTTAGATTCAAAACCATTTGATAAAACACTAGGGATGGGCTCTTCCCCATCTGAGTCACTATTCCTGGAACTAAGAGAGAGTGTCCTTAGTTTTATAAAGGCAGGATTTGCTTGAGACAAAGGCTCACTTTCTAGGCGAGCTTGCCGAGATGGATCTACGCGACGGAGAGAAAGGGGCACCTGTAAATGAATTTGACGTCATTACTGATGTTTGAGCAACAAATAACCGCGTGCGATTTCCACTCCTGATAGTGTTTAGTTATGCTTCCATTTGCATCTCGTTGCTTCCTCTCTGCACAGGAGCCAAGTCTCTGCTGCAACTGCAGAGGGAGTGGACAACTTCAGGCCTCTCCTCTCAAAATCTTTGCTTTTTCGTTACATTCTGGAAGGTACTTCTGGCCTGGCCTCACCTAGCTTCTATCTGGGAGACCCCCCCCACACACTCCAGATTGCTTCGAGTGACATGAATAGTTTTTGGCTACTTATTTGGGACCATAAATATTCTGGAATTTGCTTCTCGTTAGAACTGGGAGGAAACAGGCAGACGGAAGATGGGGAGAGAAACCCATTTCCTCTGAGACCCTTGGGCTTATCTCTAACAGCCTTCCAGAAACATTTCACAAGAAGCTGGTTGTTCTGGGAAGAGTCAAATGTTTGTACTGGATGCAAAATTGGATGCTAACAGGTCATCAAGGGTTGGGGGGACAGCATAGGATGTCAGCTCTCCAGTCAGATGGCGTAGAATCCTAGAGATGCCATGTGTAAGTAAGCTTGACGGACTTCAACAAGTCGTTCAACACCTCTCAGATTCTGCATCCTCATTGTAAAGCGAGGAACACAGAGCTTAGCCTACAGCACTTTCATAAGACAAGCGAGATGATCCATGTGAAATGATTATGCTCAGAACATAGGAAACACTGAGCAGATAAATAGTTTCTCTTGTACCTGGTTTTACGGGGGGGGAGGGCAGGCAGCTCATTGTCTTATAATGTGATCTGGGAGCCTTGGGAAAGGCTGCTTTGTCCAGAGATATCCTCTAAATTGGTTCACTTAGAAAAGCACCAGAACAATCTACGGCAAAGGTGCACACAATACGTATTGTAGGTAGGGACATCTTTATCTCGAGTCTCAGTGCTGGGAGTTCCAGGTGAGATATTGTGGGCTTTGGGTGCTGTGGGTCGAAGTGCACGGTTCACTTTGTGTGTGAAGTCCTGATTGGAACCGAACAAGCTTTGGGATGTGCATGTTCCTGGTTGGTAGACAGCGAGGAGAAAGCTTGCGAGAAGACCTTGGAAGTACAGTGGAGTTCCACGAGCCTTGCTAAGTGATGGTCTGCTCTGAGTTTGATTTTGTGCACAGGAAGAGCTTACCCATGCTCAGAAAATGGACTTTGAGGAAACTTCTGAACAAAGCGTAGTACTCTTTGATCTCTACAGGTAAAAATTTCCCAAGGGAGCACATTAGATGTGTAGTTGAGAATCACATCCCTCCCCAGAAGTTTTAGAAGGCCTCAAATCCTTGCATTTCCTCTTAGATTCATATATCTCATTATACCCAGGAATAACTGTTATGGTTTGAATATGGAATATTCTCAGAGAATCAAGAGTTGGAGCCCAGCTGGTGGTACTGTGTTCGAAATTTTGGGAAACTTGGGGGGCGGGGGGGCTAGATTGATGAAGTAGCTACTGGGATCACGTCTTTGGCGGCTGTCATGCCCTGCTCCTTTCTGAATCCCTGTCTGTTGTGGTGAGCTGACTTGCTCTGCTGCATGGTCCCTGCAGTGATTATTGGTCTCCTGTTGGCATCACTCCTTTCTCTATGCCCCACTTCTTTTTTGGAATGGAAATTTTCACCCCATGTCAATGTATTTTGCAAATATATAACTTGTTCTTGATCATATAGATGGGGCTTACATCTGTGAGTTTACCATGACCCACACAGGCTGCTCCTGAATTAGCAGGAGAGATAGGAGGAGGGTACACTTTAACTGTAAATGCCTTCAAACCATAGTACTCACTAATGCAATCAAGATTATAGAGCTAGGAAATGGTACAGTCAATGTTCGACCCTGGTGCTCCTGTTCTTGAGCGGGGATTTCAAAAGGAACATGCTCATATCTGGGACATTTGACACTATGTCGCCCATGAGAACTGAGGGGTTGTTGAAAATCATAAACAGTGTCGATCCTGTTGATGATGGCGATTTTCATGGGTGGCAGGTATTGAGCAGTTATTGTACGTCCAGCGTTAGATGGCTTGCTTTATGGTATTATTTCAATTAATTCTCTCAAATTAAGAATGAAGAAGCTATTCTTGTTTTTTTTTTGTTTTTTTTTTTGTTTTTTTTTTTTAATCTGGGTGAAACACTGAGTGGAGGAGGTGTGAAATCACAGGCCCAAGGTTGCACAGCTAGAAGGTGGTGGAGTCCAGCCTTGCTCAGGACTCCGGGAAGACAGCTGGCAGAGACCCGAGCGGTCCACACAGGAAACAGGACCAACAAAGCGGGCATGAGTATCTGTGGATGGCAAAGATGAGTTTAGAGCCTTACACTGGTCTGTATGTCTCATTCCTGGATGTAGCTGTTTTTGGTCTCACGTCCTCAGCTGCAGAGCCTTAGATTTCCTTTGCTGAAGGATCTTACTCTACACCCAAAGGAATGATACAGTGCTGAGATCAGGGAATAAAGAAGAGCAATGACAGACAGGCCCCTTTGCCTTTGCCAAATAAGAAGGCCGAACTTGTAGATGTGCTAATCTGGGACTCTGGGCATCTCTCACAGGCAGCTGCCATGAGGCTCCAGATTCTCTTGGAGAAAGTCAATCCTTTGAGGCTTAAAGGTCTCTAGGCTTTCCTGTTTAGAAGACAAATACCTTTGTAAAGTTGGTTCTGCTCACCAATGCCTTCAGGGGCTAGCAAGATAATTCACTTTTAAAGGAGATGGGGTAAGACAAAAGGTGAGGTGGTTGCTATGGCAACCTGCAGGCCTGCTTGTCCTGTGATTAAACATTGACAACATGGCACAAACTGAAAGTCTACAGGCTACTAGTTTGTAGCTCCAATCACAAGGTTCTTTCCCCTTTACTCTCCTAATTATTTAAATGTATGGTAGAATATTTGGAATAAAAATGTTAGAAAAATCTGAACAGGCTAACAGGATCACCAGTGCCCCTTCTTGTAACTAAGCACCATTGATACCTTCGCATAATACTTTCTGATTTCTCTATATTTTTCTTTTTTGCCTGAGTGCAAAAAAAAAAAATCAATACCAATGGGTACCTCTCCTAAAGCAAAACATTTGAACTCTAATTAAAAATGCTTTGAATAAAAATGAGGATACCAAATAAGGGTACCAGTAGACCACGTTTCAGACGGAGAATTAAGTAGAAGTAAGGAAGTCTCCGAGAGGACATAATAACCCAGAGAGAGGAGGAGAATACAAAAAGGTGAATTGGAGTGAGACATGAATTAAGTCTCTGCTGTTCAAGGATTCCACAGTAGAAAAATGGGCCAAAGATCTTTAGCTATAGCTGGCATGGCCAACCAAACCAGCATCACCCAGAAAGCAGAAAGATACATGACCTTCAGATTTCCTCCATCTTTTCATCCTCCTCCCATCTTTCAAACTATGTACCTCATCTTAACTTTCTAGGAAATTAAGATGTGTGTGTGTGTGTGTGTGTGCGCACATGCATATGCACATGCATGAATACACACACACATACACACAGACACAAACACACACACACGGCATCAGCTTCTCCAAAAGCTATCTTAGGAAGAAGCCATTTCTCCAGTCAGATTACAGAAGAGCTGGTCTGCTTGGAAGAGGGGAGCTTCGAGGCCCCCAGATTCTGAGCTCACCCAGAGCTGTGTCTGAAAACTCACAGTTTTGCCTGAATATTTTTCTGCTCTGAGAAGTGGTGTTTTTCTTTCAAAATCTCCAGAATTCCTCTAAGCTGCTGATCCTTGCGACCCTCATTTCATTCTTCGGCTCTTCTCCACTTCTCCTCTTCCGAAGTTGGATGAATCTCCACTTGTCAGGTGTTAGATACCTATTGACTTTTGTAAAACTTCCCAAACTCTTCTCAGAGAAAGATCGACTGATGTAGGGTCAACAAAGAAAGGGCTTTAGCTACTTCAGATGTTAGTAAACATGGCAGCTTGTTGGGGATTAACAGGGAAACCATGAATAGCATCACTGCTATTTGAAAAGGGATTTTTCTCTCAGACAATTAAAAACCTTTTTTCTCCATCACCCACTTCTTCTTACCCCAGATGAATAATGAATGAAGGTCATTAGGATGATGTATTATTGGTCGCATTGCCTTAGAATAGACAAAGACAAATGTCATCAACCTTCCACTGCACAGAAGGGCCCTGTGTCCCATATTTGCCATTTTTGGCACTTTTCACGAAGAAATACTTTTCTTTACTATCTCCTTGTTACTCTCCAATTTTCTTTTAAACTTTGAATATTAGATAGACTAAAACCTCATTTAGGTAGCAAAGGTCTCTAGCACTGTTTGGTCAAGATCATCCAAGGCAAGAAATATTTTTGTACTTCATTAAAGTAATTCATTAAAGGAGGCATTGGAGGAATATTAGACCTTTCACAGACATCACCAGGCATAAGTCTCATCATCCTTAATTCAGGGTCATGGCTGCACAAAATATTATGAAGGAAAAACCAAAATAAAATCAACTCCTCACATAGGTCAAAAATCTCAGGGGAGCTAAGTAAAGCCCTGCAATGGAAAATGTTCTAAGCAAACAAAAATAAAAGGTCTGTTAATATTATGAGAAAAGCCTCCATGGAGTATAGCATCGAATTTCCATGTTGTTTTTTTTTAACACTCGTGTGCACTTACATGGTCTTGTGGAAAAATAATACTTGAAGCTGTAATTCTGCTCTTTTGATTACAGCTCAGGGGAGCTCTCTCGCACACGTTTGGCTAGAAGCACGTACTGTCTCATAAACCAGCATGAGTGGCTCATATAATGGAGCCGTGTAGCATTGAGAGAAAGGCAGGATTTGAACATCTGTGAAGGGCAGAGTCTCAGAGTCTGTCACCTAGCACCCTGAGGTCCTGCAGGCCTCATTTGGGTTGCAGGAGCTCTCAGTCCTCTGTTTGGGTTGACACGCCCACACGCATTTGCTCACCCTGTAGTTCAGGGAAATTAATCTGAAGAATAGCATAGACTAGCTTTTGGCAGAGGTGTCTTGGACTGTTCTTGGCCTTGTGGTTCTTCAGAGACAATTGTCGAGGTATCTTGATAGACAGGTCCATATAATAGTCTCAGTGAAGAGCGCCAGGAAAACATAGAGACGAAGAAATCATGGTGCGGAAGAGGGGAAGGCAGAACTCTGCCGAATTTCTACCAGATATGCATGCGAAGCCCCATAGAACAACCCTTCAGGGTGGGCTTTCAGCCTGGTAGTCTGCTCTCTTCCCCAGCCCGTCTTGGTGTTTAATAGTCTTTATGTGACGAGTTCTTTTCCTGTCTGAGCCTGGCCTCTGCTGTCATTTCTTTGTAGTTTTGTCTTAGAGTTCTTCTGTCTGTAGGAACCGTAAGCTAAGACATCCATTCATAAAGACAGTGCTGACCCGGGCGAGGTTCGGTTTGGTGTGTCGAGCAGAGGACACAACAGAACCGAACACATGTTTTCTCAGAAGCAGTTACTAGTTTCAGACCCAGAGATAGGTGGGTCTGTCCATAGGTGCTAAAAAGGAATCTGGATACGGCAGGGAGTCAATGTGTGATGGAAAGGGAGAATGAGAAGGGACCAGACCTTCACTGAGGGCCATGGTTCATTTAAAGACTTGCTCACAGAGGTTATGGACTGACTCCTTCATAGGCATATGGAGTGAGGAGAACTTATTTACCTGACTTTGGTGCTGCCCAGTAGATCTGACTGACAGTCGGTGAGTGAAATGCTTGTTTACAGTCCGTGAATTGAGGAACAAGGGCATCATATTGGAATCATTCCTGGAGAGGGGAAGGTTTCACTAGGCCAGAAGTGACGTGGTATAACGGGGCTTCAAAACTAAGGCACGCCCGCAAGTGGATGCTGACATGGAAACAATATTAAATAAACATGTGACCCCATGATAGTCCACTAACTGGCTTTCCTACTCTGGGAAAAGCCCCTAGCAGGTCTCCTGGAATCAATAACCTTCACTTGGTCATCTCCCCAAGCAGCCTTTAGAGGCATAGAGGATAGAAATATGACAAAATACCCCTCCATTCCTTCCTCCTCCCATCTCCCCAGTCTCTTCTTTTGTTTTTCCGAGAATAACTTAAAGACATTCATATTTTTCAATAGTGACTTTCCTAAAAAGTAGGATATTTTCCTATATAACCTCTGCTTAACAAAATCTAAAAATAAACTGTTGTGTAACTTTTCCTGGGGAATTACAAACAAATGTCTCTTCTTCTCAGCTGTGGAATGACAGACCGAAGCACCGGTTCTATTGAAAGGCTATCTTGGGGAACCAATTAATTTTGGGACATTACTTCCAGGAGCTTGACTTCTTGACTTCCAAGAACACAAGAAACTCAGGCAGCTGTGTCACCCAAACACGTGATCCCTGCAAGGGTCAGGACACACAGACTTGCGTGGGTGGCACTCTCTGCCCCAGATCTCAGGCAGGCAGTTGCTCTACGGAACAGTTGCTGCTCCACAACTGTTTACTGTTTATGTAATTCTGGACATGGGCATCTTGTCAATCCGGTCAGTTCTGTGAGCTTCCCGGGCCTTGAAAAGGAGTGTTCTGTGAACCTTGGAGAAGGTGATGTAGATGTGTGCTTGTTCTCTTCCTTTTACGGAGACGCCTTGAACTACTATGTCACAGTAACAGCCACTTATTCCCAGCAGCTTAGCAGGTTATGAGTCTCTGAAGTAACCACTGCCTTTTGCAAAGAAAAGAGAAGCTTCTCCCCATAACTGAGGCTGACAGCAGCAGTGATCTGTGGGCATTTAGAGGGCAATTGGAAAGCTGGCTCCCTGGGTCTGATGGGCTCTAGGCCAGCACCCATTGCTTCTTTCTTGGCCACACCTGGTTGCTGAAAGGACCCAGCATGGCGGAACAATTTCCACATCCAGTATACCGATGTCCAAGGTGAAATATGTCGCCTATGGCTCATGAACGTGACTTACTTGCCCAATCTGTCAGCGCCCCTCTGACCTTAAATTGTGCTCTACTATGGTCTTTGCAAAGCCACTAAATCTCCAAACTAGTCTTGAGGTCCCTGCTGAAGTAACTTCTTCTTTTTAACCTTTCAGTGAACACAAACTTGTCTGGCTCAGTGAACTGGGCATGGAACAAAACCTGTCACCTAGTTCCTTCGGTAATATGTGTCCATCCTTTCTTCTCATCTTTGATACCCATGAGGACTTCACTGAGTGATAGTCAGGCATCCCTAATGGCTTGTGGGAGCCTGTCCATCAGGGACCCTGCATCACTTCATATGAAGCCTTTGTCTCGAGGAGGGATGAGCAGTTGCATTTTTTTCCCACTGGGACAGTACTCAAACGGATCCTGTCTGCTTCCCTGTCTGTCAACTTCCCCAGCAGAGCTGCGAGGGACTCTCCCATTGCTTGTTTAAAATGCTTCCAAAGTTCCGGCAGTTCAGAGACAGACTGTTCCCTGATTGTGACAGCCTCCATTATAAAGCCCCCATCTGCACACATGGTCAAGGATGCCCCTTTCTCCGTACGGAGGGCGTCCTGAAATAGCATCCTCCATCTCTTCAGTCTCACTCACTTTCTCCTTGATGTCTGATTCTTCCCATGGATTCCATGTTTTGGGATCCCAGGAAGAGACGGTTAGCGAGCTCTAATGTACACTCTCTTTCCCTTGTGTCCCATCCACTATAATAGACAGCAAACAACACCCCAGCCTCCTCCCAGCTCTTTTCACTTTGATGCTAGCGCTGAGGAGAGCATCTGTGTATCTTTTTCTCACTCTAGCTCCCCAACCCACCACACACATGGGCAAAGTTCTTCCCAGTCAGAAAGTTCAGCTTCAGTTACATGTCATATCACCCACAGACACTACCACACCCCTTCTCTGAACCCTATCAGAATGGACTGCTCTCAGGTATTGAAGGTATCTTCTCTAGGCCAGCAGTCACCTGGGCGTGTCTTCCAACCCACGCTAGACTCATGATGAACCACTTGGTGCCACCTGGAGGAAGACAGCCACCCTTGTGGTTTCCTTCCAGGGCACTCAGCCCTCAGATGACTTCCTTCCTATCAGTTGCGTGCTTTGCCAGTCCAAAGCAGAGACAACACCACTTCCATAACAGCAAGGAGCCAAACGACACAGGGGAAAGGCAGCCATATTGGGACTTTCCCTGTGGCAACCCCAACTTCAGATATACCAGACTTGGCTGCTTGTCTTAACTGCCGCTATTCGACAGCTCCCTCAACATTATCTATGGCTCTGTCAGGCAGTCCTTGGTGGCAACTGTGGTATGTGACTTTCCCTGCGGAGACACGAATAAACATGTATTCATCACAGAAAGGGTACTGATGACAGACCAAAGAAAAGATTCTGCTTAAGACTAGCTTAGAAAAACCATGATTTTTTTTTTATCGCTGTTACTTTGTAGGAGCATGGATTAAAGGTTAGTTACAGAGACATGGGTGGTTCAGACAGCTGTGTCACCGAAGAACACCCCCTCCGAAGCAGGTTGAGCAATGACTCATGATAATTGCAGCTGTACCCCTCAGAACTTGCAGGCTGCTGCTCCAGCAAAGAGTCCCCTCCATCACTACAGCTACTTACTGCTTATACAACCTTGGGGAAGGGTCTTGGGAATCTTTTGAGTCTTCTGAGCCTCCCTCCAGGAAAGAAAGGGGCCATGCCAGTCAGAAGGAAATATCGACATAGTGTAAACATTGACACCACGGTACAAGAGATCTACAAACCGTACTCACACTTTAACCTGAGCTTCACTGATGCTTTTTCTAGTGAGATAATTTTTTCCTGGCCCATTATCTGAATTATAATTATATGCTGTTCTAGGCGTCATGTATTCTTATCTCTTTCTGTCCCCATGCCAAGTCTTTTTTCTCCTTCCTTTTATGATCTTGACATTTGTGAACAATCTAGGTTACGTGTCTTTCAGCATTTACCTCACTACGAGTTTGCTGACTTTCCCAATGCTAAGATTAAGGTCATGTATTTTGGCAGGGACACTATAGAAGTACGGCTGTCTTCTTCCCAGGTCATCCGAACAAGAGGGCATGTTACAAGCCCATGTTCCATTACCAGCAATGTTGATTTCGATCATTTGGTTAAAATAACACCTGCCAGTTTTTTTTATTATTGCCATTGTAAGTCTCCTGTGGCAGACACACTGTGGTATTCTTAGGCAATTCTGTCCTGGGGAGCCGCGACTGATGTGACCTTTTCCCTTTGTCTCCAGAGTCTAACAGCCGCAGGGCAGTGAACAGAGGCTATGTCACCAGCTTACTCAGGCTGCATCAGGACTGGCACAGCCACGACGTGACCAACACCTACGTGCTGATCCGCCACGGGCTCCTGCTCTGTCTCAGACACATTGTCACCCTCCGGTCTGGCAGGGAGGCCTTTCTGGCAGTCCAAGGCTTGGAAACTCTCTTCAGCATTGCACAGGTATCCAGCATAGGGATTTCCTAAGTGGGTGGATGACTTGCATGCTGAAGCTTGGAAATTGTCCTGAACAGAGCAGGGGAAGCTAAAAAGGCTTCAAAATGGTGCTTGTTTCAATATGGCAGGTGCTGTGAATTCAAATCCATACTCATCCACTCGTTCACATTTTCATTCAGTCATTCAATCAATCTTCGTGTGTTTATTGTCAGCACACTGCTAGAGATGGCACATAGAACAGTGGTTAAGAGTATGGGCTCTGGAATGACAGATCCCAGCCTAAAGCCGTGAAACTTAGTAGCTATCATCTGCCCTTTCAAACCATCAATCCCCCCCCCCCCCCGCCCCTTTGTTTTAAGAAACGTAGCTGGACATGGTGTGTCACATAACTTTCTTTAATCTTAGCAATGAGGAGGCAGAGACTGGCAGATCTCTGAGTTGGAGGCTGGCCTGCTCTACAGAGTGAGTTCCAGGACAGCCAGGGCTACACAGAGAAACCCTGTCCTGGAAAACAAAAACAACAACAAAAGAAATAAAATAAACATATACACTAAAAAAGTAGAATTAAAACGTTTAGATTCTTTTGTGCACTAGGTAAGTTCATGTGGTTCATGTGTTCATATTTTAATAGTTTATTTTCTTCTTTTGACTGTGAGCAGTCATTGGACTAAATAATACTGGGAATCCCTGGGGACTATGGCAAAGGAGACTTCTCATCTTATGGGGCATACATCCTAACAGAAGACAGGCATTAGATAAACAAAACACCCATTGAGGAAGGTTTGGGAGTGGTCTGTGAGACCAGTAAAGGTAAGACAAACTTTTATAGGTGGATGGAGAAGATCATCTAGGGACATTAAGTCCTTTCTGAGTAGATGGCACCCAAGCCTAAATTATTGGACAGCTCATCAAACCAAGTTCAATGGGAAGAACATTCCAGCAAAGGGAATAGCACCCTCCTTGACTGGCACTTAGCTTCACCAGGTGGGGTGGATGGTCCAAGGTTATTTGGGTTTCAGCCCAAGGCACACATTGCTTAGCTTCACTTGACTAGGTCTGATTTTAGTGCCATCCCTGCTGGTGATACGAATATCCCAAATATCCATCTCTGCTCATTTTCCTATGCGTCACGGTCCCTGTTGTTTTCCTAGTTGTCAGTCACTGGCGCTCATTGCTCCTCTCTGGAAAGCTTCCAAATTTACTCTCCCTGAGCACAAGCAGAGGTAATGAAGCAGCCAATGAGAGTGCTGCTCTCCCACCATAGCATCGCTAGACTTTCCCTATCCCTTTTAAAAATGGCATCCCCTCCCTCTAAACACTAACATGATACTGTGCTGAAACCAATATCTAATTTTCTGTCTGCTATCACCTCTGGGTTTTTCTCTGTCATTACTGAGTTTGGAGCTTCTCAGTCATGAAATAGCTACATTTTGCATTCTGCTTTTCTGGATCAAGCAGCGCTTTCAGTTTTCCCAAGCTTCCAGTACTCTGTAGGCTCGTGATCCTCCAAGTCTCTAATCTCACCCAGTCCCTGTGACTTTCCCCCCTCGACTGCTGATAACAAGGCACCCCCATTATGGCTGGCATGCTTGCCTAGTTCTGCCCTCCATAGTACTGTTTTTCTGTCCTGTACTAAAAATCTCTGAAAGGGCAGTTGGGGAAGCAGACAGTGATTTTACAGTTGTGTATTGCATAGAAGGACACAGTGAAAAAAATATCACACCAAATGAAGCCCAGGTGTGCCAGGGGCCGCAAACACGCACGCAGGGCTTTAGAGGGAGTTCCTTAATAGGTTAGGAGCGTCTTCGATCCTTCTAGTAAGCAAACAGCAAGCTTCCAGCCTCCAGTCACTATTGTAAAAGGAAGCTTATTGTGAGTGAAAGCAGCATCTACATTTTACAGTGAGGTTGATCTGATCCATGCTGCAATCTCTGATTGGTATTATGTGAAAACGTATCTCAGGAGGGGTCCTGGAACAATGCTGAATAAATTGGCCACAATGCACTAAGCCTGTCGCTTGGAAACATGCACAATTTGTGGGTGAAACTCCTAGGGGTTGAATTCCCCACATTTACTGGTGCTTCTATGTGGCTTTCAGCTTTTTAAACAATATTTTCTCTTATAAGGACTTTTTAACTAAGTTTTTTCAAAAGATTTATTTATTTTATGTGTATGAGTGCCCTATGTTCATTCATGCCTTTATTCCAGAAGAGGGCAACAGATCCCACTATAGATGGTTGTGAGCCACGGCTTTTGCTGGGAATTGAACTCAGGACCTCTAGGAAGAACAGCCAGTGCTCTTAACCACTGAGCCATCTCGCCAGCACCCTGAGTTTACGTCTTCTTTTTTTTTTTTTTTTGCTTTTTCGAGACAGGGTTTTTCTGTGGTTTTGGAGCCTGTCCTGGAACTAGCCTCTTGTAGACCAGGCTGGTCTCGAACTCACAGAGATCCGCCTGCCTCTGCCTCCCAAGTGCTGGGATTAAAGGCGTGCGCCACCACCGCCCGGCCTGAGTTCACTTCTTAACCTAATCATATCTTCTGACATTGGCCTCCTGCCTAGCGCCTGATTCTTTAACGAGGGACATGGCAATGAGTGAATCTAGGAGTTTTTATTTCCTTCGAATCAATAATCAATTTTTAAACTCATAAACATGTCCCTCTGAATAGAAGAGGCACCCAATATGACATTATTGTTAATACTCTGTTTGCTGTACGTTTGAATAACCCTGCCCGATACCCTTCTTTTGGTTCATGGCATGAGACACACTTTTAGGATGCATGAGCTCGCTTCTATTTGGCTCTCACCTGGACCATCTCACGCAAAGCAAAATAGCAGTGGCCATCAATCACCATCAGTGGTCGTGTCAATGGCAATTACAGACAGAGCTGGGCTCCAGAATGCTGGCATCTTTGATGTTCTTGGCTTTGTCTTAGTTCCATTTTCCCTAAGGCTGAAGCTCATCGTCTCCGATCTGCATCTACTTTACCTTTCTTCTTTCTCCCCCACACTCCATTTTCCCTTTTTCCAATACTAATAACTTTACAACAAACACTTGAGGCCATCTGACCAGGCCAAAGGGCTGAACTGTCTTCAACTAATTCATTTTCCACAGGGAGCGTTTCCTGCTGTGTCCGCAGAGACACTTGATTGGTACCATTTGAGCACACTAAAGGGAAAGGGGGCATTCTTGATTGCATTAAGACATTTCTGTTTTGAGAGTTGACTCGCTTATATTTTGCAGTCTGCTTTTTGTGTGTGCAGGGGTGGCTGCGGATTGAATGCGGGCTTTACATGTTCTAGGCAAGTGCTCCAACTCTGAACAGTATCTAAAGCCCTCATTGCTAATTCTGGTGCATGTTTGTGTATACATATGTGTGCGTGTGTATGTGTGGGGGGGGCGAGGAAGGGGGGGCGAGGGAGAGGGAAGGATGGAGAGGGAGAGATGAAGAGAGGGAGAGGGAGAAGAATAGAGGGAGAGAGTAAGCCGGAGCTTGACATCTAATGCCTTTATTTCCTTTCCACCATAGTTTTTGAGGCAGGGTCTCTCACTGAGCCTGGGGCCCACTGATTTGGCTCGGTTTTTTGTCCATTAAAGTCTTTGAGTCCTTCTATCTCTCTCTTTTTAGTGCTGGGATCATGGTGTGCTTTCTTGTGCTGTCTGCTTTTCTCATGTGGGTCCTTGCCATCTAAGAGCCTCAAGCTTGCATGGCAAGCACTGTACTGGTGGAGCCCTTTCCCCAGCTACATTTTCATGGATAGTTTTCTCTCTCTCCACTTTCATGAGCTGCCTTAATGTGGACTTAGAGGTCCCACAGTAGGTCAGCACCTTAGCCCAGGCCTTGGGGAAGATGCTCAGTACCTACTATCATGGCTTGGTTTCAGAACTTTCTGGGCCCTTTTAACCCTCTCAGACTGGAGGCTCATCATGGACATATTCTGCACCAAGTTCCGCACACAACATATTTTCCAAATTTCTGGAGAAGAGAACGTGTTTTGGTCAAAGAGTCAGCAAGCTACACTGACTCTGTCTCAATTTAGTAAACTTGTTCTTACATTTTCCCCCACAGTGTCTGCAAAGGAAGGTATTGTCATGTTCTATCACCATCAAAATATTATATCTGCAAATCCAAGTTTGCTTTGCTTTGAGTGGGTACCGAGCAGGATCTGCACACTGGGCTTTGATTCAAACAAGTGGGATAATTTAGGCACATGGGACTTACTTAGACTTTCCTGATGCGTTCATATTTTATCCTTTTTCCTTTATATCTTCCTGTTCATATAATAGCAGAAAGACAAAAACAAGACTTCCATCATTTCAGCCGTCACTCATTCCTTCCTTATGCAATAATTTACAGTGACTCGGGGTGCCTGAAGGAATGTGTCACTCCTCTTTCCTCAGGCATCCCAGATAAGGACTTGCCTCAGATACAGCCTCCCTTGAAATATGTTCAAGCCTACTAAATTCATTCCAATGCCATCTGAGCAGAAATCTTGAAATGAAAGAATGCAGATTCCGATTAGATATCATTCTCCGTTAGCATGTTCAAACAACTAAACCTTGTACAGTAAGACTGTTACCTGTCCACTTAGATTGTGTGCCTTTCATTATCTGAAATAATGTCCCAGCATGGGGGCTGTGCACAGTGCCTAGTATAATATTCTCTCTATTCAGACCTGCCTAGACAACAAGAGTGTGGAACCTGTCATCTCTGTGGCACTTCAGATCCTCAGGCAATGCTATCCCGAGAGTCCACTTCCCCTGCTCACAGCCAGTAGTGCCTACACCTTCTCAGCTCCTGGAAGCCCCAGCTCAGAGCCGCCACAAGCTCTAACTGAAGGTAAGGGAGCTTTCGGAGGAGTGTTTGCATCTTCCAGCATGCCAGAGGGATGGGGAAGGATGCCGAGCGGTTGTTGTACAGGTCAACCATGATCTTCTAAGAAGCTCATTAGAGACATGTATGAAGGGGTAGACTTTTTCCTGAGCAGGGAGAACAAGCGTTGTGCTCACTCCCATTGTCCGAAATTATTAGGTGTTGTCGCTTTGCCTGGTGGCTACCGAATGCCCGTACAGTCATCTCATCTAATTAAGAAAAACAATCTTTTCGCAATTTTGTGACCCAATCCCTTCACTGTGCTGTCTATTGGTGGAATTAATTTGTCTCTGGAACAAAACTGAATTAAAACTTTTACCATGTAAAGCCCCAGAATCCATCGTTTAGACTATTGAAAATGTGGATGATTTGATCTCCAGGAAAAGACTCTAATGCTGTTTGCACTCACCTTCGTCCTGGCGAACAGATTTTTCCCAGTTGGAATATTCTGTCACGTGGCAGCTGATACTTGATAAAATTAGTGGATAATTCTGAAATTAATTCCTCTGTTTTAAAATTAGGGACATAATCGAGGCGCTATGTAAATTACAATGAGTTTAGTGTGCGCGTGATCTATAAACTTTAAGACAGCCACAGTTGCATCAACACTCCAAATTGAGTGGAAGGCTAATTGCAGCATCATTTGCGTGTCATTTCTGACCAAATTATTTTTGCATTTTTTCATGGCACAACAGTCTAGGCATCACGGCACCCTGCTCCCATGAGCTCATTTACACAGCATGTACAGAAATCAGTGAGTGTCTGAGTTGCTGGGATGCAGTGGGTTGGCTTCGTAATGGGTCCCTTATTTGCCAGAGATGCAAGCCACCATGCGTGAGAGAGTAAATACCAGACCAGGGGCATCCTCATTCTTTCATCTCCTTTTTCCACTCAGAAGGCTTTGAAGATGATGGTGAGGAGGAGATGGACAAAGACTCCGACGTGGAGGCTGTGAAAGAAGTAGGTGAACCAACCCTTGCTTGTCAGACTATCTGTACTGACACCATGCAAAAGAAAACCTATCACTTCCTGTGTTTACTAAGCTATGCCACTCCAATGATAGTGATGTCTCGAAGGCACAGATACTGCTGTTGGGTTTTGCAGAAGCCATTTTATACAGCTTTTATATAGTCTCTCTGTAGAATCAGATCTATTGATTATGATCCAAATATCCTATCAGGATGAGCCTGACGGACTCATGCTTAGGGTTGGTGTATTTTGTAAGCGCATAGAAAGATGTTTTAGGAAACATTCTGCTAGACCTCACGAGTCTTCATAAATCAGTTTTCATATCCCCTGTCCATTCTGCACAGGGATGTAGGCCTGTGCATCCCCATTCACAGCTATATGAATTAGTCTTCTTTGCCTTACAATGGGTGCAGCTCTGTTCCCGAAGGAGTGATGTCCTTGCTCCCTATCACACAATGTTCCACGAAAGGGAGGTCAGTAATCTTTTTTTTTTTTAAAAAAAATCAAAGTTCACATAGTAACTATCTGCTACTCTTTGAACCACATATTTTTTTGTTTCAATGACTCAATTTGCCAGTATTGCACAAAAACTGGCATCCCCAATACTGGAATGAATGGGCATAGCTCTTATTCAGTCTGAGGAACATAGTTCATTGTGTGCTTTTTTTGTGATAGGTGTTTTAAGCTTTGTCATTACTTGAATCCTTACTGGATATTTCTTATTTTAAGGGGCTTTCCTACATATTGTGGGATGCTTCCAGGCATCCCTGTTCACTACACACTAGTCACCCATGGCATTCATCACTTTGCCACTCCTTCGTGAACCAAAAATATCTCTAAGAACTGCCAAATCACTCCTAATTGACAGCCATTCTCCTAAGAAAATGATAGTTGGTCTATATCATTCTATAATTCTGTCTCCACTTATCCTGCTGTATATAGTTTTGGATAAGTTTCTCCTTTTATAGTTCCTTAATTTTGTCATCTGTAGCTTAAGATCCAGGAGAGAGTTCTAGAGGAGAAATTCAAAGTTAAAAACTCTTCTGTACCAGCCAGATGGCTCAGCAGGTAAAGGCAATTGCTGTGGATCTTAATATTCTGAGTTAATCCCCAGAACCCACATAGCAGAAGGAAAGCACCATCTTTTCCAAGTTGTCCTCTGACCTCTGTGCATACACAGATTCACATATGTGCACGTGCATGCATGCATGCACACACACACAGAGGCATAAACACACACAAATACACTCCCCCACATGCACCCACAGACACAGGTAGCCCCCAATTCTCCCACATACATACATATACACACACACAGCATAAACAAACACATATGCATCTCCTCATATGCATCCACAAACACAGGCAGAACACACACACCCCACACACAATTTAAAATGTTATACAAAAATAAAAGAAATAAGTCCCTCCCTCTCACCTTTCTCTTTCTCCCCTTGCTCTTTCCTTCCTTCTCTTCTCTCTTCCTCTGTCCCTTTCTGTCTTTTCCTGGAGAGAAAGAGGTTTTGGAGTTCTCAGTCTGAGCAGTCTCTCCTTGCTGACGCCAGTGGCAGCCATCTAGGGGGCTATCTCTCAGCCCCATCTTTGGGCTAAGACTGTTATTGACAGTCTGATGTTCACAGGGTTTTGTTGATAAATAGAATCATTTCTGAAGTCATCAGTAGCAAATTGGTTCTTTGCTGTGGCTTGGCCACGCGGGCCCACAGAGTACGAGCGGAATCATTTGAATAATACTGGGCCGCTGCAGTCATTCATCAATGCCACCTTCTGCTCCTCTCGTGCTCGCACTCTGATAACTGGATGTCGGATGCACTGTCAGTTGCCTCTTGTATCTGATGCAGGGGGACACAGCATATGACAACGCCCGACTCCACACAGCTATCTAGAGGGGGAGTCCTGCTATTTCCCCTGACTCTACTCTGGAGAGGACGGTGATCTAGGAGGGAGTGAAAACTAAACAAATATAAAAATCCAGCTGGGAAAGAAGCAGAAGATAAATTGGTGAGGGCCTGGAAACTATTCATCAAAGCCTATGGCTGGGGAGATGATGAGAATCGGGTGTGAATCTGAGCTGGAGAGCAATGGGGCGGCATAGGAATTAGTCTTGACTTTGGGGGTACAACCAGCCTAGGAGAGCTGGCCCTCCAGCAGCTAGCTTTTCCCTGGTGAACACTGTAGCACTTGCTGCCCGGGACGTGGACAAGGAGCCAGGCCTGTTTCTTTTCTACACACAGAGTTGACCTGGGCCTTTATCCTGTAGCGTTTTTATTTGAAAATTGCAGATAAATGTGATGTATATCCGAGTAAAAATATTTAAAAGAAAATCTTGCAAGTAGAAGGTCTGAGGAGTTGAAAGGTCTGCTCTGAGTAGATACTGTCACGGTCAGCATAGGAAAGAGAAAATAACACACGGAGATAAGATGCTGACTGTGTGTGTTCTTGGTGCGTGCATCAGAGTTGAGCAAACTGGGGAGAGAATACCCAGTATACTCACACTCTTCTTCCCCCATGTTACTTTGCTTCCCTTTTGAATTTCTTTCTTTCTTTCGGGTGCTTTCTTAGGCATGATCCATATACATCAGGCAAAGTTCTGGGGGTTGGTTTTTGTATGATGCAAAAACAAACAAGATGTTGATTTTTTTTTTTTTACTGTCAGAGTTCACGCTGTCGTGAACTTGGGAGTTGTCCTTACTAAAGACCAAATCAGCACTTATGATTTGAACAAGCAAGTGTGAGGCAGGGCAGAGACAGTGCCCAAGAGTTCCAGATTAAGGAGGAAGGGTCCGAAAACATTATCTAGATTGAGGAGCTATCAGTATCTTGGATAATAGGAGGATGCAATAGCAGGTCCATCCTTAGAGGAGTATAAATAGCCTTATAAGATATGATGAGGGTTCCTGGAGATGCAAAGATCAAACCACAGGGTCTCTGGGTGTTTGTGTATGTATGTGCAGTTGTATATGTGTGTTTGTTTATATGTGTTTGTGTATGTGTATTGTGCATGTGTGTTTCTACACACAGAGACACAGCCTAGAGAAACAAGAGTATTGGGTATGGAGGCCTGCCTGAACGGTGCCTGAATGGATCATTAAGCCAAACTCAGGGGATCTACTTTTCTTTTGATTCGGGTTTGTAGGAAAATTATGTAAGATGGATGGAGCATTACGTCTTCTTCTTTGCCACTGGCTCAAGCATTTATTTCCCACATTTTATTGGATTTAGGCTTTCAGGACTGGCAGGTTTTCCTTAGCTTTCCAGATGTGTTCCTATGTGGTAGGTATTTGTCCTCTAGGAAGGACATTTGACGTAGGATATGGAAAGAAAGCGAGTTGGGATATCATCATTCTTGGTATACTTTATTTGTAAGACTCCACGACCCTTGGAAAGCACAAATGTATTCAAAGTAGAGTCAGCATCACCAGTTCAGCTGTTACAGGATTTTTATCTAGAAGAAAAGCAGAATTGCTCATACGATTTGCTCCATGAAGAGACCTCGGAGAAGTGCTTGTGAACTTCTAACTTTGTATGGAGCCACAGGCACAGCCGCCTAGACTGTTCCTCAGAAGCTGCTTGTCCCAGCCTTGTTCCTCTTCCCAAACCTCATCTGCTATGATTTTCCTCTTAGGCTCCACACTTCCAGCATCTCCTTTCTGGAAGCAAATTCAGGCAGCTCCTTTCAAAAGAATCTTTTCTTTATTCGCTGCTCTTTGTGTCTTCTGGACCTCAGTGCGCCACGGTGACTTCCTTCGTGGGCCTTCTCAGGTCGCTCAGTTCCAACGGCTACCCACGCTCCAGTCTTTCTATTCCAACATAATATTTTTATTGATTCTTTGGGAATTTCACACCACACACCCCATCATACTCACTTCCTAGTCCTTCTGTGTCTGTTTCCTCCACCTTCTGCCCTATAAACAAAACAATAACAAAAATAAGCAAAAACAAAACAAAATAAAACAAAAAAACCAAGTCGAATTTGTGTTATCTATATTCTCACCGGTGCTTGGTTAAGCTCTCTGTGACTTATCCCTGAAATAGACCCGAGTCCTTTCCTTCTTGTGCCCCTGCTAGAAGGAAGCCATCTATTGTGGAGAACTTTTCTCCCACATCCTTATCACACATCTTAAGAGTTCTCTTTGAAGGCTTCCTGTTTAGGCTGTTACTTGTTGCAGGTGGGGTGAGTTTGGGGTGGGGGTAGGGAAGGTCAAAGAAGTCTTGTATGTCCCTCTTTCTTAACAGTACATCAGCAATCATAGATAACACGGCCAAAGAAGCTTCCTTGCTCTGCACAGTCAGCAGGAAGCCTACAGTCATGGACTTCCACCCGGTTTCTGGTGACAGAACAGACCACAAATGTGGCCCTAGTTGTCATAAGGCCACCCACCCTGACAAGGCGCTGGGAGACAGCCCAGACCACAGGCATCAACATGGCCTCGGGCTACAGTATAGACCACAGACATCCGCTTGGCCTTGGATGGCAACAGGAGCTACAGACATCAACACAGATGTTGGCTGCAGTGGGACTGTGGTCTTCAACCTGGTCCTCAAAGGCAGCATAGGCCTGGACATTGCCTTGGCCACTCAGATGGCTTCCAGTGGCCACATGGTCCACAGACATCACCATGGCTTTAGGTGGTAGAACGGTCCATGGACATTCAAATGGTCCTTGGTGGTAACACGGGCCATGGAGATCAACGCAAACCCCAGCTGCAGTCGCGCCTTGGACCCAGACACTCCAGTCTTAATGCCAATTTTGTCTCCACCCTCCAGTGCTTTTAGGATGCTTGCCACCATTAGAAAGGACTGTGTTCCATTTACTTTGTTTCTGTCTCAGTTCTCTTACTAGAAGGAAAGTACCACAGGACCACGGACCTTTGTTCCATCACACCGACTCTTTAGTACCTAGGAAGGCATTTGCTCATACAAAGAGATCAGTAAATGTTTGTGCAGGTGAAACACCCACACAGCAAAGGTAGCCAGGTGAAAAAGGAATAACAGAGATGCTATTATTTATGACCAACGCCAAGAATTCCTTATAGCACGCTTTATTATTTATTTATGGTGATGGCTGGTAAATACTGACATACCTGGTGTAAAAAGGTTTATGACCTCATTATTTTAAGTTTAAAAATATAACCTAGTATGTCAAATTCTTTCCTGGCTGTGCTAGTATTATAATTTGAAGATAAAGAACTCATGGCCTCACCTGGTAAAAGAACAGGTATGTATCGTGTCTTGACAAGCTGCAGGGTAGATGTCTTGACTGTGACCTGTTCTTTGTTTTGTAGGATGATGACTTGGAAACGGATATGAACAAACTGAGTTCTAAACCTGATCTTGACCGACCTGAGGAGGAGCTGGCACAGTATGATGCTCTCTGTCCTGAACTCTCCTGTAGCTTTGACGTAAGCACAGGCTGATGATGTGTACTTGATGGTGTATGGTGTGATCTTGGCGGGACCTGAGAAGCCAAACAGAGGTGTCCAGAAGCTCACATTGTTCACCATCACCATAGGTCCTAGATCCTTCTAAGAGAGAAAGAGAAGGAAAGAGGATAGTGAGGCCAGAACATTCTCAAGGGTCCTAAGGCCTGACACTCTAGAACTGACATGAAATGACACATTACTAACCATAACCTGCTGTGTGGGCATAGAGCCCTGGCTCCACACTAAGAAGCAAATGAAAATTCTGGATAATTTAGGTGTTTTTCTGCCAAATTGGAAAGGTCATCACCATAGATGGATTGTTAAAGGTCACCATCCAGATTCCAGGCTTTCTGGTCAGTAAAATCTAATCTGGATCTGGCGGTCCTAACCCAGTGTGCAGTTGCTGCTGCTTCTGTTGTTGCTGATATTAAGTCTTGGACCTGTCTTTTGATCTCTGTTATTTTCTTATTGCTTTTAACAAATTATGAGTCTGACCACATCAAAGGGCAGAGAGGGGCACACGTAGAGAGGAGTTGATATATCCTATTTCGCTTTAGAAAGAAGAAGATGATCAGTGGTCAAAGTTTCAGTGAAAAAAAAAATTCAGTTCAGTGTGAAGACTTAAAAAATACCAATAGAATTGTCTTCAAATCAAAGGCACTGCCTGGGGCACAGTGGAAGGCTTTCCTTCGTGTATCACTGGAGCCTCTATAAATGAGACTGATCACTCAGGCTGTAATTGAATGGGGGGGCTGCAAAAAAGTTTCAAACTGTATAGAATTATATTAGACCCATCCAAATTCTCTTCTGAGCATGACTTTTGTGTGATTCTGACATTCATTTATTCTTAAAGTTTTTTTTTTTTTTTTCACCTTTGCTTGGCTCTTTGGAAAGATCCCTAAATCACAAGAGTTACACTTAGCTTTGGGTCCAGACAGCCATCATGGGGGTCAAATTGTATTCTCTCTCTGCAAGGAAGCATTAATACAGGCAATTTTTCTACTTTGACTTTAAAGGAACTAGAACCCAAATATGGAGATGATTTGAACCTCAAAGACACCCCATGTGCCAATCACTATCACATTCCAAATGCTGCCACTCTAAGACAACAGTGCCTCAACAGGGATCACAGCTCCTGGGGACGAGAAGGAGAAGACACAATCCACAGTTCCATTGTGGATATGGTGAAGACAAGGAAGTCCAGTATACAGCTGTCCTCAAAACAAAGACCTATATCGAATGTCAACCAAAGTATACGACAAAATGGCTTGGAGACAGTGTCTGTTGGACACGATACCTCTGATGTCCATGCTTCCCTAGAAGAGGCTGCTTGGGACATAGAATCAATTTCCTGCCCAAGGATAACTTCCTCATTTTCCAACTCCACTAAGCCAGAAGAAAGCAGTGAAGTGGCCGAGAAGCTTCTGCACACACATCCCAAGCACATACCTTTCCACGATCCGCATCTTTATATGGTGAATGCTGTGAGGACCAGATCAGCTGTGGGATTTGAGACGATGGCATTTCCTGATTTCTGGGGTCATTGTCCACCTCCCACTGCTCAGCCCATGCTGGATCGCAAAAGGGGAGTACAGAGGTGAGGGTGTTACTGACTCGGAAGTCATAGATTTTTCTCTTTTTAAATATCTTCCAACTGTTGGAAAGTAAGCATTAGCCTAGAGTACCTTAAAGCCCTTTGGAGACACATAATATTGCCTCTAAACTGGAGCATAGATAGAGCAAGTGTGGGGAAGTGGTAGGCATGTATTTCTGGGCAGAGAATTCCTTGGATTATTCTGTTATAAATCCTTGAATCATATCCTAGCTATCACAGTAGGGAACATCATCTAGCGTCTCTACATACTGGAATCTTTCTTATGAGGAAGCTTTTCAGAAAAACAAGGAGCTGATTGCTTAAGATCTCTTTTGTATTTACTACAAATTGGCATTTGATTTCTTCCTGATAGAGAAGAGTAGCATATTTCTATTCCTAGGGTTTGGAGAGTGGTTTTGCTGTATCACTGAGAAAGGGATGGAAAAACACCCCATGTTTTCTCCAGGGCAGAAATCCTAAATGATAGATTATTGCCAGAATTCAAAAAAAGACTGCATTGTTTTTGGATCAGCACAGTGAGATTAAAATTAAATCTGATAAAAGGAAGGAAAACATATTTCTCTGGAGGGGAAAAAAAACCTGGGTATACATATTTGAAGCCAGTAGAGTAAAATGTGCCGACCAGAATCTTGGTTTAATTTAAATTTCATGTCTTCAGCAAATTATTCTTTTGATGGTAGGGTTCAAGAACAGTTCCCACTTGAATTCTTGACTGATCTCATCTCAACACAAATGCCATGGTCAGGCCCCTCATGCTTATGACTTCATAGGTGGTCTGCTTCACATCTTACTTCTGCACAGAACCTCTCTGTTCTCAGTTCAGGCTTTGGGTTGGTTCAGTTCAACTTCCCCGCTCTCTTATCCAAAGTCAGCAAAATTAATTGGGAATGGGAGGAGAGGTAAGAAATCCCTCTTCAGCTTCTTCTAGCCCTCTTATTTAAATCTCACAGATAGTTTTTTTTTTTTTTTCATTCAGATAGAAGGCTGACCTCACGTAGAGAACAGAGTTCAAGGAATACAAATGTGGAATAAATATGAAGTAGAAGCCTGGCTGGCTGGAGCCATGCAAGCTTCAAGGATGCAGATAGTCAATAGTGGTAATTTCTCCCTCAAAGCTCCCTCGGAGCAGAGGAATCTCTTATTCATACAGCCAGAAGAACTTCAGTACCCTAGCCCAGATTCTCTAGATGACTTCCTTCAAGCTATGAATCCCTTAAATAAAATCTATTACTTTCCCATGCGTCTACTGCTCATGTATTTTAGTGCTTTCCTAAAGAGGGGAAGCAGAAGGACAGTGCTGTCGTACCCCCGATCCTAAGGCTGAGGCAGTGTTAAGCAGATTTTCCTTCTCTGTTTTTCTGATGACTTCTAAGACTGAGGTAAAGAGTGGGCACCAACATTTACATTACTTCCAACTTTCTTTTCAAGGATCAAGATACTTGAGGATATCCAGAGGCTCCTCCAGCCCAGGGATGTTGTAAATAAAGTCGTCTTCAGTTTAGATGAGCCTGGGTATGTGGTCCTGGACATCCATGGAATGGGAAATATGGATAATTCTGTTAATGGGAGATAATACATGTGTTCCATGTTGGCAATCCGCTTCTGTTTCTAAAACCAGCATGCCGACAATTCTGTTTCAAACATTATAAAAGACATCTTATCTTTAAGAAATATAGAACTGTGTCTAAGAATAGAGATATGACATGTTCACATATTCCCTCTTCTCTCATAGGCCTTCACAAGGTTCTGTTTCTGACTGCTTAAGATTCCACTCCAAGTTTGAATCAGGAAATCTTCGCAAAGCCATCCAAGTGCGAGAGTAAGTAAAAACAGCTACAGGTATGGTTTCTGTCAGCACAGGAGAGCAGGGCTTGGCCATTTCTTGCCCTTATCCTTTCAGTGACCTCAAAGTAGTATTGTGATAGTATCTTTACCAAGAAAACTGGTAAATGCTACCTATCAATAATAGTTTTCCTTTCCCACTTTTCAAATGCTTGTCAACAAACAATAAAGGAACTCATTGGCTGATAACTTAGCAAGGTGAACTGTTCACCATACGCATACATATATCTTATAAGTAGCACTTCCATATTTCAGTGTCTGAGACTCTCTCGGTACATATTTATGCTTCCATTATTCCAAGGCTGGACCTGTTGACACAGAAGGTTACATGACATTCCAGATCCCTTCTCCTCTTGAAAACTATTAATTCCACAGGGCTGTATTTAGGAGGCAACAATCTTGAATTCCATCCCCCGTTCCAGGGACCCTGCTATACATCTCTGGCAAAAGCTACCAATGAGATTTTATGAATAGAAAATGACCTCGCAGCTAGGACAGACTAGGGATGGGGGTAAAAAGCTAACATGAAGGAGATGATCACTTTCCAGTTGTGGTGAAATAATCCTCTTACAAGCTTTTTTGATGTAAGACAATTCTGCCATAGAATGAACTAGACTTGCTAGTTATCTAAGCCTTCTTCTATAGGTGAACTTCTGATGAATCATGCAGTCAATGAGAGTTGATGTTATAGTAGCCTCACAGGCTGCAATCAAATAACCATGGCTCACTCTCCCTCTACCTCTTTCTAGCTGGCCTAGGATTGAATTGCCTAACCACTCCATGCTTTTATTTTTCTCGCGTGAGAAATGAGGTTAGCAGTAACACCTGCTTTGTTAAAATTAATTAGTCGGCATAAAACTCCTGGATTAGTACATGGCACATGGCAAGCACTCAGCCGTCATGCTGTTACGCAGGGACGCATGCTCACCATGACTTGAACTTAGAGCTTAGTGTAGCTCAGATTTAACATGTCATTTTTGAAGTTAATTTTTTAGGGGCGGGGGAGAGTTATATACGATATACTCCTTTTGGTTTTTGTTTTTCCTTTTGTACATGAACAGCTCCAACAAAGCCTGACACATAAGACTGAGGCGAGTTGAGTTACTTGGGCTAAAGACAAAGACAATCATGCCAACTTTCCAACCTATTTCTTCTACTATCAGTTCAGCTTCTGCTTTGTCTCATAGCTTCTGCTTGTTTTGCTTTTCTTACAGTGGGAGGGGGAGCATTGAGCTATACATACCCAAATGTAAGCATAGGTTTCTAAAGAAAAGGGAACCAATCATGCACTGTGTACCTCGTTTCTTATTTATAAAGTCAAATGCAAAGGACCCAAGAGGTAATACTTACCTAAGAGTCTCCTACTTGGACCATTTTCAGTACAGAATCTGCCCAAGTTGCTCAGTTTCTTTCTCTCTAGATCTGCTTTTGACCAGAGAGCAGAATCCTCAAGAAATCAGTTATAGTTAGAGCCACCGAGTAAATTGTAAGAAAATGAACATTTCAGTAAGAATTTTTAATGCCTGCTTTTCTGAGCCAGCACTATGGGAACAGTAGAAAGCAAGGGTCATAGAATTGCCTGTGGACCTGATTTACCCACCCAGTGGAGTATGCTTCAGTCATTGCACAGTGAGCTCATTGGTGCGGTCCCGACAGTCATAGGGTGAGAGGTGGGTGGGGCTCCATCAGTTAGCTTTCCTCTACTCCCGTGTCTTGTACCAAGCTCTATCCTTCCATAATTACCACACAACAAGGGTGTGCTGGCTGCTTTTGTATCAACTTATGACAAACTGGGGTTATCTGAAAGGATGAAACCACAGTAGAGAAAGTTCCTCCATAAATTCTCACTGTGGGGCATTTTCTTAATTAGTGATTGACAGGGGAGGGCCCAGCCTACTGTGGGTGGTGCTATTCCTGGATGGGTAGTGCCGGGTTCTATAAGAAAGTGGGCTGAGCAAGTAATGATGAACCAGCTAGCAAGCTCTGCTCCTCCATGACCTCTTCATCAGCTCCTGCCTGCAGGTTCTTGCCATTTCTGGTCATCAATAATGACCGCATAAGCCAAACAAACCCCTTCCTCCCCAGCTTACTTTGGCTATGGTGTTTCATCACGGCGATAGAAATCCTAAGACAAATGTCATTTATCTGGGGTCAAGAATGCGAGAGTGGGCACGAAGCAGACAAAAATAGCACCTCTTTTATTTTCGAAGAGCAGCTCCACCGTTTGATCTGGCTTCTGACTCTACAGGTTCGAGTATGACTTGTTGGTCAACGCTGACGTAAACAGCTCCCAGCACCAGCAGTGGTTCTACTTCAAGGTGAGCGGCATGAAGGCTGCGGTCCCTTACCGCTTCAACGTCATCAACTGTGAGAAACCCAACAGCCAGTTCAACTATGGTACGAACTATTGGGGCCTGGGGGTTTCTGTATATATCATGGACGGTGACACCTCTTGATTGCTTGCATTATTGTCAGGAGCCCTTTTTGAGTCCCAGAAGACTTGAGGCTGGACTGGTGACCTTCGCCCGCCAGTGGGCCAGTAGCTAATGGAGGGCGCAGGGTAAATACGGAAGGACGGGGAGGGTTTCTCACTTCCCACAGAATGCGAGTGGTGCACACAGTTTTGCACTGCATTCTGAGGTGCAGATTTTTCACTTTGGAGCCTGGAAGGTGCTCTCGCTTATTTCTCCTCTTCATCTTTTAAATATCACAAGACTAAATATATTGGCCTGGTTGCTGCGAGACAGGAGCGCTTCAAAATCTACCTGGGCACTGCTTTACATACTCAGAACATGCTGGAAAGATTTAAATACCCATGATCTACTTGGGAAAGCTCACTTACTGGAGTATTTGGATGGCTTTGAATGAGGAATAACTGTGGGCACCATCTTTATTTCATACGACTTTCAGGCCCTGCCTTTATTCAATACTGCCTAGAACAGACACTCATTCCCGAACAAAGAAAATATGCGCCTTGACTCTTGTACTCATTTCCTGAAAAATGGGGTTTTAAGTGTATGCAGGGCTCTGTTCTCCCTGGGAATTTTAAGGGAGAATTCGTGTAGTTTTTCTAATTGCAGAGCTGTTTTTCTTGCACACCTTGACCTTGGCACCTCCTTCTATGAAGCCAGTAGCACGCTTAGAATGTCTCAGGTCACATTGCTTCTCTTGTTTAGTCAATCCTCTCTTTGCCTCCTCCTGATAAGGACATCTGTGGTTACATTCAGGATCCGCAGGGATAATCACCTTGGCTCCATATCTAAATTGTACATTTGAAAGGTTTCTTTGACCACATATAATGAATGTTCACAGCACAGCCTTGAGGGATCGAGAACTAGGTATTTTTGGAGTCACAGTCATTTGGCTTCTTCTCTTTTCTTGTGGTTTAAGTCTTTCTTTTTTTTTTCCCATAGGGATGCAGCCGACCCTGTACTCTGTGAAAGAGGCTCTTCTTGGCCGACCTGCCTGGATACGGACAGGCTCTGAAATTTGCTACTACAAGTACGTCAGTTGGCTTCATTTGATCTGCACAGACAATGCTCTCAAATTTTTCTCTTTTTGCCTTTTTTTCTGTTGATCTTATAAACATCCACAACCCATTTGTCTGCCATACTTGTCAATACTTGCATTGAGACATTTTAGATGAAATGGTACATATTAAACCCCCATTTGGTAATTTTGGAATTACTGAAAAATGATTAGTTTCTCTTCACACATGACTGTTTAAACTTTTGAATTTTATTGCCAGGTCTTAGAAGTTGTCCATACTGAGGCTATAGTTAGTGCTTACAGCCTTAGTTCTTCATGTATTTTCACTGGACCCAATGAACAGGAAGTCTGAGAGGCTGTGCCCTGTCCCTATGCATGTATGCTTTTCTTTTCAAGGGTGCAAGGATATGACCACATGTGAAGTGTACATATGTGTCCAAAAAAAAAAAAGAAGGAAAGGGTCACATTATTCATGTTTAGTCTTCAACCAGCAGCAACAGTTTCATCAATGTACTCAGCAAATTTGTGGTGAAAACTTAAATTACCCATATTCTTAATGAAATAAATGGGTTTGTTATTTACATGTGCATTTTTCTTACATGCACATAAATTCAAGTACATAAACAAAGGCTAAGAAATGTTAGGACAGACAGATTTTACACAATGCCTTTCTAACTCATTGCCAGATCTCATAAAAATCAATAGCCTACTGCCTTTTTTCTCGACCAAAGTAAGGCTCATCTTCTAATATTCCAACAGGTCCCTTACAATCTGCCAGCAGATAATCTAGAGTTTGGGATGGTTATCAGCGATTAGGAAGGTGTATATACACTTAACGTCTCTCTGTTTCAGGGCTCTGGGGATGGTATTGACAGGAAAGGTCAGCAGGCTTGTTGTTCTGTTTGGATAAAAGCAGAAGTCACTCTCGAGATAACACTGGCACAGAGCACACAGAACTGAGTTGACAAACAATCTGCAATAAAGGAGTTGACAGCCTCAGTCCTCGATGTATTAAGATATGGATCCAAACAGTATTTTCATATGTTCTTTAGAAGCATAGCAAAATATTACACCATTGTTGACTTTTCCATTCCCCTAAATGGCAATTACTTCCTGGCCCACTTATCTTAGGACCCCCTAGGACTCCTTTTACGGCACAGGGAGATTTAGGTTAAAAATCACCCCAGGGTTGTAGAGTTCAAAATTGCAGGGAACGAATATGGAATCTAATTTTTATTGTGTCAGAAATATCTTTTAATTTCCTTTGAAAACAGTTAGTGTTAATAGATGTAAAAGACTTACGATAAAACTTGCTGGGGTCTGGTATATGAGGATTGCTCAAACACAAGGTTTTGCATTTTTAAACCAATGGACTAGAGCTCGCCAGTAGGGGGCTCCTCCTGGAACTGGGGAGCAAGAATAAAGTTCAGGGAGAGCAGGTGTCCCCTTGGAGGAGAAAGATGAAGACACATATCCGAAAGCACAGCCCTGGCCTAAGGGAAGCCACTGTTAATAGCTTTTAGATTCATTAACAAGACAATTGTTATGTGATTAAGGAGTAACAGAGGGGTAAGATGAAAACCATGCATGTATAATGTAGTTCATTTTTCATATTCTGTTCGTGAATGGAACAGAGATGAATGGATAAGGCTGCGGCATTGTGATGCGGTTTGTTTTACAATCGTTCACCACAGTGCGCTTCCAACAATACGAAGCAGCAACAGGCCAGATACGCATAATCGCTCTTCACCCACAGATTACAACATCTCTATTATGAAATATGTTTACTGTTCCACGTCTTCTACCCAGTCTCCCATCACAATCTGAGAATCGATCTCTGTAGAGCCTTTCTTTGTTTCGCTTTTGCATTTATTCTCTCTGGAGTGTTAGAGCCTGACCTTTATGATTCCTAGTCTTCTCTATGTCGGTATGAACGCAGATACTCTGCTGTCATTGTGGCTTTGATTCCCAGTGAATGTCTTGTGTTAAAGGAGTATTAGGATGCTCAATGTAAGGAGAAACATGAGTGTGGCATCTGGGTGGCTGAATGCAAGCATGAAGGCCACAAAATCTTGGAAGGAACGAGGCTTCTATTCCATCAGAAACAATGAACAGTTTCAAAGGTATATTGGCTGACTTACACCATTAATGGTTATCGATTACAAGCAGCTTCCAAATTATTTTGAGAGCACACTACTAGCAGTGAGGAATAGTCATACATGTACTAGTTAATAAATATTCATTCATAAATTACTTTAAAATTAATTTCATCTAACTGTACTGTTCCATACATTGAGAAGCAGAAGTACTAAAACTATGAGGAAAAAAATATGAAACAAAGATTTGCTCCATCTTTATTCTATTGGTAGCTCAGCACACACTATACAGTTGCAATGGACTTGACTACTAAGGCTACAGTTATAGTTGACTGGTAGCCCATGTCTGAAATCCCAGAGCTTTAGAGGTTAATACGGGAAGATTCTCATCAATTCTAGGCCTGCCTAGATTACATAGTGAGGTCCTGTCTGGGAAACAAATGAATAAACAAAACTCATGTGTGTGTGTGCAAACCACGCTTTTGAATAATTTGAACAAACATGGTGGTTTTCCACATCTAACCATATTCTGCATAGCACTCTTGAGAAAGCTAGGACCGAAGGTCTGGGGCTCATCTGTATGCAGTTTGCTCTTTACCTGTTATGTGTGTTTGCAATGTCATGATGTCATCAACCTGTGATTTCTAAACATTACAAAGGCAAGTGCCTGCCCTGAGAGGGGTAGTTTAGAGAAGCTGATCTGCAGATCCCTCAGCAAATGTGCTTCAGGATGCTGAAATACTTTGCCAGAAGCTAAAAGCAAAAGACAGAGGGAGGGTCAGGTCATTCCTGATGCCTGCTCATCAAAAGCCGAGCTGGAGCCATTGATGATGTGCTCCGTGCCACAAAACAGCTGATGTAGAAGTTAGTGTGCTTTCTGTAATCTCTCTCTGAATAAAGCAGGGGAGAGGGTTTGAGTTCACCGTCCCCAATTCAAGGTGATGTAATTACTCCTCGTATATGGGTTGACATGGACTGCACAGACTAGTCAGGTCAATCCCCACATTAAACATTAGGAATTTTAATTTCTTTTTTATTACCTAGCTAAATAATACATTTTAGGAGAAATTCTAATATTGCCTCTGTATTGCACAACTCAGTCATCTCCCTTTCTATTCTGCTTCCGTATCCAAGACCCCTCTATTTGGCGGGGTGGAAGATGACTCGAAACGGAAGATCAAAATGGGTGTACTCATTTTTTTCTGTGCCGCTCATAAAGTAAGCAAGGACACGTTGGTTTGTTTTATTTACTTCCCCATGGCCAGCTTCCCCTCCTGACTTGTGGCTTTCACACCTTCCCCAGTCCTCTCCCAGCGCTGGTCTAAAGCAATCTCAGTGCTGAAGGGCAGAGGGAGGGAAACTTCCTGCCGGCGCTGAGTGGCCGTGTAATACACTGCAGCTGATCTCTTCTGACATTTATCTCCGCTCATGAGAGGAGATGGAACAGCTCATTCATGAAGATGAATGCCATACAAGAGCGCTGCCATCATCCATCCTTCCGAGGGATCTCAGGAGAGAGATTTGGTGCTATATAGAATATTAGGGGTGCTGCAGTCACCGGGAAGCCAGGCGACTCTGACCGCCCTGCCTTATTAGAGCCCATTAAGTCAAATGACGCACCCTTGTGAAAGAGCCAACATCACTGTGAGATTGCCCAATTCAAGTGTGGCTGTGGTATTTGCTAATTTCACACACTCACAGAAGAACTGAAATGACACACAACCTCCTACACTGTTTCTGAGCACTGTTTCTGGTGGAGATGGATGTGATTTGTAACTGCCCGGTGTACTTTTCTTCCCGCCTCATTGAAGGCTTTATGGGTACCAAAGTGCGAATGCTTCTGAGGATGAATGGGTCAGGGAAGGGGATGCTTTTAACAGTGGAGCAGCCGGGTCTGTGTAGCCCAGGTCATCTTTTTCCCAGGATGACCTGTCTAGAATTCAGCTGTTTTGAAAGCATGCTGATAGTCAGATTTTTTTTTTCCATCCAGAAGAGATGCTGAGAAGCGAGAATTGGTCTTGGGAGTACATTTCCACCATTCCTTCAGCACAGTGACCTCGGACAAATTACCCCTACTTTAATCAATCTTAGCTTCTTTGTCTATAAAATAAGGATAAAAATGGCATCTACCTCCATAGAGCGGTTCTGAAGACTAAAAGACCGCTTTAATAATAAAATAACAACACACACACACACAAAAAACCCACAGTAAGTCAAAGATAGCGAATACTGTAGCTATTCAAGTCATGTAAATAGTTGTTAGCAGTGATTACTGGAACCATCTTAAAGGCGTCAAGCGCTGATGATGGAGTCATAGTGTACAACTCACCTTAACTAGTTAAGAGCTAGCTCTTGCTGGATTCTTTTATATTCCTTCTTTGTTTTAGACTCTAAATTTGTAGCAGTCCTGGTGTATACAGATCAAAACTTCATATTCTTACTTGCTGAACTGAACAAAAATTCTCCTGTCTCTATGTTCATTTCTAAGAGGGAAATTATATGACGAAAAGAATCTTGGTTTCGGAGCAAGTCCACACCAAGTCCCGCTTCTGCGGAATTGCTCAAGATACTTTGCAGCACTGAGCCCTAAAGTCTCTACCTGTAGAATGTATAAAAAGCATTTATCCAGAAAGGGTAGTTTTACCTGAAAGGTAATGCTACCTGAAAGGGTAACATTAAGATGGATGAGAAATGTTAATTATTACTCAGGAAATCTTAGCTTCATTTACTCTGTAAACTTCAAATGAGCAGTTACTGTGCTCAGGCATGACACGCAAATGCCAAGCACAACAACACACAATGATATAAACCCAGTCCTTTTGGTGGATATTAGCATTGAGGGAGCTCCGGGTGTCTAAGGACTATGTGGGATGTTGTAGGAATCCTGAAGGGGAAATATTTGAGCTGAGAGAGGGAACAGGGGAAATGAAGATGATGCCAAAGGCTTTCTATGCCCTGGCAGCACTGGAAGCAGCTGATGTGGGAAGGCTGAATGCTACTGCCTTGAAGATATCCTTCAGTATGTTCACACTGTGACTGAGAAATCAAAACCAACCAATTGGTTGACTTTATTCTACCATCCACAAATTGAATTATGGCAGCCAAATTTTGCTGTAGAAACTTAATAGACACACAATCAAAGGTCCCTAAAAAACATTGTCTGAAAGACTTGTCCCCTCCTCTAGAGTGTAATGACCAGAAAAATACCCAGAGGTAAAGTCTGCCATTTTCTTTAGATTCATCCAGAATTTAGACTCCTCACTAGAGGTTGCAGCAAAACTTTGTAGAGCGGAATTTCCTTCTCTATAGGCTGATGTTCAGTTTCCAGTTTCTTTGGTGCTAACAGGATACAACCATCTTGGGAAAGTGCCAGGGAGGGAGTTGGTACCCTTAGGCTACAGGGGGCAATACGAGAGATGTGTACCTGTGTGTGTGTGTGTGCGCGCGCGCGCGTGCGTGCAAATGTGTAAGAAGATTTCATACAGTCAAATCTACTATCTGGATTCTTCCCTTCCGTCACTGGGATCATGGAATCTTAAATCATGGTCTCAGCTCATGCTATTTCTCTTCCCATTCCACTGGGACTGGTCTTTCCTTGGAGTCCAGGTCTTGTTCCAGTGGTGAAGAACATAAGGGCTGATAAAGAGGTTTTGTTGCCCCCTCTTTCTCTGTAGCAGAGTGGAGGAGGATTAGGTTTGTGTTGGGTGAATGTACTTGCCATGTGACTTCAGTATATAGGGATCACCCTACAAAGCCTCAATATGTGAGGCTGCAGGCAACTACTTTTCTTCATAGTTCACAGTCAGACCACGAAACAGTAAGGTGATTGCCAAATAAGACGACTACAAATGGTTCTTATGTATGTTTATTATATTCAAGTAAAGATGCTAATTCTCTCCCCACTGTTTATAATTAAAGAACCTGATGATTTTAGGCATTGGATCGTGTTTCTACCTGTTTTCATATTCATGAGTGTGTATGTGTGTATGTGTGTGTGCAATTGCTTACTCACATGTATATTATAGATTGGACACTCTTTCTTGCTTTAACACACTGTCCCTGGCTCATTTCTCTTGGTTAGGAGTTGGAACTGACCAGTACCTATTTGTTATTCAGCTAGACAGAAAGAAAGTGTGCCTTTTTCATCAGAGCAGAAAACAAATAAAGACAGAACACATGTGCCTCACATGCCTTCTGGCGCCATCTGCTTCTGTGCATAATCTCTAATAACCACAGTCTCAGCTTTTGGAGAAACTTCAAAACTTTGGAGAAATCTGAAAAAACAGATCCAATTAGATCTCAAGATCTAGCTAAGACCATGGGGAAAGATACTCTTTTAAAGCTGTCTCTCTGAGTGCATGGGAAATAGACACTATTAGTGTGATTGAAATGTCGTGTGGGACAGTCGCTTGGACCTGATTTGTTATGGGGGGTGGGTATCTTCTTTTTCCCGGAATTAAAGGCTCAGGCTTGTCATGCAGACAGAAGCTAAAGTAAGAAAAGTACTGGGCTGTCGTTGGAAGGCCTGACAACCTCTCATACACCTGCCCCAAGTTTTATAAAAATTGAAACATCACAAACAGCACAGGAAATATGATAGTGTGCTCTTAGTTTTCTCGTGCACAACTGCCTTTCCTGCTTAGTGGTGGTAAGGAGAGCAAGAAGGCAGCTAAAAGCAGAAAAGAACAGCCAGTTTCTATGTTTTACAAGAACACACAAATAGTAATTTCTTTCTTCCTTGTCTTTTCCTTCGCTCTCACCCCAAATCCTAAAAGCTCACAATGAGGCAACAAGCTAATGTCATGTTAAAGGTGAACTTGCATCTTTGGTGTTATGTGTATTTTGCATTACCATGCAGCCTGGATGATAACATTTCTCAGGGAAGCCTGTACAGCTGTCTCAACATCAACAGGCGAAATGCGAATGTAACTGGCAGCGTGTATGGAAAACATTTCTTGGAATGTACTTCTGGGGGCAATTTACTTTGATTTTGTTCTCTGAAGTAGCAAAATTGCTCCTTCATCTCTGACAAAGGTAAATGTGCATTCTCAAGCTTTAAAAAGTAGAGTCACCTTTGGGATGACAAAGACTTTCTCTTGGTAAGAATTTACTCTGCAGTGAAAAGAACAGTCTTTGCCGCTAGAGAAATCTGAGTTCAAATCCTGTATCAGGCACTTCTTTGCTTTAAAGTCAACTAGTTTTTCCAAGTTTTCATTTCTTCCTTTGCACAATGATTTATTACAGTAGTAACGAAAGAGGACATATGTGAATCTTGAGATGGAATTCAATGTTTAGTGCTGCTGGAGCACCTTCGGCACTTCAGCCAATAGCCGCTGAAATACGAGCCGACTGTGCTGCGCGCCTTTCGCCCCTTCAGCCAATAGCCGCTGAAATGCCAGCCCACGGGGCGTGGTCTATTTCTCTTTAAAAAAGAGCGGCAAGTCTGGGCTCGCTGGCTTGGTTCCCGCGCTTGGTTTCGGCTCTTCCTTCAGCAACTAGACTCCTTTCCTGACGGTTGGTGTTTTGTAAGTTTTACCCCTAAAATAACTACCCCTTTAAATCCAAACTGGTGTGGGATTGTTTCGCGCATTAGTTTAGTAGTGATAGCTATAAATCCATTTGTCAGGCACAGAGAGTGTGAGCTGCATGCTGATTGATTTTCATAGTTTAGTGCTGTATTATGCTTTCACCAGAGAAGCTTATAATTATAGCTGAAGACAGTTAATATAGAGACTCATTAATGGTCAAAGCACCAAGAAAAAATGGTGATTGTGTTCATCTCTGAATGGGATATCTTTATCACTCCCTCCAATATGTATGGAGCACCACAGAAGAAGGGGCAGGAAGAGCATCATGCATAGAGGATGGGCAACGCGCAACAAAATACAGCTTTTGGACATGATATAGCAAAATAAAACAAAAGGAAAGGAATCAGCTATAGCTAACATGGTTGTGCAGAGTCACAAGGACTGGGAAACCAAAGTTTGGTTGGATATCTGCTATAGGACAACAGAAAACAGAATTGTTTACGCCATCTTCTGTTTCCTCGTACAATGACTAGGTAGTGCTCACTTGCAGTTGCAGCAAGGGAAGCCACAGTATGTATATTACAAGTGGGAGACACTGGGTCAAGCTTGCATGTGGCTGAACTGATGCCTGAGCTGATGGTGGATTCACTTGCCTGGAGCCACGAGTGTTCCTTATCATCAAATAGTTGTTCCCTTGTCAATATGTAACACAGGAGGTGTATGCCATGTATAACTCATGGGGCCTTCCCACCCCATCTGCATCTTCATCCCAGACTCATCTTCACTCATCCTCATGCTGCTCCTTCCTTTTTTTCTTTAGAAACCACTACCGTCCAAATGCAGCTGCTGTGGATGGAGCATCCGGGAAGCGCTATTACACCCTCACCTTCACTGTCACCTTTCCCCACAATGAGGACGCCTGCTACCTGGCCTATCACTATCCCTACACCTACTCCACCCTCATGGTAATGTCCTACCGCATTGTTACTCTGGCAAGAGAGATAGGGCTTTCAGAGGTTTCTCTGGGAACATTCCAGAGATCCTGGCATCAGGGGTGAGCCAGGAGAAGGGAGTTATTGCCTTTCTAAGACAGTGATGTTTGTTGTCACTACCTTGACTTGTGTCTCTATCCTTCCCTGGTTGGCGCACATATCTGGGTCACGCTCAGTGTTGTTCTAAAGGCCCAAGTTGTCTACTGGATGAGAGTAGGAGCTGGGGTCATCTTTTAGGGGCTCTTTCTCTAGTAACTTCACAAGTAGGGATGAAGTTGTCAGATGGACAATGAATTAGGGTCAAAGTGGGTAGAGGTGTGGCAAAGGATTCCTTACTAGACAAGAGAGGTAGATGGCAGGAGAGAGATTCTGTGTCTGTGAATCAGAATTAGATTGTCCAGTGGCCATGATTATTTATAGAGTACAGCATAAGGCAGACTCACAGTTACATAATCCCCTATAAAATTATTTATAAGACAACTTCGTGTAAACTTATGCCTAGACCATGTACTTTCCTATCATTCCCAAAAGTTATCAGACTATACTTTCCCCTAGCTGTTTCACGACTATCCTCTGGAATAATGAGCTACAATATCTTCTACAAAATGCTTTTATTCTGTGTGTTAATACACCATTTTACTGACATATTGACAATATTATGTATATACCTGTACAGAGCATTTAGCCTGAAGGTTGAGCATTTTCATTTTAAGACTGTAATAAAGGAAAGGACACGATAACAACCATTCAAAAAGAATGCTTTGGTATAAATAAAAATCTTCTCACGGAGCAGGCACACTTAAACCACTTGGCTAAGCTCTTCAAGGATTGCAGCTGTCCCCCCTTCCATATGTTGTCTTGCCTGCAGAGATATTTTTACTGTATTCCAAACTGCAGAAGAAACACAACTAGTATTATTTGTGTACACCCTCAGAGAGCTCAAGAAGTTAGTCTAAGGAATGCACATCTCACACTATGCTAAAACAGCCCATGCCTGTTGCAAAACATGCTTGCTGCCTTTGGGGACACACAACAGGCAGGATTCATGCATGTCTTCCCATGTTGGTATTGTCTTGATTGTGAAGCCCTGCATATGGACTATAGCTCCTGGGGAAGGAGATGCACTTTTGCACAACTGTTTACTTTTTCCACTGGAGGAAGAGACATGGGTCTAGGACACTCCTGCCCCTACAAATGCACATTTGTTAGACTACCTTGGACCCTGAGGAGGTCCTTGATGGAGGTGAATATAAAACATTTAAAGGAGTTTGAGAGATTCTCTGATACACTTGTCACATTTATAGATGTGTAAACTGAGGTTGAGAAGTCTGCTGTCTGGTTAGTGGCAAAGTGGGGAGCAGAACATAGACCTTTCATGTTAATCCCTATGGCCTTTCTGCTGCAGAAGCATGGAATAAATCCAGTGGACTTTTCTGTTCTGGGATCAATTCAGTGTCATTGCTTGCTATTACACGCCATAGTTGCTAAAAATCCAGTTGATAAGTTTTATAAGTATGCATCGTCATTGAGCTTTCTGAAGATACAGATATATCTGATAGCTGAGAGTAAATCATCAACTCAAGGATTTTATCTGAACTAGTCGTTCTGTAATGGTTTAGCTGAAAGCTCTCAAGGTTTTATTTATTTATTTTTTTTTACATCAAACGTGGTCCAGCACTTACCTCAGGATGCTCTGATAGAATCCTTGGGAGTGTCTACAAGCTGGTACAAAGACTAGACTCAGGCTTCCACATTGCTTCCAGCCTCCGGGACCCTTGTTTTCTAGAGGATTGTCTAATAAGAGTACAGGATTTAATGCCTAACAACTTACAGAAAATTGAGGAGAAATTGGGATCAAGGGAAAAAGAATTTCATCTTTAAGGAGGACAAAAACACCAGTAAAGAAGACCCTTCTTAGAGGGAAGAGATGGAGAAAGACAGGAACATAGATGGGTAGATAGAGGCAAGATAGCTATAGATAGATTATAGATGATAGATGGATGCATATATAGAGAAGAGATAGGTGTAGATATGTAGTGATATTTCATTTGTATTTCAATAAATAAAGATTGCCTGATGTTCAGAGAGTAAAACAACTGTACTGATCAGTCTTATAGACCAGACAGTGGTGACATGCACCTTTAAACCATGTAGCCACATTAGCTTACCATAGAAACCGGGTGGTAGTGGTGCACACCTTTAATCCAGCACTAGAGAGGAATATAAGATGGGAGGAGAGAGCTCACACACACACAGGTTTCTGGAGACATGATTCCCATTTTGGACTGAGGTAGAGGTAAGAGCCAGTGCCTGGCTGTTTTGCTTTTCTGACCTTTAGACTGAACCACAAAGACCATCAGTCTTTGGAAATGTGAAGCCCAGAGCTGAGATTATCTTTTTCACTTTTCAGGTAACAGATTATCTTTTTAAATCCTATTCTCATTTAAGAGAAAGAAGCCACTCCGGGCACATTTTTCCTCTTTTCTTATTAAACTTTCTCAAACTTCTATAGTCAACAGAAACATACCTGCTGTGAGACAATAGTCTGGTACTCTGTGAAGATTTGTTACTTATATTTTAATAAAATGCTGATTGGCCAGAAGCCAGGCAGGAAATGTATTTGGGGCGACCGAGCAGGAAATAGAGGAGGGGTGCCAAGAACAGGAGAATTCTGGGACGAGGAAAAAGTTAGTCTGCAGTCATCACCCAGCCACAGAGGAAGCAAGATGAGAATGTATTGATGGCTAAAGTACTGATATGACAACATGGGAGGTTTATATGGAGCAGTGGTGCTGCCTGAAGATGAGACTCCCAGACAATTTTGGGTGGATTAGGGGGTGAGGAGATGGAATGCCATTGAAAACTTCTGTCTGCATAGGCTGGCAAGAGATAAGGAAGGTTGGCATTAGTGGGATTCCTATATTGGGAGAGCTTAACAAAGCTTGTAAGGGGTAGATGAGCGGAACAGAGATTTTTTGCTTTTCTTTTCCCTGATGCAGATACTTAGTGAAGAAAATGTTACTAGCATCTTCAGAGATGAGAAAAAGAGGAGGAAAAAAGAAAGAAGGTGTAGGGTGGAGATGGGGAGAAAAGAGAAGAATTTCACATGTACATATCTTCCATTTTATAAAGGGTTCAGGACAATTGAAGAGTTTCAGAGACATCAAATAGGACATGGTGACCTCCACATGGTAGATCAAAGACGCAACCAACACACCATAAATCAGTGTTGTCATAAAACCAATTGGCAGAGACCTAGATTTGTACGGGCCAAAATAAAAGGCCAATGCTGATGTAGGGCCTTGGTATCAAGATAGAGGACATGAAGGACCCAAGATATGTCTGAAGGACAGGTTTTCACCAAGAGAGAGAGAAAAAAAAGTCACGCGTCTGGAGCTGTTGTGGTGGAACTGTTCCCTCCAGGTGAGACGTTGATGTAGGTAGTCACGAAGTAGTTGCTGTGCTGGCTATAGACATCTTGGCCAACAGTCAAGGCAAGAAAGTAAGAGCAACAAAGAGCCACCTGAGTTATGATACACTAGTAAAAAGGCTGTTAGTTCCCTCATCAAAGAGGGAGAGCCACCATTCCCTTTCGTGAGACGTGTCTTCACTCTGTCACACACTTGCTGCATGTGGTCTTGGGGGTGTATAAGAAATTGAAGGCTGACCGAGACTGGGTACTCTTCAGTAGCACCCTAACCTTGAGTCACCCATACATCTGTAAGTAACCCCAACAAATTCATTGGTCCACCAAGCTGGTCTTGGGCAAGAATCACTTGTCTGGTCTGTCAGTACCCTCTATTTCTCTGGGGGAGTAGATGTGTCTTGTGACATCTTCCCAGGAAAGCACACCCCCTGAGAGTCACAATATACAAACAATTTTCAAAAGTCAGATCAACATCGATGACTCTAGGCTGTTTTCTTGCTTTGTAACTATGTATAAAGTTGTACATTTCTCCCTAACTTAATTTTTACACCTGTAAAATGGAAGCAAAATGCCACTGCTATATAGGTTGTTATGAACTTAAGATCATTGATAGACGGAAGTTTAAAAGTGCCTACCCCAGTAATCAATTCTAGTTGGTAACCATTCAAGCACTGATGTGGTTTCTATGATAACCATTTTCTCTGTTAGAGTCATTGGCTGCCCATTCCATAATCTCTACTAGGATGGAAAGTATTTAAAGATCAAACTGAAGAGCACAAGGAAATAAATACAAGGATAATGATGTCCTTATTATAGTGATTACTTATTATCTTGACTTTTTAATGGATAAAGGATGTTAAAGGCCTCTTCTCTTTATAAATGGTAAATGTTGCCCTTGTTCTTAGAGTAAATTCCCGGAGTGTGAGGATATCTCTCGGTGGTAGGGTGTTTCCTATGTGTTTGCCAGGTGTTCACCAGGTACTCTCACCCGTCAGCAACATCACAGGAACAAAATAAAGGTGGGTCCCTTTAAGCCAGGCGACTGGTTTCATCAGATGGACACTTGGCTAAAGCTTGTCTGGGGCTTCTGGTGTGCTCTCCAGCTTAGGTTTTTACTTAAAGATGTCATTTGTTTCTGTGATGAGACCTTCTGATTATTTCCTGAGTGTATTGAAGTGCCTAGTGAAGGAAGCAGGGCAAAAAATAAAATAGGCCATGTCCTTAGGGGTGGGCTCTTTTTTCTCCCTAAATTAGGGCTCCGGAAAGTGCAGTTCTTAGGGGATCACAACAAGAAAAGATGATTTTCCTGAGTGCGGTGCTTCCCACTTTGTAAGTGGCCATCAGCGGAGTAGCCTGCTGGGGTCAGGGAATGGCTTTTGTGGAAACTTTGAGAAAACCAAGGAGTCTGTGGAGAAGCTCAGGACGGAGCCCCAGGCTAAGGTTATCTGCTTGATCTCCCTGCAGACAGGCCTTTCTCTTTAAGAAGCCAGCCTCTCTGGGTGGCAGCAATTTCTTTGAACTCAGTGCCACTTTCACAAAGAAAGCCACCCCTGTGGCTTCCACAGGGCTGTAATTAGCATCACTTGGCACTTGCTTTCATGGGCCCTGCTTCTCCCATCAAGGATCCCAACAATATCCAATTAAGAAAGCCTTTCTGGACTCTAGGTGGAAGCAGTCAGCTGGAGATCAAGATGAAGTCATTTGAGCAAAAGGAAAGCCACAGAATCTTGTTATTGGTTGACTATTCATTTATTCATTGCCCCGTGACTAGAACCAAAATAATCCCCCTTGGAGCTGGAGGTGTTACATACTTGGTGCACAGTAGGTGATAGGTCCAAAGGAACAAATATTTGATTGAGAAGTGTGGGAGATGGGTATGAGAAAATCAGGGTTTATGGGAATGAGCTTATGTGAATGTATACGAGGCATTTGGAAGGTTGTAATGACAGTGATAATTACACATGAAACACAAATAAACAGAGCTCAGGCCTGTCACTTCTGCGTTTGCTGGTGGGCAGCAAGCTCAAGTACCCTGGGAAGGACAAGTTCCCTGGCACGATAATGTCTTTGTCCCCTTTGCCTCACAAGCAGTTGTATTTGATGACTTCTATAGACAAATGGAAAGCTGAATTTGCCTCCCAAACCTGAGCTCTAAAACCTGGATTTAATTGTTAATACATCATTATGATACCTGGTAGTGCCTTCTAGTAAAGCCAGGGTCTCCTGCAGGCTTGACAAGTTGATGTTTTCCCACACGGAGCTAAACTGCAACCCTGTCATGTCATTAATTATTTTGTTGTTTGGTATCAGGGACTAGATTTCTGTGAGTTAGTTGTAACACAAAAAGATAATCACTGCTTTTCCTTGACAGACTGTCAATCATCCCAGTCCATCTCAGGGAGGACCCTTGTGGCTATAATGAAATGAGAAACAAATGATAGAGTTTGATGCACAGAACAATTTTGTACAATAATATTTCCCAAAGTGTGTTCTGTAGTACTCCAAATTCCTAAATCTTTAAATTTTAAATTACATTAATGTATTATTTAGTGTGTGTGTGTGTGTGTGTGTGTGTGTGTGTACATATGTACTCACATGGACCATCGCTCACATGTGGAAGTCAGATAACAACTTGGAGGTTTTCACCTTCTATCATGTGATTCTTGGGGTCTCAGGTTCTCAGGCTTGGCAGCAAGCACATTTACCCAGTGAGCTATTTTGCATGCCCTCCTGAAATCTTTATAGAAAAAAGGGGTCTAGTAACCATATAGATTCATGAAGCACTGAGTGCCACCCGTCTTTATTCTTGGCACTCATAGTACATGTGTACATAGTAAAGGAGCTGAGAAGTTCCTTGTCGTGAAGATATTTTCATATTGTTTAAGTCACCATTTCCAGTGTTTGGGCTATGAATGACTCACCTCCTCCAGCTCACTAGATAGTCCAGCATTTATTAGCATTACACTGAATGCACTTTGGGAAAGGCTTCAGGGAAGGTTCTTTGCTTTTGCAAATACTAAGCAAACAGCTGAATATTAATCTGCATCTTGACACATCTAACTCTTATACCAGGACTTGGAATAATAACCTAAGACTGGTTTACTTTTTGGAATATAAATTTCTTAATAAGACTCTGTATTTCCTGGCTGCCAAGACCTCAATAATCACACAGAAACTATATTAGTTATAACACTGTTTGGCCAATGACTCAGACATATTTCTAGCTAGCTCTTACATCTTGAATTAACCCATTCCAATTAATCTGTGTATTGCCATGAGGCTATGACTTACCAGGAAGGTTCCGGGTCCTTCTCTTTCAGCAGCTACGTGGCATCTGTCTGACTCCACCTACTCTCTCTATATATCTCTGTTTGGATTTCTTGCCTGGCTTTAGTCAGCTAAGCCATTGGCCGAAACAGCTTTATACATTAGCCAGTAAAAGCAATACATATACACATCTGTCCTTTTCTGTCTAAATAAAAAGGAAGGTTTTTAACTTTAACACAGTAAAATTACATATACAAAACAGTTATCAAGCAAGAATTATAATTATAATATTTAGTTCATTTACATTTGGAAAATTAAGGAAAATACTCTATCATTTATCCTATCTCTGTGAGTCTAAAGTTTTAAATCTAATTTATCCTTTATCATAACTAAGGAAAGCTATAACTATCTCTCTTCAACTCTTCAAAGACTTCAGAAGGATATATTATTGCCTAAGTTTACAGGAAGTTCCTTATAAGCAACTTCCAAAGTTCTAGAATTGACAGAGACATCTTGCTGCCTGGACAGATACCCAAAGTTCTTCTGTAACATTGGGACAACCATCCGCAGCCTACAGGCCTATAGTATCTGGCAAATTTTTCAGTGAAGCAGGAAATTTGAAGCTCTCTTATGCCTTGTATAGCAAAGTTTGTCAGTCACTATCTTCTGTGTCCTGCAGAATGTCTGGCAGTTCCTTTCATGAAGCAGGAACCCTGAAGGACCATCCCACTTTTTGGAAAGTTCAGCAGTCACTTTCTTGTGGGTCCTGCATAACCAGTTCAAACAATCCATGCAGAGCAGTTTCTTACTTAAATGGCTAGCCTTGTCACACTGAAGGCAAATTCTATAACGTGTTTCTTCAATGCCCATCCACCTCTGTGAAGTATTTGGTGCTGCCAGAAGCAGACATGTCTCACTATTGAGAAAAGCATATGTTCTTAAAACATTTTAAATGCCATATTCCATAGTCTTTGAAGTGTTGAAGATTATCTATCTAGCTGAAATATATTTCTGTATGTCTAGAAAACCTAACTAACATGATTACTAGTTTGACTATTATAAATTACTATTAATCTGTACATTTTAATTATACATTACATTTTAAATAAGTTATTTAAACATAATATTTTAATTAAGAGCAGAAATACAATATACACAATGTGACAAATTGACCTTAAGTTTGTCCAACTAGATCAAGATCCGTACATACCAATGCAAAGTATTCCTTCTCTATATTATATTTCCATTTAAATGAAAACAAACATCCACAAACAATCATTTTGGGAATTTAGGCATTGTTTTCTCCAAATTGCTTTCTGCTGTTTGTTGGACAAAGAAGTATTATTAGGGTTTACAGAGACCTTTCAGAGGGTCTTGTTCCATCAAACCACATTAGCCTGGAAGGAAGCCACAGGTTCTCATCTTCTGTGGAAACAAAAGCAGAACCTCTTTTCCAAAGAAACATATTTTTAGACTCTTAATTTTGAAATCAAGATACCTTTAAAATATATATGTTGGTTTAGCTTAACAGCCTGTACAATGAATGTCTCTCTCTGTATTTAGCCCATTAACAGTCAAAAAATTCATAGAAAGCACAATAATAAACATAATCTAGACTCTCTGTGTATTTTCCATCTTTACTTGGCTTATTTTCCTCTACTCCTTTATTCTATGACTGCCTGTACTCATTTATATTACTTATACTGTCTCTTTAAAGACTTTACTTCTTTTTATAACTATCTATACTCTTACTCCTTTCTCTCCCAAACCTATGTACATTTTTAAACACATTTTGTCTCATTTAAAGGTCTTTTTTGACTGAATATGTCCTATTGTGTGTCTGAAATCCTTTTCTGACGAGGAACATTTTAAAATGGTATGTTGTATGGTTGTAGCAGCCCTGGCTAGCTCTCTTGACCTTTCAATATGGCGAAGGTACATTTACTACCAGCTCTGGGACTGCTCAGTGGGAGTTGTGCTCACCACCTAAACTCTGGGAAGCACCATGCAGCAATAAGCCCTTTTTATCTGAGTAAAACCTAAATTGACCATGAAGCATGTTGTGTGTCCTGGAAATGTCTCTGTGTATGGCAGCAGGAATCCATCTTGTTTTCCTGCCTGTGCATGCCTAGCAGACCCGATCTAGCTGCTGTCCCAGGTAGGGGTGCTGAGTAGCAGGCATGCTCTTAGCTACTTTCTTCCTAACCCCAAATGGGCATACAAGCACCTGGACCAAGGTGTGTGACCGGCCATGTGGCTTAGGCTCGAATGTATTGATGCCATTTTATAGGCGGAGACTGCTCATTCATTTCCCAGCCATCCAGACCCTGATAATCACACAGAAACTATATTAATTACAGCCAATGGCTCAGGTATATTTCTAGCTAGCTCTTACATCTTGAATTAACTCATTTCTAATAATCTGTGTATTGTCATGAGGCTGTCACTTACCTGACAGATTCCAGGTTCTTCTCCTCTGGCAGCTACGTGGTGTCTGTCTGACTCTGCCTACTCTCTCTCTCTAAATCTCTGTTCAGATTTCCTGCCTGGCTTTACTCTACTAAGCCAATAATAATGAGAATTATTAATTATCCAATAAAAGCAACACATATACAGAAGGACATCCCACATCAAGCTTCTCTTAGGAAAATGTTTTTCTATTTCCCAATCAGTTGTTCCATTTTTGCTATTTTCAAACCATTTTTAACTTAGTTCTAATTTCTCTTAATAATGATCAGAAAATGTGGTTTATACATCATTTTCCTTTTTGTTGAAATGTAGTGAATTTTAATAGCCTCATATATGACTAATTGATATTCCAATTTCATGGATGTTTGAGAATAATTAACTAACCCATGTTCCCCGTTAAGACAACTATGTAGCGACAACACTGTTCAGTGGTTTTTGCCACTTCTGTTTACCCAAGGCTGTGAAGCAGTTTTACAATTTCCCACTCACTCCTAGTGTCATTTTTCTTTTTCTGCTGTTTCGTGTTATATATTTCAAAGCCATGTTATTTGATTCTTAAGATTTATGAGTTTTATATGTTCGTTGTGAATTGTGCCCTTTATCAAAATAAGATTTTAAAATCCCATTTAATGCACTTGATCTGGAATATGACTTTGTCATATATTACTGTTGCCTTGCCTACTTTAATTTATGTTTACGTCTCCTCTTAGATCCAATATTTCTCCCTTAAAATGTTAGAGTACGGGCAAACAAAATAAAGAGATAATTTAGGAGTGTTTCTCATATATACAGAGCTGCTTTCCCAAACACCTCTTGTACACAACATGCGTTAGAATGTTAAAAACAGTAATCTGAATGTTTCTGTCATTTAATAAGACTGATTTAGCCCATTTATACTTTCAACATATTTGGTTATGGCTGTCATTTGGGTAGCTGTTCATTTCTGTGGTTCGCTATAGCCTATCCTTTGTTTTCATGTGCAGCATGAACATTATTTTCTTTGAGTTGTTTCCCCGAATTTTGAGTGTTTCCATACCACCAGTGCTTCAGTTTTAGTTATTAAAGATAATGTGGTTGAAGTTAATATTGTTTCACCAACAATAGCAGATCACATTGAGTGTTCCTACATGACAATTAAGCAATGTTATATATGCATGTGTGTCTGTACAGGGGATTGTGCACATGAGAGCAGTTGCCCATGGGGGTGCAGAAGGGAATGTTAGACCTGTGAAGCCTTTTACATGGGTGCTAGAATAGAACTTGTGTCTTCTGCAATAGCAGTATACCCTCTTAACCATGAAACCATCTCTCCAGATTTTGTTCTTATTTTTCATTTTATTTTAGGTCATTACTTTTTATGCTCAGTACTAGGAATTGAGTCCAGGGAATTGCACGTGCTAGGCAAGCATTCTACCTCTGAGCCACCGCCTTAGGCAAAAATATAAAACATTAAAAAACAAAACCCACTTCATCCCACCTCTCTCACCAGCCAGGTCCTGCACACTCTTCTCCAGGGTCTAGCCCAACAACTGTAGTTTTCATACCAAGGAAATTTCTCTTTGCAACAGACAGAGACCATTAAAGAAACCACAACAAACCAAAATTCAGAGTTGTTAACTCAAATCCCAAATGATTCATCTGTAATACAGCTCCCACACCTAAGGAACAGGGATTATTGTGGGAAGAAGGGGTGGGAAGATTGTAAAAGCCAGAGAGGGTCAGAAAGTTTTTTTTTGTGAGAATGTATCTCCTAACAGTCTCATCTATCTATCTATCTCTCTATCTCTCTATATCTATCTATCTATCTATCTATCTATCTATCTATCTATCTATCTATCTATCTATCTATCTATCTATCTATTGTCTGTCTGTCTGCCTGCCTGCCTGCCTGTTGATTTATAATGACAGTTATTGAAAAAAGAGGTCATGAATTTGAAAAAGAGCAAAGAGGAGTATATGGGAGGGTTTGGAGGGAGGAAAGGGAAGTGTGGGGGGAAATGATTTAATTATATTAGAATCTCAAAAAATAAAAGAAATCTATTTCAAAATTTTTTATTTTGAGATAGAGTCATGTTGCATTCCCTAGGCTGACTTTGAACTCTGTAGACCAGGCAGGTCTTGAAATTGTTAGCCTCCCAACATGCTGGGACTATAGGCTTGTGCCACTTGGCGACAGATGCTTTTCTCACATTGTTTTTTTAATTCCTGAAGTTTAGCAACCATTGCATATTATTTTAGTACCTACTTCAAAGATGAAAAACTGAGTCATGAGAAGGCTAAGTATTTATTTAAGTCTTTACAAAGCCATAGTCAGAATGTAAACACAGTATGACCCAAGCACCTCCCTCTCACTTGGCTTTCCTGTTTGATGCTTTTTTTTCCCTGATTGATGCTTAATGCTTTTTATTTCCAGGAATCAAATATTGCTATGTGGGTGTGCGTGCACTGAGAAAATTATTATTTTGTTTTAATTTACCCCTCCTTTGTGTATCTGTTTTGCTTTTATTTTTAATAAACGTCATATTACTATTTAGAAACCAGTTTTCCAATAGTTGTGTTGGTTTAACCCTTGTTTAGCCACTCATGATCAGAAACTTGACAGATGCAGGGCAATTGGATTAAAATCATTTGACTATCAATCTCTAAGCAGTGATTCATTTCTTCGGGCATCTAGTTCTGCAGAAAGAAAACATAAGCCAAGAAATTTGCGTGTGCATGTAGGTACACATACTGACAGGTACCCACAGTGAAACACACACTTTAAAAACAGACTCAATTGCAGGTCCAAGTTTGACTGTGTCCCAGGAAGGGCAGTGCTATCTGGTTTAGAATAACAAGCAAAAACACTAGACATGAGGTCAGGATTCACCAAGAGAAACTTAATCTATAGGAAAGAATGCAGACAAGGCAAGTGGTCAGAATGTATGGAGAGGACTTGGTTGAGGTCCTTGGACTTCCCAGAGCTGCTTTCTCTGATCCTCTCACTGTTTGTGATAGAACAGCATGGCCAGAGAAACCATGAAGAGTTTATAGGCACTGAATCAGCCTGTGGGAGCCATCAGCACTGGTCCTTAAGCTTCTTGACCTTTGTCCTATGTGTGTTTGACCAAGGAGAAAGAATTTAACAAAATCTTGACAGCTTCTCAAAAGAGGGAAGCACAAAATTGGGATACTTATTGAAACTTTGAGGTCCACTTTAAAGGTGGATAGTTTAATGTGGGCTGGGAGTAGGATTAGGCAAAGATTACGGCATGGTTGTTTCAGGATTCATGGACAATATAAGGCAATGATTTTGAGGAGAGAGATTCAAATAGTTTTGGGTGGAAGTTTGATTGATGCTCTATTTTATTTTCTTGCACAAGAGTCTTATGAAATAGCAAAGGTCATGTTACCGTGGACAGTAAGTCCTAAAGGGTGTGTGGTTTTGTTTATCAGTTTCAAGTGGCATTTGACTCTATGTCAGATTTTCTTGTTCTTCATTTTTTTTTTTTTTTTTTTTTTTTTTTTTTTTTTTTTTTTTTTTTTTTTTTTTTTTTTTTTTTTTTTTTGGTTTTTCGAGACAGGGTTTCTCTGTGGTTTTGGAGCTTGTCCTGGAACTAGCTCTTGTAGACCAGGCTGGTCTCGAACTCACAGAGATCTGCCTTCCTCTGCCTCCCAAGTCCTGGGATTAAAGGCGTGCGCCACCACCGCCCGGCCTGTTCTTCATTTTTATCACCTGCTCATCTTCTTCTGTCTCCTTTCCTTTCCTTTCCTTTCCTTTCCTTTCCTTTCCTTTCCTTTCCTTTTTCCTTTCCTTTCCTTTCCTTTCCTTTCCTTTCCTTTCCTTTCCTTTCCTTTCCTTTCCTTTCCTTTCCTTTCCTTCCCTTCCCTTCCCTTCCCTTCCCTTCCCTTCCCTTCCCTTCCCTTTTCCTTCCCCTTTCCTTCCCTTTCCTTCCTTTTCCTTCCTTTTCCTTCCCTTTCCTTCCCTTCCCTTCACAATGCCTTTTCTCCCCCTTTTCCTCTTTTCTCCTTCTCCTCTTCCTCCTCAAATATCTCAGTTTTGTTTTACTTGTTTTTTGACACGGAGCCTCCCTGTGGAAGCCAAACTGACCTTGAGCCCACTAGGCAGCCAAGGCTGTCCTGAAACTCAGCTATCTTCTTGTCTTCCTCTGACTTCTGAATTTACAAATGTGAACCACTAGGCTCAATTTCAGGTAAAATTTCCAAGTTCTCTTGATGGTAGAAGAAAAATTCACAGAATTATGAGGTTCTTTTTGTTCCTTGACACATTTTCTTTCTCCACGGGTCTCAAATAGTTCAGCACTTAAAAATGTATAGCCAAGCTGTTTCATTAAACTTCATTTATAACATTATTTTTCCTTGTTTTATATTATATTGATTTTATTTTTCTGCTGTAGCAAATTTCACAAACTTAGTGGCCTAAGCAAAATTTAAAAAATATTAAAATAGAAGTTTGACATAGATTTCTTTGGACAAAGATCAAAGTATTAGAATGGGCCCCCTTCTAAAGCCTGAAATGGTTAATTTTCATGCCTTTTTTAATCTTCTGGAAGGTTCTTGTGTGCTTCGGTTGGTTGTTCCATTCTCTATCTAACTCAGCCGGGTTAGCAGGCTGAGTTTTCATTGGTTCTCAGCAGCCAGTAAAAAGTCTTTGTTTTTAATCACTTATAATTATAGTGACCCCAACAGGATAAGGCAGGATAGACTCCTGTCTCATGGAAATCTTCATCTTATAGTCTCTACGTCCATTTAAGATTAAGTACTCCTATGTTCGATGTATGAGAGCATGCATTTTGGGGAACATAATTCTGCTCATTTATAAACACTCCCTTTACACCACGTGCTACCACAATATATACACAAATATCTTAAATATTCTTTTAAGATTTGTGTGTGTGTGTGTGTGTGTGTATGTGTGATTTGCCTAGCAGGCTCAGTCATTAAGAGAAAAGGTAGGTTGTTTCTCCTCTCTGCTGACACCTAGCTGATTGCAGTTAAAACTTTGTATCTGAAGCTGGATTATATTTGCCCACCAATGTCCTGTGCTTCAATGAGGCTGACTGTTCTCTCTCTGGTTGTTGACGTCACTGTAACTAGATGGGGGCTACAAGGCATCTCTAATATGTTTATAACTAGTCCTCTTGTTTTGGTTAGTGAAAATATCAGAAGTAGTTAACTTCAAGGTTGTTAACTAGGTGTCCTTGTTTCAATAGTTTTCCCTTTGTGTGTGTGTGTGTGTGTGTGTAATGTTGTGCTCTCCACTAGTTGTTATTAGCCAGTTTTCTGTTATCTTAGCATCCCATAGGTAAATTATTTTTTGTTTTCTTTTGAGATACTCATAGCTTTCTCTTAGTGCCTGGACCAGCTATATTCTATGCTTCCAAGACTCGTGGTTTCATGATCTCCCGTGTTCTGGGTATTCTCAGTCTTTATGGTAACCACGCTGTGGTGATAGGAAGAACATTTTATGTCCTTGCTTTCTTACAGTGGAACTTGCAAACAAATCTGTTATGCAAATACATGTCGGGACAATGCTGTCTGTTCGGCCTCACCAAACTAAGAACAGCCTCTCATCACTCAGCGCTCCACATACACCAGGCAGATTGGGTTGGCATAAATACTTTTTAAAAACTGCAAAACTGAGTGATTGTAAGATACTTTCCTGTTTGAGCTATTGGGTAAGTGTTAATACTATCTATGCAGATCTGCTTGTTTTGTTTCTGTTTTAGACTCACCTTCAAATTCTGGAGAGAAGCATTGATCCCAGGCAAGTCTACTTCCGTCAAGCTAGTCTCTGTCAGACGCTGGGAGGGAATCCATGTCCGTTGGTGACTATCACTGCCTTTCCTGAATCTAACAGTGCCAAGCATCTGGAGCAGTTCCGTGAGTAGAATTATGATCCTCTTCTTGCAAGCTAGGCTGAGAGGCCCCTCTGAAGTCTTGGTAATGCTCCTTCCGTTTTAGACTGCGGACTTGTCTGTCTTGATAGAAATACGTCACTGAGTCTTCTTGATTTGACACAAAGAGTAAATGCTAATGTCATTCTGTTGTGAAAGGATGGGGAAAATGAATTGTTAACTGTCTGGGATAGGAAATGACCTGCTAGAATACAGAGCAGATCACCAGGCATGGTGACTTCCTCTTTGAAGACAGAACCAGACCCCTGAATCACATTTTCCAATCTCTAATCCAGGCTCTTCTCTCTCCATTTTCGCTGTTGCGTTGTGACTCTCAGCCAGTCAGTATGGTAAGGAAGGAAACAGAATCTTTGAGCCCTGGTTGATGAATTCTCTTGGTAACCCGAGTACCTGTATCTGAATGTCTGAGGATGTTAAGAGGACATAGCCAAAAACCTTGAAATCAAAGCAAAACCAAATCAAGAGCACAGTAGGAGCATTGACATCAATTCACATGTGAATACTTATGTAGCCATTCAGACATATGGTTGACACAGACATCCACGATGCCCTTTAATACTAGAGTCCCAAGTATATGTGTCACTGACATTTTACCGATGAGCTTCACACCTCACTAAGGCAAGAGAAACAAAAGAGAATAAGGAACGATTTGCAATGCAAAGAAATCTGGAAGATGAAAGAAAGGACTGGAGAATAAAAGCCAAGCTAATTTATCCCCAGAAAATCTCATCTTACCTGATCAAGTACTAATAGTGTTCAGGTGACTCTTGGGTAGATACAAAATAGAATTTCTCACATCCCATCAGTGTCTGACAGTGGACGCTTAACAGCCTGGCTAATCAACAACTGATTGTCCCATCTGAATTAACAAGGCCCTAAAATGCTTTAATGAATAGTAAGGGATTTTTAAAAACAATTCTCTTATGTGTTTTATGCGTTTAAGTGCAATTTCTTAGCAGACACAGAACCCTTTATTTGGCTGATGAGCAGAGCCTGGGAGTTGGAAGTAGTAATCCAGGGCAATCTTCGCTAGTTAATTATTTATTTTAGAAAGTAGATATCTATAAGTCTGTGTTTTACAACTTCTGTTTCTTAGGAGGGGAACATACAAGATACATGAAAAATATTTTGATTAATCATATAAATAGCATGTAGAAATCAGCCCCCATTGATTGACTTATAATTAGTCTTCTTCTCCTTCTCCTCCTGCTCCTTTTTCTTCATCTTTCCTCCTCCTCTTCTTCTGATCCTCCTTCTTCTTCATCTTTCTTCCTCCTCTTCCTCTTATTCTCTTCTTTCTCTTTCTCCTCTTTTTCTTCTATTGGCCTATTTCTTAGGGTTTGGATTTTAGGGACTTACAATCATCTGGTCAAATAGGAGTGATTTTTTTCTTGCTATTCATGTGGTTAGTTAAAATGTATATTTTCTATCAAAGGTCTCTGGGCCATCCAGACTCTGGGTAGTGTCAGGGATGGGCTCATTCTCAAGGCATGGGTCTCAGACTGTACCTGTCATTGGTTGTTCACTGTAGGCCATCCTTACCCCCATAGGATGTCCCATAGGCAGGACAGACTGTAGGTTGAAAGTTATGTGGCTGGTTTGGTGCCCCAATCCCTCCACTGGTAGTCTTGCCTGGTGACAGGAATGACCAGTTCCGGCTACATACTCTCAATTGCTAGGAATCTTAGCTGGGGTCATCCTTGTAGATTCGCGGGAGTCTCCCTTGCACCAGGTTTCTATCTGACCTTGACATGCCCCCCTTTTCCAGTTGACTCTTTGAGTACTCTCCCCCACCCCACCCCACCTGGTTCCTCATGTTGCCATTCGCAGTCTTCATCCAGCAACTGGTAGAACCAAATGTAGAGGAATCAGACATTCGGTCGAGCTTGGGGAAGCCTGCTGAAAAGAGGGAAGAAGGAATTGTAGGAGTTAGAGGGGTCAAGGACACCGGAAGCTGATCCACAGAATCAACTAACCTGGGAGCATAGGGGCTCACAGAGACTAAACTGACAACCAAGAAGCCTGCATGGGACTGACCCAGGCTCTCACCATATATGTGACAGCTGTGTAGCTTGGTCTTCTTGTGGGACTCCTAACTGTGGGAGCAGGGACTGTCTCTGGCTCCTTTTACTGGCTTTTGATACCCTATTGCTCAAAGTGGGTTGCCTTGCCCAGCTTTCATACATGGGTAGGTGTTTAGTCTTACTTCAACTTGATATGCTATGTTTTGTCAATATCCACAGGAGATCTGCCCTTTTCTGAAGAGAAATGGAGGAGGAGTGGATAAGGGGGGAGCAGGCAGAGGGGAAGAGGAGAGGAGGGAATATGAGGAGAGGGGAAATTGGGGTTGGGATGTAAAACAAACAAATGAATAAATAAATGTATTTTTTCACATGTTTTTCTGCTTAGAATAGCCATGACTTTGATGCCTATCCTCAGCCTTTACCATCTTGAAATTCTTAAAAAAAAAAAAATAGTTTCTACCAGGTATTTGTGATAACATGGAAGGAAATTTGAGGCCTTGATTGTCAGTCAAGTCAGGCACAGAAGGACAAATACCATATAATCTCATTTATGTGTGGAAGCTAAAGCTGCAGTTCACAGACTCAGAATCTCTGCTGGTAATTCTTTAGTCAACTTGACCCAAACTGTAGTCAGGTGACAAGAGGGGACCTCAGTTCCTTCCATAAAATCGGCCTCAGGACAATGGTGGCATTAACTGATTCATGATGGGTGTGGAAGGGCCCATTCCATTGTGAACAATGCCCAGATGATCTTGGATTGTATGAGAGAGTAAACTGAGCAAGCCAAGGGGAGCAAGCAACTAAGACACATTCTTCTGTGGTCTCTGCTTCAATTCCTGCCTCTAGTTCTTGCTCTGTATGAGTTCCTGGCCTGCTTCTTCAGTGATGGACCGTGGCATAGAGCAGTAGACCAAGGAAACCCTCTTCGCCCCCAGTTTGGTTTCAGTTAGTATTTCATGAAAGCAAGGGAGAAACAAACTAACACAGACTCAAGTAGTGTTCTAATGTTCCATGGCTCAGAGATGACCACAGCTGTTAGTGATTCACTGTCATAGTTGAAAGTAGCCAGTACAGAGGGTTTTGATATTTCATTCCAGAAGAAATGCTAAATATTTGAGGTGCTTTAGACATCAAAAACTTTTCTTTTCAGATCATGGCTCATGGTAAACATATTGAAGTGTCACATTTTCTCCTAAATATGTGCATGTTGTGTGTCTATTAAAAACTTAAAAATTAAGGGCCTCAGTAGTAAATAAATAAACAAACAAGTTTTGATAAGGGGCCCTGGATTCACATGTTGCAGTGTGCTTTGCAAATTGTGTATCTGATTCTAGATGATCCAAGGTTAATTAAAATGTAGGCAAGGCTGGTACTTTTCTGTATTAACATCTTATTTTTCCAGATCCTACAAGAAGAATTCCAGCCTATTTTGCCCATTCACTCACTGAAAAACCAACCAACCAACCAACCAACCAACAAACAACAAACAGACAACCCCCCACCCTGAATTGTGTGTGTTATATGACTATCTTAGTTAGGGTTTCTATTTCATTGATAAAACACCTTGATCAAAAGCAGTTTGGGGGAGGAAAGGGTTTATTTCAGCTTAAAGCCCATTCCACATCATGGTCCATCATTGAGGGATGCTAGAGCGGGAACTCAGGGCAGAAACCTGGGAGCAATGCAGAGGCCATGGAGTACTTCTGTTTAGTGGCTGGCTCCTCATGACTTGCTCATTCTACTTTCTTATAAACTCAGGACCACTAGGCCAGGGGTAGCATCACCCCCTGTGGGCTGGGCCCTCCCACATGCATTATTAATCTAAACAAGTACCTTACAGACTTGCCCATGGGCCATCATATGGAGATATTTTATTAATTGCGGTTCTCTATTCTCAGTTAACTGCAGCTTGTGTCCAGTTGACATAAAATGAGCCTGCATAGTGGCTGATTGTTATCTTTCATTCAAGGATTAATTCCAGCAAATCCCATTCTACAGGCATGACAAGTGGGACTCAGGGAGGTTCAGTACCATGACCAATGGCGGTGTCAGATTTCCAACCTTGGTATTTTGACTCTGGAGTCTACAAAGCCAACGTGTTGACTCCTTCCTCATGCTTTGTGCATTAGTATTCTGGCTTCACTCTCTTCCCTTTGTACTTTGTATATAACTTAATAGGAAGTGGGGTAGTTGTTGTGGCAACTCATAGTAAAGAAACCCCAGATATCCAGCTCTCTTGCTGCTTACAATGAATTTCATTTACTTTTCTCTTCCTTACATCACTGTTCCAGGCACAGGAGTAGAAAGGTATAGATTGTGTTCTTTCCTTAGACCCTTCACATCCCACAACAGAACTCATAGAGACTGTAGAGTCTGTGGGGGTCTACAGACTCAGCCAGCCATATAATTAAAATTTTTGTTGTATTTTTTATTGTTTGAAACATTTATGCTTACATACAATGTATCTTTATCATATCCACCTTCCAGTCCCCTTCCAATTTCTCCCGGAGGAGGGGTCTCCCCAGCATATCTCCCTCCTAACTTCATCAGTATGATTAGCATCACCATTATATTTAATCTACTGGATTCAATTAGTGCTGCCCATCTGCACATGGCTGTAAGCATGCTCGCGGTGCATAAATGCCATCTCCGGGTCTGTGAAATAAGAACAACCCCACACAATGTAAACACCATCTACTCCAAAGTGCAATTAACCATGCTTGTAATCCAGAAGTAAAACCACTTAACTTCCTGTGAACCATAGAAGGCAATGTATTGATTTCGAACACAGCAAATGAGCCAGAGGCTCAGGGTTCTTTGCCTCCAGGCCTCCCTCCAGGTGAGCTTAAATTGTCTCACTTGTTTCTTCCCCCGGGAGAGCCTGCTTCAGTCAGGTGCAGGTTGGTTAGCCATGATGCAACCTGGTTCTGGTTCAATGGCTGCCACTCACCTTTCAGGGGGAGGGGTTTGTGCAGTGAAGGGGTTTCTTTCAGCTCTGTAGGATTATCACTTGAGTTTTCTTTCAGAAACCCAAAGAATACCAGTGCGACTATGGGGCCCAATGAAAACCTCCTTCCTCAAGGCTGGTTCCCTTGGCCATTTCTTGTAAATGCCCACAACTGATCATTTCTAAGGATGATTTATTGATTACTTTTACTTCTTCCTTGGGTGTAGACTCCCTAGAGTCTCCCAGAAGCATTTATTTCGTTTGATTTATTTTTCTAAAGTATTTTTCTCTTTTAAAAAGTTATTTTCCTGGAATGGGTTTGCCTGACTTTCTTGGCGAAAGTTTAGAACTCACCAGATTTACCGGCTATATATTTTATTTCTGTTTGGAGAATTGAGGATGATGTTTTGCTATAATGCTCCTAAGAGGAGACTCATGGTTTGGTACCTGAGACTTAAGCCCCTAGAAGCAAGATCCTGGCAGATCTTCAAGATTCTCACACATATCTGTCCTTTTCAGTGGAACAGTAATTAGGAAGTATGAGTATGCACCTAGGGTGTCATGTGGATCATTGGCTTGGGTGTTGATTTCATTTTTTGGTGGATTTGTTGCATTGTCTTGTCTTGGTCTGGGCTATACTGATATTGACTTTTTACCAGTCTTATTCTCTTATGAACTCTTGCTCTACTTTTATGTGGAGTTTTTTTTTGGGGGTATGTGTGTGGGGGGGGCTGGGGAACTACTTAGTCTGTTCTCTGAGCTGAGGACAGACAAGGCCAGTTTCTCCTATCTGTGGTTGCTGCCCTCCTGTAGGACTGGCAGCAAGGGGGCTGTGTGGCATGCACAACATTTTTTTAGGACTTTTGTTTTGTTCTTCTAGTTTTGCAGTCCTCTGTTGGGTGTGGTAAATTCCGTTTCCTGCTGGAGTTCCTCCTACCAGTGTGCAGTTACTTCCGAGTCATCTGGATTTTGTCATCACAGTTGCAGCTGCCTTGATGGTAGCCGCAGCAAGAAATCCAGTCTGATTCGTGGGTCTGATGGCAGAGGAAGTTTACTAAGTCATTGACCTAGTGGATTCTGGGAACTGAAGAGGCAACTGATTGACCTCCCTAACTATGACCATTTACTCTTTCCAACATGGCTCTAGACCATCATCTTATTCTCAAATCCACCATGTCACTTTTTAAAAAAATATTTATTTATTTATTTATTTATTTATTATGTATACAATATTCTGTCTGTGTCTATGCCTGCAGGCCAGAAGAGGACACCAGACCCCATTATAGATGGTTGTGAACCACCATGTGGTTGCTGGGAGTTGAACTCCAGACCTTTGGTAGAACAGACAAAGATCTTAACCTCTGAGCCATCTCTCCATCCCCATCACTTTTTTTTTTAATTGAAAAAAAATGTTCATACAATATATTCTGATCATGGTGTTCCCTATTCTGGCATGGTGTCCCCTTACCCAACTCTTTCCAGAACCTCCCCATTTGCCTATCTGACCTTGCATACATATATGTGAATATGTGTACACACGTATATGTGAACACAGTCTTGTCTAACATTCTCTCGACTGTAAGAGAAGTTAGTACGAGAGGTGATAATTGCTCTAAGGACCTTTTCTGGAAGGGACATGTTATCCTCTTGTGAGCAGGGCCTATTCTCCTCCAGCAGAGTTGCTATTGACTGACTGGATGGTGAGAAACCAGGAAACAACAAAGGTACATGAGGGGGTGGATATGCTATTTTTGCAACTGAGGCACCTCCACCCTGCACTTATTATAGCTAAAAGAGCAGAGTATAACCTTTCTATGTCTCTGGAGGTGAGATAATCTCACTCTACTGCCTGGGTCTCCCACGGTTAGCATGCTGCTCTTTCCAGGGAGCCAAGGTGGAGGGAGCTAAGGAGGCTGCACTTGTAGTTGTTAAAGAATACCTTTCTCTTTTTCTTCTTCTAAAATTGTTCTTACAGAAGCAATGTTCTATTCAGCCTGCCATTATGCTAAAAGCTTTTCCTTGGAAGACAATAGCTGTTCTCAGGGAGAAAAAAAAAAGAGATTTACATGAGGTCCCAAGGGTGTAATGAGCTACCACAAGGCACCTGCCTGGGGTTGGGAGTTGTCACTTGTAAGTGGTTTTAAATTAGAACCGAGTGGAAAAATACACAGTTACAGAATTCCCCTTTTGGCTCCTTTGCAAATCATTTCCCGTCCTCTCTGGCCTTTGTCTGTTTTTGAGATGCGTCATCTGGTATGGAGGACAGAGCTTTCTGTTAGAGCTACAAGTGACAACAGTGGCAGTGTAAAACAGAAACTCAAGTCAAGTGAAAAACCTCTCAATCTTGGAAATTTCTGAAAGTTTTTTTTTTTTTTTTTTTGTGAAACCTCCCAAAGGGAAGGGCAACCAAGTGATCCTGTGTAATCACTGGATTTTACAGTATGGAAGTGGTCCACTTTGGGGAGTCTAGCGAAAGGGCAGTAGAGGCAATGCTAGACCTCCCGCCTCTGGCCTCCTTCTTAAGCCTTTTCCTTTTGTCCTCCATAGAATGTGCTGCATCTGGCAACGCTTTGCTCGAGCACAGAGTCATTCTCAGAACATACTACTCTACTGTGTCTCTTTGGAAATAGGAAAGGGAGTTAGAGTTAGAGAATCCAAGCTGTACCCATTTTCTGCCTTGAGATTTTCATTATTCCAAGGAAACAGGGCATGGGATCGTGGTAGACAGTAGGAATATAAAGATAATATTATCCCATCCCTTGTGATTAAGGTGCTCACAATGGAGAGAGAGAGAGGGGGAGAGAGAATCATATAAAGAGGTAATTAAGAGAACAAGTGGTCTTAGTCACTGTTCTGCCACCATGACCAAGGCAATTCTCTAACAGAAAGCATTTAGTTGGGGACTTGCTTAGGGTTTCAAAGGTCTAGTCTGTTATCATCTCGATGGGAAGCGTGCAGCATGCAAGCATGTTCTGTAGCAGTAGTTGAGAGCTACATCCTGGTCTGTAGGCAGAGGGGGAGAGATCTGGCAAGGGCTTTTAAAACCTCAAAGCTTTCCCCAGTGATAAACTTCCTCCAGCAAGGCCACATCTACACTAACAAGGTCACGCCTCCTAATCCTTTTAATCCTCCCCAAATAGTGCCACTTCCTGATAACTAAGCATCCAAACACATGGGCCTATGGGGGCCATTCTTGTTCAAACCATCACAACAAGGTACACAGCAACAGGGGGAAAACAAAATGCAATGAAGGCACAGAGCAGAGAAGACTTACCAAGGGTAGACTTATACACACAAAGCACCCCCAAAAGAAACCATTGTACATGGTACTCTCATTAACAGGACTTCCAAAAAAACCACAGGTGGAAATCCTGAAGGTATTAGAGAGCTACCTGACTCTTCTTGAGTCTACATAAAAGAGAATCTGTGAAACACACTGAAGCCATTCTCAGTTTGTCCTCATGCATCTCGTTGTGGTTGATCTGCACACATAAAAGCGGGAACTTATAAAATACAGCTCTTGTAACACAAATGCTAACATTTCATTGCATTTACATCAGTCGAGTAGCTTTTTGTTGCTTCCAATTTTAGTCTGGTCATGTCAATTAAAGAAAGATCAAGAATCTGTCCTTCCCTCAAGGCTAGTTGGAGGAGGTGGAAAAGATTATAAAGCCCAATAGGTAAATAAATTGGTGCATATCATATAGATATTTTATTCTTGGAAGGGTATTGTACTCCAGCTTAAGATATAGCCCTAGGCCTTCTTTAGAAACCAACTCTGAGGCAGGATCTCACTGAGTTGCCTAAGCTGATGTTAATCATATAATCACTGTCTCACCTGAGGTTACAAGCCTACATCACCAAGACTGGCCTGTTGTTAGAAATATTTATAAAATATTATTTGGTAGCAATAGTTGCCTCTTAGATTAAGAAATAAATCACTGCTATGCCATTATTAGGGATAATAAAAGAAAGATGCAATGAAAATGCCACTTGGTCTGCATCTTGAGCGGGCTTCTATGTTCAAGAAGGTTGTGTGCCAGCATTAGGGCATGCGCACACGAGCGCATGTGTTCATGATTTTATGAGACAGAAAAACATCACACACAGGAACAGAAAGCCCTAGGTATGATTCTGTGAGTATTAGAATATCAGGGCAATAGCGTGGTAGAAGATTGAAGGACAAAACTAAGGTGGGAAAAGTAGTTTGCGTTAAATGGTAAATGATCTTCATTTTCACATCAGGAAGATTAACTTAAAGTCAGTGTTGACTTACTGGGATATTAGAAGCAGGACAGTAAGATCAAATTCATCTCTGAGGGAAGGTTGGGGACAATATGGTAGAAAATGATTTGAAATTACCAGACAGGGGTGGTTCATGCCTTTTATCCCAGCACTCAGAAGGCAGAGGCAGACAAGGAATCTCTGTAAGTCAGAGGCCAGCCTGGCCTATAAAGTGAGTTCCTGGATAGCCAGTACTATTACACAGGGATAAAAGGGAATGGTGGGCAAGGGGTGATGATGGATAGGTTAATGCTGGCAAAAGTATATATAAGAAATAACAGACACCTAAGACTTGGGGACAACACAGAAGAAGAGTTAAAGATAGTGAGAGCTAGAGGGTCAGGGAGTTTTCTGAGACTGTGTTGTCCAATAATCTCAGAAGCCACACCCATAAAATCTCACAGACATGACAACCTAAGCATGACCTGAATAAGGTAGCACAATCGACATGCGAGAGTGCACAGGGGCAAGCTTATAAGGCTTTTCTCCTATACAACTACAGACAACTAAATAATGCTGAGAGTGTGAGAAATAGATTTTCCCAGGGAGGAGTGCAAAAATTGGTTCCTCAATTCTGAATGTTCAGTCCTGAGAACATACACAGAAGTAGCATTACATAGAACGTGCATGTTATATTTAGGAATATATATGTGTATTCATGTATGCATGTAGCAATTAATTGATGTGGGATTTCCCTCTGTGTGCTGTGAATATCATTGGTTAATAAAAGGACCACTTTGAGCCCATAGCAAAGCAGGGCAGAAAGAGCTAGGTGGGGAAAACTAAAGTGAATGCTGGGAGAAAGAAGACAGAGTCAGAGAGAAGCCATGTAGCCCTGCTGGAGACAGACACCAGAACTTTAGCTGGTAAGCCACAACCACATGATCATACACAGATTAATAAAAATAGATTACATTAATATGTAAGAGCCAATAAGAAGCTAGAGCTAATGGGCCAAGCAGTGATTTAATCAATACAGTTTCTGTATGATTATTTTGGGGCTAAGTGGCCAGGAACCAACAGGTGGCTCTCATCCCCAACAATTAATGAAAAAAAAGACCATGAATTTGAAATAAAGCAAGGAGGAGTATATGGTAGCATTTGAAGAAAGGACAGGACATGGGGAGATGATGCAATTATATTATACTCTCAAAAATAAAAGAAGGAAAAAAAAAGGAAATTGGTTGTAGGGAAGGATGCATTCAGTATTAGAAACATTCATTTTCAGAGTCCTGAAAATTACCTGAGAACTCAGTAGAATCATAATTATAAAGCCAATATGTGGTGAAATATAATCCAATTCAGAGGGAAATTAAACAAATCTTATATTACTTGAATAATTTGCCCAATTAACAATGAGACCAATGTTGTCTAGATGTGGTTATTGTACCGGAAACAAAAAAGATATTTTATCAGCATTGAATTCCAGAACAGTCTAGTCTATAAATTGGCTCACTTGATAAAATGATTTACATATTTTAAGGTAATGAACTGTTTACAAAGCATTAATGTATGACTAATTTTTCCATGCAGCAGCCCTTTGAAGTAAGGATACAAAAACATAACTACATTTATTATCTCCAGTTTCAGATGATGAAATTGAGACTCTGAAAAAAGTGACAAACCAATACACGAAGCAGAGCTTAGACTTTAATGAAAATTTTCGGATTTTCAAACCCATGGTCTTAGTCCTTTCCCTCTTCCACACTTTTCGGCTGTGCAGTGATGAAGGTCTTTAGCATCAAGCCACAGGGCTGAATGTGGTGGCAAGGCTTCAGTTCTACAGTTGGGAAGGAGAGGCAGTCAGGTTTCTATGAGTTTTAGGCAGCCTGTATTACATTGAGAGTTCTAGGCTAGTCAGGGCTATATAGTAAGGCCAAGTGCCCAAAGACAGAAAACAAAAGATATATTTTTCCATATGGGAGTTCTCTGCAGGTGAGAATAACATTCTACAGGCTAAATATACCAAGCTTCTCTGATATGTAGAACTCTTAGGTTAAAAGTAATAGCCATTCTAATTTTAGTAAAAGCTAAATTTTACTTCCCCTGTAAGATTAGCTTTCTTACCTCTTGGATCTCTTTGCCAATGCTCTACAACCCCTGGAGCTTTTTTTTTTTTTTTTTTTTTTTTTTTTTTTTTTTTTTTTTTTTTTTTTTTAATTTCTCAAACACAGCCGTCTGATTATCTCTCCCAGCCACTGAATTTGCTGTTTCCTCTGAGCCAAAGCTTTGCATGGTTGCTTTCTCCTTGTCATCTATTAGCTTAACTTTGGTCCAGCAAGTCTTCCGGGGTCACTACATATAATGCTGCTTCCTCCCTCGTAATGTCCTTATCTCAAGAGCTTGTCACAGTTTCCTCATAACTCCTGTGACTGAGCTCCGTGGAAGCACAGACTGTGTGCTGTAGCTGTCACCATTATGTCTCTAGAAACTAGCATTCCCGGCACAGAATACTTACTGAACAAATACATAAAATTCTTACACCTGTTCTTGTTCCTACTTACAAACCATACCTTTAGCCTTTCTCCAGCTTTTGGAGAGTTAGCTCCTTCCTTGAGCTTTTTAGGGTCCCCAAGGATAGCTTCAAATGATCTCAGAAAGCAGTCATGGGCTGACGTCACCATCACGAGCTATTCCGTTCTTCCTTGGGACTATGTCCTTGTAGTTATCTGCCTTGATTTTCATCTCTGCTGTTATGTACGGTGGTGAAGAGGACTTTGCCCATGCCATTACAGCCATCTTCAAAAGTCGCTGGATTCCAGGTAGAGGTGAGGGGAATAATACTATTCAAAACTGTGCCACATATCAGTAGCATCTGGCATCCGAGATTATCCAAGATTTTGGGGGCCAAATGGCTCCTTCATCAATGGCTAGGAGGGACTAGTGGGCAATCTCAGCTTCCATAGTCTAAATGCTTTTATTTTTAGAGTTTCTACAACCCAAAACCTAAACCAAACCTCTCATGTATCCTCCACATCTATCAACAGGTACCCTAAAAGGTGAGTCATTAGCAGCTTCCCAGTTCCCATACCAAACACAGAGTACTCCTTTGTACCAATCGAATGGCACCCCAATGAATATATGTCACAGAAAACTCACATAAGGACTCTGAGATAGTCATGACAAGTGTCATTAAAGTATATTATTTTTTAAAATAAAACTGTTGATTATGGGTGTTCCATAGAAAATTTTAAAACTGTACTATTTTTTTTTAAAAAGCTAGAGATAGCTTGAATGTGGTGAGTCCACCTGAGTTAAGAAGGAGCACAGAAGAAGTCTTAATTTAATAGGCAGTTGCTCCTTCCCAACAAAGGGTTCTTAAGAGTACATGGTGACATAATAGCCTCTAAATCTAGAGAGTAGGCAAATCTGTTCTCTTACTTTTTATACTTCTCTACATTTTATAAAATGACCAAGTTAGAGTAAAACTAAAAATGGTTAGAGAAATTCTTGCCTGCCATTTATCTTGAAATGCCTCAGTTGTTCTGACTTAATTTCAATGCAGTCTAAGATAGCAGTGAAAGTATTCTCCTTTACAATATGAAAGCAGTGTGTGGGAGGAGATGTGGGAAGAGAGGGTTAATGAGCTGTGCATGGTCACTTAGCTATTAAACACAGAACCAGAAGTCAGAATTAACCCTTCTCTCATGATAGAAAGGCTCGTGTTACCAATATAGTGCTTATGGAATAATTTGTATAATGTATAGGTATAGATTAAGGGACAAGGATAAAATGTTCATCCATGAATACACCATCCATTTTAAGAAATGTATTCATCCATAGTTAGCTCCATATGATAGATTCCCCCATGTTTTTGCAACATTACTGCCTTGGTGTAACTACATTTTAAGTGTGATATAAAACAGACATAAACTTGTACGAAAATTGCCAAGGAACGAATAATGATTAACACAGACAAATATGCCAATGTGGTTCAATCACAAAAAGGTTTAAGAATTATATATAATTACATACACTTAAGTAAAAACAATCTTAAAGTATATGGAGAAAGGCCTATGTCCACTCCTCCTCTGTTTCTGTTCAGAAAGGGGCAGGACTCCCATGGATATCAACAAAGCATGACATATAAACATGTGGTAGGATTAAGTATCTGTCCTTCTACTAAGACTTGGTAAGGCAACCCAGTAAGAGGAACAGGGTACCAAAAACCTTGTCAAAGCATTAAGGACAGCCCCTGCTTCCACTCTTAGGACTCCCCACAAGTAGACCAAAGCTACACAACTGTAACATGTATGTAGAGGGACTAAGTCAGTCCTTTGCAAGCTCTCTTGTTGTTAGTTCAGATTGTGGGCTCCTATGAGTCCAGGTTAGGTGTCTCTGTGGGTTTTATCTTGTGATGTTGTTGAGCTCTCTGGCTCCTACAATCCTTCCTCCTTCTCTTCAGCAGGATTCCCTGAGCTCAGTCTAATATTTGGCTGTGGGTCCCTGCATCTGCTTCTGCCAGTTGCTAGATGAGGCCTCTCTAATGACAATTGGGCTAGCCACCTATCTATGAGTAGAGCAGAATATCGGTAGGTATCATTATGTTGACATTTTCCCCTCGGATTGCATTTGGTTCTCTAGTAGGTCTCTGGGTCATCCAGTTTCTGGGTCCTGACACTCTAGGCGGTGTCAAGGGTGGAATCACTCTTGTGACCTGGGTCTCAGGCTGGACTAGTCATTGCATCTTATGATTTTAAAAGCCACATATGGATCATGAATCCAACTGTATGTTAGGACTTGCTTAGTCTCATGAATTCCTAGGACATTAACATAAAAGGTCATTTTACTTTCTTCTTGTTCTGTGAATTTGAGGCAGAAGGGGAGGTCTCCATGCTATTCCAGGGGCTCCTACTCGTAGACCCACTCTTCTTTCCAGGCTTCGCAGGGCTTTTGAAGTTCTCAAAGCAGAAGCTGAAGGTTTTCAAGGTTTGTTGAAACCCTCAGGACAAAAACATGCTTCCATGCCCCCCATCTACCAACGTTGCTTTGGTATTTATTTTTTTTTCTATTTTTTATTTTAATTAATTTATTTCTTTAAAAAAACTATCTTTTCTCATTTTACACACCAATTCCACTTCCCATTCCCTCCCCTCCTCCTGCTCCCTCTATTTCCTTCCCATTATACCCCCGTATGCTCCTCAGAGAGGGTAAGGCTTCCCATGGGAAGTAAACAAAGTCTAGCACGTTGCTTTGAGGCTGGAATTACCCTTTCAGACATGTGCAGCAGTGTATTAAAAGAATTTCTGGAAAAATGTTTTAACAGTGTATTGTTTTATTTGAAGGATTGCTTAGACTGCTTTGTTTATTTTTCACAAAAAATGCCATCTTCTCTCCCTCTTTGATCTTTCCACTGTCTATGCTTCTTCTTTCTATTAGAATAGAAAAATGAAGATCCATCTTAAGAATTGACTGTGATGGGTCTGGGGATATAGCTTAGACAATGAAGTGCATATTATGAAACCGTGAGGACCCAAGTTCAATTCCCAACACCTATGTGGAAACATCAGGTGTGGTGCTATGCTTTGAACACCCCAGCTGTGGAAAGGTGGGCACAGGCAGGTCTTTGAACCTTACTGACCAATCAGCCTAGGCAAATTTGCAGGCTCCAGGCTCTAGTGAGAAACTCGGTCTCACCATAAAATAAGGTGTATGATTTCCAAGAATTTATAGTTCAAGTTGGTCTGTTATACACACACACAAACACACACACACACACGTATACATGTACATTTTCATGTGCACATATATGCATGCACTCATACAGTCATGCACAGTGCACATACTTCACTGTATATAAGTACGTTACATACATGAATACTCCACTTCCACATACACACACATACAAAATGTACTCTGATAGTTAATATGATTTTTCAAATTTTGTAATTTGAAATAGTATGTCTTCTATATTTGGAAATAACAGTATCACTACTGAAATGAATATTCTTTGTCTTATGATTCTGTGATACTTTTCCCCAAATACGGTAAGAATTTTAGTGAAGAAATATTTTGGTGTTTTTCAATTAAGATCACAAGGGCCCAGAGTCTGCAGCTTTTTCTTTTACCTTGGCCACATGGATCACGAGAAAAGTAAAATTTTGTCTTTAAGAAGACTGAATTACCCGGAGACATCTTTCTTGTACGAGTCTAGTCACCTGTACCTAGCACCAACACCAGCCACTACCAATAGATGTGACCTAAGCTGCTCTATTCTATGGGTTATGCTTGAGAAGCCTTCAGCAGGGAAGAGCTTACCTTCTTGAGTCTGATGAAGATTCTCTTAGTTCAAAGGTGAGCTTTCTAAAGTCTAACCTGCAGGGCAGGTGTACAGAGTAATTGGAAAACAGTGAATGAGTCCCAGACCAGCATTCTGATCATTGTTCCCCATGTTTTCCAAAAGCCAGGCTAGGATGATACAACAGAGCCCCGAGCAAGATTCTATAAGGAATGCTCATGACCCATGCAGCTCACTCTCCTCTCTGAGTGATGGGTGGCTAAGACAGAAGGGTCTCCTTACCCCCTTCAAGACAAAGCATTTGTATACAGTACCATCAGAATCTGGCTTATGGAACACTGAGATTTACTATAGTTCCACTTCTTTCTTCTTGAAAAGTAGATTTGGTGAGGTGCATAAAAGTAAATATGAATGACATAGCAACTTCGGTTTGTTTGGGGTGATTTTCCACAGCTGGTTTTTGTTTCGTTTTTGTTTCAAACCGAGTTGAAGAGAGGATGTGATTTGACTAGACAGTGTTTTATAAGCAGGAGCCTAGAGACAATAGCTGTGATCTCACCTCATGGATTTTCATTGTAAGAGAGATTTAGGACCACAGGTTAGGAGCTGAGTCACTGGGCACATTACCTGCCCAGAATACAGTAATTAAAATGTATGTCCATATCCACCTTGGCAATGATGGAGTGATGGCCTCCTTGCCTCAAGCTGGTTTGCACAAGTGCTCTGTTCCCTGCACCAGATGATCACTTCAAGAGTTCATGTGTGGCAGCTCAGAGGGCGTCAGAGTGTCTGTGAGCCCATTCCCTGCAGCTGGCTCTCTGTGGCTCATTGAGCATCCAGGTGGCAGCTGTGGAATTTTGACATCCCAGATTTTTATAGGGCAAGGGCAACCTCAGCGTGTAGCGATGCACATCCCATTTAGAAGTGGCTATTCGGAGAGCCGACAGGGTAAAGCCCTAATTAGAAAGACCAGCAGGTCTCACTTTACCCCAGGATGCTTCGACAGAGCTGTCACTGTCTACCCCCAGGCAGGATCATCCGGCTGGAACATTGAGCAAAAAAACCACATTTTGTCCGATGTTCAACATAAATAACTCCTATCATTAGCACCGTGACAAGTGAAATGAGGGACCGGCATGCCGAAAGATAGGGATTTATGCATCCTTGAAAATGAAGAGCGATGCTGAGGTTTCAGAAGCTAGAGAAGCAGCCTTAGCCTCTGAGGATGCTGCCGGAAACGGAAAATAACACTGGCATGAATCTCCAGGTTCCAGTGACTGCTACTGAAATGGAGCCTCTGGGAGTATTTTAAATTGGAAAAGAAATGGGAGTGAGGGCACCTGGCCCAAATCTCGGGTTAGGTCGGGGTTTTTTTGGACCCCATTCTCTTCTCTGAGGCTTGAAATATCTGTCTTTAACTTAGAGGGTTGTCACTTCCTATCTACTTTGTTTAGCAATACAGTGTAGCCTTGCCTATTAGGTTTTCAAACTCTTTGGAGAACACAAAGATTCTTGCATAGCAAACTGAGCTCTGTATGTACGAACACACAGGACATTTATTCCTGATGATTGGAAAGAAATGTCACCAGATGGCATGGCAGTTTCTTCGGTTGTTATGAAAGGCGAGCATCTTTATCTTAATTTCTTTTCAATCAATAATAATTCCTTATTCACAAGGCAAGGAGAAACAGAATATAAATGGTTCTCCTCTGAAGGAAGCTGTGATGTAATGATTTGGTGGGCAAGTTACATAGTTTAATTAAGCACTCTGATTAAATCAATGTGTATCCAACAGTTCAGGCTGGCAATCAGCTTAATCTCATTAAATGTTGTTCTGGCCCCAATAATTGATTAATAATACATTATCATTTATGAATTATTGACTTCAAGTTATTATAATTGTGCCTGCCTCGCTCATCGCACCTGCTGCCACATGTTAATTATGAAATCCTTAAGCATTTTTTCCTTGGGATGACTTCACAGATGAAGCTGATGGGGATTTTAATGAAGCGGGATTATCTTCAATTCAGAGATGGTCAGAATGAGCAAGACTTTCTCAACTTGGCATTGTTCATAGAAAGGGTGCTGGTATTTCAAAGGGAGGCTCAAAGAATTAAAAGACAGGGTTGGAGTTAGATAGTGAGTTTTACTAATAAGGTGACTGATGCCGGATTGCCAAGCAATCCTGCCTTTTTTTTTTTTCACCCTGAAGAAGAGCGATGATTTTCATGTCTTGTCTAGGGCAAGAGGTACAGAAGGGTGATTTTTCTGCCTTGTCTAGGTAGTATCTCAGAGAAGAAAGCAGAGCTTATATCTTGGGAGAAGCACAGCTTCTCAAAACGCTTGTCCTCAAGAGAATGTGTTAGTCAGTCATCTGTAGATATTTTTATTTCAGTGGAGATTATAACAAAAATTTATTCAACAAAGATGCCTTTTATAGAGCCTGACTGAACCAGGCACTGAGTGTTGAGTCTCCATTCCTGACCTGGTGCTGATGGTGCTTCTGTCTGGAAGGTTTGTCAATTCCCATGGGTGTCTTCAGATGTCTAGCAGAGCTCTGAGCTGCTTCAGGGAAGAGATGAGTGAGTGAAATTTAGGGAAATTCCTTTCAGAGGGGTCTTTGGTGGAAGAAGACAAAACATTTCCACTCAGCTAGTTAAGATACTTTGTATCCTACAATTCCTTTTAATCCCACTTAGTTTCTTCTTTCTGGTTAGTAAAGTCTGGCTTGAAAGCCACAATATGGGCTTAGGTATTGCAGAAAAGTCAAAGCAAGATCTTGGAAAGAATCCATACTGAGAAGCTATTGGGTAGCGAAAGCTATTGAGAGGGAAAGTCAATTTCCTCTAAGGGTGTAGCCTCTGGCGAATCAGCCATACTCCTGCAGAAGGTCACACATGCAAGAATATACGGTAGCTTCAGTTGTATTTGATAAATAAACAAGAACAAAAAGGACCCAAAGCTAGTAGCCTTTTGATAAATTGGTTAGAATTTGTAAAGCAGGAAGCTATTGGAATGCATGGGCCACAGTCTTACAGATAGAAAACCCTAGTCCTCGTAGGATGTCTACTAAACCAGTATATATTTTGTCTTGGAAGATGTAAATCTGGATAAAGTGGCATTGAAAACCCTTTGGTGTTAGATGGCTCAGTTGGCTGGATCTTCTTGTAGTCATGGTGTATACTGCAAGTTGTTTGAGTGATGGCTTTCTTCTTTACACCCCTCTCATGTCAGGGGTATTAAAACAAATAGCCAAACAAACCAATGAACTTCACTAATGTTTATTTATTTTTTGCCTCTATAACTATATTGCACTGTGTAGGGACACTCACACTTCACATTCATCTTCCTATTGTTCATAATTAGATATTTGCTGTTAAAAGTGGTGCTCTAGTATATGACTGACCACTTGATATAGGCCAGGCATGTGTGTAAAGGGGAAAGCCACAGTCCAGGATTGTAGAGAGATTTGACTCTACTTCGAAATTAGACTAATATGTATGAGAGATGCTTCATGTCCTGGCTTAGCTTCTCAGCCCATAAAGTCTTCTCTTTTGTTCTGGTTCAGTGAGTTGATGATTGTATCTTCTTGGAGTGTGAGTTGATGTTTTGTTGGTTATGGGGCATCATTTAAACTCTTCCTTTGGCCCATTGGGCTTGTCCTTTTAATAAGTGCCTTTACTCCTGGCTCCTCCTTTCCCCATCATATCTAGAGAAACTTCCCCTGCACTGTGATGCCGGCTGAGATGGAGTTCACAATTTTAGAGGCACATGAGCCATGTTTTGATATCTTAATTGATTATTTTTCATGTCATTTCTGCACCCAAATCATTCAAGTTTCATTTCTATCACTTTGAGTACATTCTGGTAATGGTTGGGGAAGTCTTGGGCTTTGATTTGCTTTAGGAACATTTTAATGACCCATGAACTTTTATTTTAACTTCTAAAACATTTTAACGTCAGCTTGTTTTGTTGCAGAACATAAATATAAAACTCCTACTTGAGTTTTTATTTGGATTTTATTGAAATTATATATCTGCCTGAGGAAAAAATCTGGTTTTGTGATATTGAATGTTCCTGTCTAAGAAGGTGCCACAAACGTCTATTTCCCAGTTAGACAAAGCTCCCCAATAGTCTTCATAAAATTTTGCAGTTTTGTAATAAATGGCTTGCTTGTACATTATGATTTTGTTCTGGAAAATTTATATACTTGTGGGTCGTTGTAAATGATATATACTTTAAAGTTCTGTGTAAAATGATTCTTACTGGCATAGAGATATGAGACCAACTTTCCCAGTCTTTTTGTTCTTAGAAAGTCAAGTACACGGTCATTAAAAATTGAAGTAATGGTTTCCTGTACATTATTTAGTGTTCCCTATATGGATATCATATTATCCACCAATGACAGCTTTCTCCCTTTGGTTTATGTGTTATATCCTTCATTTTCTCTGACTTTAATGAACTCAGAACAGTTTCTTGTAGTAGGAACAATGGCAATTGTTATCTTTATGTTAGCTGTGATCTTAAAAGAAGGTTTTCAACCTTCCAGCATTAACTATGAAATTTACTGCCTCTCCCTCACACACTCACATACACACGTGTGAGCACATTTATTTATGAGATTAAAAAGGTGCCTTTCTAGTCACCATTTGCTAAAATACTTTTTGAAACATGAATGGGTATTGAATTTTATCCGCTGTGTTTCTCACATCTATTATGATTATCAGATAGCTTTTCTCCTGTAATCTGTTATTGAGATAAATCACATTAATTGACTTTTTAATACTAAGCTAAACTCACATTCCTGAAATAAATTCATCTGTCATTATATATTAGCTTCTGAATACACAGCTTGGTCAAAGAGCTAGGTGGGCGATTTGCATATGTGTATTGATGGTTAAAAAAAGCTTGTAATTTTTCTTTCTTCTGCTTCCTTTGTCTGCCTGGGTGTCGGGGTTGAGCTTGCACATTCAAATCAGGCTGAGCAAACTCTCCCTCTACCCGTTATCTAGAAATCTCTGTAACCCTAGGGAGAATTTGCCGTTATGGTTCTCTGCGTCTGGTGTTTTCATGTGAGAAAATTGAGCCTGTGATTCAGTTCCTTCATGAGGAACATTTTCTCCCATTTGTTTCTGAGACAAGATTAGCAGGTGGTCTTGTATATGTATATATGTGTGTAAGGGTGCACATGTGTGTTAAGGTACACAAGTGTGTGTGTGTGTGAGTGTGTGTGTGTGTATGTGTATGAGACAGGTCAATTCAGATGTTTTGCAGGTGCCTTCCATCCATTTTGTATAATATCAGCCTTTTCCTCCCTCCCTCCCTCCCTCCCTCCCTCCCTCCCTCCCTCCCTCCCTCCCTCCCTCCCTCCCTCCCTCCCTGTTTTGTGTGTGGAGATAGAGCCTCTTCAGTGGATTGTAGCTTCTCAAGTAGACTAGGCTGATTATCCCTAGAGCCCAGGGATCTTGCTCTGTCTTCCGACAGCTGGGGTTACAAGCATGCAACATCACATCTGGATTTTTTTTTTTTTTTAAAAGATGTGGGTTCTGAGGTCCTCACACTCTTCTTAAGATCAGAGGTAATGAAGAGATTTTTCAAGTTGCATTTGCGGTGTGAATTTGAATTAAAATCCATGTCCCTGCCCTTTCATGAGAAACACTTTATCGACTGAGCTATCTGCCAGCCCTTCTCTCTCTCTCTCTCTCTCTCTCTCTCTCTCTCTCTCTCTCTTTCTTTCATCTTTGTTTACTTTTTATTCTTTTCTAATACAAACTTTGAAGGAAATTAGTTTTTTATCTATTTTATTAAATTGTAATTATTACTTTACACGTATAGGTATTTTGCATTCACGGATGTACAGCAATTTTGTGCCCGGTGCTCTTGGGATTAGAGAGTTGTGAGTGGCATGTGGGTGCTGGGAATGGGAGTCCTCTGGAAGAACAGTCGGTTCTCCTGCCCACCATTTTCCATTATATACTTCTTCAGGTCTATATTCTTGGCATCTCTATGCTTTTTTAAATTTTTTTTTATCTACTATCCATTACTGTTTGTTTCAACCTATGAATTGATATAATCTTTGGGATATTTCACAGATCTGAAAAAAATTATCTATTTGATTATAAATTATTTATATTATGGAAAATGCGTGAACTAACTGATATGTATAGTTTGGTAAATATTGAGGCTATCTTTATAGGCTGATGTATAAATATTTCCCTGAATATCTCATGTGTTTATGAAAGAATACATGTCTTTTGACCATTCATTATGTTACTGTGTATGTATGCCTTAGATCAAATATGTTAATCTGTGTTGCTTAATTCTCTGATGTCTTCATCTACTTCTCTTTTGATTGCCAAATTTAATATTATCGGAGAGGACCATGTTTAGACTTCATTACAATGATGAGCTATGTTTTTTTTTTTTCTATGTAGCTAATACATTTAGCTTTGTCTGATTTTAAACACTGTTGATAGTGGCATATAAATGTAGAATTATGCATCATATTAATTAATTGAGATATTGATTATTATATAGCAATATTCTTTATCTTGATTGCCTTAACATTACTTGATTTTTTAAAAAATAATACTTGCAGTTTAACCATTTGGGGACATGTTTATTCAGTATAACTCTATCTAAAAATGTATACTTTTGGGCATCGATTATCATTCTGTGTGATGTTGTTTCCCATATGCTTTATGAATACTGATTGCTCAGGTGCCCATTTTTCTGGGGCACCTAGAGGAGCATCCTGTAACTTCACATGAGCTTCTTTCTGATGGGATTTCTTCTCCCCATCTCTTGGCAGCAGGGCCTAGCATGGCCAACTTTGTATTAAATTCTCAGTTTAGTGATTTTCAAGCTACTTCAACAGTGTGAATTTCAATAAAAAATTACCTGGAAAATGTGAATGTGTGTCTGACTTCTCCAAAGCATCATCTTAATCAAATCAAGGTCATTTTCTTACTGTTCCTTTTGGCCTTGGTTTTCGCTTTGGTTCCGGTTTCAATTTTCTTTGTGGGATATGTTCATCTTGTTTAGAGCATCAACATTTACAGCAGTCTCCTTTTAAAGTCTCCACTTTGGCTTGGCTTTATGTGTCCTCTTATATCTCCGGGGACCTTTTCTAGTGTCAAAATAAAACTTGAATTGTCCAGGAGCTTGCAGGAATCTCTCAGGGCTAAAGGTGACTCCTCTCCTCCACTGTTCCTGTTATGTAGTCACTTTGCTTTAGAGGACAGCACAGTTTCTTTCCAAGGTCTGCATGGTGACACTTTGCATTATATTAATCATGTTTGGTGCTTTTTTTTTTTTTTTTTTTTTTTTGAGGTTGAGTGTGGATGTCTCCTTTGCTTCATTTCCAGGAACAGGAGAGACTATCTGAAGAGTCTTTTTCATGACTTGTTTTTAGAGCGGCTCTAGAAATCAGGAAAGTGTCGTGATTAAAATATTAGGAAGAGTAAAGTGGTTGGCCTTGTAAACATCTGACGAGCATAGGAAATGGATGTGAAGTCTGTCAGGAGAATGCCATGCCTACACAACATCTGGTCTCCACCCTGGGTTCTGTAGAGGCTTTGTGAGCCTACATGGAGTTACATGAAGGAATGTGTTAAAATTACAACTACCATCAGGAGACAAACTCATTCGACCAACAGATGATGCTAAGAATCATCTGACTTTGCAGGTGCAAATGTATTTTTGGCAGTCAGTGCCTAGTGCAAAATCTGAGTTGGACATTTGTTCTAAATGTGTTCAAGTCTTTGGGTTCATCCGTTATAGACTCTATATCTAAGCACAGACTTAATCTCAAAAACCAATTCCTATGAGTTTGCTTTTCTTGGAAGCGTTGAATATACGAAGCGATTTCTTTTACTGAATTCAGGTCAAGGATTTTTGGTGTTCAGTCTTTCTCAGTATTTCACAAACTTATTTGCCATGTATAGGCTGATATGCCTTGCAGTTCGGAAGTGACATACATTGCTGGATGGTAAACTCTATGTTGTACTGTTGTTTTCTGGAAAGTCAGGTGGTACATGATGATGTGCACAGGGAAGCCTGCCAGGTGACTTCTATAGCTTGGTGTTTCTTGGGCTATAAGGAAAATAAACCCACCAGAATCTTAAGCATGTCTTATCTGGCTAGTCATTTAATAATTCAAATATAATTTTAATTTGGTATTATGCATTGGATTAGGTAGTAAGAATATTATATGGTGATGACTAATGTTTTTCTGAAGAGGAAGAGTAGAAATATATTTATCTATGGAAAACCTAGTATGATAGCTTGTATAAATTCAAGATAATGTATAAAGAAGGGACTTGAAATCTATACTTGGGAGTAAAAGAAGTCAAATCAGACTTGAAAGAGTAAATATCACAATTAGGTATGGAAGCCTTCCTTAGCATGGTAGAGTGCCCACAGAACCTATAGTTTGAAGGTCACAGTGGTCAGAAGTCGTCTATTTCATTTGTATGTATTATTTGCTTCATTAATTTAATTCATATTGTGTTACTAGGTATCAGGGACTTCATCAGGGAAGTATGTCTGTTTTCTGATTTATACTTTAAGTTGTTTTGGGTACTTTCATACTAAGGATAAACAATAAACTAGAAAAACGATCACAGGAAATGTCATAATGTCTATGAAGAAACCAAACTGGTTATTATGATAAAGAATAAAAAGCAAGGTTGTGATAAATCATTTAGATAAGGATATCCTCTTTGAGTAGACAAACTTTAAGCCAATGTCTTTAGAGAAAGAGTTTACCACTTGAAAATGTGATTGAAGTAGCCTGTGGAGCCAAGGACAAGAGGTTTCAGGGCAGAGGGAATCTCATGTGAGGTCACACAGCGTGAACAGGTTTGACATGTTCCAGAAATGAAAAAGGAAGCCATCGTGACTGTGGGAAGTAATATGGGAGAGCTGGGCAGATGATATAGTTTGGAGGCACTGTATTCAAAAAAAAAAAAAACATTAGTTCCGATTTTAAATTGTAGATGGTGTAAAGAATTTGAGAGAATTTTCTGCTAACTTTTACATTCTAAGTGTATGGGTGATTGTCTGCATGTATGTGTGTCCCTATACTGCCTTTGTACCTGTTGCCTCCAAGGCCAGTAGAGGACATCAGATCCCCTGGAACTGGAGTTACAATGATTGTGAGCAGTGATATGTGTGTTGGGAACTGAACCTGGCTCCCCTGTGAGACTAGTGAGTGTTCTTAACTGCTGAATCACCTTCCGGCCACACTTTTAAAAATGTTTTAAAAGTGTTATTGACAATAAGGAATTCGGAAGGGGAGAGATGCCTGAAGAGATGGCTCAGTAGGTACAGGCACTTGGTTTTTATTGCTGTAATAGACACCTTGGCCACGGCAACTCTTACAAATGAAAGCATTTAACTGGTGCTGGCTTACAGTTCAGAGGTTTAGTCCATTATTAGCATGATGGGAAGCGTGGAGGTATGCAGACAGATATGGTGTTAGAGAGGAAGCTGGGAGTTCTACAACTGGATCTGCAGGCAAAAAAAAAAAAAAAAAGAGAATGGGACACACTTCCTTTGACACGGGCACATATACTCAAACAAGGACACACTTCCTAATAGTGCTGCTCCTTATGGGCCTATGGGGGCCCCTTTATTCACACCACCACAGTGTATCAGTATGAAGATCTGAGTTTGAACCTCCAGCACCCTTACACAAGGCAGAGAAAAGTGAACATTTTGCACATGTGTGCTCGTAAACCATAGCACACTGGGGTACAGAGAGAGGAGGATTTCTGGGGCACTGTGGATTCTCTGTTCAGATAGAAACACTGCCTCAAGAGAATAAGGAAGATTGTGATAGAAAAGTACACCTGACATCTTCCTCTAACACATCTGTGCACATCTGTATACAGATAGCACACTCACAAAGATACATACATACACACACATGGAGGGAGAAGGAGGGAAGGAGAGAAGAAGGAAGAGACAGAGAGAGAGAGAGAGGAGAGAGAGAAGAGAGACAAAGATAGAGACAGAAAAGGTAGTGTCATCAACAAAGTCACAGAGACAGAGTGAATTAGGGATTTAGAAATGTTACACTCAGGCTGGGCAGTGGCAGCACACACCTTTAATCCCAGCACTCGGGAGGCAGAAACAGGCGGATCTTCTGTGAGTTCGAGACCAGCCTGGTCTACAAGAGCTAGTTCCAGGACAGGCTCCAAAGCTACAGAGAAACCCTGTCTCGAAAAACAAAGAAAAAAAAAAAGAAATGTTAGACTCTGTCAGTGAGTAATAACCACCAGAAGGGGTGGCAAACGAGAGGACAAGGACAGAAGATAACAGCATGGCAGAAAGGAGAGAGCCAGCTGAGAACTGTTTGTACAAGAAACAGGGAGGAAAACGGGACAGCTATGTGAGCACAAGGGAAAAGTTTTGCAGAGGGCAGATAAGTCACTGCTCAACAGGTAATGCCTCAGTTCTACAGAGGATGAGAGACAGGAACAGTTTGCAGGCGGACATTCAGTCCTGTCTGGAACCGGTAGAGCAATCAGGACTTGAATAAGAGATGAATGCGTTTTGGAAAACAGCGTTTCTGCAATTTGCTAACCTGTGTGGTGGGGAGTCAGGTTTTATACCTGGGAATCCTCGCCTCCGCTGCCAGCCTGGCACTGCTGTGTCTCCGAGTTGGCCAGTGACATGGCCCAGTAAGCAGCAGCACAGCCATATCCCAACCACTCAGCTAGATGAACACGGAATAGCTAATGTTCCTCTCCTTATTATCTCTTCGTTGACTCTCACCAGGCAAAGCAATGTCCAAAGCTAGCCTGTAGCGTAAACATGGCCTGTTTCTTGCTAACCGATTGTATACATTTCAGAAGCAGTAGTGTGTGTGGTGTGTGTGTGTGTGTGTGTGTGTGTGTGTGTGTGTGTTAGGATGGGAGAGCAGCTGATGTACTATTGTCTCTAGTTTGGTAGCTTTTTTGGTGTCTTCATGGGAAACATCTTTCATGTTTTTTCTATCAGCAAGCACAAGGCTTCTTACTCATGGTGACGGAGGAAGTGGGCACAGTTTATTAAAGTGCAACAAACCGTTCATTGTTTAGGGCAATATAGCTTGGCTTCTTGTGTACAAGAGATAATTGACCTTTCTCTTGACAAGATGTATTTTTTTTCTTCTTAATGACAGCTCCTGTGACTGGGTAAGATAGATCTCAAGGCGGGTTCCCCCCCCCCCCAAGGATGTTGAATTTCTTTTTCTCAAACATTTATTGGTCATTTGTATTTCTTCATTTGAGAACTGCCTTTGGGAAGAGTGCTTACACACTGCCGTTGGGGTTGCAAACTGGGTCAGCCATTGAATGTAGGGGTTCCTCCAAAAACAAAACGTAGAACTATCATGTGGTCTAGCTCTACAAAAGGAATCTAAGCCAGCATATTGTAAAATTATTAGCTGCATATTCATAATAGCTAAGAAACACACACATACATAATAATGAAATTTTCTTCATCCATAATTTTCAGGAAAAAATTAAACATACATATATGTATTGTATACATATGTATGTACATGCATTTTACATGTTGATATATATTATGCACATATGCATATAATAATATAATAAATTTATGAGGCAAAGAGGCCCAGAAAGATTCTGTAATTATGGCTGGGTCAGAAGCTCAATTTAAAGTGGGTAATATGGAAAAACAGACAAGATTGATCATAACTAAGGATAAAGTATCTTAGAGAAGATAGGCTAGACTCAGAGTAGATTAATCGTAGACCACTGAGAAGAAGTCCCTGGGTTTGAGGAGATAGCTCAGGGAATAATGTGTCTTCTGTTTAAACTGGAGGACCTGAATTTAAATTTGAATTTGAGTGAAAAGCCAGGCTTATTATATGCACAGGCCTGTAACCCCTGCATTGGGAGGCAGAGAAAAGCGGATCTCAGGGACTTGCTGGCCAGCCAGTGTTGCTGAAATAGAAAGCAAGCTCCAGGGAGAGGAAGGCCACACTGCACATCCTGGATGTTTTACGAGCGGTGTTATTGGCTCATCAGCAGTGAGGAAGAGAGCAGGAGAAGGACTGGAGGGAGTGGCCGAAGTCGGAACGTTTTTAAAAGCGAATGGAAAAAGCCGTTCAAGACAGAAGGTGACAGAGAGCCAAGGGCTTGCTCGGCTCCTGTGGGAGAGCTGCGAGCACAGTGGCAGCACTGGCTGTGTGTAGATCAAGTAAACTGGATGAGTGGGGGGATAAAAAGGAAGATTAATGCCCCAAACTTCAGACCTGGAGCAAGCTGAGCTCTTACCTGACAAACTCCTGAGTGTCCAAGCACGAGAGAGAGAGCAGCTTTGCTTCCATGGTGGGAGAGCCGACGTTGTGTCCTGCAGGTGGGACACGGTGCTTTGTAACACTTCTGACTCATTGTCGCACAATCATGCTCCTGCTTTGATGTAGAAATCCTGGCCTGAATGCAAACGCCGCCAGAACTTGGTTTCATTTTGCTCATTCGCTTTAGGAAGTGATGGAAGCGGCCTAAGAGCGAATCAATCTTAAGCATATGTCCCCAGAAGTGTTTGTTTAATTAGCTTTTACGTGTGTTTTCCTTGCAATGTCAGCTGCTTTTCTATACATAAGCCATCATGAGCATATGGTGCTCTGAGGTGTGTCGCAGAAAACTCAGCTAAGTTTGTTAATTGCCAAAAGAGACAGGTATAAAACTCAGAGAGGAGACAGAATGTATCTACAAATGAGCCAGAGGCAGGTGTGATTTCCTAATTACTTAGGGATGAGAAAAGAACAGCTATTCTAATTTATTTACTCTCCACTCTTAGAATCTGAGGAGGCTCAGTGACTATCAAGTAGGATGGGTTGTGTGTTGCCCCGAGGCCTCTAGGCTGTGTGTTATATTTGTTTCACAGTATTAAAATATTTTCTTTGAAAATTGCATGTGTCACATTTTGACTATATTCATCCTTTTCCCCATCTCCTTCCAGATCCACTGCCCCAATCCCTGTCTATCACACTTTGTATCCTTGTTCCTTTTTTTTTTTTTAATAACCTCTTGCATTCAGTTATTGCTGCCTAGATACTCTTGGGTGTGTGGTTGTCCTCTAAAGCTTATTAGTCCTACCAGAGGCCACACCCTTAAAGAAAACTAGCTCCTTTTCTCCCAAGAGTTATCATTTACAAATATATCCTCAGGTAGAGGTGGGACTTGCTGCATACCTATCTGTTCCATGCTAGGCTTTGGTCTCTTTAAGCTTGCACATGTCTCCTGCATGCTATCACAAGCACTGTGAGGTCATCTGTGAGAGTTCCCTATGGTATCTGAAAACCACCATTTGGCTGTAGCCATCCACTACCCCTGACTCTTTTATTCACAATGATCCCTGAGCCTTTGGAGGAGGGGAGGTAATATAGATGCCCTCTATGAACACTCTGCAATCACTTCTTCCGTGTCCCTTGACCAGCTGTGGATCTCTGTGTTAACAGCCATCTACTGCAAAAAGAAGTTTCTCAAATGAGGTTTGAGAGATGGACTAATCTATGGGTATAACAAAAAGTTGTTAGGAGTCCATTTAACAATATATTCCCATTAGCAAAGTAATAGTTTAGGTTCCCCAATAGGGCCTGTGATCTATCTAGCTACAGGTTCCTGGCCCCAATAACTGTAATAAGTATCCATCTCGTGGAGTCATCCTTAAGTTCACTTGGAAAACAGTTGGTTACTGTCATGACATTCATGCCACCATTACACCAGTGGATATCTCTTGCCAGGATACCTTTCTTTGTAGCTTGCAGGGGACACAGTTGGACAAGGTTCATGTTGACCTTTCTTCTACAGTTGCATGCATAGCACCTTCAATGCTAGGAAACCTGGACAACGTAGATGAAGAGTTCAGGTCAGTACCAGCTTGGTTCTCCACGTGATGGGTTCTGGAGAGTAACCAAGAACAATTATAACAGCCTGCAATATGAATCTTACAAGCCAACAACTGCAATAAGTGTCATGCTTTATTTATTTATTATTCTGTGGGATATGTATTAGGAGCATTGTTGCCTTGTTATAAGGAAACTCAATGTAAGTTCTTTTAGTAAATGTATATGTTAACTTCTGCAGCAGTAGTTTTATATACAGTTCCTTCGGATGTTCTTAGTGTTAGCTGTCTCTCTGTTTTCCTTCTTTTACTCGGTCCTCCTATGCTATTCCATTTAACCCTTCTTGTTCCATTACTTCCCATTTTATCCTGTGTCACTGTTACTTATCTCCCCTCTGTTGAAGGCCTCCTCATTGTGACTCCTTACTAATTTCCTGAACTCTGTGGGTAATCAGATAAAATACACATATCCAAAGATTCAAAGCTAATGTCTGTAAATGAGAGAAAGCACACAATGCTTGTCATTCGGGGTCTGGCTTACTCTACTCCAAATGATTGTTGCCAGCTCCATCCATTTATCTGTAAATTTCATAAATTCATTTTTCTTAACAGCTGAATAATATTCCATTATGTAAATGTACCACATTTTTACAAACTGTTCATATATTGAAGGGTATCTAGGCTGTTTCCTGTTTGGCTACTGTGCATAGAGCAGCAATGGACATAGATGAGCAAATATCTCTTTGTAAGATGAAGAGTTTCTTGGTTATATTCCAAAGAGTGGTATGACTGGATCATATGATAGATACATTCTAGTTTAATATATCTATCTCCAGCTTTTTAAAGAAACACCACACTGATTTCCATAATGGCTGTACCAGTTTGCACTGCCACCAGCAGTGAATAAATATTCCCTCTTCCTGACATCTACATTAGCATTTGTCATCATTTTTTTTGAATCATCTAAGCCATTCTTAATGGGGTAAAATAAAATTGCAAATTAGTTTTAATTTGCATTTTCCTGATGGCTAAGTATGTGTACCATTTTAAAGATATTTCTAGTCATTTGTATTTCATCTTTTGAAAAGTCTAGTTCTATGTCCCATTATTAAAAATTGGGTTGTTTGTTTTCTTGATGTCATTATTTTTAATAGTTTTTATATTCTAGATACTAATACTCTGTCAGATGTACAACTAGTCAAGAATTTTTTTCTCATTCTGTAGACTGCCTCATCAATCAGATGATTGTGTCCTTTGCTGTACAGAATCCCTTCAGTTTTGCATGTCCACATTTGGCAATTATTGGCTGTAGACAGAAGTTTCTGTCCTACCCAGTCCTACAGCCATTCAGTCCCAAAGAAATAAGCAGAAGCTTATATTAATTATGAATGGTTTGCCATGTTAGCACAGGTATATTATTAACTATCTCTTACAATGCCAATTAACCCATAATTCTTGTCTATGTTTAACCATGTGGGTGGGTATCTTTTCTCAGTAAGGCATTCTCATCTTGCTTCCTCTGCATCTGATTGGCAACTAATTCTCTGCCTTTCCTCTTCCCGGAATTCTCCTAGCCTTGTTGCTCCACCTATACTTCTTGTCAGGGTTCAGCCTCAATGAGTTTGTACATTCCAGGGTAGGGACATGTTAGGCAGATTAGACAGAGATACAAAAGAAATACAGATACATAGGATAGTACTAGGAGGGCAACTCAGTGAGTACTGACTACTAAATCCACCTATGTTTATTTTCCATATGCTTATATACTCCGATACAAAAAAGGGGAAAGAATGCAAAAAACCACCCTAACATGACACAAAGGACAACCAAAATGGTTACTTACTTCAATACTTGGACACCAAGCCACTATTTCCTGAGCTAAACATTCTGATGTTTTGGGCAGGATATGCAGTAAATACACCCTAGACCAAATATCCTGTAGGCAGTCACTCCCTATGTCAAACCTTCTGCTTTAAAATGAAGGAACAGGAATAGTCTTTAATTCTCTGACCTTTGGTCAAGGTGGAGTGGATCCGACTCTATTGGCCATCTTAATGTCAAAAACACCAAATAACAACACCCTAGGTCAGGATATCTTGTTTGTAACCATACATGTTGTCAACACCTTTGAAAGAATAAAAATAAACTCAAACTCTCTTACCTCTAGTCAAGATGGAACAGAACTCACATCTGTGGGCCCCCACAAGTTCCTGCCTGGATACTAGCCAGTGATTTATTAAACCAATATGAGTGACAAATCTTTACAGTGTACAAGAACATTATCCTATGGCAGTTGTTCTTTATATCTATGCTGTTAAGATTCTGTTCAGAAAGTCCTTTCCTGTGCCCACAAGTTCAAATGTACTCTATATTTTCTTCTCTGTTAGGTTAAGGTATTGGGTATTATGTTAAGGTCCTTGATCCATGTGCAGTTGAGTTTTGTGAAAGGTGAGAGGTAAAAGTCCAGTTTCTTTCTTCTTCATGTAGCTTTCCTGTTTGATCAGTCATCTCTTATTAATACAGCCTTTTCAACAATGTTTACTCTTGATCTCTTTGTCAAAAATCAGGTGACTGTAGGAATGTGGGCTTATTGTAGGCCTTGAGTTCTCTTTCATTGATCCACGACACTATTTTTATAGAAGTACTATGCTGTTTTTTATTAATATGACTCTACAGTTATAACTTGAAATCTGGTATAGTGATGCCTTTAATATTTTTATTTTTAATTATTCATGATTTTGTGGGATTCTACAATTTTTGTGTTTCTAAACAAAATTCAAAATTGTATTTTCAGTTTTTGAAGAAGTGTGTTGAAATGTGGTTGGGGTTGCATTTAATTTGTAGACTATTTTTGATATATGTATATATTTTACAATATTAAACATACCAAATTTATGAACAAGTCTTGTTAGTTCATTGGGTAGATTCATTATAAGATATTTAGTCTTCTGGGGCTATTGTGAAGGGTAATTTTTCCTTGATTTCTTTCTCAGTATGCTTGTGATTTGTATATAGGAAAGTTACTGACTTTTGTATGTTAACTTGGCATCCTGAACTTTTCTTGATTCATTTATTAGCTGCAGGAATTTCCTGGTGAAGTCATTAGGATTTTTTATTGTATTAAGTAGTGCCAAATATAAATGGACTTCTTCCATTACTTTTCGTACCCACTTTATCTCCTTCACTTGTCTTATTGTTCTCACTAAGATGTCAAGATTTATATTTAATGAGGGAGAGTGGATATCTTTTCCTCATTTCTGATTGTACTACAAATGCTTTGGAATTTTCTCAGTTAAGTATAATGTGGCTATGGACTTGCTGTATATTGTCATTGTTATACTGAGATATGTCTCCCATATTCCTAGACTCTCTAGGATTTTCCTCCAGAAGGATATTAGATTTTTTACAAAAGTCTTTTCCATATGTAATGAAAGATGGTTTGTGTCTTTTACTATATTTATGTGGTAAATTATGTTTATTTATTTGCACATTAGAACCATACCCAAAACTCTGCAGTAATGATGGAAAACATTTTTTTGGTGTGTTCTTGAGTTGAGTTTGCAAGTATTTTATTGAGATTTTTTTGTACTCCTGTTAATTAGAGAGACTGGGCAATTTTGCATATTATTTCTTGTAATTTGGTTATTTTGTGGAGCTTTTATTAGGAATTTTTATATTAAAAGTTCTAGAATTGTTTACTTATTCCATGTGCCCTCCTCTGTATCCTTACTTTCTTTTTAGATGCTCATGTTCTTTCTAGTATTCTTTATGAAGCTCGTTTAGTGGTCATGAACTTGTTAAATCTCTTTTAATCATGGAAAGTTTTGTTATCCCTTGATTATGACTAATAGTTTTGCAGGCAATAGTAGTCTACGCTGGTATCTGTGGTCTTTCATAACTTAGAGAACATCAGTCTAAGCTATCCTGGAATTTATAGTTTCCATTGAATGTTAGGTACTATTCTGATAGGCCTGCCATATATATGAGTTGATACTTCTCTTTATAGTTTTCAATATCTTCGTTTTGTACATTTGGTATTCTGATTATTATATGGCATGAAGTACTTCTGATCTTATCTATTTGGTGTTCTATATTCCTCTTGGACCTTGGTAGACATTTCTTTCTTTAGATTAATTTTTTTTTATTATTTTGTTGAAAATATTTTCTTCGAGCTTCATTTCTTTTCCTTCTTCTATATATAGGTTTAGTCTTTTTCATGTTCAATTCATAAGTTTTAAAAAATTTATTTAACATTTCCTCTCCTGAATGATCCAATTGCTCTACCTTGTTTTCTAGATATTATCTCCTCTATTTGGTGAGACTTATCTCTGAATGGTATTTTTTTTTTTTAGAATTCTTGAATTTTTCAACTTTAGTTTTATTTCATTTTGGCTTTTATTAAGAGATTCTGATTCTTCATTGCATTCCATTTTCATATATTGAATTCTTTTTATTATGCAATTGAATTATTTGTGTTTTTGTGGTCTTCAACTGACAGTTGATCATACACTTTTTAACTTGATTGTTTTATTGATTTTCTGAAATCATTGTTTTAATATATCATCTAAGTTGTTTTGTTAAGGGAATGTTACTTTCAGAGTATGAGTTTTTCACAAAGATTGATTGTTCTCATGTTTGTGCTTTTACAGTGGGACTTAGGCAGTTGGAGTTTGGTGTTGGTAGAGAAATCTTGCTTTTCTTTGTTGAGTGTGTGTTTGGATCGTCATCATATCCCAATTCATCAGCTTGTAGATCAGGTCAAAGGGGCTTATGATTCAACGTTGAAGTGTATCAGTCTTGATGTAATGAGATAACAGAAGCAGCCCCAGCTCAGTCCAGGAGAGTTGAAGGTTCTAAGCCCAGGAAGAGACCTGTAGATTCTCATGACCAGTTCTCAGGAGTTTGAAGTGCTCAGGACTTGTCCTCAGGCTGCAGTGTGGGTAGAGTGTTGGTAGAGTCTGGGATCCCTACCTGGGAAGATGGGCAGTTAGTGAGGGGATGCCTAGTCCTGAGACAGCCTGTGGTATTAGGTGGGGTTGGTAACTTGAGCTTGGATCACTGTCTAGAGAGGGGATGCCGCCAGGTGGGCACAGGACATGCAAATCCTTAGGCAGGCTCTGGGATTGGTGGGTTAGAAACACCAAACCTTGTCTAGAGAGAGGGAGTGGAGGACAGCTGGCATGTGGCATGCAGTCCCTAGGTGGGTTGAAGTGGTTGGTGGAGAGAATCTAGGGTACTTACTTGGAGGAGGGCAAGGGTGTGCCACAAAAGGAAGAAATCGTAGTGCTCATCTCGGGTCTACCTGTGTGTGGAGGAGTAGAAGTGGACTTCTGGTGAGGGTGAACTTAGTGAAGGTATTCCTAGATTTACCTAAAGAGGGAGCCAGAGGGCAGGTATGGACATATGGTCCTCAGGCAGGTCTCAGGGGTAGCCAGAGTTAGTGGTGTAGGTATAGGGTCCCTACCTTCAAGGGTTGATGTCAGAAGGCTGAAGAATAGGTTCTGGGCATGCAATCTTCAGTAAGGCATGGTGTGTGTGAAAGTAGATGATCTACTAAACTACATGTTATAAAGGAAATTGTCTTTTACTATCTTAAATTTCATAGCTATATGGATTTTGTAATAATGTGAGCTTGAGGTTTTTGCTTTAAGTCCTAGCTTAGCTCTTCAACATTTTCTAGTATATTGAAGGCCAAATAAATCAAAAAAATTAAAGCATTGAACATAGGTCTCATTTTTCATTTCCCACTTCAACCATAGATCTTAGTGATTTTAGTATTCAGAATCTGTACTGGGTTCCGACAGGCTATGTCCTCAGCTGCAGCCACTAAGAGCATCTCCTGTGCACATTCACTGTGTTCTCTTTTAAAGGGGTCCTTCCCACTTCCCATCTTTCTTTTTCTTTTTCCCTCTGTGTCTGTCTGTTACCCTCCGCCTCTGTCTCTGTCTCTCTCTCTCTCTGCTTCTCTGTCTGTCTCTCTGTCTCCCACCCCCTCTGCCTCTCTCTTCTCTTCTGCTGTTCCTGTCCCCAGAGGCCAGTCTCCCCTTCCCTCTTTTTATGTTCCCTTTTCCCTAATGAAAAGCTTCCCCACACGAACTATTGCATGGTATCTTTCTCTCTTGTGACACTTCTTTTAAAAATTAAAACATATAGGAAGACAAAAGACACAGAGTAAGATATGACAACTTAATAATGAGAGAGGTTGGGGAGAGGAGAAGACATATACATACATATACAGAGGAGAAAGAGAAAGAGTCAGAGACAGACAGATAGGAAGACAGACAGGTAGATAGATAATGGTAAAATGTTAACATTTAGGGACTCTAAGGTGAAAAAGTCTAACAATTTATGAACTAGTTTTACAACTTTTCTGACATTTTAACATACATGTTTAAAAGCCTTGATTCAAAAAGATAACCCACTTAATAATACAAGAAAGATGCTTTGTGCCAGAATAGAAAACACAAACAAAATGCCAGTCTGGAAGGTGAGCTTGTGAAAAATGTATGGACATGAGGAGAGACCCAGGCAGCACATGGGGCTCTGTGCAGACGAGCAGTGTGGTCCTGTGAAGCAAAGACAAGGAAGAGCTGCCAGAAAAACCCAGCACGAGGCTGGTAAGGATGCCTCCATTATTGAAAGCAGAAGGAGGAAGGTCACAAACTAGGTTAGAAAAGAAGAAAGGATTCTGAAGTCCAGGACATAAATGGGAAGGAAAACACAAATGTGGGGAAAAACTAATTTTCTACCCCAAAGAAGGCACTGCCCAGCTACTCTTGAGCAGTTCTCTTAAATGGGGACCATTAGGGTTCCACTGCTGAAGAAAAGCTGATAATAAAAATATATTCTGAACCCAAGGGAACAATACCCAATGAGGGAAAAACCACAAGAGTCACAACAACAGTCAAGAATGCTGGGCTCTAACACTGACAGGATAAATACATTTGAGAGATTTTTCAAATTGTACATATTTAAAACGGCATTGGAAGGAAGAAAAAAATTAAAGAGTATAAATATAAACTAAAATTCTTTAAAGTCCAGCAATCATATTGAAAACCAAAGCTAAGACATCTTTTAAGAATGAAAAAAGCATAGCCCAGGATATAAAAACATAGTAGACAAAAATTGGTCAGCCATTTAGAGATGGTTAAATTATTAAAAAAAAAGTACATTTGAAGATATTACACAGAATTTAGACCCACGAGAAAGATAGGGGAGATGAAATCAGAGGGTCTCAGCTTCAGACAGAGAGTGTAGCATGAAGTTGAGGCAATGTCTTAAAAGTCCAGACTGAGATGTTCCCACAAGTCTGAAGACAAGAATTCCTACCTTGAAGATAACAATGCCTCTCATTTGGACACCATGAGGTGCATCCATAGAACAGAGAACATAAATGGAAATTCTTAGGCCCACAAAGAAGCAAAGTTATAACATGATACAATGCTTGGTGGCTGTTTTCTAAACAGCAAGGTGTTAAGTTGGGGCAAAGGTCATAAAAGGAAAGTATGAGAGAAGAAATTCAAGAATGTGTACAAGGGAGCTGTAAGTGTTATTGGGAGACCACAGCTCTTGGATCTCTATGGTAGACAGTAGACTATTCTACCTCTGTGTCTGCAACCGGCGGGAACTGCCCTGAGTCATCTACCTTCTGAGTCATTGAACATCCAGTACATGGACTGTGCTTCTGCTTTTGTTTTTTTAAGGATCAAAACTTTCCCCCATAAATGATAGATATGTGTTCTACCGCTAAGTCACAAGTCTAGTCCTTTGAGTTCGTGTTGACAAACTCACACCATCAGCCATTAGCTCATCTCTCACAGGGACTGACATTTGCCTGGGCTAGAGGGTGTTGACCCAGGGAGGAGAGAGCATGAGATCCACTTGTGGTCTGGCAAGAAAGGCTGTCTATACCCAGGATCCCTTGAAAAGGTTGAAAAGCAGCTCCACCTGTTGTGTATGATAGAAGCCTCTTCACTAGGAAAACGGGAGCTCCTACAAGACAGAGGGGCTCAGCTCACTGCTCCTGTTCAGGTTCTTGCTGCAGTTTTCCCCGAGAGCTGTATTTTGCTCACTGGGGTTGGATTCCATTTCCTAGTCTTGTGCATACTTCCCCTTTTGAGTTGCTAATCAGCGCGCCCTGGAACTTGCAAGAGAAGCCCCCGAGGTTTTGCTGATTCAAGTAGAACAGAATATAAACTTATTATGGGGCATAAAGCATGAGGCGATCCAACCGAAACCAGTTCAGAAAATACATTTCATTTAGAGCTAAGTGAATAATCTTCCCCGCTTCTTGGGCAGACGGGAACAAAGCCCATGTCTGGAATAAGAACTGCCGCATGCGAGTTGGCAAGTGATTGCTCCTCTATTATCCAGTGCTCTCACTTCCGAATGGAGAAGAGAGGGGCTTGAGTTGGTGCAGGATTTCTGGGTGGCCTGGACACTCTCCATGTCTGATCCATGATTTACAACAAGATGAATGAGTAGATAAGATCTGTTCATTATTGGGATCTTTGATGATGACTTAAAAACCTAACCCTCCTAACTCTCTTGGAAGCAGACACATATGGTCGTATTCCCGAACTCTGTGAGTGAATATCCTACTGGCTAATGCTCTAAGGCAGAGACAGATGAAAGGGGTCAGACACAAACTCCTATATTGACAAGTGAACATTAGCAACCCATAACTACCCTTCCATCGGCCATTTCCATGTATAGACAGTCTTAAAATGCCAGGGAATTTGCTTAAGTGTGAAGTATTAGGTGAAAACACAAAATGGCTAATTTAGAAATCCTGGGAGCCTTTAATTCCCAGTGGTCCTCTGGTCCTGTGGTTTTCTAATCTTGATCATTAGCAAGTTTGATTGAGAATTGTCTAGAAGATCAGTAAAGCCTTCTGTGTGTATCCATGAGGGAAGTCCCTCTGTGAATATGGCCAGCAGCATATTGCAGCCTTGACGCCCCAGTTGGGAAAGAAAACACCGGCTAGTTTAGGCAGTTTTTCCTTCCTGTTTCTGTGCCCTTTTGCTTATCATGCCCTGCCGTCCCTCCCATGATGGACAGAAACCTCCGAAACCCGGTGAAAAACAAATCATTTTTCCTTATTTATTTTTTAAATGTCAGACATGTGTCTCAGTGATTTGAAGCAAACTAATGTAGCTCCTTTTTTGTGTGTTTACTATTATAATTTACACTAAAGTTTTTGGAAACTGAGTTATGGCCCAGCTCTCGTGTTCTAATTTGTTCCTATGCCTGGACTCACATATTTTGGGATCTGTGGCTGCCTGGTGTCAATAGTAGGCGTGAGCATAACTGTTTAAGGAAAAAGAAAAATGCATGAAAGAAAGGAAGAGGGAGAAAGACTTACATATAATACTACTTTAATTCATTCAGTTACTTAATGGACAATTCCCAGGTGCCTGTGTGGTCTATGCCAGACATTCTATTGGCAGTAGAGCTGAACCAGTCATGTGTTCTGCCCTCTCAGAGCTTATATTCTATTGAAAGGGTGCAAACAAACAAACAAACAAACAAATGCATGGATTAATTGCCGTAAGATGTAAAGAGAAACAGACGGGGGAAAGAGTGTACTGAATAATAAGAGATAAAGATGTCTCCGAGGATCAGTCCCTAAAAGAGACTTGCAGGACTACAAATTGAGGAAGTAGAAACTGCAGAGAGGTGTCTGAAAAAATCCTGGGATGGGATCTTGCTTGGGAGGTTCTAACCATCAAGAGGTAGAAGAGACAGACAAGGGTTGAGAAGTGGTGGGAACCAGCTCCTCTAAGAGGATGTGGTCCCTGTAAGTGTGGTGGCTTTCCCTCAGGGGACAAGTGATGGGTTGATACAGAGGGAGGTAGGTTTGATTCATACTTTGAAAGGATCAGTGTGATCTCTGAGAGGACTGTGAAAGGATACAGATGAAGTAGGAGCATGCCAGACATGGAATATCAGTGACATTGAATGGCACAGTGTGGGAGAGAGGGGGCGAGATGACATCCATTTTGTGGGGTAAGGGGCAGATTTTTTTGTTGAACAGTATAAGGATGCACAATGAAGAGTCTGACTGAGGATGGTTCTTGGGACAAACAATATGGATATATGTTGTTCTGACTGGGGTCAGGGAGACCAGTTCTTATACTGTTCTTGGCCAAGCAAACAAGTCAGAGCTTCCAGAATCAGCTTGGATAGGACTAGTAAGAGTAGATGCCCCTGTCTTGCTCCTAATCTTAGGAGGAGTCTTCAGTCTTTCTCTTAGCTTCATGTTCCCTCCATAATATAAGCAACCCCATTTTTCAGTATGAAGAGATGGACATGGGTTAGAGCTGGTGCCTCACATGCCTTTGATTTCAGTATTTTGGAAGCAGAGGCAGACAGATCTCTGTAAATTTGAAGACAGCGTGGTCAACAAAGTGAGTTCCAGAACAGCCAGGGCTACACAATGAGACCCTGTTTCATAAACCTAACCAAACCAACCAACCAACCACCACCACCAACAACAAAAGAAGATGGAGACTATCTATATTGTACAATTAGATAATTCCTTCATGAAAGAGATTCTGTGTCCTTACCAAACAATTTGTCAGAGAGTTTTTTTTTTGTCTCTCCTGACCTACTGCTTAATGCTGGAGGTGCCATTCCAAAAGAAAGAAGTCCTAGATAGACATGGGAACCTGCCTGAGGCTCGACCTTAGACACATTGATCTCTATAATTGTGAGAGTTCTGTTCCCTGCAGATTTCCAAATTTAATTTCCAGTATCTGGTATAGTAACAGCACAGAGACCAGACAATCATGTATGATGGTAGAAACCATTTATTGGTTTCTAGATGATCAGTATTGAATGGTGAGCATATCCCTTCATTCCTCTTTGCTTAGGAGTTATTTCATGACGTTCCATTGAATGCCTTTCCTTCTTTGGTTGTTATGGCCAAGTGATTTTTCTTCTCGAGCCCATTGATGTGGCAGATGACACTGCTTGATTCCTTGTTCTTTATAGAAGACTCTTAGGCTATTTTCTTTTAGTTCTCAAAAGCTACTGGTCTTTGTGTATTTTGATGGGAGATCCACTTTCATTCAAGTGGTCTCCCTGAGGGTGAGGTATTGTTTATCTCTCTTTGCTTTCCAGAATTACTTTTCTTCTGTCTTTGAATATTTGAGTATGATGGGTCTTACTGTGCACTTCTTTGTATTTGTCTTACTTGGAGTTTTCTTGGTTTATTTTTTTTATCAATTTGGTAGGAAATTATGATTCATTCTTTCATTATTAATCTGAGTTCTCTAGAGGGGACAGAGGAGATCAACTCCAGGTGCTCTACTTGGGAAGCCTGTTCATTTGTCAGGGTTTGTGTAGGCAGAGGTGGGATCAAGACTCAGGCCTTAGTCTTCAGGCAGTACTGAGTCCTATGGGATCCCTGGGAGTTGACTAACTGGGGCTTCCTACATGTGTACATAGCATTGCTGATGGGTATTGGGAAGTCGAGGATCTATTTTGAGGAGAAAAGATGAGCTCGCTTAGCTTTCTGAATCCACAGGCTCATCTCCAGGGCTGAACATTTGAGAAAGATGAAGTGATTATCTCTTGTAAGACTTTTTCAACTCTGTATTTTTCTCCTCTGATTCTGGAGCTGCAATGATAAGATTGGTAGGCCCTTTATTTATATGCCATAGTTCTTTGAGGATCTGGGGTTTACTCAGGCTGTTTCTTTGTGGTTCAGACTTGGTAAGGTCTATTTTCCAACCAAGTTAACAGAATATGTCATCTCTCTTCCACTCTCTTCCGTACTGATATTTAGCATACACATTAACTATTCTTTTCTTCCTTAAGTTTACTTCTCAGTTCTAAACTTTATAAATATTTTCAAAGGGATTTATATAGCCCAGGTTGTCTTTGAACTTGCTGAGTAGCTCAGGGTGATTTGAACCGATCTTTCCACTCTCACTCCCCAAATGCTGGGATCATCAGAGTGCAACCCCACACCCATTTCTCATTTCTAAAATTTCTCTCTGGCCATTCTTTATGTCTTCCATTTTGTTTGCTATTGATTTTTACTTGCTTTAAAATGTTCCTTGCCTAGAACAATTCCCAGAATGGACCTGGCTGAAATAGTGAGAGACTGAAGAAAAGACAAACATAGACACAGAGAAAAAACTAGGATCTGGTAGATCAGACTCTCTGACAAAGAATTTACTGCGTTCTAGAAGCTTTAGTGTTTATTGTATACAGTTACACAAACAGATGTGGCTATTGCACAAAGTTGAAAAAGGAGAAGGAATTATTACATAGAGATAAATAAGAAAGAAGGAACAAAAAGATGGGTTAAACTAATTTCATAAGAGCAGTTTCTGTAAGGGAGCGTTCTTCAGGTTATAGATATCTGGGGGGGATGGGGAAAGGTATTGTGGACATTTTCTGTATACACTATAAATATTTTGTCCATTGACCAAAGGTAGGTTTTTGCCATCCCTCAGAGCCTCATCCTCTTGGAAGGAATTTTTTTTATTATTTTCTCACAGATTTGAGGCTATGTACGGTCCTTAACATGGCTACACCATATCAAACAATACATATCACTCATGACATTCTGTGATCCACATATAAGTATATTTATAACTGCCTGCTGTAAAAGTGTATTCATAACTGACAGGTAAACCATTCAAAAAGTTTTTATCAGGTGACTCTGGCATTTCTCTGTCTCTTAGTATTAACCTTTACGGAGGTCCCCTTTCCTGGATTATCTTTCTTTGTGTGTGTATGTGTGTGTTTGTGTGTGTGTGTGTATTCTGAATGTATAATGATTGATATTTTATTGAAATCTAGACATTTTTAGCTATGCGCCTGTGCATTTTATTAAAGCCTCAGTTTTAGCTGGAGTAAATGGGTTTGATAAGAATTTTATCCTATAAATAATAAATAACCATTAGGGATTTTATAATATAAATAATAAAATGAATCATTATAGCTATAATTAAAGACTTTGAGATGAAATCATCTTGGATTTGGAACTCATCTACATCCAATGACTGATATTCTCACACATAGAAAAGATGCTGCAAAGAAACCCCCAAAAGAAGGTCAAGTGAAGGTCAAGGCATTGTGAAAGTCAGTGCAAGAAGGAAGCTGTGCTGTCATCGGTCAAGTAAAACTTAGAGGCATGAGACCCTGGAAGAAGCAGGAAGGGTGCCTACTGCGAGGACCGCAGAATGAGCAAAGTTATTGATTCAGATTTCTGGCTTAATTCTCATAAAATTGATAAATAAATCTGATGATTTAGTCACCACATGAATAGTACCATGTTATAGGTGCCCTAGAAAATAAAGTAGCCTCTTGTAACCCTGTTCTGGTAAGGAAAGGTGAGGGTAGAAATCTGGTCTACTTGTTATTTTGGCCTCACAAGGGAGGAGCAACAGTGCATTCTGGTTAGAATGGGATTTTCCTGTGCATGGGGCCTGAACTAACTCCACTGAATAGGAAGAGGTCTCTTGTGACCTCATCGTGAGGGCTGGCCTCATCACTAGTAGGAAGTAGTGGAAGTTCTGACTCAAGAAAAGGGCTGATACCACAGTGGAGCTAGCTAGCTATTACTGATGAGGAAGGAAGAAGTGGGAGCCCAGAATTCTTCCATGTATTCATTGACACCGTGACTTCCCTACCTGGTCTACTCAGAATGGAACACTTTGTTGGGAAGGGGGCCCGTCAGGATACCTCGCTGGGTCCTGTTTCAGAGTAGAAGTCTGCATTACTTAATGGTTATAGTTCTTGGTGATGCTTGACCCAGGTGCTGCTTTTCTCCTGGTCCATTGATTAGACAGAGAAGAGCTTTGTTTGTTGAAACTTCTCTTGCTTTTGATTTTCAACTGTGATCATTGATATTTCTAGGTGACTGACTTTTTCCACTCTAAATTTGGGATATGTTGTTGAAAAGAAAACCCAGAGAATGTATCAGTATGTCATGATAGAGTTACTGAGCTCCACAATTGGCTCACCTCCCTCTACTTGGGAGGGAACTTCTTTATTATTATTATTATTATTATTGTTATTATTATTATTATATTTGAGAAATAGAATTAAGTTGTGCTTAATACACACATAATTCTATTTATTTCTACAAGTAGAAGTTCTTAGGTAGGTTTGAAAGAGTTCCCAAATCTTTATTCTTGGAAGATTGTTGAATTTACTATTCTGTGACTTTTCCCTATGTCCATGTCATTCTCTGGTCTCACAGACATAGAGGCAATCCTTTTAGGTTCAAGTTCTCCTTATGAATCATAGAACAATCAAGTTCTCTAACTCAGGAACCCATGAGCCTTAATGTAATGATTGTTAGAAATGTCTTTTGTCCTTCCCCTTTGCTTAGGAGCCATTGCTTTAAGGAGGAAGGGATCTCATTAATAGTATTTTAAAAAGAGTTTTCACTTTAGAATTTTTTTCACCACAGAATTTCTTGGGCCAGCCTTTCCAATATGAATAAGTTATTATTAACTTACATGAATGTTTTCATGAGCAGGGTATTGAAATGAGTGATTACATATTGGAACGCTCCTTTTAAAAAGGCAATGGGTGACGCCCCCTCCTCCTCCATGCTTTTTTATGGTAATGAAGGGTGCTGACCTCGAATTGCCTTCATATGCTCCCACTTTCTATGTCTCTAGCCTTGTCTTCTAACATCTTTTCTGTACTGCTACTCCTCTGCTTGACCTGTACGCCTCTGCTCTACTCCTGAGTTTTGTCTCAGTTTACAAAGAGGCCTCTAGGGAAGACTGGCTGTCTTGGGAGTGATTCATGAACTCAGTTATGTTTCTGGACTTGCATCTATGTTAGTGCAGCGTTTCTAAAATACATTGCATGCTGTGTGATTCTTAGGCCATTGCTTCTTGCTTTGCTACATTTTGAGATAAAAAATAATTTCAGCTTAATTCAAGAGGAGCTGAAGGGATAGATAGTAGAAGGGGTTGATGAGTTATGCTTTTATTCTTTTACAGTAACTAACTCTGCCCATGTGTCTATCCATTCATCTATGGAATTCAGATAGGACTTCTGGATATCAGGTGTGTTTGAGAAATATTGTAGAGATCTCAGAGATGGATATAAGACAGAATGGCAGAATAATTAGGATTTGAACTTCAGAAAGGTGCACTTTTGGACTTTTGTGCCAAACTTGTTGACTTTGAGCTTTGATGTCCCCATCTTCATGTTTGATATTATACTTAAGTAACACATACATAAACTGTCTATGCATGTGCACATTTTGGGCAATCATTAACAAATCATGCTTTTCTGGTTTAAAGACATTTATACAATGGGAATGAACAAAGGTTGTCTCCAGAATTTTCAGAACACTATTAGGCTCTACTATAAGTGAAACATTTCTAATTTGAAAGAAAAGAGCCTATTTCAAGTTGATAACAAATTACATACATGAATTTTATTATCCTGCTGAATATCCATCAAACTCTTATAATATAAACACATGGTCTCACTGAATTAGAAGAGAATGTGGGATTAATGTGTGCCTCAATAATTTTTTGTATACTGGACATATTTATACTACCCACTTTGTTATCCTATATCTATTCCATACCTCTGGACAGGCAGTTTATGAATTGGGAGAACTGATCTTTATGGTCAATATCAGTGGAATCCTTTGCTGCAATGGTTTCGGTTGGGTCTAAACAATGGAAGAAAATAAAAGCAAAGACTTGCTCAAAGGAAGCAAGTGAGATTGTGATAATTTTCTCCTAACTTTGTCCTTGGCTACTTCCTTCCCCTGAAGGTCATAACTTTTGATAAGCTGCCTATTCATGTCCAACATCCTCTGGAGGCCCCAGCCAAGGCTTCCTGACCCATGATTTTAGTCCAAGAATGATTGCAGTTAGTCCCAGAATATTGTATCATATGTCCTTCCTTATTCCGCTCAGGTTTTTTTTTTTTTTTTTTTTTTTTTTTTTTTTGTGTGTGTGTGTGTGTGTGTGTGTGTGCATCTTAGAGGATAGATGATTCTCTGTGGAATAGGCCAACACATATCTTTGAGATAATGTTTGTGCTTAAACAAGCATAGATTAAAAGGTTCTTGGATTTTCCATGAAGAAGAGGGGATGGCTTGGAAACTGTCTTCTCAAATGAACTCACAAGGGAAATCCTTGTGCCTCTAGTTCTTTCATTTCTCCTCTCAGAGAAATCCATCTCTTACTTTAGAATGTGACCAGCAGGCCCTGCAGTTGCTGCTGCTTGCAGGACTTTTAATCACCTATGTGAGCAGTTGATAGGGCTATGAAATATGGCCCCTGTAGGCCTCTGAACTGCCTTTCTGCTTCCTCAGATGGTGAATAATCATTGAGCCGCTCCACAGTTTCTGATATGAAGTTCAAATCAAGCCATGAAAAAACCCATATTTCACAAGGTAGCATATTTTTGGTTCCTGGCAGTAAATTTCCTTCCCTCTCAGGGTGCTGTGGGACACATTTGGAAAGGTCAGTTTGGCACTGTGTAAATTAACCAGAGGACCATCGCAGTTGAATGCAATCTATTGAAAATGTGTATTGATGGCCATCACATGGGCTGGGGACATGGCCATTGAGCCACTGGAGCAAAAGGCAGAATTATACCACGGGCCTTTGAATAGTTGTTATTGTCACACTGAATCGAATCGTCACATTAGAATGGTTGTGATGGGACAATGGCAGCCACTCTCATCTCCAAAGCTTCCTGTTGGAGGTTAGTATTGAAGTTCTCTACCAAGGGGAGAACTGAGAGATTGGCATCTGCAGGTTTTATCCCTGCAAGTTTGAAGAGTACTGGCATGTCACTCAAATCCACAGGCGGTCTTTGCCCTGTCATCTACCTCAGTGGATCCCTCTGGAATTGTAAGGGACTGTGCAGTCATGGGAGGTGGCTCTGGCTTCACAGCTGCAAGTCTGGTAGGAGATAGTGGTGTTCAGGGATTAGGATGGGGGATCCAAGAGCAGATGAACAGGAGTTGACTCCCAGGCCTATCATCTGCCTGCTCTATGACACAGGACACTGATTTTCATTGTTTGGGGTTTCTTTGGATCCTTCTTTCACAAATAGTGTCATTAGGGGAAATAATCCCACCAAGTGACAAATAGGATCACATGGAATTAATAAAGCTTCTGCAGAGGAAATGGAACAACTACAGGAGTAAAGAGACTCATGTGAAACTGGAAAAAGCAAACTTTGCCAACTATGCATAATTCAGGGGATTAATATCTAGAATACAAAAAGAATTGCAAGTTAAGCTACACCACTCATACATAACCCAAACAATAAATCAGGCTAATGAACTGAATAGTCTGCTCCCAAAGGAAAGCCTACAAATGACCAATAATTATTTGAAAGTAAGTTTAGCATCCTTCTGCAGCAGAAATGCAAATTAAATATGCTTCAAGAGCATGTCCACTGTCCCAGGTCGTGTTTTTGACTCTGAGAAGCAGCAGTGAACAAAGAAGGGAAAAGGTCTGTCTCAGGCCCTTTGCTCGGTCTTTCCCTGCCTGCTTTGTTGCTATGGTCAGACACCCCATTGGTGGTCACTGTTACCCAGACAAAGCAGCTTATGGAAAAAAGGGTTAATTAAGGGTTGATTTTGGCTCAGCGTCTGAGAATATAATCCATTATGGTGGGAAAGAAAGTCACGGCTTCAGGCGTTGGAAGCAGCTGGTCATATTGTATATACAGTCAGAAGCAGAGAGAGATGGATATTGAAGTGTAGAAGAAGGAGGAGGGTAAGGTGAACTTTATGGGTGATTGCTGTGGGCAGGAAGCTGAGAATTGTTAGTGGAAAGCCTTGATTGACGCTCCTCTCTCTTTTTGAAGACTGCTGCTGTCCTGCTGCCGATAAGCCATCCCATTGGTCAGGGTTGCCTTCTGCAGTTTGACTTCAACATTTAACCAATCAGCAATGATTATGCACTTAGTATATTTCAGGTACCAAGCAAGGTACAAAGAATACAGTGGCAAACACTTTAGGAATGACAGCCAAAGCGAGTAAGTATTCAAATCCGAGCAACCATGCAAAGAAGTGTAGAACTGTGGTACTTGCTGTAACTCTGGGAAAGCAGGTCAATGAGAATTCTCTGGGATTTGAAGGATGGCCAGGAGGTGCCAATAAAAGGCAGGGAGAGGAAGAGTGACTATTGATGGCTGTATGGTTCCTGAAACACACAGACATGGGACATCTATCAAAACAGTCTTTCTATTCAAATGCCTGGCATGTGACATGATTGGTTGGCCCATTAAAATTTGCTAAATGAAAGAACGGGTAGTAGGACTGATCTTCTATCTTCAATGAATGAATGAATACAATCCCATATTAGAAAAAAAATCCTGGGGGATGCCTTTGGTCAGGTAGCAGACATTTCAGCAGGTTGAGGAAAGCAGTTTCTCCATCACCTAGACTCCTTGGACCTCTTTGCACTAGTTTTGACTTTTGCAAATTTCTCTTCAACCCTTTCTTTCTAGTCTCTGGATGTGGCTAACTCCTTCTTTTGGAAAGCACTTAATCCAAACAGGATGTGATCTCATTTGCTATGGCCTAGCAACATTGCTAGCCTGATACTTTGTAGATGTCAAAGGAGGAATTGAGGACTACCCCACATGGTCATGGTTAAGTTCATTATACCTTAACAGCCCACCCGAAGAAGTTTTCTCAAACAATACGTCTATCGGAAGCTTCAGGAATCAATACTAATGACGAGCTGTACAGCAAGACTCTGCCTTTGGGTTCCAGCGCAAGCTGCTTTGAGCTGCTCTATCACAGGCCAAATTGTAAGGCATTGAAAAATGACCCAATTTGGTGCCTCGTTTACACAATATGGATCCTGGTGGAGCTGTGAGGGCTTTATTAATAATAGCATTTGATGGCTTATCAGATGCGTGGCACCCAATTACTGCATTTGACAGTACAAGGTATATATTAATGACTTATTAGGACTGACCAGGCTGGTAATTGATCACTAATGAGGCAGACTTGCTTATATGTAGGCAAAGTAAGATTTTAAAACTCTTTCCGCAAGCCCTGCAGAGATGCCTTAAGAGAAGTGGTCTACCAGATGGGCTGTAGATATTTCATGAAGACTGCTTCACAGTTCTCATTGACGAATTTTTAAAATGATAACTGCATGGTTTCTGAAAATCCTCCATTGTTAGTTGCCTGGAATCAACGTTTTTGATTCTAGGCTTTGACATCATGAAATTATAATTGTCCTGACCATCTTATTCCTGTGATGATGGAATCAAATCTTAGGGACTGAAGATGTTTTTCTATGATGGGTTAATCCCTATAAATCTGCTTTACGTTGACAGAGGCAAAGAATATTTTATGCATACTTTTCAAATACCTACAAAATTAACTAATTCTAACCCACAACTGTAACTGCTCATTGATGCAAATATGAAATGTTCTCCTGCCCTTTGACCTTGTTTTAAATAAACCCGTGTTCTCCTAAAGTTCTTGCATTTGTGTTTTCTATGAAAATGCTCTGGACCTGTTGGACGAACTGTAGTTTCCCATCTGGCCTTTCTCCTTTTCGTATTAATGAATCTCACCTAATTGAATCGAATGCCACAACTGACAAGTGTTCATTCTGAACATGAGCATCATATTCCCAAGAAGGCATTTTCTCAGTAACACTTAGCAAAATGATATCTATCAAACCACTGGTGCAGTTAGAATTTAATTTGCTCCATCAGCTGCCATTGTCATGCTACTTAACCTTAAAAAAAGTAATTTTCCTCAAGAGTTCATAATTCCTTTTACATTTCTTTTTTTCCCCTCACTGAATAAATTTAATAAACTCTTAGGAAATAAAGGACCGGGTAAGAGCTATTCTTCACAAGATGACAAGGAAGAGGACAGTCTGTTTTGCCTCCATCTTGTGCAGCTTACCTTAACTTACCCATCAGTTGGAGCTAACGTTTTCCATGGAAACCTCTCTGCTGGTACTGTGATGATGCTATGGTGTTCTGTTGTTGCTATGACACCTAAAGAAGGAAAAGGGGAGGCACTGACAGATAAGGGGTGGGGGAAACCAGAGGAACATGGAGAAAAAGGCAGGCTGAGGGGCAAACAAATCAAAGGAGAAAAAGTGAGAGAGGTATTTGGAGGATGGCTCTATCAGTGAAGTGATCGCCCCGCAAACGTGAGGACCTGAGTCTCATGATCAGAATTTATGTAAAAATGCAGGGCATAGTGGCAAATATTTGTAATCCTGGCACTGAAGAGCGGGAGACAAAAAAAAAAAAAAAAAAAAAAAATCCCCAGGGCTGATGGGCCAGTCATTGGTAAGCTACTGAGAGACCCTTTCTCAAAGGTCTCTTGAGGTCTGAGGATGTCCTCTGGCCTCCTCACACACATGTACAACTAACTACACGTGAACATGCACCTTGCGTGTATACAAAAATAGAGGGATGAGATAAGTATAGATAAGTATAGTAAGAGGGAAAAAGGATGACGACGGATGAGCAGTTGTGAAAGCCGGCAGAGCTACCCCCTCTTCTTTTACCTCCAGTCTTTTCTACTGGCGTCCTTGTTGGATATGTAGCCATGCTCACAGCTCCCATTTTGTGCTCTCTGTGAAATAGTGATTATCAATCATAGGTGATTTTTTTTTTATTCTTGAAAGGATGTTTGGCATTGTCTGAAGACAATTTGGATTATCATTATTGGTGGTGGTGGGATGATGTCATGGGAAGAAGCCAGATATTTGGGTTGACCAGTGTCCACCAAATCTTATGTCTATTTGTGCTGGCTAGTCTTATGTCAGTTGGACACACACACTTGAGTTAGCTGAAAGGAAGGAACTTTAATTGAGAAAACGCTTTGATACGATCCGGCTGTAAGGCAATTTCTGAGTTATTGGTGGTGGAGGTCCCAGTCTGTTGTGGGTGGTTCTGTCCCTCAGCTGGTGGTCTTGGGTTCTATACGAAAGCAGACTGACGAAGCCATGGGGAACAAGCCAGGAAGCATCAAGGCCTCTACATCATCTCCTGTCTCCAGGATCCTGTTCTGGTTTAGTTCTGTCCTGACCTCCTTTGATGATGAATAGCGAATAGAAGTGTAAGCTGAACCAACCCTTTCCTTTCCATTTACTTTTCGGTCATGGTGTTTTGTCACAGCACTAGAAACCCTAACTAAGACAAGTTGGTACCAGGATTGTGGGGTATTGCTGAGATAGATCTGATCATGCTTTGGGGAAGATTGTGGAAGAACTTTTATTCTCTGAACTAGAAAAGCCACCAAATGTTGAGAGCACAGCGGGATGTTCTTTAGGAAGTTGCAGGATTAGAGCGTTGAGAGCAGTGTAGAGGATGGAGGCCTAGCTTATGAAGTTTCAAGGGGAAGCAAAGATTATACCATGCTTTTTTTTTTTTTTTTTTTTTGTGAAGGATCTGTAGTTCTCGTTAGTTGGGGCTAAAGAAACTGCTGTGCTTAACCAAATACCAGGACTACTAATAAGAAACCTTTGCTTTGCTGGGATATTCAGTGGTGATTGGCTGGAACTGAGAAACTAGTGGTGATTAAGAAGAAACTTTCCTTGTGGAGGTGGAATTTTCTGGGAAGTGTCTCTTGACAGTACACATGAGCTGTGTTCCAGAGGTAGCCAAGGTTGTGCCTCATCCTGGCAGCCAGACATGGTGATGTGTAAGAGTCACCCAGGTGGTACTGGTTTGGAACGTATGAAGAAGGCATGGAGAGCAGCTGAGGCTTGGAGCTATATGAGAAGCTCTTGGTAAAGGTGCATCCTCAGAGTCAATAGAAGGACTAGGACTGAAGGGGTCGATGCAGATATGTTAAGGCTTAGCACCATCAGGCTCGGTTTCTGTGTAACTGAGTCTATTGAAAAGATTTCCATCAGGGATGCTGTTTAGCACCTTATATTGTGGCGGCGCAAATGAATGCAGACAGATTATATAGATATATACAGCTTTAATAAGGAAATAGACTTACAGGACCACAGGTTCCTGCGGAGCACAGCGGAGCAAAAGAGAAAAGGGGCTGCTGGGCTCACGCCCGGCAGATTTATCCATAAACATTAGCCCGAGGCAAACACGCCCCCAATGGGTGGGGCTATATCCCTACATTATATGGCAAAAGACAGTGACCACCAACAAAGAACTATGCAGAACTATGATAACAGTAAGGTGTTCAACCCTGGTGATTCACTCTTCTATGGATTCTTAAGACTCTTACATGTGTTTTCAAGCAGTTTCTGTGCCTGCAAACTCTTGCTGGGTCCTATATATCATTTAACGTTCAGGGCCTTTGTTATTGATACACCAGTTAAATAGTGGACTTCCAGCAGGTACTTCTTTACTGGAGTCCTTTAAAATCTAATGACACAATATACTGGGAACTCAATACACAATTTGGAATAAGGGAAGCGCAACTGCTATGTGATTCAGTTAGAGTGTCCTGAGCTCCCTCATGCTGGAACAATGTAGTATGAGGCCTTGAGGTGCTGTTTATCTAGTTGCAACTGTGCCCTAAAATTGGAAGAGTCTTGGTGAAAGTCAAGACAAGAAATTTCGGAGTGATTGAGACGTGGAGAAGCATGGTCTACTGAAAAAATATTTCTGGGCTGGAAACAGTTTCTATCCTTCTGAGCAACTTATGTCTTTCTAACTGTGCTGGATGGTTTAATATCAACTTGGCACAAGGTAGAATCAGCAGAAAGGAGATAGCCTAGTTGAGAAAATCTCCCATAAGATTGGAATGTTGGCAAGTCTGTAGAGCATTTTCTTAATTAGCAATTGATGGGGAAGGGTCCAGATTATTGTGGGTAGTACCACTCCAGAGCTGATGGTCCTGGGTTAGAAAGCAGTCTGGGTAAGCCTTAAGGAGCAAACCAGTAAGCAGCACCCCTCCATAGCCCCTGAATCAGCTCTTGCCTTCAGATTGCTGCCCTATTTGGGTTCCTGTCCTGACTTCAACCAATAAATGGTGATGTGGAAGCATAATGTAAATAAACCCTTTTCTCCCTTCCTTTTTCTCATGGGTTTCATCACAGCAACAGAAAGCCTAACTTCAGTTCAGTGTTTTATTCTCTAGAACAGGAATGTGTATTAGGGTTGTCTAGAGGAACAGAACTGATAGAATGAATACACACACACACACACACATTTATTAGAGTGACTTACAAGTTGTGGTCTAGCTAGTTAAACAATGGCCATCTATCAAGAGAAAGTTCAAGCATCTAGTAGTTGCTCAGTTCACCAGACTACATGTCTCAGCTTGTCTTCTGTATATACCAGAATCCTGTAGAAGTGTACTGTAATGTTAGTGAAGAAATGAATTTGCCAGCAGGGGTGAGGGCAAAAAAATCTCCCTTCACCTGTCATTTATGCCATGATAAGGTATTTCCCAGACTAATGGTGGTCTTCCCATCTAAAAATATCCAGATTAAATGTGGGTCTTCCCACTTCAGATGATGTAAGGATTTTTTTGTTGTTGTTGTTAATTACATGTGTTCCCAGCTGCTTGTGTTTTAGTTAACTCCAGATATCATCGAGTTGACAAGCAGGAATAGCCATTGCAGCAGCTGATGCCTCCTGCACAGAAGTGTTGCAAAGATCAAAGAGGCCAAGAGCCTGACAAAGGCACTACAGTAAAAGCTTGATGGTTTGTTCCTATCAAACCTGGCATAAGCATCTTGTCCTGGTTCATGTAGGTGACACACTTGCTGTGCCACACATCTGGGCGGTTTTTTGCTATTAGAAATTAGGAAGTTAGACCTGCCAACTGCTTGGACTTTGACAAGCAACCGCAGCATTGAAATGGGAGTGCAGAGATACTGTCTATGGCAATAGAGGAGAGAAGGTGATGAAGAAAGTCTCGGGAGTCCCACATTCTCAGAAGTATACATAGCAGAAATTGAAGATAACAATGTTAAAGATTTGGGGGAAAGAACTTGATTAATGTATATCCATCCCAAAGAGGACCCTCAGCCCTCTTGTTCAATGTCTATTAAGAATTTGTACTATGGAAGTTTCTCTGTGAGACTGAGCATTCCCTGGTGGGCTGGGAATACATGCTGATTCACAGAGGAGTTCCCAGAACATTTCTGAGGCCAAGCAAATTAAACAGAAAATGCTTCTAAGTGATGTCCAAGTGAATAATCTTTGTGTCTAAGACCATAATTGTGCAAGAAAAGGCCAGCTTTTTATTTCTCTTGCACAGGTTAAGTGTATCTTCTAGAAGTTACCCCTGACATTTGATAGAGAAAATGTATGTTGAGGAAAAGGGTTTCTCTACTATTGGTGGGGTATTGATGTCACTGGAGGGTGGAGGTCACTCCTAATGCACACAGTGCTGTAATACTTGCTATCTACAGGGTCAGATAGATCTGCACATCTGTTAATTGGTCATTAGAGTATCCTTAGCTCACTCTACAAAGACTTGGGGAAAGATGGGCTCATGTTATTGGTGATTACCACTGAGTAATCACTGAGTAGTTTCTGAAATGTGTTTCTTTTGCAAAAATGGAATGAAAGCATACATTAGACTTAAGCTAATTCCTACCTTGCAGAGCTAATAGCACTACTAGAAATTAATGTTTCCCTCTAAATGTTCCACAGTTTGGGGTTCCTGTAAATTTATATACAGATAATTACAGAGAAATTCTTGACATGAAGTTTAGTGGAATTCTGTGTGCTAGTGACCTTGGAATACTTTTCTATATTTTTCTTCTCTTTTCTGTCTTGTTTCCAAGCTGAAACTATTTATGTATGAAAGGTGACATCAGAAATTATTATCTTCCTCTTCCCCAAACTCCTTTCACCTTTCTCTGCCTCTTTCCTTCCTCTCTCTTCCTCTTTCCTCTCTCCCTCCCCACTCCCTGCCCATCTTCTGTTACTCTAATTTGAAGAACGCACACATAAGGAGTGCTTCTTTGTATATTGAAAGAGAATTTTGTAAGACACGTGACTTACAGACTTCTTCAGATACCTCAGCTCTTTCTTGTGGAGATAGTACCCACCTTCTAGACAATATTCCAACCAGGAACTGGCCAGTCAGTAGTTTTGGAAAGAATCAATCTTTTCTCTTAGGCTATTTCTAAGCAGCCATGATAACTAGCAGCAAGGCTGGGGTTTCTGATTCATAAAGCCATTCTGAGCTTGAATTTTCCTGCAAGGAAAATATGGGCTATCATATTGTAAGCCTGCAAACCCAGTAAAATATTGAGAAAGGCCTAATACCATGTAGGATAAACACTGACCAACTGAGATAAGAGGTGGGAGCAAGATACTTCGAAAACACTACCCATTCCTCCTTTTTGGTGAGCATGTAGAGAGATGGTTGACCTTTGTACTTTGTAAGCAGACAAGCCATGTATAGAGACATATCCATTTGTAGAAGTCTTTGAGTCAATGCAAAAATGTAACATTGACATAGCTTTATATCTTTCCTTGTTTCCTTTTTCTTCTATTTTTAGGTCCATGTTTTGTGCCTTTCAAAGTATTAGCAGGTTAACACCTACACACCGCTCTATTTTCTAGAGTTCTCAGCTGAGATGGCCTCATTTTTCTTTAGAGTTTGCTTTTAAAATATTTTTATTTCATGTAACTTATTTTAATCATAATCACCTCAGATCTTCCCAGATCTAGTGCTATGTCTCTACCTCCAACTTCATAGCCTTTTTTTTTTGTTTTGTTTTTTTAAATTTAATAGCCCTCAAATTCCTGGAGTGTGCACATCCTACCGAGAACCACACTAGAGAAAGATGACTCTTCCTCCATCATAAGCCTTCAGTTCTCTATAGCTCCTCACTTAGTGTGGGGACTCTCCTGGTTCCCCCCTAGTTCCATTCTGAAATTTTAATGGGCTTGCTCTTGTGTAGGTCTTGTGCAGGTGACCCCAGCTGTTGTGAGTTCCTGGATGCAGTGGCCCTCTCAGCTTCAGGAGACACAGTTTTGCTCTGTAAATAACTTTTTCTCTCATGATCTTTCCTTTTCCTCTTCCATGATGGACCCTGAGCCTTGGAGAAGAGGGCTGATAGAGATGTCCCAAATCTTATGGAGATGCACAACTTTTTTCTAGTTGGATTTAAGGTTCACTTCACAAGAAGAAACACATGGAAAGTGTTGAAATTATACCATGGTTAAGGAGCTCAGAGATCTCGGGGGGGGGGGGGGAGAACCCATTATACATAATTAGCAATATATAGCGAGCTTCTAGTTTCCTAAATGAACACAATGCCAAGTCACTCTCTAAATTTGCGTATCTCTACCCATAAGTAAGTGCGACTCTCATTACAGTGCAGATCCCAACTGTGCAATGGATAATGGCTAACACAGAAAGTCACAGCCATCAAAGTGCAGAAAATAACTGACTATGGATTGTTAATAATCAATTTTTAAACTGAAAAGTGACCTAGTAGTCATAAGAGGATCATTATTTGGGCTATAATCTATCATTACTTAAGAAAGATAGTTTGTTTTAGTATAAAGATTTTAAGTGGAAGAGATGCAGGCTGGTGGCAAGGTACTTTTTTGCCTATAGGTGAAAGGGCTCTGGGATTGATCCCCATCCATTGAGAAAACAAAAAGACCTAAGAGGGAGACACTAAAGAGTCCTCTACTGAGCATTATGTCGTTCTCTGATGGACAAAATGCAGGTTGAAAAAACTCAGCAGGGTGAGAAAATGGCTGAACAAAATTCAGATGTGATTTCCAAATGTGTTCTTTTTTTGGCCCAACAGTATGCTCTCCATTGCAACTTTCCTACCCTGCTCTACAGAAAAGCTGGATAGGAGAACGTGGTTGGCTTGGTGGTTGCCTACTTGAAAACACTTAGGGTCTGCCAGGAAAGGAATGAAACAGAGTTTCCTAAGACTATTTGTGAAATTAAATTGGCCAGTGTTAGGACAGTCTTGCAGCTTTAATCTGCTTTTATGTCCATAAACAAGGACCATCAATACAAAGCAATGTTCTGAACTGTAAGGACATCATTTGTTGGCAGCAACTGGGGTCAGTACTAGGTCAAACTTCATTTACTAATGAAAGAGAGAGAGAGGACTATGGAGACCATTAAGGAAACCCATCATGATTCCAAAGTGGAAGGGCCTTCCTTGCCAGAAGAATGAAATAAATGTCATTCTTATTTCTTCACATTTAGAAAGCTTTACCAATCATTTGCAGAGTATGTGATTTCATGATAAAATCATTTGATGGATAAGATGAATAATGTGTATAGCGGAGAAATACAGATATTAAAGATGCTTATCTTGGAAGCTACAAGAGTAATCATCTGGATTAAAGTTGTTGGAATCAAATTTTGAACAAGAGGGTGAAATATATAAACAGTCACAGAGAAAAGATTTTATAGGAGGGACTATCCAAAGACCACATTAAATCTAGACTTTTACGGCAGCATAGAATTAAAATTAGAAGCAAGGGTCCAGTTTTCCTAGCTAACATTTGAAAGATTGGGGTCAAATGAGAACCAGAGTATGGAGTTGTATCGGATGAAAAACGATAGAGCAGTGGTGGTGGCTATGATGAACTTGACATAATTTGGTCAACATTGCTGTCTTTTTCCTACTCAACCATGCCTCAAGAAAAAAAAAATATACAGATAATGATACAGAACAATATTTGAGGTGCAAGAAGTGTAGCCCAGAACAATATTTTAATTCCAAGACGTGTGGCACATTAAATAGACACATGGTTTGTACTTCTCCATAGGTTGTACAGCGAGATGAAGGCACTAAACAGCATGACTGCTATTGTTCCCAACTGCTTAAGCAGAGGGTATGCGCAGACCTGGAATGTGGAAAATGGATTCTGTTTTTTCTTTTTTTCAGGCATTGCTCTATGAGAAACACCCAAGTGGTTGTTAGAATAAAATTGCCCCTAGTTGTGGCTCAGATAGGTATGAAGAGAAGTTCATATGAACATCAATAAGATATTAGGAGAACTTGGTGGTGGGCCAATCTAGTAATATGATTGACACTATTATGATCCTCTGCTTTAGATGGCTCACGGATAGGCACTAGATAGTAGATAAGATGTGAAGTTTGTAACTATTTGGGTAAGAGTAGACAAACATGATCCTCTAATCCTGGATAGATTTCAGCATAGGCCTTTGTTGTTATCAGAAATGGTTTAGGGATTGAATGAGGCTAAGGTAGGAGAAAATAATGGGAAGCCAAACCAATGGTTAAATCAGGACACAAACATGCATGCTATGAGAAAAAAGAATGATATCACAATGTGCTGTGTATGCCTCTCTATAGTCAGTATATAAACTGCAGTTAAAGTCTAGGATGAAAGGGTTGCAGGAGAAAATTTTATTGTCAAGATCAGATCATCAAAGATGTCCTTGCTCTAATCTCTCTGTCTTGTGAATGAGCTATTTTATATAACAAAGGAAATAATGGACTCTAAAATACTGACATTATAGATTACCAGAGTGGGCCCAATCTAATTACGTTAGCCCTTAAAGTACAGCTTCCTGAGTCTAAACAACATGCGGGGGAGAAGAAAGCAGAAGTAAATAACAAACAGAGTGAGAGCACAAAAGGGATCTGACCTAGAGTTGCTGCCTTTAAGATGGAGGAAGGAAGCTGGGAGATGCTCTGAGCAAGGAAGTCGCTCGTCCTATGCTAGTGAGGGACTCAGTTCTGCAGACAACCTGAATAAGATGGAAAGGGGGGTTTCCCACAAGAGCCTGCAAAGGAGACTTAGTGTGAAAAGTGTGTTTGGCTTCTAAGCCACAGACGATGAAATAAATGGATGTTGATTCCGGTTTCCAAGCTTGTGCTAATTGGCTATGGCTGCGACAGACACTGGAGAGACTGACATATCTATGTGTACACAGATGAATGTATCTGGATATTTAAAACTATGCACACATACAAAATTTCAGGGGAGGCGTCATATATTATATACTATGTAGTGAAAATAGAAATATCATGGTCCAAAGATGCAACCTTTTGGTCAGCTTCTATGGCCTTTGCCACCAAAGTCTGGTCCAGAAAAATGATGGATTTTGACCATTTTTAAACACCTTCGGTGGTAAATTGGAGGGATATGGCATACATGAAATTTCTACAGTATTTGCTTTTGAAAGTTTCTTGGCAGATAAAAAATTTTCAGAAATTCAAACTCAGTTTCAGTTTTTAAACTTACTTTAAAAAAACTTCATAAATCTCCAGTCAATATATAAAAAGTATGTTTATGCATGATATGTCTACATGCAGATATCTAACTATCATTTCAAAACATTTTTTTAATGTGTTAAAAATACAAATTGAAGTTGACTCTGTTTAGGTACTGAGACCAGCAGTTGAAGGCCATGAGAATTGGTTTCTCAACAACATTGAGCCTGTACTTTGTCACAGGGGGGTCTCTCGCAGGTTTTACTTACTGGTGCTCCACTGTTTTCAGAGTTCACTCCCAAAGTTCAAAACTCCCAAGTTTACCCAGAATAATGTCTCCTTTCTGTTCTTACCTCCAGATGTTTTGATCATAAGACGGTAATGAAGCCCTTGTGGGAGCAGCCATTGTCTGCCTGTTCCTTTTTCAGCACTGGCTCAGAGTGAACAGCACCCTTGGCAGCCAGGCTGTGTGTGGGCACTTCCATGCAGTCAACAGAACTGTATTCTGTATTTTAAATCTAAGTGTAGATACTGCAAATGCTAATTTATGGTAAGCAAGAGCCAGATTGACAGGAAGCATGACAACAGGGGGGTAGACTGTTGGTGAAGCTGGGGAGGAGGGACGGAATGGAAATGAGAAATACAGAAACCAATGAGAATAAAATCCACAAAGTAGGATTTTTAGGAGTTCAATGTGAAAGGGGATTAGTAGAATAACATGTAGAAACTATATGGATTCATATCTAGGTGGACTAGATTTATTTTTATTTGTTAGAGATTGGGAGAAATAAGCAGTGAAGGAAAAAAAAAACCTTCCTGGGAGGTCAATTAATATTCAAACTTTGAGTTTATATCTTGAGAAACAACAAGGAATTTCTATATTCTGTTTGGAAAAGACCAGTTTGTTTTTCTTGGGCTAGAATCCAGGCGAATGTTTCAAAGTGGGTCAGAAGGATTCAAGTGAGAACGCGTGATGAGTCCCTTGAATCTGATCATCCACAGGGATTTTACCCTGAGAATTGGACCAGAACGATGCAAGAAGCAGTGACAGTTCTCATGAGTAAGATTTTAAGTCACAGTAGGAGTTAAGGCTAACTTTTCACAGGGCAGAGGATGAGGTGTTCCCTTTGGTGAGGTGCTTGGCATTTATGTCTGTTGGACTTCTGTGGAGCACGATGGGGCTGGGCATTGGACCCATTCCCACTTAATTCAGTTTTTAATTCAGCTCTTAATTCAGTTGAATCCCACAATATCACATGCTTGTCCACATAGCTTGGAGCTCCCACACCAATTGCTCTTTTAAAATACTCTGCATTTTAATCTCAAAGATTGTTTTTTTTTTTTTTTTTTGTCTGTTTATGTGTTTGTGCGTGTGCTGTGGACTTGGAGGCTAGAGGTCAATATTGGTATTCTAGCTTGATCCCTCTTTGTCACTATGATAAACACCATCACCCAAAGCAAACTGAGGAGGAAAGGTTTTACTTGGCTTGCTCTTCCAGGTGATGACTGAGGAAAGTCAGAACAGGAACAGGAGTTTAAATGGGAAACCAAGGAGGAATGTCTAATGGATTGCCCCCAGGCTCACACTCAGCCACCCTTCTTACACAATCCATGCGTTTCTGCCTAGTGATAGTATTGCATACGGTGGGCTGGATCCTCACATCATTAGCGATCAAGAAAAGGCACCCCCCCCCCAAATACACACACGCCAACCTATGGGAGGTAACTCCTCAATTGAGGTTCATTTCCTCTTATTGAGTGTCTCAAGTTGACAACCAGGATTAGTCACCCAAATCAGGCACCTTCCCCAATTGTTTTCTGCTTGGAGTTTTGGGACAGGGCCCAACACTGATGCTGGATTTTCCTGATTTGGCTAGATTGCTTGGCCAGCAAGCTACAGGGTTTCACTGCCTCTTCAGCTTTGGAGTTATAGGTGTGTGCCATGGTGCCTAGGATTTCCAATGGTTTATTACTTTAAAATTCAGGCCCTCAAACTTGTTCAGCCAACATTTTTATCTACAAAGCCATTTTAGCCCTTTAAAGCCTATTCTATCATCATATTTCTTTAATTTTTGAGATTATAGTATGATTAAATTATTTCTCCCTTCAAGCCTTCTTATAAATCCCTTCTTACTACTTTTTAAAGTTATGGTCCTTTTCTTCATTAATTGGGATATATATATATATATATTTAAATACAAAACTACAACCAGCTCAGTCTCTATAATGTTATAAGTATGTATGCATTTATATACTGACTCAGATGTTGGATAACCAATTGAAGGTTTCTTCCTTGAGAAAGACCATTTCTCTCTCTGTCAATATTCCTTAGTTGTCTGTAGTTATTTTTTCCTATGTTTTTTTGTGTTGTTGTTGTTGTTGAGGTGAGTGGAGAGAGAGGGTGGGAAAGAGTATGAAGTAGCAATTCTAAAATTAAGGTGAGAGAATATCTAAGGATTTATGGGATGTTTTCATTAGAACCAAGGAACAACTTGGGGGTATCATTTATCTTCAGGTGTATGCTGAAGAATTTGCCTAAATCCCTTCATTTCAGAGGGTAGATGTAGGATTAAGGTGTCATGGTTACAGAAACCTTACTTTCAATTTGAACAGTCCAAACTAGAATTAGCTAATTTATGTGATAATGAATTCTATGTCTTCTGAGATAATTAAGTCAAGGCTGAACGATCATTTGCCATGGATGCTGTACAAGAATAATAGAATTGGTGAGAGAGTGGAATGGGCTTGTGCTTATATCCCACATCCAGCAATTCATTATCCCCAAACTAAAAAAACCAAAAAAAAAAAAAAAACCCACAAAAAAACCGTATTCTGTCTGAGCTTTCTTACATTGAATTACTTAGCTGCTATTTATTTCTGCTTTCTATCCTAATTTTGTTACTCCACAGGGTAAAAGCAGACCTTGTCCAGCTAAGTCTAACTCACCGTCCTGTGCTCAGCCCTCTTTCCATTTCCTTCTATTCACTCATCAGTTTATCTCCTTAAAATTTACCTTTCTGGTAGCTTCCCCAGTTGCCTTTCCTTTGACCCAACATGTCATACGCTTCATCACAGTAAAATGACATTCTCTACAATGTGCCACCCCTTTTCCTCCTGTTGGAAATATATCCATTAAGTCATAATTTCTATACACCTAGTGTTTCTACTTTCCCATTCCTCAAACTCTTGACACATGCATCTTGACCTACATCTAACACCAGCTTCCTTAACATATACTTAAATCAAAATTGTGTGTAATATAGTTAAGATGTAACTCATGATACTTTAATATATGGGTACATTGTGAAACTTGATTACTATAGTCAATCTGATTAGCATGTCTACATTTCAAGTTGTAATTTCTGTTACAAGGCTATTTAAAATGACGTCTTTTATTGTAGATTTCAAGTACACAGTATAGAACTATTGACGAGTCTCTATCTAGTGCCACAGATCTCCAGAATTTAAGCACTTCATTTCAGCCATCTTTTGTATCCTCTGACCGTGATCCTCATTCACTGTCACCGACAATTGCCATCTCTCTTATGTGGCTTTTAAAATCTTAAATGTCACCAGGCGGTGATGGCACATGTCTTTAATTCCAGAACTTGGGAGGCAGAGTCAGGTGGATCTCTGTGAGTTTGAGGCCAGCCTAGTCTTCAGAGCTAGTTCCAGGACAGAATCCAGAGCTACAGAGAAACCCCATGTCAAAAAACAAAACAAAGAAATTTAATGTCACATAGTGTTGTTCTTCTTTGTTTTATATCATTAAGATTGTCTTCCCCTTCTATCTATAATATCATAAATGATATATTTTCTGCTGTTTATGGTTGGGTAATAGTCTATACATCTCTCTCTTTATACACACACACACACACACATATATACATATATAATTCATTCATCCATTTTTCCTCCATGCATATCTCTATGGTTTCAACAACTTTGCTTTTATGAATGATAACATGGGAGTATAGAGGAGATGCCGATTTCATTTCATATACTCAGAAGTGGAGTCAACCAACAGGGGTCATTTGATTTTCGGTGTGTTGGGTAAAAACTATACCATTTTATATACACACTATAAAGAAATACATACAATGGTCAGACCAATTTACGTTCTTACTAACAGTGTGCAAGATTTACTTTTTCTTTTCATCCTTGCCAAAATTTACTGTCCTTGTCTTTGGGAACAGCCATTTTAACAGTTATGAAGTTATATCTCACTATGGTTTTGATGTTCATTTTTCAGATAATTATCAAAACTGACTTCTTTTTCATATGCCAGATTGCCATTTATATGTAGTCTTTTGAGAAATACCTGTTTAGGTTCTTATCTTGTTTTAAACTCAGGTCTTAAAATTTTCTATTCAATGGTTCTTTGTACATATATTTTGGATATTACCCACTTATATAATATCTGGTTTATAAGTGTTTAAGTGTTTTACTCCCATCCTATAGTTTGAGGTTTTTTTAAAATTTTGTTCATTGTTTCTTTCCTGACACAGACCTAACCCTAACCCTAACCCCTAGCCCTAACCCTAACCCTAACACAGAAATTTTTAGTTTGAATCAACCCATTTGCTTTTAAATTTAGAGGCCATTTTGCTCTTGTGAGGCCAGGGTCAAATAGAGTTTTCCTTTTCATAATTTTAAATCTTTAGTTGATATCTATATTTCCCCCGTTTTATTTTGCACATAGACATCCAGCATCATCCACATAGCTCCTGGCATTCTGCATCTAAGGATCGTCTCTTCTCATGTGTTGTTGGCAGCTTTGTCACGTTAATTGATGGTGATCTCATGGGTTTGCTGGAATCTCCATTCTGCTCCATTTCTCCATAAGGCTTTGCATTTTGAAATGTTGCTGCAATATCATTACTGATGCTAGTTCTTTTGGAGCTGTTGTATTTTTTTTGTAACAGATTGTGAATTCTTAGTGTAATGCCTCTAGCATTGTGCTGTATAAGATTAACTTGATTATTCAAAGCATTTGTGGTCCCAGGTGAATTTGGGGACTTCTTTTTTTCCATTTATGCAAAAACATTCTGGGAATTTTGATGGCAATTTCATTCAATCTGCAGATCACTTGGAGTGCATACATTTTGAACAGGATTAATTCTACTAATCATGAATGTGGGATACTTTCCATACTTTGCCCTATTTAATTTGATTTCTTAGCGTTTTTTTAACTTTTAGTATGTGCTATGTATAAGTCTTTTGCATTTTTGATTAAATGTATTCCTAAATATTTTAATTTTTGTTGTTGCTACTACTGCGAATAGCATTTCTGGTTTAATTGCCCTTTCTGGTAGTTTATTGCTCATCCATAGATGTCCTGTGTGTACATATGTACACACACACACACACACACACACACACACAATTTCTTTTAATTCTGGGGGTTGAGTCATTTAAAAATAGACAGTCTCACTTCTTTCTTTGCTGTTTTTGATGCTTTTTATTTTCCATATTTGATGCCTCTGGATAGGACCTTCTATAATATGCTGCAAAGAAGTGATGATGACATATCCTTTCTTTTATCCAATCTTCAGGGGATGTTTTAATTTTTCTCCATTGACCATGGTATCTGTGATATTTCGCATTTGTGGCTTTTATTATGTTAAAATTTCCCTCTATCTGTTTTGTTGAGGGTGTTCATCATGAAGGGATGTTAACTGTGGTCAACAGTTTTCAGCTGTTCCTTGGTTTCTGTTTGCTCTGTTTTTGAGACCAGTACCATGCTAGCTGTCCCGCATGCTCTCCCTCCCCTTGATCTCCCGTGTCCTAGGATTACAGCTGTGTATCACTATGGCCACCTTCTGCTTCTTGATTTTGTCTCACCAGATAGCATGTTGCTATCAGTTTATCCTTTTCTTCTAGCTTATTCGACTTGTTTTTAATAGTCTAAAAAAAGAGCAATTGCTCTTAGTAGTCTAAAAGGCTTTCATGGTATTTATTACAATGCACTCTCATTCATCATTTCATTTGTTTGCATCTTTGGTTTTACTAATACAACAATTAATGGTTTGCCAATTTTGTTTATGTGTTGGAATAATCCAGCTTTTATCTTTATTGATTTTTCAGTTCTCTGTTTTATTTCTGGTCTAATCTTCATTATAACTTTATCTGATAATGTAGGGCTTAGTCTCTTTTTTTTTTTTTGTAGCTCCTTGGGGTGTAAAGTTAAGTCATTTATTTGAGATAATTCTTCTTTTATCTTGGACATGCTGATGGTTAGAAGCTTCCACTTTGGTTCTGCTTTTTTTGTATCCCATTAAAGTCTTACTATGTTGTGTTTGTATCTTCATTTGTCTCAAGGGATTTTAAAATTTGGTTCTTAGTTCCTCTCTGATCTAATGATTGTCCCAAAGTTGTTATGTTTTAATATGCAGCTGTCCTCTGGAACACATGAGATCTTACTGGATAAGTTCTCTTAGACATGGATTTCTTTTTATTTCTGAAAATTTGAAATAAAAGCCCAGATGAAACACATAGCCTGGAAATATTGAAAAAGAGAACAAAATATGATATCATGAATGTTTGCACTACATGTAGGTCATGGTCCTCTTTACAATTTGGCACAGCAATATGTGTGTGTGTGTGTAAGGAAAAGCTAAAATTCTGCAATTACAAAACTATTCACAGTCAAAAAACTTTCACAAGAATATAAAGATTCATAACTGCATAAAATAAATGTCAGTGTATGCTCCTACTATTGAGAGCTTCGTATTCACCTATGTGGCTACTGAGGTGATCTTAAGGGCTGTCAATATCTACTTAAGATTCCGTGTGGGGCTCATCTTCTTCTTTTTTTTTTTTTTTTGGTTTTTCGAGACAGGGTTTCTCTGTGGCTTTGGAGCCTGTCCTGGAACTAGCTCTTGTAGACCAGGCTGGTCTCTTATGGACAGTTTGTCTTTCCAGTAAACTGCACATTGGAATGAAAAGTGCTCTCATTCTTGTGTATTCTTTACCACACCTAATCCATAATGATGTCTAGAATAGTGTGAGAGTTCTTGTTATTTCTAATGCTATCTACAGCATGGTATTCATTTGGTTCAGTTTGGGTAGAACCAAAAATTATACATATACCAGGACCAGTGTTAAGTCCTCTAGTCCCAAGTACTCAAGAGTCAGAGATGGAAAGATTTCAGCATTTTGAGGGCTGAGGCTTTATCTCACTCAGGAAAATATTTGCCATGTATGCACTTGGACCCAAGTTTGTAGAATCTTTAGCGAAAGGAAACAAGGAATGTGTGTAGTAGCACACACAAACTTGTAATTTTGTCTGGGAAAACTCATGATTTCTATACTAAAAAAATATTTTATATTCTCTCTCTCTCTCTTTCTCTCTTTCTGTATGTGTGTGTGTGTGCATATGTATGCACTCATGTATACAGAGGACAATGTTAGGTACTGTTCTTCAGGCACTATCTACTTTTGTTTCTCTGTATGTGTGTGTGTATGGGCACATGTGCATGCATGTCTGTATGTGTGTGTGTGTGTGTGTGTGTGTGTGTGTGTATGTGTGCATATACATGTGTACAGGGTCTGTCACTGGCCAGAAACATGCTGATTAGACTAGGCTGCTGGCCAGAGTTACAAGTATGTACACCACAATTCCTAGCCTTTTGTTTTTCATCTACAGTGTTTCTACTGACTGTGCTTTACCAAATGAACTCTTCTCCAAGTCATCAGAATAAAAAATAAAATTAGAAAGTACTGCTTAGATTTAGCTCACCTACCTCACTAGTAGAATTCAGAGTGCCTGTTGATCTTAAATAAGGCCTTGGGTTCAACTCCAAATACTGCTAAATAAAAGAAGAAATAAACAAAGAAATTATATATAGTCCATAAATAGACTTCTGATTGCATTGAGTCAGTATCTCTAACTTCCTCATTGTTGAAATGTCAACTTATCTATAATTTTTCTGTTTTCTTATTGTTATTTATTTCATTATTTTCAGAAAAGGTAGCTGAAATTATTTCAGCCCTGAACTTTATGCCTTAATATGGGAGACTTGCTGGAGAAAATTCCTGGTGTAACTGACATTCTTTGAGGTAGAATTTCTGGACACATCTGTGAAATCAATGGGGTCTATAACACTGTTCAGTTCTGATTTTTCCTTATGAATAATATATTCTAATAACTGTCCATTAAAGACAATCATATTAAAGATTAAATGTCTTTATATGACAAAATAAAGCCTATGTGTTTACCGAAGTCCTCTTTCTTCTTATATGTCTGCTTCTTCATTCAGATTGGTGACTGTTGATTTACATATTTAGATGTTTTGATATTGTGAGTATATCCCTGAGTTGGGAGTTAACCTTTCCATCATAATTCAGTGTCTTTCTTGTTCCCTATGCATTCTTTATGACCCTTCCATGGATGATAACATACTCTCTCAGCTCCTAAAATACCACCCTTTTCTTGTCATGTAGGACACTAATGGTCATCTTTCTATTCTATGTTCCATTCCCCAACTGCAGTTTCCCTACGCAGTGTTTTCTGCCATACGTTCTCCCAGGCACAGATCTATATGAAACTGGATCTCAAACTAGTAAGTTAAGCCCAAGCTATTTTTCCAAATTACTGGCTCTTGTTTTCAAGTGTCTTTTGGTAAAGCCCACGCGAATGGGCTTTGTAAGTAATTCAGTGCCAGCATTGTGAAAGTTAATTGGTAGCCTTTCCATCCTCCAATTCCTTCCTACTGCCACCTTAACTCTCCTCCATGATACCATCCCTGTTCACACAACATTTTCAAAACTTTGTAATCAGAGTAAATCTCTCCCTTTGAATGCATACAGAATCCTACCCTCATATCCCCTCTTTGATTTCTTCCAAATAAATGTCTTCTTTTCCTGTTCCTACTGTTTCTGCTGCAGTGTGAGATTGATCACCTTGCACCTGAACTTTTACAGTGTACCAACCCATAGACCTCACGCCAGCAGGCTGCTTTTCCCAAGCAGAATATCTCTACTGTAGTATGATCGTCTGCTGTAGTTTCCAATACTGGATTTCCCTCAAAGAAGAAATCAAAAGCACTTTGAAATTCACGCTTCTCTATAATCTATGATCCAACTCTCGTATGACTGCTGTGAATCATAATGATTTATATATACGAATGCTCACTCCCTGTCAGCCATTGTACTTGTTAACACTTTGAAGTAGGCACTGTAATTATAATCTGGTAATCATAGTACTAATTACCAAAGGCACGGAGTTTGTAAATATTCAAGCCTGTGTAGATTGCTTTCCCAAACTTGTGGCCATTCTGATGTTTCGTTGCTCCCTGCCTCCTTGTACTCATATTGCTTTATTCTAGAACCCGAATTCTCCCTTCCCTGCTGCTGCTTAGAACCCTTTCCTTCAATCTTGCATCTGAAAATATCTTCTCTACTTCCCTTGGCTCCGCATTTGAAATCTCACATTATGTACTTTGTACTTTGAAATTCTTTTAAGTACTTCGAAGTCTAATTAGATGAGTAAGCGGGTAAAATTACATGCCCATAAACTTGATAATCCCTAGAAACCATATGGTAGCAGGAGGGAGCTGACTCCTACAGCTGTCCTCTAAGTTCTTCATGCATGTGGGGTACTATGACACATCCATGTACACACATGTCTACATACAACACAATAAGTAAGGGCAAAGGATTTTATAGTTATATGCCATTCTAGTTGTGCACATGACATTTATTATCTCTCTATTTGCCACCAGTTTCTGTATTCTGGTCACTTAGAGGACTGCCTTGTCAGTAACATGTTCTGATCTTTTTTTATATTGAATAGTTTGCTAGCACATTAACTAGATATCAGATCTCCTCTTAATCCAGGACAGTGCACCTTTCATGCTTTTGTGTTTGTTTTGTTTTGTAATGGCAGTGTTTAGACAACCTAAAGAAGCCTTCTTCATTTATGTCACTGGTATATGTGTCATTGACTTAATTACATTTCCAGAGTTGACCTTGTAAATTAGGAAAGGGTCATTTCTACCACAGACCCATGATAACTGAAACAAGGACTCCATTTCTTTCCAGAGAGTTGAGAAAAATTTAAATTTTTGGTTCATTAATATTCATAGCACAATTTTGATTTCTTATATAAGGCAGCTTCAGCTTAGCTGTTCATGACTATTTATGATCATCTGAATGTTTTTGATAAAAATATTGGTTTTGTGTGTATTTGAAATTTTTTTCTCTGGTCCTAAAATGTTGGGTTAGGAAAGCTGACAATGAAGAAGTGATGAGCACGTTTGTACTCACTGCGACTCTTTATATTTGGTATCCAAGATGGAGGGATGTGGTTGTCCTAGCAACTGTCTACAACAGTGATTTGATACTGATGGGGTAGCCGTGTTTCAGAGAGTATCTGATAGCATTTTCACTTCTTCCATAAGACCCACGCTTGTACTATTTCTCTACACAAATTTTGTCTTTGCAAATTCATATTTCTGGTCTATTTTTTATCCCTTTTCTTACTCCGCCCTTTGATTTTTCTCTCAATCATATCCACTTTTGCCATTTCTCTTTCCCGAGAGCCTGTAAGTTTGTTTGGTGTGTGATGAATAAAAATGTTTTAATGTTTTGTGACAGAACATTTCTGGAGTAAAGGAGTGATAAATATCAAATCAAGTGGAGGCTAGAAATTTAATTTTCCCTATCAGGGCCAATCTGTGCTTCATTTTATCCTGACAAAAATTGATATTTTATCCTTGTCATAATGGAGGACTCTGATTGCAGTGCCTTTTCATAATTCCTCAAAAAAATATCGCTTTCTTTCCCCTGAGAACTTGAGTCTAAGCAAAGTAGATTCTGTTCACATTGTGAAGAAAGATACCTAATATTCCTTCAGTGCTTTGTGTCTCTAAGCCTGGCAGAATTTCCATAAAGTCACTCAGGTTCTTGATTTAATATGCTACATTCAGGATTTATCTCTGGCTGTCTTGGAGAAATTTATCTAGCAAAGACAGTGACATAACCCCCTACTTTCTTCAGTCAGTTACATTTTGTAAATTAAGGAGGACTTGAGTCTGAGATGACACCTGAAAACTTGTCTTTTAAGCAAACTCACTAAAATGTGATTAAGTCTAGAGAGAGAAACAGCATTACAGACTCAACACATACAGGAGTGTTGTGAGTCAGGCAGGTAGAAAGGATCTTTAATATTAATTCATTTATGAAGTATAAGAGTCTTATGATGTTAATCCTATTTTTAATCCTTGATTTACAGCTTAGGAAACCGAGACATAGGGAGGTAGAATAACCTGAATTAAGTTACTAGTCCAGAATGATTTTAGAATTCAAACACAGGGCAGGCAACTAAGATCTGAATTCTAACTTACCAGGACATTTCCACAGTGAGTGTGTATCTACTTGCTATTTTCCACCTGCAGTAGAGTAGAAAGTGGATGGACTCCTGGAAATTAGAATTTTACAGAAATGGAATTTTTAGGCATGTTTTTATCTAAGGGTTGAATAATTTCATAAAAACGGAGTGATTTTCCCAACCCCTTTGTGATTCTCCACTCTTAGCGGGTTTCATTTCGGTGTGACCTTTCTAGATAATCAACTTTCCTTACCTTACAGATCCAAGTTTGATTTCACTGATTAGGAATTGCTTTGTAAAGAGAGAGCATGTTTTTCCAGTAGACTGAGAAAGGTCTTAGACTGGCCTCACAGTAAAAAGATACATATGTTGGTTTGTCCATTTTGTTTGGTGGAGAGAAATGATTGGATATACAAGGTCCTTGTGCATGTAGTCATACTCACTTGAGCCATGTCGATGGAAATTGGGGAGGCAACGTTTCACCAAATATAGTCAAGTTTCTAACAGTGGAAGAAAAAAGATGGGTGGGGAGAATTTGATGAATCTAGAGCGTGTTGTCCGTAGGATGCTATGTGCATCTTCCTTTTCCTCCTCCTTTATTTACAGGGCAGATGTAAGAAAGGAGGCATCTTAAATTCTTTATTGATGTTTTAAACATAAATAAAAAGATGTAGTAGAATAATGAATAAATAGACCTTAAATGAGGTTTTTGTGGAACACGCAGGATCATCCGCACTAAGCAAGGTGTAATCCATTGCCTGTTCTAAGGATAGAGACTATAGCTAGTGTGCTATCATCACTGGGTTAGAACTGCTGAAACTGTCCTGCAGGAATTGGAAGCCTAGAGCCAGGCTACTGCTTGATGTCAGAGACTAGACGTGGATTCTCTCAACTTCTCACAAAGGTAACTCCACTGAAAACATTAATCAGTGCCGGATCGGTGCTTGGAGGTTTGGTCAAGAAATCTATGGGCTTAGATTGCCTTTAGACAGAAAGATAAAGACGCAACCATGACCATCTTAATGGTGTCATAGTTCCAGTATGACTGTGGGTGCAGAATCCTTGAATTTCAAATTCTTGACTGGTGGCAAAGGAAGACAAACACTGGTTACACATGCCAGTTGCATGAGGGGAGAAAAACATAAAGAACAGCCAAGAAAAGTCCAGCTTCAAAATGAGTCTACAAATAAAAGTTCCAGAGTATATGAAAAGAAAGATAGCAAACAGCATCAGCTATAAAACTGCAAATTCACTTACGGTGCATAGGAAAATTTCATAAGAAGAATATGAAAGTTTCAGGGATATGACATTTCATATGAGGATTTTAAAGTTGCTATATTGAGGATCCTCAAAGTGGTAAATGAAGGAATAATTCCAATTATAAATATATGAAACAAAATGACAGAAAAGGAGCAAGACTGGATGGCCATGGGAAATAATTAGATATCCTGTAAAAGAAAAACTTATGCAGTATATTTCTTTAAAGAATAATGAGAAAGATAAACTCCTGTTCTGGAGAATTAAATCACTGGCTTGGTTGATGACCTAACATTTCAGTTTGGGTCATATCAACCACTAAGCCAAGGGTCCATCTTTTGAAAAGTGGGCTTACCTTGAATCATGCTAAGGACATAGCTGGAATAATTAGTTCTTTAATGAAATAATGTTTTTCTTTCTCTAATTCCTCCTGGCCCTGGATGCAGTCTATTCTTGAATATGTAATTTTTTTATTTTTGAGATTACATTATTATATATAGTGCATGTAGGTATGTAGATATTTTCAGAGCTCACAATTTAGCATTGGATAAATTTGTGTATTCTTTCTTGGAGAAGACTATTTCTCCCACACTTAGCATTCCCTAGTTGTCTATACTTCTTTATCTAGAGTTTGCCCCATGAGCTTTGCTTCCTCCATGTTTGTATGTCTTTTTGTGTTGTCCTTGTTTAAGTCATATTTATGTAGCCATGTTGGTGATACTTCATGGGTGTAGCTACTTATATTTGAAGGAGACATAATCTCACAGGAAACTCCTTGTTCCTCTGGCTCTTATATTTCTTCCTTCTCTTTCTCAGTGGCCCCTGAGTCTTGTGTGCAAGAATGTTTTATGGATGTATTTTCGGGACTTGGATTCACAACTCTGATTGGTTGTGTCTTTATGTAATGGTTTCTACCAGTTGCAAAGAGAAGTTTCTTTATGGGGGGGGTGAAACTACACTTTTCTCTGGATATAAAAGAAAATATTTAGAATATAGTTAGGGATTATGTTGGTTTTTTTTTGTAAAGTGGTATTTAGAGATTATCCTCCAATATCCATGTTTTTTTTTTCTTGTTGGATTAGTCTTTAAATCTGGCATAGTGACATGGACCTTTAATCTCAGCACTTGGGAGGCAGAAGAATGTAGATATCTATAAATCTGATGCCAGCCTGGTCTTCACAGTAGGTTCTAGACCAACCAAGGCTGCATAGTGAGATTCTGACCCAACAAAGCAGGAAGAAGAAGGAGAAGGAAAAAAGAAAAAGAAGAAGGAGGAGGAGGAAGATGAGGAGGAGGAGAAGGAGGAGGAGGAGGAGGAGGAGGAGGAGGAGGAGGAGGAAGAGGAAGAGGAAGAAGAAGAAGAAGAAGAAGAAGAAGAAGAAGAAGAAGAAGAAGAAGAAGAAGAAGAAGAAGAAGAAGAAGAAGAAGTTGGGATACTCTGAATTATTTCAAAAAGTTTAACTTCTCATTTTCTTGTTTTAATCTTCCTCTCTAAGCTTGCACACTTCTCCTAACACCTCAACATTTTAGGTTTCACTGATGTTGCGCCAAAGCTCCCTCACCACCATGTAGCTGCTTGTCTTCCATGTAGCTGACCTCTGTGCTGCCTTGTTTTTTTTTTTTTTTTTTTTTTTTTCCTTCTCTCTACCACTGTCCTCTGTCAGGCAACTTGCCAGGTCTGTGGTTCTTTTACATCCTAATAGAAATTGAATCAATCTTCAAAAACAAACATGATCATTTCATTTTGATCCTAAATTCCACTAAAAGGAGACTCACTTAAAGAATTTTAATCCACATGGAAAATGAACAAGGAGTGGGGGAGAGTAGATGTGTTCCTCAAAAGAATGGAGAAATGAGACATTTATTGGGATTCCCCAACATTTTCTTAAGATTTCCACCGGTGACTGGAGGGATTGGCGAACTAATAGAAAAATTGATAGTTGAAAATTTGGCAGAATGTGAAGAAAATCAGAACCTTTTAAGGTGTATTCTGGGTACCAAACAAGACAAAAGATTCATCTCTGATCACTGAGTTGAAACATCACTGGACAAAGAAAAATCAAGAATGTACTCAAGGAAAAAGAGAGACAAACAACTAGACTGAAAAGTGTGGTCGGTGACAAGTTGTGACATCTGCCAGAGAATAAAGTGTGAACTAAACCTTCCATGTTTGCAGGTGCATTTCAGTGAGAAGAAGCCATCAAAAGATGATACTTAAGGAGTATTCATGATATGCAGAAACTATGCTATGTATTGGCTATTAAATAAACGTATAATTTTATATGATAAAACACAGTCCCTGCTAGCTGCCAAAAGATCAGACCATACTTCATAACTCCTCCAGATGCATTAAGATTCCTGTCACATTTGGGGCCAGGAAGCACTGTAAAGGTTTTTTACATTTTGCTCAGAGGAGTTATACTTATTATAATCATGATGATGGCTAAAATCAGACACGATAATCTATAATTTTGAAATGAATAGGGAAAGGAAAAAAGATATATCAATCTCTGTCGGTTTGAACACAGGTCGGAAAGGAGTGGTAAAGAAGCAAAGAGAAAAGAAGTTAATAAATAAATACAAAATAAGTTGGATGAAATAAGCATACATAAAACTAGTAACGTTTTAACTACCATTAGACTAAAGTCAACTAGTTTTGTGAAATTATCAGATTGATGGCGAACTCTATCTTTACCTTGCCAATAGGAGATAGCAGTGACCCTAAGACAAGGCAAATATAAAGCAAAAGCATGCTTGTGAAGTAATGACAGCCTCAAAGGGAATTAAGGGAGACATTCCCTCTGGGATAATGACAACAAGGAAAGCCTCGTGTATTACTATACCTCTGCAGATAGACTGAGTCCAAGATAGGCACACACCGATTTACAGAGGGCGTGCTTTAAATAAGTTCATCTTGCTGGAAACAGAATTCCACAATCTTGAGAGATACTTGTACAGTCCAACCATAGTTTAGGTCATGAAGGGAGACTCCTCAGGCAATTTCAAGGAATCAATAGCAGGTTTTATGAGCAGAAGGCAATTTAGTTTCATATCAATCATAAAAGTATTTGGAAACTTAATTCTTCATTAAGAACTCACCTTGGAGTCTCAAAATGTCTCCAAGTAAAGGACAATGAAAATACTATACATCAAAACATATGGAGTGCAGCTAAATTGGTTAATTAGAGCAATTTTCTGCACATTAAGCTGGCATTGGACATCCTGAGTAATTTCTCACGTGGTTTGGGCTGGATATTCGCTGCTGCAGCTACCTGATTTCTATCAGGAATGCTGGTCCATGTCTCAGGCCATGTCTTACTTCACTATTCCTGTTCCTCAATGAGAGGCTAAGTGAATATCATGACCTTTGGATCCCAGCCTGGCCTTTTACCAACTCCTTCCTCGCTACCTCTGTGCTGTCGTGGCGTGTTGCCTCTGTCTGGGTGTGAGTTGTCTGTGATGCTGATCAATCTCCCAGCCAATGCACCTTAGGGAAACGATCTTTAGATCACCTGTACTTTGTCAGGAATCGATATGGTAGCTAGCTGTACAGTAAGGCTTCACAGATATGAACTGAGCCCGAAAATGGTCAGAGGACACCTAAACCTAGTCCTCTTCACGTGAAGCCTTTGGGTTTAGAATAGACATCAAGCCTACAATAGATGACCATAAGAACCCAAATATTCAGATGGTGTTGGAAGTGTGAAGAGTGTGGAAGACCAGATAGACATTGTCCAGTGTGAACTAATAAGGCCAAGTTTAAGAGCCAAAGAACGGGGGTGTGATGCACAGTGTCAGGGGGGTATTTTAGGGAGGGCTAAAGAGGGATGGTCTGAAGAAATAGATAGGCATTGCATAGAAAAGATTTTAATGTGAAATTGCCTTCCCACATGGGGCTGCAAAGGGGGCTGTGTGGTGAGGGTCCTGGATACTTCCTTTCTATCTTTCACAGGTTTCTAGATATGAAGGGTTTGGGCACAGCCTCAGTTGGTTGTGGTAGAGAAACAGGGGCTGTGTGATGGTGTGCTAGCAGGAGGAGTGAATTCAGTCTCCTTGTCAGAGGAGTTCTAGCGTGCAACCTGGAAGCATCACTTCTGCCTGGGGGAAGTGCCCGAGCACCCTTCAGACATGACTTATGGACCCATTCCCCTTCTCTCCATCCCTTGTCTCAGCATTTCCCAGCAAAGTTCACTGAGAATATATCTCCAGCTGCTGGGAATTTCTTCTAAGAGGGCTTTCCATTCTGCTCAAATGGGCCACAAGGTTTTGGGCAGGGTTGGCTGATGGGCTACGTTCTCGCTTCTTGTCACTTGTCTGGGCACAATGTCAATAAGTTACAGCAGATGCTGGCAGCAGTGGCTTCCAGTATCAGGCAAGGGAATATCCAACTCACTTAAGAATAGTGTCATTTGAATGCTTTGCATCTTGACCTCAAGTATAAGACTATTTTCCCATTTCTTCTTTTTTCCATCTTTCCTCTCCCTTTCTTTCTGGCTTCTATTCTTCATTTTTGTCTGCCTCTCTTTGTCTCTTCCTTGCCATTTTTCCCTTTTCCTATCCTCTCTTTCTCTCCCTCCTCTCAGCCTCCTGTGAACACACACACACACACACACACACACACATACACACACACACCCCAATAAAAATACATGCTTATGTGTCCGTTCGGGTTTGGAATTCAGACTTTTTGACTATCTGTCTCATGACTATAATTTTTTTTTGCATTATATGCTGGACACAATATCCTTGAAATCACTTACATGAGTGAGACTGCCCTGGTCCCCCTCCATGCTGCATGGATAGATCCTAATATCTGCAAAGGCTTCTCTGGAGAAATCTAAAAGTCAAGAACCAGAGCCTAGCAGGCGATGAGTAGCAGTGTATTCGTGCTGGGAAAGAGCTCTCTCCTGTCTTAGCTGCCCTTACAAACTGGGTGATCCAGCTGCTCTGGGTGAGAAGGTTGAGATTTGGGTCCCTGAAGAGTAAATTTTGGTTTAAAGTGCTGGGCAGAACTGATCCAACCTTGCAATGCTGCCTTCTCTTTTTTCTTTATTTTTTTTTTCTGAAATTTATTCTCTCTGGCATGTAATTAAATGGTCAAAGCATTCAGAAGTTGGGGAACTGGCCTCATGTCACTTTTAAATCATGTGCGGCGTAATGGGCCATTACCTTTAGAAATATACCTTGTGGACACTCACCTAATTAACTCATTGTGGTTTAATCAACACAACACATCCTTAGGAAAAGTTTGGTGATAGTCTGCTTGAGATTCTCCAGGCTGAATTTTTGTAATATTCTTTACACGCGCATGCCTCTTACAGTGTGATTAATTACTTCTCCCAAAGAGGCCTTGGCACCCTTCCAGCATTTAGAAGCTCTATTCCCTTGGGCATGGAAGTAACCTTGACACACTGGGGCAGGGGCTGGGACAGAACAGAAATGGTCCCAAGTGGGAGAGGGTGCAGGGGTGGGAATAGGTTTGCCATAAAAGCCCAGGTCCGGTGATTTGGGCAGAAGAGGAGTCAGAGAGTCTGGGAAGTGCTGCATGGCAAAGATAAGTCTCTGACCTCAGCAGAACAAAGGAGTTGGTGGACAGGGGCGGCCGTTCATGGAAAATAGACTGCACAATGAAAACGGATGCTGGAGGAGCATCCCCCATCCCCTAAAAAGGCAGAGACTCAAGTAGATTTGGGGGCATAACAGAGCCTGAACAAGGCAGAACAATGGAAGAAAACCTGTAGCCAGGTCATATGTAGGGGTGAGCAGAGGCTAAATTTTGCAGTCAGGTCTGAGTTTATTAAGGTCTGGGTTCAAGTGCTTTTCAAAAATACACATGCATTTAAACTTTCTCACATTTGTTGCTTTTCTGTGTGGATGGGTGTGGCTATACACTACCACGGTACACTTCTCAAGGTCAGAGGACAACTTGTGGGGAGTCCGTTCTCTCCTTCCACCAGGTGGGTCTTAGAGATCGAACCTGGATCGTCAGGCTTGGCAGCAAGCACCTGCAGCCATCTCCCCAAGTTCAAGTCCTTGTGCTGTTTGTAAGGAGTCTCCATGAGCACAGTTGATACCTACCTGCCATTTGTTTTGCTTAACATGGGGCAATACATCTCTTTGTTGTGGTGGGGATTAAGTGAAATTGTGTGTGTAAATTGCTTAGCGCAGGGCTTGCTGTTTAGTAGCTGCTAATAACTGATCATTATCTTGCGTGTGGTCTAGACAAGGCCTGAAGCATGAACAGTAGGACAAGAGAAGGCTCTCAGCAGAGGCTCACAGGTGAGGCATTGCTGTGGGCCTCCCACGCTGGCCTGGAATTTTTTCAGAGTTATCCAGGGGTGAAAATCCACAGTGCTAATTGACCAAGGTGTAGGCCAACAGCAGTTATCAGAAGCAACGTCACTTTTCTTAAATTCTAATCTGCACACCTCTCCAATGAACTATCCCGCATGTAGGGATGTCTTTTGTTATTTTGAATGAAATGAGACTTGCATCCCAGTGAGGAGACACCTGTTGAGGTGTTACAAAATGGATGAAGCTAGATGTAATTTCGTGTCTCACCAATACTCTTTAATGGGTGCCTTAGATGTCTTCCTGTTTGGCTTTAATGATCGTGTTTATATAAATGTCATAAAAGTGATACAACATGGAAGGCAATGAGGACAGCCAGGCAGCACCTTCTTCAGGGCATTCTGGGTGCTGATGGATGTTTTGATCTATCCACTTCGCCATTGCAGGCCCTCTGGCAGGGATAGCACTGACTGAAGTTAGAAAACAATTTGTGGATTCTCTGCCTTACACGCCTGGCCTGATGCTTCTGTCCAGCCAAAGGATTAGCACGGGGCTGTCAACCCTGCTGTGTCACTATGTCCCCAGTCATGCATATGCCTGTCTCAGGACTACCCCTCTACAAATGTGGCAGACAGACTATGGTAGAGGGTGCGCCACTTCCTGACTATGCTGAGGTCCTACATTTATGATGGGCTTTCTTTATGACCTCAGGTCAGAGGCATAGCGCTACTGAGCTGCAGTTTTCTGATCTATGAAATTGTTCATCACTGTGAGCTGCTTTGAAACTAGTGAAGTGCCAAGTAACCACATCCATGGAGTCAGCTCTCTCATTGACATTGTTGTCTGATCTAAAAGCTGCTGCTCCTTGGTTTTCTTTCTGGAACCTGCCATGACCTCTCCACACTCAGCCACTCGGGACTCAACCTGTGTCCTCCTTCTAGTTGGGAGTTTTTGTGGCCACTGTGAGATCACATATGATCATGGTCCTGCCTCCCTAGTATTATGATCTTTACTTAAAGAAATGTATGGACCCCTCTGCCCTTGTATCATGTTAACGTTTTCATTAGTGCATCTCCTGTGCTCTGAATAGTGTCCCATGAAAGGATACTGCTTACTACATGCTAATAACAGAATTGAACCCAGTGGTGTCACTATGCAGCAGGGCCTCCATCTCTTGTAGTAACCTGGGCTGACCCAAATTTCTTTTCTGGTTTCCTTTACTGTATAGATTACTTAGTGGCAGACAAGGGGAAACGGATCAGGTAGAGAGGCCACAAATGGGAGAAAGAGAATTAGAAAAAAATAATACAATCAAGAAGGAAAGGATCCATTTGGTTTCTGGCACAGTATGTGTTGGGACCAGAAGGGCAGAGTCATATGACTCCCTTGGATTCTCGAGTCAGCTTAATCCAGGGGTCACACTGCTGCAAAGGGTGCAGGGGTCCTGTGCAGAGATGAGTCTGAGCAGGCATTCACCGGTGTAAGATATCTAAGGCTTGTTTACCTGTGTGGGAAGAGGAAAAATCTAATTATTTCAGGAGGAGGTAAAGTTTTCGCTGAGGATATGGCATGCCTATTAAGCTGTTATGCATGAGTACCAAGTGAGGGGTTCAGTGGAACGAAGAACAAGGGTGTCAGAATCTTGTCACAAAGATGTCACCATCAGGAAGTCAGTTTGCCAGGCTCTATAGCTCAGCATTGGAGCACTTGCCGAAAATAAGGAAGGTTTGTCAGCTGGAGAAGAAATGGACCAGTGCTAGAAAAACGTCATCACCTGGAGGAGAGGCAAATGGGAAAGCCTGGAAGAGCAAACTCAGTATGACTTTCCTTCCAACGACAACTACCTGACGTGGGACTTCCTAAACTACCTGTGGTCTGGAAATTTTCTTGAGTAGGTTAATGTAAGCAGAAATAACTTACTGGATGAAGAGTACAAATTACAGACAAACAAAGGAAGATGCCCTGAGCAGACTTCATGAGGGACATTTTGCTTTCATCCTATAATCTCTGGATGGCTCTACCTCCTTTCTATCACGGCATGTCACAAACTGTTGCTACCCAGAAACATTCTTCCAAGCCTCTGGTGCAAAAGTATTTACTGAGGTCTCAACTCCACACTGCGTATAAGACTGACCATGAGTCTCCCACCACTGCAGAGCCTTGACCCATGTGTGAGCCTCCAGTTCTGACAGAAATGGGAACAGATAGAGCACGGCCCAATAATCTCTCTTGTTGGGTTTTGAGATAAGAGTTCATTACGTAGCCCAGGCTGGCCTTGAGCTGAATCCTTCCAGATTCAGTCTCCTGAGTGTTGAGATTAGAATGTTTCTATAACATTCTCAGCTGTCCAAGCACCCATCTAAAGTGACAGCATCAGTTGTGAGTTCTCTAGCAAATACAGTGCAGCCGGACAATGTCCCATAGAAGCCTTGGGATCAGCTGTGAGTATTCCACAGTGAAAACCAGCCTTCTTTTTGCTACTTTCTTGTTGTCGTGAACAATTATCTAGCAGAACACAACTTAAAGGAGAGTTTGCTTTGAGTTACAATCTGAGAAGATGGATTCCATCATCGTAGAAGGCACCGCAGTGACGTAGCTGGTCCCACTGCATCCACCGTGAGGAAACAGAGATGAATGCTGTTTGCCATTTCCAAAACTTGGTCTTGTCCAATTATTCAGACGGACTTGATCGTATATGGACCAAAGTCACAAGAGAGAAAGTGGAAATCCACAATCAGATGTATTTATTAGTTTATAATGAAATACACACAGCCACATAGGATCGTGCCTCTACTGGAAATAGACTCCCAAAGTCAGCATGAAGTGATTGAGGCGTTAAAGATGTGATAGTTTTCATGGCCCATGGGACTTCCTTTTCCATTGTAATAGCATGCTGGGTCAAAGAAACTGCACTGGGCACCCAAAATGAAAGTGCTATTCTGCCTGGTCCACATGGACAAGTCTCAATTTGTAGCTCTTTTTTTTTTTTTTTTTTTTTTTTTTTTGATTTTCGAGACAGGGTTTCTCCGTAGCTTTTGGTTCCTGTCCTGGAACTAGCTTTTCTAGTCCAGGCTGGCCTCGAACTCACAGAGATCTGCCTGCCTCTGCCTCCCGAGTGCTGGGATTAAAGGAGTGCGCCACCACTGCCCGGCTTGTAGCTCATTTTTAAAAACAGTTCTTTCTTTTAAAAGTCTCTCTCTCTCTCTCTCTCTCTCTCTCTCTCTCTCTCTCTCTCTGTGTGTGATTGCAAGTGTGCATGTCACACAACAAACATCACAGTGTGGAGGCTGGAAGATAACCGGAAGGTTAGTTCTTGGCTTCCACCTCAATCGAGACAGGGTCTCAGGCTTTCTTTGTATAGGCCAGAGTAGCAGAGTAGCAAGGCTGCATGCTTCCAGGCATCCTCCTGTCTCTGCCTCTCATCTTGACCATGAGATTACAGATACACGCCACCATTTCTAGCTTTACGGAAGCTCTGGAGATCCAAACTCAGATCCTACGCCCCCATGGCTAACACCTTTTCCCACCAAGCCATTTCTTCAACCCCAGTTTTATGGTTTACTACCAGGTTGTCATGAGTTCTCTTATTACATATTACAAACATATTTTATGTATGTGGCATCTTAGTGCAACTGGTTTCTGGCATGTTAATCATGCTATTGAGCTAATTCTAAATCACCGTGAGGAATACTGTCTCATATGACAGGGACTGCTATGTTCTACACTCCCTGTTTCAAGGATCTTGATGTCCCCCTTCCCCTCATACTACACATTGTAGAACATGGTGATCTGAAGGCCAATTTTGAGTCTCCATCTTCATCATCCACGCTAGCAGTCTGGTTTATGTGTTGCCTGGAGGAAAATCTCAAGCTTACTGGCTGTATCCTTTCTGCAGGCCCTTCTTCCTTCCTGCCAAAGAACAGAGACCATGGAGCAAAATACCAGCGATAGGATAGAATAAATAGATGTTAATTTCTGAGTAAAGAATTTAAGTATGGTGTGTTGTGCTGGCTTTACCAACCTGGCTTCACGCTCCATCTTCCTGTGGATTCCAGGTTGCAGCACAGGGTGTGTACCTGTGTGTGTACAATATGATACACAGCTCTCTGCATAACCCAGAGAAGAAGAGGGGCAAATTCCAGAATTTCAAAGACAATGCCCTCATTTTCTTTAGAGCTGGAGTCACCTTTATATGCTGTCTGCTCCACTCAGGCAAACTTTAAAATAATATCATAGTTCACAAAACCCTATTAAACTGTCACATAAATTCCCCATATTTCCTTTACTCGTCAATGCCTATTATCAGGGAAGACATTCTGTGTCTGTGGAGATTCGTCTCCTTCCCATCAGCCTCCTCCTCTTTCCCAGTTCTCTTGGGGTTCCGTCCTCAGAAAGCAGTCTCCTAAGAACCCCACTTTCTCAGAGGGAGGTGTAACCGCCCTTACCAAACACAGTGTTTGCACACAGCCATGTGAGCTTGCGACCGAGCTGTGTTGAGAATCCTCAGGCTTTGCAGGGGCTCACAAATCTCTACCATTTATTGAGCACTTTCTATGTGTCTAGTTCAGGCCAAGCCCTCTCCATTTCCTCCTTTAATTCTCTCGGCAGCATAATGAGGTCACATCATTTTTGTTATTGGCCCTATTTTGCAACAGAGGACATTGAAGCTTTGCAAGGCCTGAGGGATTTCCTACACAAACTTTCTAGGATGCTCTTGAATAAATCACAATGGTGGCTGCTCACTGTAGTTTATATCTCTAAATGCTCTTCCCTTAACTATGAAGGACACAGACTCACCTATGTGGGGTAGAATAGAATAGAATAGCAAGTAGTACCACATCAGAAAATTGGAAAATGTTTAATATGCTCTTGTCTTTCTTTGCTTCAATATTTATTTTATTTTCAAGTGTGTGTGTGTGTGTGTGTGTGTATGTGTGTATGTGTGTTTGTGTGTGTGTGTATGAGTGTGTGTGCGTGCGTGCATGTGTATTTGTATGTGCCTGTCTGTCTGTTTGGGAGTATATTCACCTGAAAGCATTTGCATGAAATTGAAGCTTTCTGGGAGGACAAAAGGTGATGTCCGATGTCCTGGAGCTGGAATTACAGGCAATGAAGGTATTGGGAAGTGAGCTCAGGTCCTCTGCAAGAGCAGTATATGTTTTTAACCACCGAGCAATGTCTCCAGTCCTGTATAATTTTTTATATTTCAGAAAAAAAGCTTTTAAAGTCCAATTTGAGTAATTCTTTTGAAAATTAGATGTGACAGCACCAATAATTTATTCAATCGTTCATTTGCTTTCACATGGTCATAATAGTAATATAATTCTTCTTTAAATTTATACCAGTGATTACAGTGTAGTTAATTGTATTTATTGAGCATCACCACATTCTTTGCAAATAGCCTTACATGCATTATCATATCTAATTTCAACACCAATCTGATGATAGAGGCAGCATTACTTTCTCCAGTATTAAAACTAAGTCCTTGAAGCTCATTGTACAGTAATCCTTTCTTATCCATGAGAGCTTTAGCCTAAAACCCCCACTGATGATCCAAACTAAGGATAATAGCTACAAGCTTAGCACCATATTTTCCGTACACATTCATACTTATGATGATGCTGATTTAGAGGATAGGGTACAATAGAGAGTAGAAGCAATAATATAATATAGAACATGGCAGCCATAGTGTATCATAAAAATGTGTGTGTGTGTGGTTTTTACTCTCAAGAGAGTCAAGATGGATAACATTTTCTCACCCTGATCCTGAAACAGTAGTTAGTGGAGGAGGATGGGACTTCACTACCAGTCATGAGAGGACACACGGCCAAGTTTCTGATCTTCCTCTGGAGCCATTTACTCCACTGAGGCGATACATTGAGCAGAGCATGATGTGTTTGCCTAGTGTGGCTGTCCATCAAGGGGTGCATTTGTCTGCTCATGTCTGTGTGGAGTCAGGTTGACTCCAGCTGTCACCTGATAGATAACACATTCTTGATTGAGGTGGGGTCTCTCACTGAACCTGGATCTCACTGTTTCAACTTGGTTGGTTGGCCAGTGAAACTCTGGATCTGCCTGTTTCTGCACCCCAAGCCCTGGGGTTAGAGGTGTACACTGCTACACCGGATATGCTTTGTGGGTGCTGGACACCCCAGTTCAAATTCTTATGCCTATACAGCAAACTCCCACTGAGCCATCCTCCTGATCCCTGGAATGCATCTCCATCCCAGGGCTTCCAACTGGCCTGCAGTGCCTTGCAGCCAGGCAGCCCAGCCTCACCCATGGAACCCTGTCTCTCCGAAAACGACAGGGGAAATCCTTACTTTTCACAAAGATTCATAGCAGAGTGCTTCAAAATTGAGAGCTCTTGGAGTCTATTTAAGTGATGACTTGATTTATAAAATACCCATTTGCCTGCTGTCTGTAAGGCCCACCCCCTGGCACCATTCGCTGGCACAGCTTAGGGAACTGTCTTAAACCAAGGCACGAGTGGGCTGTCACTTGGTTTGTATTATATGGCTTCCCTGGGATCTTTAAATCTATATACTACGCAGGACCAAAGATGTCCACGAGATTGGATCGCTTCACTTTGGTTCACCGTCTTCCCACTGCCTCTCTTACACATCCGTTTGTATCTTTCAGGTTTTTTAGTTTTTGTCTGTTTTTACTCTCTGAAAACAAAGCATTTTATTAACCTTCTCTGAATTGGCAAGGCCTGCCAAGCATACCAATGTTTGGAGATCTGTTTCACGGGGTTCCAGCTGGGAGACTGTTCTTTTCTGGCTGTTCATCCTCCCATGAATCCACCGAATCACTGTGATGGCTACCCAGTGGACCTTCTACGGCGCGTTCATGTGCCTGATTCTCAAACATGATGACACCTCTTTTAGTTGTTTTACTTCTCCCAATCCACATACTTAGAAAATGTGGGTGCGTTCTCTCAGTTGTCTTACTGGTTTGTGATCCTCAGGGAAACAAAACTGGATTAAATTTGGGTACCTGGAGGTCATTTTTTACAAGCTTGTCAGGTGTGAGGGAAGGTAAGCATTGGAAGCCATCTTGTGAAACACAATCAAATGCCTCTCATAGTCCACACTGAATGTGTTGTGACTGTTGAATCTCAGCTGAGCTTGTGTTTGCTTTTCAATTAATTGGCTACAGGTGATCCTTTATGGATGTCTGTCACTCATCAGCTATAATTATAATCAAGAATTCTTTTTGGACTAGAGAAAACTTACCTACAAATTGCTTTCAAAAGCAATGAATTTTTATGAATACTAAATTTAACAATTAATGAAGTTGACATAATATCCTATTTTTTGGACAATTAAATATTTATTCCAGGTTAATAGTTTCCTTTCATGGTTTGGAACCAATGCAGTTTTTTTTTTCAAGTCTCATTTTTTTCCTGAGTTTATGTAGCTTGTTGGTTTTAGTTACTGTGACTAGGTACTTGACTAATAAAAGATCCTTCATGTCCTCCCTGTCTTGAGGTTGGTCTTAGCTAGAAAATCAAGAACTGGAATGCAGGACAGCCTAGAAAAAAATCTATTCTGTGGTAGAAATACATTCCAGATAAAATAGGAACAGGGATTTAGAATTTACCTTGAGCACATCCTGTGAATGTATAGAAATTGAGATGAAGTTGAGATCCGCTGGAGTCAGTAACAACAACAACAACAGAAAAAAAAGAAGGAAAACAAAAGTCATACTAGAGGAAGGAAAGTGGAGGCAAAAATATGGATCTGAATATCTTCTATTGAAGCAGAAGATTATAAGCTGTATAGTATTTTTCCCTTATCCATGTTCAAAGACACCTAATGAATTTTTGAAATCATGGCTAGCACCAACCCTATGTATACCGTGTGTTTTCTTATGATTTCACACTTTGGATAAAATTAATATGCATTTAGGCATGGTAAGGGATTGCAACAGCAATAACAAATAGTGAAACAGTCAAAAACATGCAGAGTGGGAGACCTTGGAACACTCAGTCCTAAGTGGGATGTCTTCATCAAATCCTTCTTCTCTGGGCTCGAGGAGCCGAGTGGAAAGGCAGTAATAGCTAGAGGTGACAGATACTGACGAAACACAGCATGCCTGATGCTTACATAAACTCACAGAAATTGGCAGTATGCACAGGGCCTGCCTGAGTCTTCAGAAGATGGGAACCACACGGCCGACACATCTTTATTAAGTATGGTGACTCTGATGTGGTGACTCTGGTGACCACCCCATTTCTGGGTGTGTTGATGAGAGGGAGGATGGTGTTTGATGCCTTTCCTGTATCAGGTCCTTCTTGATAGGAGGAACTACCCGTGTGTAAGGGGCATCCCTCTGGACTGTTGTCTGAAGCCACTGCTGCTGATGCCACCCAGCTCTTCTAGGATACTTTAGAAAGACAGAAGATGACACCGCAAAGAAGGGCCAGGGAAGCCTTTGGTCATGGTATTCACCTTGTTTGAGAGCAGCCTGAGGTTTTGCCGTTCTCAGTCTCTACTCTTCAGGCTTCCCTGTGTCACTAATACTCTCCAGGCTCCCGGATCAGACCTGCTCTCCATGTACATTACTGTTTCCACACACCCAGATTTCTCCACCTGCCCGGGGCTCTTTCTTGTTGCCCAGTCATCTGTGAATATACCTAATTCAGAGGGTGAATACATTTAAATGGTTTAAACATAAAAGGCAGGTTGCCAAGCAACGGTGAATCCAAAATACCCTTGTCAGGTCATCCCAGTGAAGAATGGGCAGACCACCACTGGAGTGATTTTGACTGCGACAGTAGCAATGATAATGACCCTCATCTCTCTTTTGTTCTCTATCTCTGGCTCCTTCCCTCCCCACCTCCTTCCATATTTGACAGTGAACCAGCAGCTCAGCCTGAACGTTAAAACCGGTTGGCTCTGTTTAAGCCAACAGACACCCACACTAGCTCTTGGTTCTGTTTGTAGGGTAACTGAGTAGCCAAGTGATTTTGACTTTTCCCATTCCTTAAGGACCCGTAGATTCCCTCCCGCAGATAACCCACACTATGCCCTGTCAGAGTAGTCCTTTCCAGGTCCTAAGGTGAGTGGCATGGCTATTGGAGCTCCGTGGCACACTCTCAGTTTAAAACTGCACGGCTGTGTGTCAGGTGGTGGCATATGTTTTGGGGCCTCAGGCTCTTAGATTTTTCTCCTCCTATCGTATTGGTCCCTTTGACTCAGGGCCATAATTTATTCATCACGCGGCTCTCAATTGGTAGGTTTTCTGCTATCTAGATGTCAGTCATGCGCAGCTGGACCTGCAGAGTCTTTGGGGGGAGCTCAAGGCTTCTGAGCCAAGCGTGCTGAAGAGAACTGGCTTCCAGGGTATACAGTGAATTTTTCTGTCAGTTTTTTAAACAATGTGCTTTGCACGTGATTCACATTTTGGAGGTTTCATTCTCCTCATTTTTACCTTTTCTTCGTTACTTACCTGTAGTAATGTCCTGTAACAACACTGCCAGGACATGCCCTGTGGCACTAACAGAGCCAAGGCCTTTGCTTCCAGAGGCAGCTCTGTCTTGGGAGCCTACAATGTGCCTCTTCAAGGATGTGGCAGATTCCATCCAAGTTTGGAGGCTCCACTCAGTCATCCCAGCATCTGGGAAAAGAACATGGAGGGAGAGGCAAGTCAGGGCTTCTGAGGTTCTGTCATGAAGCATTGTGAACCCCTCACTTTTCTGTTCAAGAGAAGTACAGAACCCAAAGTTGTATTTGACCTGGAAACAGGATTGCTTACTAGGATTGATTCCAAGGTTTTCTGAGTAAAGCGAATAGCTGTGTCTGTGTTTAAACTTCTCACCTCCTAGTGGCTTCTGATATACATATGATGTGCACAATTATAGTAGAGTGTAGTGGACTGGGGGATGTTAGGCGAGTCATTAGCAAGCAAAGTCCCATCTTGCTTTGGTTACGTCTTCATGACATATGTACTCTGTTGAGAGTGTGTGCAGGCTCTGAATGGAGGCTGCTTGAACCATGGCCATGTCTTTATGAGATAATCCTTTAGTGACTTGGCTTTAGGCTCAGTCTGTTGGTGCTGGGGGCATCCCCAGGAGCCCTGGGAGCTTGCAGGAATCCATTCATGTATTCCTCCTGGAAATAGTAACTCTACCAGGGAGATGTAGGCACAGAATTGGCAGTATCAGTTACAAGAGAAGCTACAAGTCAGAGTCACACTGGCGAGCATTTGTATCTGAGATCAGCTGACACACTGATGCGCGCAGGTGAGCAGCATCTGTCTGCAATTTTCCTGGTGCGATTTCACACTTCTCTCCAGTGCCTGTCGCTTCTCTGCGTATCAAATTTCTCAGACCCAATCCAAATACTATATTAGTACGCCATACATATTATGTATCATTATAGCGCAGATATATTAATTTTTATTTTCTATATATTATAACACAATCTCCAGAAATTCTGTAGGGTTTGACGCAGATGAGGAAATGCAGATGAATTTGCTCATACTTATGCACAGTCTAAAATTGTTATCTCAGCCTCCATTACACCACTTCCTCTTGGTTATCTGAAAATTCCCCAGGAATAGATTTGCTGATTTTCTTTTCATTTATTCCCATTATGTGAACCCACTTTCTCATAGTTCAGACAGAAGGCTACAAAATAAGAAGGCAAAATTACCCTTCACAGAGAAATGTGAGTCTGTAATATTTGGAAATTGGATTATTTCAGGAGAAATAAGGCAGCGAGACCGAATGCTTTGTTTGTGGGAAAGCCTTATTCTCTTACTGATGCATGTGCTCAGTGTCTTGACTAGTTTCCATTGGGGTATAATAAACCTGCTATTAAGTGTGATGAAGAAAGTCAACGAGACATCTGATAAAGGTCATAAGTCCTACCATTCACTGCAGTGAACCATGAGCCACGTGAGGCCACTGAGCAATTAAAAGTGTTTAGTCCAAACTGAACCTCCTCCAGCTGAAAAACCCTTAAAACTTTCTAATTTCTAAGCACCCTAACATGAAAAATGCCTCATTTTTTATTTAGCACATATTAAAATTATATTGGATTAAATAAAAGTGTCAATTAAAATTAATTCTGGTGTTTAAAATTTTTTTTTGCATTCAATTTTATTAAAATACACAGTGAGCATCCAATGTATAGAGAGACCTTTGCTCCTCGAAATTGTACTTTCTCATCAACAGCTTCAGGTCCTCCCTTGTGGGAGCTCGGTATACCTGCCATCTTAGGTTTAACCCCAGATGTATGGAACAGAATTCCTATTTTGGCCCAAGCAACTATGCTAGCTGAGGAAAATATTCCCAGTCAGTCATCTCAATGTCATATGGGGAAACAAAGACTTCTTTGCCCAGAGGGACTCTAATGCTCACCTGTGTCCATGGTGGTTGGTATCATCCCCGACGGACAGGAAATCCTGTGTGTGGGATAAACAAGGGCCTGCTTATCCCTAACAGATGCTTCATGGTGAAGATTCTCTCAGTGGTCACATGAAGTGTAGGCGGCTGATGGACGAAAGCATCCAGAGCAAACGAAGGGATGCTTCTACCATTGCATCATTTTCATCTTCCAGGCACAGAACACTGTGGTTTTATCTGTCTGAGAAAGTTGAATGGCTTATCTAGACTTCAACTACGTGACTCTTGCTGTAGCATGGGATAGTATGTCCATGTAAGGGACCTAAAACACCAGTCAGATTGCCACGCTGGTCCAGAGTGCCACACTTACACACTCTATTCTAGCCCTACTGAGGTTTGATTTTGCTGTTCCTGGAGCTGGTGATTTTCCTCCATACAGGGGTACCTTCTCGGATGTCCACTCCTCAAACCTCCCTCTTCCTGAAGTCATGACCCCCTGCTTCCTGTTTTCCATGCCCTACTTCTGTTTAGTTTCCTTTCCCAATGCTTATGTAATACTGCTTTTGCTCCCTACCAGAGGGTGAATTTGTCCAGAACATTGATGCTTTTGCCCTCAATAATTACATTGCAGATTGAGTTCCTGGGTTATGACAAGAACTTAGTGAGTATCCTTTGAATTAATGAATGAACCAATGACATAATCAGACATACAGGAATTAATTGGGACAGCTTATTGCAATGACGTCTTCCCATCTTCTCAGCACATTGTGTTCCTGCACGGTGCTGATGTGCAGAGACGTGGGGGCAAAGATGAGAGAGAGGAAGTAGGATGGCAGAAAGGGCCAAGGGTCAAAGTGGGTCATGGGACAGTGAGATGTGTGCAGACCCACACACCAGATGCCCTAAGACCTAGGGGAAGAGGGAAAGGAAGCTTTCAAATAAAGGGCAGCAAAAGTCTGATAGGCAAAATGGGTAGAGAGACAAAAATGGATACGGTGTGTTTGGGAGACGGTAAACAGCAAAGAGAAGACTACGGTAGTAGGAAATGTTAGCTTTTCCAATGAGAACACTTACAAGAGTATAGAGTCTTTTTGTATGTGTGTGTTTACATGCACACTTCAGTGTGTATGTGGCATATGTATATATATGTACATGAACACACACGTGCATATCGTTTGTATGTGTATATGTATTCATGTGTGTCTACTAGTATGCACACTTGTGCATGCACATGTAGAGGCCAGAGGGTGTCAACTGTTTTCCTATATTATTTCCCACCTTATTTTTTTGAGACAGAATTTCTCACTGAACCTGGGGCTCCCTGATTCTCCCAGGGTAGATGACCAGGACTCTTCATTAATTTTCCTGTTCTGTTGTCATGAATATTAGGGTTTGTAGGAACATCTAGCCATGCCTAGCTTTTCTTTCATGGTACCTGAACTCAGGTCCTCATGGTTTAACTGCAAGCGCTTCATCAACTGAGCTATCTTCTCAGCTCCAGGAGTATGGATGTTATATCATGTTGTTATACAGAAGGTGATGCAGCCAGACAGGAGTGTTTATGCTATGACCATCTCATCGCCTCTGTCTCTGTATCTCTAGCTTTCTCCTTTTCTCTCTTAAGATCAATTGGACTACTTAGTTGTTGGTCCTCATGGTTAGGAAGAGGTAGCAGTCATGGATTGAAAAATGTGTTTATGAAAAAGAAAGAAGAGAGTAGGTTCTTTGAGGCCCTAAATATTCATGGCAAAGATACTGTAACTTTTCCCCCCTTCTCTGTGTGTTGCTTATGATCTGTGAAGAAGTTTAAAAGGTTTAATAAAAAGCCTTATGTGATGCCAATTAAACAATCTTAATCTTCATGCCAGTTTCATTACTCATCAGTTTCAGAAGCCCTATAGCCAATCTTTCCATTTTGGGCTTCTACCCAGTTGCCCCGAAGATTCCACAGTGAGGCAAATTGGCTCTGAGAACAGCCTTTTCCCAACTTAGCTAACAGACTCCATGCTTCTTTGCTAAAAATGAGGGCAATCTCAGAGAGGAATTCAGAGCTCTTTAGACTAGCGTCGTGCATAGCTAACAGACTGGTGGTAAAAAGCTGATGGAAAAGTTGTCAAGAAGGAGGGACAAGGTCTGGGGCTGCTTGTTGTCAGTGTAAAGGGGGTAGAGATGAAGATGAGTCATTTAGTGTCAGCTTTATCGACAGTCACCAAGTGACTGTTCAGTGCCTCATTCTGGCGGGATATACAGATATAGCTAAGCATTTGAGTGAGAGCTGTCCACAGACTGCTCATCTGGGAAGACTCTGTGCCAGAAGAAGTGCCCATGCCACCTACTTGAGTGGGTGAGGCAGACGTTGATTCACAGTCACAACCTTTCTGTACTTTCTGATTTTCTTCTTGTGCCTGGCCTTGGGTAGCTTCCTTTCATATCAGTATTTGAATTTCAATATGAAGAAAAAATTGATAAGAGATCAAAGGGCAAGTTAGTTTGCTTCCTGTTTGTAGCTGCTGAAAGAATCCAGAAGAATATAATAGACCTACTAGGGATTGAAACTACCAACTAAAATCTTTGGATCTTGTCTAGAAATGTTACAGTCACCATTGGTAACCACAGACTTCAGCACAAGGGCACAAGAGAGTTTGCTTTATAGGTCTGGAGTTACAATTTCAAAAGATTTTAATTTTGCCAAATCTCTTCCATTAGAAAGAGGCAAAACAAAACACCAAATCCGTCTCCTTTTCCATAATTTATGTAGCCCTTGTTTCGATCTCATGGTACAATGTTTGTTTTGATAGAGTTCACAGAACTATACATGATAAATAAAAAGAACATTGGAATGTGATTCAGAACGCATTAGTTTTTCTCTTCCTTGCTGTCCTCTCCACATTGACGAGCAGGAAGAGAATAATGATAATGCCCGCTTTTCTTACCTCAGATTTACTAGAAGCACTAAGCGATGAACCATGTTAGAGAAAGGATCTTCTCAGTAGCCAGGTGACACTGAATCTCTTCATTAGGCACCAGTCTGTCCTGTTTCAAAAGAACTAGCGAAAATTACTTGTTAATTGCCAGATAAGTCACCAATCCCCGTAAGAGTTCAAGACTCTTTCTCTTTTATAGTGTTGAGGAAATCTAAGACATTAGAAATGTAAGGAAAGAAAGCCTCTATGATGTATTTGTCAGTATTATATCTCTGGATGTTACAGATTAATCAACAAGAAAAGACTTAAATATGTATAAGACAGTTCAACATTTTGTTAATTACAAAAGACTCTCTTTTCTTCCTTTGGAAAATATATATGCATATATATATATAATATATATATATATATGCCATCAACAGAAAACAAAAATTCATTCTTATCTTAGCAAAAAAAAAAGAATAAAGATACATTTCTAGCTACTTTTAAAAGGATCATTAAAGACAATTAATTTTTCATTAGCTCCCAGGAAAATGAACTTGAAGACAAATAGGAAGCAGAACTTGTCGGAGGGTGTGATAGGATTCTATGCCCAACAAATGTATTTCTTAAAACAGAATAAAATGAGTGCTTTTTTTCTCAAATAAAAAGCTTGAGTACTCAAGGTTAGTCAACCTCTGCTGCAAGAAATTCTAAGGGGTGATTTTCAGGCAGATGGGAAATAATGAAACCCACTTGAAGTTGGTAATACAATACCAAGTTAAAAAAAAATCATTTCAAGTATGAATCTGTGACTGAATATAAACTAATAGTGAATTTATAATGCAATAAATAAGTCTCATGAATTTTAATATGTGGTAGAAACAGAATAGACTCTTTCAATACAAGGAAAGGTACATCTTATAATTATTAAGGTGACCAAGTGAATATTAATAAAAAGATATGCAACTACTAAGCTAATCAAGAAAGCAAAGAAACAATGGGAAAAAAAAACCACCTAAGCAGTCAATCCAAATGCACGTGAGAGAGGGAGGGAAGTCATTCGTACAAAAGATAAGGCAACTGTAATGCAAAATCACGAAGGGATAGCATCAAACTTGCACCTGTCATTCGTTGCAACAAGTGTAAATGAATAAATGCTCCAGCTGAGAGAAATCAAAAGAGCGTCAAGCTGCAGAAAGGACAGTACCCAGCCTTGTGTTACTCTGACAGACGAAGAGGGATGGGAAAGTGATGGCAAGTTTGGAATTAGATTTTTAAAAAATGTGATTTGTGAATACAATCCTGAAGAAATACCGCACAGCTGTATTAATACAAACAAAGGAGACATTTAGGCAAACTGCCTGAGCAGAGCCCGCAATGCTTCCATAATGACAAAACATTCAGTCTATCAGGACCATAGAATGGTTCAAAACTCTGTGTGCAGTTAACCATGGACAGAGAATAAGTGAAGACTTGACAACAGTATAAGGAGAAATAGCCAATCTCACAATAATCTTGGGGAATTTTCACAAGCCTTTCTCAGCGAATTATAAACAAGTAGATCTAAACGTTAACAAGAATATAGAAAATGTTAGTATTGCCGACCAATTCCATGCAGTCGGCACTTAAGAAATATTGCATCCTTCAACAGCTTTTATGAACATGTTTGCATTTACAAAATTTCATATGTTGGTACTAAATTCCATCTTAGAATTATTTTTGTCAAGGCACTAAATGTTAGAACCAAAGAAAGACAAAATTTAATAATCATAATAGAAATCAATGAAAAACAAAACATTTTTTTTCTTTTTAAAAGCATTTTAATTTAATTTATTTATCTTACATCCCAATGGCAGTTTATCCTCCCTCCTCTCCTTCCTTTCCCTCCCTCACCCCCAGCCTCAATCACTCCTCTGTTTCTGTTCAGAGAGGGGCAGGTCTCCTACTATCAACAAAGCATGGCCTATCAAATTGTGGTAAGACTAAGCATCTTCCCTTGTATTAAGGCTGGGCAAGGCTATCAGTATGAGGAATAGGTTCTCAAGAGCCAGCCACAGCATTAGGTACAGCCCCTGCTCCATTGTTAGGAGTCCCGCAAACAGACCAAGCTGTACAGCTTTTGAGAGAATTTTAAGTGTCCTCATTTCTTGACTTTAAAATGTCCTGTTGGCCGGGCGGTGGTGGCACACGCCTTTAATCCCAGCACTTGGGAGGCAGAGGCAGGTGGATCTCTGTGAGTTCGAGACCAGCCTGGTCTACAAGAGCTAGCTAGTTCCAGGACAGGCTCCAAAACCACAGAGAAACCCTGTCTCGAAAAACCAAAAAAATAAAATAAAATAAAATGTCCTGTGGTTTTCTATTTATTTAAGAATGCTCACATATCTTCAAGTGATTGTTGTATTTTAATTTGCCTTAGTTTTTTTGTTGCAATGTCATGGTGACCACAAGCCTCATAGGGATTTCTGTCTTTATGTTTTTCAACTACAACAATGGACCCAAACCATGTCTTCAAGTCTCATAGTAGATCCTAGGATTTGCCCACAGGATGGATTGGAGTACATTTATTTCTGCTTATTCTCTCTCTCTCTCTCTCTCTCTCTCTCTCTCTCTCTCTCTCTGTGTGTGTATGTATGAGCTATCACAAAGATAAGATTATAGAACAACACTAGAATAGATAAGATGGCAGTTCTTAAAATAAAGAAAGTCAGCAAAGAGGAATTGGTTCCTGAAAAGGCATACAATTACAGTGCTCATTTCAAGACTGATTAGGAATAAAGTACCCTGTGGTGGTTCGAATGAGAACTCCTCCTACCCCACATTGGCTCCTATATTTGAATGCTTACTCCCTAGCTTGTGGAACTGTTCGGGAAAAATTAGGAAGAATGGCCTTGTTGGAGGAGGCATGTCACTAGGGGCCAGTTTTAAGGTTTCAAAAGACTAGGCAGTTACCAGTGTGTTGTCTGTTTTCTGCTTGATCTCAAGAGGTGAGATCTCAGCTGCTGCTCCAGATGTTACCACCTATCCTCCAATCTCCCATCATGGATTATTATCTTTTTGGAACAGTAAACCACTCTCTATATAAATAAACAACACCTCCTCTATAAGTTGCCTTTGTAGGGAAAAGCAATACATCCCCAATATCAGAAATAAAAATAAAAGTTATTAGTATTTTATTTTATTATAAAAGTACAAAAATTTTAAAACAGCTTTTATGTCTATAATTTTGCAATTGTAAAAAATGTTTAATTATTAAATTGACAAAAGGAGAAACTAAAAATCTAAATAGATGAATTTGTTAGCATATAATTTGAAAAACTTCTAAACAATTTACATTTGTCATCATATAAGTTAATTATTAAATTCAGATTAAAATCATCTGTATCATTGTAAACTTGGGTAAATAGCTTTACTAGTGAATTTCCCTATACATTTAAGGAAAATATTAACTATATAAATGAAATGTCTGTTCAAATTTAATTTGCTTTTCCTATTAAGTTCAAACCGTTTATAAATCTTGCACAGAAAATAAAGAGGGAATGCTTTCTAGTTCATCATAACTTTGATGTCTAAGTCTGACTAGGATATTGCGGAAAAGAAAAATTATTGGCTGCTTTTCTCATGAGACACAGAGGCAAACATCCTAAAGAAACAACTGATTCCAGAATTGCATTAAAAGATAATACTTCATAATCCAGTTGGTTTTATTTCAGGAGAACACTGTTGATATAACCTCAAGAAGAATAGGTCAGTGTTGGAAAATATGATATCTGAAATTTGTTTTAAAAAAAAATCTTGTGAGAGGTGATGAGCTGATGTGCATAATGAAACAGAATGGTTGTGCCTTGGTAATCATACCTGAATGATGAATATGTTTCAGTATCTTCAGTTGCTATAAAAGAATTAAAAATAAAGCAACCACTCTCCTGTAGTACATTAAGAATAAGAAAAATCTCATGTTCATTTCAACAAATGGTGAAAGTTTCACTTAATATAATTGGACATAAGACTCTTACAAAGGGACAGGCGGTGGTGGCGCACGCCTTTAATCCCAGCACTCGGGAGGCAGAGGCAGGCAGAGCTCTGTGAGTTCGAGGCCAGCCTGGTCTAGAAGAGCTAGTTGCAGGACAGGAACCAAAAGCTACGAGAAACTCTGTCTCGAAAATAAAAAATAAAAATAAAATAAAAAGACTCTTACAAAAGGATAGGAACAGGTTCGTTTCCTCCAACACCATGTCTACCTCCATGCTGCCATGTTTCCTACCATGATGATAATGAGCTAAGCCTCTGAAAGTGTGAGCCAGCCCCAAGTACATGTTTTCCTTTATAAGATTTGTTCTGGTCATGGTGTCTCTTCACAGCAATAAAACCCTAACTAAGAAGCTTGGGTTCTGGGGATCTAAACTCAGGTCCTTACACTTAATGTGTCAAGGGCTGTACCCATTGAGTTGAATCACCCACTCATTTCTTTTCTCTTTCTTCACCCCATGGCCCATGGTCAAACTGTTCTTATACACCATCTTCTAAGTTTGCTGGAATTCTTATTAGATGATGCCATTTTGAAGTTATGTTTTCCTGACTATTGCTACTTTCTCTTTTAACCTCAGTGTCTTCAGCTCCAGTGGGAAGTCTATCAGGTCATACCTCTGCATCATGGTTGTCTATGGTCCCTTCTATCACCCACAAGACATTTCCTAAGCTCCTGCCTGTGGTACAATGTGCCTGTGGATGCACAAGAAGACTAGTTTGTAGCTGCTTTCCCATACTTTTTTCTGTATAGTTAATACTTCAATCTTATATATAAGCACTCATCTTCAGAGATAAAGATAAAAAAGACATAAAAATTACTCGGATGACTTTCATTAACAGGGGTATCTCTCTATAGATATATTAAAATAGATATTATAACTTCATACAGTTGGGTACTGCGCTGGTGCAACATTATTTCCTATGTTTTTCATTGTCTTAATCTTATCTTAGATATATTCTTCTATCAACAATATAAAGATGAAGGAGGTATTTTTTGTCTTTAGTCTCATATATTTTACTTGCTTTGTGTTTGCTTTCCTTTTAAGCATTATTTTATTTTTGAGATCATAATACTTTCTATGACTGAATAGTATTCTTTTACGTATCAGTTCCTCAACTCATGTCCTGTGGTGCTGTCTATGTCACCCCCAGTTATAAGCATTCTTCATAATATAATAACAAGTATTCCACTTTAAGACTATCTTGAGAAATTTCTCTGGTCTTATTGGGTGGTAACTCTCTGTGCTGACTCTCTTTTCTTTTAATTTCTCTTGAAAAAAGAATTATTATATTTCTCTTGTAATGTGTGCTACCCTGCAGAATGCCAGTAAGAGCAGAAAAGGAAGGAAAAAATACAAATGGATGTTCATATAATTGGGTACACATGTGGAAAAGCATGTCTTTATTTTCCCCTCAACTTCTCATAAGCTAATAGGCTAATATCTCTTGGCCATTGTTCAAGTCGATACTGTGTCCTAATTTTTCTTTACAGATATCACTATCACTGTCATGAACTCACGGTTTAACTTTTGCATTTAAGATGTGGACAAATTATTGATATCCCATAAGTTGGCATGGTCCCTTGAATCGATTTCAAGAAATTCAGAGTGGATAAAAAGTGAATATAAGTATCGGGTGTGTTTGGTCGTCCTGCAAAAATGATTTACTGAGGCCCAAGTCATCAATTACAAGGGAAAACCTCCTGGCATGCGTGTTTCATGCTCTTTACAGCTGTTAGCTATTATGAGCTCTCAAGAGTGCCATTTGCTGCTACAGCTCACTGGTCCTTAAAGTTGAAGTCACCAGCATCACTGTAGAATTGTCTTAAATCACAGAGGGGAATAGAGGAAAACCAATGTGAGTGACTGAAACTCTGCTTACATCTTCATTAGATCCCACAGTTTCCCGTTTACATGTTCAAGATGCTAGAACAGCCTGCTCAGTATTGTGATGGATTACAGCATAATAACTTGCCCACCCAACTCTCCTAGGGAAACAGACACAAAGCCAAAAGCCTCTCCGTAAGATCTTGAGTTGGGCCATTGACTCCCATGTTGTATTATAATGGTTATAAAGGTAGTCGAAGCCAAGTGGCTCCTGTTGCTATCAGAAATCTGCAAGAGCATAAGCGAATTTTTATTTCTTCTTCTTATGGGGCTAGAACTTGCTATTGTTATCTAATGTGTTGCCAGTGAGCATGGTCTAAATGCACAAAGAGAGTAATATGCAATTACAGAGCTGAAAATAAGCTACTGATTGGGTGCATACCCATCAAGCCTCTTTATTTCCCTGCAAGTTTTGTATTGGCTGCCAACACAGCTTGATTTGGGAAGAATAAAAGTGACTGAAGAAATGACATAGTGAAAAACCTGACCTCTGGTTGATTTCAATTGTGCTGTTAGTGAACAGTGAATCTTTCCTATCCAACATGCTTGTTTACAAATTCTAGTTAATGATTAGCCATACATGAACACCCAATATGTTATGAACTGAATCCTTACTTTCCACCAAAAGTCATGTTGTAATTATAAATGTGAAAACCATGGTGGGGCCTTTGAGAAGGGCCCTGACCTCATAAATGGGATTAGAACTCTAATAAAAAGGATACTGAAGATCTCTCTTGTCCTCTCTGTCATATGAAGACATAGTTTTCTGGAAACCATGAGGCAGGCTATCAACAGACATCAAATGTTGTCACTTTGATCATAGGTTTGAACCTTCAGGGTGCTAAGAAATAAATCCCTGTTGTATGTTAGTAACCCAGTTCATGGTATCCTGCAATAGCATCTTTGGACAAACCTAGGATATCCAGTGTTCATTTTCCTCCAAAACTGACAAAATTATTTTCAAGTGAAAAAATAATGAGATAAGTTTGAACCCTGGAATATGATCCTCTAAGCTTTTCCCAGGCCACCATACCAAACAGCTTATCATGCAAATGCATTGTCTGTATAACAGAATTCATTTCTAAAACACCTTTTGGCACACCCTTCCTCTGAGGCTAAATCACCACATGGGTCTTTTTACTCCCCTCTTCTTTGCTTTCCTCTGTTCCTTTGTCTTTTCCTTTTTCTCCTAGATAAGGTTTCACAGTAGTCCGGGCTGGCCTTGAACTCCCTGCACAGCTGAGGATGACAGGAGTCTTCTAATTCTCCGATTTCTACCTCCCAGGTTTAAGTGGTACCAAGGATAGAATCCAGGGATTCCTCCATGCTGGGCAAGCGTTCTACTACCTGAGCTCCATCTCCAGTCTAGGCTTTCTTCTGAAACCAGTGCTTTGCCATTGCTCTTTTCTGGAATGTATCTCAAATATTCTTTTCATTACAACCTTCTCTTTCTACCTCATTGCAGAAAGCATATCTGAATGAATGCCATTCAAAGCATTATGATTTTTATACCTAGTCTTATATTAATATGGTAGATTTTAAAAGTATGCAATGGAAATCATATTACACTTCTTTTCTTTTCTTTTTTCCTACATTCCCAGACATACTAGAAAAGCCAGTGAAGGCATGTAGTGGCTTAAAGAATTTACCAAGAACCATCATTCTTTTTGCCTGACATTCACCATACTTACCATGTATCTCAATCACCAATACTCAAGGTGGCTTTCTCCCTTGAGATATTACCTCTGTGAGGAAGAGAGGAAGAAAAAGCACATGGGACAGATCTTACAAGCAGTACTTATTTATAAAGTGTAAATATCCCCTTTTGATCAGATTTCCAGTAAGACCCTTCTGCTAACATCTTTATCTCAATGACCATTTTTTTTATAGACTTGCCACTGACAAGCATATAGTGAAGCTGAGTATTTTATTCTGGGAAAAATCTCTACCCCTGTCCCAAGTCAGGTCTCTGGCAGTTAGAAGAAGAGAAGTGAAAGTCTGATACATAGGCAACCAGTAGTTTGTACCATGTTTAATATCATAAATACAAAACATCTCTTTTATTGGTCACTGGCAATTTTGCAGTATACCCCTTTACTAGGCACAGCCTACCAGTGCCATGCTAACTTTATTGTTAAGAATATTTAACCTACAGAAGAAATGTTATTCCTGCCCCCATCCTGACAAATGCATGTACAAGGGAATCGTTTGTAAACTCATGCTTCCTTCCCTACAGCCCTTTGCTTCGGTCACCATGGCATCTTTTCATTTTGTAGTGCACTGACTTTTTCTAATTTTTTTCATGTTGCATGTTCTCAGGAAGATCATTTAACCTTCTCTGTCTGGTCAAACATTACTTAAGCTTTAAGACAGTCCAAATACCATCATATCCTGGAAATGTCCTTCCCTTCTCAGACCTATTTTTGGTACTCAGTGCACACCTCCATTAGGTCCTTGTCATTATTTGCTTGCCTATGTGTCACTACTGACAGATGCTATGGCCTCTTCTAGAACAAGGTCCTTAATTTATTTGACTTTTTACTACTGAGTGTCGGCCACAGTTCCTGGAATAGATTCAAGATACTTGCTTAAGGAAATGCATAGCTGAAAATTGCCTCTAATGTATAGATGACCTCCAAAGAATTGAAGCAAGCTGCTCTCGCTGTAGTCAGTAAAGGCGCCTTGATCTAAGCCCTTTCTGTCTAGTCTAGACCTCAGTGGATCAATGACTGGTGGCAGGAATATGAAAGAGACAGACAGGGTCTTTTTTTTGGTCTTAATTGGTGATATTAGCATAATTCAGTATTATAAAGGTTCATTGGTATATTCTGTTGTCTGACCTTCAGCCCTGTGATCAATAGTTATTCTGTTTTTTATTTCTTTGTGTGTAACGAGAGATAAGTTTTGTTTCCTTAAAAAAAAATAGCCAAGAAAGATCTGCTGTTGAAGAGCAGAAAGACCTCATTTAATGTGGTTAATTCAAACTGTTTGTGTGTGTGTGTGTATATATATATATGTATATATATATATACATATATATATTAACTTTTAGGTTGTTTAGTTACTACATTTATTTATGCTCAGCAACAGTCGTTGTTATTAGAGCAAGATTAGGAACAGCCCAGAATCAGGTGAGGATACAAGATGAAAAGGGAGCCAGAAAAATCCATGCCCAGATGTGGCCAAGGGTTTACATTTGGCAAAAGTGAGTCGATGATGTGATGCTTTCCTTCCTCCTTTGTCTCCCAGCACGTGGAGGATACACATTAGTAGCTGGTCACAGCACTTTCCCCAGGCTGGGCACACAGTGCAGCAGTAGAACCTAGCCTCGCCTATGTAAGGCATTAGGTGAAGTCTGAGCACCACAAAAACAGGCAAATAAGCAACTGTCCACTTGAGCCCAGAAATGGCCGATGAACACATCTCCAGGCTGAGGTGCTTCAGGTGTCTTCTGTAGAAAAAAAAGGCAGAGCAGCGAGCATATTCTTCCAACATCAATGTAGCCTTCATTAGATCTATCCAGTCGGTATGCTTCCTGTGATGAGGTATTCCCTTTACTTACCCACTTTACCAAGTGAAGGATGTCACCTTAACAGTGCGTCTATAAACAGAGTCTGCACTTTTGTTTCCCAGCTACCCAGACCTCCCCAGAAACTATATTAATTGCAACACTGTTTGGTGAGTGACTGAGGTGTATTTCTAGCTAGTTCCTACATTTTTAATTAACCCATTTCTATTAGTCTACGTGCTGCCACATGGCCATGGTATCACTTTATTTTCTGCATGTCCTGTTACCTCAGTGGCTGGCTGGAGTCTGTTTGACTCGACTTTCTTTTTCTCTGTGTCTCTGCTCGGATTTCCCACCTGGCTTTATTCTGCTAAGCGATTAGCCGAGAAAGCTTTATTCATTAGCCAATAAAAGCAACACTTGTACAGAAGGACACCCCACATCATGCATCTAAACAGGTGTTCCGCCCTTCCTTTCAAAGATCAGATTTAGTGTCTTACAATCATCTGTCCATAACTTCCCTCCTTGCTTTCTAGCTCTGCTAGGGAATGGAAGGGTTCATTCTTCTCCTAGACCGCAGGCGAGTAAGGTGTGAGCTAACATGGGCTGAGTAGGAGGAACTATATTTGACATTTTCTATTTACATTTTTTGTTTCTCTAACTACATGAGGTCATTGTTATAAATATCCCCATTTTACAGATGAGGAGGTGGCCATTTAATCTTTTGATTAAGTTATTTGCTTAAAATCTCAAAGCTCGTAAATGATGAAGGTACAATTCAGTGAAAGATATTTGATTGCCAGCATCTTGAGAATGGACTCTGGAGAGTTGGTTTGTGACTTTTTATCTTACCACAAATTACTTTGCTGTGATAACAGCCCTAGAACCTTGATGGCCTCAGTCTTTGAATCCTGCGGCTTCTGGAGGCAGATAGAAAATGAATAAATGTAGATCATATATGTTAGAAACAAGTGGCTTGCTTTGTATTTCACATCCTTCAGGTACATTTCTGTTCCTTTTGGTCATTGATCCAGATGGAAATGGAAATCATACCTAGGCTTAATCTCTTGTGCCCCCTTTCCTGCAGGCTGTCGTCCATATCAGGTGATCACAGCCCGAGTTCACCCAGGAGAAAGCAATGGCAGCTGGGTGATGAAGGGGACCTTGGAGTTTCTAGTCAGCAGTGACCCTGTGGCAAAGCTCTTGAGGGAAAACTTCGTGTTCAAGATCATCCCTATGCTCAACCCAGATGGTGTCATCAACGGCAAGTATGTCACCTGCTTGGTGTAAAGACCCACAACTGCATTTGATTTATTACTGTGATAACCCACTGCTCTCCATCCAAGGGGGCATAGTAGCAGAGGCCTTGGCATTCTCCAGGGAATTCCCTTGGGCTCTTCTATCTGAAACAATTAACAGTGTGTCCTCCATGCACATTTGTGCGTGTCTCGTGGTATTTCTTTGAATAGAAATCTGTGAGAACACAAACATTTGGTAGCAGACAGTTACCCAGCTAACCTACTCCAGTGCTTCATCCATGAAGAAGGGCGCTGGTGTCCAGGTCCCAACAACTCACTCGGATCACATGGCGAACCAGGGACCTTTCAGGGCTCAGTCTGAGGCTTCATGTTGACTACCAATAATTTTATATTACTCTTAGTTCTAAGTGTAAAGAAATATTTGTTCAGTTATGTTTTATGGTTTCTGGAGTTTCATTTTGATGAAACGGAATGTTGCCTGGAAAGAGAAGTGTGGTATCCTCATTTGCACTCTGCTGATGAGACGTTAGTACATGCAGGGAACAAGACTATTTCATTTGATGCCTTCTGTCAAAAGGGCTCAGAGTCTGAGCTCAGGCCCAAATGAGGTCCCTAAGGTCACATGACCAGGAAATGGTGGGGACTAACTTTTACACATACCTGTTTAGATGCATTATTTAGTAATAGGTGGCTCTTTTTCCTGGAAGAGTGGCGATTCTGTCCCGTGGATAAACAAAATGAAAGATGAGCAGAAAATTCTGAGAGGAAAAAAACTATTTCAAAGACTGAAATGAACATCATACTTTAAAATATCAGCAAAGAAACAAACATTAAATTTAGAGAGTTTGGAAAATAAAGTGAGCGTAGTGTTGAAAAACAAACAAAAAAATCATAATGAAACACTAAAGCTTATGAATGACCAAGTGACTTAAACAAACAAGAGTGGTATAAGAAAATAAAATGGTTAATTCCTTTAAGAAAGGAAATCAAATGTTGAACAACTCCAACAGACTTTCTTTTGATATGTATAAAGACAGATTAAATTTAAAGTGTTCAGAATGTAATGATTACAAATATAAAAGGAACATGAAATGTGTCAAGGCATGTCAGCGCAGACCAGTCGAAGCTATAAATTATGATAGTACTACTTATAATAAATGTAAAATGAAGGAATGAATGAAAGAAAGAAGTATAAATGAAGAGAAGAAGACATGAAAGGAAAGGAAGTGTACCAGTCTGTACATAGTACATCAGGTTAGCACAGCTAGGTTAGTTCAATAGTTCACAGCTGTTATTTATTTATTTGCTTCTCTTCTTTCTTGCTTAGTCATTGATTTATTCATTTATTTCTTATTTACTAGGAGGAGATTTTGTTTGATGAGGATCATAAGATCCTTTTTCTCAGTGTTGACTGCATTGAGAGTCAGGAGTCCAGGGTCTTCCCTGAAGCCTATCAGTCTCCTCTAGCAACAAAGAGGCCTCTAGGATCTTAGTCTGCACCAGGTTCTGGAGTGGCGTCTTTTAATGCCACCCAGAGTTTGTCTGACTCCTACCATGTGTTCCTCCAAGTCCATAGTAGATCTCTGGTTGCTCGCTGCTTGAGTGGACAAGAATTTTTACTAGCAGTCTTTCTCAGTCTAAATGGATGGAAAATAACAAAGGCAGGTAACTTGAGGGACATGATCCCATTTGGAAATTTTGTTGTCCAACTTGGCTCACTTCTTTCTATGGAACTGTCTGGGGTCAGAAAGAAATTGGAAAGAGTATTGGATTGGGGTGTTAGCTGAATGGGACCTCTGGCTGTCCCCTGACCTGCTTAGTTTTCTCCTTTGGTGGAAGAAGACAGTGTGCTCCTGATGGACTTTTCTGAAAAAGAAAAAGAAAAGTCTCACATACTCAAAGTAATATTCAAGCTCAGGAATTAAGTGTTAGAGCTCTTTCCATTTCAAATGCTCATCCTTCCAAATTAGGACTTGCTCCAGGTCTTTGGTCAAGGTTAATGGGGTTTCAGTCACTGTGGAGCCTCTTGGCTGGTGTGCACATTGTTTCCAGCTCACAGCTGCTTACTTTGTTTCCCAAATGGCAGTGCAGCTTCTTCATAGTGACAAGGGCATTCATCATCATTACTATTATTTATTATGACTCTGATTGCTCTTTTTATTTATATAGCATCTTTCATCATAGAGCCTAAAGCACTTTGTAGATATCTCAGACTGAACAAAGCAAGGATAGCAGAAGAATAATTGGAAATCATAACACTTTCCACAGATAGAATGATCTGCAGACCATAGCACATCGTTATGAAAGGACTCAATGCTGCCATGAATGCATGGCATTTCACAATAAAAAGCTTGAACCTCAAGATCCTGAGTCCATTTCAGAACAGACCTAACATCTGCTTCATCTAAGTTTCATTCAAGTTCCTTCTGTGATCGATATTCCACCATCAGGTCATGCCTATGTACAGTTAGGTAGATGTGAATTTTATCCCATTTCAGTCTTTACCCTTTGAACGTCACCTATTACAGTCAGTCTTCTATGTATAGATCAAATTCTTCCGGTACAGTTCGAATTCTCCCATGGGAAGTATTCTCCTAACTTGAAGCAATTCACCTAAACTTTATTTAAGATTGTCATTCCCGATGTCCAGAAGGGCACTGACTTTCTCTGGACAAAATGCTTATTCACAGAGATCTTAAGTGATGCAAGTGCTCTGTATTAATCTGACTAACAAGGAGATGACCTTTGAATAATATTAGTGAATCCAAGTGCCGGCGTGGCACTTATAGCTGGACTGCACTTTGTGCACTTGTGTGTTTGTTTATATGTGTGTGTTCAGGTGTTTGTGCACACGCATATGTGTGCATACATGAGGAGACTAAAGCACACTCTTGGGTGTTGTTCCTTAGATGTCATCTCTGGTGGAGAATTTTGGTTGTCAATTTGACTACATCTAGGATCAACTGAAACCCAAGTGTCTGAGCAAACCTGTGAGGAATTCTCTTAACGGGATCATTTGAGGTCAGGAGACATGCCTTCTCATGACGTGAAAGGAGGAATTGTTTTGCCTGCTTTCCTTCACTTTATCTGGCAAGCTCATCTCTCCTGTTGCTGAGGCATTCCATCATTGGTATTAGAATCTACGTATACAACTGAATCCAGCTCTCTCCCAGAATTTCCTGGAACCCCAATATCAGATTGGGACTGCTGAGACATCCTGTCTTGTTCATTAAGTGGATAATGCATTCTTGGCCTTTTGATTGGGATAGAGCTATTTTTGAACTACTTAGACCATAGTCTGGCAGTCATTCTAGTAAATACCCTTTCAATATATATAAAATATAAAATAAATATTATGTAACTTATATCATATATAAATATATAATCATCATATTCTTTATAATAAATTATGCTTATATAGTATATTATATAAGAATACAATATGATCATTCATATTTTTCATACACATATTTTGTATACATACACAAACACATATTTCTATCAGTTTTGTTCCTTTAGAGAACCTTGAATAATATATCGTCCATCTTATATTTCACTGTTATGGGACTTACCAAGTAGGCTGACTGACAAGGGAACCCCAGTGATCGACCTGTTTTTATTCTTCCAATTCTGGAATTTCAAGTGCTAGATGTCATACTTGGCATTTCTCTGTTTCTAATGTTGGTTCTGGGGACCAAACTCACCTTCTAATGCTTGCAAGGCCAGTGCTTCGCTGATCAATGGATTTCCCCAACCCCGCAAGAAACATTTAATTTAAAACTTATCATGGACCTCCATGGAGCTTACAAACACGTGTAATAACAGAGCAGTTTCCTTTTGTGGCAGTGGGGATGGAGCCCCTGAGGACGGCTGGGAGATTTTGATAATAGCGGTCAGGGAGACACAGCCAGGACTTTCTAGCAAGAAAAACAGAGCGAGTCTTGCCAAGTCAAGGATCTCTTAGCAAGTCTGAACAGAGAAACAAACACAAAGACGTATCTGTTCTGATGAATTCCAAAAGAAACAATTTCCCATCTGCCGGCTGGGAAAATGTATTGAATTAGGCTGAGTTCTCAGTAAGACTGGACAAAGGCAGCAGTTCTGAGACTCATAATTCTTCCTAAGGTGGGGCAGAAGAGTATGGGGAGTCAGAAACTCAGATTAAATCAGGAGGACTGGCAGGTAGAATATAGTTGGGATAGAGGAGAAGGCAGATGGCTTCCAAGCTGATAAGTAGGTAAAGATACTATAAATTAGTCAGAGAGCTAAGGGAGGGAAAAGTTAAGCCTGACCCTTATTCTTCAAATTTTGGTGATGACGGTAGCAACGGCATAGTTCTCACATTGCCAACACAGAACCTAATGCCTTGTTCACAGGACTGAGCATATTGATCCTCGGAGTATATACAACTCCATGAACGCAATTATCTTCTTCCAGAGGCATTTTGGAACACACACAAGCAACAGTAATGAGCACAGGGTCTAGTACAAACAAACACAGCCAGGTGTTAAAAAAGTAATAGCTGGATGTACTAGAGGGAACAAATCAAACTATAAAGATCACATAAACATTTTCAACAATCCTAACAATCCTGGGACCATTAGAAGCGAGGGCCAATAGTCTATTCTACTTTGGCCTATGAAGGCTTTACCTTACTACAACAAGATCACTTATGGACCTTACCTAGCAAACAGAATCACTCAATACCTTTTATGACCCATGAAAGTACCTAGTTATTTTACTTATATTGTCTCATTTAATTCTCAGTATGACCAAAATAATGTAGGTCTTTTTGTAGACAATTTATAGATAAGCACACTTGAGCACAAGAGATTAAGTATTAGATGTAGATTGAATATCTTGTGTTACAGATACAGGGTAGAATCTGTGTCTTTAAAACGCAGATTCTTAAAATATTGTATCTGGGATATTGGAGGAGGGGTTCTTACATAGTATTTAATTCTGTTCCTTAAAACAATAAGGAAACCCAGACCAAAAAAAAAAAAAAAAGTGAAATGAGGCAGAAATGGGCAAGAAATAGGCAAGATAATTCATTACACATGCACGCTTTCACACACAGGCAGGTAATAAGCATACCCAAACACAGGCATACATACATACATTTGCACACACTTCCATGCACATGTACATTCAGAGAGAGAGAGAGAGATGCCCAAATTACATGATGAACTTGTGACATACCAAGCATTTGAACCAAGCTTGTATGCTCTAAAACCTGCTTAGTTTTAACATATTGTCTCTTCCCCACTTTGAGAAAGCATTGCCCCCACCACAGATGTATTATAAAATTAGTCTTATTAACGTAGACATTCATATTTAAGGTACCTAGGATGAACTAAGGCAAAACCTTTTCCAGTTTTCTGCCCTCTTGGCACAGGATGAACCAACTGACTGGTATACTATTAGTTCTTCATGGAATTTGAATCCCCAGTTTGGCTTAGGTCTTAATGTTCTGCCTTTGCCAGCTCTTTCTATGAGAGACAATGTCTTTCCCCGTTACTGCCAAATTTGGGATGTAAACATCACTTAGCTGCCTGTGAATCCTTATTGTCCTAGCACTCTTCTTCCTTTGGTCATTCTGTGTTCTTTTTCCCTCTGTTGTTCAGGGTCACAGAGGGCTCGCTTTGCCACTGGGCTTTGCCCATGCTTCTTCCACTCCATGTTGACCACAGCTCTACTTTCCAATGTGTTGAAAGCATCCTGAATATACTAACACCCTGAGGATTCTTAGACTTTTTGGTTTCTCAGATTTGTTGCATTTAAATAGAAGACTATTTTGTGTGTGTGCTATTTCCCCTTTCATTTGAACAAACAAGAAAGGAAGATATTCTCAGAACTCCCAAAGAGCAGTGACTCATGAGAAATTCAGCCTTAGTTTTACATCGGCTGCCTTCTCACCTGGTTAGGATTATACAGTACGTACGTGTTGTTTTCTCTGGGATACGCGATGCTCTTCCCCACAAAGATGTCTCAATGTGGCTAGAGCTGTCTGTGTTTATTAAGTGGGGTGTTGATTCCCATTGTCGATAATCCTGAACAAGAAAAATTCAGGAACAGGGAAAGAATCTTGAAAGATACACCCTTAAAGGAAAGAGGAGAAGCTCAAATGGAGAGGATTCAGGAGGTCCGTTTGGGTTTTGGGAAAAGATGACGTATGTTACATGGAAGAGACCACAGGAGACAGTCTCTCAACTGGCCGCTTGAGGCTGAGAACAGCTGATAATATGGTCTAAATTTTTTTGAGTAGTTATCTTCCATTATATCAATTATTCTTCAGTTAAATGTTCACAAGCATTTCACTCTTATTTCAGCTTCTCCAATGTAATTTAAAGGAAGCGTCCATGCCCCAAATTGGTGAAGGGGAAAAGTGGCTGTCAGAGTGAAATTCCCAAAAGAACAGTAGCTAATAGTAAGTTCAATTGCTAATTCATTTGAAGAGTTGTGTTCCGTAAAATTCAGACATTAAAATTGTAAGATATTCCTTGTTTTCTATTTGTAAAACCGTCATGATCAGGACGTGAATGGTGAGAGTGAATGCAGTGGTCAATTGGTCTGCACCAATGGTACAAGTCTGACTGTTCCAATAGGGTGTGGCAAGAATTAAGAACAAAGGATTAAGAACTGAAGAAGCAGGTGTGTAATGATGGAAAGGGAAAAGAGGCGTCTATGTGCCAGAACCCTGGGTCTCGAGATGCTGCTGCAAATGCTGGGGTTGAAGATTCTGAGTGGAGACTTTCATAACTAGCTTCAGCTATCATTTTGACATAACCCAGAGCCAACAGGGAAGATGGAAACTCAGTGGAGAAATTGTCTAGACTAGATTAGCATGTGGTCATGTCTGTGAGGCATTTTCTTAAGTTTCAGTTGAGGTAGGAGGGCCCAACTCACTAAGGGCAGTGCCATGGCTGACGGGGTTGGCTTGGACTGTGTAGTTAAAGTAGCTGAGCTAGCCAGCTGTAGTGAGACAGGAGGTTCCCCCATTCATAGTCTATGCTTTCCTTCCTGCCTCCAGGTTCCTACTTGAGTTCCTGTCTTGCCTTCCTTTTTGATATCCTGGCATAGAAGTGTAAGCCAAACAAACTCTTGCCTTCCCCGTGTCGCTTTGGGTCATGATATTTATCACAGCAAAAGAAAGCAAACTGGGTCAGAGACCGACCTGGTTGGGATTTCAGTGGACAGGGAGTCACAGGCTAGAGAATGAAGGAGTGTAGAGTGGCCTGCCTCCAAAGGCTAAGTACCCTTTAGTCCTTGCTGCTGCTTTCTTGGCAGGAGTGCAGCAGTTGCGGTACCTGGGAGATATATTGATAACTACTGCTTGTTTGCAGCTGCCCCAGTCATGTTGATTAAAAATGGGCAACAGGAAATTATTCTTGTCCCTCTATTACCTCCTCTTTGTCTCTAGGGTCTTTTAGAATAGGGCCTCTGTGGAAGCCAATCCGGGAGGGATTCTAGGCTTTTTGTGTGACTATCTGATTTTGATAACAAACAATAAGATGCCCCTAAATCAACTACCAAATATGCAACAGCATCTGCCTTGTTTTGTTTTTGTTTGTATTTCTTTGAGACAGGTTTTATGTAGCCCGGGCTGGCTTGGAACTCACTGTGCAATCCAGGTTGGCCTCAAACTCATAGCAATCCTCTTGTCTTTGCGTTGCAAGTGTTGAGAGGGCAAACCACTCATGTTCAACTTAAGGGTATATATCTTAGTATGTAGCTTCTTTGTTTTAAAAAATTAGAATATTTTGATTGTTTCCAAAGGTACAAAAGATACGTACTCTATGGCTAAGGACATTTGCTGCTCTTACAGAGGACCTGGTTTCAGTTCCCAGCACCTACTTGGTAGCTCATAACTGTCTATAACATTTCCAGAAGATCAAGTGCCCACTTCTAAGCCTCCATGGGCACCAGGGATACATGCAGTGCACATACATACAAATAGATAAACACTCACTCATATTTAATAAAAATAAAGAAATTTAGTAAGTTTATACTCTGTAGAAAATTTAGTATTTATAGAAATGGGGACAAAAAGGTACAGTGGAAAAGGTGAGGACAGGGATATGAGGGAGACTAGGAAGAGGGAGAATCATCCAAAATAAAATGTGTATTAAACTCCTGAATGGAAATATGTAATTCTGTAAGCTAATTTAAGAACAATCATAAAATTTAGAAAAAAAGAGAAAATTTAAAATATCCCAATTCAGGAGTATCATATTGCATAATTCCAAAGAATATCATTCATATAGACTCTTGTAACATAGAAGGTCTTTCCGAATCCCACAGGAAAACATTGTTGGCAAAGCTTCTTCGGTTATTTGTCCATAAACGGTTAGTCCAAGTTTACCATCTGTTTCTCAGATTTAATTATATAATCATATCTACCTAGGCTTTCCACAGATAACATATTCTGTGACGTAACTTATAGACTAAAAATTCATCCAGGGAAAAGAATGAAATCATTATTATTTTGAAAATAGTAATCTTAGAGCATTGATGGACCACAGCTCATAAACAGTTCTCCATAATGAACTACTTGTAGATGGGTAGTATTGTTTCATTTTGATGAATTTATTTTACTAGTTCCTTAAGATGAATTTTCATGTCCCGCTAGGAGAATCAAATATTATGTAAATTGTATTCTTGATGTCTATTTGGATGAATTCCCTCTATTATGAAGTTCACAGGTTTATGTCCCCGCCGAAAATGGATGGTGGAGCTGGGTGTCTGCCTCACTGTGATCACTGCGCATGATCCGTCTTAGTATTTGCATCAGCATGATAGGGTAAATATGACTGTAACTCTAATATATTGCTAATACAATGTGTCTAATATCTATTTGCTGAATCTCCCACTGAGTGTAGCTGAACACTTTGCTATCTACTAAAATGTGCCTCATGTGCAAAGTTATAGCAGAGAAAAAGTTCTGAAAGGTTTGGATCAGAAATGAACATATATTCATTTGGACGTATACTCAGACAAATATTCATGCTATATTGGTATACACTACAGCGCTGTTTCAGTACAGGTTAAATTAAAAGGAAACATTTCTGCTTTAGTCTTTCAGGAGCCAGGTTCAGTTGACTTCGTGGGTATGATGCTTACTTAGTGCTTCTGTTTTCTTCTTTCTTTTGCTCACTATTCATGTTCTTGAAGGAATTACCAAGGACATGCAGGGAGCTGGATTTTATTTCTGGGTGGTTCAAGCAGGCTAAGGCTTAATAAGCTTGGCATCTGTGGCTTCCTCTAAGCTGGGAGGATTTATATTTTTAAGACTTTCAGAGCATGGGAGGGAGCGATCCTCTTTCCATAGGTTTCCTGGCCTGCGCTTGTATGCCTGCAGATGTGAGTTCCGCAGTATCCTCCAATAAAGTAAGGACTGAAGATCAGGCTCTTCTTTGGGGTGGGGAAAGGGCAAGAAGGAACCAGAGGATGGTCAGCCTGCCAGCATGTGTCTCTGAGTTGATGCCACTTTCTTTGTTCCTATGTCTCTGTATCTCTTTGCTTCCAAACACATTTTCTACTTTTCTGTCTCTTTGTGTCCACTCCCTACCTTGATATATATATATATATCATCAGAAAGGTGTATATATATATATATATATATATATATATATATACAAGCTGAGAAGCTGTAAGAGCAGATTCTATATGTTTTTTAGACTCAGACAAGCACTTAGGTTCTTTGTTTTTGTTGTTGTTTCTTTTTCTCTAGAAAGAGGCTGATAGAGCTGATAATATAAATGCAGTATAGTCTCTTGAAGGTTGAACCCCGAAGTTCTTCCTTCAGTGTAGGCCCATGGCATTGCAACTCCCTGATATGGCTCCTGTCTACCGACCATTGGTCTCTTAATGGTCTTGCCCACTCAGCTGTGAAAGTTGAATCTGTACCAATCATGGGTTCCTTTAGTAGAACTTCTTCAGTGTTCCTGAGGACTGAAAAGGTGACTGACACGTCAATCATCTCCATCCTTGCCATGGACCGGCTCAGGGGAGCCACTCAGACCATGGGAGAAGCAGGGTCCTGGTAACAGGAAGGCACAAGTTCGATGAATGACAGACAGAGACAACACACAAGAGAGTGGTTGGAATCTGCTGCGATTTTACTGAATTCATGTTTTCATTATATAGTATTCAAACAAAGAAAAAATCAGAAGGTCATGTGTCATTGGTTGGCACAGTATGAGAGCTTCTTTTAGTCACATCGGCAATATTTAAGAAAAGTACATTATCGGGAACAGGTGTTAGACATAAAGCATCCTTAGAAGAGGAAATCTTGTCCTTGGGAATGTAAACCTCAGGCAAGTGGTTTCATCTTATGAATAGAAAGTTTCTGTCTCATTATCGCTATCATGGCCCTTCCTCTTCCTAACCCTTTATTTCATCTAGTGACCAAATATGCCTAATCAGTTCTCTGCACCTGTTGAAATATACTTTTTAGTACCTTCTTATGCAGCAGACACTATGGGAGTTGGGATCTAGCAAGCCTATCTATAAAGTTCAAAGTATAATATAACAGTCTTTGTCTACCAACGTTAACCCATCTATTCCCTTGCTCATCATACATCCCTGTGTATGACAAAGGTTCTGCTGTAGTCTTATACATTCCGATACTGTGCTTCCTTATCCCAGAGCTGTTCCTGAAGAAAATGACCCTTGTCTTGTATATATAAAGACTATCATTATTATGAAAGAATTTGTGCAAAGCTCATATCCCGTATAGCCAGCTACTCAAGAAACCTGTTTATGCCTCAGTGGTGGCTAATACCAGGCTGTCTGCCATTGACCTCCAGGAAGCCTAGTCCCATAGGACACGTAGCTCCCGTCCGGCATAATACATATGTCATGTCACACAGATGACACTGGAGTTGGTGTGGCACATCCTTCCCTCCTCCTATAACTATCTCCTTCTCCCCTTTCATGCTTCTTTGCCTTTTCTTCTCCCTTCCTCTCTTTCCTTCCCTTTCCTTAGTGCTGGGAATCAAACCAAGGCCCTGCATGAACCATGTAAGTACTCTCCCACTGAACTAAAGACCCAATCCTGTGATCACGTAGTTTTGTTGTTGTTTATTTATGAGACAGGGTTTTACTATGTAGCTCTGGTTGTCCTGAACTTACTGTGTAGACCAGGCTGGCTTCAAACTCACAGAGTTCCCCCTGCCTTTGCCTCCCAAGTGCTGGTATTAAAGGTGTGCACCACTATGCCTGACTGATCACATAGCCTATATTTGGGTTGCTTCTATTCCTTTGTATTGTTGATCGACATCAGAGATAACAGTGACTGGACATTTTTTACTTTATTTATTTTTAAGAAATATTTCTGTTTTTTGGCATGGAGCAGAGCTTTAATATTTGGATGAAATGTTAGACTAGTTTCTGGCCCTGCCCTGTTTGTGTATCCCTGTGTTTGGCGTCTCTGAGGGGAGGTGAGTGAAGAGTATCTTATCTCCTCTTTTCTTTGTCTTGCTGATGTACAAACCAAGGGAAAAATCTGTTACTTTGATCCAGTCAGAGGAACTATAATTTTTCCCATCTACCTCCCACCCTCAATGGAAAATAAAAGGGATAGAAGTCTCTCTCGGTCCACTCTGTGTTCTAAGACATTTTATTAGACAAAGGGGACAAGTAAAAGGAATATTTTGATCTCATAGTATTTTCCCCACAACTCCATAAAATGAAAGGCACAAATGTAAACTTAAAAATAAAAGATATCAAAGAAATTTTTTTTTCTGCCCTAAATTCTTTCTTTGCAAATGTCTGTCAATAATTCTTATGGTCGAGAAGGAAATTTCCTGGCTCTCTTGTCACCTCTCCTGACAGGTGGAAGGAGACAAGGAAACCCATAAAAAACGTGGTGTTGGCTGTGACTGTCAATCCTCCTCTGTTCATAAACCGCAGGCACTGGGTGAGCTCAGAACAATGGGGACCCTGGTTCAGGGGAAAATCGACACACTCAATCTTGCTGATGAACTTGTTCATGGAGATCAGAATGGAAATGATTTGCTCTGGGAACTCTCAAGGTCCTGCTGTTAAGCCATTAGCATAACGTGCAATGCTACATCAATTTGGGCCGGGAGTTCTGGGCGTGCATTCTCAAGGGCTCCTCCATTGCCCGCACATGGAGATGGAGTCAGGTGCTTTAGGACTCCATTTGCCTTTCACAGACATTTCTGATTTGAATAAATACTACTATTTATTATTCCCAAATTTGGGGTTATTAATTATATCAGCATAAACCTAATTTATGCCCTCATAAACAGCGATAATAAATGCTGCCAACTGCTAATACCCATTTCTTGCCAACTGTGCCGGTAGTTGATGGCTTTCGCCCTCCCCTCCCTCACTTCCCAGAAGTATTAAATTAAAAATGAGCCAGTGTTGCAAAGTCATTGATCAAGTGGGTTCTGAAACTCCTGGGGAAAAGGTGTTTGTTTTGTTAAATGTTTTGATCCTTCATTGGCTGAGCAAGTTCTGATGTTTGAGTGCACTCCAGTGTCTCCCCTGTCTTGCCTACCCTGCCGCCTTCTTAGAGGGAAAAGAAATGGGAACAGGCAGACCAGGATGGAAGGAGACTCACAGAATCATTCTTTAGGCAATATCCCCTTTAGGCATGTGTCCTCAGAGCATCCCCAACTCCTAAACTCTCTTTCAACATATACATAGGAGTTGTTCTGGAACACCTCTTGATGTAGTTTTTCAACTTCCATTTCATCTACCATGTAATTAGTGAAATACAAGGCCTCCTAAAGACACAAACAGTTCTATGGCTGGAAGTAGGGAGCACAGCCTCATATCCTTGCCAAACAGAGGATGGTTTTTAAACACTGTTACTTACTCTCAAATCTCAGTGGGAGGGTGTCTCTGCTTTGTGAGGGGATGGAGCGTCTATCTGTTATCAGAGCTGTCATAAGATCACATCGCCTTTCTCAAAGGGAACAGTTTTTGTCATCCTTTGTCCTGGTTCCTGCTTTATTTTCTATGGTGGTGGCAGGGGTAATGCTGTGTAGAATTCTGACCAGATAATCGAAAGATCCTGCCCGAGGTCAGACTTGACTTCTTTTCATGTGAGTGACTTTAGACCAGTTACTTAACCTCTCCATCCCTGTTCCTTCTGCTTATTACAGGGTCACACGCCCTACCCACTGTGCCTTACCTGGTCAGTGTCATGATCAAATATCTCAGGACTTTTAAACTACGCTGTACAAAGTCAGAGAGGTTCCACTCACTGCTGTGATGCCTGGATCTCAGGGGTGACCATCAAAGCTCTTCTCTGTGGTCGGGCCTGACAGGTTTAACTATCTTTATCTTGCTTTTCATTCCTCAGTTTCTCAAAGAGACCCAGATAAGTCATACCAGTGGCACAGAAATCATACAGAGAGAAGAGATAATGTTGAAGGTGAGAAAGTCTCTTTTTGATAATATCCAGATGTCATATGTAGCATGCATCAATGATATATCAGAAACTGGCCATAGAGTTGAGTAAACTTTAGTAAAAAATATAGCAGTATAGACAGCTTGGATTTCAGGAACTGAGACTAATACTCTTTTCTCTGCTTCATGCTTAGTCTTTAAAGGACTTAGTTGGCCCATCAGAATAGACTCAAAACCTGACTTCTTGCCTTGAGAAATCAGCTTCTCATCAGCTCCCTCAATGAAGACATCTGGACAAGTTTTCAGGGTGTTGGACATGAGTCAGATCTTGGGCCCATGGATCTCCTTTCCCAGCTTGAAGATTATTTCCCAGATATACACAGAACTTGGCATTGCAAGAGGCCCAGGTTTCTAGAGAAATTCCTCTCATCAGGAACCAGAAAGAGCTTCTCTTTTTCTTCTCTCTCCTCCTCCTCTTCCTCCTCCTTCTCCTCCTCCTCCTTCTTCCTCTCTCTCTCTCTCTCTCTCTCTCTCTCTCTCTCTCTCTCTCTCTCTCTCTCTCTCTCTTTTGGTTTTTTGAGACAGGGTTTCTCTGTGTAGTTTTGGAACCTGTCCTGGAACTCACTCAGTAGACCAGGCTGGCCTCGAACTCACAGAGATTCACCTGCGTCTGCCTCCTGAGTGCTGGGATTTTTAATGTGCCTGGCGGGAGCTTCTCTTTCCTGGGCTTGCTATGGAAAATCACCTCAGAGGCTCACTACTGTCCAGTTCCAGTTCCAGTTCCTCCTCCAGAGCACCAGAGAGTATACACAGAAAAGCAGAGGCGGCAGTAAAACTTTGGTCATGCGGATCCCCCTTCTCACCCTGCATTCCAGGTTGCCTTTGCCCAGTTATTTATCTCTGTGAGCCACAAAGCCCTCCTAAATTATTGGGTTTATTCCTTCATTGTTTGGCTTTCTTTTTGCAAATATGCTTCCATATATCGTACGCCCCAAGAAACACTTTCTTCTCTATTTACAGCCCCCCACCATGTTCTCCACACCTCCCCATGGCCCAGTAACAGCCAAGGAGATAAATAAGGCACATAACTCTTTTTGGCTATTATGTTTTTTGTTACTCTGCACAGTCACATATATAATAACAAGGAAACAAATCTTATTACTAGAGTAATTACAATAAATAAAAAATAACCGAGAGAGTAGCTTCAGGAGGGATGGGCATGTCAGGGGAGTGATTGCAGAAGGATTAAAAAAAAATTTAATTTACTAGCACCAGTCACCGCTGCTGTGCTGATGTCCCACTCAGGAGATGTGTCTAATTAGAATGGTTATTATTGTGCTTTGAAGACACTCACCCTTAGGTGACTTCTGCCTCAGGTCTTTAAAGAGGAAATTGGCCCAAGGGATCCCTGGAGAAATCTCCTTGTCAAAAGCCCAGTGTTGGGAACAGCAGAATTTAACATGTTCAGTTGGATCATCAACCATGCTTGCAAGCTGCCAGGAATGGCTCGCTATCCATTTCTCTGTCTGCAGATAAACTTCCCTTAAACTAGCATGGACTCACGTGACTATGCCGTCAACTACGGGTCTCTAAGCACAGGTGATGCTGAATCACCTATATCCCTAGTGATATAGGCCAGTGCAGAAAAATCTTAGAGTGGTCATCTAATTTTAACCCAATGCAAATTAAGTACATTTGTTTTTGTACGGTCAGCAGTGGAAATGGACAGTTATTTTTCTTCATTAGTTATGAGTAGTACCCTATGTCTGGTAGTTATCTTTCTAAGTGTTTGTGGATTTCAGTCATTTTTGTTTTGTGTGAATGTGAAATATGTAGGGTCCTAATGCATAATATTGGAACTATAGTCTAGTGCCATTCTTTAGTTTCTTAAAACCTTCTGCAAGTAATTTTTGAATGTTTATGACAGATAAACCACTAGAAAATAATTTTTCCATGACCCTTAGCATCATTCTTTAACAATGTCATGTCAGAAGCATTTGTTCTTTCGCTGTATGACCTGTGGTCTCCTAGGCTATGCTAGACAGTAATCTCCACATTTGAAATGTAGGAAATACAGAGTATAGACACAGATAGTATGTAGTAACGCCTGCCCAGCTGCTACCTTCATTACCATCCCTATTGCCACTACCTCAATCAGATAGTAATTGAGTAAAGCCTTGAAATGAGTTCTTTTCTCTCTTCTCCTTCCTTCTCTTTCTTTAACTCACTCCTTCTATCCTTCTATTCCTTCTTTTTCTTCCTTTCTTCCCTCTTTCTTCCTTCCTTCCTTCCTTCCATTTTTCTTCCTGTATGTCTGTCTGTCTTCTGTGTCTGGACAATTAAAACATGCCCACTTATTATCTACATCATTACAGAACCAGAGGATATAGAATTCAGTAATGTTGATGCTGAAAGGCATCTCAATGTAGGAGCAAGTCCAGTCCATTCTTTATCCATAAAAGAGAAAAAAAATGTATGCTGAGAATGGCACTAGAGTTTTTAATCCCTGTGATGTATGATGCTAGAGTTGAATTTAGAATCCAGTCTATAAATTTACCTGGTGAGTGACAATACTTGCGTATGTCTTTTTATATAAAGTTAACTAATTTCTGTTTTGTAAGACAGTTATGTATAATCTTATGCACGATACTGTGAGTCCTGGGCCCATAAAACAAAATACTCACTACGAAAGAGAATGCAAAGAACTCTGTATCGAAATGGATGAAATGTTGAAAGCCCGTCAGCTCAGATGGCAGCAGGAGTTTGAACTGCAAAGCCTTGTCAGAGTGGCAGCGCCTCCGGTCTAGCATTTCCAGACTGGTTCTAAGGGACAGAGTGGTGCCCATCGGCATTTCACTTAAGAGGTTGCTCTTGTTGGACAGCAAAGTCAACAGATTTTTATTGAAAATGTTAGAACTTGCCATAGCCATTGAAATATTATAATGGAGTTTCTCTTGGAATTGGTAAGACTGTGCATTTCCTAAAGGTATTTGGACAGGGCCAACATTGTTGACGCACACTGAGGAGCATTAGTGATGCCTACACTCGGATAATTCCCCAACCCCACCCATGAATCTAACTGAGGTGCAGAAACAGTGGGAAGCCTTCCTGGGAAGAAGCTTGTAGCACAGTCGCCAAGAACATTCGGTTTGGAGCAGGAGGGCTGGCATGTTCCACTTACCTATTTATGTGGCTTTCCTTTGAGACGCTTGCTCTGAACTAGATCATTTGGAAAACCGACTCCTGATAACTGGCTACAGAAGATTTATTTGTTGTGTTCTGGGGAGTAATACTTTTAAAGTGGATGAAGGAAGCTCATATAGGATGGAATTGTGATGGAACTATTATTATATGGGCTTTGCATGGTTGGTTGAAGATGGAACAGCCTACTAAGGTCCTTGAATGTAGAACGGCAGCCAGAGAGGAGGGTAGCCTTAGCCAAGGAAGATCCCTCTGGCTGTTGACATTTCCCTGTGTAGCTAATCAGCCATGAGCCTTGGCAGTCAAAGCAGATGAGCAATGAAGTCTTCCATTCTAACATGCACTCCATGGGACAGAGTACAGCACCCATATTTTGTATTCTTTTCTGTAAAGTGCTAATGATGATGGCACTTTCTTTGTAGTTTCACTGTAAGAGTCATTTTGCAATGTACCTAATATTTAATAGTGATCTATGGCTACGAAAGTAGCCAATATAAATATATATGAATTAAGTTACATATTAGCTGTCATGGAGATCATAGCTATAGTTAGGATGATGAAAGTAGAAAAATCAAACATATTCTTTTTCTTGGTATATTACTAGACTATATTTGTCTTAGTTTCACACTGGCAGGACTCCTCATTGCCTTTTCTTAGGTTTAAGCAAAGAGGCTGTTGCTCTGTTTATTGGTGGATTGTTTCCGTTGTGATGCAAATGACCATGATGAGAACAGCCCCATCCTTTAGAAGACACCCTCCCTGGCAGTTCATGTACTCCTGTACATGGCAAAACAAAGAAAAGCCATTCCAGGCAAATACGTAAGCTTAGTAGCACTTGTAGATATTGGCAGGTTCCCTGGAGATTCATTGTGATTTTTGACATCACATAAAGTAAAGAGATGGCTATGCAAATATGATGTCGGGAGAGTCCTTGTCAGCAGAACTGAAATCAATATTTTCCCCTAAGTGCAGTGTTAAGGGAAAACGCCCAAAGCTTGGGCTGTATTTGTCCAATGTCAAGACAAAAAAAAAAAGGCAATGTTTGTGAGTCCTGATGAGGCTGGGCCCCTCTCCAGAAAGATACTGCATACATCAATGCCCATCATTTGTGGTGGTAACTCTGGAAACTCAGACAGCAAGACTCCCTTCAACAGTAATCAAAGCCCTAGAATCCATCTGAGCTCGTGTGGAGGAAGACTTTTAAAAATATAATCCAATATCTATCTATTAATCTGGCCATGCTGACATTGAGTCATTGGGTGTCTTCATTTAGGGAAATTGGCCACTGAGAGACTGAGAGATAATGCATGTAATCTAATGGATATTTGAGAAATAGCTCGTGCCCCCCTGGCAGTTCGTGGTAAGGCATTAAGGAGCTTCAGATGGACAACACATCCATAACAGTATTCGAAAACATTTGCTTCAACTCAGAGTTTCATCATACAGGGGAAGGAAAAGTTTAGATTTGCTGATCATTATAAAAGATCACCTAGCATGGTTGAAATCTAGTCAAAAGACAATTGACTCTTCCACTGTACTAATGCTTCTGCAAATGTCATTTCTCTTTGACAAAAACTGGATCTTTATCATCCCAAAGAGAAAGAGCGTGTGAATTATAGATGAATATGGTTCTGTAATGGCATCACGCAACCATGGACTTTGAAGGAAATCAGCATCTTGTTTTACTTCACACCCTGTGTTTGAGTTCCTTTAAGGCATTCATGCCATGGAGCCACACAGCCTGCACGCCTGTGCTGTATTCAGATTTAATCTCTTCCCGTAGAGGCATATCCATTGTTGATAGACTTACTGGAAAGCCATGATGTGAACCACATTAAAACAGGCATCTCAAAGCTTCTACAATGCTTTAATATAGATAAAAAAATAGAATAAATAAACAGGAAATTTCTGTTTATAATGAAGAATTTTTAAAAATTTTATTTTTCAAATAATGCATTTGACATTTATTTATTTTTTGGAGCTGAGAACCAAACTACCACTCTACCACTGCGCTAAGTCCCCAACCCTTAAATAATATATTTTAATCAATATAGAATCGTATCAGTTTCCCCTTCCCTTTCTTCCTTCCATCTCCTCTCAGGTATTCTCACTCCAAGACCTCCCATACTACTCCCTTCTCCATTTATATATGATATATAAATATTATATGATATTATGATATGATAAATTTGATATTATATATATAATATGTGTGTGTATGTGTGTGCATAAATTATAAATACACCCTACTGAGTCTGTTTTTGTTGTTTGTGTGTACGTGGTTTCATGACTGACCACTTTGTACTGGATAACCAATGAGGGGGCTCATCCCTGGTATAGGGCTCCAGGGTAGGATGCTCCTGAGAAGGGGGTTATGTTTCTTTCTGCTCCTTACCTTTTTGTGTATTTTTAAATTCTTTAACTGCCCCTGAGTGTCCTCTGAATTATCTTGCTCAATTGTCCAATAAATACTTATGGACCATCTCTTATCTGAGAGATGTCTGTAAACCTGTGGATAAGTTTGTGAGCAGTCTATGATGATCATATTACAGGAGGAAAAAGACTACCGTGTACAGGGGAACCTGCCGTTAGCAGTAATATGATGGTTCTTAACTAGCAATTCTGGTATGTTAAAAATAATGGGACTTATTATATAGTCTTCAAGTTTAGGATGACAGTTTGGAATCCACACTGAGGTCCTAAGTGAGTGTTAGCCAACATCTATGTGTCTGTGTTGGTGGGGTGGGGCAGCTGATGATGGGAAGATATGAGAGCTTCCTGCAAGATAAATGGGTATATTCAGGAACCTGGGATTAGCTAGGTCTCTTATTGTGGTGAGATTTCCAGATTCCAAGGTAACCATGCCATAATCTTCCTATTTCTCAAGCTTGAAACATGGTTTCTTAAACCATTTTGATGGCTAATTATATTGCTAACTCATGTTCCATTTATTGTTAAATAAAGCTGTAAGTCCTTTTTATTATTAATTGCCATTAGCGTAGCCGCTTCCTGCTCTTTCAATGTGTAGTTCTTCTGGAAGGATCAAGTTCTTAAAGTCACACTTACCCAAATTCCATTCAATTAGATTTCAGTCTTAGGAGACCACTTTTGGATCTTGAACCTGTCACCCACTTCATTTGTCTACCTCCTAATTTACATGGAGCTTTCAACACTGGCAAGACTTTCCTTTATCTTTTCATTATGGCAATGATGCATTTGCTGAACAAGGACGATATACTAGACGGCATATCACCAAAGACACAGATCCATTTAGTTATGATCACTCAACCACATTCTAATCTATTTTAAGGCTGCTGTTGAGCCCATCTTTCTTTATATAAGTTACAAGGATATCTTGAGAGACTTTTGCAAATTCCCCGCTGAAGGCCTGTGAAACCCCATCTCCTTATCTAATAACCTGTCATACTGTGAAATGAAATTGGGCTGGCTCAGTCGGAACGATTCACTAAGTTCTTCTTTGTGATAGTTGCTGCTTTCTGAGAGTTCTGCTTCTTTTCCTACAGGGCCGTGAACTTCCCTGTTTATGTCTTCTAGGACTTCGTTTGGGATCAGTGTCAGAATCACTGTTTTCATTTTCAGTGCTCTCTCTCTCTCTCTCTCTCTCTCTCTCTCTCTCTCTCTCTCTCTCTCTCTCTCTCTCTCTCTGTAATGGAGGAACATTTGCCCATTTCAAAAACCTTAGAATTGTGTATAGACTGACGTTATCTTAAGCCTTTGAGGAGTCAAGCACAGCCTCTGACCTAGGATGATTCAGGTATCTTCTCAACTAAAACTTTGACTCTTGACCCTTTTTCTTCAGATTCAAGGCGTGTAACATGGGGGCCTGCTTATGGGGGTTTCTGTCCTGACCAGTTCCCACAACCAGTAAGTCCCAGAGAAAATCACACATAGGTCTACAAAGTTATATACTGATTGGCCTATTAGCTCAGGCTTCTTATTAACTCTTATAACTTATATTAACCCATTATTCTAGTATATGTTAGCCACATGGCTCAGTACCTTTTTCATCGGGGGCAGGTTACATCCTGCTTCTTCGGTGTCTGGACAGGATTGAGGAGGAATGGGCCTTCCTAGAATTCTCCTGCTCTCATTGCCCCACCTCTACTTCCTGTCTGGTTGTCCCATCTATACTTCCTGCCTGGCTACTGGCCAATCAGCGTTTTTTTAAAACATAATTGACAGAATACAGAATTGTCCTGCACCAAAGGTGCTGGTCAGGAAAACTTAGACTGGTGATTTGAAGATTGCAGCCCCCTGATCTCCGTTCACTGAACTCAGGTGCTACACATGGCTCAAATCACTGTGTATTTTAATCTAGAAAATTCCTTATGATATTCATTTAAATTGTTTTACTCTATTAACTTGATGCTTTGGTGTACCAATGGAGATCCCCCTTGAATATGAGTAAATCAGAGATGATAAAGATCACCTGAGCATGAAAATATGACACACTGCGAATAAAATTTAATGTGGAAATGCTGGCCACAGATGATAAGCTTAAAGAGGTGAAGCAGCAAAGTTTCAGGTCGTTAATACAGCTTAAAAAGTAACTTTAGGTAAGTGATTCCTGTATAGCGTGGGGCTTAAGCAAAAGTGTTTTCATAACCAGTTAAAAAGCTAGTTATTTATATTGGTTATTTTCAAATGTGCTTCATCACCAGAATGATTTGATGTGCTTCCTGAAGGCAGAATCCAAGTTACCCACTGCAACTTCTGATGTTTGTCATTTGGGAGAGAGTTGCTGATTTTTGATTCATGGAAAACCTGAGAAATTGAATTTATAAAAATAGTATTATTAATTCTTTGATGGTCTCCTGCAGTGTATTTTGAACACATTAACTCTCACCCTTACTCTCTCTAGATCCACTCCACATCTTGCGCATATCACCCCACTGACTCGACTTCTTGCCTATCTGCCCCATCTGGATCAATTTGTGTGTATAACTACTCTGATGTGCGCTCCCAGTTTAGAGTGTGTGATTGACCATTTTAAAGATAATACATACTCTATAAATTAGGTTATTTTTGTACTACTTGCCTATGCTATACTGTGCTTCTATACTTCTGCCTGTCATACTACTATACAGAGACATTGTAAGCATAGGCAAAACATAATATGTTCCCATCATTGATGATTTTTTTTTGACACATTACTGGGTAAGCTGGATAATTCTATATCCACTTAGCACAGCGTAGAGTAATCTGTGAAGAAGGAAGCTCAATTGAAAAAATGTGCACTACCATATTGGCCTACGGGGCATTTTATTAATGTGTAATGTGGGAGGGCCCAGCCCATTGTGGGTGGTGTCACCCCTGTGCTGGTGGTCTTGGTGCTATAAATCAGCAATCTGAGTAAGCCATAAGGAGAAAACTGGTACTTAGCACTCCTCCATGGCTTCTCCATCAGTTCCTATTTCCAGTTCCTGCCTAGACGTCTCTAGCCATCAGACTATGGGATGCAATATAAGATAACCCCCCTCTCCTCGAGTTGTTTTTAGCCATGGTGTTTTAGCACAATGACAGAAAAGACTAAGGCAGTGGAGACAGACATGGAATACAACTATTTTTTATGAGTACGCAGAAAAAAGTACATAGTTCACGGAACAAAATTATAAAATCTTCATTTTAGAACAGTAATGGCAAATGTACTGTGTTTTTTCATACCATTCCATAAGCAAGAATCAGAAATCGTGTGAGGATGAATATTCTTTTATAAACACATCCTATATATACGGGGCATCATTAAGTAGGCACCATTTTTATGAGTTGAAACTAAGCCCTCTCCAGAGTCCTAAGTGACATTTCCAGTTTTATCTTGCCACTCCGTACCTCACATTGTTTTATTTTTCTGTCTACTTTAATGAGACTTGTATTTTATAACCAAAGATGTTCTATAATTTTAAAACTTGCCAATAAAATGCTTCTTTGGGTTTAGCAAGATTTACCATTCACAGGTTTTGGTCATTCATAATCAGTTTTCATAAGGAAGCCCTTTTTATTTATACTTGATTTCCCAGTATGATTATTCAGTATTCTGTCCTTTGTTCTTGGAAAGTCTGGATAATGTATTATTATTATTAACATGGCTAGTGGTTCACTAACTGTTCGACTAACTTTAACATCAGTGGTTTCCAAGCTTGATTGCATTAATTATTTTCTGGTTATTGTTATCTTTAGGAGTTGGGACACATACTCCTCAAATTTTCTCACAGTTCAAACATAATAATGGGAGAAGGTAAACTACATGGACAAACACCTTCACATGTCTCTTTCTTGTTTCTGCACTCCCAAACAGAAGTAACTCAAAGGACAATGGATCTTAATCAACCTTTCTTATATCGTCAGCTTTTTATTCTGTAAATGGCATTCAGAGGAAGTATAGGGCCTATAGCTAATATACTCAGATCAAATGATTTTTTAAAAAATCTCATTAAATGGAAGGGATATGATAAATTGAGCAAAGGTGAAAGTAGAAATTTAGGTAAACGAAAATGAAACTTGGGACATTTGAAATGCTAATTAGAGTTATCCGTGTGTAGAAAACCTAACAAACAAGGATTAGGACATCTTGAAGAGCCAACCACATGACCTTTGCATTAAAGTAAATTATGTAAACATGGGAGAGGAATATGGAAGACAAACTAAGGCTCTAGTGGCCAAATCCGTATCTTACCTTAGCTACTCTGGAATTTTCTTTCCTTCTTTTCTCTTTATAAGCGTCTTTCTCTACATGCTCCATTTAGAAATATCTACTTTATCATCTAGTGAAAAATATCTAGAAGATATGTTTGTAGCTTTAGTGTGTGATTATTATTATTTTTTAAGTTTATATGAATTCTCCATTTCAGGGAAATACCTATCATAAGGAAGTTTGTAACTAGATTTAAGGACTCATACTTTGACCAGTGGATTTATCATTCATAAAGATAAATTAACACAGTACATAGAGTAATATCTGAAGGGAATGAACAGCATATTGGATTCTTATCATCGTGTAGTGAATTAGGTATATAATCAGTTTTTTTTCTGAAAGTAAAGAGGTACAGGAGACATTTTCTGGACCAAAGATTGAATGGATTTTTCTATTGAAGTCACATGTTCTCACATCTCACAGAAGGAAATGCTAGTTCATCTCCCAGGAATTCTTGACTCTATGATAGGTAACAGAGCAATGTCATTAGGCCTGTGATACAAACAAGTGGCTATTGAGAACAGGATAGATACAGAAGAAAAGTAGCCACTGATATCATAGAAGGTTTCAGAAACATGCAGACAATGCTGTTCCACTTTTGTGCTTCCCTTACACAGTCATCTGACAGGGTACCAATTCCCAAGGCACTGAGGATCTTGGGTCTATATTAGAAAGAGGACTAGCCCTACTGTTATGAAGTCCATGTGCTACCCGTGGTAATTATTGTGTACTCTCTCAAGTACTAGGTTGGAGAATGTTAAGTACTAGAGACTTGTCTCTGTTTTTATTTGACGTGTCTCTTCAACCACATAGAAATGCTAAAAAATAAGCCTCTAAAAGTCCAACGTGGGAACATACATGTGTGATGGATAGAAAAGAACAGGAAGGCTGTAATTTTTCTTTGAAAGTAAAAGTTTTTTTAAAAGTGCTTTGAGTATAATAGATTGTCAGCTGTGCTATCAAACTTGAAATTATAGCTGGGCCCAGCAGAGTCACCACGTAAATTTGACAGATAGGGCAACCGCAAAACACCGTGCAAATGCTGCCTGGGTTCACAGTTTCAATTCATCTCCGAGGAATCCACACGGAAGACCTTCTCTCCCGGATACTCACAGCCTTGTAATTTCAGGCTGTGTTCTCACCATGAGGCTGAACACAACCTTGAACCATGTCTCCATTTCTCATCTTATTTCAAGCAAATGAATTCCGCCAGGACGTGTCACTGGTGAAAGCGTGCATCTGTCTTGTCGTTGCCTTTGAGCTCTGTGGCTTACCGTGTCAAGACAGACAAACACACAAGTAGGAAAGGAACCTAGAGAAAAATCCATGGCTACAGCAAACAGCAGCGATATACTGACTTTGATGAATATTCGCTACCGTAACCCTCACTGGCCAGAGTTCAGTTTAGATTCCAGTGCTGGTGGTTACAGCTCTCTTCTAGAGTATTAGCAAAATGCAATGTGGCCTGTTTCGATCCCAAAACAGTTCCACACACTTGGAAGTGGGGGGTGTAGCTTGAGGTAGCCAATTTTTGAACTAGTAAGATACCACAAATAAAAACATGGCATAAATGATACTATATATTTTGGGAAAGTACTTTTAAAATACCCATTATTAAGTTGACTTTAGTCTTGAAATGTAGGGTAATGAGACTTTTTCATCACTGAGATAGACTCCAGTGAATTACAGTACACAACCACATACACACGTGCACACAATTTACCAAGAACAGACACCGTACGTCTTAGACCAGGAGGTATGATCTTTTCCTCACAAGCACACGACGAAGATGGACACACTCAGGATCCCTAACCAACACATATAGGCTGTATGTTTTAGTAGAAACATCAATAAGTTGTATGGCAATAAGAAAGAGGCATCATGCAGGAAATCAGCTTTACCACAGAGATACAATAGTATCACTATTTAAAGGTAGCAATTGAACATTTAAATAGGTCTCTCAAAGAATAAGGGATTCATAAGATTTGATAAGAAATATGATTGTATTACAGTTCAGCTTTGCCATGTGAACTTCCAAAGGTTCCTGGGTATGCTAACTTATGGAATAGGAAAGTTAATCATTTTATATCACCAAATTCCATGTGATTCTTGGGCCAGCCCTCTAGGAGAGGTGATATCAAAACCCTTTATATACTTGAGAAAACTGGGGTTCAGAGAGGCTAAATAACTTATTCAAGTTCTTAGATTTACCATGTAGTAGATATGGAACTTAAACCTGCCTGGATCCAAAGTCCCAGTATTTTAATGTGCTTATCAACATTTGCCTTATTAATTAGTTAGCTCCATCTCACTTTCCTGAACTGAACCTAATATTAAAAGAGAAAGTAGTGCTTCTTGAGATGCCTGACGGCTGCTCGAATGATCCTGGATGAGTTGTATCCAGCTGACTAGCTCTCGTCTGTAACATGAACACAGCAACCTCTCCATTGAAGGTACTTAGAAGAATGGAAGAACGTGGCTTGTGGGAATGAACGTCTTAGCACAATGCATGGCACACACTTCCTTCCCATGAAAGTCTTGTTAGTAGTTGAATTCCCAGTTATCGTGTAAGACATTCAAACGGCTGCATCTACCATCTTTGCTTCTGTCTCTGTAGTGGAAAGCAAAAAATCTATATGCAAAATATTTTTGTAACTCAGCCTGCCCTTCATAGTCATTAGTCTTAGTTAATAAGATTTTGTTGTGCTTTCTGAGTTTTTATGCAGTGTCTGAGAAGCCACTGGACTACATCTGCATTTTAATATGCTAAGGCTTACTTAATAGCCTGTATCAACATTGTGGCTGTATTGTGGCCATTATATTAGAATGGTACTGTAAGGCTGGTGGTGTCTTCCTCTTTGACTTCCCTGATCCTACCTTACATGTCCTCCCTCAGTGGAGACTCCATGGTGCATAGCTCTGACACAGAGCAGAAAATTTTAAGGCATGTCTAATGCATCATCTTCTAGAAGAGGTGAGCATCATGTGGAACCTTGGGCTATGCAACATTAGCCATGATACTTTTAAAACTCTAAAATCCAAGTATTCATCTCTTATACTATAGTTTTTTTTTTTCCCCAGTGTGGGGACAGCAGCAGTTCTCAGCATCCTCAGTTTTTTATAAAGCAGGTTTTATCTTTGCGGATCAGGGTCTGTCTGTTGATGTGTTTTGTTCAGCTTGCTCTACTATGTAAACTCCAATGAATTGCTACATGCACATGAACCTGCATGGTAAAAATACTGATAAATATTTATCGATTAAAACCAATTATTTATTCAGATGACCTTAGTTTCTATTTAATTCTTAACTCATAAATTAATCCCAAGACTCCATCCACAGTACAACATTTTCTTTAATTATATCCCCTCAGTCTTTTGGGGGGCTATGGTACTTCCTTAGCCCTTAGTACTTTGCTTTTAATGAGCCTGATAGTTTTGCAGAACCCTGGTCCTATAATTTGCAGAACTTTCCTTAATTGGGATTTGTCTGATGTTATACTCCTGATTGATTGGGTTGCTATGTTTGGGAAAGAGGGGATCTGGTACCAAAGCCTTTCACTATATTTTGTTGACGACATATATCATATGGCATTAATAATGATGTTGTTTTTGCTGGGTAGTGTTTATGGCATTATCCACCATAAAGTTACTCTGCTTTGTATCCCACACTGCTTTATTCTGTATTTTTTATGAACAGCCTCTTTTTTTTTTCTTTGCTTAAATAGTATCAGGCCAGTTTCAAGGCTAGCAGAGATCAAGAGGTGCCCAGATAAAAGCCTGAAGGCAGACAAGGAGACCAACAGCCTAAGGCTGTTCTACTTTGGGTTAAATTACTTTCCTGGGTCCAGAGCTATAAAAAATTGACAGAGTTTTCTTCACTTTGACATCAAAGAGGAGTGCCTTTGGTCGGCAGCATATCTGCATAGAAATGGGTCATACCGGTTGGAGTGGCTCATATCTCCACATTTCTACAGGGCTTTAGGGAGCAGTACCTGAATCTATTCTGCCTTGATTGTGAGTTCAGGGACAGCTTTCCCGTTTAAAGTGAACTGTATTAGGGACAACATGATCTAGGGTGACTCAGTGTGCACAAGCCAAAGCCTTCTGCCATGGGGACTGAGCCAAAACCCTCAAGCTGGTGGAAATGTAGGTGCCACAACTGCCTCGGGGATTCAGGGCTTCTCAGTGGAGTCCTTTATAGAAGATGAAGCTCTTTTCACTCTTCTCTTGACCACTGACCACATCTTTAATGGGCAATACAGGCACTTTGAACAGAAGCAAGATGGGTGGTATTATTTATTGTAAATGAGGTGATTGAGCTATTTGTAGAGGTTAAATGTGGCAGCTTCTGTCCTGGGATGCTCTCTGAAATGAAGTTGGCATTTTCAAGGTGAGAAAGACTGAGTAAAAGATGAAGAATTCTGTAAACGAGACTACCCTTTTGTTTTCTGGGTACCCAGACCCGAATAATCACACAGAAACTATATTAACTACAACACCTTTTGGCCAATGGCTCAGGTATATTTCTAAGTAGCTTTTACATTTTAAATTAACCCATTTCTACTAATCTGTGTATTGCAATGAGGCTGTGTTTTACAGGTAATGTTCTTGCATCTTTCTCCTTGAGCAACTACATGGTATCTCCTTGACTCTTTTTCTCCCTCTCCCTCTCTCCCTCCCTCCCTCCCTCCCTCCCTCCCTCCCTCCCTCCCTCTCTCTTTCTCTCTCTCTTTCTCCCCCCCCTGCTCCCCCCCTCTCTGGATTTCCTGCCTGGTTTTACTCTGCTAAGTCATTGGCTAAAACAGCCTTATTCATCAACCAATAAAAGCAGCACATATACAGAGTGACATCCCACATCGGAGGGATACATCACAATGAAGAAAGCAGTCACTGTTACAACCCCCCCCCCAGACTCACAGATGAGTAACTTTGAGTGTGACCCATTCTTTTTAGGCAGAAGTCCACTTTGCCATAAAAAATGCCCAGGGTTGAATTATGTGAGAACTCTGCCACACACAGTATGGTGACTGACCCTCCCATGGAGGGCACTCCACAAACAACCTGCTAGCATCAATGCCTGCTCAGGTCCAAATCTTTCACTATTAGACTCAGGGAAGCCCATCAATGTGTTCACTAGTCCAATTTGGAAATCAACATTGAGGGACTAAGCATAGGCTGGGGATATACTGAGTACCACTCTTGGGTAGCACCCCTGCCCCGACTCCTCTCATAGCTAGAACTGTCTTTGCTTCTGTGGGTCTTCCTTTCGAGACATGATCAGTTCCACAAACAGGAGTTTTGGGGACACGTATTTAAGGTTGTCCTGGCTGCTTTACACCTTCCAGAGTGGGACAGCTGAGGAATTCTGCTTTATCGAGCTAGTGGAAGAAACTGCAGACATCTTAAGACCTGTCAACACAGCCCACCAGTTGTTTTAATTGTGACTGAGACACCGGATGGCTCATTTATGTAGTCACTTCAACTTTTTAAAATGGAGTATAGGCAGCTTATTGGCCGAATTAACCTTTCTGCTGACAGCACTAAGTGTCTGGGTCAAGCTCTGCGCTGAAACCCGTTTCCCACCCAAGCAGTCTCATTTCCCCTGACCTTTATTCTAACCACCCCTTTATCGGACAGCATGTGTCTACGGAGGGAAAAAAAAAAGGTCTACTTGCTTTACACCGAATTCAATAATATCTGACCTTGCTCTGCAGCTGGAGAGTATATTGTTTGGATCATGAAATTGATGAGGCGAGGAGACGAGATGCTGTGAGGAAATAGCTAAGATGAAGAGAGACCAGAGGAAAAGCCACATAGTGCAGTTTGCCTACGTTTAAATTAACCGATACAAATTTATTTACTTATTATATTTATGGGATGCACCCATTGGTTATTAGCCCCTGGATACATTTTAAGAGGATTGTAAAGAGAGGCACTCCTTGTCATTATGGCTAATTAACATTCAAATTGACTGACTAACTAACATTTAAGTGCTAAGAATAAAATCGGTCATGGGCCAGGCAACTTTTTCATCAAATGTCCTTAAATAGAATCCATTAGATGGTCCTCTTTCCTCTACTTTTCTACCTGGTGCCAAAATACTTCACACTAGAGAATTCTCGAATTGCTCAGGGGAACTATACAGTTACCATCGTGGCAGTTAGCATCCAGTGTGTTTCTGGTCTCAAGCAAGAGGGTGTGGAAAGCTTGATTGAATGGATATGACTTCCTTCCGGAAGAGGTTTATAGTACAGCTATAAGTGATGCAGAAGAAATGAACACATGACATTCAGAGCTTAGATGCCCTGTTGTGTTGGATTTGCTTTGTTCACACAGTCACAGCAATTACTGAAGCTTATAAATTAAGATCCAACAGTTACGTTTCCTGGCTGAATATATATGCTGAAATGTCTTTGCTCTGTTGTAAATCCATTTAGGAGAAAAGCAAGAAATACTAATTGGAAGACTCAGCTGGGCTTTCCTTCAGCATTTTAGAAGAGGAGGAATTGTAGGGGAAGAGATGCATCTTTTCAGTCACTAGCCTACAAGTAAATCTCTCCATGAACACAAGAGCTCAACGTTGAAAAGAGATAGCATGCTGATATTTATCCTCCTCTAGTTAAGTTCCTTATGACATGTTTCTGTCCGAGTTAATGAAGAAGTGATGAGCACATCCCATTCAGTGTTTTCATGCCCTCTTGGAAGCAGGTGGGGATGACTAAGACCAGGAAAAGTGAAGGTCGGCTCTGAACCATGAAAGCTTCTACCGAGTGGTGTGGAGAGGGTTAGTCTTGTTAACTGAAGACAAGGCTGATATCCTTAGGTAACAGTTAACAATTTGATATTTTTAAAAATAAGAAATAAAAAAACCCAAAGAACCTATTAGCAAATTTATATGGGAAGGAGTCTTAACTTTTTAATTAATTAATTAATTAATAATTTTCCCAACCCAATCACAATTTCCCCTTCCTACCTTCTTTTCTCCCAGTCCTTCGCCCCAAATCTCCCCTCTCCATCACCCCATCTACTCTTGCTCCTTTGGCTTCAGAAAAGGGCGGGCCTCCCATGTATATCAGCCTGCCATGGTAGACCAAGTTACAGTGAGACTAGGCACCTCCTCTGGCTGAAAGAGTCAACCCAGTAGGAAGAAAGGGTCTCAGAGACAGGTCACAGAAACAGAGACAGTCCCTGCCTCCCACTGTTAGGAGTCCTTCAGGATGATCAAGCTCCACAATTGTAACATGCATGCAGAGTGCTAGATCAGTCCCATGTAAGCTCTCTGGTCAGTGGTTTAGATCAGAGAGCTCTTCTGAGCCTAGGTTAGTTGATTCTGTGGTTTCCTTATGGTTTCCTTGACCCCTCTGGCTTTCACCATCCTTCCTTCCTCTCTTCTACAGGGTTCCCTGAGGTCCACCTAAGGTTTGACTGTGGGTCTCTCTATCTTTTTGCATCTGTTGCTGGGTTAAGCTTCTCTGACGGCAACTGGGCTAGGCACTGATCTATGACTGTAGCAAACTATCATTCGGAATCATTTCACTGACTACTTTTTATTTTTGCCAGTCATGTTTGGAAATATGCTAGATCTCTGTGATGTTCAGCCTCTGGCTCCTGGCCCTCCAGGAAGTGTCTGGATGGGTGAATTGGGGCACTCCTTCTCATAGTATGGCTCTCAAGCTGGACCTGTCACTAGGTGGCCACTCCCATAATTTCTCTGCCACCTTTACCATACATATCTTGTTAGCAGGGCAAAATTTTAATATGTAAAAAGTAGCCTGTTTTGGAAGAATCACTTCCTTTGGAGTTTGGAATTTGAGCCGATTTGCAGACTTCTTAGTCAGATAACTTCCCTTAGAATCTCCAGAACTTGAAGTTCATTTTTAAGCGGACACTAACCCACTGTATAAACATAAGGGGAACAAATGGGTTTTGAAATCATCCTTCTGAAATATCCTTCCTAGTTAATGAGCTTGGCCATGTTTGTTGATCTTTGTGAGGCTCAGTTTCCTTAACTAGTAAATTTGAGGAGATAATAAAACTTATTGACTAAGTGTTAAAAAAACAAGTAAGGTGCTTAACACTGTGCTAGCATGAATTTAGTACTCAATAAATCTTTGTTATTGTTCTTATGGTGGTTATCAGCATCATAATGGTACAATAATAATGATCAACAACTCTTTTGGCTTCCCATTTTAGCTAAGATTTATTCTTCTAAAATTATTATTCAAAGAAACTATTTAAATTCATTTTTTCTTATAGTGAAATACATTTTGGGGTGAGATCAGTAAGACTTCTGAACTCTCCCTTGAAGCATTTTTCTATTTCTTATTGAACCCTTGATTCTAAGTCTTTTGTTTCTATGGACAACCGATTGTCATACCCACTCTGTGATGGTTGAGAGTGTTGAGGAGGATCCATGAGCTTCCTAAAGGGACTAAACAGGGCTCAAGTTTCATCATCTTCTCTGAGAATGTGTTTCTGAAAGGATTCTGATGGAGTGGAGGGGTGAGGGAAATGCCACAGTATATGATATATCAAGATATTAAAAGTAAGAACTGAAATAAGTGATTATGGATGGCCACAAAATTAAAGGAAAATGGGCATAAAACAGGTTAAGTGTAGCTAGTGTATATGTTAAAGGCATGATCCTGTTGAGAAGGATGCCCTTTTCTAGAATTAGCTTTATGTCCAAAACATTTTAGGACCATGAAATGCTAGCAATTCCTATTCATTCAGTGATAGTTAATGAGTTCCCACTAAGTGAAAAGCATTGATCTCAATATCAGTGTGAAAAGTGATGAAGCCCAGAACATGACCTTGACGGCAGTGGCTGGGGAGCTAAGTTAATGAGATTTACATTAGTCACAACTGATATTAGTTGACAGCCGTGATCCCCAAATTACTATTTTACAAATAAACAGAGAAGCCGCTTTTTATGAGGTGCAGGTACCCAAAGTTGATTAGTTTGTTTAATGGATCCGCTAAGGAAAGACTGGGAAAAATGTATGAATATTTCCCCAGAGAGTGCCTCAGGAAATGCTCGTCTTTTTGGGAAACAGCCACAGGGGAAGAAAGAACAAATGATCACAGAGTTAGAACTTCTCTTAATATTTTTTAACACTCTGCAGCTCATCGAAATCAAACAAACTGGTCCAGCCAAATCCTGTATAAAAGCATCGTTATGCAACGAGGTCTGATTAAGGTTTTATTTTGCATAAAACGATGCCAAATTTCTCAGGATTTTTCCATTAAAAACAGTCTTTCCGCTAGTTACTATCGCCAGAGAGGGTGACTCTGTACTGATTACTTTTATAATTTTATAAATTATTTCCATTTGAGGATGCTGAGTATGTGTATTAAGGTATCTAGTGGGGAGGATAATGAAAAACGTTGCTAATAAATCCCGGTGTCATGCATTGGATAGCATTTTAAGTACCTTGGCTCTCGGAACAACACTCCCCTGCCTAAAATGAACTACTTACAGCAATGATTTTGGGTTGTAGAGGCATATTAGTCCCGAATCTTAGTGAGGGTGGCTATTGCTGTCATGTAACACCATGACCAGGGCGATTTGGGGGAGAGCATGGTTTGCTCTACTTATGCTTCCACATCACAGTTCATCACTGAAGGAAGTCAGGACAGGAACTCAAGCAGAGCAGAAACTTGGAGGCAGGAACTGCTGCAGAGGTACATGGTCCTTACTAGCTTATTCCTCATGGCTTGCTCAGTCGGTTTTATAGAACTCATGACCACCGGCCCAGGGATGGGATGGGCCCTCCTCCATCAATCATTAATTAAGAAAATTCTCTACAGGCTTGCCCACAGTCTGAGCCTATGGAAGCCTTTTCTCAATTGAGGCTCCCTCCTCCCTGATGCCTCTAGCTTGTGTCAAGTTGACATAAAACCAGCCTGCACACCCAGTGATCTGTTACACCCTCTCCCCATTAGAAGAAATAAGGGCTCTGAGTCAGACAGAGGGGTCGTTGCTTCTCACTCAGGCATTCTCTCTGTTATCAATACGAGGCATTTATGGATTGCTGCATCTCCAAGAACCAGGTGGAAGTACAGAAGCCTCTTAGGAGTCCAGTATGGGCAGGTAATTACCTAGCCCTGACCTCTTTTGTCTGTGTTAGAATTCTCAGATTATTCCCTCAGCTCAGCTGACTCCAGTTAAGAATTCGGTCACAAGCTTAGGTGGTCCTGATGTTGTTTAGTGAGTACTATGAGAGCTCCTTCTGCAAGTACATCAGCTACTGCAGCTCACAATGAGGAAAGGTTAGGGCTTGATGATGAAAAGATGTAAATCCTGCTTCTCAGATCTAGCTCCTCTTTTGCTTCCTACCTAACCTTCCTTCCTCCCTCCCTTCTCACACTATCTCTCTCTCTCTCCCTCCCTTCCTTCCTCCCCCCTTATAAAATGGGACATATAAAATGGGTTCTGGAGAAAAAAAATAAGTTTGGTAAACTGTTTTGGATGGAATCTGGCACAAAATAGCCAGCACAGCCAACTTCTAACCTCCCCTCCCCACCGCCCCATCCCATGCCCCATCTGGGATGCTCTGAACAGTTTGCAGCAATCTTGTGCAAAGACCTTCCTTCTCCTTTCTCGTATGCCATGAACTTTATCAGGAATGAGATTTCCACTTCTCAGTTACTCTAATACCATCTAAGTCAATCTGAATTGATAAATAGAATACAAGACATCTAGTTCAACTTGAATTTCAGGGCAACAACTGCAACACTCTGTGTGTGTGTGTGTGTGTGTGCACATATATAAGTGCATGAGTTACATATGCATGTGAAGGCCTGAGGACTGCATCAAATGTCTTCATTGATTACTCTCAGCCTTATATAAGCTGATAAACTGAGGCGGGGTCTCTTACCAAACCTGGAGCTTGTCATTTCTACCAGTCTTCCTAATCAGCTCTCACCAGGGATTCTCTGTCTCTCCTTTCTAGGTACCTGCCCAACTTTTAAATTGGTTCTGTGTATATGAACTCTTATCCTCACACTTGTGTGACAAATTCTTTATTCAGCGGGTCATCTCCTCAGCCTCAAAGATAATGTTTAAGCGCAATTATATCCTATGCAATATAAAATGAGATATTCTTACTCTTAACTTTATTGTTTATTGAAAACTCAAATTCAATTGGCAGTCTACAGCTTAATTGCCAACCCTCTCTACTCTTTTTTTTTTTCTGCCCACTGAACCTATCTGCTATCTCGAATCTTGCTTGGGTAAATACTCAAGCCAGTGATGAAATGGCTGGGCATGCTCACAGCAGTGATGTTGAGGTTGCAGAGTTTTTTTTTCTCCAGCTCTGTGTTTCTATGTCATTGTGAGATCCATGTTCCCATGTGTTTCTAGTTCTCAAGAGTAATTAGAAATTTAAGAAGTACCTGTTATCTACTAATATTTAATTTTGTACATAATTAAGTATTTTAAAAATCACTCATATGTCACAAGTTTGAAACCTGTGGCCAAGACAAATGTTTATGACCCATGTGAATTTCTCAGACAGACCATGCTAGAGATGGTGTCATGCTGAGCTCAGTATGTGGCTCCATTCTTACAGAACAGGACTAATGACTATAGAAAGCAGGTATCAAGTCTTTCAAGTCAACATTAAATTAACCATAAATAGTAGGCTCAATGGCCACTTATGATGTTTCAAGACTTTGTATTTAACACAACATAATTTGAAAGAATAAGTGAATAGATCAATGCAAAAATAAATAAATAAACACAGTGGGATTCCTTTAAGATTATGAACAGGCCAACAATAGGAATAATAAAAGCTAAAGAAAGTGTGGCAATCTCTAGCTTTTTCTCCCGTCTCAGGTAGTGACAGTCTCATGCTATCATCATGTCTTATTCTCCACCATGTACATTCCCTTCAGCTTCCACAAAATGAAGAACTCTGAATACCTGCTTCTCTTAAGGTCTCATTTTCTCAAAAAGCCAAGAATGAAGTATATATGGGTACATAGACTGGAACATGCCTGATTTACTCAGGGAGTATTTTGATGTCATGGTACAGAGCCTTACAGGCTCCTGAAGGGGCTTCAGGTGTGTCTTGTCACACTTTGTCTCTGAAGTTTCTGCAGTAAATTTTACCCTGGATGGAAGTTAATTTTAGCTTCCTCAATATTAATAACAGCATTAAGGACTGGTATAATAAAAGTTTATTGGCTAATTTCCCAACATGATTTGCCTGTGATTCTTGTGCCGCCATATTATACTTTTATGAAGCAGAGATACTGCGTTTGTAGGCTGCATAGTAATGATAGTCAAAAAGCAAATGCTACTTTGAAATCATTCATTGGGTTCTGAGACTTTGGGGGCTAGAAAATTTAATGCTGTTTCCATGGGAGATGCTTTGAATAATTTTAAAAAAATAATAAGGGAAACTTCTCAGCTGGAAAGGAACTAAAAATTACATAATATATCCCTAACCGGTTCATGTGTTATATGCTCAGAAAAGAAGCACCTCTTATCAAGGATTATATTGACAATGTGTGAGGGTCATACTCCTGCCAGATAAATAGTAATTATAAGAGATATCATAAAATGATTGAGAATTAATCCTTACTTTATTTCAGGTACCATGCTAATCACAGACCTGATTTTCCTCATGTCTCACAACCAGTTTATAAGGTTACTTTTCTTATTATATAAAGAAATAAGTCTAATATATGCCCAAGTCACATCACTAGCGAGTGGTATTCCTGATGCTGTAGCCTAGGATGGGCGTGTGCATTTAACATGCTTTCCAACAGGTACCAGGGTAAGGATGTGATAGGCAAGGGAACCAGAAGCAGGCAATTGGGCTCTGAAAGTTTATCATAGGTGTGCATTGAAATAAAACATCAGAGTGGAATGCCTTTTCACAGGGCATAAGATGCTAGGAGTTAAATGGAAGCCACATTAGAGCCACAGTTGGGTGTTGAAACAAGCGCAGGAGATGCTAAGGTTAAACACAGTGGCAGGAATGGGCTCTGGGGTCAGGGTCATGAATCAGCATGAGGGTCAGGACAGATGGAGCAAAGATCTTACCTTTAGAGTCAGAGATGAAGTTGGTGGACACTGGCAGCAGCTGTCCATCCAACTCTCATGGTGCAGGAAAGGTATTCTGCTCAGATAAAACAAAGGAAGCCTTTCTGGCAGAGAACTGATCTGGAAAGACTTCAGGACACTGTCTGTGTCATGTGACTGTCTGGATGAAGTACCTCTGAGCTTGCTCACTGCACATATTGCAAAGTTGGATGTCTTTAACGATTGTCATTGATCTTTTATACCAGTGAGGTCCACACCTTTTAATTCTTTTTTTAATTGACCTAATCTTTTACCCTTGGATTTCAGATTACCCTGAAATTTTTAACATCTCATACCACAGATAGGAAAAAAAATCCTATAAATAAGTAAATATATAATTTCTCTCCATTTCCTTCTCAAACAATTTCTCAGACTTTTGCATAAGGAAGAGCCCTTATAGAAGATTGTTGGGGGCATGTTAGGCCTCGGTCACATCCTTTCTTCTTTTTCTTTTTTCCTTTTGTGCACAAAGGTCTTTTGCTCCCAGATCACAAGAGAAAGTAGGGATGTCAAACACACAGTGAAGGAGATAAAATGCCTGTCTTCCCACCCAGGAATCTGGGAGTAGATATTGTTAATGGCCTGGTAACCTTTTTACAATCTGTGGAGGCAGACCTCATCCAAATCTTCCAAAATGATTGTCCCAGACTCTCCCTCTCTAGACCTTTATCTTTAGCTCCCACTAAATAAAACCCACTCTTATGGAAATGTTACCTATATTCTATGGCCTGATGGCCTGTATGCTATGTCTTTGAAGGAGGACACTAGAGTCTAGGCCTGTTAGCTATGGAACCCACCCTTAAGGTCTCATGTATTTTGCAGAGAAGTCACTATGTAACTATCTAAGCTTTATTGTGCACATGGAATTAGATTTGCTTTCCCTAGAAGCTGGGATCCAGATGATTGTTGCCTAGAATCTTTTCCCCAAATTGTACTGCTTTAAAGACCATGGACTGCCTGGTACCATACTCCCTGATGCTTGATCCAGATTCAAGTCAATCTGAACCAAATTTTCATACTTATATCTTCAAAGTTCTTTTCCCTGAATGATACCTGCAGGGCCACCTCAGAAGACTGCTTCTACTAGAAAACTTTAAATTATGTATATATGTATATGTGAATTTGGGTTTATGTGCCTGGTAGGGGTCCTCTACAAGAGTAGTAGATGCTCTTCACACCCATCTCTCTAGCCTTTGATAAGCAAGTTTCTTTGAGAACCATAGGATGTGATGTTAGAATAAGTATACCAATAATCTACCTATACTTCTGAGGCCATCCAGGACCTATGCCAAACCCCTGTAATCACCCACATATAATATAAATGAATATTCTTACCCACACACAAAGACACCATATTACTTGTTGGAGGAAGTCTGACAGCTTCCATTTCCAGAATCGACCCATAGCCGTTGTTTAATCAAGGCATCAGTTCTCTGGGATAATGGAGTAATGATGGAATCGGCAGAGCAAGAGAAGCCAGCATCTTTTGTCTTTACTAATCCCAGTGAAAGAACAAACACAGGAGAGACAGAGGCCCAGCACCCATAGTCCCGTAGAGACCTTAGACATTGGGATATATATGCATATATATGTGTATGTGTGTGTGTACCCATACACATATATAGGGTGTAACTCTAGAGGATTGGGTCCACCTGTGACACATTAGATAACATTTATATCATTAAAAGATTGTCACTTCTAGGACCAGAGAAAGGGAAACAGTACTAAGACAAAGCAAAGTCTGTTTCGAGACAATTGTTTGCATAGTTCTGGGAGGCTTCCCTGTTTTTCTTACATATTATCCATATAGAATGTAAACACATAATCATAAAAAGAGAAAAAAATGCCCGTGACTTTACATCTACTGGAGGAGGCGAAAGCAGAGGGTATCAAATTTGTCCCCAACCCTAAGAATACCAGACTCATTCACTAATTGAGTGACTATGAGCTTCAAAGTGCAACGGACCTGTCAAGTTCTGTTTTATTGCTTGTATCACTTCGGACATTTATGTATCTTGTCTAGATACCACATATAAATGGGTGTAGTCAAGTCTCCCTCACAATGGTGTTCAAAAATCGAGAATGGGAATCAGAGCGTATTTTGATATTGTATTTGATAACGGAAGCAATAATAGAAGACCCTTTGAGGTCTTCTGTTGTTAGAAGTCATTTTTTTCCCCTTCATCCAATGCACCATCCTGACTCGAAGAAATGAAGCAGGGCAAATGAGACATGAGAGTGAAAAATATTAACAGTGGGAGAATCAATGTTGGAAAGCAGGGAAAATATCAAGCCAACTCTGGTCGCCTTGGAGATGAGAGGAAAGAAAAGAGTGACAGGAATAAAGTTGTCACTTAGCTTCCTCCTAGCCTCAACTCTCCATGGGTCTCAATGGAGTTTTGTTTTTAAGTAAAATATGTTGGAGAATAAGGTGGACATTTGCACTGTCTTTTTTTTTTTTTAACTTTTTTTTAATTAAAAATTTGCACCTCCTCCCTGCCTCCCTTTTCCCTCCTCCTCCCCTCACTCCCCTCCCTCTCCTCCCCCTCCCTCTCCAGACCAAAGAGCAGTCAGGGTTCCCTGCTCTGTGGGAAGTCCAAGGTCCTCCCCCCTCCATCCAGGTCTAAGAAGGTGAGCATCCGAACAGGCTAGGCTCCCACAAAGCCAATACATGCAGTAGGATCAAAACCCAGTGCCATTGTCCTTGGCTTCTCAGCAACCCTCATTGTTGCCATTTAGAAGTGTAGGTGACAAAACAGAAAAACAATTAGGAGGGGTTGCTGAGGAGGAGGATGTGTGCCAAGGAGAGGTGGCTGCAAAGGAAGCAATTAGAGCCAGTGTTATTTGGTGCTCATGCAAACCTGACTGTATTCTCTGTATTAATCTGTGTGTTTCACCCCAGAAGCTGTTTTGACTTAGAGCAAGAAGCCTTGGTTGAGGTTTGGGCTTTACTCTAGGTGGACAGAAGTCAGGAAAACCTCCTGGTTCATGTCTATATTGGTGTAGAGGTCCAAGTGGTATTGACTGTGCCCAGCTACAGCAGAGCATTTGGGCCCCGGGACTAGAAATCATAAACTGTGGCTAGTTACTATGACAACACATCTGGGATGATGGGGTATAAGAAAATATTTCAAAATTCTTTTGGTTAAGCCAAAGCCAAAGCAGTCATAAATGAAGGTTTGATTAGGAAGCTTCACTCTGACTCGTGCAGTAAAATCTAAGTCCTTCAGGGACACAAGTCTGTCTCATGTCATTTTGGACTTACAGGACTCTGCCATTGAACCTTTCTCTTGGCCAAACACGGCAGACATCATAGTCCACAGGAAAAAATGAAACAGGGACCTGCCAGAGACCATAATTGTATAATGCAATCTACATGGTGGTTGGTTTTCTTCTCCATTTGACCACAGATGAGTCTTTCAACCATTTATCAGCAACAAGATCCAGTTTAAATAATAAATAGACTGGAAAGAAGGGAGCGCTCTGAATCCTAAGTCTTTCCATTAGGCTCTGACTCAAGAATACAGCACATCGCATTAACATATTTGTTTTGGTACACTAGGGCCATGTAAAAGCCAACAATGACATATTAGAAAGGGCCTGCCAGTAGTATTGGATTTGTTGTGTGATAAATGACACAGTATGTCAACAAGTATCTATAACTCATCTCACTGGCTGTCTTATTACACTTGGAAGTGGGGGCAGGGGAGAAAGAGGGTAGGGAAGAAGAAGAAAAATAGGAAGAAGAGAAAGTGGAGGGGAAAAGAGGAGGAGGAAGAGGAAACACTGACAGAGGGGATGACGAGGCCACACACAGGATGAAGGAGGTAGGAAAAGCACCTGCCAATCATAGGAAACTAAAATGATCCATGGATAAGCCACAGTGAGCCTTTCTAGCAACCTGTCACTCGGCTGTCCTTTTCATATTCCATTCCCTTTATGTATTTATTTTTAAAAATGTAAGCTGTTGAGGATATTAATCCATCACATAGTCAAACGAGAGACTGAACGGGTTTGCACTTGCTCCTTTCCTGTCACTCTTCAGACACAGCACTCTCTTACAGAGAAGGCCCTCTCCGGGGCCGGACAAACTCCATCAAGTCTCCTGCATGGCAAGCTCTGTTAGACTGGTCCCAGTGAATACCTTTAAGCTTGTGTCTGAAAGTGGGCTAGCTTTTGGCATGGAGTTCTTAGAGCTAGGTCCTATCATCCGTATGCAAATGCATGGCTTCTCTATACAGGTGCAAAGTTTTTGATTGCTTTGGAATCAGAGGAAGCTTCCATTTGCTTTGGGCTTTTCTTTGTGATGTGGCCTGTATAACTCCTTGAGCACAGAGCTGGATACCTGGAGGATGAGTAGAGCCATATTCCTTTCAAAGACACAACAGCTCCTCATGCTATCTAAGAGAATAACTTTGTATTAGTGAATCTAGGAGATCAAAACCAGATGTCTCTGGAGCTTGGATGCCTTTATTTCCTAAGAACCTTGCAGCAGGAATGTTTATTGAAAAGAAGTTTACTTTTGTATATACAGATTCCTTTTCCTGGTGCTCCTATTTCTAGGAACTAATTTTATCTATCTATCTATCTATCTATCTATCTATCTATCTATCTATCTATCTATCTATCTATCTATCTACCTATCTATATCCAGATTGTTTTTCTGCATTCTATAAGTAGAGAAAGAAACACACAGAAGCAAAGATACTTTTAGTCTCCAGCCTGAATTAGCTGATAGCTTTTTTAAAATATAAGTATGGGAATCTGATTGAAGAGTTTGAGAAGAGGCTGTAGATGTGATATTAAGAAGGACTGCATGGTCTAGCTAGTGTGGTGATCAATATTGTGAATAGATTATCATCTGCCTCTACAATAATGTTCTCTTCCTATTGCCACATGTATCTAGACATTTTATGTCCTACCTCTCCATGCAATGGTGGCCCATATTCCCTCTTTCATTTAATGGAAGAGAATGAATCCTGAGACTAAGAGTTTCAAAGACCTCTTTCTCTTTGAAGACCATGGATGTGAACTTTGGGTTGCAGTGGATGTAACATTTCATATTCCCAGGAAAAGCTTTAAGCTGCGGTAGCTCCTGAGTGTAGCCTGAGAGTGATGCTGTCAGTGTAGATAACTAAGTGGAGAGATGGAGAAAAACTAGGTTCTTTATGAATGAGTTGAACTTTTGTGAATATAGCTAACATCCTTGGGTTGGAGTTTGCCTTCTTGTAATATGTGTAGGGCTGGGTTTGTGGCTAGGTATTGGTTAAATCTGGGTCTGTCATGGAATATCTTGTTTTGTCCATCTATGGTGATTGAAAGTTTTACTGCATATAGTAGTCTGGGCTGGCATCCATGGTCTCTTAATGTCTGTATAACACTTGACCAGGACTGTCTGACTTTCATTGTTTCCATTGAGAAGTTAGGTGTAATTCTGATAGGTCTGCCTTTATATGTTCCTTGGCCTTTTTCCTTTGCAGCTCTTAATATTCTTTCTTTATTCTGTATGTTTACTGTTTTGATTATTATATGACAAGTCTATTTGGTGTTCTGTAAGCTTCTTGTAGCTTCACATGCATATCTTTCTTTAGGTTGGGAAAGTTTTCTTCTATGATTTTGTTGAATATATTTTGTATGCTTTTGAATTGGACTTCTCCTTCTTCTATCCCTATTATTCTTAGGTTTTTTTTTTCATTGTGTTCCTTATTTCCTGGATATTTTTTGTTAAGCTTTTATTAGACTTAATGCTTTCTTTGACCAATGAGTCTATTTCCTCTACTGTATCTTCAGTGCTTGAGATTCTCTCTTCCATTTCTTGTATTCTGCTGTTCAATTCTCACGTTTGTGGTTACTGATCATTTTCCCATATTTCTGTTTTCAGGATTCCCTTAGTTTGTGTTTTCTTTATTGTATCTATTTTGCTTTTCAAGTCTTGAATCATTTCTTTCATCTGTTTGAATGCTTTTTCTTGTTTTTTTTAAGTGATTTATTGATTTCTTCCAAATTTTTGTTTGTCTTTTCCTCCATTTCTTTGAGGGAAATTTTTATTTTTTCTTTAATGGCCTCAAACATTATCCTAAACTTATTTTTAGGTCATTTTCTTCCACTTCATTTATATTGGAATGTTCAAGTCTTGCTGTTATAAAGCCCCTAGTTTTTGTTGGTGCTGTGTTGATCTTTGTGGTATTGTGTTCTTACCTTGTCCACCCATCATTTCCTCTGATTATTGTAGTTAGGGCTCTGTCTCTGGTGATCAATCTTCCAGGTGTCAGTGGATCCAAGGCTCAGGTGTTGCTCTTCATGAAGATCCGACTCCTCTGACTTGCTATCTATGTCTAGATATGTCAGCAGCAGCAAAAAGGTTTAAGGTAAAATAAACTGGGGTTTAAATTATTCAAAACCAAAAGAATTCCATCTAGTTCAAAGAGGCAGAATCAGGAATCTGTATTTTAAATACCCTTAGAAATATATAAAAAACAGAAAGTGAGTACCAGCTATACATCGGGTACTACTGATTCTGATTTAGTACCTGCTAAACACTGTCCTAGATCCAGCATGGATACAAGGAATTGAAGCCCAGTTCCTACAGATACATATTAAACAGTTTGGTTGGATTCTGGAATGTACCACCAAACACATGTGTTTAAGATCTAGTCCCAATGTGGCAGTGTTCAGGGTGGGAGGTGATTGGGTCTTGAAGGTTATAAGCTCATCAATGAATTGATTTGTTAATGGATTCATAACTTAATGGGCTATTGAAGAGTGGTGGACACTTTAGGTGGGAAAGATTAGTTGAAAGAGGTCAGTTATTGGGGATGTGCCCTTGAAAGGTATACTCCATCCATAGCTCCTTCCATTCTGTCTGCTTCCTAACCACTATGCCATTAAGTAAGCAACACTGCCCTACCAAATGTTCTCTGACATGATGTTTCAAGTTACCAAGGGGCCAGAAACAAGGACCCAAGTGACTGTGCACATAATATAATAATTCCACATGAAAATATTCAAAGAAGACAAGGGCACATTATGTATGAAAGAGCAAAGAAGGAAGAATTGAAGTTCGTTATGAGTCAAATGCAACTGCAGAAATGAGACAGCAATTGGATTTGTTTCTCTTGGGCTCAAAGAGCCTTCTATCCACCATATTTACCATAGCAGGTTTCAGTGTCTTTTTTGGGTACTTTATTATTTGAAGATTTCTACTTAAATCAGTGGTTTCAAGAATTGAATCTTAAATCTTAAAGATGGCCTCCTCATATTCGTGGAGTAGGGGAGCCTTTCTCCAGTCTGAGTAACTTCACTTGTACCCATCAAATAGATTCACAAGAAATATTAAAAATTAACTGATTGTAATCTCTTTACTCAAATACGATTCCTCGAATTCTCTCTGTTCCTCATCACGTGTGTGTCCTACATGACAGTCATTTTGAAAAGCTCAGTGATAGATTTCTAGACTAATCAACCTGATAGAGAACCAGGAACAGCCACCTGTTTCTTCCTTCCTCTCTTGTTTCTGCATCCAAAAGGGCCAAGATTCTGTCTCTACCCTACCTAATCACTTTCTGCCTCCCCCTCCTGAGTCCTGGGATTAAAGGCCTGTGCCCCCACTGCCAAGCTTCTCTGGTTAAACAAGTGACTACCTCCGCCCTCTGATCTCCCGGCAAGCTTTATTTGTCAGACCACAAACAAGATATCACACAACACCTCTGCCCAGAAAGCATTCCTGGTATCTACATTTGCTTTGCGTAAGTGTATCTGCTTGATTTAACCTGTTAGTCATTTTAGGAGCATCCTGTATTATAATAAACATTCCATCACTGCTCAGCCTGCCTGCTCATTTCTTTATACTCAGCCCCACCTGACAGGGCTTACTCAGCGGCATGCCCGTTGCGTCTTCCTTCTTGCTGTGGTTGTTCTGTGAGGGTAGAGACTTTGATGGGCTGCTCCATATCCAGCTGTGAGAACACTGTCTAGTACACAGTAGGCCCTCGCTAGCTACTTTTTAACATAATGAATATGTGTCGAGAAAGGCAAACACAAAGGGAGCACATGCGTGCAAAATGACTGTGTTTGGTATTGCTGATTCCAAGTAGCAATTCCCCAAGTCTCATTCCTTTTTCCACATAAACAGACACCCAAATTAAATATAGATGCGTGTTCTTGAATCTTCAAATCCAATATTGGAGCAATGGCATTAATAATAAAAAGGACGTCATGTCTGACCCTGTTTTGTGGAGAATATTGGGAGAGATGAGGACATAGCGCTGGATACATCTTGCTCCAGCAATCCTACCACCCCTCTTAATATTTTGGTATCTTGAGGCATTTTATTCCTGGAAGCATGCTGACATTTACTCAGGATTGCCTGAATTTACTGCTGCAGTTGCCAGGGAAAAATTCTCAGGTTGTAGAGGTTTCTCTTCCCTAGAAATCTGGTCAATGTATTTTATTAACATCTTTTCCAGTGGCTGAACATAAAATAACTGATTTTAGTGTTTAGATGTTTAGAGATGAGCTAACAAAGAGACCTTGGAAGCCGTGGAGTGCCCGGGGTGTCTCGACAACCCACAGTGACTATAGCAGAACATCAACACAAAAGCAAACTAACTCATTGGGAAAAATGTTCTGTCTTGAAATTGAAATGTATTTTTCAACTACCTCATCAGTATTATGATTAACAATTAGTTATGATTAACAATTCTGTGATCACCAAGGAGGACGTCTGCTTCCATTCTTACTCTTAGTAGCTGGTAGCTATGACTTGTCCTTTTTTTAGGAGAGTCTATATTTTTCTTAGTCTCTATTTTCTTGCTTGTCTCGCCTATCTTTCCCTCCTCCTTTCCTTTGTTAGTATTAAAGGCTTTTTGTGATTTATTCCCTCTCTACCTCCCTTCCTTGCTCCTCAATCCCCTTCTTTCTTCAGTTTTTAGAGACAGTCTTAACATGACCCGGGATGGCCTCAACTCACGACAAAGCAGCAGATGACTTTGAATTTCTAATCCTTACATTTCAGATCCTCTACCTGCCATCTCCCAAGTGCTCTGGTTACAGGCACGCACAACAAACCTGGTTTAATGCCAGGCTAAGCACAGAATTCAGAGCTTTCTTTATGCTGGAGAAGTACTCTATTAATTGAGCTGTATCCAAGCCCCTTTTTGAAAAAAGTTCTGAGTCTGTAGAGAAGAGCTCAAGGAAGTGCCGTAGCAGGCACACACAGGCAGGGCCTGCAATGGGTCCTGCATCTGGATCTTTTCTGTGTGGGTGAGCTTCAGTCCGGCCACTAGTCAGTCTGTCAGTTAAGAATGAACAGAACCAGAATGTTCTGTAATTATGGTGGGAGTGACTTAAGGGCTGGTCACTTTGAAAAATAGTTTAAACTGCACTGACTAAATGAATCTGTAATCCTACTCCTAGGTAGTCACTGGAGCCGTGGACCGCATGTCCATGTAGTTGTCCAGAACAGCTCTCCATGTAGTCTCAAACTCAAAGGCACTCGAGTATTTACTGACAGGTGAATGGATGAGCTAATTGTGGCGTACCTGTGCAATGGACGATCACTCAGAGCAAACCAGACACACGGATCTTTCACGTCCTCTGTCCAAAAAGGAACTTCCTCCTCCTGAAAATTCTGCGGAGCATTTAACTCCCAGGAGAGTTTGAGAAACCCCCAGAAAATTACCAAAAGCAAGTTCTGGCTTCCATTCCTGGCTCTTAGGCCCTCTTCTTGAGAAATCTCAGGGATGTCTAAGGCAAGGAGAATGTTGGATGTGTGTGAATTGCAGGACCTGCCTGACATTTCGGTCCTTAGCACAGTTCCAGGCACATAAGAGGCACATCGTAAATATTTATTGAATAACACAACATACCTTATACTAGTATTATAAATGCACAATCATTTTATCTCCACTTTATAGATAAGGAGGTCAAGGATCAAGAGGTTAAGTGAGTTTTTTCAAAATCTCAGGTGGTAAGTGGCAGAGCCAGATTTTAAGCCCAGGTCATTGGCATGAATTTGTCTATTTAATTAAAATTTGATTTAATATAAGATACCCAATTTCCCAATTGGCTGCTGTGGGGAAAAATTATTGTTCTTGTATCTAAATCAGATGCCTGGACCATTATGAAACAATTTAAAATATATGAGCAATTATATGTGACTGAAATGTATAAAAATGTATTAAAATGTGTAAAATAAGATATATTAAAATAGATGAGCAAAATAAAAAATGTATGAGATCTCAGCCTTTATGAAATATAGAAATATAGAAAATGCTGATATGATTTAGTGCACAGCCTGAGATTCTTTACTCTGTCATCGTAGGACTTAGGGTTTGAACTGTTTTGTATTTGTGTAGCTGTGAGGATTGATCTCAGGCCTTGTGCATGCTAAGATGAGCACATGCTTTTCCACTGAACAACACTCCCAGTCTCTAACCCCACCACACACTAAAATATGGCCATTTAACTTTCACATAAACATGGCAGTCCCTGCAGCCACCACCATCATCACCATCATCACCATCACTATAGTTTAAATCGTTATGGTCTGTGTCTTACAGGGAAAGAAAATGAAGTCCATGTAGGTTTTCTTAGAGTCACAGCAATAGAGACCGGATTTCAGATCTCTCAGCATCAATAACATCTATTTTTGGATCCACCCATCTGTCTATCCATCAGTTCATCCGTCCGTCCGTTCATCTGTCCATCCGTCTATCCTTCTCTAGAACTAGCACTTTGCCTTACAGCACAGATGCTCTCACCTCATTGTAACCCATGTGATTGGACCACGCAGATTAGTAGACTATAAAAGATGCATATTTTTGTAAGATGACATTTCAACCTACTTTTTAATTCAAGATAGAAATTATTTTTCAAGATTAAAATAATAAGGAATAAGGGTAGACAAAAGGGCTCAGTCAGCTATAGAACTTAATACTAAGCCTGCAGATCTGATTTCATCTTCAGGAACCACATGGTTGAAGGAGAGATCTGACTTCAGTATGGTGTCTCCTGGCTATGGCATGCACACATCCCAAATAAAAATAAATAAGCAGATAGGTATATATATATATATATATATATATATATATATATATATATATATAGTAGGTAGGTAGATAGGCAGATAAACAGATAGGTACATAGATAAAATTTAAAACAAATAAGAACAAAAAGAGTTCCATACAAAAAGAAATGAAACAGCTGTATGGTTTGCATATTTTTGTAAACCCAAGTTAGATAAATTTAACATCAGAAGTTCACCTCACATTTATTCAATTAACTTAGGAAACATGTAAGGTACTACTCTCTTTAGAAAGGCTTCTCATCAGTTCTATTTTGGTATTTTGTTTTTCCTACTCCACTGAAAATTTTTTGATCATTTTTTTTCGCTCTTTGACTCAATGATTAAAGGGCCCAGCCATTCAGTTAAGATCCTTCTCAAGGAACATGTGATGCTGGTTTAGTTGAGATAGAAACTTTCAGAACATCTAAGAAGAGTCTCTGGTCAGTGTGATACAGACAGAGAAGATTTTAGAGAGATGCTGATTTATTCTTTGGGTTGGCATCCATCCCTGGGAGGCTGATATTACATTTGTGCCAAGACGCTCAGATCAGAATAAATGTAGAGGTAAACCCTGCACTGCAGGTTGATTAGAAGGTTCCAGTGATGGAAACTAATTAAGCATGCCTCTAAAGCAAATAAAATGTACTTCACGGTGGCTTGATATTTTACTTCAGGGGGAGAATGTTTCATATCTATTATATGCATGTGTTTTATGTACATAACTTTTTAGCAGATGCATTTTATAAAATAGAGAACAATGTATAGTTGTGTCCTGTTCAGATTTTAGAGCCTTGGCCCTTTTGCTGACTCAGATGGTGTGGCTGATATTAGAATGTCACACAGAAGGACTTTTGTGCTCTGCAAATGAACATATTTTTTATACATTCGTCACAATGTGCTTTGTCTTGTTAGTGAACTAAGTGGCCAAAGTTTTTTCACCATGGTGCTTAGCCAAACCACTTCATTTTTCTTGTTTCCTAGAAAGCTGTGCAGAAGGCTAGAAGGAAAATGCCTTCCAGTTCTCCATATTACTTTAAAATTTATATACACATTCTTTCTATTATGAAAGCAAATTATTCCTAGAATCTGTAACTCTAGAAAACCATTTTGTCTGTCAGATATGCAGCAAATTTTTTATTTATAACAAGGCCACTATAGTTTGTATCTGAAATATCTCCCAAACACTCATATATGGAATGTATAAGGTATATATTTCACACTGTTTCCAGTTTATATTTCTTTTTAGTAAATGTATTCAGTAGGATTACTATTTCATTATTTAAGACCCCAAAACATTGGTACTATTGATTATGAAATCTTTAAAAGCTGGTACCTATTGAGAGGTCTTCTGGCAATAGGAAGTATATCTTTGAAGAGGATTGTGAGTCCTCCTCCTCCTCCTCTGTCTCCTTTTTCTAGCCACAGGGTGAGCATTTTGTTCTGTCATTGTGATATGCTGTTTCACTATATGCTTGTGATCATGGACTGGGGCATTGGGAATTGTGAGTAATAACACCAGCACAGCAGTTGACACTTTAAGGATTTAAAAACTGATGAGAGTAAAGTCAACTGGACAGGTTTCTGGAACCTCTCTATTTAAGAACTTTCCAGAGACATGTCTAGTGCTGAAGTCTGCCTCTGCCTTTAGAGGCCAGGGAATTCAGAGATGCAGAGAATCAGAGGCATCATCCTAAAGTCGCCTGAATTTATTGAGGAGAATCCTAGAGTCAGGAAAGTAGGCCTAGAGAAAACCATCCTTCTGTGCTTCAAACTTCATTTTTTATTGAAAGATTTAGTGCAAAATAATCTAGAAATCAAACAAGATTAGAAGTATTCTTGGGAAACCTGTCTAGGATCTGCCTTCCTAATAGTCATATTGGGCAGGATGATATGAGCTTATTGGCTTAAAGAATGCCAAAGGGTTATATAAATTATCTGCTTTGAGATACTGGGAAATAAGGGTTCGGAGTCTATAAGAAGTAGGAAATAAAATGTCGTAGAGTATGCTTTATTTAGCACCCAACTTCCAAGTTTCCTTGGAGACTTCTCTCATCCTGGAGTTAGTGGGGACACCAGATTCTTCTATGTGGGGCATTTGATCCCTTTCCACCTCTACTGTTTTTAATGGCAGAGGCAGTAAAGTGTGAAGGTATCAACTACAACAAAAATCAATGAGCACAGAACAGGGGGGAAAATCACTCTGTTTTCCCTGTGGGAACACAGTAGACTACCCCTTCCTTTCATTATTTTTATCTTTTTTAAAATATTTAACTTCTTTATTGATTCTTTTGGAGTTCCACACCATGCACCCCAATTCTACTCACCTCCTGTTCCCTTCATGTTCTCCCCTTAGTCCTTCATCCCCCCCCACCAAAAAAAAAACAAAAAACAAAGCAAGCAAGCAAACAAACAAAACCCCAAACAGGGACAAAACAAACAAACAAACAAACAAACAAACAAACAAACAACTGCTTCACTTCTCCTTTCCTGCCTCCAGCACCTCTTCGTTTGTCCTGGTGGCACTGGGGGCTTCTGTGTATCATATAGTAAACCCATCCTCATGGCCTTTGGTGGCAACAGGAGCCAAATAATGTCAATCCAGAACCTGGCCACTATAGGCTCATCGAACTAGACATGATTCTCATATGACCCTGGGTGGCAGCATAAGTCACCCAGATCTGTATGGTCCCTGCCGTGGCATGGCCTCCAGATATATTGAGTCCAATTATTTTGCCCAACTATTCTTGAGGATAGGACCTGCCCTTGAACATGGTGGAGGATGTCACACTTTTAGAGAAAACTCACTGGTCACTTTCTAGCAGCTATTATGTGCCGACAGCTCCTCAGTAACAGATAGGCTTTGTGTTCACCTTCCTCACTACACTGAGTATTTTTGTCTGCCTTGGTTGTGGAGGCCGTTCTCATGTTATTATCACTGCTAGGAGTTTACATGTGCAGCTGCCCTGTTCTATCCACGAAACACTCTTTCCTTTTAGTCATCTCCCACCTACAGCCCTTAAAATTTTTCTGCCCCCAGTGGGAGGGGAGTGTAAGGGAGGGGAGTAGAGAAAGGATTATAGCTCAATAAAATCAATAAAAAATTTTTAAAATTTTTGTCCCCTTTCTGTGATGATCTCTGAGTCTTGGAGGAAGGTTGGGATACAACATTCCATTCAGGGCTAAGCATTTCATGATCTTTTATTCTTTGCACATTACCCAGTTTTGGGTTAGTTGACATCTACTACAGGAAGAAGCTTCTCTAATGAGGATTAAGATCTACCCTTACCTATGGGTATAGCAGTAAATCATTAGGAGTTGTTTTAATACTGTGTCTGTTTAACAGAATAATGGTTGTAGTTTTCCCCCTACATACTATGACCTTTCTAGTTCTGAGAATGATAACAGGTATGAGTTCTATTATTTGGAGTTGGATTGAATACGATGATGATGATGATGATGATGATAAACAGTTGGTTAATCTCATAACATTTGTGCCACTATTGCCCCATGGGTATTTCTTCTTAAGACAGTTGTTTTCGTAGCCCATAGCATTGAATGCTGAGTAACACTGGTGATTCCATTTTTCTTCCAGGAGCATGCATATCACCTTCTAGCACTATGAAAGCTAGCCAGTAGTGATGAAGCTTCCAAGTCAGTAGTTGTGTGATTTCTCCATGTGAGTGACTCAAGTGTGTGTACTCAGTAATAGGTTCTATAGGGCAATCAAGGTCTTGATAGTAACTAAGAGCAATGGCAACAGCTTGAAATGTTTGGGGCCCATGTGACCACACTGGCCAACAACTCAAATACAGGAAATCCATTCCTGGTACCGGGTTGTTGGTACTTAAATAAATAACTTAAACCACATAACAAAGCTTTAACATCTAGTTTAGGTAAGGTCAATGAAGGACTTCATATCATTTTTAAAACTGTGTTGAAATCAAGCCAGTTTTCAAAACGTTTGGAAGATGATTATGTTTTGAAGTGCTGGGGATTGGAGCCAAGGCTCATGACATACTAGACAGGTGCTCTAGTGTTGAACTAGTGTGGTACCATGTCCCTCAATCTAGCCCCTGGTTGTTTTTGTTTTTTCAAATGTTTATCCACAAAAGCTTACCTTCACTGAAATAATAAATGTTTGGAAGCTTAGTAGTTATCGCTGAAAAAAAAACATTTGCAATTTCTTTATCAAAATTTTTAAATACAAAGAGATGGTCTCATTATGTGGCCCCAGCTGGCACTGGACTTCCAATTCTTCTGCCATGACATCCAACTTTCTTTATGGAACTCAAATCCTCAAAGAATAGACTAAAAATGAATGACCATTAATTTTATTGTTAAGATATTACTACATTGTATATTTACTCCATGTTAGGACTTATCACAGTGATTTTCATTGATATGCCAATGCTGAGATATCTGTGTATTCACTTTTCTAATTTCTATTTCTTTCAGGACTTGTCTTCGAGCAATTCTCTTAGAATCTGTTAAAAGATGGAAACCTAGAGGCAGAGAGGTTATGTACCAGGGCACACAATTCCTACATGCTTATTACAAGTTGCTTTTCCTAGGCTGCAGTCTATGGATAGAGTTTTAGCTTTCTAGCAGGCTGTCATATGTAGTTAGATATGAAGAGGGAAATGAGGTTGTTAAGAAAATAAGATAGATGGGAAATTGCAGTCAATTTGCAGTGCAGATAAGTAGACATATGAAGGTCCCATTGAGCGTTGCTCAGTCAGTCTTTATGAATTAATTATACATTACATGATTACTTAATCACTAACTTATAAATGTACTCACCTTTTGACCTTAAGGCTTAGTAAAGTCTCATCCGTATTCTCAGATGAACTACCACTCCTCAGTAGGCTTGATTACAAATAGCAACTTGATCCTAGCAAACTGAAATACCCACTGTCTTCTGGCTTGGGTTCACATGTGTTGGCAGGTTGCTTTTGATCTCATAGTCTGTACACATGCAGTAAACATATGAGTGTACCAGGCTCCTTTGAGTAACATTCATTCGCTTTGGGGACAATAGTGGTATTATTTTTATTTCTACATCTATTTCATATTTATAGACCTTGGGGCCAACTTGGTAAGATGAATAGATGCTGCACTTCTAAATTTCTGGTTCTTCTTTCATTTCAGTTTGACCTGGGCCACACACTCATATACTCATATAGTCAGTGGCAAATATTCCGTTGTTCCCAGACTGTAGGGGGTTACTTCCTAAAGTTTCATCTGCTTAGAACTGTGGTAGTGGGGATTATATGAAGCTCTGAATATTAAATTTCCAACTCTGATTCTAAGTTTTGGTGAAAGGGAAGATTTAATAATTACAACCCAGAGATTGTGTGAAATTTTGCCCCTGTTTTATCCCCTGCTCACTGTGTAATCTCATATACCTCTTGGAGGCGATGCTTCAGATGAATTTAGATACTGAGTGCCAGTGCCTGGTGCTTTGTTCTGTCGTATGAGACACAGAGAATTTCAACGTGAAATATTGTCTACAAGAGCTAGTTCCAGAACAGGCTCCAAAACTACAGAGAAACCCTGTCTCAAAAAACCCCCAAAACAAAACAACCCCCTCAATAAAACTTAAGATAAATAATTATAATAAATAAAAATAATTAGAAAAAAGTAAAGGGATGTTGAATACCCATTTCTAGGTACTCCTATAGAGATAGTAGAAGGTTATGATGATATGTATAATTGTTAAATCCATGCCGTGAGACATCCTTAGCATCAGAGAAGCTTGAGATGTTAAGCAACAAGAGTTGGGGCTCTTTGGACACTTTTATTTTTCGCTAGTGTTTATGATCCCCTTGTACTGATTCTACATGGCTGCCATTGGCCTTGCGATGCTTTCACCAAACTCCCAGCAGCACCTGCCTCTTTGTTAGCTAACATCTTTTACTTTCTCCTGTTGTTTTACTATTTCTATCATTTGAGTCCAGTGAGAGAACTAGAAGTCTGAGGACTGAGCAAAACCATTCCAGCCACCAAATTAAATGACAATGCGATCGTATGCTCTTGCGCTTTGTGGTTAGATGTATACTTAACAAATACGTGGCTAAGCCCTCTATGGAGACAACCTGATGATACCCATGCTCTTGGTTTGGTGTGTGACATTGGCACGAGGATCTCAAAGGTACTAGGTCCCTCTAACATTATCCTGGGTACTAGAATCATAGCTTAGTCCTGCAACCATGAGCCAGTCCTCAGGAGAGAGGTTGGAACTGGGTTTATAACCTCTGCTTAGATGACAGAACCTGACAAACCATCCTTAAAGGAACCATACACACCAGCGTATTGCTTGCCCTGACTCTCTTTTCCAGGGAAGAAGAGCCGGCAATGAAGCCCTTTTATGTCTCATCACATTCTTCCCCAAGCCTCCTCTGAGAGGAGCATGCTGCAATGTCTCATATTTATTTAGCACTCATCTCCCAGGAGCACACACACCATGCAGATCTGTTTTAAGATCTCATTACTCCTCACAGAGTTTTTATTATTTAAGATTTTACAGAAGTACTACACCAATACGTAATTGCTGAAAACCATATTTTAAAAATATATGTGCCTCATATGCCTTTCTACCTTAATATTTTTATCCCATAAACATTCATGCATATACATATATATGAATATATATAAAATACATAAAATATCTATAACATATTAAAGTACAAATTCCTCCAATGGAATTATCAACGTTTTTTTTTCCCAGTATCTCCCTTTCCTCCTCATTGACTCATTTTTTTTTCTCTTTTTCTTCCCCTTTGCAAAAATTTTCATCTCTTTTTATTGCTGAAATTCCCCTGGCTATACTTTTCATTGGTTTATTTATTTCTTGCATGCTTTTGGTGGCACTTGTGTCACGGTGGTCAAACTACTAGAGGCTCCTTTGCCCGACAGCCACACAACCCCTCCACACTGTGCAGAGGACATGCGAATTCCTAGATCTGCAATCTTCCCTTTCTTTAGTTAGTTACAAATGTCCCCGACCTCAAACAGGTGAACAATCAAAACAAGATGGGTTCAGGCTGCATCTGTTCCACATGTGTCATTGAGAGCTGAGAAAATACACAAAGGGATTAGACTGATCTGGATTCAAATTCTACAATTATCTAAGCACCGGACTTTCCTGACCCTCTGGCATCAAGTCATTGTGAGAAGTTTCTGATAGCCATGTAGCTCATGAACAGTAGTGTCGGGTGTGAATGGGTAAGCAGTAGGTGACAGCTCTCCCATTAGCAGCCATGCTTGTGGCTAAGGCTACACCATCAATCTTAATGCAAACAGCAGAGCTTTAAAGTTCTTTTTTTCTGATACCAACAAGAGACTTTAATGTTTTTTGACTACAATCGTTCTGCTTAATCACACCCCTTTACTAATGGGCCTTCATTCCTTTTTACCAGTGTTTCTCTATTTTTTATACTGTATGCTCCTGCAAACAGGGATGCTGCCCGAGTCGGCATGGACGATTTGCGACCCGTGAGGGACTAGGGTATTTCATACTGAGGTGCTGGAAAAATATTGTCAGCTTTCCACCTGTCACAGAGGAAGAAAGCCATCCCGAGCCTCACTCACCTTTCACTCATGGCTCCTAAACTGGATTTTTGGCACACATTCTGGCTTTCAGAATGAAAAATCTAGACACTGAAAAATCTCTAAAACTACGGTGTGCTGAAGCTCTTTTTGCCGAATCTCCTTGAGAATCAAGTGGCACAGCAGCCAGGAGTCATCTGTAGGCCCCACGGCCATGTTCTACAATGACAGCACATGGAGTCCTCATCTTGCTTCTACTTGCTTTACAGGGCGTATTCACTTCTCCAGAGAGGAGCTCGGGCACAAATGTGGATGCCCCAGGGAGGAACCTGGACACACCTGTGTATGCTTCAGGTTTATCTGTTGTCTCTCTTCTTTTAGTTAGAAACTCATTCCTTGTGTCTGCCTCAGAGTCATAAGTGATCTCATTATGAGCACTGGCTGGCCTTTGCAGAACGGCTCTTCCACCATGATCAGACCCAATGTGAGGGGCACACTCACTAATAATACCCATATACTTGCTTCTTTCCAATCGTGATCATGTTCATGACTTTTTTTTTCTTTTTGGCATCACTAGAGAATATTGAGGCAGGCCTGTAAATTCCTTAGCTAACAATCCAGCGATTACAGTATATAAAGGGTGTTTTGTGCAATAAATATGAGGGGGTACATAGAAATTAGGAAAAATGGGTTATCAATATTCATACTGAATGGAAACAGATTTTTATCTCTTTTCCTCAAATCTAATTTTTCTCTACGAAGCAGCAAAGGCAGAAGGAATTGTGATTGATTTTTTCTTCAATGGCGTATAATTGACAAAGTTCTATGCATGTATTGTGCACACTGTGATGTCTTAATGTCGGTATTCATTGTAAAATAATTAACCCAATCAAAGTAATTACCACATCCAACACCTCATATGGTTATTTGTTTATTTTTTCTGCTGAGAACAGTCAAAATCCATCCTACAAACAACGTTCAACAATACGACGCTTTATTACTAACCCACAGGCACACCTGTGCTGACCCAACTCCCATTCTATACTGTGTGCAATGTGTGGATTTTTGAGAGGTCACACATACACACATTAGGCGGTATTGTCCAGTTGTATCTCGCTCGTTTTCTCTTCACATGCTCTCCAGTTCATCTGTGTTGTCCTAAAGGATGGATTTTCCTCCTTTACTAAGGCTGAATTAGTTCACATTGTATAGACATGCATTGTAGTTTCTTTACCCATTCATTCCATGCCTTAGACACTGTGAAAAATGGTGTTTATGGACAGAGGAATTCAAACACCTTTGAGATAAGTTGATTTCATCATATATATATATTCACACACATATATACACATATTCACACACATGCATATATGAGAGCCATATATACTATATGACCAAATAATCTCATATATATATTCATATAGTAGTTATGTTTTAGTTTATCTATTCTTTTTTCATGAATAACTGTTCTAATCAAAGTCCAATCTAACATTATATAAGGGTCTCCTATTCTCTACCACTCCACCAAACCTATTATCTTTTGTCCCTTTGATAATAGCCAGTCTAATAGATGTGACGTGATACTTCCCGCCCTTTGGGACAACACAGATGAACTGGAGAGCATGTGAAGAGAAAACGAGCGAGACACAACTGGACAATACCGCCTAATGTGTGTATGTGTGACCTCTCAAAAAGCCACACATTGCACGCAGTATAGAATGAGAGTTGGGTCAGCACAGGTGCCTGTAGGTTAGTAGCAAAGCATTGTATTGTTGAAAGCTATTTATAGGTTGGATTTTGAATGTTCTCAGCAGAAAAAAATAATTAAAAAATTTTAGGTTATTAGTAATGTGGAATACTCTTTATATATTTTTGGTTATCTGCATGACCTCTTTTGATAACTATCTATTTATATTATTGGTTTATTCAAAAAAATGTGCTTTACCTTTTAATGTTGACTTTCTTGAATTTCTTAAAATATTGAATGTTAACCTCTTACTAGTACTAGATATTGGGTATGCAAATATCTTCTTCCATTCTATTGGATGCTTCCCCCCCCCATTGTTAAATATTTCTTCACTGTGTAGAAGGTTTTTATATTGGTGAGAGCTGTCTGGGTTTGCTCCTAATGTCTGTGATTTAGAATCAAAGCCCCACAAACCATTGTTCAAATGGATGTCAAAAGCCTTTACATATGTGTTCTTCTAATAGCTTCAGGTCTTAATTTTAATTTGTTAATTCTTTTTCTGCTAATTTATGTATGTGAACATAGATGAGGGTCAAATTCTTGTCCTCTGTGAGTGGATGGTCAACACTTCATTGATGGAACTGTCTTTCCCCATTGTGTGTCCTTGGTATTAATATTGAAAATTGAGTGGGGAAGAGGTTCTGTACCGAGCATGACTCTGGTTATAACACCATTTTAGACTTGTTGCCTTAGACTGGGAATAAATAAATCTGTTGTAGAAGTCACCTAGTAACTGATACATAATTCCAGTAACCTTAGAAAACCTGAATAGATGACTAGAAGATTTGTATCAGGAAGTCAAACTTAAAGTCACTGGGCTTTTGTAATTAAAATACCTGGCTATGGCTTAAAATCTTTGATTGCTCTGCTCATATGGGCTCAGGGTAAGGTGTCGTCTTTTATACATGTGACTGGTTTGTCAATTGATAGTTTCGTTCATTGATTAATTTACTCAATAAGTGTTCGCTGACTTCTTTCTGTGCCCTAGCTACTGTGGAAAGAAAATGTCTTCCCTGACATTAAACAATTGTTTTAGGTGGACCATTTCCTAACATTAAGCAATTTTACAGCTAATTAAGAGACCCATTATTACAGTGATTCGTTACATTTTATTTTATCTAATTATAAATATTCTAATGGGAGAAAATGCTAATTGAGAGCATTTATGAAACATAGATTGGCAAAAATAATAAAATAAAAATAATTCACTATTCTGACACTGAGATTTAATCACAGTTAATATTTTAATGGATTTCTTTCTGCTCATTTTATAAATAGTTGTGTTGATAAAGAATTGAATAATGTACAATTTTGAACATTTTATTGTTCACATATCACATAAAATGCCATTGCAATTACTTTACCATTCCTTTCCAATGAACACTAGTCTGTGACTTTGACTTTGTAACATTCAAATTTTAGCCAATTTTCTTTTTAATACAAAGATATTCTCCCTGTGAGTTCTGGGCACCATATCAGAACATCAAGAAGAATCAAAGGCAGACAGGACTGAATATAATAAGACCTGTGGCCATCAAGGGACATTCCAGGTAGCAATGAGATGAACCAGAGAATTAGTCAGAGAAGTTCTAGTTAGGTGCTTAGAAGGATCTATCTATCTATCTATCTATCTATCTATCTATCTATCTATCTATCTATCATCTATCTATCTATCTATCTATCTATCTATCTATCTATCTATCATCTATCTACCTATCTACCTACCTATCCATCTATCTGTCTGTCTGTCTATCTACCTATCATATAGCTATTTTCTATTATCTATCAGTATATCATTTATCTTTAATTTATTTATTACCTTTGATTTTTGATAAAATTAAAGTTAAAAATAAATACAACAGACATAAGAAAATAAAATTACATATAAATTATTTCTGTGAGTTGACCACTGTTAATTTTAACTTTCTAAACTTCCATTATTTTGTATGTATGTAATATGTATATTGCTTGTATAGTTTGTTTAGAAAGATCATATAATATAGCTTGAATTAATTTGTGTTTTCTCCTCATGTCAAAGCTGTTCTTAGGAGATATCATTTTCAATATGCAGTGAACATTTTGCCACAGGAATAGAAGATGATACATTTGGTCATATGACTTTTCTAAATTGCAGTGTTCCCATTTATGGCATGACCATGCTGTTGTTTGGGTCTTTGTGGCTCCCGGTGCTTCACTCTGGAAGGTGTGCACCACCGTTACCAATAGCTGCCCTTCCCATTGGTTATCACCTCAACATCATTTCCCATACTGGAATTTCTGAATCACACTTTGGTCAGTTCCCTTGCTTCTGATATGTTGTGCCAAATTCCTCTTTGGAGAATATTTTTGACTTAGACTTCTTCGTGAAGTATGCTGGAGTGCCTACGTCCTGGATGAGTGCTCTACATTTTCTAAGAATGATCATGTGTGTTGGGCTATAGGTATTGAATCATACTATGGCTGAGGCTCACACCAACTGAGACTTTAGCTGATCTTGGCAATGAAGTGAAAGCATCCGGGGTAACTCTGCTATAATGAAGAGAATGGAGGGTTTGTTTCACTAAGTGCTTTTTGACGAGGCTGATATATCGGGTGACAACATGCTGTATACTTTAAATATATACAGTGAAATTTATTTCAAACAGAAAGAATGTATGTTACCAGCATTCAAATACTTTCACTTATGAGTCTCTGTGTCAGGGCTTGGGATTTGGTTGCCTTTATCATAGTAATAGAGATATATAATTTGAAACTCTTATTATGTTCCAGAAATGATTCAGCTATACTCTAATTTGGAAGAATTTGTTAAACACTCTAAATGCAGGACATCTAGTACTAGGTAACATGAACACGATGATATGCTTTTTAAAAGTCCATACTAGTAGAGAGAAGTAAAACTTACACTTATCCACGAAAGAGCACATAAGAGAGGGACCAGCCTGGGATGTTCTCTCTCACAGACTCAAGGAGAGAGGAGGTTTAGCTAATACAGTCTTGAAAGATGTGGCTTACAGAGAAGCTTGCAAGGTTACATGAGATTTTAATAGCTGGGGCTCTGAAAGTCACAGGAATAACATGGACATTTGGGGGGCTGGAGAGATGGCTCACAGGTTAAGAGACCTGGCTGCTCTTTGATGCAAGGTTCTATGTGGGTATTTTTGTCTTAATGCTCTTTCTTCTATTTAATGCTGGAGACTATTTTCAGTGGTGTGATTTTTTTTCAGTCAAGAAAGATGGTGCGTGATGAAAGAGGAAGAAAAAAAGGCATAAAATAAGGAGTGAATTAATTTCCACGAGATGGAACTTGTATGTAACACAAGGATAGAGGGTAAGGAAGAAATGGTCAAGAAATGGTCATTCTGACTTGGTCCTTTAAAACATTAGATGACTTTTTTGTGAGTTTCACAAAATGAATACCTCCACTTATCAAATCTTATTTTTTCCCCTAGATTCTTTTTTAGCTTTCATTTAAGGTCTAACCATTCCTAGCTTCAATTGAACATTTATTTAGGTAAATAGGATGACAGTTTATTGTGAGTCAGGAAGTCAAGGTATATTGAGGTCAAGTGCTTTGCTCTTGACAAGATTTTTAGTTTTCTAGCCGGAAGTAGAATTCCCATCAGTCATTTCCGAGATAATATTCTTCTACTCCATATTATAAATCTGTGGACCACCTGGATCCAGAAAATCTTGTTCTCATAATAACTCTTCCTCCTGAGCCTTAAGGCATACTTGGTTTGGGTCGACACAAGCAATGAATGCCCAAGAGAATTACATGCTTTGGGCCTTATTTTCCGCATGTTCTGCAAACCTATCATCTTGGAACAAGATGGATGCCAAAGGTCATAGGGTTCATTGTTCACTCTAGTAGAAATTCCCATTTGGCACCTCTAAGAGAGATTCTTTGCTGTAAGACTTTACTGAAGTAGAAAGAGTTGCACTGAACTTGAATGATCCATTTTATACAGCTGAGATGGGAGAGAGTTGTCTTCGCTTTCTAGGCAGGCTCAGCACTGACTGGGAAAAAGCAACACACGGGTGCATGCAGAGACACATCCACCCTATGCAATGACATTTGTAGCCTTGGCCACCCTTCTCAGACTAGCAACTCTCATGCTAAGGACAGAGGTGATGCGTTCCGACCCGTCACTGCTTTGGGTTAACGTACTTTGGCAATCTATTTATAATCCTTTTCAGCCCTTAGAGGAAAGAGCCAATGTGAATATAAAATAATAACAGGGCTAACCTTCAAGTATTTACTGAATGCCCAGGTGTAGTACAAGGCTTAATGAATTTGTGTTAGTGAAATATTCTAAGATCCCAGCTGAAGGGAGCTACAGAGGGCAAATGGTTATTAATTATTATTATTATCGACTCCCACTCAGAGTCATGGAGATTGATGACTTCTGCTATGCATTATCCCCAAGGGTGTACCCGCAGGTTCCAGTCCAGTGTGCAAAAAATATCTAATCCCTCAGTAGGATTAACTCTATATTATGTATAAAAATTAATATTCTCTAATCTCTTCTGATTGAACTCCCCTTTCCTTCTCCTATTATACATGGTAACTTTTAGTATCTAAAGCTAAAAAAAACCTGCCCACACTCTGTCTTTAAAGTGGTGCAAAGGAACTTTGTGTGGCTTTGTGTCAATACAATAAGAGCAGGGAAGGAGGGAGAGGGATTCTGCTTTGTCCATGGCATACTTTACCCGTGTCGTGTCTTCTGGGCATGGACTTACTACCTGTGACATCCACAGTAGTTCCATACAGTCAAGAAAAATGTCATCAGCTAGGCATGGTGAAATATTCTAGCAGCTCTTGGGAGTCCTTGGGAGAGGGAATCAGGAAGAGCATTCTGAGTTCAAGACCAGCCTGGGCTATATAGTGGAGGTTTTAAAATGTAGTAGGACAAGAGCTAGTTCTGGGAGAGGCACTAAAGCTACAGAGAAACCCTGTCTCGAAAAAAAAAATGTAGTAGGAAAGGTAAGGTAGATGCTGGGAAAACAGCTCAGCTGGGCAAGTACTCACTTGGCAAGGATGAGAGCTTGGGTTCAATTCCCAGATCACCTGCTAAGAAGAATTGGAACCGGCATTGCATGCTTGTAAGTATAGCCCCGAGGAAAAGCCTGCCCTACACCCCCCAAATAAAAAATAAAAAGAGAGGGAGGTGTTACATGCCTTGTACTGGTAGTCTGTGATCTCTGTGCTTTTGGGGCCAGCTTGGTCTATGTAAGGTGAGGCAGGACAGAGGTTGTCCTTGACCCTACATATACATGCATGTGAACCCACATACATATGTACACAGGAGAAGACACACATGTACACACAGATTCCCCCCCCCCCCCAATATAAATTAAGAGTTTTGTTGATCGTTTTATTTCACATGGTTTTAACTGTTCGAACAAAAGCCTCATCAGAAGCCACTGTACATTCTCTGCTTGGGGCTCGCACTTGCCCCAAGGAAACAAGGGCCAGGAGTTGATGACTGCTTAATTCTGCCCAATCACCGCCTGTTGTCGCTGGCTGAGGAACACAATGGGAAGAGCCCTGCAGATGGAATGGTTCAAGTGCATCCCAACAGTGATTACGGAAAAGTTTCACTGGTTTCCGAGATATAAACATTCAGCAGTTAGAATAAACAAACTTCTACATCCCCCTGCAATTATTGCTTGCTGCTGCAGATGCAGCGTAAATGTAGCCCAGCTCATCTCGGATGCTGTTATGATTTGAAAAAGTGGACTGCACTGCTATGTTATTCAGGGAGAGAACCGTTAGTGTTCAGTGGAATGTTCTCGGGACAATAGCCTCTTGTTTGGCCAGCCTAACTTGAAAGGGCATTTCCAATCAGGTTAACTAGGACCTACTGATCCAATGCCATAGAATAAGTTTGTTTACATCTTTCTCCTGAAGTCTCTCTGTGAAGGACTTGTTTTTTTTTTCATCTGCTAGCCTAGCCAACAACAGCCTGCAAGTACAACATCTGGCTTCACCAGCTGCCATGAGAGGAAGCACACTTTTCTGTCCCCTGCAGCAAGTAGCAAGTGCGTGTAATTGAGAACCTGTAATTGTAAGAAACATAGACTTTCACCGAAGCTGTGAGCAGAAGCCAAGAGAAGAGTGGAGGAAATCAACCAGACTTTGTGTGACTTTTGAGAGAGTCTGAGGTGGAAAGAAATGCATGGGGGAGGGTGAAGCTCTGGATTCTCTGCATCTGCATTATCTGCAAAGACCATTATTGTGATGTGTCTGCAAGGGTCTGATCCAATTTTTAGTTAGACAAAAGGAAGTAAATAAACCTCACAATTGCCTCAAGCCTGTCAGGGAACCTGGATGAATCAAAGGCATGACTGAGATTTTTTAGTTTAGCTTCCTTTGGTCTTCCATTATTCCTAAGGACTGTGTGCTGACTTGAGGCAGGGACTGGTTTGCTTAGCTTACATTTTGATGTTGGTTATCCAGCAGGAACACTACTTTGCCTTGGCACACTGGAATGAGAGCCCATGAGTCAGGTAAGTTAAAGAGTAGCTTGCTACCAATGTACGTCAAGTCTTCTCAAGAACTCCTGGTATTCCTCTCACGCTTCCTCTCACCCCCATGAGCTTATTCCCTTCAAAATCTGCAGTTCAGCCACAGTGGACTCTGGAGAATGACTCTGAGAACCTATACAAGCTGTGTGTGAGGTCAGGTAAGAGTCACCTGAAACAACTGAGGATATTTGAAGAAGTTCCCTAGATTCCTCTAATATTATTGAACGTTACTCAGAACTGCTATATTTGAGAGACAGTTAATGGCATTTAAACTGTTGGGCCAATGACTTTGAATCTCCATCTTCTTATAGGGTTCCTAAAGGAAAAGAGAAGAGAATATTGGAGGTCAGGTGCAGGGTAGCTGGCAGAGGAGGACCGTTAAATGCCCTCACCAAAGCATTCCGAGTGAGGGAACTCGCTGACATATTGATGAGCCTGTCAAATTCCTGACTGAACTGATGACAGTGCGCTTCACCTAAGCCTAGGAAAACAGTATCATTTTGGGAAATTGAGAGTGCATGTTAGCGTTTCGTGCTAGGTTGTTTATAATACAGTGATTAGAATCTATCCATCCAACAGATGTTTACCGAATGCTGACACTGTGCTATGAGGTGAACCCATGAAAACAGAGAAGAAAGAGATGTTCTAGAAGGAACAAACCAAACCAAACCAAGACTTTATTCTGAAACTGACAGAAAGGGGTTTCTGAATGGATAGCACTTTCTCTGTAGACGGAACTGTGATCATTCAGATAGATCATGTGGTTCTATCTACACATTCAAGAGTCTTGAGGGAGGGAAAGAAAGTTGCGGGCATAATCAAGGTTCTTGGACTCTGGTTAGATAAACTTGGTTAGAGGGCTAAGTTAATCTATAAGGCACTAGTGATATGAGCATAGTTCACTGGTCAGGTTGCTTTGTGGCTAAGAGGCCTTGTAGCCCTGCATGGACAGACTGTATGACTTGTCTGCAGCAAAGGGGCTTGTCCTTTCAGGGAACACGTGGTTTTGGGCTTGAAGTGATTCCCAGTGAGGTTAAATATCATAAACGGTACTTCAGCTATTGGAGACATGAGGGTCTCTGGCCAGCAGGACAATCTGGGTGATGCAGGACAACATTTGAGATGACAGAAAAAGAAGAAAGAGAATGTCCTTATGCTGGAATCAGGAATGACACACAGAAACTTGAGTGTGTTTTATCTTAAGGGCAATATAAATCTGAATGGTGTAATTTGTGTTAATACTAGTCGGCTTTATAAGGGTTGTGTCTGTCAACATTATGTAGTTAATATATTGTAAAAGAAACATTACCTTTCGGGTTTATTTGGTCTAACATTTAAAATTTTCTTAGTACAACATACTGCAATTTTTTAAAAATTTTATTGAGCTCTACATTTTCCTCTGCTCCCCTCCCTGCCTCTCCTCTTTTTAGCATGCCCAATTTTTTTCTTTATTCAGTGTGTGTGTGCATGTGTGCATGTCTCTGTGCAAGTGTGCAAGTGTGTGTGTGTGTATGTGTGTGTATGACTAATGATTAGCACCCTCCAGGAATTCATGCTTCTAATCTGAAAGCATTGGAGGAAGTTACTTTTATGATTTTAAATGAACGCAAACTCAGGAGGAAAGAGCTCCAGGGGAGAAAGGGTGACATCATGCCCCAAGAAGCATCCCCATTTCCACCCAGTTTCCAAGACACATCTGTATTGACCAGTTTCCTTGGGTGAAGCCACCTTTTGAAGTCTGAATTGATTTTCTTTGGGTTTGGTGAGAAGTTTTAGAAGAAGGGACATTTTAACCGGAAGCAGAGAATCAAGACTGCAGAGGGGGAAGGGCGGTCTTCAGCATGGAGTGGATCATCAGTTGACCCCCCTACCAAAGCAGAGGTCAGATCCAGGCCCCTTCTTGTCTACGACCAGCAAAGACTCCCCTGGAACTCTTTATGCACTCTGAGTGAGTTCTGGAAAAATCCTTGGAAGGACTCCTGGATTCTTATCTACCAAGGCAGAATAAAGACTGACTTCGAATCAATGGCTCTGTGTCTCACAATGAAAATTAAACACAGTTTAATAAGTATTCAGGGTTGAAAAACTTGGGCTTGTGGGCCAAATCTTGCCCATTACATGCATTTTAATGTGTTTCACGAGCTCCGAATAGGTTTTACATTGCATATGGTTAAAAGAAATCTGGATAAGATTGTGCAAATACATGAAGATGGTGTGAACTCCAAATTGCAATGTTTATAAATATGGTTTTGTGTTGGAAGATAGCGACACACATGTGTTGACACGTTTGCAACAGGCTCTTTAACACTGCAGCAACAAAGTTCAATATTTGATGTGCAAATATTCCAGTTCTTAAAACTGAAAATTGCTCCTCCCTAGCCCTTAGCAAAAGGTTTGGTGTGTATGTGTTTATGTATAAACAGTGAACAAGTGTTTACATTGAAGTCCTCCAGTCTTGGCTAGCAACTTCTTTTCTTTATCCAGATGTGGCTTCCACTGTCACTCAGCATGGGTCATGAAGGTCACCACTGATTATGTAAAAATGAAGATGCGAATTGAGTACGGCTATCTCGAGACCTCACACTGTATTTATGACTAATTCCTATTGATGCTTATGCTATTGTTGCCTAGGCCAAGCTTTGGGCATTGATGGCTTGACAGATGATCTAGAGAGCTTAGAGTACTGCTTAAGGATTGATGCTCCTTTGGCCTCCTTGTTTTTGTACCCGTCCTTGTATCACGGTGTTATGGCTTGGCAAATACAGGCTGTAATTTTGGGTTTTGGCATGAACTCTACCATGCCACCAATGGGTAGATTAAGGCCTTTAGAAATATTTAGAAAATTAAGTCCTTGTCTCATCTTGAGGTTGTGAGGGTTAAATGTAGAAAATCCATATATGCTGCTAGCAACAATGCCTGGCATGTAGGAAATTTCAGTTATTGACTACCATTGTCTACTTTAACAATTAGCCTGAGAAATAATGAGTCATACTCTGTAGTTGCTCGGTCTGTAGTCACTCAGCTTGTCGGATGTTTAAATCTAAAATCTCCAGCTTATTTCTAGAGAAATGTGTTTCTTTCTAATGCCTTGCTAAAAAGGGCTTCTAATTTGCAGTTCTGCCTGAGAATTTAACTTCCAGATCAGCTCAGACTGTCAGGGCTCGTCATTAGGCAGCACCATAGCTAAAATTGGAGATTTTGATCGCAAATGCCCGATGTGCACTTTCACACGGAACTACACAGCTTATTAATCTGGGTGTCATTTCTCACAGTGTGTTACAAGGTCTGGACAAGAAAGACTGTGATTTTTTTTTTTTTATGTACTGCTAAAGCTGATTGTCATGGTCCTTAATTTTGGATCATGGATCTTTTGGAGAATCTGAGGACATCATTGGTCTCTCGCGTGAAAATCAGTGTCCATGGTATTGCTGTATAAATATCTCTTGAAGGGCATTAGCCAGCATTGACTGTGGGACTCTAGTTAGGACCCGCTGGCCTTTGTTGTCCCCAACTCTGATAAGCACACCTAAGCGTTTCTTCACTTCCACCCAGTTAGCATTCTTCCACTCTAGCTTTAAATGTCCCAAACTCAAATTTTGTCTTTCTCCTTAGAGAGGAGGACCTTGGAGACAGAAATATTTTTTTTTTTTTACCCCAGCTGGTGTTAAATGTCGTGTGTCTTTATTCTTCTTTTCTATGAAGCAGTGGTATTGTGTTTTTGTATAAAAAGTGTTTCCCCAAAACTTTACGTGTTCCTTTGTACCAGTGTTAGGTGTGGTTTTTGGAAAGGGATTAGATTAAAATGATAGGATTGCATCAGTAGATGAATCCGTTGATGGATTTATGACTCGATAGGCTATCCTGAAATGTCTGATCTTAGGATGTGGGGCATAGAGGAGATACCGTTGGGAGCCGTGTTTCTCCCTTCTGTCACAGCAAGAGAAACCCAACTAACACAAGTAGTAATGGTGTCTTTACCAATTTAACTGTAGGAATGGAATTTTCCCGCTGAGGAACTGTCAGTCAAATCCAGATAGCGCTAAGCTTTCGGGCTGTCAGAGCAGATTTCCCCACCTTTGGGAATATCAGAGATACTTTCCTCTGGAAAGTCCTTGGTGCTGCAAGGCCCTGCTTCCTCTTTTCTGCTTTGTCAAGGTTCTTTCCTTCTGCTAATTAGTCTTCTGGCCCTCTGGGATCACACAGCAAATTCTTCAGGAAAGAAGGTGGCGCGACAGTTACACTCGTGCTCTCCGGACCTTGTCTAAGCCCTAGTTCATAATAAATGTTTGTTTGACACAAAATGCCATTTTCAAAACACCTTATGAACTTTCTTCCCTATTAAATAAATCCCATTTGCCAGATATTATCATCCTGTATCCAAAAACCAGATCTGAAAAGTTCAGGGACATTTTTAGTGCTTTTTATCCATATATTTCATCTATTATCAGATCTCAGTGAGTTCACCTCTCTAACATCTCCTTTTCCATAGCCACACATTTGGTTTCAATTTCCATCACATTTTGCCGGGATTATAAAACTAATCTACTGGCCAACTTGCTGTGCCTCTGTTTTAAATCATTTGTGTTTCCAGAGGAGTTATTGCCTTTGATTCTACTCTGCAGACACGAAGGCTTTTCTCCCTTATTCAGTGTCCATCAGCTTATACTTTTAATATGAAAGTTCGTGAGCTCAGCTCAGACCCACTGAGACAAATGAGGCTATTTGACAAGGCCCCTGGATTATATCCTAGATTTTAAGTTTGGGGACATATTGACGAAAACCAGTGTCCATCAGATTTTTCCTCAGCTCTCTTAAAGTGGTTTGTTCTCTTGCCAAAGTTTAATATTAGAGAGAGCCGAGGAAGCTCGGAATAGCTGCCTACTGATCCTCCTTAGCAGCAGTAAGTATTCTGATGTCTGTGAACTGCAGAACATTTGGACAAATCCTGGACTACAGGTATAAACCTCGGGAAGACACCCAAATCTCTTCATAATTTGGTGACTTCATTGTCTTTTTCCCTTTTCCTGCTTATCAATCTTTTCAGCAACTGGGGAAATAGCTAACAACCCAGAGGAAGCGAATGCGATTTTGGCTCATGGTTCTGATGACTTCTGTCTGTGATCACCTAGCTCTGTGGTTTCTGGGCCTGTGGTGAGGCAGGGCAACATGGAAGAAAGCAGTTTCAGAAAAAGCAAAACAAAACACTACATTGTGGTGGCAAGAAAAACAGAGAGGGACAAACAGAAATGGATCAGGGTAAGATACCTTTTAATGATTCTCTCTCAGTGATCCATCTTTCTCCATGGGGGCCCTATCTTCAACACTGCCATGGGTTACCCAATTTAACCACATTAGAAGATAAGCCCTTTAGATAAAGTGAACCCACCAGGACCCAATTACTTCCCCAAAGCCTAGCTGTGCTTGTGTTGGGGACCTCCTTCACACATACGCTTTTTGTGGGGAGTGCTTATATCCAAACCATACACCTTCTTTTGGTTTAAATAAATATTAATTTGTGTTTTATTTGTGTGTGTGGGTCTCTCTCTGTGTGTGTGTGGTGTATGTATACCAAGTAAGTGCAGTTTCTGAGAGAGATCAGGCGAGGATGTTGGATTCCCTAGAGCTGATTTACAGGCTGTTGTAAGCTGCTTGGTATGCATGCTGGGAACCAAACTTGTATCCTCTGCAAAAAAGGAAATGCATACTCTCAACTGCATGCCATGTCTTCAGCCCCAGTACCTTCTTTTTTTTTTTAACCCCACATATTAGACCCCACGTAATTCAAAACTCTAGGCAAGAGACTGAATAGTAACATCACATCTGCCTGGGTTAAATGTTAAATTCTTTCTTCTACTATGGTATGTGGACATTCATCGGTGAGTTTAATCTCTATATACCTTGGTCTCCTCATGTTTAATTTGAAGGTAATTATATCATGGTAATCTGATAATTATGTGCTAAATGTTAAACAATAAAACATTGGCAGTCCTTATTACAAAATCTGGTACAGTATTGTTAGCATTCAGGCAACAGTACTGGCCTGACATGGGGTACGTGCCTCAGCTGTAGCCACTAAGAGCACCACCTGTGCACAGTCACCGCGTTCCCTTTAAAAGGGCCCTGCCCACCTCCTCTCTCTCTCTCTCTCTCTCTCTCTCTCTCTCTCTCTCTCTCTCTCTCTCTCTCTCTCTCTCTCTCCCTCTCTCCCTCTCTCTCCCTCTCTCCCTCCCTCCCTCCTTCTCTCTCTCTCTCTCTCTCTCTCTCTCTCTCTCTCTCTCTCTCTCTTTCTCTCTTCCCTCCCTCCTTTCTCCTCCTCCTCCTCCTTTTCCTCCTCCTCTTCCTCCTTCTTCTCTCTCTCTCTCTCTCTCTCTCTCTCTCTCAGTTTCCATCTGTCTTTCTGTCTCTCTGTCTCTCTGTCTCTCTGTCTCTGTCTTCTTTTCTGCCACTCTTGTCCCTAGAGGTCGGTCTCCCCTCTCCCTTCCTCCTTTTCCCATTCACTTTCCCCAAGAGAAAAACCCCTCCACCTGAGCTCTGTCTTCTGGCATCTTTCTCTCACAGGCTGCATTTTTCAAATTCCAACTCTTGTTCCCACCCAGGCCTCCATTATGACGTATGACCCTACTCTAGCTGGTGTGTTTTCAGTTGTGAGTTCTTTTTCCTTTTTAAACTTATAGCCACCCCCACCCCTACCCCCCAAGTTGCCATTTCCAAATTCTCTTATCCAATCCTATTTTCTCCTAGGTGTAGGCTTCTAGAATCTCTCCTAACTTGTTTCGTCCTACCCACACCCTACTTGGGCAGAAGTCACTCTTGGCATGCATTTTGTCATCGATTCCATTCTCGTTGCTGTGCCATTTGCTATGGGGTTGTGCATATTTACCTCAATGGTGGGATGGCAAGATCTGTGTAACCTGTGCGCCTTGCTCAGCCTGTTTCTTGGAGCAGCGTGTGACAACTGTATACGACATAGCGCATGTTAGATACAGAGTATTCCTGAAAAATAAATTGCAGATAGCTATTAGCTATAAGAGCCCCACCTTCCTAAGACAGAATTTTTATTAGTTTACTTTCTAGACCACACAATGTCTTACTGATTACCTGTCACTGTCTGGGGTGGAGTAGTGAATCCTTGACCTACTTTAATTCCTTTAACAGAATCTGTGGATGCTAAATTCCTTTGTGTAAAATGACATAGCATTTACATATAGCCTAACATAACCTAAGATGAACTTTAAATCATCTCTTGGTTACTTCCAATATCTAATATAGTGTGATATATTATTTGTGTATGTGTGTGTGTGTGCATATATAAAGGCAATTTATTGGAATGACTTACAGGCTGCAGTCCAGCAATGGCTAGCAGTGAATGAAAAGGCCAAGCATCTAGTAGTTGCTCAGTTCCATGAGGCTTGTTGTCTTAGTTTGTCTCCTTTACATAAAAGGAGATCCGGAAGAAATAGACTCTGCTGCCAATGAAGGAATGGATGTGCTGGCAAAGTGAGGGCAGGCAGGCAAGGAAGCAGGAAACCTTGCATATTCCATTGTCCTTCTATAGGCTTCCAGGACAAGGCATGGCCCCTATTAAAGGTGTGTCAGCCTACTTCGTGATCACATCAACAGGTCACAACAGTGGGCCCTCCATTTCTGCGTGGTTCGTTCCACATGAAGTCAAGTTGACAGCCAAGAATAGCCACCACACCACGTAATTTCCACACTCCATCCTATACAACCTGCTGGATACTCATCTTCATTTCCTTTTAACACAGAGGGACAAATAGCATTGCCCAACCCTCTGTGGCTGCAGTGGCTCTCTAAGTCTTCGGCCCCTCCAGCTGTTTCTGGTTCTGATCTCCAGCCTTTCCTGATGATAGAAAATGTGCACCCGAAGTCCTTATGTAATAAGAAATGAAAAGACAGAAAGGCCATGCCACAGGGGAATGTCCACAGGTCCCTTCACCCAGAAACAAACTCAAACCTCTTGAAATCTTCACTCCTGCTGTTGTAATTCTGCTTGGCAGTGCAGCTTGCTTCTTCCAAGGGCACCTGCTCTCTGGTCCCATAGAGAATACATTTGAATGCTGAGCTCATCCTTCCTGTAAGCAGCCAAACCTGTGGGTTTGGAGTTAAGTCTGACCCAGAAGCCTGGGAAAGAAGAAAACCAGAAGCTTGCCTAGTGGGACAACACCGCTTGGGCCTGAATTACCATTGTGCTAGTCCTAGTTTTCTGTCTCTTTCCTGTGCAGGGCACTCAGCGAGTGACTGCGTTCCTTTCGAGTTCCCCTCTTTTGTTTTTGTTTTGGTTTTCTGTATGTAGGTATCTCACCTGGCCACAGCCAACAGTCAGAACCCCAGCCATGAATTCATCCCGCACTTCTTCATTCGCTTCCCAAATTGATTTCCGGTCATATTGGCCCACAGTTTTAGTTGTGGCATTTCAGCTAAACGACAGCTGGGAGTTAACATCATCGCAGCTGCAGCCTGCTAGAGTAAACACTCGAGCTCCTAAATGTACAAAAATGATGAAATGACGAGACGTATAGGTTTCTAATTGCAGCCAGGATCCTGCAGCTGGGAAGTCACCCGAAGATATATATTCTGTCTTGCAAGCCAGCAATCATGCACTTCACCTCTACTGAAGAGCACTTCCCTTCCGTCCCACCCCAAAGGCTGCTGCCAGATCGTGTGCAGTCCATCTCTGGCTCCCCAAACCATGTTTGCTTCTCATTAGAGGCTGACCCAGCTCCAGTTCCGTAAATCCAGCCAAGGCCTGAGCTAGGGAGACAGATCGGCTGACGTTTGACGAGGACATGATGATAAGGTAATGCTGGGAAATCAAACTCAGATGCAGGCCTAGAAAAAGATCCAAGGGGTCACGAAGGCCAAGGCTGCCTTAACCTAGCACCACCTGTGACACCAAGTACATAAGAACAGGGCCTCTTGTTTCCTCGCTTCAGGTTTCTGCTAAGTTGTCTCTCTCCTAATTCCCTCCCTCCCCAGTGTCTTTTTTCTCTGGTTCCCATACACATACCTTCCTTTCTCCAAACCATTTCTATAACTCATCGCAACTTACTGTTGGGCCTCTTCCTCTGATATGGGGCTGTTCATTTTCGTTAAATCCCTCTTTTTGTTTTCTCCTAAGCCTTAAAAGGGCTCTCCTCTCTTGCTGCAACAGAAACTGCCCTGATGTCAACCATTCATCCTTTTGTCTCTGTCATTTGTCCTCTGAGTATTTGGTTTTGATAAATAGAAAAAAAAATAAGTGAACATTTGTTGTGTTCTGCCTGGCAGTTGGCCGACAAGATGGTTGTGGGTTTGTACACTGGAGGAATAGCTTCTCTGGGCTTTTGGTCCCTGCGGTGCTGGTTAATCTGAGAAGCAGAGGGGCTTCAGGAGCTGATCAGGGGGCAGCTGTGTGATAAAGGAAGGCTAAGATGACAGTCAGCGGAGATGGCCTAATGTGCCATCTGCTGCAGAGTTTGGCCCAGGGTGCTCCTTCACCTTCCCGTACCAGGGAGGATGCACCTTATGAAGGACTTCCCGTTTGTCTGTTCATGTCTAGGGTCTCACACAGTGTCCACGACTCGACCTACTCTTTAAACGATAGCTGGTCCATGGACTGCGTGAATGCATGGGCTCTAGCCCAATTTGCTCAGATACTTTCCAATTGTAACGCCTTGCAGGGTTGTCCAACCTGTTTCTACACACATCGTTCCACTGGGTGTGCCTGGTAATGAGATGTCGTTGTGTTTGTGCCCTGCTCTTTCAAAAGTGAGCCACCAGAAGTCATAAAAATAGCCAATTTCATTAGGAAGTTTCCCCAGAAGGAGGAATAACACGTTGGTGGGATCGGTGACTGCCTATCTAAATTACTGGGGTTTACTTCAGGGCTCAGGAAGCCTCTCCCAGGATGTACTCCTGAGCTGTGCCCTAATCTGATAGAGTTCAGCAGATTATAAGCGGGCTCAGTCACCGCCAGAGCGCCTTTCTCACTGCCCCAGCAGAGGTGAGTAACTGGGGGAGGCAGTCAGGCCTATGCAGCAGATAGTGTTTCCCTATAACGAGTGTGCTGGCTCCAGTCTAGCCTGTTAAGAAGTGCGCACTAAACAGCGGACACTTGGAATGTCTAAGAATGTCGAGGAAGCAAGCCTCCTTCTAGAGTTCTTCTTGGCAGTGCTTCTGATCAACTGTCTGAGGAATATTTGCTTAAGACAAAAAGAAGCCAGAGAAAGTGGGGGAGCAATACAGCCTTCCTGTCTGGAGGGGGAGTGGAAGAGCAGGGAAAGGCTCCAGCTCCCGGATTCTGCCTTGTGTTCTCTCAAAATGCACAGCATGAGGGCTTCCAGGGTGCTTTCTTCCATTCCACTGGGACGTCTGTGCCATACATAGAGTGTGCCCAGTTTCCTGCTTCTCTCATATTTTCTGTTATCATTGAACATGAGGTGTCACTCCAGATACAGGGCTGTAATAAGCTTATAATTGGGAATGAAGGACGCTGCTTGCTCCTGCCCCTTCATAAGCCATGGAGTTGGTGCAAGCTGCCTCACTCTGAGAACTCCAAGTTTTCCACAGCAGATCCATCAGTACACTTTGTATATGGGGTCTTCCCACCTGTGGGCATGTTAGCAGTTTCCCCGGATGAATCTACCTGGAACTCTCCGAAGAGCCACAGCAAAGGATGAAAAAATACTTTGTTTTCTTTGTGTTTGTTTTTTAACCAGCCTTTGATCATTCATTTAAGCAGCCTCCAATCTGATCGGTTTTTCACATACAGGATCAGGAAGTTATGAGGTAACTGTTCAGGTGAGGGATTTTTTATTTTTTATTCTTTTACGTTTGGTTGATTCTTCCATGGCAATACATTGAGGAATATTTCTCTATGAGTAGATATTTTTGATGTGTTTGGGTGACATCAGATCTGTAGAAAAGTCCAGTCTGAGGGTTGGCAATTTGTCTCTGTCTTAGCAGCTGCCTTTTAGCCTTGATTTTTATCTCTGAGTTACAGATAAGAAAACTAATGGCAAACTGATTAAGTGACCTTGTGATCTAAGTATTTTCACGCAAATCACGAGACCATTGAAATATTCTCTTTCCAAAACATACCTACTGTGCTGGCATAGCATAGACTTTGGAATAAGATTTCAAGGACAGCTTTCCCACTTCCCGCCTTCAGGTCTGTGGTTCATTTGGCTTGTGACTGTGAAGGGTTGTTGCCACCATGTAGGTCTTGTTTAGGCAGTCATATTGTTAATATTTTGTGGGTCTAACATCCTTGCCACATCTAGAAAACACTATCTTGCAGCCTGAGTCCTACTCTTCTGGCTCTTCTGATCTTCCTGCACCCTCTTTGGTGATGTCACTTGAGCCTCAGATGTAGAGGCTAAGTGGTAGGTAAGCTTACTGAGGCTGAGCACCCTGTGAACACTTACCTGCATTTGGTCAGTCATGGATCTCTGGAATGGCATCCATTTGTGGCTCAAGGAAGCTTCTTTGATGAGATTTGTAAGTTACACTTACTAGTGGGTATAAAGGTAAGTATTCAGAATACAGTTAGAAACTATATTGATTCAGGCAAATGCCGGTTGTGAGGTTTTTTTTATCTAGGGTCTATGATCTCTCCAGTTAGGGATTCTTGGCAGATTTTTAAAAGTGAACTTGAATTCCTTCCTATTGAGAGGGTCTTGAGTACCATTAGACAGCAGTTGGTTACCCCAAGGATGTAAGTGCCACTATTAAATCATTTGCGATATCATTTCAGGTTGTTCGTTATTGTGGTTCATAGGTTTTACAGATCCATAGGTCCATTTATTACTTTTCTTCCTTGACCCTACATAACTAAGATTATTATACTATGAGAATTCATCCTCAAGAAGGCTCCCAGTCCACTTCCAGCTAGAGTGTCCCGGGTCCTGTGTCTGAAGAATATGCTATCAGCAATAGGGTCTTATCTTTAAGTTATGGGAAATGACCAAGAGCAATGACAATAGCATATACTCTTTTGGAAGTCTTAGACTCCATTACCAACTACTCAAAGGGTTATCTGCTCTGAGGATTTTGTTAGAGAGTTTATGGCTTTTTGTGTGTGTGTGTGTGTGTGTGTGTGTGTGTGTGAGAGAGAGAGAGAGAGAGAGAGAGAGAGAGAGCTTATTAAGTGATTGTAATTTGGTAAGCACCTTTGTCTTATTTGTCTAAATCTGAACATTTTATAATTTCTAACATTGTTCCTTCAGTTTAAAATTTGATACTCTGGTTTTAGATGCCAGGAGGTGGTAATTGGATATTATTGCTGTTCAAATAATTGTTCTTATAAGTTTTGAGAAAATCCTTAATTTCTAATTTATTAATATTCTGATCAGAGGACCAGACCTCTGTGGGAGTAACCCTCAAGTCTACACTGCTTGCAGCACAGTATGCGGCCTTTTTATGGTTCATCAACAAATGGTCTAAAGGTGAGCATTTTCTCATTGGGAACAGATTTAAGCTTGAGCTTTTTAAGTTTGTCCTTTAAATCTTATTCCTTCCATTTTTCTCCTGAGCTGGAGCAAATTTGTGAAAAACATTTCATGATTAGTTCTTTGCTACTCTATTTGGTTCAACATTTTAGGCTTCAAATATTTTTTCCTGAAATACAAATATAACTATACTAGATACAGTATTTATAGCTAATGAATCTCTCTTAGGTTTGGCCTTTCTTTCATAATTTAAGAATGTATCTGTCAAAGACTACACACAAACTCGCACATGCATGTACCCTCCCCAAGGGACTTTTCTCTCATAATTTAAAGATGTGGTCATCAGAGAGCATGCATTCATACACATTAATGCCAGAATGTAGTTATGTGTAGCAATTTCTTTTACTAGTTTTATTTTTTATTTATTTTGAGCACTTCTTTGCTAGGATTAATTCCTTCCATTTTTTTGGGGGGGTATTCTACATCTGATATTAGTTTTCTGTTTTCTTCCTTTTTATTCCTCCCCTTTATCTCTTCATCCTTTTGCATTTACCCATACCTCTTTACCTGTCTCCCGCCACTCTTTCTTTCTTTTCTTTCTTCTTTTTTTTTAGGTCCTTTACTGGGGATGGAATCCATGGACTCATGACTGCTGGGAAAGCACTCTACCTACCACTGACCCATATCCCTAACTTTTTTTTTAATCTCATTCTTTCTTATTTTTTTCGTGGATCCAATCGCAAAGAAAATTTCTTTGTATTGCTCACCAGTGTGGAAGCTATTACTTATATTGAACTACTTTTATTATCTTTTAATAAAAAGATGTTGAAATATGGTATAAAATTTTCCCAGTATAGGCAGTTATACAACAGAAAATAAATTATCCTAAAATTAATATTCCTATAAGTGAAATAAGAAATCAAACATTTCCAGTCTGTCAGAAGTATAGCACATTAATAAACTACTTAAATATGTATCAAGCCCCACCTTTATTGAGGCATAATTGATCATACAACATGATGCTTGATATGAACATATTGTAAAATTTTTGCATTCTTATTTTTAATTAATTTCTTCCTTTATCTGAATTCATATAGTATCTTTATGCTTTCTTAAATGGGGTGACAATACCAGCAAAACAATCTAAATAATCACGCATACTGTTTTGTATCTTTCTTGATGCTGCTTTATAATTTTCATGTTATTTATTTCATGAAAATGCTTTGTTTAATAGTCAATAGTTACATAAATTTACCCATCACATCCTATCTCCCTTGTCTCTGCTTCTTGATGTAGTTCTTTCAGTTTTATGAAAAGCAAAATCTAAACTTCCTTTTATATCTGAAAACCTTTCCACTTCATCTTCAGTGGAGCGATGTATCATCTAGATACAACATTCTAATTTAACAGTCATGGACCCTCAGCTCTGTGAAACATTTCTCCATTACTTTCTGTTGTTTGTTGTTCATGTTGAATCTGCTTGCTGTGGGACTGCCTTTAAAGGAAATGTGTTTTTGCAATTTGATAATTTTCAAAACTATCACGTTATTTTCACTGTAGTAGGTCCTCCTGCTTTGAGGGTGGTGCCCCATGCTTTTTCTAGGTAACACGGCTCCCCTTATGTGCAGTATGAGGGGATGTGGCTCAGTTTTCTAAGGAAGGATGGACCTTGAGGGTCTGACTGTTCCCAGCTATGTTTTCAGCCAATCCCAGTCTGTTGTAAAATTTTGTGTATATTTTCACATTCAGAGATATCCAACTAATATCTGACCATTTCCACATGTCAAACCCTGTATTTCCTTTTGGCATATAAATCTGAAAGAACCCTGAGCTGCTAAACCACATTCTCAATGGTCATTTATTCTCAGTCTCTCAATATTTAGATATTCTTGTTTATTGTGGTCTCCTCTCCTGTCTCCTCTCCAAAGACGTATAAATATTTTATCAATCTTTTGCAATAATTTTGGGAAGGGGAATCTCTGGAGGCACAATGGATGAACACATGCTTTAAATCTTCTGTGTTTAAACAAAAATCATTTCTATTAAGATTTTGCAGACAGTGGAAATTATATTAAGAGATGATAGAGTCCTTCATTTCGTAATTAAAAATATCCCAGGGAGACATAGCACAGTAATGTATAATTATAAATGGCTGCTATGCTTTCCTCTCTATAATTGACCCCTGATTCGGAATTAATTGCTTCCCTAGTCCTATTTTTATCTCCTTCCCATCTTTATAGGCTGTGGTTGGCAGACCAACTGAAAATTAGCCAGGACTATGTCCTAAGCATCTTTGTATTTGAATATATATAAAGTACTTGTCACAGTATCTAATACAAAATGCTTGTATCATTAGGATTTCCTAACCAAAACTGAGTAATTTGGAATCAGAGATTCCACGAATTTCAGCTGTGATAAAATGAGAACTTTGAATCAGGTGAATTAGCAGAAAGTTACCCAATTTTCCCCAGAAATTTGCCATGGCCATAGTTGGACTATTGAGTATGGGAACAGGTTGTGAGAAGGTTGGAATTCAAGTATGGCTGCAAATCTAACACCTTACACTTCTCTGCTTCTTTTGATTAACATGTTACTATCACTGTAATTTACCGCAGTTGTATCCCTGGAGTTCTGGAAACTTCCAACACATATTTTGTTCTTGCTTATTCTTTCATAGAACGTAAGATTCATAAGGGTACCTGCTATCAGTTGAGAATCATTTGCTGTTCAACATTGTTTTAAGTAAAACTATGAGGAACAGAAGCTGGACCGTGGAAAGTGCATCTTCAAACAATAAACATACTTGAATGAAATCCGTGTCATTTTCTGAAGCTTGAAACTGACCTCTTCTTCTCCATTTTACTCTACCTCCAAGTAGCACAACCCCAAGGCAATGTATAAATTCATCATTTTACGAATTCAGAGGGAGATAGGAAGGGACTGGAGTCTCTTCATGTTTTCACCTTCAAGAACGAATGGTCTTTGAGCTAGATATTCTGTGTACACCGAGACACTGTCATAGCTCTTCACTCCAGCGCACCATTCATGCCCGAACTGCCTCCAGCTTCGAGCAAATGCTCCCTATCCATTTAAATAGAGTGAGCAAAGGGGCTGCTCCTGAGAAATAGGAAGCAAGAAACATTACAGGCATCCCAGACATCCTATTCCTAAACAAAAGGTGGCAACAGTTATCACTGAAGTCATTCGTGATTGCTTTTGCCAAGAGTAGACCGACTTTCTGTGGTTGAGTCTAAGAACGATGTTATCTCTTCTCAGAGATGCGGGAAGGCTGGGTGTTTGGACTGGGCTAAGATTCCAAGAGAGAAGTGACTTGGCCTAAACAAAGGCTAGATCTGTGACTACACAATGTAAAAATAGGTAAAAGAAATTTAGGACAACTGAATTTGGGCACAGAAATTCTTTAAAAGTTAAGAAAATGTTCCCAGAGCAACAGCCTGATCTGTAGGGGGGATCACCACCAGGTAATTGCCTGGCAGGAACTTTGGAGAGTGCTGACTCAGACCGAGAATCAGGGTTGGATATTGAACTGAAGTTATTTACTGTGGAGTGTCAAACACGGAAAGCAACCTAAGTTGATTGTTGTTATGGTTTAGTTCTGAATTGGTCCCATAGGGTGAGAATACAGGTATGGGCTTTGCCAGCCCAAGGTGAGCTTTTAAAATGCATCACTGGGAGCTAAAGTTGTAAATGAACCATTCTGCTCTCTTAAGCTGCCTAGAAGGTGCCCAAGGAAAGCAGTGATCTGTTGAGCAGTTAGCAAACCCAAGTTTCAAGTCAACAGCAGGAACAACTATTGCTGTATGAATGGAGCAGGTAACGGACTCTCCGCCAGCTTCAATTTCACTGAGATCATGCTTAGTAACCTTTTAAGTGTGACTGTCTTGGTTACTGAAAGAGCAAGGCAATCTCTAATCTGATCTGCTTTTAAAATGTTGGTTATAAGTTAGTTGACATACTTCTCTGTCTTTGGTAGGACTGACTCAATAGACAAAAGGGAAAGCATTCCTTTGTCCTAAACAACAGACAGGAAGGAGTTGGCTCAGTTGGTAGAGTGTAAGCTTAAGGACCTGAGTTCAGATCCCTAGTGTTCACAAGAAAATCTAGCTTTGAATGTGTCTACCTATAATAATAACACTGAGGAAATGGTGGCTGCTGGGACCCCGGGGCTTGCTGGCCAGCTAGTCTTGCTGAATTAGGAAGCTGCTGGTTCATTGGTCACTGTCTCAAAAGGTTAATATGGAGAGTCAATGACAAAGATACCCGACATTGACATCTGGCCTCTACCCACACCCACATCAAAAATAAAATAAATTGACAAATAAGTAGACAGGAAGATATATTGTACCTGGTGGGAGCAGATGGGGCGAGCTAGTGGAGAGAGCATTGTAGATAACATGTTGCTGCATAGAGATGCCATAAAGGAACTTTGACCTTGCTGGCTGATTTTCAGAAGTATATCGGCTTAAAGAGAACTTCCTAATACATTGTCACTGCTAAACAAGGGGCGTGGAATTTAAGAACAAGCCACTCCACATTCAACTACACATATTTGTTTTAAAAGTAAAATCTTGACAATGAAGAAGGTTATTCATAGAGTATCTGAAGTAAGACATCTATTTTCACCAGTTATTATGGTTGGAACAAATAAGGATGTAAATCATGTAATTTGACAATTTAGCTGCTTCAAATGTGAAAGGAAGTACTTGTTAATAGATTCACAAAGTAGTAGAATCATTATGGAACTCCTGTACCTTTCCATTAGCCCCAAGGAAAGCCATTAGCAGTCACTGCCCATTTCCACTTCCCTTAGTCCCCTGACAACTTACTTCACACTGTGTCTCCGTGGATTTTCTTATTCTGAACTTTTTATATGACTGATATTATGAAATACATTGGATTTTATGGCTGCCTTTGTCTACTTAGCACATATTTAAGGTCCACGTTAAAGATGTTCTGAAATGCATCAGTCCATCATTTCTTCTTGTGACTCCACAATATTTAATCGTATGAATGTGCTGTGTGTGTTTATCCACCCATTTGCTGACAGGTATTGCCCTGTGCTTACTGTTTGACTGATATAAAGAGCTTGTTAACTTGGATATTGTTTTTTTCCTTTTATTTCATGTTTTTATCATCTCCGCTCATTTAATTCATTTCTGCTTTTCTCACATTTAACTTTTTCTTGATTTCTAGTTTATTAAAGTGGAAGATTGGGTTGCTGATTGCACCATTGTTTTCATTCCTAATGTAGATCCTTGTATTTATGGGATTTCCATTAAGTACAGCTTCTATGCAGTTCTAAATGTTTTGATACACTCCTTTCAGCATCATTCACCTCAAAGTAGTTTATGATTTCTTTTGTGTTCCTTTTCTCTTTTGACCCAGTTGTTACTTGAGATATGTTGTTTAATTTCTTATGCTTGTGGATTTCCTCAATTTTCCCTCTGATGAAATGTTATTTTATTTACTCTTGGTCAAAGAAATACTTTATAAGATTACATATTTTGTATGTTTCTATGCTCTGGCCTCTCACAAGATCTGTCTTGGAGGATACTCCATGTGGACTCATGAAAAACCCTTTCTCTTGGGAAAGCAACTGTTCTCTAGATGTCTAAGGCTAAGGGATACATAGCATTATATAAGTTACGTTGTGTGTTTTTGTTTCAGGCTTTGTCCAGCTGTTCTATGCGCCATTGAAAGCAGGGAATTGAAATTTTCAATGCTTGCAGAATCCTCTGTTTATTGATTCATTTGTGTTGAAGGTTTTATTTTTTGGTGTTATGGTATTTTGTTATGTATGAACAGGCCTACTTACAGTTGGCACAGCATCTCACTGACTGATCATTTATTCTTTTTTTTAAATATTTATTTATTATGTATACAATATTCTGTGTGTATGGCCAGAAGAGGGCACCAGACCACATTACAGATGGATGTGAGCCACCATGTGGTTGCTGGGAATTGAACTCAGGACCTTTGGAAGAGCAGGCAATGCTCTTAACCTCTGAGCCATCTCTCCAGCCCCCTGATCATTTATTCTTATATTATTGTTCATGACTATCCTGTGTGAACCTTTTGTTCACTTCAAATTTCTTTTGTTGGGATCTTAGCCATCCTGTCTCTTGTCTCTCCTCGTATGGCATATCTTTAGCTGTCTTTGACTTTTAACTCGTGAATTTTGTCTCCTTGTAATCCATACTATTCATTTCAGACCCTGTTCAAAAATCAAAAGACTTAATTTTTTTCTTTTAAACTTTATATTGAATAGTTTACTAGTTTACATTTGGAGTAATTAAAGATAAGGGAGTATTTATTAGGTCATTTTGCTATTTATTCTGTATGTCTTTCACTCTTACGTGTCATTCATCTCCTTAGATTGGTTGATGTTAATTAGTTTGCAGCACTAGGAACCAAACCTTAAGGCCTTGTGTGTGGCATGAAAGTACTTTACCACTGAGACACGGCCTTGGCCTTGTCTCCACCACTTTTGAACTTTGTGAGTTAATACACATTATCTAGTTTGCCACTTAATCTGTTTTTATTTCTTTTATTTTTTTTCAAATTACTTTCTCTTTGCCCTAAGGATTTCAACGACTATATAATAATCCAGATCAGGTGGATATAAGTATAAATTACATCCCCATATTTTATTTTTGTTAATACGGGTACTAGGTGTTACCTAGTGTCCCTTTATTTAGATTCAGAGTCTCCTGATCACATACGATGTGAAAACAACTTATAAGTCACAATGCAGTGTTTCAGTGCCTGGAGAGGCTGCATCAGCTCCTCCGCATATATGTTATGGCTGTTAAATTGGGACTCTGGTCAGTGGGAGCAGGTATGTCTTTGACTCTTTTGCCTTCTCTTGGGACTCCTTTTCTCCTGTTGGGGTGTCTTGTCCAACCTTGGTGTGAGGGCTTTTGCCTTGTCTTACTGTATCCTGTTTTGTCGTATTTAATTGTTATCTCTTGGGGGGTCTACTCTTTCCTGAAGGAAAACTGAGGAAAAGTCGAAGAGGAAGAGAGGAGAGGAGAGATGACAGGGAGGGCAGGAGGAGGAGCTGGCCGGAGTAGAGGAAGGGGAAACTGTGGTAGGGATGTATTGCATGAGAGGAGAATTTGGTTCCAATAAAAAAAGAAATAGGAAAAAAAAAACATAGTGTTCACTTATGTTTTGAAACATTTTCACATTTTGTGTCATTGTGTGTATGATATATATCGTATGTATGCATAAATCTGCTTCTTTCCCTTTCCCATGTATTTTCTCTGTTTAGTGTTGTTGTTGCTTTAATGAATGATTAGACAGAGTTTCTCAGTTGCTTGGGACTAATATCTCTCACAGCCTTTAGAGGGACACTTGGTATGCTTTGAGATTATACCTTCTCTATTCCATCCGGAAGTTTGTAATGCCATCTTGGCTTTCTGTTTGTGCAGTGTCACAAGTCTGGTCACGGGTGACAATCTGAGTTCGTTCACTTCTTTGGTAACTGTGCACATATCTCCGTTTGTATCTCTCCCCAGCAATAGATTAGAACATTTGAATGTTCCATGCATGTTTTCTTTCCAAACTTTGGGATTTAAAGCTCTATGTTGTGCCCATTGGTTATCTAGTTATTACCATGGCCTGATACTGCCATGTTATTCAACAACTGCCTCTGAGATTTTTGTGGAAAAAAAAATGCCCCTGGGGAAACAAATGTCTGTTTCCATTCAGCAATTAGTCAGGTCGGCGAAGATGGCTGCTACTGATTCCCTTTGCCTGTGAACAGAGCCCACAGCCATTCGGCATCTTCTCAACACAGCAGGCCTAACTGAAGAGTCTTGACACAACTTTCAAGACACTATTAATTGGATTTCACTTGCCATCTGCCACGTTGTACCTGACAGAGCCCATGAAAATGTAAATTCAAAACAGATGACAGAGGGAAAGGAGAAAACAGACCCCTTTTGATAATTGTCATCTCCCAATCTGGAGGCTGGGAGAGAGGGAGGGGAAGAGTAGGGGAGAGGACCACTTCTCCTGTTGAAAGAGATGGCCACCGAGTAAATCAATGCATATATTATATTTTATAAAGTTTTATTAGGGCATGTGACATGAAGGCAGAAGGGAGACTACTGGAGAAATGCAAGAAATCAGGAGGGAGTGAGGCAGGAAAGCAGCGGAGGAGGGGATATACAAGAACACAATACTTATGAAAATGCCACAATGAAACCCATTACTTTGTGTCCTATCTTTAAAAATTAATACATAAAATGTTAATTTGTGATAGTTCTCACTTTGAAGTGAGAAGGGCAAGGAAGAAGGAAAGCAGGTGTTAACTTCAGACAATTTTACCTATGGAATATATTATTTTGACCATTGTTCTTTTTCATAAAGAGACGTACAAGTCATTTCAGTTATGCATATAGAAGTGGGCTTTCCTGCTTATAATACTCAGTGGATCAAAGACGATTTTTTTGCTGGTTCAAGAGACCTTGCCGAAAGGACTTTCCAACTGCTAAGAGGAGTCTCTGGAAATAAAGTAAAGTGACTCTCAGAAATTAGAGATTTTAGAGATTTTCTTAAAAAAAAATCATTATTCTTTTTTTAAAAAAAAATTTATTTTTATTCTTTTTTAATTAAAATTTCCACCTGCTCCCCGTTTCCCATTTCCCTCCCCTTCTCCCAAATATTGCCACATTCCCCCCACTCCCCTCCCCCATCCCCACTCCTCTTCTCCTCCCCCCACACCATTCCTCCTCCCTCTCGATACTGAAGAGCAGTCCAAATTCCCTGCCCTGCGGGAAGACGAAGGTCTTCTATCTATGTCCAGGAAGGTGAGCGTCTAAACAGGCTAAGCTCCCACAAAGCCAGTTCATGTATTAGGATCGAAACCTAGTGCCATTGTCCTTGGCTTCTCATCAGCCTTCATTGTCCGCCATGCTCAGAGAGTCCAGTTTCAACCCATGCTTATTCAGTCCCAGACCAGCTGGCCTTGGTGGGCTCCCAATAAATCAGTTCCACTGTCACAGTGGGTGGGTGCATCCCTCATGGTCCTGATTTCCTTGCTCATGTTCTCCCTCCTTCTGCTCCTCATTTGGACCTTAAGAGCTCAGACCGTTGCTCCAAATCGCCATGCACAAAACTCAAGTCCAAATGGATTAAAGACCTCAATATTAGTCTGAACACACTGAACCTGGTAGAAGAAAAAGTGGGAAGTACTCTACAACATATGGGTACAGGAGATCACTTCCTACGTTTATCCCCAGCAGCACAGACATTAAGGACAACATTGAATAAATGGGACCTCCTGAAACTGAGTAGCTTCTGTAAAGCATTATTCTTTTTGTTAAAGTCAGCATTGTGTGCTGTGAGTGTTCTGAGTCCTAAGGACACAATTGTTAAGTGAGGAAGACACGTGTTATTATTAAGCCTACATTCTAACGGTGATAATAGAGCAAGAGCTACAGTGAAGGTAGATCTGTGACATAGAGGGGACTGTTAAATGCAATGCATCCAACAATAAAACAAGTGACCATAGCGTAGCAGGCAATTGAGAAGCAGAGAAAGACCTTTTCAGACACATTAGTGTGTAGCTAAAATCCCAGTGAATAAACCATATATACCTGTGGAAAGGTAGATGCGAGAGAACACAGAGTGTGCATGAAACACAAGGCACGGTATAGGATGAGCAAGGCGGATGAAAAGCCAGTAGAGGAGTTCTGAGTGATGTCAGGACCTTCTTGAATGGGTCTTGTTCAGATAATGCTGGGGCAAGCCAATTTTGATCAAAATAACTGCAGGGTCTCTTGCTATTCTACACAGCCTAGATAATAGTGAAGATGCTTAGAGGTGGTTACGGTGGAGCAGAAGAGAGTCTCTTGCCATGGTCCAGGTAAGACCTGATGGAGGCCTAAGCAGGCTCCTGGGGGTGAAGGAAAGGCATTGTCATTGTTTTTCATATTTATTTTGAAGCAGAACCTACAACTTCCCTGAGGATTGGGAATAAATATGTAAAATAAAATGTATTAGATATGTCAATACGGTGCTAGACTCAAGCAACTGTGTGAATGAATATGGGAACCATTTGCAGAAAACATAGAGAGGAGAGCAACTATTCCTATCTTTGTTTATAAAATTACAAAACAGTAACTTTAGTCTTAATTTCTAGGATGTAAGTATGTGTGTGTGATTGAGCTGCATAGGTTAAAGTCCGAACAAGGGTTTTCCTGCAGCAGAATGGCATAGAATATATGTGCATGCGCGCGCGCGCGCGCGCACACACACACACACACACACACACACACAGCGGGGATAAATAATGATGAGGAATGTTTCACAAGGAGAGTAAGATCGTGCTTTAGGCAAAACAAATTTCCGAATTCTGCGGACCATCTATTTTCGTTTGAATAGTTGTATTAGCCCAAGCTTCAGTTCCTTCAGATATGAAGTGATGAGTATCTTGGGAGTTAAATAATCAATTTTGGGTATTTTGTTCTCCTCAAAATTTCTCAAGATTAACTGAAATTTTTAAGAAAGTCGGCTACTAATGGTCTAATTGGTCTCTAGGCTTTTATATAACAAGTAGTTACTGGGATTTGTTCAAAGTAGAGCATGCTAAATATTGAAACGGACTCAATAAGCACACAGCATTGTCCACATGCAATGCATGATCTAAATCTAAAGGTTTGTTAAGTCAATATTCAGGCCTTTAGTTCGCAAGCCTAGAGAAGCCAAATAACAAGGTGAATCCAAAGAAAAACATATATAGATCCTCCTGGAAATTGGAGCAAACAAGATTGCTGGGCAAAAGTTTTAATAGAAGATTTTAATTGGTCTGATGAGCTGTGGCCAGGCTATGGAAAAATTCAGACTCCGTGGTTATGAACACTGGCTGCCCTTCCATAGGACCTAGGTTTAACCACCACCTGCAACTCCAGTTCTGGTGGTCTGACATCCTCTTTGGGTCTTTCATGGCACCACATGAATGTGGCTCACTGACATACATGCAGACAAAACACTTATACACATAAAACCAAAAAAAGAAGTGCTTTATGTATACTGCACTGCATTTTGGAAAGTCATGGGAAGAATGTGAGTATCATGAGTTTAGAATTATGTCATGAGATGATAAAACCTGTATGATTCAATTGACCAATCATGACTGTTTCCTTCTGAGTGAATTTCTTCTATAAAATATAAAAATCTTATAATCTACCTCTGTTTTCATCCTTGAGTTTCTCTCGTTCTCTGTTACTCTGTCTCTGCCTCTCTCTGCTCTCTCTCGCTCTCTCTCTCTCGCTCTCTCTCTCGTCTTTACCTAGTGCTAAGAAATCTTCCATGAAAGAGAAAAAGCAAAAAGATGAAGCTTATATTTTCTAATATTTCTAACAACTTATTATTTTAATTTGCTTCTTTATATATCCAAAGCACAAATGAATAATAGCCCCATATGTTCTATAATATTTGGATATTTGAGAGTGGGGAGCTATGGAAAGGGAACTGACAAAGGCTGGGTGAAGAAAGGGGAAGAAGTGATATAATTCTATTTAAATTAAAAACATAAAAATTAAATTAAAAAACAATATTGTTTTAAAATAGTAACTGTGGACCAAGCAAAGCAGAATAATTGCCTAGGAGTAATATGGCAGCAACTCATAACTATCTATAGCTCAACTCCATGGAATCTGACATCCTCTTCACAAACATCTGCACTCAAATTGCATACATACACTTACAAATTAAAAAATTGAAATATAATCAAAATTACCATGCACCACACCCCCGTGTCTGTGCTCTTTGCGCTGGCACCCAGTTAGCGAGCTTCAGGCAAGGGGGCTGGAGGTTAAAATACACAGACAGACACAGACAGAGAGACAGCGACAAGGGTCACCCTTGAATTCCCCAAGAATACCCCCTTTATTGTGTTCAAGGGCAGATTACATAGAGATAGCCACGCCCCAGTCAAACCCACCAGAAACCACTCTCCTGTCATCAGGAACTCCTGAATGTCTCGTGCTCAGAGCAGCTGTAGGCACTCAGATCAGGGGATTACAAGAAATTCAGGATCTGGGGTCTCACTGCTCCCAACACAAAATCGTGTTAAAAATTTTGTTTAACTTATATCTATCTCTTTCAAATACCAACATATTTCATAGCAATACAGTAATTAAAACAAAAACTAATATTAGTGTACTAACATTAATTGCACATACCTTTAATATTCCATGATTGTTCCAATAATATCTCTTACCAAAATCATGTAACTATATTTCACTGTCAGACTTGTTCAGTTTTTTTTTTAATCTAGAATAGTCCTTCATCCTGCCCCATCCCCTCCGCTCTCCTCACCTTTCTCTTATTTTTGCTTTTCTTGATTCACCTATCAGAAGGGTACTGTTTAGTTATTACAAGATGGTAGCTTGGTTTGTGGTCGTCTGATGTTCTTCATGATAAAGGGGTGCTTTTGTGTGGAAATATCACCCACAAAAATAAAGTGAGTCTCTCAGGACATTGGTTCTTCGGATACATGATGGGGGCATGTCACACATGGTCATGGTAACTTTGATCTCTGGACTAAGTGGCATCCACATGCCACCTCCACCATGAGGTTGCCATTTTTCCCTGTATAATTAGGTATCTTTTGGGGAGCTGCTCTTAGCTGATTTGAATATTGTGTCAGTTACATACTTATGTTCACTGACATTTGCATTCATTAGTTAGTTCTGTTAAAAGGATTGTTACGTTGGTGTTTGCTTGCCAAATGATAACTTTATGCTTTTCTCATCCCTTCTGTATTTGATAAATAAAATTCTACCAGAATTAGAACCTACTCTTTTTCTTTATTTATTTATGGCAGTATAAACTTCAAAGTATTACTTTCTATGGATATAGTACTTTAAAATTATAATTTATTTTATTGACAAGTCTTACTATATTTGTTCATTGTAATTCCATAGACTTGATATTTTTGATATTTCAAAATGTACTTTTTAAAAAAAAGAGTTTATTATTTCCCAGAATCACTATATATTTTAGATTGATATTTTTTTCAGTGCTCTCTCTCACTGTGGAACCAGATATTTAAGTGCTTATATTCCTTTGTAAGTAAAGATGGTCAGAAGTAGCTATCAGTGCATTGAATATGTTTCCTGCTATAAAGACATATTTCTAATTTTACTAGTGTATGGAGTTAGAAAATAGATATGTGAATACATGCAAATACACACCCACACACCCACACATATCTGTTTTTTATTTGCCTCTCTGTGTATACAAAACTGTAAGTTCATGCTGACAACCAGTTCCAATACATCACAGAGTCTATGCTTTATTTATAATTCCTAGGAAGCTTGATAGTTATTATTCCTGACTTATTTTCTTAGTTCTAAAAGGTCCATCATGTAGACAGTTCAGAATTGCCTATTGCTGTTTACAAAAGGCACCTTGTTCTTTTTGTATTCTAAAATTTTGCTTTAAATATATATCACACACATATATGTATGTATTTGAAGATAATAGAGTTTATTTGCAAAATTGTGGACAAGCAATTATTTGCACAAATAATAATGAGAATGGATGAACGTTGCATGAAATAATGGAATCAGATGGAGAATTCCCAACATGAAGTACTACTCACCTATTGCATGAGCACGACGCAGTCATTCCCCCTTTCATTTCCCCAGTGTTGTTCATGTGTAACAGGGTTTCAATTCCTCATTAGTGTCTATACCATATTTGGGCTCTATCCCTGGTAAGCTCGTGTACAACTGTACCATCCCAGGACCATGAGAAACAACCTGGCACCAGAAGATGAAGTTACAACGAGAGCTGTGATCTGAGAACCATCACCTGCCTTGATCCTTTCATCCCAGATCTGCATGTTTATTCTTTATGTTTATCCTCTATGTCTACCCAATATAGATCATACATCTTATTAATTCATCCTTGATTTATCATTCTTACATTCATACTAAACAAATCAATGCATGCACATCTCATTTCTCTTTTATTCTAGCATGTGTTGTGTTTTCTTTGAACTCACAACTATATAGCCTGCAAGTCAGTTCACACAGGTCTTTTTTTTTTTTTTTAAAGGGGAAGTATAATGCTTTTTTTTTCCTGGATTTTTCACATTATTTTTAACTGCTTTCCAATGGAAATTTTCTTCTTCATGCTAATATGCTATGTCTATTTTTTTTTACTTGCCTTAATTGTTGTTAAGGTGAATTGTTAAACCATCTATAAATAAATATATATATATGTGTGTATGATATATGCACATACTGCTACATGCATATATATGATGTACGCATTGTATGTGAATATTATATACACATGATATATATATTGTTCACATACATGCACACATGCATATACATGTGTGCATGTATATATGTCATGTATGTCATGGTTCCATGTCTCCTTTACCAACCTGTGTGCTAGTTCCTTTGATATCTCTTTCAGGTTCTCTGAGTGATGTTGCATGATTAGCAGTTATAGAGATAGTGATATTCATTATCTTGTTCTGAATCTTGTGCACATTCTACTGATAAGTCGTCATTAAGTAAAGTAGAATTCCTTCTTTTATGTGTTTGTATGTAATATGTCAGTGTGTGTATCTGTGTTTGTGTTGAGTTGTGTGTGCACATTTTATTGTATGTGTTATGCTGTGTGTGTACATGTTGTATTGTGTGTGCTGTGCTGTGATTGTGAATGTATCATCCACACCAGTCCTTATTTTCTTAACTGAATCAGTCCTTGAGTTTTTCAAAGTTATTTTTTATTTCAGAAACAATCATTAGTTATTGATTTTCAAATCTTTTTCCACTATCATTTATTTTAACATTATGCAAGGGTTAATAAAATATTTTAAATTCAGAAACTAAATAATTTAATCTTGTCTAGTAAATGACGTGTGACTAGCTGTAATTGGTGATGGCCCTTGAATGACCTCAGCATTTGGTGGTGCAGCCTAAGGCAAGGCTGTTTTGCAGATTCTTCACAATCCCTGCTTGTCTTTAGAAACATATACCTTGGGTATCAATGGTTTCAGTAAAAATGTGTATGTTTCTATATGGTATCAAAGGCTCTATCAAAACGAGAATATATTAAATATCCTTGGTGGACTTAAGAGATGTTTTAGGCTCCTCCTCCCCGCTGGCAATCAAGCTGACAAGCTGTTCTGAAAACAAACAAAACACTGGGTGTGACCAATACTGACCCTCCCTTGTGATCTTTTAAATTGTTTTGTTTGAAGTTCGCTTTTGTGAAATCAGGCTTCTATATAACAGGACAAACTGCTTTTACATCTCACTATGTATTGATGTTCAAATTAAAAACATGTAAGACACTAACCAAATAGAGGGAAACAGAGTGTGCAGGTGTGTGATGTTGCAGGGGAGGGTCACCTTGCAGTCTTCTTGAGCTGCCTCTGCTCCAGGTGAGACGGAGAGTCTAAATATCATCTCTTCTAGTTCCCTTCAGTGTGGGGCAATGATGCCCTTTATAAAGGACATGATTCCATTTCTAAAGGTTAACTTTCTTGCTTTCCTTCTGTTCTATGTGAAACACCACATCTTTCACTTCATTGTGCACTGGTTCCATAGCAGCCTTATTCAAATGAAGGTGGCTCAGGAGAGGGACTCAGAGTGTTATTGGTGCTGCTGGTGGGTGGAGGTACTTTTCTTTGATGGGGGAGGAGGGAAAGAAAGCATAAAGATCAACCAACTTACACTTTGATTGATTTATGTTAAAATTTTAACTCTGAGTATTTCCTTTCATATGTGTGAGCATTTGTATGTTTGCCCCTGTTTTCCTCTGTGCCCTCACTTCTTTCCAGTGTGGAGATGATGCTTGGGCTGATGAAGGTGACTTCTAAATCCCAAACACCCCGTTTCTCCTAAGACTCCAAAGCTTGCTCTTCTGGGCTCCCTTGTTAATCAGCCTGGCCTCATCTATCCAGGCTGCTGACTACCTTCTCTCCATTGTTCAGACAAAGATGGATGGGGGATTTTTGAATTATCTTTTTATCTGACTGAGCTTTATGAATTCTCTTTTAGGAAGGGATGCAGATTCTCCCTTCATTTTCTGATTTATTGTTCATTCTTGCTTCAGGAGTCCTGGTATTCACATTCTTATTTCTGAAGTTATTGAAGAGTGATCCAGTTTTGGTCCCATAGAGGCTCTACAGCTGTCGGGCCAGAGCTCATGAGTTTCCACAAGCTTGGTTCAGCTGTCTTTGCAGATTTCTTCATCATGACCTTGACATCCCTTGCTAATGTATTTCCTTCTCCCTCCCTTTGGCTGGATTCTTAGAGCTCAGCCTTGTGCTTGGTTGTAGATTTCTGCCTCTGGCTCCATCCATTAGTTACCAGATGAAGGTTCTATGATGATAGTTGGGATATTCACCAGTCTGATTACAGGGGAAGGCCAGTTCAAGCACTCTCTCCACTATTGCTAAGAGTCTTAGCTGGGGTCATCCTTGTAGATTCTTGGGATTTTCCCTAGCACCAGGTTTCTCCCTAACCCTATAGTGACTCTCTCTATCAAGATACCTCTTTTTTAAAAAAATTTATTTATTTATTTCTTAAAGATTTCTGCCTCTTCCCCGCCACCGCCTCCCATTTCCCTCCCCCTCCCCCAATCAAGTCCCCCTCCCTCGTCAGCCCTAAGAGCAATCAGGGTTCCCTGCCTGGTGGGAAGTCCAAGGACCACCCACCTCCATCCAGGTCTAGTAAGGTGAGCATCCAAACTGCCTAGGCTCCCACAAAGCCAGTATGTGCAGTAGGATCAAAAACCCATTGCCATTGTTCTTGAGTTCTCAGTAGTCCTCGTTGTCCGCTATGTTCAGCGAGTCCGGTTTTGTTTGCTCTCCCTATCCATCCCACCCACAACCATGCCTTTCCTCGATGCTCTCATCCCTCATCACCTCCCCTTTACTGCCCTACCTCACCTCCAGTTTACCCAGGAGACCTCACCTAATTCACCTTCTCAGGGCAGTCTATGCTTCCCTCTTAGGATTCTCTTTGTTACCTAGCTTCCCTGGAGCTGTGGTTTATAGTCTGGTTATCCTTTGCTTTATATTAATATCTATTTAGGAGTAAATACATACTGTGTTTGTCTTTATGGATCTTGGTAACCTCACTCAAAATGCTTTTTTTCTAGTTCCATCCATTTGCCTACAGAATTCATGATGTTATTGTTTTTTACAGCTGAGTAATACTCCATTGTGTAAATGTACCACATTTTCTTTATCCATTCTTCAGTTGAGGGGCATCTAGGTTGTTTCCACCATAATTGTGCATAATGCTGCTATGAATATTGTAGAGCAAGTGTCCTTGTGGTATGATTCAGTATCCTTTGGATATATTCTCAAAAGCAGTATCACTGGGTCTTGGGGTAGTTTGACTCTCAATTTTCTGAGAAACTGTCATTCTCATTTCCTAATGAGGGCTACTGAGTACCAGCCTCAATTACCTCTCAGGGTTCAGACATGGTGCTATAGCAAGTACAATGTTGAAGGCAGCATAACTTCTTCACTACATATGTTTCTGCATCAGTTTCTTTATTCTTCTTTTCTGTTCATCTTTGTTTTGTAACATTTTCAGTTCATATGCACACTAAACAAAGGCAACTCTTGGAGTTTGAATTTTCTCAGGGTCAAAAAGCAGATAAGAGCTATCTTGAGATACATTGTCAATATCTTTATGGCCCTGGGGAGGCATGGTCAGAAAGTACACCTGGGCAACACCTAGTTGGCTTCTAAACTATAAAAGGAGAGAGAGAGTTTGTGTGTTAAACTATATTCTTAAGTTACAATCCTGTGTTAATAAACTGAGGTGAGGCTAGGTCTAGGGGGCTAATAACTTTCTTTATGGTTAGACCTGAGTGTCAGCTGAGGTTAGCACTTTAGAACACTCAATCTCAATGAGGTTGAAAGTCTCTTTATCTTTGAAGGTCACAAATGTTATCTATATGAAAGACTCCTTTTCTGACTGCATGTCCTGCCAAATAGAAGCTACTTGTAGGGGGTTGGCTTCTAAGTTTATCTCAGGGAATGAAGTGGAGATTTGACTGTGCGAATCAAGGTTTTTAGAGTGGGAAAAGTCATCCAACAAGCCAAAGAACCATACAGGCTTTTCAGTGACTACAGTTCTTATGGGACAAAGAGATCCAGTTATGAAACATGTCCCAGTATATATTTTATATATCACAACTAAATAGCTAAATGACAGGTCATCTTCCTGACCACCCACAGACATATGTGCCCATAAGATTGAAGTATAAGCAGTGAAATTAAATATATACATCCCATGAGATTACACACTAAAATTCAGTTCTTGGCGAGACACCAAACTGCTTCAACAAGAGTGAGCAACTGATCTCAGAGTTGATGGTCCTACAGACCTTGTTGGACAGGATTAATCCTCCATCAGATGACCATGCCTTTGGTGGGTTGACATCTGAAATCTAGTTGCCACCTGATTCTCATGGCCCTGGCAATTTCCAAAGTGCCTGTCACAGGTTTTCACTCCTACCTGCTGTGGAGGAGAATTCCCCCAACTCCACATCCTCTCCAACATAAGCTGTCCTTAGTAGTTTTGATCTTAGCCATTTTGACAGGTATAAGATGATATCTCAGAGTCATTTTGATTTGTATTTCCATGATGATTGAGGAAGTTGAGCAATTCCTTAAATGCTTTTTGGACATTTGAGTTTTTTTCTGATGAGAATTCTCTGTTTAGATCTATACCCCATTTTTTAATTGGATTATTTTGTATTTTGGTTTCTAATTTCTTGATTTCTTTATATATTTGGAGATCATCTCATTGTCAGATGCGGTATTGGTAAAGATCTTTTTCTATTCTGTAGGCTTTTTGTCTTATTTATCATGTCCTTATAGAATCTTTTCAGTTTAAGGCGGTCTCATTTATTGATTATTCTCAGTATATGTGTTAGTGATGTTATATTTAGGAAGTGGTCTCCTGTGCCATGTGCCCTCCATATGTGAGAGACAGTTGTGAAGCTTGGATTGCCTGAGGGGCCCCTGGCAGTAGGACCAGGACCTATCCCTGGTTCATGAGCTAGCTTGTCGGAACCCATTCTCTATGGTGGGACGCCATGCTCAGCCTTAACACAGGGGTGTGTAGCTAGGTCTTGTTCCAACTTAATGTTCCAGACTTCATGAACTCTTCATAGGAGCTCTTACCCGTTAGGAGGAAGGGATGGGGGTGGGCTGGTGGAAAGATGAGGTAGAGCTGGAGGAGGGGTGGTATGGAGTATTTTGGTTGGAATGTGAAGTGAAAATTTAAAAAATAAATAAATAAGAGTACTATGATCCTATTGACTCAGTTTTTCTCAATTTCACCTGGGATGCTTTTGTTTAGTCAAAAGCTTGCCACATTTTATGAATGTCAGGTGAGCGTTCTCTTTCTCCTTGTTTTCATTTTGTTGTTATTACTGTTTTGACATAAATTTTTACGATGTATCCCAGACTACCCTACCTATTGCTATACAGCTGAGCATAACCTTGAATTTCTGATGCACCTCCCTTCACCTCCCTTGTTCTAGTATCACAATAATGTACTACCATGCACAGCGAGGGTTTTTTTGGTTTTTTTTTGCTTTGTTTTTAAAGAGGAAATGTATAACATCAAAAATTCAGTTATGAAATTTAACAATGTTTAATAATCTTTTCAAGTTTAATAATAGGTCTGCCTTTCTAGATTCTATCTCATTTTTCCCAAAAACCATGACCCATTTATTGTCTTCTCTTCTTTCTGATTACAATGTAAACAAACATAAAATCAATAGAAATACTGTGTGTAATTCTTCAAGAATAGTGACTTTTTGGATATAGGCTGTGAGTATATGAAAGAGCAGGCAGATAATGGACATGTGAAGAACTCATGATCTCATGAGTAGATAAGGCACTAAAGGTGCCTGCTTCACCTAGAGGTTTGGGACGTAGCTCATTTGGAAGAGTATAGGCTACATGCATGGAGCCTTTGGTTTGATCACAAAGAGTGCACAAACCAAACTGGGTGTGGTGGCCCATTCCTGAAATCTTAGCATTCAGGAGGGAGAGGCAGGGTATTAATTGTTCAAAACCATCAATGACCATGGTGAGTTCAGGGGCCACTCTGACCTACTTGAGCCTTTGCCTAAGAAATGAAAAAATACACAGACCATTCAAAGTTAGTACAAACTAAGGAGGCCCCATTTTGGTCAAGCATTTAACTCAACGAAGCCATTGTAATTCCAGATCTAGACTGAGAGATAAACTAATATGCATTTTGAAGGTGTTCGTGGGATGCAGGATGCAGTTCAAGGTAAAATGGCAACGTCTGAATATCTGGGTATCTAAAGTAACAGACCTTCTGCATACAAACTTTATTATAAATGAAGCTATTTAAACTGAAGCTCAAAAAGAGTGGCAAGCTAGGCTGGGGACGTAGTATGGTTGGTAGACTGCTAGCTCGGCGTGCTTGAAGTCTGAATTTTGATCCCCAGAATGTCACAAACTAGGACAGTGAACCCTGCACTCAGGAGGCAAGGCAAGAGAATCAGAAGTTCAGCGTTCTCCTTGGCTGCATAGAAAATTCGAGGCCAGTCTGGAATATATGAGAACTTGTCAGAGAGCGGGGGAGGGAGATAGAGAGAGGGGGGAGAGAAGGAGAGAGAGGGAAGGAGAGGGAGGAGAGGGAGGGAGGGAGAGAGAGAGAGAGAGAGAGAGAGAGAGAGAGAGAGAGAGAGAGGAGAAAAACTGCAGAGGGCTACTTGTAGCATATTACCTGTGAGGACAGGAAGTATGTGATATTTTTCCCGTGAAAGTTTGTCATGTTCAGTGGTGGGGAGGAAGAGCGCTGATCACTACTTACTCTTCCTGTAAGTAAAGCGAGGCGTCAAACTCTATTTGAGGGATGACCCCTTTCCAGAAATTACAGGCTCTGGATGTCTTGCCAGCCCGTCATCACTGTCCATCTGCTAATTCTCTGCACATCGAAGCGGCAGCTGTCATTGCCGAGAATGCTACAGTAAGATAATAAGATGGGGTACATTTCATCTTTGCGTGCTTAAAACAAATCCCCATGAAGAGCAGCAGCAGCTCCGGGGATGAGAGAGCGATCTCAGGTGTCATTAACATAAAATGCCAAATGGATTTGCAGGTTGGGAGCAAATGGATTTGCTTTAAAAGCGAAAGCTCTCAAGGTAGGTGTAGTACACACCGTGGCCCTCTGCAGTCGCCGAACTGGAGGAAATATCAAAGCCATAGGCGTACACAGAGATACCTCAAAATCACAGCCACGCATGCAGGTCTGAAGATAAATGCAAGCATATGTGCTTCTCAATTCTGCACAGCCTAGCTATGCCACTGGTGGTTCGGTTTCTTTATCCCCGAAAACAAAGAGCTACCAAACAAAACTTTCCCTAAACTAAGAGCTCCTGAACATCTGTATTATTTTCACTGTCACAACTCTTCTCCATATCCAGATCACAAATAGCCTTGCATGTCTTCTCATCCTTTATCCCTGGCTAGCAACCTAAAGAATAATCAGTAATACCTTTTCTAATTTTTTGGTTAGTTCTGTTTTGTTCCATCCTACTACCTCCACTGTGAAGTGTGCTTAAATAAAATGAAACGTCAGGTGGATCACAGCCTCTTCTCAGTGGTCTCTGGTCAAGCTTCTCCTCTATTCAGTTCACCCTGCATCTTGGTACCCAACTATTTTCATAGGCAGTATAGATTTCTTGAGGCAAGAAAACAGTGGACATAGTCACAGTTGTGCTGTGCATCCCTGACCATTGCAGATATGAATGAAGTTCTGGATAGAGTCGTGTGTGTATGGATGTAGCTGTGGGTATACTCACACGTCACACATGACATAGATAGGATTGTGCAGCTAGTTTCCCTTGTAAACACAGAGGTTAGATATAATTTCATTTGATTGTCCAGAAGAAGACCAGGATTTGATGGTGCATGACAATGATGATAACCTTGGAAAGCAGGTTAAAAGTATTTAATTTTTCCATGTGAGATCACTGACTCCAAATGAGGTCTCTGAATCCCATACATAGTGATGGAACCAGACTCTGGAACTATGTCTTCTTACTCAAAACTTTGGCGATTTCTAGCTGCAATGCAGAACTTGACTTTCTCTATTTTTGAGAAACATGGTATAGAATTGTATTTCTGCTGGGTGGTAACCTATGAACCTCGCCATGAAGATGTCACCCCTGAACGTGGTCTCCATTGAGCTGAACGAAAGAAAAGGGAAAAAGAATTGCAGAATTGTTGACTGCTGGATACAGAACAATACACATCCTTTGTTTACATAAACAGGAAGCCTTTGAAAGAACCTCAGCTCATTTCATCATGGTCAGCGTTACAGAGAAAATAAAATCTGCGCTGCTGATGAGAATCCAGGTCAAGACAAGAAAATGACAGAGCAATTAAAGTGTCTTCAGGCTTTTAGATGCCTTGACTTGAGAAGAAAAACTAATGGAAATGCAGCAAATATGCAGAGATCAAGTCTAGCATATTCTTCCTTTACACTGCTATTGGCATGAAAAATTAGTCTGTTGCTATGTAACCCATGATAACCTTGAACTTCTGATCTCCTTGCCTCTGCCTCCTGAATGTTGAGAGTACAGATATGTGCTCCCACACCTGGTTTATATGGTGCTGGGGATTGGACTGAGGGCTTCTTGAATGCTTAGGCAAACACTGTTACCAAGTTAGCTACATCCCTAGCCCCTCAAGTCAAAATATTCTATAGCAAAATCAGGAGACATGAATGATTAAAGATCTTCAATTCCTAGTGAGCTCTAAGAGAGAGTCTACAAACAACTAGAAACTAATGTCTAAAGATTTCAGAACGTGGAGACTGAAATATCGTAAGAAATATTATAAGCCTTTTCATCTCCAAGATTAATTGAAAAATAGGACAGTGGCTTCAAGACAGAATATGTGTCAGTTTCTATATTTAAATGTCAGAGCAAGATTTTTCTATATTGTTTACTGAATATTAATTCTGACACAGTTATTTATGTAATTTAAAATTTTATATTTTTGAGAATTTAATACATGAGTTAGGTATTTATATCACATTCGCTCCATCCTTTCCCCTGTCTTCTCCCATTCCCTCCCATACTCCTTTAAAATTCATAGCCTCTTTTTCATTATTGTTGTGTACACACACACACACACACACACACACACACGCACCCACACTGAGTCCCTTTAGTTTACTCATATGAACTACTATTTAGGACTGACCCATTGAGATTGATTAACTCATTGAAGGCCTCACCCCTAGAAAGAACTGATTAACCCATTCCCCCCTCTCTCATACCCATTGATTAACAATAGCTATTCATCTAGGGATGGAACCTTGTAAAAATTGCACACATAATCACATCCAAATAGGCTTGTTGACAAGTACCATTACACAGTCTTATATGGTTGGCTGACACATTTTCTTTTGTAAGTCTGATGGTACTAAAGATTATTCTTGCCTAGATTTCTCCCACTCTAATGAGGAAGACCAAATAAATAAAAATAATAATAATACAAATTTCTCCAAAATGGTTCTGTAAGGACTGTGATTAAGGGTGGAACAAACAGGAATAGAATTTCTTTGCTTGGGGACATATAAAATTTTGGGTGCTGGGTTAGCCCATTGAAAGTTAAATGGGTGGGGATGGATAGACTAAATATGGAAGCTTAGTCAAATATATGTCAGACACACTCACACAGATGAAACTAAACAGTTCTATTGTGGTGAAGATTGGAAGGATACTAGTAGGAGGAGATTTAATGGCGGTGGTTCTGGTGTTGGATATGTTTTATTGACATCCTCCATCTGTAGCACCTTGTTGCTTTATTGTATAGAGTAAGTGGCATCATACCAGGAGTGCGTCCTATGGATGGGTTGCTTCTGGGAAGTTTTCCAGGTGTGTTGGCCTCCTAGGATGCCTCTACCTGGAAGCTTTGCCTCTTGGTTATAAAGCTGAATTGTCTTTGAAATAAACACGTTAGCTTTGACTGTGAGTATTCCCAGGGAACGTGTGATCTTGAGCACATTCCAGTTCTTGTAGCTTTCAAGGATTTCCCATGACTAGGGAGAGAAACAATGGAACAGAGAAGGGATGTGCGGGCTAGAGGCAGAGACCTGGGTATAAAGGCTTTTGTTACATATATTGGGTCCCTCATGTAGTTTAATTTAGGCCTTGATTTCTTCACTGGGTAGTAATACTATTGAGTTTCACAGAGTTATTGGGTCAGCATACCCAGTAAGCTATCTTGAGCTAAAGTTAATCATTAGTAGAACTGAGGGACCTGGATGGAGAGTCATACACTGAATTTTTTTTTATGGGTATATACAGTAGAGAATTGTGTTTCCCAGATTTGTCTCAAAACTCTATTAACCGAGCATTAAGTCAAGTGCAGTTTCTGGTTCTTTTAGCAGCTGTAAATAAGTAGGCCAGTCTGGACACTTGCAGGACAGATCTGTAGCTTCCTGGACATCTGGAGCTGGTAGCAGTTGGGCAGGAATCAGAGGGAGGTTGGATTCATTAGTTTGTTTGTCTGCTTGGGTTTTATTCTACAAAGCTATTTTTCTTCGAAATGTCTAATTCTTTGTGTGTTGTTCCTTCCTGCAGTCACAGATGCTCACTGAGGGGTGAGGACCTCAACAGACAGTGGCTCCTTCCCCAAGCTCATCTCCAGCCAACCATCTACCACGCCAAAGGTCTTCTCCACTACCTGAGCAGTATTGGCCGGGGGCCTGTGGTGAGTCACTTCCTTCTTTTCATCAGTTCTTCTCATACATAACCAGATTCCTTCCACCCTCCAGCAGGCAGTTTATCAGCTGTCCAGGCAATAAAAACAAAGGGGAAAAACGTATGTGATAACTTTAATGAGGAATCTATTATAATAGTTGTTGTATCAAGTTACCACACACTGTCATACACTATCCAGCAGAATAGAGTCTCCTTGTATTACATTTCTGAAAGCTGGCAGCCTATAATCAAAGAGATGGCAAGCTGTTCTGATGCTGGTGGCTTTAGAAAAAAAAATACTTCCTTCTCTTGCGGTGTGTTATGGCGATCAGCAGTGCTTAGCAGCCTTTCGTTTATGGTGGTCCGTTTGAGTCATGGCCTAAATCTTTCCAGGACCATCTGAGCTCGGTGTCTGGTGGTCCTCATTCTCTCTTCTAAGGATATTCATTATTGAATTAGAGCAGTGACTCAGTTTGACCTCAGCATTCTTCAACTTGTTAAGATGTTCCTTCGGTATAAGGACATAGTCCTAGGCACCAGGGATGAGGGTGGCAAAAAAATATTTTACAAAGATGCAGTTCATTTCACAAGAGGTTCAGCACAATGGTTCAGTACTCACTGATGAAAACTGGACAAAATGTAAAATGAATTACATTTTCTTGACTGAAATTTTTCGAGTTTTACTCCGGCTTCATTAAACTAGACAAAAAGTATACATACCTATTAGAGGATGCAGAAAATCTTCTAAATGTTCATATTTAGATTCAACTAACATTCACGTTTTTCAAGACAGATCTAGTGCTATTTTAGACTGTTTTGCATGTAAGGTTTTCAGTCCCAGGTACTATGCAAATGATGTCAGACAGACCCTTTGAAATGAGAGACCTTAGCTCCAGAAAAGAAAGAGGAAGTGACAATGCAATCATCTATGAGAATGCTCTTGTGTTGTCTACAAACTGTGAGCAGATCCATCAGCAGAAGTGTGGGGGCAAATGTCCACATGTAGAGAGCTTAGTTAATAGTGAAGGAACATCAGAATGGGCAGCTCTATCCTAATCCACTTTCTAAAGCTTCTACTATGTGATTGAGAGCATGCCATGTTTAATGAGTCCTGGGAAGATGTGTGAATGTGTGCTTTAGGTTTGTACTCAAATGTCAAGATCAAAGATCAACATGTAAAGTGCTCTCCATAAGACCATTCGAATGTACACAGCAGAATAGAGATTCAGTTCTCTTGTTGGAGGCTGCTTATTCGTTTTTGGGCCACCCAGACTCCTGAAATAATCACACAGAAATCTATATTAATTGCATTGCTGTTTGACCAATAGCTTAAGCATATTTCTAGCTAGCTTTTACATCTTAAATCAACCCATCTCTATTAATGTGTGCACCACTATGAGGTCATGGTCTACCGGCAAGTTTCCAGGATCTGTCTCCTCTGATGATGGCTACATGGCATCCCACTGACTCCACCTACTTTCTCCCAGCCTTTAGCTTAGTTTTCCCGCCTAGCTCTATTCTGCCCAATCACAGGTCAAATAAGCTTCTTTATTCATTCACCAATAGAAGCAATACATATGCAGAAGGATTTCCCATACCATGTTGTGTTATTGATTTTATTGAGCTCTACATTTTTCTCTGCTTCTCTCCTGCCTCTCCCCTCCCATTCAACCCTCTCCCATGGTCCCCATGCTCCCAATTTACTCAGGAGATCTTGTCTTTTATTACTTCCCATGTAGATTAGATCTATGTATGTCTCTTTTAGGGTCCTTATTGTTGTCTGGGTTCACTGGGACTGTGATTTGTAGACTGGTTTTCTTTGCTTTATGTTTAAAAATCACTTATGAGTGAGTACATATGACAATTGTCTTTCTGGGTCTGGGCTACCTCTCTCAATATGATGTTTTCTAGCCCCATTCATTTGCCTGCAAATTTCAAGATGCCATTATTTTTCTATGCTGTGTAGTACTCCATTGTATAAATGTACCATATTTTCCTTATCTATTCTTTAGTCCAGGGGCGCATTTAGGTTGTCAACAAAACAAAATGGCAGCCTAGAGAATGGGAAAAGATCTTCACGAACCCCACATCAGACAGAGGTCTAATCTCCAAAATATACAAAGAACTCAAGAAATCGGTCATCAAAAGAACAAATAACCTAATAAAAAAATGGAGTACAGACTTAAACAGAGACTCTCAATAGAGGAATCTAAAATGGCTGAAAGACATTTAAAGAAATACTTAACATGCTTAGTCATCAGAAAACTGCAAATCAAAACAACTCTGAGATTCCATCTTACACCTGAATGGCCAAGATCAGAAACACTGATAACAACTTAATTCTGGAGAGATTGTGGGGTAAAGGAACACTCCTGCATTGCTGGTGGGAATGCAAATTGGTACAGTCCCTTTGGATATCAGTATAGCGATTTCTCAGAAAATTAGGAAATAATTTCCTCAAGTCCCAGCAATACCACTTTGGGGTATATATATCAAAAGGATGCTCAGTTATGCCACAAGGACATGTGCTCAATTATGTTCATAGCAGCTTTGTTTGTCATAGCCAGAACCTGGAAACATGTGATTTTTTTTTTTTTTGATGTCCCACTATAGCCTCTCTTTGTGACTTTCTCTTTGAGAGAGTATATTGATGGCACCCACATCCAGGTTGAAAGATTTCATGGACTTCAAAATAGTCATTAACTTGTATGTATAGTTTATTTTGGTGAAAGGAAACAGATTAAAATAGAAACCTGACAAGGCATACATGTCATATCTATGAGGGAGCTGGTGTAAGCGCCCCCCTTCCAGTAGAGCTTGAAGGAGAGTTTAACTCTCTGGCAACCGTGTAACTACCAATTAGATAACTTCACCTGAACTTGATGCTAAGGGTATTTTTATTCTATTATTTTAATTATTTTTATATCTATAGTACAGTATGTAATTCAAAACCTGCATATGATAAATAATGATCAATTAAGAATGCGTAACATTTCTATCTTCTTAAAAATTAAAGCAATATAAAAGACAAACATTCCATGTTCTCATTTATTTGTGGATGCTTAAAATATCAATTTCAATATAGAATAATGGTTACTAACAAGTTACAGAGGAAGAGAGATAAAAGATGAAGGGAGGTTGGATAATAAACCCAAAGCACAGAAGCAGGGAGCAGTGAGGACTAGTGTTTCTCAGTACAGTAGACTGACTGCTGATTTACAGGAACTTACATATTTTAGAATTTCAGAGGCTCCAAACACAATGTGATTATGAAGATATAGATATGTCAGTTGCCATGACTTTATTATCCCACATTCTATATGTACATTGAAATATCACTGCATACCCCATAAATCGGTTCAGATAAATTTTGGGGAGGAGGTGGTTAGCTACATAGCCATGAGGTGCTTTCCACAGTTAATTCTTCACTCCAAATCCTTCCTTCTCCAGACGTCACACTTACGCCTTCAGGTTCAAGTCTTGCACCAAAACTCATCCTACTAACATTGATTATCGGGCAATGCCCAAATCCCCAGCCAATGAGAGACACTTTTATCCAGCATAACATTCCAAAGGCTTAAAGGTTCATCTCCAAGAGCCCATCAGGACTCAGGGTGTTCTTTAAAACCTGCGAAGTTACACTGCTCCAGATCTGCTGAGTCTACTTCTCTTTTGCCATAGAACAGCGTGTGCTCCCACCCCAGAGAATCTAAATTCAACCCTGGGTCAAATGTACAGTATCATGCCGCTGTCGTTCCTGTTTCACCGAAGGAGGCAGTGTCATCTCTGCTGGTGATTGTCTTTAACAAGCTCTCCATAGCAAGGCTCCAATCTCATGGTTGCAAGCTGGAGGAAGGATGTTTCTCTGTGTGGGAAGCTTTAGCCTCCAGGAGAAGAGAGCGATTTGGAACGGAAGAATGCCGTATCTGATACACATTTAAACGCACGCGCATAGTAAACCCACCACAAAACAGGATTTCTTTCTGCTCCGACAATCTCTAATTGAAGAGCACGGCATTTATTTTAAAGTGTGACAGGTGAAAGGCTTGTTTAAACGTATAAATAAACATTAATTAGTCATAAACACGACAGCCGCAGACTTGTTTCCTGCTGCGACCATCTGAGAGGTGGGTGAGAAACAGCTGAGTACTAACTGCTAGTCACGGTGTTATGGAGCTCTCTAATTGGCTGAATGCCACCTTTTAGTTACCTACAGGGCTAAATTTAACTCTCCTCCCACCTGCAGCTGCATCCCTGCCATTCACTCGTACTGGTCCTGTCCTGGCAGGGAAGAGTCCCTCTGTGTCCACACTGATTTTTAAGTTCTATGGCTGGAGATTAATGCTGACTCTGCCTCGTTTCTGGGTCTTATGAAAATGTTTTGAAGTACTGGGAAAACATTCTGTGATGGCTGGGAAGATCCACCTATTATAGATGCTCCTCAGGTATTTGAGTCTTGGGTGAATTAATGTGAGTCGCAAGGACCAATAGGATGTGAGACAGAGATGAAAATCACTGTGCTGATTTCTCTGAGGCTTGTCAATAAGCAGGCGTGTACCTCTATTCTTCATTTCCTGCATCTGTTCACCTTCCCTGCAATTTGGATAGTCATCTCTCTGTTTGTATATTAATTTATATCATGGAATTGTAATGATTATGGTAGGCACTAGTGATGCAAAGCTAATATACACATTTTGTTTTATAGTTTTTAAAACTTTAATAATCATGCATACATATAGTATGTTTGAACAAATCCAGCCCTGTTACTTCTCCTCTAATTCCTCTCTTACACCCCCTCCCACTTTTCCCTTCCAATGCTATGGGCTTTAAAATATAATCTAATACCCACAAAATCTATTTACTGATGCCTATATGTACATGAGTGTGCAACCATCTGCTGGGGCATGGATGGCCTCTCAGGACCTGCATTGCAAAGGAAACTAAACCGGCAACTATTAGTTGCAAATAGGGCCTTAGTTATCACCAGTTGCTAATAGGACCTGATCATCCCCTGCTCCATCCATTTTTTTCCAGTGATTACACAGCCTTGAGGAGAGAGGGCATATTATAGGTGTCCCATTTAAAACTGAATATTCAACAATCTTATTTTATGCACATTGGCTGTTTGTGGGTCTCTGTATTAATCACCACAAACTGTAAAAAGAAGCTTCTATGGTGAAGGTTGAGAAATGCATTTATCTATGGGCATAAAGATAAGAACTCAGACACAGGCTTCTTACAATGTCCATTTAACAGAATAAAAGATGACCCTCTGATTTGAGTTCTTAAGGAGACAGAATGACCTAAAGTAATAAAAATGGTGCCAGAGGTTGTGTAAAGCTTTTCTGGGATAGTTGTGAAGCAAATGATGAGTTGAGAAGGAATCATGGAAGAACTAGGTGGTGACGCCACTTCTGCTGTATTTGAAGGATAACTGGTACAGGGAACACTCCTGGGCTCTTACAGATCTTCTGCTAGCTCTTTCCCATTTTATTGAACCCATAATGGCTGTTCTTGTTTGTCAGAGAGTTCAAATGTTGGACTCAAAAGACCAGACAGGCAACAAATGTTAGCATATTCTTGTCTTAAAATATTGTTCAATAACTGTCCTAGATGGCTATAATAAATACCCAGATCAAAAACAACTTGGAGAGGAAAGGGTTTATTTCAGCTTACCCTTTCAGGTCATAGTCCATCATTAAAGAAAGTCCGAGAAAGAATTCAAGGCAGGAACTCAAGCAGAACCTGGGAGGAATGAATACTGTTTACTAGTTTGCTCTCTGGCTGATGCTCAACTTTCTTCTATAGCCCAGACCCATTGGCCTAAGGACAGTGTTACCCAAAGTGGACTAAGCCCTTCTACACCAGTCATCAGTAGGTCAATCTTTAACAGTCATGACCTCAGGTTAAAGTAATCTAGGAAGTTCTTCAATGAAAGATCTCTTCCCAGGTGACTCTATGCTGTATCAAGTTGACAATAAAAGCTAACCAGTATAGTAATCAAAATTCTCCCCAATAAGAAAATCGAATTAACTAGCAGTACATTCAGTATACAAATTGATATCAAAACATTATTTTAAGTAAAAGAAATTGGGTATGAAAGGATACATGGTATATATTTGTATTTCATAACAAGGATAGGTAAATATTAGAGCACTGTTTAACTCCAGGGAAAGAACTTGTAGAAAGTGGAAATATTCTTTATCATGTTTGAGACTAAGTTATACCAACCTTGCTGAACTATATATTCAGTATTTATATTTTCCAGTAATGGACAATTTTTGCCTAAATACAGAAAATTTAATAAGACACAAAACAGAAATACAGAGGATAAAATACAGCTGGATAAAAATTGGGGTGTGTGAACTAGACTGGTCAGCCCGGAAGGGTGCGAGTCAAGTCTAGAAAGGCAACTTTGCCAATACCTAACAGAAGGCAGTGAAAATGCCGTTTAGAAGTCATGAAGACCCAACCAGAGAGAAAACATGCCAGCAGGAAAGCCCAATGTAACAGACAAGTTCAAGAATCGACTGTTAAGAGGCATTGACTTGCTTCCTTTTGTGACGCTCTACACTAGAGCCAGAAGACCCTTGACCCAGAGCACAGTCCAGCACAGCATCACCACTGGAGAGAGCTCTCTGACTAGAGCCAGGTCACAGGATGTCAGGCAAATAGTCTTGGAGGATCTGCCATGTTGCAGCTGCTGGCTTGGTCCTTGGGCTGCTGCCAAGACCCGGGCTTCAGGGTTAGGAGAGGTATCGATTCCCATCCACATGGCTCTCGCTGTGTGAGTGCCTGTTGATAAAGGGATTTCAGGATTCTTTGAACAGCTCATTGATCTCCTTTATAACTCTCACAAACTGGGCTGCCTTCTGCCAGGGGACAGAACAGGTCGTGTGTGTGTGTGTGTGTATGTGTGTATGCACACATGTGTTTACTTTCTCTAAGGCCCAGGGGAATGAGAGTGTTCACCATGTAAAAGATTTCCCTGGTTACATTTGTATTCCCAGCATATATGTTTAGCAAATTAGCCTACATTTAAAAAAGCACAGACAGAGAATAGGAGGAAGATTGCAGGTCCCTAAAACCTGTCTATGCAGAGCTCAGGAGACTCTGTATAGCGTTTATCATTTGTACTGTATTCCTCAAAAGGGGCAGAAAGAAAGGTATTGTCTTTGCTTATGTCCATTGTTTGTTAAGGATATAAATTTAGAACTTTCTACGCTGTTGTAGTCGGAGGCTGCTCATTTGTTCCCAGCTGCTCAGACCTGGAATAATTACACAAAAACTACATTATTTAAGACACTGCTTGGTCAATAGCTTAAGCATATTGCTAGCTAGCTCTTATATCTTAAACTAACCCATTTCCACTTTTTATATTTTACCACGAGGCTTGTGGCCTACTGGCAAGGATCCGGCACATCTGTCTCCTGGGGCTACATGGCTTATCTCTATCTATCTATCTATCTATCTATCTATCTATCTATCTATCTATCTATCTATCTATCTATCTGTCATCTATCTGTCTATCTGTCTATCTGTCTATCTATCTATCTATCACAAACAACACACACACACACACACACACACACACACACATGTTCTAGCAAGGTCTTATTCAGCCCGAGATGTCACAATGATTATGTTGTTTAAAGGTATCATGGGGGCTACTGATTCTCTCCATCAACAAGTACAAATGGAGAAAGGGATCCATTTTCAGCTTGAGGCACCTGCCCGGATCCCCCTGCAGAACTTTGTCTTAGTGTCAAGCTTACTGCTCAGGGGCAGCCAACCAGTGACAGATGTTGTAATAGGAGCAGCGGGCTGCGTTTCTGGCACCCGGCCGCCCGCACGGTCAGCTTTATGCCCAGAAATAACAACACACAAATTGTATTCTTTTAATCACTGCCTGGCCCATTAGTTCCAGCCTCTTATTGGCTAGCTCTTACATATTGATCTAACCCATTTCTAATATTCTGTGTAGCACCACGAGCTGGCTTACCAGGAAAGATCTTAACCTGTGTCTGTCTGAAGTGGGAGAATCATGGCAACTGCCTGACTCGGCTTCTTTCTCCCAGCATTCTGTTCTGTCTACTCCGCCTACCTAATTTTCTGTCCTATCAGGCCAAGCAGTTTTCTTTATTAGTTAACCAATGAAAGCAACAGATAAGATACAAGACCCACCTCCATCAGACAGAAAGTAGAAAATAACAACACAAGACCTTGGCTTAACAATCTTCTTGTCGTGCTCGTTTTCATTGGTGGAGCCACTGTTTTTACTTGTTTGATTTCAGAAAACGTTTAGAGCCAGATAGATCAGAGTCTGAGATGTAACAAGTTTCTTTTTCTGTGGGCATCTAAGAGTAAGATGCTTAACCTTCTGCAACATTAGGAAAAGTCAAATGGCAGCATTTTCCTTGAGAGATATTTATACTAATTGTGGATAAATATTTGATCTTAACATGGTAATTGGCCCATATCAGACATTCTAATAGATACAAGGCATTAAAGTTATTGAATTAGTGGTAGGTATTCAATACAAAAGAAAGCCAAATATTGAACAGTATATTTTGGGTTACCTTATGTTAGGTTTTCCAAAATAATTGAAAAAGAAAACCTTTATGTTGCCTGTGGCTATTCTCATCCATCATTGGGTGTCACCTCCGACTTAGATATCATGTACGGAGTGGGAGAGGGTGCATTAAAACCTTGACAGCCATGAATTTCACATCCAAAGATTCTACCAAGTATATACTGAAAATACTAAGGAAAAAAGTAGTTGTGCTAAACATTCAAAACTTTGTTTTCCTGTCGTTATTCCCTAAAAACTCCCATAGAATTTATGATGTATTAGGTATTGTAGACAGTATGAAGATCATGCAAAGTATTTGGGAGCATGTACATATCATATGCAAATATAGAGCTGTTTGCATAAGGAACTCAAGAATTCATGGATTTTTGTGTCTGTGAGGGCGCCTGACACTTTGTAGATTCTGGGAGAAGCTAGTATCTCTAGCAGCTAGTGCTGCATCTGGGGTAGCAGTCTTGTAAACTGGGCTCTTGAAAGGTAATTGCACTTGTCACCAACATCATTTCCCTCCTGGAGATATTTACTATTCTCAGAAACGTGGGCTGAATACTGCCTGCCCAATACGGTATACAGGAGGAATCTCCAGGGCTTAGTGAGCCTTGACTGGTTGAGTTGCAAGTGTCGCTCTTTGGGGATTCCATCACATTCTCCAGAAGTCGCCTTCTCCCAGACTCAGGATTGCTTTCATTTTCCTGTAGTAATTGTATAAATAATGCAGAGTCTCACTGCTGAGAAGGAACAATGAGACCCAGATGTCAGGATCTGGGAAAACACAACATCTCAAAGCTGGCAAAGCAGAACTGTAAACACAATCAGGGCGAGGTGAGCCACGGGGAACAAGGGAAGCACTAAGGGAAGGATTTGAAACAGGGTGATCTCATGAAGATGGGGGGCCAATTAACTTGCAGAGAAATCAGAATGGGAACAAAGGGAGGGAGAAAGACGGGGAGGCATGTGCAGAGCATAGCAATGCGATCCTGATCAACTTCTTTGCTGCACAATGAATGACAGAACACATGGTTGTTTGAATTAAATTAAACTTGCAATCAAGATTGGACATGAATTCACCGGGAGGTGTCCTGGGGTAGGCATAAGGACTAGGCATTAGAGCCATAATCCAAGGCACAGCATTTACTTGGCTGATGAAGAAATTAAGACCCCAAGAGGGGACAGTTTAACTAAGGGTCAGAAATAAAGACAAAGCACACTAGCTCAAGCAAAAGTAAAGAAAACTGTATGGAGCCTTTAAATCCATGTCTATTTCTATGTTTTGTTTTTGGGGTTTTGCCTTGCGTGTGGTAATTACCTATTAATTGAACCACCAATTCAGTTGTAATTACTAACTTCATTTTCACTGTGCCATTAAATCCATTTAGTCTCCAAGTTGTGTAAATTTTGCCTCCTTACAAGCACTTTTTAGTCTTTTAAAAATTTAATTTTAATTCGTGTGTGTATGTACACACATGCGCATACGCGCGTATGCGCACACCGTAGTGTAGCAGTCATAGAACTATTTTCTGGAGTCGGGCTTTTTTTTTTTTTTTTTTCCAACCATGTGAGTTCCAGGTATAGAACTCAGGTCCTTGGGCTTGCGTAGCAAAATCTTTGTCCACTTGTCATGCTTCTAGCTTCGTGGTCTCATTCCATGTGATCTCGCTTTCCCCTGTCGCAAAAGCTTCACACCTCCAGGAAAACATCCAGATATCCTAGAATGGCTTTTAAGTGCACTGATTAGCAGCCTACTGCCCACGTCTATAGTTTCCTAAGTCCATTCTTAATTCACTTTTAGCCAATTCTGAATTACTGTAATTCCTCAACCATATAACTCGTTCTTTCCCATGTTTTGTTGTTTTTACATTTGCATGGTAAGATTCATTGAAGATACAGCATTTCTTTGTTCTTGACGGAACACCATGTTCCACTGTGCTGGGATGGATCCCACTCCTTGGAAGGGCATGTAAAAACACTCCTTTCTAGAAACATGAAATGTGCTTTTAGTTGGATTTCCAGAGAGTTCTATTTATCATTACCATAGCTTTCTCCTCTGGCTACCACGTTTGTTGTCTTTCGGGGTCATCCCCAACAAACAGTTTCTAGATGAAACAGGATAGAAAGGGGAAAAAATGTTGTTTGGGTATTAAGGGAAATTTGGATTTAAATATTTACTGATCTACTCAGTAATTGAAGCTTGAGTGTTTTATTTAAAATTGGGGCAATAATGCCTACTTCATCTTGAGATACTCTTTGTTATTATCTTATAATAACTTTAATAAATCTTTAGCACATGGTTATACAATTAAATATCCTATGACATCCATTTTGTATAACTTCTTAACATTCCAGTTGAAGCCTCACAAGTGTTCAGTAGATAAATTATTTATCGTTGTTGTTGCTGTGGAGAGCAACACCGAGTTATGTTAAAATTTTAATTCTTCCTGCTGCAGAGCAGACATGCAGATTTTTGTTGAATAAATTGATGAGTGAGATAGGGCTGTTGATTAATCTATGAATGTTGTGTTCTCCAAATTGGGCACACTCACTTCTATTCTGGCAAAGAATCTGGCTGGATGAAAATGCAAGTATCACATCTTCGAGTAGAAAAGAAAAAGCTTCCTCAACTGAAATAAGTTGATAATTTGACTTATAATTGCCCCCTGCAATTTGGAGGAGCACATGTTTCTTACAATTAACAGGCATTTATATTTAGGGATGTCGTTTCAGCGGCTCGCAGAACAATGTCTCTATTTCTTTCATTCCGAATCCTCAGAGGCCACTGGAATCCTAGGGCTTAGCAGAGCTCATTCCCACAGGTGAATAGGTCTATAATTTGTCATTTACCTCGGCTTTCAGAGTCTGTACGGATCAGGAAGGAAAAAATAGCAACTTTTATCTCAAACTGAATCCAGCATTTAAGGCACTCCCGTCACCAAGCAGCCTCCTGGCTTTATTGAGAAAGCTGTTGCTAAGACACAGGCTTAATTTGTTTGCACACTTTTCATAAGAATGGTGCGTGTTTATTCACACAGGAAAGCTGAGATGGGAGAGATAAAGGTTGGTGAAAAGTTCACCACGGGAGACGATTAGACCTTAAACAGTTATTTTGTTGGCTCCTCTAGGAAAAAGGGTTTTCAAAGTATGATCTTGGGATCAGGACTATCAGCCTCACATGGGTACTTGATAGAAAGACAAATACTTCAGCCTGACTCAGACTAACTTGAATCACAGAATTGCTGGAGCATGGCTTGCCAAGTCCTCCATGTTGTTCTGATGCAAGTTGATATATGAGACCCATTGCCACGTACCGTAGGCTAGAATATTACCCATGTCTCATCCATCACTGGGCTCTGAAAATGAGAATATTCTTTCTCTGCTGGAAAGCCATGGCATCATCTTAGCCAGGGCAGATGGTTCAGAAGAGGATACTCATTTTTTAAAAGGTACCTCACAACTCCTCCATGAACCTCCCTAATCTGATCACTCAGATCAAACATGAACATGATATTAGAAAATAAATAACATAAAATTAGAAAATGCGATGCCCAAGAGGGAAATCATTTATAAACCAAAAGAATCACAAGGGTTTGCTAACAAATCATATGCAAGCCAGCAAATTCTTGCTGAAATGGAGTCTCAAGGTGCTTTACTAATAAGGACAGACCATACTCCTAGATATGAACAGATATCATGGATAAAAGTACATAATCTAGAGCTAATTTGTCAGTTTGAGCAACTGTTTATCACTTTACAGATTAATCCACTGCTTTGCAATCTTCCTAATGCTGCAGCCAGTTAATAGAGTTCCCCAACCCTAAAATCATTTCATTGCTAGTTCATAATTGTAATTTTTCTACTGTTAAGGTATATAATGTAAATATTTGATGTGCAGGATATGTGATATGCGACCCCTGTGGGGGTTGGTATTCATAGGTTGAGAACCACTGGCTTAATCAGTTTTGTGAGCGGTGTTTTTGCTCAACAGTCACCTACATTTAGTCAGAGTGAGTTGCTCGGTCTTCCTTGGCACAAGGAGAAGTAAAGGATTAGGAGATGGGCCCTGAGCTGCATTTATGATGTGGTACCTATACCCACTTCCTATAACAGGAGACATTCACGAAGGCACTAGCAATGCACCATCTTCATCCTTGAGACAGCTCCAAAGTCCTCCTACACTGAAGGTCAGGTCTATAATGGATTACACTATTGATATAGGTCTTTGATTCGGATGGAATATGTAATCCCAAAATAGAAGAGTAAAGAACTGCCCTTAACCATTGAAAGACAACACACATGCAGTGGCCATCATAACATTTGTTTCCGCAATGTTTCCCACAACTAAAATTATTATAGATGCTCCATATTCCCTGTGCCTAAGGTGTGATTCATATACACATTTTGTGGATTTACTTTACTTTTTTTTTTTGAGATAGGATCACATTAAGCCTAGTTGACCTAAAATTCTTTATATGGATGAGAAATGTCTGAACTTGTGAGTCTCTTGAACTCATGATTCCCTTGCCTCCATCCACCAAATGTGATGGTTATAGGGAATTTACAGAAGAACTAATTAGGACATGCATTTCTTTATACTCTTCTCCCTCTTGGGAGCCCTGCAATCTACCTTCTTCCCCGAGGGTTTTTCAATGCAGCTGTGCCAGACCCCACCACTCCCAGACAGCTGGTTACTCTGAGTCAATAGCATCTCTCTGATAACTCTGACATTTCCAACATGGAAGAGACCAGTGCACCAGCCTGGGTTTATTTTCTCTTTTCTGATGCTTATTACAGGTCTTCTGTGACTTCCATGGTCACTCCCAAAAGAAGAATGTATTCCTTTATGGTTGCAGCATGAAGGAAACTTTGTGGCAAGCAGGCTGCACTGTGGATGGCCCTGCCCTCGTCGAGGATGTCAGCTACAGGGTAAGTCACTGTATTACATTGTATGGTGTATTGTGAGCACAACTTTACTGTGAGGACCTTTACTGCTTACCTTTGTTTCTAGAAAGATAATTTACCACTGACCTATATTTTAGTTCCCATTCATCTTTTTTCTCTTAAAATAACCATCTTGACTATTTTACCCATACAGTTAGTTATGATGCAAGCAGAATAGAGGTTTCTAGATCCAATGTACATTTGTGTTGAATAATGTCACACTACCTGGTAACTTTATTTCTATGACACAGGGAATTGGTAACAAGAAGCCAATTTTAACATCTGGCTTTATAATTGTTAACTCTGTGGATTATTATTCTGCCATTTATAAAGTAAAGGCAGTAAAAATACTGTTTCATTCATGAAGATTATGAGAGGAACATAATGATTCTGAATGCAAAATCCTTAAGAAAATACGAAGGAATGATTATAGCATCTCTCTGCATGAACATTATTTGACAAACAGAACAACGACCCACTGAAACTCATTTTATGTTATATGGACTCCAGTCATGTGGACTGCTGAATATTCACACTATGAGAAAGAAGTTAAGGAGGGGAAAGAAAGGAGGACTATTCCATGTCAGGATAATATGACTGCTTAGGGGGCATTCAGAAGAGATGGAATTTACAAAGATATCCAAATGCAAAATAAACATTAGCCTTTGTTTCAAATTTTTGAAGAAAATAAAGAAGATTTTGATGATACAGACTTCTTGTAAATCTCTTATTATTCTGAGTACTATAATTTACCATACACAAAGTAGTAGTTCATCTCTAAGGTTAATGAAATATTAAAAAAGAAATAAAATATTCATGAAACTAAGCAGGAGTAGTGGTTTGTGGGCTTATTCTTAGTACTAGAAGGCTGAAGATGAAGGATACTGAGTTGAAGATGAACTTGGGCTACATAGAGAAATCTACTCTCAAACAAAAGAAAACAAAATCGAAACAAAGCAACCAGCAATATGAATGAAAAACCAAAAAGAAGCAAAAATCAACCACTTTTCAAACAAAGAAATTATCATATGAGAAACCAACAAATATTTACCAAATTAATTTCACCTGGAAGTATTTTCCTTGTGTTTTTCTTTAACCAGAGCTATTGACATATACTTCTGTTGATTACTTCCCTATGGAACTTATATCGGAATCAAGAACACATCCTCAGAAATCTATTTGCTTTAAGGCTTAACCTGTTAATGGTGGCAACCTACCAGAGCTCTAATTGAATAAAATTATTTAGGAAACCAGCACATGGGGACGTTCACATGGGCAGCTCATGCCAAACTGTGAAGAATGATCTTGTAAACATAACGCAGGTGGATATAAAATAGATGAATCAATTTTATGAAAAGTCAGTATGGCTTGTATTATGTCTTTACCTAGAAAGGGTAACAATAATAATGGGCAATTCTCTTCATGGAGACATAAGAAGGGAAATGGGAGGCGGTGGCGGGTAGAAGGCAGAAATATTTAATAAATAAATAAATTTAAAAAAAGTATCCCAACCAATGCAATGTCGAGGACACAGGGCTTTCTTAGTTCACAGTTTAAGGTACAGTATTTCATAACAAGAAAGTTAAGGTAGGGGAACTTTAAAGCCGCATGATACCCATAGTCAGGAAGCTGGAAGAGAAAGAAAAAGCCTAGGGAATGGTGCCACTCATAGAGACTCCCCACCTCAACTGATCCAATCGAGAGAATTCCCTACAATAATGGAGGAATGCCTAAAAGCCCATATTCCAACTGCTTCTCTATCTCATCAAGTTGACAGGTGAGATTAACTACTTAAATGATCAATTATGGAGTGTGTTCTTATCCTCTGTATTCCAGCTTGATTGTATGATTGTGTTAGTTATGTCATATTAGTTAATTAATGCAACAAGTAATTCAAGCTCAGTTTTGTGTCAAGTAAAGCAAAAGGCATGATCAGGGAGAGATAGACAAACCACAGTTTCTGCCTCTGAGAGCAAGTTCAGTAGTGTTTGATGGCAATGTTATTAAAATATTAGTCCTTCTGTGCACTGATAGTCATCTCTGAGGGTCATTATTTTAAGTTGATCAGTTGCCCAAATCTTAGTTTTTTCCTTTGGAAAATAATAAAGTCAGAGTTTAAATGAAATGTATAAAATGATTTTTGTTGGTCCTCTGGAGTTCTTCAAACTTTATTCATGGGCTGTTAAGCAATATATGCAAGGAAAAAGTTCTAATGTTTGGCTTCTTTCCTCCTTTTTTTGCTCTTAACAGCCTTGCTTTGCAGTTCTTGATTAATATGTATCCCTTTCCACCATTGGTATTTTAAATCTAAGGCGCAGTAATCTATTAATAATGAATTTGATTTTGGTGTTTATCCTAAAACATGTTTTGTATGTGTGCAGATGGATCTTTTCAGAATTGAGAGGACTCATTCACTTTGTCATGAGGAGATGGAGACCTTGAAAGGTCTTCCACGCAAGATGTGTTTACAGTCCTCTCACACGCCAGGAGTCACACCCTGAGAGTGTATTTACATATCAAACAGAGCAACTCAGTCACAGGAAATTTGTCCTTGAATAGCAGTGTCAAAATGACAAATACATTTCATACTCACTCAAAATATTTATTTAACTTTATTAATCAACCACATTGGGACTTCTAGTTGTATTACTAAAAACAGGTCAGTGAATACATTCAGCTAAACACAAATATATGAAAGGTTAAAATTAACAAAAGTTATAAATTTTAACCTCTGGAACCTGACCAAATACAGATGGGGAAATTTCAGTCTTGAAAACTGCTAGACTTTTTTATGCAGAAACACCCCCAAATCTGACTTACTTAATGGCTTTTTTTAAACCACATTTAAATTTATTCATCAAGATACACAACTCAGAGCTAGGCATGGGAGCAAACATGTTTCATCTCGGTTCAGCTGAGGCAGGAGTATGAAAAGTTTAAGACTTACTTGAGCTACATCGTAAGGCCCCATGTCGAAGCAAGGCAGAGCAAAATGAAACAAAAGAGCAGCTTACAAATGTCAGCAAGTAACAAGAGTGGCAAAATCTCAACCAGACATCTCTTGCTCCAAATGAAACCTCCAGTTCTGGAAATGGGTTACCTCTAATTGACTTTTTGGCCAAAGTGTTCCCATGGAAACCTCCCCCCGCCCCAAACAACCCAGGCTAATGCCAAAGCTATTGGTTGCTCTCCATGAACTGATAGTAAGACTTGATTGCTGAAGGCAACACCTACACAGTGCACTGAAGATGGAGAAGTCAACCTATGCCTAACTAAGCCTTCACCTCTACAGACAAGTGCTCATGGATGGTATTCTGCACTCTACCAAAAAACACCAACCTCGCTACAACTCTTTCAGATTACCATGATAGCTTACCTGCAAGATATGTGGGTGCAATAGTGGCACAGAAGTTGTGGGAGTAAACATCCACTATCTGATTGGAATTAAGCTACTCCATGTGATTGAACCCATGGCTGACACCGCTCGGGTGGGCAAGAACCTGGGATTAGATGTACCACATTGTTCTGCTACAGGAACATAGCAACAAAAAAGATTGACTCCTATTGACATTCTGTTATTTTCATAGATTAGTGTCTTGCTCAGCCACTATCAAAGAAGTTTCCTCCTGCAGTATACGGGAAATAAATATAGAGACTCACAATTGGACAATGTGCAAAGAGTTAGAGACCTTGAAACACTTAGTCCTAAAGAGGATATCTCTATCAAATCATTCCCTCTGGGCTCAGGGAACTCTGTGGAAGAGAAGATAGAAAGATTGTGAAAGCCAATGTGGAGTAGAAGACATCAAGGAAATAAGGGCATCTATACAAAACAAGACTGATGCACATATTAACTTTCAGAGACTGTGGCAGCATGCAAAGGGCCTGTATAGATTTAAACCAAACTGGGGTCCCAGTACTGAGAGGGGGAGTAGATACAAGCACACACCCTTAACCCCAAAGCTATCTCCAATTGTTAATTACAACAGAAAAATTCATTTTCTCCAATGGAGTCTTACTGGGTATGCAAACTACACTCAAGGGCAGGCTGTCTACTTCATGCCAAGTAGTAGATGACCTACACAAAATGAATTCGATGGTAATTTTGGAGGATTTTTGACTCACATTTGAAAGTTTTTCTTAAGCTTAAAGATCTTTTGTTTATATAGTATCGTGTTCAATTTTGTTTATAGGGGTTTTCTGTGTGTGTAAATGTGTCTTTGTGTCTCTATGTTTCTTGTGTTTTTTCTTTGACTTTCTTTTGTCATTTATTTTGTATGATTCTGGTTTGTTTGCTTTTATTGTTGTTATTTAAGATGCCTGTTTGTTTCCTAATAAGAGTGAGAAAGGGTATGGATTTGGTTGGGTGGGGAGGTGAGAAAGGATGTGGAAGAGGTTGGGGAGGGTAAACTTTAATCAGAATATAGTGTATGAAAAAATTCTATTTTAAATTAAAAAATGCCAAGATAAGGACACACACATATTCTATTTCTTACACATACATGCCCATACTCAGAGACCGACATAGAAGCGGGATGGGCAAAAATATGCCACAAAATACAGATGTGATAACAATAAAAAAAATACCAATATACTGCCTCTATATAATCTTGGGTAATAGGAAAATGTTTATGTTTATGTGGAGAGGAAACTTGGGAGAGCCCAGTGAATTGAAAAATCCCCAACTATCTGAAAACTAGCACAATGTTGTCCTCCAAACACACCTATAAACCAATCACAAAAATGGATGCTTCAGGAGTTTAAGATGTTGAAGGGCAACTTTTCCCCACATTATTAGCTAGTCACCATGTTGAGCAGACACAGACAAGAAGCAAATTTCAATATGGAGTTTAAAAATCATCAAAGATACTGTGGTACATATCACAATAAAGATAAAGAGATTCTTCAGATTAATCTATTGAGGTGGTAAAATTCCAAAAAGATGTGTAGAAAAAGAAAATGGAATCTCGCAAGCTACAAAGTAAAATACATTATGTTCATTTTTCTATTAAAGGTTTAAAGATTATGAAAATGAGGTAAATAAATTTTAGTCAGGTGAGCCTTATTCAGGAGACATTGCAGCTAATAGAAATTGACTCAGTAACCCCACAGCTAAATATGTTCAAACAATTACAGAAAGGTATGTTCAAAAGTTACTGTAAAAGGTAGTAACAATGATTTTGCAGATAGGCAATCTAGTAAAGAACTGGCAACAGAAAGAAAAGAAATGAGGAAAGGAAAGAGAGAATTCTAGGGTTAAAATATAATATAACCAAACAAAATATTAAGTTGATAGCATTATCATCAGATCTGAAAATCTAAGAGAATGAATCAATGAACTTGACATATTCAAAATTACTCATTCTGAAAAACAGAGAAAAAAATAATACAAGAAAATAAGCAAGCTAAGATCAAACTTAGCAACATCCATGCAAGGAAAGACATACAAGAAAAGAATTAGTGTGGTAACTACAGGAAGAGTAAGGGAAATGATAAAGGAAATGATTTAAGGAACAGAATGAATGAAAACATGGCAACATAAATAGCAGAAGAGCACACGCTAATCTGAAAACAAGTGATGGCAGTACACATGAATGGCAGTACACATGAATGGGAAAAAACATTTCATTCAAATGGCAAAGGATCTAAGACTCAACTATAAACCTCAATTATGTGCAGCTTGTGAGATTAAATACTTCCTAAAGGATGAAAATGAGAGTAGGGAGCCGATGTATCAGGCAAGGAATTCCTATACCGGCGACCAGTGATTACATGAGATCAGAAAACATAGGTTTTAATGGCGGAGGTAGATGTTTGACAAGAAGGTTATTTGTTGTTCTCCAAAAAATAACAACAGAACATGATAATGATACACCAAGCCCAAACACACGTAGTAACATCAAAATTTAATGCTAAAGTTTGGATAGTTCACTAATCTTCTCCTTGGAAATGCTATCTTGGGTTAACAGTCAGTGTTTTGGAGAGTATGTTACTTTAAATCTGTCCAGAAAGCATGCACCCTTTCTGCATGAAAACCAAGACCATCCCAGTATAGGAGCTTAGTGGCAGGAAAAACTAATCTCAGGAAATTTGTAAAAAACAAAGCAAAATAGCCTGAAACTATAAAAAAGTATCTACCTGCAGCAGCTGAGTTACATATCAAATCAGGTTTGCAAGGAACAGGATAGACTTGAACTCTCTTAGAAGTTAAACAACTTTTAAAAGATTAATTGATGGCTTAAAGAGGAAACCTGAAGAGAAATTAGAAAATGTCGTGAACTGATTAGCAATGAAAACATAATATATCAGAATGTGTGGCATATATTATCTCATAAAGAGAGAAAAATATATAGCTTATAGCTTTGGATGTTTTGTTAGAAAGGTAGATTTTAAAGGAGTCATGTAAGCCTACACATTTGGAATTAAATAGAAGAGACTAAAAGAGAAATATTAGGCTAGTATGATGGCTCAGTGGTTAAGAGAACATAATGTTTTTGTAAAGGACCTAGTTTAATTTCTAGTATCCAAGCCAGGCAGTTCACAGCTACCTGTAACTTAAACTCCCAGAGGACCTGACACCTCTAGACTCAGAAGACAACTACACCCATGGGTACATACCTACATACTGTTACACACACACACACACACACACACACACAGAGGCAAGCACACAATTTTTAAAAAATCAGTAAGCAAAAACATATTTTCTTAGGTAAGATGAGAGAGAGAAGAGGTGGAGAAGGAGGAGGAGGAGGAGGAGGAGAAGCAAAGGAAGTGAAGAATTAGGGTAAAACAAGAGAAGGAAAAAGAAAGCCAAGTGAAATAAACAAAACAGAAATCATATAAAGAGTAGAAAAACGAGGACTTTGGGGATGGCCCAGTAGGTAAAACGGTTGCTAGTCAAATTTGAACTTTAGTTCAAATTGCCAGAACCCAAGTAAAACCAGACATGACAGTGTGCCTGTATAATCCCAGCATGCCTAGAGGGAGTTAGAAAGCAGAAACATGAAAATTCCCAACATATTGATAATCAGCCGGCCTGACTGATGTGTGCAGTGTTGAACAACAAAGAGACCATGTCTCAAGAAATGTGGAAGGTAGGGACTAACACCCAAGGTGGCCCCCTGATATCCGTATGCACATGCATACACACCCATACATACAACCCATCATACAGACATATTGAGAGAGAGATGAAAATATAACACTTATAAAATCCACGTATCCTAGTGTGAATTATTAAAAGGGTCAAGAAAAATGATGACACTTCAGACAGAATTTAAAGAAAAGAAAGATAATACAAATTACCAGTCGTGAATGAAAGAGGGGGCTTCTCTACAGAACTCAAAAATTGTAAGAAGTTTTTTGTTAATAACTACAAGTCAAATGGATAAATTGTTTGTAGGGCATAAACTATGAAATTTGGCTGAAAGAAACCAAAAAATCTAAGTGCATCTTAAGAAAGTAAATTGGATTGGAATTCACGAATATCCCACAAATCAAAATCTAGACCTAAATAACTTTGTTGGTGAATTCTAGCCAACTCTCAAGAATAGATGGCAGTCAATGTAACAAGGCAAGAATCATTTTAAACATTGAGGAGGAATCCTTGCTAACCCTTTTTGAAGCCTGAATTATCCTGATGCTGAATCCATAAAAAAAGATATTACAAGGAGAGATAGCGACAGTTCAATGATTCTTGGAAATCCCTATACAAAACTATTTTCCAAAGCATTATCAAGTCAACCCAGGAGCATGTAAAGCTTCCTCAGCTGTGGCAAAGTGGGGTTTATCTCATGGAGGCCAAATTAAATATTTAGAAGTACAATACTATCATATTTCTTTCAGACAAACGAATAACAAAGACTGCATCATCTCAAATACTATGATTGTATTATCTAAAAAATAATTTGACAAGAACACTTTAAAATCAAATCCAATAACTGATAATGAAAAGCAGAAATTGATTTGAGATTCACATGGCAGAAATAACCGACAGTGGCAAGTTGTCTTCTGACTTCCCAGGCCACAGCGGCATTCCTTCCCCACCCAAACATATAAAGGAAAGTTTAAGTTAGACAGGTAACATATTTAATGATAAAAGCTTTAGTATTTCCCCTGTAAAATTAGGAACAAAGCAGGGCCGTTTGCTCTTGCCATGTCTGTTCAAGACAGTGTTAGATACTCTAGCAAGCACAACACAAGCAACGTATTAAAGAGAATCATTTAAAAAAGAAACAGAACTTTCATGAACTGATGATGTGGTATTCTTATCTATAAAATTCTAAGGAATCCTCAAACATAGACTATTGAAACCAGTATGCAAGCCTAGCAATGGAGCAAGAAATGCAATCAATATAACATTTGGTGTGGTACCTCAGTAAGACAAGAAATAATTCAGGAACAAAATCCAGAGGTAAAATTCATTTGCAACAATATCAAGATAAAAATAGTAGTAGGTTTAATAGAGAAAAGTTAATATGTTAAAACTGCAAAAGCGGTGATAGGAATTGAAGGATGCCAAAATAAATGGTAGTTACACGAACTTAATGTATTGCAAGATCCAATATTTTCAAGATGAAATTGTCTTCATATTTTCTATAGATTCAAAAAATTCCTATTGAAATCTCAGCAGGTTTTTGTATTGATATTGACAAGCCAATCTTAAACAAAAGAGAACTAGAATGGTCAAAGCAATTTTGAAAGAGAATAATCTTAGTGGATTATTTATAGGATCGCACAACTTAAGAGAAACCTGTAGAGTTCAAGAAAATGTCATCTTGACAAGCTGGTCAAAGCTTCCCAGTTTTGACTGCATTTTGCCCGAAAAACTTTTATGTGACATTAGGTACACTGGCATATAAAATTGGTATGCAAACCAAACACTTTGTGAAATTAATTTATAAAGTAAATTTACTTTAAAATAGTTATAGTACATAATTTTAATTGATTTAAATATTACTATAGTATGCATACTAATGAGGTAGATGTGCATGTATTATGATCATCATATAGTTGCGTCATTTCCTCTGTTGTTCCCTTCCACGCCCCCCATATACCTCTCCTTGCCTTCTTTCAAATTAGTGACCTTTTTCTCATTAACTGTTGTTACATGCATATATGTCTGTGCATATATATTCCTAAATAGAGTCTGTTCTGTCTGTATGTTTTCAGAGCGGGACATATTTTAGTAGATAACCAATTGGTGTACTCTTGCCTGGGAAAACTTACTCTTATTCATAGAATTCCTTATTTGTCTGTTGTTCTTTGTGTAGGGTTGAGGCCTTGTGGTTTGTTCCCCATCCACTTTGGGGTTATTTTAATGTCATCTTTGTTCAGCTCATGTATAGGCAGGCATATTGGTGAGCCTTTATGGGTGTAGCTTCGGATATTACTAGGAGACAAATGTGCAGAGCTACCTCCCTGGTTCGCCGACTCTTGCAATCTTTCTATCCAATCTCCTGCAATGTTTCCTGAGCTTAGGTGCACGAATTGTTTTGTAGATATATCCACTGGGACAAAGCTTCACAGCCTTGCATTTTAATTGGCCATAGTTTTCTGGAACAGTCTCCTGTTGCAAAGAGAAGTTTCACTGGTGAGAATGAGGACGATTTATTTGGGTATACAAATACTTAGATTGTAGTTGGGACTATATTAGTCACTAAAGAGATAGTTATCGATTTCTCATTCAAGATCTATGCTTTCACTAGCTTTTGGTAGTTGGATAGGTTTCGAGTACCAGGCATGATTTCCATCTTATTGAGGATTCCTATTAGGGAGCTGTTGGTTCTTGCCAACGTATGCGTACCACTATTAAACCTTTAGGTCAATCATGCCTTTAGAATAATGGTTGTTGTGGCTCACGGGGGCGACAGCTGTTTAGAGCTGTTATTTGCTTCCTTCGTAAGCCTGTTTAGTGCCTTCTGGTCTCATGTAAGCTAGTCCACAGGGAGAGGCATCAGGTCAGTTCTACCTCACCCATCTCTGGACCCTGGGGTGAAGTACGTGCTATTTTCTGCATTAGGGAATTACCATCCACCTCAGGGGACAGCAAAGGGCAACAGTAATAGCCTATAATGTTTTGCGAGTCTCTTGGCAACTCTGACCAACAACTCTACAGAGGGTTTATCATGACTGATGTTAGGGGTTTTGTTAGATGGTCTTCGGGGATTAGGGAGAGTGGAGTGTTGTCAGCTCAGGGGAGAAAAAATTCTTTAAAACTGTACATATACAGATTCATGTGTTATAGTTATGTTGTTATTTTTAGGTAGATAGTTAATAGCATGGTTCTTTAAGATTTTTTCAGACATCCTTACTGTTTTATATTCTCTTCTCATTTTGTTTTTATCTCCCTGCTTCTCCCTAAGCAGAGACCCCTCCCCCCTTTACGATTTTCATGCTCAGATTGCTTGTACCTCGATACTTTCCTCTCTATTGCTCCCCGACTCTCACTACCCTGGCAGTGGTCCCCTTTTATCTTTTTGGTTTCTCAATTACTCCAGGGTATATACTTACACATGAAGATTTGGAACTAGGAACCTCTGGTGAGAAAGAACATGCGACATTTGTCTTTTGGGGTCCGGATTACCCCAATTACCTCAATATGATCTTTTGGGGTCATATAACCCTTTAACCTGCAAAGTTCGTGATTTTACTTTGCTTTATAACTGAATATTATTTTATATTGTGTATGTACCACATGTTTATTATCCACTAATGAGTTGTAGAATAATTAAGGTGTTTCCATTTTCTAGCTATTTTGAGTAGAAAAACAAAGAACATGACTAAGCAAGGATGTATAGAGTAGAATGTTTAGTCCTTTGGGTAGGCATATACCAACGAGTGGTAAGCTGGAAAATATGGTAGATTTATTTTAGCTCTTTGAGAATTTCCCACACTGATTTTCATAGTGGCTGCATCTGTTCACAATCCCATCAACAGAGAACAAGGGTGCTTCTCTGCCACAACCCATCCAGCATTTGTTGTAGATTGTTTTGCTGACTTGCCATTTTGACTGGGGTAAGATGAAATCTCAAAGTTGTCTTGATTTGAATTTTCCTACTTGCTTGGAATGGGAATTTTTTAAAAAATATTTCTTAGTCATTTTTTTTTTCTTTTGAGAACTCTTTGTCCCAGGTCTATGCTTTTGAATTGGTCCTTTTTTTTTTTTTTTTTTTTTTTTAATTCTTAGTGCTTTGAGTTATTTAAGTACTCTGGATATTAATCTTCTATCAATTGCATATCAGATGTATTATTTCCTATTCCGTGGACTTCCTATTCACCGCTTTGATTGTTTTTTCAGCTTTAGAGAACTTTTTTAGTTTTTACAAAATGCCACTTCTCAATTGTTGGTCTTAATTTTGGGGCTAAACGAGGTCCTACTCAGAAAATGCTTTGCCTAGATCATGTAGAGTATTGACTATTATTTCTTCTAGAATTTTCAGTGTTTTAAGCTGCATATTTAGGTCTTTTATCCACTTGGAGTTAAATTTTGTGTATAGTGATTGGTATGAGTCTCATTTGAGTCTTCTGCTTGTGGACATCAAGATCCAGAATGATTTGTTAAAGATGCTTTCTTTTTCTAGCTTATATTTTTGAATTATTTATCAAATAGTAGGTGGCTGAAGTTATGTGTATTCATGCTTGGGCCATTGATTTTGCTCCTTTTGTCTGCATGTCTGTTTTTGTGGCACTACAATATTAGTTTTATTATTATGACTGTGTCATATATTTTAAGATCTGGAATGAAAATCTTTCCAGCATTGTTCTTTTTTGTTCAGAATTGTTTTGGCCAACCTGGATCTTTTGTGGTTCCTGACGAACTTTAGGACTGCATCTTATATTTCTGTGGTGAATGAGATGGAAATTTTGATTGGCATTGCCTTGAATCTTTAAGTAGCTTTTGGCAAAATGGTTATTTTCACAATATTGACTCTACCCATTCATAGCACTGAATGTCTTCCCATTTTTAGCTCCTTTCTCTATCTCCCTTTCCATGGGTTTGATGTTTTCACTGTCAACGTCTTTCACCTCCTTGACTTAGTTTATTACTAGATAGTTTGCTTTCCTGGAGGCTGTTGTGAACACGAGTGTGTCCATGTGATCACCTGCTTTGTGCCTTTGTTGGCGCATAGAAAAGCTACTGATTGAGTCTATGCTGTGGCACATTGCTGAACCTGCTTGTCATTTCTAGAACTTTTCTTGTAGATTTTGATGGGTCTCATGACATCTGCAAATAGGGATAGTTGGCTTTCTTTCCAAAATTTTGCCTATTTAATTTCTTTCTCTTGCCTTATTGATCAAGCTACTACCTTGATCACACTATTGAAGGGAGTGGGATAATGACTATCCGCATCTTATTCTTGGCTTCTGTGGGGTTGCTTCAAGCTTTTCTCCATTTAGGATAATGTTGGTTACAGGATACGTGTGTTTATGTATGTATGTATGTATATATATTTGAGATATCACTGTTTTAGGCATACTTCTTTAGGATGTTTATTATGAAGGCATATTTGAAATTGTCAAAGACTTTTTCTATGTCTATTGAGATGATTATGTGATTTTTGTTTTTCTGTCAATTTTTATGTGGTTTATTACACTTATTACCATGCATATCTTCATATGTACCTTCATTTCAAGGATAACACCATGGTGTATAATCCATTTTGATGTTTACATGTAGTATCTGCAAGTATTTGATTGAGCAATTTTAATTTTATTTTCATCAAGTTATTGGCCTATAATATTTTTCTCTTCCCTTTCCCTTTTTCTTTTCTTTTTTCCTTTTCTTTCCTTCCTGTCCCATTCCCTTCTTTTCTTTCTGCTTCCTTCCTTTCTTTTGCTGTGTCTTAACATATTTTTGTTATTGGAAGTGGTTTGGAGTGATCCTTCTCTTTCCCTATCTCATATTTCATAGTTTAAGAAGGACTGACTATAGATCTTCTTGAAATTCTGCTGTTAAGACATGTGGTACTGGATTTTTTTCTTCAGGTGTAAGAATTTCTATTATATAAATCTCTTCATTTGTTATTGGTCTGTTTATCATTCTTATTAATTAATAATTATTTTTAGTTAATATTTTTATTTGTTATGGGTCTGTTTATCATTTTTTATTAATTGGGTGATTTGGGTGAATCTAAAAATTTATCCATTTCTTTTAGATTTCCTAACTTAACCAAGTACAGATTTTCAAACCATTGCCTTATAATATTCCGAATTTGTGTTGTTGTCTATTGCAAAGATTCCCTGTTAATTTATGATTCTGGTCATCTGTGTCCTCTCTTTTTTTCTTTTTGTTGGTTGGAACAAAGGTCTGTCAATCTTGTTTTTCTTCTCAAAGAAGCAGCTGTTAGGTTTGATTTTTTTTTTTTTTTTGGTTTCTATTTTGTTGATTTCTGTTCTGATACTTATTATTTCTTGATGCTGACTGATTTGGATTTAGTTTGTTCTAGATTTTACAAATTTTTGCATTACATCATTAAGTCATTTATTTGTGTTCCTTCTGATTTTTTGAATGTAGGCACCTAGAACTATAAATTTCTCTCATAGGACTGCTTACAATTTGTCTCAGAGGTTTTGTTGTATTATGTTTACTTTTTCATTTGGATTTTTTTATTCTTTCTTGATTTTTTCCTTTGACCCATATAGCACAGAGTAATGAATAAGTAATGAATTGTTTAATATTCATGAGTTTGTGTGATTTTTTTTTTGTCAGTTTTATCATCTTGTTGTCAGATAGTATGCAAGGAGTTATTTAAGTCTTGTTGAATCTGTAAAGATTTGTGTTTTAGGATATAGTCTATGTTAGAAAAGCTCCCATGCACTGCTGAGCAGAATATGTGTATTCTTTGATGATTGCAGGTGTGTTCTGAATATATCTCTGAAGTCCAGTTGGTGTATGATGTTATTTATTCTGGTGTTTCTCTTTATTTTTGTGTAGATGGCATGTCTGTTAGAAAAAGTGAGGTATTTAAATCACCTACATCTAGTGGACTGATGGTAAAATATGTTTTTAAATCCAGTAGAAGATTTTTAATGAAATTATATGCACTAGAGTTTGGTAAATATGTTTAAGATAGTATTGTTTTCTTGGTTAACTGTTCACATGATTATTCTTAAGTATATGTCTTTATCTAATCTTGAAGTATATTTGTTCGGATACTGAGATAATGATGATAAGCAGAATACTAGATATTTTTTGCAACACAGATATGTGAAGCATGGGTTTCTTCTTTTAACAAATTATAGGCAGACAGGCAGGTGGCCAAAAAATTAAAGTAAAAAGTAAGTATTAGAATAGCAATATTAATTGTAAGTTAAGACAGAGAGAAAAACACCACTGATTCTCCTTGAGCACAAGATTGATTAGATTATCCTGGCTGACTTCTGTAGACATGTTTTTTTGAGTTATAAATCAGATGATCAGTGTTAGAAACTTGCATGAAAGAAAATCATCTCATGAGAAAACTTTTAGTTTAAATGTGACTTCAAGAAGACTTGAAAAAAGTCAAAGCCACCAATTCTGAGAGAGCTGAAAGTTGAGTCTCACAGAACCAGCGTGTCAACTTCCCCGTGTGAATGATTGAGCACTGTGTTGAGATGCACTGAAATCTGCAGTTGGAGGAGGTCATTTGTTCCCTGCCGCCCAGCTAGCTTAGACCCGAAATAATCACACAGAAACTGTATTAATTCCATCATTGCTTGGCCCATTAGCTCTAGCTTCTTATTGGCTAATCTCTTACATATTAATTTAACCAATTTCTATTAATCTGTGTATCGCCACATGACAGTGGCTTACTGGCTAAAGTTCCCAGTGTCTATCTCCAGCCACTCCATGTCTTCTCTCTGACTCTGCCCTTCTTTCTCCCAGCATTCAGCCTAGCTTTCCTTGCCTACCTAAGTTCTGCCTTGCTATAAGTCCAAAGCAGTTTCTATATTCGTTAATGGTAATCACAGTACACAGAAGGGACTCCCACATCAGAAATCAGGCCTGGTGCAAATTGCTATGCAAGCTTTTCTTCTTACTGACATTTTCAGTCATTAATTCTCTTCATAGATTTCTAATTATGAGGAGTAATGGAGATAAGAAAGTTCCATACTCCTCCCACAGTGCCAAGTCTGTGCCAAGCACCAGTGTAAAACTCCACATTTGCAATAATATATTAATACACTTAATATTTCCAGCTATATTTTATGCTACACGAGTGTGCATCATTAGAAGTTGCTTTAAAATATTTGTTGAGTGAGTAAATATTTATACCAACACCCAGTTTCACATACAAGGGAAAAAGAATACAGAATAAATTGCATTGTTATAGATTGTATTAAGAACTAGGATTTTGAAAGCACAGTTTAAATCTCAGACCCCCGAGATCCTGTGTTTAAATGGATGCTGTGTTGGAGAGAAAAAGAACAATGAGTCAAATGACTTTGCAGCTTCAAATTCAAAAAATATTTAAAGGAAGAATAAATTCTTATTTGGAACATGAAAAGCAATAGATTGCCTTAGTTAAAGAAGGGACATATATCACGTAAAGAGGGGCTTTAAATATTTATTAATCTTGGAAGGCTGGAGTTGGGAGATGTTATTTCCCTCTTTCAAATTTCATTAGCAGCAAACTGTGTTCTGAACATTGCAATGGTGAACATAAATACACACACTTCTAAGTGTCCTTTTATGACATCCTTGCCCCATTATTAACCCAAAGGGAAAAATACATTTGGATCTTGCAAAGTTGATATCAGGATTCCTCCCTAGAAATGAGTTCTGACACACATCCTATCTGTAGAAGGCCAAATATACCTTTGAGGGTTCCCTTCTTTGAATTTTGAAACTGGGGTTGGTTTGGAAAGAGTAATCAGAAATGAAATGAAGTGAATTAGAGCCTGGGTTTCTAAACGGCTCCTTGAAACCATAATGCTTGAGTTCAAATGATCATTTATTCCTCAGCTAAGGTTGAAACCTGGCTCTGCTCTTACTGACCAGGTGTGATTCCATGTCTATGAAAAGATTCTGGTTTAGTTTTTATAATACTTTCAGGTCTGGAATGGACTAATAAGGGACTGATAACTCTCTCACTTAATAGAGGACGAGCCCAGGACTCAGGGAGGCAGAGAAGCTTATGTAAGTCACAGATCAACTACCTACCCAAACTGGATTGTCCTTTGCACTTGTCTGTCTGGCTCTAGCCTGCCTGCTCTTCACCCCAGGCCCTGATGCTTCATATTTCATGTTCAAGCAGGTTTTGAAGTTAGAATCCTCAGTCTCTGTTCTTAGACCCACGATTGGAAAATAAGGAGAGCCAGAGAGGAGGTTTTTTCATAAAGTAGATTTCTAATGCTAAAACATAACAATTTGATATGTGGGCTGCCTGTCCACGTGGGGGCACATTATATCTTATTCAAATATTTTTATACCTCTGTGGGATAATAAGGCTCCACTTAGATTTTTTGAGCTCATCTGTTTCCTGTTCATGTTGGTAATACAAAAACACTTCCAGTTTATAATAGCCATCATTGCGTTTCTCCCAGACACAGATGTATTTACGCAAGATAAAAAGAAAAATGAAGAGACCGAATGAACATTTTCTATAAATGTCACAGTTTTGAGGCAAATTTTTAATGAATGGATAAGCTACAGCTGTGGAAATGTAAGCAGGATGATTCCCCATTTCACCTTATAAATCCTCTGTCCCCAGGCTTCAACAGAGGGATCACAGCTCGTTAAGGTCCCCAAGAAACATGAAGTTAATTGGAATGTTTGGTCATCTCTACAGAGGTATATGAGCTAACAAAACTGGCTTCACTTAGTGTCAGATCCAGGAACCACAGATCCTGGAAACTCAGAGAATGTTACACAGAAGGAATACAAAAATGCTGGGGCTAGAAATACCGTTTTCCAACTGTTGAAAGTCAAAAATAAGTTGCCAAAAGAAACCAGGAGAGAGAACTCTACCTTACTTTTGTCTAAGAAAACACACACACACTCCTGACCTCTTCAGAAATATTTCAACCAAAAAAATAGAGGAATAAAATATTTGAAGTGTTCATTCCCAAAGCCCACTAGACTATAATTCTTGAACTGCTAAAATTATGCTTTAAAAGTGAAGGCAAAATAAAGGCTTTTTCCCATAAACAGACTTTGAAGACATTTGTCCTGGTTCCAAGTTATGAAGACAAATTATATAGAACTTTGGAAGGATAGAAAATAATATATTCTGGATCTATATAAAGACAGAAAGAGCACTGAAGAGGAAATAGGTAACAATGAAATGCAATGAACCTTTTATTTATTTCTTTATTAATTTAACAGATGACAATTATTAAAATATAATAACAACAATGTATTTGATAATCTGAGCACATGCAAACCTGCTTGCATATAAGTGAAACTAATGACATGCATGGCACAAAAGAGGAGAAAGGAGGGGTAATTAAAATCATTGCTACTACTTTTGAGGTGTCGGTCTAATATTTGCTAGTGTGTTTGTATCAGTTATAAGCGGATATTGCACACTAAACGACAGCCACAAAACCAAGTGGAAAAGATCCGCTATACTAAAAAGGGGAAAAATGAGTGGTATAAAATGTTTGCTTTATCTTTGCTGACAGTAATCAAAATAAAGCAGTAGTTACTAATATTAATTTCAGACAAAGGAAACTTCAAAAAAAGTAAAGTTATTATGGATAAAGAATGGTGATGCATTAATGCTAAATGAATAAATTTTCTCGGAACAAGTGACAGTTAATAGCACGTGTGTGCTCAATCACATACAACCCAAGAGGAAAATGGAGCAAAGTACACGAGATTTGCAAAGAGAAGATCCAGCTGTTGATGCAGCTGTAGGTTGCACAACTTCTCTATCAGCAGACTGATGAAGCAGGAAAAAACAAGCACCATCCATCAACAGATGCAATTGATTTTTAGAGAGGGATTTATCCAAAGCCACAAAATAGACATAGTTTTTAAGCACATATGAAACATTCACCAACACAGATCACTTTGCATGCTATAAAACAGATTTTAACCCATTCAATAGGAAATCCATGCCAGGCATTATAAACGTCTGGGGGAGGCTATGGAAACTAGAGGGGAACCTACTACAGCCACCACTTTCCTAAGCTAGCATAAATCTCTAAGGGCTTTCTCAACGAATGTAGCTCTCATCTCTCGTCAAAGAAGCTTCTTTTCTTGCAGCAGTGTTCACTATAGAAAATGACAGCTATTCAAAACGCAGACATCAGCTGACTGTGGGACACCTGTCCCCAGGTATTTACAACACAACCACCACCCTGAAGCTCATGGAACATCAGGGAATATGGAAAGACTGCAAGAGTCACAGCACCAGGACTTCAGCTATGAGATCATACCTTAGAAACTGGAAGAAGGAAGGAAGGAAGGAAGGAAGGAAGGAAGGAAGGAAGGAAGGAAGGAAGGAAGGAAGGAAGGAAGGAAGGAAAGAAAGAAAAAGGAAAGAAAAACACCATGTGGATGAGACTAATAGGGAAGAGGAGTTGAATCAGAGAAGATTTGGGGGGTAGAGGGCGAGTGTGAACTAGATTGTATGGGGGCATTAGAGATGATTCAGTAGTCAAGGACACTGCTTTTGTAGAGGATCTGAATTGGGTCCCCAGCACCCACGTTGGACTTTACAATTCTCAGTAACTCAGGTCACAAAGGACCCTCCTTTCTGGCCACAAGGACACTGCATGTATGTGGTATATAAGCATACATGTAAAAAAAAAAACACCCACACATAAAATTATAAAATACAATTTTGAAAAGATATATTATGTGACTCAACACATTAATACAAATATTATTTTGAAAAATGAGAGAAGTCACAATATGTTCTAACACAATAAAATCAATCTACCCGTCAATAGGAAGGTAGTTATAAAATTCCAAACTCAGAAGGAACAGTAGCAGATTTCTAAATAACAGATGCACTGGAGAAATTTTCAGTAATATTAGAAAATATTTGAACTAGATGAAAAGGAAATTTCTAAAATTTTGTAGCATGGTAAATTCTATACATATATGAATATGTATTGTGCTGGGTGCATATATAATGAAAAGAAGAAAATCGTAAAATCAACCATCTAACCCCACATCTTAGGAAATTACTAAATGGGCAATTTAAGTGCAAACAAAACAAAGTAAGGAATGATTTTAAATTCGTGAAGATAAATCATATTACATTCATTTAATAGATATAATTTTAATTGTATAAAATATTAGGACATAAATTAGAAAAACTGAAAACAGAAATCAAAAGTCAATTAAAACAAAGATCAACTTTGAGAAAAACAACAAAAGTGTTCAGTTTTGGTCAATGCTAAGGAGAAAGCAAATCAGAGGACAAATTGCTGACCTCAGAAATGGAAGAGAGCACATAGAAATTCTGTACACAATAAATGGAGAAGAATTGAATACTGTGAAATGTTTTTATCCGTAAATTTGATCATCCAGACAAAATGATCCAATTCCTTGAAAAACAAAAACTACCAAAGTTCACTGAGTCTGAATAGATCATCTGAACAGGCCTACATATGAAAGATGTTTAAGTGATAATAAAAATTCATAACCTACTTAAACAAAAAGAATCTGACCCAGATGGATTCATTAGTGAATTTTGCAAAATATTTCACAGAGAAATTATACCAGTTTCGATAATTGCTTTCTGAAAATCAAAACTGGGGGAACGCTTTTCAAATAATTTTGTGAGGTCGTGCAAACGTATAAGAAAAAAAGATCAATATCTCTCATAAACAAAAATTCAAATTTCTAGAGGAAAATGCTACAATATCAAACATAACAGTATATATAACTGCATGCCAAAACCAAGTAAGATTTTTCATAAGTGTTCATAGCTAGTTCATAATTAGAAAATTAATTTGTAAAAATCATCATATCAAAAGACTAAGAGGGAAAATCATTTTACCATATAATGGATTCAGATAAAATGCTTGACAAAAGCTAACATTCTTTCCTCCATACTAACAGAGGCCCGGTTCTCAACTTGACAAAGAATATTTTATAAGATACATATAGCTAACATGTATCTTTAATGCTCAGAAACAGAAACTTTCCTCACTATACAAGAAAAATAAGCCCAGCAAGAAGTTCATTCTTGCCGCTTCATTTTAGCATCATGCTGAAAATTTTAGCAATGCAGCAAGACAAGGAATGCAAGTAAAAGCATGCTAATTGAGCAAGCACTGTAGGAATATGGCAGCATAAAAGGGTAATGTACAAAATTCTGTTGCCTTCCTATAAGTCAGCATTCAGCAAATGGATTTGAGATTTAAAAACTCAATACTAAGCTGGGTGGTGGTGGTGCACCCCTTTAATTCCAGCACTTAGGAGGCAGAGTCATGTCAGTCTTTGAGTTTGAGGCCAGTCTGGTCTACAGAGCGAGTTTTAGGACAACTGAGAAACCCTGTTTCAAAATAATAATGATGATGATGATGATGATGATGATAATGATGATGATAATGATAATCCAATACTAGACAGAGAAAGCAGGATTTGCAGTAATCCCTACTCTCAGAAGACTGCTATAGGAGAAAAGCTGAGTTTGAGGCCAGTGTGGACTACATAGGGAGTTCCAGACCATACTAGTGTACAGAGGAGGAGTCTTTCTCTCTCAGCTCTCTCTCTCTCTCTCTCTCTCTCTCTCTCTCTCTCTCTCTCTCTCTCTCTCTCTCTCTCTCTCTCTCTCACACACACACACACACACACCTTACTGCCATTTACATTATTACCCCATACAATGAAATCCTTGGGTGTCAATCTAACGAAACAACATTTATATGTTGTTATCAAAGAGAACTATGATGAACAAAATAAATAAAGCCTAGAGACAAAGGAAGCATTTGCATTTGTGGATAGAAAACTCAGTATTGCCAAGCTTTCAGTTCTCCCCATATTAAACTATAGATTGAATGCATTTTGACCAAAATGTCAGCAAAGTACATCGTAGGCATCAAAATGGAGGGGCAGATGACCCAGAGTAGCTGAGAAAATACAAACGAGGAAAACACAGTTGGAATTCTGGAGCTGCCTCACTTTAAGGCTTACAGCAAAGTGAAAATACAAGATGGGATGGTAATGATCTAGGATTAGGTAGGTAGGTCATAGGGGGAATTTACAGTGTCAAGAAACAGACCCACATAAACAGTTCCTCATCCTTGCCAGAAGAGTTATACAATATGGCAAAGATAGTATTTTCAATAAATGGATCAATAGAAAAATGGAGATCTTGATGCAAAAGAAAAAGAATCTAAACATAGGTGCAGACCTTTCACAGATTAATTCAAAATGTATTAATGATTGTCTTAGTGTTCTATTGCTGTGAAGAGACACCATGATAAAAGAAACTCCTAGAAGAAAGCATTTAATTGGGGTCTTGCTTGAAGTTTCAGGATATTAATCTATGACCACTCTAGTGGGGAGTATGTCTGCAGGCAGGCATGGTACTGAAGCAGTAGCTGAGAGCTTTACAACCTGGTCCAAGGGCGAGAGAGAGAGAGAGAGAGAGAGAGAGAGAGAGAGAGAGAGAGAGAGAGAGAGAGAGAGAGAGAGAGGGAGAGGCTGTAATGCGGTTTTGGGACCTCACAGCCCACCCCCCAGTGACACACTTCCTCCACCAAGCCATACCTACTCTAAGAAAGCCACACCTCCTAATCCTTCTAATCCTGCTCCATCAGTTCCACTCCCTAGTGACTAAGCATGCAAATATATGAGCCTATAAGGCTGTTTTCATTCTCGTTACACTGACCGAAATATATAATGAAAAAGTACAAAAATTTCTAGACAATAACAGCAGGAGAATATATAGATGATGAGGATCATGGACTTGACAATCAACCTTGGTATCGTGTCCCTCCCTGCCACCATACTTTTAGATATAACATCAGTGGCATAATCCTTAGGAGAAAGAATCGAAAAGCTGGAATTCATAAAATGTTTATCTTCTGCTCTGAGGAAAAAATACTGTTACAAGGATGAAAATGGAAGAAAGAGAGTAAATTATTGCACAATACATATGAAAAATCAATGTTATGGACTGTCATTTATAACAGAGTTTATGTAAGGCCTTGGAAGTTATGTAAAAGAAAAACCCTTCTCAACTGAAAAATGAGAAAACAAGTCCAGATTTAAACATAAAATAATGAAGATACATAGGTGTCAAAAAAAAAAAAACCACAAAAAGCAATGATCTGTTCTATATCTCAGGGGACAGAAGATTAAAAATGTGATATCATTGGCACTTGTCCAAGCAACCAAAACCTGGAATGCTGACACCCAATTTCAAGAAGGACTTAGAATCATGGAGATGCTACTTCATTGTTGTTGGAAATGCCAAAGTATACAACCACTTTGGAGAAGAACTTTGATTTCTTAGATATATTCTTGCTATTGAGTCTAGTATTGTATGCTTGGGATTAATCTAAAGAAACTAAAAGCTTAGATGCCCACAAAAAGACCCTGTACATATGTATTTATGGTGGCTTTATTTATAACAGCTAAATTTGGGTAATCAGAAGGTTCATAATGAAATATTATTGAGTAACAAGGTGAAATAAACTGCTATAAATGGGAAGAATTGGAGCTACCTTAAGTGAGTATTTCTAAGTGTCAGGAGTCAATCTGTAAAGTAGCCTGGTGCACCATTCTAGATAGGACAGAACTTTGAAGGCAGAAGAAGATCAGTTGTCGCCAAGGGTTTAGGGGAATCGGAAGGTGGTGGGTGGAGCAGAAGCATTTGTTCTGGCAAAGACACTCCACAGTGATATTGTAATGCTGGATAACTGTCAGTGAGCCGACTTTCTAAGCACTTACAATGTATGTTTTCAATAGTAAATCGTAATATCAACTCTGCCTATTGTTAATGTTTCAGTGTGAGTTCATCATTCAAAAGAAATGGACCGTTTTGGTGGCAGATGTTATGGGAGGGTGTGGGTGTCTATGGGAGGTCCTGCATCATCTTTCTGATTTTGCCATGAAACTAAACATGTTCTTTGAAAATGAAGTCATTTTAATGATATAAATGTGCATACACAAATAGCTTTACAATACAATGAGTTCTTATCTAAATAAAAGTATACTTGCTATAACAAAGAAACACACTCATAATTAAAGTGATTTCAAAGTGTTTTCCATCACTTTATTTATAACAATAGTATATCCATGCACATTAAATCAGTCCCCTATCATCTCTATTAGAATATGCTATCTGCATGCACAAAATGTAGGTACAAATGGATTGAAGACCTCAATATAAATCCAACCACACTGAACCTCATATAAGGGAAAGTGCGACATAGCCTTCAATGCATGGGCATAGGAGACCACTCCCTAAATATAACACCAGTAGCCCAGACACTTAGAGCAACAATAAATAAATGGGACCTCATGAAACTGAAAAGCTTCTGTAAAGCAAAGGACATGGCCAAGAAGACAAAAAGGCAGCCTACTGAATGGGAAAAGACCTTCACCAAACCCACGTCAGACAGAGGACTGATCTCCAAAATATATGAACTCAAGAAAATTAGACATCAAAATTCCAAATAACCAAATTAAAAAATGGAGTACAGACCTAAACAGAATTCTCAACAGAAGAATCTCAAATGGCCAAAAGACACTTAATGAAATGTTCAACATCCTTAGCCATTAGGGAAACACAAATCACCAAAATGATTCTGAGATACCTAAGAATGACTAAGATCAAAAACTCCAATGATAGTTTATGCTGGAGAAGATATGGAGTAAGGAGAACATTCCTCCATTGCTGGTGGGAATGTAAACTTGTACAACCACTCTGGAAATCATTATGGCTGTTTTTCTAGAAAATTGAAAATCAACCTACCTCAGGACCCAGCAATACCACTCTTGGGCATATACCCAAAGGATGCTCAGTCATACTACAAGGACATTTGTTCAACAATGTTCATAGTAGCATTATTTGTAATAGCCAGAATCTGGAAACAATCTAGATGCCCTTCAATTGAAGAATGAATAAAGAAAATGTGGTACATTTACACAATGGAGTACTACTCTGCATGAAAAACAAAAGCAAAACAAAGCAAAAAAACAATGATATCTTGAAATTTACATGCAAATGGATGAAACTAGAAAAAAAGCATCCTGAGTGGGTTAACCCTGACCCAGAAAGATGAGCATGCTATGTACTCACTCATAAGTGGATACTAGCTGTAAAGCAAAGGATAATGAACCTATAGTCCATGACCTAGAGAAGGTAAGTAACAAGAACGCTAAGAGAAACATATATGGATCCCCTGGGAAGGAGAAATAGATAAGATCTCCTGAGACAATTGGGAGCATGGGGTGGGGTTGGGGGAGAAGGGAGGGAGGAAGGGGAGGAGAAGAGAAGGAGAGGGGGAGGAGAACTTGAGGAAACAGAATAGTTAAGATGGGGAAAGAGATATCTTGATTGAGGGAGACATTATGGAGCTACCAAGAAGTTTGGCACTAGAGATATTCCTGTGAATCCATAAGGATGACCCCACCTAAGACCCTAAGCAATAGTGGAGGGGGTGCTCGAACTGGCCTTGCCATGTAGTCAGATTGATGACAATCTTAAATGTCACCATAGAACCTTTATCCAGCAACTGATGGAAGTAGAGGCAGAGAGCCACTGTGGAACACTGGGCTGAGCTTGTGAAGTTCAGCTGAAGAGTGGGCAGACTAAGAATATGATCAAAGAGGTCAAGACCATGATGGCTACACCCACTGAAACAGCTTACCTGAGTTAATGGGAACTCATCAACTCTGGCCGAACTGGGAAGGAACCAGCATAGGACCAAACTAGTTCCTCTGAATGTGGGTGACAGTTGTATGGCTGGGAAAAACTGTGGAGCCACTGACAGTGTGACCAGGAATTATAGCTACTGCTTGTATTGACTTTTTGGGTACTCATTTTCTTTGGATGTATACCTTGCTCAACCTAGATATAGTAGGGAGGGGCATTGATTCTTTTTCAAAGCAGTGTGCCTTACATCTCTGAGGTGTGGATGGGGTGTGGGTTCCCGGGTAGGTAGAGGTAACAGGAGGAGGGGAGGGAGTGGAAACTGGGATTGGAATATGAAATTAAAAAGATAGTTTTTTTTAATGAAATAAAAATGGATTCTATTTATTTCTGCAATCAGTATCCTGAAGTGTTGTCGTGAGAAGCATTTCTCAGTGTGTAGGAATCTTCTTGTAAGATATATACCTGCCATCATGAAACTTACAAGGTCAAGAGGAAATGTAAATCAAACAACTATTTATTTATTGTTGTGATGAACACTCTGAAGAAACAAATCGAGTTAGAACTTACCTGGAGAGATAGATGAGTGCACAAACACAAATAAAAATTAGCATTTAATTTTTCTTTTCAAAATGATCCATAGGCCTGGAAGCTGTGTGATAACTCAGAGATCTTAATGATTCACACAAATAATTATGGTGATATACCTATAAAATATATACTTTATATTGATAATTATAGAATTAAGTTATATTAAATATGAGGACAAAAACACCAGAGAGATAAAGATTTGCTGGATGTTCTAGCTGCATTTCTACCAGAGTAGTTTATATTTTCTTCAGGAGAATTTGGCTAAAAGCCTGAATTTCCACTATTTGTTATGTATTGTATGCATTTTTATATCATATACTATTTGTGCATATTCTGTGACTACTGAAGTGAAATGGACTTTTAATACTGCTAAGACCTGGGGCTGCCTGTGTTTAGCGTTTCTGCTGACCCAGGTACCGAGTGTCCTATCGCATCTGAGTTATCCTCGACCTGGTGCCTAGGAGCCCCACTTGATTAATTGGAGTGGTAGGAGATTATCCATTCCTTCTAAATGGAGATGAAAAAGTCATGAATAAAAGAGTTTCATTCCTAGAAAAGGCGGGCTATATGAACCCTAGGAGGATGGCGTTCTAGGAGTTCATAATTGATTCTGCTTCCGATTTATGACATGGAGGATGCGATGAGAGAGTTCATTTGGGCAATTATACACTCACAGGAGATGAGGGCCCTTTATATGTTCATATGTTTATATGGGTGAGGACTGTCAGTGGCTGTCAGAGATCAAGCCCATAGTCCTCTGTTCTGGATGGAGTCTGTTGAAGCTGAAGTTTTCTATGACGTGTATAGTTCTCAGCCGGCACAACTTAGCAGTGTATGAAATTGGGTGCACAGTGCCAGAGGAAAGGGGAGCCAAAACTCATGATGCTGAAGTAGACCAGGTTGGCCTGACTATCTCATAGCTGTGGCTCTTGGGTTATTTATTTCTTTATTTGTCAAGTCTCACAGTTTACATGGGCAAAATGGTAAAATTGTTGATATCTGTTTATTAGAATTAATGATTCAGAGGAAATTAACCATGTATTTGATGTATAGTGATGTTTAATAATACATGTTGAGAATCCATTTTTAAATAATGAATATTCTTTTTTTTTTTTTTTTTTTTTGATTTTTGAGACAAGGTTTCTCTGTAGCTTTGGAGCCTGTCCTGGAACTAGCTCTTGTAGACCAGGCTGGCCTCGAACTCACAGAGATTCTCCTGCCTCTGCCTCCCAAGTGCTGGGATTAAAGCCATGTGCCACCACCGCCCAGCAATAATGAATATTCTTAATTACCCATAGCTTATCATAACTTGTTTTTTATATTTGTTTATTTTAATTATAGATGCTTCCTAAAATCCTGGACAAGCTAGCACCAGCATTCACCATGAACAGCTGCAGTTTTCTGGTGGAAAAATCACGAGCCTCCACTGCCCGGGTCGTGGTGTGGAGAGAGATGGGAGTTTCCAGAAGCTACACCATGGAGAGCAGCTATTGTGGCTGCAACCAGGGCCCCTATCAGGTATGTGAAGCTGTCGGGCCCCTGCTGTCTGCTCGGCAGCACAACATAGAAATGAGGGGCAATAGCAGACCTGGCTTTCTCCCTTGCAAGAGGTAGGAAGCTTCCAGTTGGGTCTGGCCTCACCCCTTCGCTGTGAAGAACTGCTTCAATGATTATTTCTATACCTGCAGCTGCAGCTCTGTTGATCCTGGAAATAACCTGTGCATGCCTTCCAATGTAGTACCTCCATCAGCTGTCTGCACTAGCAAGCGGCAGGGAGCCTCTCTCCAATCTGAACAACCAGTCATGACTGTTAGATGCATGGAAATATGTTATCTTTTCCAATAAGCAAACTGCACATCGTAGAAGGTATAGGTCTATAGGTGCAATCAAAACATTTCTGCGCCGGGTGTTTTATGTGCCAGGGTAAACCAGCAGCTACCTGCTGTCAACAGAGTACAGTGGAGCATGCATTCACTATGAGTCCACCAAAATGTGTGGTTTATTTATTTATTTTTTTGATGCTTGTGCTAGTGTTGAGGGAAAGCAGTCCTGTATAAATCATGTCCTTTCTACAGCTATATTAACGGCATGAGCAGGTGGATAGCTGCTACAGCACACTGCTCTGGCTGCTCTTCCCACTCTCCCATCGAGAAGCATAAATAAGAGGCTCAGTGACAATGCCAGAGTAATAGACTCTTTTAAATTTCTTAGGCAAGTTGACAGACTACTCCTTGGTGACTTCCATTCAACCCCCAAACTACCTGGACCTCACGAGCGCTAAAGTTCGTTGGGTGTTGGCTTTGAAATACTCCTAGAACAGCCAGGAAACACTTGGCATCTATCGTGAGTTTGTAGAAATCTGTTAGCTATCACAGAGAGGTTAGGGACTGGCAGGTTATGAGATCTGCCTGTCTTCTCACCTGGCCAAAGAGAATTTTGACACAGGGCTATGGAACCATTCATTTTTGTCTTGCTAATTCTGTCTGCTAATTATTCTACACAGTTGCTTCAAAGAATTGCATTGTTAGTGGATTAATGTTATTCGACTAATTAATCCAATTTTCTCTTGTGAATATCGATGCAAAATAGAATGATTTGGGATCTTTGCACAGGCAGCCAAAGACCTCACTCTTCCATTTATCGAAAGGGCTGGAAGCTCATTGTCTCACATGCCTACATGCCTGCCCAATCAAAGTAAGATATGAATGAGACTTGTTCTCCTTACAGCACATGAGTTCTGTACATGTGTAGATGGTTGGAGATTATTTTATCAGGATTCTCCTCATTCTATTATCATTCAAAAAGCCTATGGTATCAGAAAAAATAAGCCTATAGTACTTTGATCCTGTGGCCTTTAGAATATAGTATTTTATCTCTTTGTCATCTGCCTTTTTATGGAAAAGGGGGCAGTCATTCAAAGACATCCCATGCAACTTTTTATAGATTAATTGGATTGTTGACTTTCATTGACTTAGTTTCTCCAAGAACTTATTCAGCCTAGTTTCGTCTAGTCACCTAAAAATCAATGGCATCCACTATGAATCAACTGGCCACTCAAAGGCCTTTCTGGCTGTGTGCAAACACAATAACTCACAGGTCAGGTCATCTCAGATCTTCATTTTCCATGTAACATATATAATGGCTGTTAGCAATGACAAAGGATAAAAGATACTCAGCCAGTGGGCTGGCTTTTAGGCACTGACCCAATGTCTGCTGTGTGAAATTTTCCACATTGCCTTCATATGAGGTCTCTTAAAGGAAGAATGGAGAGAGAACTGGCTACAGAAAGCCCCAACTGGGCCAGACCTGGTTTTGCTTTCACAGGCCCAGGCTCTATATGAAACACCTCTATGAATGGATTGGTTTTCTCCTTACCATTGTTTTCCTGTCCTTACACACACCATAGAGTCTCACTGAGCAGAATTACAGACGGTGAGCATGGTTGGGTGAGTAATTTTACATATGGGATGGTCTATCTCATAGGATGGAAGCCAACTCAGAGTTGGGTGTTTGGGTGATTTTTGTTTGAGGAATATCATAAAGTCCGTGAGCTATAAAGCAGTATAGAAACTTTTACCCTGAACATATTGCAAATGATTTTTTTTATATTGGGAAGCTGAGTCCCAGTTGGGTCTTGAGGTTATTATTCTAAGGTCATCTTTCCATTTTTTGTTTAGCATTACCATTTATCCAAAAGATTGAGGATACTTAAATACACCCACGAGGGGCATTCCTTCCTTCCTTCATAAGAATATAAATATTTTTGCAGTTTCTCTGGTTAACGTGGCTTTAAAGCAGTTCCAATCACTTCTCCCCCAGCACACTAAGCACCTGATTTGTTAGTGGTGAAGTGAAATAGCATTTCTTATGGTGACTTTTATGCTGGAGCTACATTAAAGAACATTAGCCAATACATTTAGATAATTATTATTAATATGATATTTTTCTCTTTTATTTTCCGGTCTACAGTTGGATAGTTTTAAAGAAATCTCCTGCTTATATCTCTTTGAGACACAGTTTCTGCTCTACTTGTATAGCTAGATCCAAAATTTGTGTTTAACCTGGAAGTTCCACCGAGTGAGAGAATTACTTTACCTATTGGGGACTGGCCTAAAGCTCTCACATCTTCTGAGGCAGAAAGGAAAACAGAGTGAACAACCATTCAGAGCTCATGTTTTAAGAGGTGTCTAGTTGATATGGACATCTGTTTGCTTTTTACTGAATGTGTGTAACTTGGGGTCACATCCATCATGTGCTTCTACATACAGAGGCAAGTATCTGGGTTTCATGGGTTGCTAATGGCTACAGAGTTTGACCTGAGTACTCCCACTCAAGTAGGCTGTTAGTTTGCTTCTTAGCAACATTGTGGACTTGTTAAAAGATAATATGGCCTTGCTTAGAGCAAGAATAGAAGACGGGTGATTCAGCTGAGGTCAGAGAATAGCTAACTGGTGTTTGGTACCCTTCCTATGCGTTCGCTGCTCTATGTTGTGGACCCTCCATGTGTGTCCTTCATCTTTCCCAGCATCCACTGAGGTACCTTTCCACAACCCTGAGTTAGTCAAGACATAGTAACGACCTTTAACCCATCTATTGGATGACCTTTGCTTGGAAAAGATGAGCAAAGCCCATTCATCCATGTCTGGCACCAAGAATAAACTCAGAGGATAACTCCACTCATTTAGGGTGGTGAAACCAAGCGTTCGCTACTTGCTTATTTGCAGCAGCATGTGTAAGATATTTCTTAGAGAAACACGTGTGGTCCCAAACACTTGCACCACTGAAAACTCCTACCCTGTTCTGGGTAACAAGGTCACAGCAGCGGCACAGCTGGAGTCCCCTTGTAGTAGCCCTCTCACCCACTGTGCATCTATTACTTCCTAAGACCACAGCGAACGAAGGCAGAATCACATCCCCAAGGGAAGAGTAGGCTGTAATTGCAGGGGACCATCTGACGACCTTCCTTCCACTTTTACCAATGGACCTGATCTTGGGAGGATCTTGTGTGGTCCACCACATCTGGTCGAATTAAGATGTCATGGGCCAGAGGACAACAATCCACAACACTATCCAAGTGCCCCCTTTTTAAAAAGTAAAGTCCAATAATTTACCATTTTGCTAAGAAATTTTACAATCTCTTGCTTGTTTAAACACTCAGTGCTTAGTCTAGTATTGAATCACTACTAAGATGTATGATGAGTGAATAAATAAATGAAGGCAATGGGTCAAAATTTCTATAGAGTGGTTAAATGATTATCCTGTATATCCAAGTAACTAATAAAACCGAATTCACTGTGGTCCACATGTGATCATAGCCATTGTAAAAATGGAGCCTTTGAGAGCTGCTGCAGGATGTGCAAATGGGGAGTGTGTGGGTGGGGAGGGACAGGCCAAGAAATCAGAGCTGACATCTCTTGGACCTGTCATTATGTCATGATTTAAGAGCACCTAATGGATTCTTTCCCAGAATAAGGCAATCTGGTCCAGGTGTGGAATCTCTCATGGCCACATTCTCATAGCAGATGGTGATTAGGCAGGCCGACTTCCGTTTGTATACAAGGTCGATGCCATAGTCCATATTCTAAGTCCTGTTTAGGTTCAAGTCACTCATTTCCCCTACATGCTTATAGCTGTGTCTGTCATTGTGCATTGCCTGCTTCTGAAGAAAGCTGCCAACTGCTTTTCCCAAAATCCATGCCTCTTCTAGAGTACGTACATACAGTGGCAGGTGTAAACTGGGGACAAGAGCTGAGTCTCCTTGCCTGTTAGTCTCCTTGCCTCTAAAGTTCTCTCTTGGATTATCTGGGGCTTCTAGTGCATATTCAGTGAGAGCTGGCTCTTCTCCTGACCAACTTCACTTTTTTGTTGTTCACCAATGTTGTAGAGAATACTCCTTAAATACTTCTATGGGAGTCTCTGAGTCTTAGAAGAGCTTTCCTGGGGCAACCAACTTATAACCAACTTAGTGGTTTTTAAAAGACATAGATTAGGAAATATAAATGTTTGAATTAAACATTTAAATATTGAAGATTTTTTATGTGAATGAATTTCAGAAGAAAATTAGATTATCTACAAATACCTTCCAAGGCTCCCAGGATCCCCCTTCATACCCCACTGGCTTTGAATATTTAGGACATGCAGCCAGAGACTCCACCTGAGTAGTGGTTTTCTACACTGCTATGTAATGGAGGCTAGGCAGTCAGGCACTATGATGTCTTCCCAGCACCAAGGATGTGGAAGTAGGAGGATCCCTTGTGACCATTCTGGGCTACATGTTGAGCCCAAAGTCTGTGTGGGTTACACAGAGAAACCTTATCTTAAAAGCCAAGGGCTAAAGATGCAGCTCAGCAGAAGACTGCTTGTTCAAGGCCTTGGGTTCAATCACCAGGACTTGAAAAGAAATGGAGGTCGGGCTTATTACTGGAACTGTGTGAAGCTGCCTAACAAAGGACTATAGATGGTGGATAGTTTTTCTAGCATGATTTTGGAGGCAAGAAGTTTGAAATCCAGGTCTCAGCAGGACTACCTTCTCTCTGGGAACTTGATCAGAGATGCTATCCCATGCCCATCTCTTGGCTGTCGGTATTGCCAAAATCTGTTATATTCTCTGGTTTCTAGATCAATAATCTTAGCCTATTGCTTTGCTATCACATGGCCTTTCCCCATAGTGCTGCTCTCTCCATCTCTTTTTGTCTAATAAGGACATCAAGAGTACATAAAACTACTGTTTAGAGGAATAGATCTCAATTTTCACATTAAAAGCTCACCCATGTTTAAACTCCAAACAAGTTTTTGGTTTGTATTGATAATAAAAATTGTTAGTGGCAATTTTATATTTTTATTTTAGCAATGATGACAATTTTTGAACATAATATTACATTCTAGACCTTAATAAAACCTTTAGGGTCAGTTAGAGAGGACTCTGGATTTTTAAAACTGTAGCATGTAGCCAGAGTTTAAAAACTAATGAAACTAATGATTTGATATATGTGGATATTATTATCTACCTCCCTCTAACTCTTCTCTCTCTCTCTCTCTCTCTCTCTCTCTCTCTGTATATATATATATATATATATATATATATATATATATATATATATATACATATTTAGAGTATGTATTACTTAGAGTATATGTGTGTGTGTCTGTGTGTGTATGTTAATAGATTTACCTATATTGTATAAACTGTATGTAATATTTAGACATTTTCTTTATCATTTGCTATTTAGTCTATCAAACTTGCTACTTAGCATAATCTTTATATATGTAGACATTGCATATGTGAAGTCCTGGAGAAGGAGGAGGAGGAGGAGGAAGAGAAAGAGGAGGAGGAAGACAAGATTTTGTGAGCCTTTATTTCGGGGAACAGAAAGAAACAAGGGAGGAATAAATAGTAGTGTAGGGGACAACTTCATGTGTCTACAAAGACGGCTGAATTAAAACAAACACATAAACAAGCATACCTTTTCTAGCCATGACCACAACTGGGAAATATATATTTAGATTTCTATTCTCACGTCCCTTCTCCTATATCCTTCATTTATATCATGAGTATATACCTTTTCAGCTCCTGATTGACTGTGGAGGTGGATTTTTCTTCCATTATGGTAAACAGAAGAAAGTTAAGGACACCTCAAACTTTAATGTATGTTAAAAACCATCTGGAGATTAAACAATGAGACTTCTGGACCATGAGACCATGAGTCCAGAAATTTCTTGAATGAAAGCATGGCTCAAGAATTTGTTCTCTGCCTCCCTCTCCTCTGTTCTTCCTTCAGTTTCTTCTTCCTGTCTTTGTTTAACTTTAATTTTTGTTTTATTGTTTTAGACAAGATCTTGCTGTTGTTTTCCTCAATGCTCTAAGACTCACTGTGTTGTCTAGATCATCCTGAAACTATACCATCGTGATTCTCTACCTTAGTCTCCCTGATGATGGGATGCCAGGGGTATACTATCATACCTTACCTTGATCATTCAGAGTCTGATGACCCAGGATCTGCTCATGGAGAGACTGAGGCAGGATATCATTGTGAACATGGCAAGATTGTTTTAAAACAATTTTTCCATTCCAGATCCTTTTTAAGGCTATGGAGAAATTCCAACAGTTTATGCCCCAGACTTTCAAATTCTCCTGTTCCTACCTGCTGCTATTTTTCTTTTGAATTGTCTTCTCTACGTTTATATGGTTAGCTAAGTTATTTTTTTTGTATAAGACTTATATTTAAAAATCATCTAGTATCCTGGGGAAATTACACATGATTTTGTTTGTTTCTCCTGGCTTCTGGGCCAAGCTCAGGGCAGGAGACTTTAAACAATTTTATTATGTGAGCTCACAAGAGCCTAGGAAAAAATGTGGTTATGTAAGAGATGGGACTAGGAACTATATGCGTATTCCCTGGGAGAAGACTTAACAGTTTTTTACAGTTATTCTTGAGAGGGCGTGTGATCACCTGCAAAAGATTACAAGAATCTTGGATCTCTGGAGGGTTCTTCTGTACTTTGGCTATTTCTCTCCAAACGTTTTGCTTGACTTTCTTTAAAAAAAAAAATTGACCTGAGTCTATAAATCACCAGATATTTCTGCCTCAGAACCCATTAGCGGAGGAACAACGATGCCTCTCATTAAGTGTGCTTTGGATTAACTTCAGTCTAAATCTTCTGTGATTACCCTGGACACTAATCTCCCAGGGCTCTGTTCACAGGTGGTGCTTGGGCTCCTGGGGCATCAGCAGTACCTGGCATTTGTTAGCAAAGCAAGCCCCGGGTCGCATCTGCTCAAACAGACTCTACTTGAAGGAGCTCTCTGGGTGACTGTTTCCACTTGAGGGTCTCAAAGTAGATTTGCAAAGGTCAGGAGTGCTTGAGTCAGGGGAAGATGGGAGCTCTAACCTTTTTGTTAGGGCAAGGCCATTGTTGTATTTACTTTTGAGCTAGCGTGCCTTGTCAGATATGAATATGATTTACAAGCTGAATGTAATCCCCAGTATGAAAAATTTGGTTGTTCTAAGTTAACATATTAATGTTATATGAACCTTTTTTTTTTCACCCATGTTCTGTAACAGCCTTCCCCTCCCTGGAGCTTAGAAAAGAGTCCCGTTTTCCAAGTGCTTGTTTTTGCCATTGGCGTGTCACTTTAGTCCTCTGCAGACACAGAGATGAAATCCAGATGCTAATCCATCATTTTTGGGGAAGCCTATTTGGACCCTTTATGTCAGTACTCTTTCTTTCCTTATTAACTCCAATTCCACGCTTGTGATTCCCTTGTTTAACACATCATTTTGTTGTTTATTTATGGGGCTGGTGATCAAACCCAGGGCCTTGTGCATGCTCTCCGGATGCTCTTACCACTGAGCCACAGCTCCAGCTCCTTTGACCTCTTGCTATATGATCTCAAAGTGCTTGGTGGGCAGTTTATTAGCTCACTGCAGGCTTGATGAAACAATGAAATACTGCCCTCATTCTGGAGCCCTCAGCTTCCGAATGTCTGTCAGCACTGCGATAGAATATTAAAAGGAATTAAATAAAAATCAAGAGGCAGCGATGCTAATAAGGTTGCCAGCAGGGGCCTTTCCTGGGATTACTCGCACCCTGGCAGCCTTGAATTTTAAATGCCCATTGCAGAAAATGATTCCTTCTATCAAAAATAAGGAGGGAATCTGACACTTGGAATAATCCAATAAGCCTTAAATGACCTCTGGTTCTTTAAAAATAATTTGGCTTCAAACGAATAAGAAGAAGAAAAGGTAGTTTATCTCTGTAAATCTTATTCTCCCCATGTGATCTATGTAAATGCAATAAGCTGGGTACCCTCATAGAGCAGACATCTAAAACCAAAGGAAGCAGACTTAAGCCAGGGATTTATTTCACTTGTAGCGCTGGGACACAGGATTTGTCCCACCTGGGATGCTTGACTTTGGTCTCTGGTGCGTGACCGGGTCCATGGAGTAGCATCTACATACTAATGTGCCCAGAAAGGCACCGTCCAGGTTAGGCAGTGCTACCCAGAAAGCAAAGGATAACCTGGAGAAGACCCTGGCCGCAGTAAGTGCTTTACTATGCGGAGAAGGGGAAGGTTAAAGATCTCCAGCCAATCTGTTGTCATTTTCCGCTGTGTCTCATTCCAGGTGAATGACTTGAGGTTTTTTGTTGTCGTTGTTGTTTTAACAACTAAAATTAATTCTCCTTATAATTTCCGTGTTCCAAGATTGCTAACAAGTAGAGAATGTTCTAGAATACTTTGAACTCTGATATTAGAAGACATGCATTAGATGTGTTTATATAAACTCACAATTGTCTCATCAGTCACTACACACTTATTATCGACTTTATTTTAAATTGGCTGATGACTATGGGAATATATAGACACTCAGAACGCTCCACCAAGGCCAGGTATGTGGTCAGGACGTCTTCAGTCTTCATTTGTTCTCTCATATATCATTCAAGGAATATATTTTTTTAATTCACAATATGTTAAGAGCCAAGAATATGACAGAGAGGAGAACTGACAGCTCCCTGCTCCCTAAGAGCTTTGCTACCAGTCAGAGCAGCAAATACTTAAATAAGCAGCAGCAGCCTAGAGTAGGGAGCGGTAGGGAAGGAGCTGGGCGCTATGGGAGAGCAGAAGGAGATGAGGATTTAGGTCCTCGGTAAATGATGGTTTTGTTGAATGTGAATTATCCACAAGTTTTTTTGGGGTGTATGTAAAACCGAAAAAGACAACATCTGGGAAAACAGAAGACAATCATTTGCAAGTAGGGCAGCGTGAGGAAGTTCTTGATTTCTCTTTCATCCTTGTTTCCTTTCATCCTTCTGTCTCATTTTATATGTATAAATCTCACTATGGGATTCTGGACTGGGCTATGGCATCCAGTACACTGGGGCCATTGGACTCCTCATACTGTGACTGACACCAGGGGGGTCTCCTTAGGAGCACTCCCCAGACTCTCAGAGGGCATTACTATGTGGCCTATTGTTAATTCTGCCTCCCTGGAGGCAAAGAGAATGAAAAAGATCAAAAAGGTGCGTCTTACTTGGACATATGAAGAGGAAGTCCGTGTTTAAGTAAGAGTCTTCATAATTATTTGTTCCGGAGGAAATCCTGGCTGCACCACTGATTTTTATGTTTCTGAAATCACCTTCCCTTTTCAAACAGGTCTGTGACTTACCAACACTTTTGTAAACGTTTCCAATGTGTCAGAAATGTGCTATAGACCAAGCATGATGGGGGAGTGGCAGTGGACGATAAAGGGGGAGCCAGGTCAGGGAAACAAATGTGACGCAAAACAGGCATTGTTGTATGGATTAAAGCCACCAAGGGGCCTTGCTCACCTACAGGGATGTGTCCTTTGGAGGACACAAAGAACAAAGCCCCTGTTTGTACATTGTGCCTGCCCTTCTCATCTACCTTCTCGTTAGTCAAAGGTGTCCCCAGAGATTTAAAGTGGCATTTCCAGTTGCATCTGAATATGGCTTCTGCTGTGGCTATTGGTCCAAAGCCAGAATGCTTTGACTGGCCAGAAAATCAGGATGTTTGGCCTGGCTAGATCATGGCAGCAAGCATGAAGAATTTCCCAGGCATGTGACTGTAGTCCCAGGTGAGAAACTGCCAGTTCCCAACTACAGCTGGTGACACCGGAGGCAAAATTCACCACCAGGGAGTGAGGTATAGTAGTGGGAGCGGCGGGGCTGCTTCCCGCCACCCAGCTAGCTTTACCCGAAATAATTACACAGAAACTGTATTCTTTTAAACACTGCCTGGCCCATTAGTTATAACCTCTTATTGGCTAGCTCTTTTTTTTTTTTTTTTTTTTTTTTTTTTTTTTTTTTTGCTTTTTTTGAGACAGGGTTTCTCTGTGGTTTTGGAGCCTGTCCTGGAGCTAGCTCTTGTAGACCAGGCTGGTCTCGAACTCACAGAGATCCGCCTGCCTCTGCCTCCCAAGTGCTGGGATTAAAGGCGTGCGCCACCACCGCCCGGCTCATTGGCTAGCTCTTACATATTGATCTAACCCATTTCTAATATTCTGTGTAGCTTACCAGGAAAGATCTTAACCTGCGTCTGTCTGGAGTGGGAGAATTATGGCAACTGCCTGACTCGGCTTCTTTCTCCCAGCATTCTGTTCACTCCACCCACCTAAGGGTTGGCCTATCAAATGGGCCTAGGCAGTTTCTTTACTAATTAACCAATGAAAGCAACAGATTAGAAAGAAATCACTCCCACATCAGTCAGGGATGGATGACCTTGAGAGAATTGGCGAAGGTCTCTAGAATATGCTCTTTACAATTCCCAAGAAAATATGAATAGTTCGCACATTAATGATAGCACACATTTGTAATAGACAACCAAACATATGCATGAGTTTGGGTGCTGTGCTTACACTTGTCAAAATTTGACTCTAGCAATGCACTGAGATATGCGTATACCCAGCCACTGCTCGTTAATGGTGGAAACATGAAGGCAAACTCAGTTCCCATCAGCAGAGGACTAGTGAAGTAAACAGGTATCAGTTTGAATAATGGGTGGCACATGGAAAAGAAGGAGGAAGGTAGTTAATATTCACTAGGCTTATTTTATACTTGTGTATGTGAGGTTCACCAATTGTTGGCTGTGTGTGAGATGGGGTTATTTATTCTTTTTTAATCTCCAGTCACCAAAAGAAAGGGCTAATTTTTATATCGCCATCTGTGTAAATGTACCAAAAGCACTCTGTTTATGGCTGTGATGAAATACAGCTAAGCATCTCCTCCACCTTCATCACATGTTAGCTGTCAGCTCACCTACATCTCGTTACACCCAGACAGGGAAAATCCCAGTGGCTTTTCAGTCTCCTGGCAACTGACCAGCGGTCCTCCACTTCAACTTAGGCTAGTGACGTTTTCAGATACTGCGAAGCTAGCACAAGCCGTTCTGTTTCATGGCAAGATTGTGTCTTAAAAACTGCAGTGAAATAGAATCCTGGGCAGAATTTAATATGTATAAATATAATATGTATAAATAGAAAGCCTTGCATTTGGTTAAAAGAAAAAGAAATCACTCAAGTATAAGAAAATTTATAAAAATATTTAAGGTTTTATTTCCTTAATTTTAAGTGTAATATGAATTACATGTGAACTATGACTGTTAAAATTTTATGTGATATTAAATTACACGGAAATTATCATAATGCCTGAAATGAGAGGCGTGATATTTCTTCTTTTTTCCAACCCTATCTAATTGCATTGAAAAAAATGTTTCATTTAATAATGTAACTCAATTTTTAGACACCCGTGGAAAATTTGTAGTAGGAGTAACCAATGGTCAGATGAAAGGAGTGGACTTTAATTCCAAGATAATATGAGATTGTTGGTATGACTTAAGGAGATGAATAATGGGGTCATAGTGTCTTTTAACAACTCTGTACTAGACAGAGGAGTGAAGGATCTGAGACAAGCCAGGAAGCGATCACAACTGCCCAGTGTTGGCAGAGGGCAGATAACACTGGAAACACAGCAAAGAGATATTCAGGAGGTGAAGCTGATTAGACATGAGCACAAGATGATAGAAGTGGAAAAAAATGATATCATCGGAACTCTGCAATGAATGTGCCTATGTTCTTTGCATGGATTGAATATTGTAAATAGAAAAAGGCAAACTTTAGTGTGTGTGTGTGTTCAATCATAAGCATCAGGACCTGAAGTATTCGCAGAGAACCTATCAGTTGTTATGTCTAGAAAGAAGCTAAAGAAGCAAAATCTGGCTTATAAAACTTATAGACTAGTTGTTCTGTGATAGTCTGGAGTCTGTCATTCATCGAGCCTTTAATGGAGGAGACTGGAAAACTACTTACTTAACACAGAGGAACTTTTTAACATACACTCATCACTGCTTCAACTGAATTAATAGTTGCTGCAACCTAATATTAAATCTACTGCTTATTTTTCTTGGCAATTCAAAATTCTTAGATATTTTCTTGTTCCCGCTAGCATCCTATAAATGTAAGTCTATAATTTTGTCTTTATTATTTTGACTGAGGAGAAGGACTGTGGGTCAAACTTAATTGCTTGTGCGTTTCTATGTAAACATATATCTTTTATAGCTATATTGTAGAACTAGTAAGGAAAAATAAGAAAACAGAACTAGTATTGAAAAATTTGTGTGGTTCACAAATACAATATGTGTATTTTTGCTATTTTGCCATTTTGATGTTTCTTTAAATATTTGGTTTACATGTACATCTCTAGCAGACTGGTGACCAATCTGCACACATATTTCTGAATCATTATTTTTTTTTATTGAAAATAGATTCTTCTCTATTGTATACAACAAGACCACAGTTTCCTCTCTCCTCTCCTCCCAGCTCCTCCCTATCCCCCACATCCACTCCCACTCCTGCTCCACCTTTCTTCAGAAAAGAATAGACAACAATTAACATGATAAAGCAAAATATCATAAGACAAAGACCTCACAACTAAGCTGGGCAAGGCAACCCCAGCAGGAAGAAAAGAGTCTCAGGAACAGGGAAAAAAGAGACACAAATGTCTCCTATTTTTTCCAGGGTTAGGAGTCTCACAAAAACCCTAGGCTAACATCATGGCACAAATACAGAGGAGATCCATGTAGGCCCGGGGCTTACCCTTCAGTCTCTGGAAGTCTGCTTGTGCTCTGCTTAGCTGATTCAGTGGGCTGTGTTCTAAGGGGCCTCTACTTCTCAGAATCCTACTCTCTTTCCATTCCCTCTTCCATGGGATTCCCTGAGTTCTGAGAGACACAATGGAGACTTCCATATTTCATTTTAGACTCTCAGACCGTGGCTCTCTTCATCTCCTGCCAGAGGAAGCATTTCTAAAGAGAACTGGACAGGATATCAGCCTATGAGTATAGCAGAATCTCTCTCTCTCTCTCTCTCTCTCTCTCTCTCTCTCTCTCTCTCTCTCTCTCTCTCTCTCTCTCTTTCCTGCTAGTCATGATTGATTCTACCTTAGGTCTCTGGGCTATCCAACCTTTGTCTATTTCGGCAGTATAGAGCATGGGCTCCCTCTTGTGGAATGGGCCTCAAGTCAAATTCAGACATTAGTTGACCACGCCTACAGGTTCTGTGACACCACTTCCCCACCATATCTTTCAGGTCGTACAGATTGTAGGTCAAAGGTTTTGTGGCTGGGTTGGTGTCCAAGGCACCTTCTTCCACCAAAGAGACTACCATGTAGGGGTACAGGCTCCCTGCAGGCAGCAGCATGACCTCTCTGTATTCAATGAGCTGTATTGTCCTTGGCCCTGGGGCCCCACTGGCAGTTTATGGAGGGCAACCCTCTTTCCTATCATCTCCCTGGGTTATCTGAGGATCTCCTCGGGATCCACTCAGTCAACAACTTAGCCAAATGCAACCCAGTTTTGCCACCGGAAGCCTAGCCTGGCTACAAGAGATGGCCAGTTCAGGCTCTATATCCTCCACAATGAGGATTCTTCGCTAGGATCAATCACCTTCTTATATTCCAGGAAGTTTCCTCTGAGCTAGATTTCCACACTTCCCCCAAAAGGTCCCCAATTCCAGCTATCTCTCCCTGTACTCTTTCAACATCCCCATTCATCTCTCCTGCTCCCAGACTCACTTCCCCAGTCTACCTGCAAAACTCATTTTAATTGATGTTTGATAAATCTGATGATACTGTTCAGTGGTACAGCATGTGCCTAAGATATGAAAGGGCCTAGGTTCGGTTGCCAGTATAAAACAAAAATAATAGAACAAACAATAAGAACAACAAACACACAAAATCCTTACATATCTATGAAGATTTCATGTTTCTAATGATCATGTTTTCTTGCAATATTTCATTGGTTGTTCTAGAATTTACTTAAACTATTTATCGTTTATTTTGTATACAAAATTTTGCTAGGAAGAAGATCTTTGAGTACATATTTTCATCCATTCTCTATTAATGATTTCATCAATTGGTTAGAGTTCCAAAAGGTCAATTGTTAGGTAGAAACAATGAGGAAAAAAATGTGATTTGGATAATGTCATTCATTCATCCAGTAAGATCTGGCTTGGTCTTTCCTTCTGGCTCATGGTCAATGTGAGAAGTTGGCTTTCCACATTGGTCATTTTAGCTTACCCACATACGGCAGCACATTTAATCTGTGTGAACAGGTAAAACATAGAAGGGATATAGAAATGGAATAACTACTTTTACTTTATGTTTTTTATTTTCAAGTTCTCTCATCTCTTAGTTTGAATGTCTCCTTCTTCTCCAACCCTACCAAGATTAACTAAAGGCAAGATATGGTTACACTTTGCTTTTAAGTTTTGCTACTCAGGTATGTTACCATTCATAGAAGAGAATTCATGGGTTGATTTGTCTATGTTTTAGCTCTTATGAATTAGTTTGCAGGAAGAGGCCATTGCAACAACAGATTGACTTCCAAATTGGATCGTCATTTTAGCAGTCATTTGAAATCTCATTTACCACTGACAGCCACTGCCAGTTACCATAACAAATCAATTTGTGTCCTAACACTCCTCTTCAGTCACTCATCAACAGGTTCACTACAGCTGTCATGATCAACTTCTCCATAGAATTAAGCCACCGAGTCTTTCTCTCCGCGATGTTGCTACTTTGATGATCATTAGATCCTCAAAGACAGAGTGAAAACCATTTAAACATCTCAGTAATCAAATGCTGCAGGCCTCTCTATGACTGGACTCCAGGAGTTTGATCCAGTGCTTAGCTGTGGATCTCTGCATCTACTTCAATTAATTACTAGATGAAGGTCCTATGATGATAATTAAGGTAGTCATCAATCTGATTGCAGGCACCTGAGGTACCAATCTCCACTATTGCTTAGATTCTTAGCTGAGGTCATCCTTGTGAATTCCTGGGAATTTCCCTAGTGCCTGGTTTCTCACTAACCCCATAATGGCTCCCTTTTTCAAGGTATCTCTTTTCTCGCTCTCCTTCTTTGAGGAGTGGATGTGGGTAGAGTGGGGAGAAGGGTGGGGGAGCAGGACAAGGGGAGGACAGGGAACTGGGATTTGTACATAAAATAAGATTGCCTAAAAAAATAAAACAATCAAACAAACAAAAAGCTCTGCAGACATTCTAAGGAAGGTAGTAGCTACCATTCTTCCTCTCTTCTTGTGGGACACAGGAGATATGTTTAGTTTTCAGGTCATTGAGTGATGGTGAATATAGACTGGGATAAGACATGGGAAGGAATACTGAGCAAGGTAGTTTTCCATCTCGGACTTTCACACTCTAAATTCTGATAACGCTTTGTGCTGGATATTTCTTTGTTGTGAGGACCCATCAGTATGCCCCAAGTGGTGAGCAGAACAAACGGATTAGAGTCCAGCTTCTCAGGAAAGAACATTCTTATCTGAGACACAATTCTTGGTAAGATTGAATTAGAAAAAAGAAAGGATAGTAAATCTCTTGCTTGTTTATTTTTTGTCTGTACCAAGTTTTTTTTTTCCCCACCTAACCTATAATTTTAAATTATCCAAGCAAAAGAGCTTCAAAGAGGAGTGGGCAGGTATTCAGAATTGTAAATGCAACAAGAGACTTTATTTATGTGTTTGTCATGAGCTTCCTCAGATTGTCCTTGACTTTATAATAAATCATAGTATTTATTGAAACTTAATATATACTCTTACATTTAAATGCATTAACTGTTAATATAAACCTATACAGTGGTTGCTATTTTTATCATCTGTCTTTTAGGACAAGGAAGTTGTCAAAAAAAAATAGTTGGGTGATACATCCCAGATCACACACCAAATAAACTAAAGGAGCAAAGAATTGAGTCCTACCAGAATCATGACACTTGAGTCTTTGCTTTTTGTCGCTCCATCACGTAACATCCCCTTTGTACACTCTAGGTATGTTTGCTTCTGACCATTATATCTTCTCTACTAATACAGGTCTTGGTGTTAATCTTCTTTCTATAGATGAGAAAATGAGGGGAAAGGAATCTTGCTAATTCATCTAAGTCATATACTCACGAAGTACAGAGTTAGGGATTTCAATGGATTTGGTTGCTTTCCGTTTTTCTTCTTCTTCTAGTCTCTAAGGGTACAACCAAGTGTACAAAGGTAATACACTGAGGGAAAAAATTACAGGAAAAGAGCGAGTAACCAGGTTCACACATTGTTTGCAACAGGAACATATATTTGTTTGGTTTTTATGATCTCAGAGATGGAATGTTATAAAATATACATCTAGTTTTTTAAATTAAAAGCTGTTTTATTTTCGCATATGCAACTGATTATTTATAGTTACACATATTTTTATTTAATTGTTTTAAAATTTGTTTTTGAAAAAACCTATCTTTTCTCACTTTACATACCAATCCCATTTCCCACTCTGTTCCTCCTCTGTTTCCTTCGCCTTCTCCCCCACCCAATTCCCCATCCACTTCTCAGAGAGGGCAAGGCTTTCCATGGGGACTCAACAAAATCTAGCACATTGCTTTGGGGGCAGGACCAAGGCCTTTCCTACTATATCTAGGCTAAGTAAGGCATTCCTTCAAGGAGAATGGGTTCCAAAAAGTCATTACAAGCAGTAGGGATAAATCCTGGTCTCATTGTCAGTGACTCCACAGTCTGCTCCAGCCATACAACTTTCACCCGCATTCAGAGGGTCCAGTTTGGTTTTAAGCTGGTTCCCTCACTGTTAGGCTAGAGTTGGTGGGCTCCCATTAGCTCAGGTAAGCTGTTTCAGTGGGTGTCCCCATCATGGTCTTGACCTCTTTGTTCATAATCTCACTCCTCCCACTCTTCAACTGGACTTTGAGAGCTCAGTCCAGTGCTCTGCTGTGTTTCTCTGCCTCTGCTTCTATCAGTTGCTGGATGAAGATTCTATGGTGACATTTAAGACAGTTATCAATCTGACTATAGGGCAAGGCCAGTTCAGGCATCTTCTCCACTATTGCTTAGGATTTTCACTTGGGTCGTTCTTGTTTTAAGACAGGGAATTGGGACTTCCTGGAAGATGAGTCAGCAAAAGCCAAGGCACACAGTCCAGTGATGCAGTATAAGTTACTGGCCATGCATTTGCTCAGTTGTTCATTGACTTGAAGACTCTGGGACAGAAGAATCTTCTTCTGCAACAACTGTGATAAATCTTTCTCAGGGATTTTCTTGGAAGTACTGTGGTTCAGCAATATTTTGAAATCAGGAAAATGTGTTTGGTTTTAAAAGAGATATGGGCGCCAAGTCGTCGGCCTTTTTGTCACTGTGAGACCTCGGACAGAACAGTGGGACAGGAGGAAAGATTCCCTGGAGCTCCTGTCATCAGAGGTGCCAGGCCAGCATGACAGGGAGAGCAGGGTGGGGCAGTGCTGCTCTCATCATGCTGGCCAAGAAATAGAGAATTCAGGGCTGCCTGGCTTTCTTTTTTCTCATTAACTGCATCTGTGGATCTGAGGATCAGTCTTCCGCTTTAATAATTCCTTTCTAGAAACTCCCTCCCAGCACACCCAGACAAGTGCCTTCCTAATCTGCTAGGCAGGACCCAATCCAGTTTAGCATTTAAAGATTAACATTTATATGATATTTATATCCTGACTAAAGAAAGTCCATATTGACCAAAAAGGCAAAAGTTTTTATTTCTATGGGACCCTCCTTGGTCATCAGGCAACAGCGGATGTACTGGGGAATGTTGGGAACCCTAAGAAGATCATACCGTGAGAGACCAGGAGGAAATGTTTGGTTTTTCTATAGGTACAAAGACTTTAGATTATGTTATTGGCATTATCCCTTTTCTTGTCTCTTTGGTTGTAAACCTAGCTATTTCCATTATCCTTAGATTTGAAAGTTTCCTAACATTTATTATAAAGTGTTACAATATTGAAATATATACACGTATATATGTATAGCTATTTACCCATATGTATGGGTATAAGCAACGTGTATACATACATATGTGCATAATGTATGTATTATATATGTGTGTGCTTATGTATGTACATATGCAATACACACACTTATACAACATGCTGGGTACTATCTTCTATGATTTTTTTTTTTTTTTTTTTTTTTGGTTTTTCGAGACAGGGTTTCTTTGTAGCTTTGGAGCCTGTCCTGGAACTCCATTTGTAGACCAGGCTGGCCTCAAACTCACAGAGATCCGCCTGCCTCTGCCTCCCGAGTGCTGGGATTAAAGGCGTGCACCACCACCGCCCGGCTTCTATGATTTTTATTATGAATTTATTTCAAGGACAAATTATGCTTCTAATTAGTCACCCAATTACTTACATTTATAGATAAGAATAAAGTTCATGAGCAAAAATTAAAAAACCTACATTACAAATTCACCAATACAATATTAAGATGCTTGAACTAAGAATTTCAGGCTAGTGAGAGAAGTCAGCCAATAATATCACTTATCAATAAGACCAATGACCTGAGTTCAAGTCTTGGGACTCACATGATAGAAAGAGATAATTGACTCCTGTGAACTGTCCTCTCACTTCTACACCTGCACTGTGACATGTGTACACGTAAGTGCATATGTGTGCATGGATGCACACACACACACACACACTAAAATGAATTAGTAGATAAATAAACAGGTGTAAAGTGAAATCTAAATGTGCCTAGCTTGGCCGCATTGCTAACAAGAAGCATAATCTATTCTGTGTTAAAGAATAAAGAAGCTGAGCTTTGGGGCTCCTATTGCTCAAAGGTGATATCAAAGATCTTTGATACAGTTGATCTCCTCTAGTTATCACTAACTGAGAAGAATCTGCCAGTAGGAAACCTATAGGCTCAAACAATGGGACTTACTTCACCCCATCTCTCCATCAATAGAAAATTGACAGCTAAAGCCATCGAGGACCGGCTTGCTTGCTGTGCCCGCACACTAGAAACTGCTGCAGAGAGTGCCTCCATCTGTCAGATTTCCTTTTTAACATTAATAAGATTGAAGTACACATGCACAAAGAACTATGTGCCTGAGGTCAGATGATACTGCAAATATAGCCTGATCAAATCCTCCCTCTGGTATATATGCCAGGCCCTCTGAGATGGAGCCCCTCAGGCTGGCCCCCAAAGCTGAACTTTAATCTTCGACCCTTCTGTGCACACCAATGAAGCTTTGCCTTTAGTTCTTGTTCAGGCAAGAACTAAACCAGACTGTATGAGGTGTAAGAACTAAAGAAAGACCCATATTTATTCACAGTAGCTCTTTCCTAGAGGAAACTGAATCAGCTGTCTTTTGTTTTCAGGAAAAACCTGTGTTAATACTTTGTAAATATATTTATTAATATTGAGAAAATTGAGAATTTACTGATTAGGAAATGATGTAAGAAAACACCAGACATGGCTCCTGGTCCTTAGGCACCCTACAACAAGCCCCACCCCCCCCGCCCCTATAAACATACGAACATGTTTCTCCACCATGATGAGTTCAAATTTCTGCAACGGTCGGCAAAAATAAACCACCCCTCCTTTTGAACAGATAACATCAAATACCCCCACTCATACGCTTCTATAATTTAAATCCACTCTCTTTCCAGAATCATTTACAGAAGCACACACGCTTGCTTGTAGACATGCTTGCACACACTGTATGCACTGATGGTTAAAGGCAATTGTTTTATTGAAATATGAGTATTTTATAATTATTATCCTGACCCTCATGTGTTGATCCCTTCAGAAGTCATTGATGAGTTTTCTGAGTTCTTGTGTGGATGAGAGTTTTATTATCATGATGTCAGACTATTGTTTATCTGTACATTCAGTCTCTCAGACCCATTTTTTCCCCATTTTCTTGCTTATAAGAGAGTGAACAAATTCATAGTGGTCTCAAATGCCCCCTTTTTAAGAATTGTCATCATAGGCAATCATATGATGAGATCTTAACCTTTCTGTTGCAGTGTCCATATGTGATCATATAGGATAGCCACAGAATGGCTGTGTAGAATCATGTAGGCATAGGTTTGAAGCCTTCGTGTCCACTATTAAAATAATACTTTTAGAAACCGGGCTATTGTGGCGCACACCTTTAATCCCAAGACTGGGGAGGCAGAGGCAGGCAGATCTCTATGAGTTCATGGCCAGTCTAATCTACAAGATTTAGTTCTAGGGAAGACCCCAAAGCTCCAGAGAAACTCTGTCTCAAGAACCAAAAATGAATGAATGAATGAATAAATGTAGAGCTATGGAAGTTAGTCAGTAAGGTACCTGCTGCACAAGCATGAAGTCCTAAGTTCATATCCCCAGCAGTCTCAAAATAAAAAAAAAAAACCTGGTCATAGAGACAGGAGTATCCCTGGGACTTGTTGAATTGTTGAATTGGTAAGTTCTTTGTTAGTGAGAGACCCTGCCTCAAAAAAGTAAGATGGGAAGACCAGTTAGATGGACCACAAGGTTAGTCCACTTGTTGCAGAAGCCCAGTGACCTGAGTTTGAATCCTGGAATTCATAGGAAGGGAGAAGAAGATGACCAGCTCTGCCCAGTTCTCCTTCTAGTATTCACATGCCCACTGTGGAACATGTACCTCCATATACACGTTATCCACACACAATTATAGTAATTTCAGATAATTAAAAAGCTTGTGATGGAGAGCAATAGAGGAAAAAACAACTGAGACTGTGAGATTGACTTCTGGTTACTACACATTCACGGACATATATGTGCACACATACATAGACACACATGGGTCAGCTGCCAAGACAGCAAATTCCAGAATCTATGGAGGTCAACCTTAGGTACCTAAGTCATTTCCAATACAAAGTATAGCTTGTGTATCACATCTGTTTGATTCAATTACTCGTAGTTTTAGTAATGGCACAGACATCATGATGACTAGCTGGAAACAACCGCAGTGATATATTTTTTTTTTTTATCACTACTGACATCAACAAGTGAGATGGTATAGTTCAGGCTTACACATCAGTAAGTTTTTATGTTTATTTTCAATTCCTAATACTGTTGGCACTCTTCTGATGGTTATAAAAATTGATCCAGTTTAAAAGATGGCACAGTGTAACACTTAACCTAAAGATATTATGTTGGAAGTTGCAATGACTATTGTAGATAAATTAGTGGATTTGCAATATAGAATTTGAGTTTACATCCAGTGTTGTGTTGTCCATTAAAAGCAGCATTTTATTTGTCAAGAACTCTAAAATCCAGCAGACTGTCTGGAGAAAGCAGCACGCCTTTCACTACTGGATACTTTCCAGTGTTAACCGTTGTCTCCATGACTTTGGGATGCCCTGTAATATTTGAGCTTTGAGTGAGAGGTTGACATAGATTAAGTTTAAAGTTTTTTTCAATGCCAAGAGCCTGCAACTCAGAATGGTTTTTAAGAGATGCTGATTAATGACTAAGGGCCTTAAGGAAGAGGGTCTGTTTCATTTTAGGATAATCCTGGAGAGGGAAGAGAGATTGGTTTCACAGTGAGACGATTTTCTTTCACCTATGATGCACTTGCTTAGGTTTTGAGCCAGAGTTACAAAGAAACACTTACTAGACTTAGACCCTTTCATCTGTCACTGAGAGTTTTCTGTAGGAATCTGATGCTCTTTCTATAAAGGCTATGTGCTTCCTGTAACTGAAGATATTTCTCTTTGTGCTTCGTCTACCATGAAGCCCAAGGGTAGATTTGCAGTGACCATGTTAGCTATGTCAGTTTATGTTACCTCTGTTTTTGTTTTTTCTTTATAGTCTTGAACTCTTATAAATGACACAGTAACTGGCTCCATTTTTATATTTTAATTTGACTTATACTGTGCATTTCTCTAAATACCTCAAGTACTTAGGGAAATGAGATACGAGAGTGATAAATATATTTATAAAGAAATCATGTATAATGACTTGGCAAGTTAATATTTTCTCAGTAAGCACTTGAAAGTAATGATATTCTCATGTTCCATGATGAGCAAGTAAGCTTCAATATCCATAATTGACAGAGACTTCATTTAACTCCTTCTTACTTACCACATCTAAGTACTTCTTACCTAGCTGGGTTCCCATTTTAATAATTGTCAGCCCCATTCCTGAATCCTTGTTTTCAAAGTAATCGCTAAGATACGGTACTTACTAGATAAAAATGAGAATATTCCTTATACAGTACACAACCATACTGTGTTGGAAGTGAAACTTATTGAAATAAGGCCATTAGATGTATCACAATGAGGTTGCTTAGCTGGAAATACCAAAATTATGGTACATTAATTTGCTACTTTTTAAATATTAACTTTGCTTTGCTTCTACAATGGTAAGAAAGTGATTATTTCTTTTAATTGATCACTGACTTGAGCATGCAAAGAATATGTGCTGTGTTCTGGGAGCACAGGAGAAGGACCTGAATAAATGGATTTGAAGCAAAGTATCAAGTTGGCAAATCATTATAAAGTATATCTCATGACGTTGCTAGACCTAAAAAACATAGCCTGGAAAAGTTTTACATCTAAATTGAAGTGATGAGTTCTTTCAAATATTGGACTTTAATATGTCTACTGTGCACCTTGAATATAAATGTGGCTTTTAGCAATACAAATATAGAAAGACAGGGGACATGGGTTCCTTGTACCAAAATACATTTCACCACACTGAAAGATTCTAAAGACCTTCCCGAATCCTGTATGGCCTGTGGCTTTCTGCCAACTTGCACATGACCACCTATCTATGAAGATATCTCTGCATTTCTCTCATAGACTAACTATGTTTAGGGCAAAGTCATCCCCTGGAAATATCGGGGTGAATTTAGACTGTCACTTAAACTGCCTTTCTGTAGTTCTATTGCTGAAGCTAGACAGAATGTAACAGAGAGATGAAGCCTGAGAAAGGGACCTAGTGGAAGGAAGGTGACTCAAATTGAAACACAGTTTTACTGATCCCTTCCATCCCCCACCCCACAACAACTCCAGAATTACTCTCACAGCTAAGCAATTTTATAATTAGAGAATATGAATGAGAGAGAAGTTGGGCGGACTTGTACATTCAATGGCACGATCCCAAGGAGTTTTATATCTTAAATGTGTTGGACAATGGACCATGCTATAGTAGAGGGGATGGGGAGAGCTGATGCTAACTTAATCAAGCCAGAGGAGACAGACAGGGCTGCAACAGCAGTCCCTGCCAGCTCCCATGTTCCTCCAAGAGCCCAGGAACTGCTTGAAACTATTTGTAGTCTTTGAAGACTTCTCCCTTTGTGAAGTCTTCCTGGACATGAAAAATACCCCAGGATGGGCGCTAACTAAAGCAAGTCTATCCCATCTGCCTGCTTACAGTGATCTCCAGCAGTCCCTGGGGAGCAAGCGACCTGATAGGGTGGCTTCTTGTCAAAGAAGATCGTGGAGATGCAAAAGAGGAGTCTGCTGGCTCCAGCTCAGTTTATTCTGGGGGTGGGGGGTGGGGGAATCACGTAGGTTTGGTTGCAGATGTGCAGGGCCTTTAACGGAGAACTCAGCTGTTGGCTATTAAATCCTGAAGCCAGCAATTGTGAAAGCAAACTGCACAATACACTATTCAGTTTCTCTCTTGGTTTTCAGGTATTTCCCTTGTTATGCATTGCTTATGCTAATAATACAATAGATTTGCATTTCTTGGAAAAGCCTTAACTTAGAATTGAAGGCTTGAAAACATTAGCTCATAGAAAAATGGAGTTGTAAAGTTAAGCATCAGTAATGCTTCACTTAGGTAGAAGTGGGTTAATTAATTCAATGAATAAGCAAACACGGGCTTAAAAAAAAAAGACAAGCAAGGTGTTAGTCTGCAGAAAAATAGACAAGTTTCTTTCCAGACTAATTAAGACCTAAGAGGAAGGTGTCAGTGATGTGTTATGGGAAGACAAGAAAAGAGAGACATTTTGCTTGCTATTTTACGTAGTTATCAGTAAAGATGTATCCATGCACTGGTAGTTTTAATTTTCCACCTATCTTCTATACTCACTGTATCACTGAATTTGGAGGTGATTTGTACTATAGACAGTCTCCATCATGCAGATTAAATAAATAAAGATGGCAGGGTAAATATTGCCCTGTAAGTCATGTTAATAACCAGATCTAGGACAGAGCCCAGGCCTCTTGGCTTAGCCACACACTCCTTCCATGGGGCTATGTTGCCACTATAAGTTCTCAGAAAACCTCTATTCAGTTCAAGCCACCAGATGTTAGCTTTGTATTGTATGTGTGTGTGTGTTCTGTTCATGTGTGTTGTGTGTGTCAAGGTTAGAGTTTAAGGTGTTGTTTTCTAATGCTTTTTTCTACATGTTTTTGAGAGCGGGTTTCTCATTAAACCTTGAGTTCACTAACTGGGTAATTGAACCAGAATGCAGTTTTCCCAAGGCTATGATTATAGGTGTATACTACCAAACCTGATTTTTTTTATCTAGGTGTTGGGTATTTGAATTCAAGTCCTCATTCCTGTAGAATAAGCATTTCAGTGACTTAACCCCCCTCCCCAGAACACTAAACATAACTATATCTTGATTTCTTCCTTCTTCCTTTTATTTCTTTCCTTTCTTCTACCCCTCCTCTCTTCCTTTCTTTTCCCCTCCTTCAATCTCTCCGGTGTTTTCTGTTGTTCTTCGTAACACTGTGACATTCATATAGAGGTTGATTTCTTTGTTGGGGGTTTCTCATTTTTAGTTATTAGTGTAACCATGATCTTCCAAGCTTAGTTTAGCACTATTGCATGTGGTATAACAGGAGTGAATGGTGTAACAAATTTCCTATGTTATGAAATTCTTCAGAGGATAAACTTGGCTATTATGTGAAGTGCTCATCACAACCCCTTGTACCTTGTAACACCGAAGTATCCACTAAACAACAGTAGCCTCTGTTGTGTTGTTGATTTGCTCAATAAGTAATGGTGAAATAAGAACTTTAGTACTGACAACAGTCTATCCTCATTTCAAAAGGAAGGAAATGGAATTAGAAAATATATAACTCTGCTTTGAGATAAGCTTAGGTATTCTCTCATCAACTGGTTAGGGAGAGTTCTGGGCAAATGCCAGCTGATTCCAATACTTTCTTGGAAAAGAGAATGTTTTTCAGTGGGTAGAAGAATATATAACTAGAGATGAATGCTCTAATTACTTGTATGATTGCAGAATCATAATTGACATTTATTAGAGTGGGTGACGTCTATTTTATAAACATGATGGGGAGTTACTTTAAAATCAGACTATGTCTTGAGAATTGGAAAGGGAGAATTCTGAAGTTATATCCATTAGGAGGAACAAGAAGTCAGGGCCTGAGTTCAGGGAGACTTTAGTCATTGCTTTTGCTCCTGGAGTCAACACAAAATGTGTGCAGGCTCAGTGGAATTCTATAACTGCTGTTTCTCTACTAATGGATCAGGGGAGGCTGCTTTCCCAGTAGTGACACATCCTAAATCAGACCTCACCCTGGCTGCTGACATGCTCTTGTGTGTAGACCTGCGTTGGAGATGAAGCTCCATACCAAATGGTGCAATTGCAGTTTAGTTCTAGAAACAGTGGTAGAGTGAAGGCAGAATAGGTCAGCATCCGTTTGGAATGCGCAGCATTTTTTCTCAACACTCAAGCAGGGGAGAAGGTTTCTGCTAACTCCCAGAACTGGGAGATCTCTGATCCCTCATTTTCACCCATCCCTGCCGGTCATCTCTCTACTCTACCTTGTAAGCTTTGTTGCATGTTTCCTTTAAATTCAGTGTTCCTGCATCTCGGTACAGGCTCTTCTCTGATGAATATTTGAACGCTCTATTTTTCTGTGTGATATTGTTACTTAGGAAATAGTTGGAGCCTGACCTGAGGACAGGAATTTAAGCCCATGTAGCATCTCTCATAAGACTGCTGTTCTGCTCATGTCTCCAGCATCTGGGCTCTTGGCTAAAGGTTTGCTCTAATAGCACAATCATACCCGCTTCCTCTCTCCCTTGCCCCCTGCTTTCCAGTCCATCCACTTCACTTCCAAGGTGGGCATTCTGCCTAAGAATGGGATAAAGCTGGCACGTTACCTCACAGAAAAAAAAATCGTTTTCAGACAGAAGTAGGGGAGCCTGACCCCTTCCTTCTCTTCCCACTCCCTCCATCTGGAAGCGAAGAGAAACAGAGAAATTTGTGAGTTGCCAAAGTTTAATTACTTCTACAGAAAGTGCCAAAATATGGGAAAGTTTATCCTTCGGTGGAAGGAGCCCAGAGGGCCCTGCGGACATTCACAGCAGTCTGTTTGCCGTTTGTATTTTTCTATTTTATTCTTTAGCCCCCGAGTAGCAAATTTCCACTTCTCCTTTCCAAGAAGACGGAGGACAGATTGTCCCTCGGAGACATCAAAAGGGTGTTTCTGAGCCTTCGACAACACCCGGAGCTGTGGAGCTGCCTAAATACTTTCACGTGAAGGCAGAGGCACAGAACCTGAAAGACAGGGCAAGCATTTGCTGATATGACCAAGTCTCAGGTCAGCCGTTGGTACCTATAAACCACATGAAAACTAACCTACCCCTAAGTTACTCATGGCAGGGGATACCGCTGTATAATTTATAATAGTTCATGCATTTTCCTTTAAAAGTAGAGGGGAAGTAAATACAAGAAGGAAGCAGAGAAACAAAAATGGAAAAAGTTTAGTATGTAATTGTAGGCAATATCCTCATTAAACAAGGGATCAAAACCCCTATGCATTGTTGGGCCACACATATTTCTGTGGCTTATCCTAATTATTTCTCACGATAATCCTGAGGACACATGCTGATATCCCTATTAAATAGATTCAGAGATAGATTCAGAGAACACTGCATTTTTATCAACGTTGTGGGACTTCATTAAAATTACCCAGCCAACAAAGGGTAGAGCTGAAATTTTATTCCATGTCTTCTGACCCCCAAGACCAGACAGCGTTATTTCCTGCACATTCATCTGCCAATTACACAGTGGCAGAAACAGCTTGTGGCTTTATTTACCCGCCTTTTTCTGTTTACTTATTGTCAGTATTTGAGCATTTATGTTGACATCTTCTCTTCCAAAAGGGGAGGAAGGATGAGTCATTTTCCTATGTGTTACTTGATTCACAGATGGTGGAACTCAACAATTAAACTTTTGTGTAAATAATTATAAATGGAAACTGTTGCTGTTTTCCAACCTTTTTCACATTCAGGACTTAAGACTGGTGGCATAAGAGTAAATGTAAGGCACAGATTGCTTATATAAGAATTAAACATTAAAAAACTAAATAAGCTGACTAGTTTTCTTCAGGTTTGAGCACAAACTTCCTTAAATCAGGAAGGAAATCTTTTGCCTTAAAAAGGGGGCATTGTAGGTTTTCTTTTCTATTCTGTGGATAGCTCCTTTGAGAGTACGGGGGCCATGTATCTCTCCCAAGTCCTCTGTGAAGTCACATGCATTGCTTTTTATTTCTGACGTCTCTTGTTTGTTAAATTGCTGCAGCAGCTCGACAATCTTCTTTTGATACAGCCAGTGCTAAGCATGGACGTCTCCATTGCAGGAAACTGGCACAGGGGATGATGGTAGTAGCTTGTGGATTAGCAGCTGGTTGGACTTCCTATTTTAAGCACCTCTTTGCTTTTCTAATCTTTGATATATGAACTTTATGATTTTTTTTGTTTTTTTTTGTTTTGTTTTTGTTTTTGTTTTTTTGTTTTTGGTTTTTTTTAGAGACAGGGTTTCTCTGTGGTTTTGGAGCCTGTCCTGGAACTAGCTCTTGTAGACCAGGCTGGTCTTGAACTCACAGAGATCCGCCTGCCTCTGCCTCCCAAGTGCTGGGATTAAAGGCGTGCGCCACCACCGCCCGGCGAACTTTATTCTTAACATCACATGAAATATAGAAATTTCCTAACAGGCTAAAGCATTTATTTTGCTAGTCTACTATTGGTCTCTAGTTGAAGACAGGCTTTAGTTTTGCAGAATGTAATAGAAAGTTTATATTGTATTGAACTAGACACAGATTTGCATGTGTGATAGACAGGTGGGTGTGTGACGTGGGGTGTCCTTCTGTATTTGTATTGCTTTTATTGGTTGATGAATAAAACTGATTTGGCCAATGGCTTAGCAAAGTAAAGCCAGGCAGGAAATAGAGAGTAGGTGAGATCAGAAAGACAAAATGTAGGAGGCCGAGGAACAAGAGGTAACAAACCATGAGCCTCGTGGTAAAATATAAACTAATAGAAAATAGAAATGGATTAATTTAGGATGTAAGAACTAGCTAGAAATACGCCTGAGACATTGACCAAACAGTGTTGTAACTAATAAAGTTCCTGTGTGATGATTTGGGACTAGGTGGCTGGGAAATGAAAGAGAAGCATCCATTTATGTGTGTCTGTGACTGTTATATGTATATGTTTGGGCCTGGAAAAGACTCATGAATAGGAAAAAATACAGGAAAGTATCTTTGTGATAAGGGCTTCTTGTTTTTATTTTTTCTTTTCTTTATTTTTTCCTTTTATTAACAATAGATTTTTCCTTACATAATATATCAGGATTATGGTTTCCCCTCCCTCTACTCTTCCCAGTTCCTCCTTCTCTCCCTTCCCATCAAGATCCACCTTCCTTTTGTCTCTCATTAAAAACCAAACAGGCTACTAAGGAACTATAATATAATATAATGTAGTATAATATAATATAATAATAACACATTGTAGTTGGACAAGACAGATGAACAGAAGGCAAAGAGTCCAATATGACCAGTGCCTTGCACAGATGCAATCAGAGACACCTTCTTCTGCAACAGATGGGGACAAATAGAGACCCACGTATAGACATTATGCAGTGAGTGAGAGACACCCATCCCTAAATGGGATATCTCCATCAAATCTCTCCTCTCAGGGCTCAGGGAACTCCCACTGAAGAAGTAGCATAACAGAGCCAGAGGGAATGGAGGACACCAGGCAAACAAAGCTCTTTAAATCAACAGAATAAAGATCATATGGACTCACAGAGACTGACCCAGCATCCACAGGGCCTCCACAAGTCTGTACCAGGCACTCTGTGATCTTATGGCTTCTGGTTAGTGTTTTTTTTTTTTTTTTTTTAGTTTTTTCGAGACAGGGTTTCTCTGTGGTTTTTGGAGCCTGTCCTGGAACTAGCTCTTGTAGACCAGGCTGGTCTCGAACTCACAGAGATCCGCCTGCCTCTGCCTCCCGAGTGCTGGGATTAAAGGCGTGCGCCACCACCGCCCGGCTGATTCTTTTTTTAATAATGTCTTCTAATTCCTAAATAGATCAGTCATATCTTAAAGCCTAAGGTCTGATGCTTAGAAGCTATGATCATACTTGTGGGAATGACATATTTGGGGAGGTAGCAACATTCCTTCCAGCTCCCCCTCAAAACCACAGCCATGTTGTAATTTGACCATAGATCCTATCCACTAGAATTTGTCTGTTCAGGCGATCCATTTTTATCTAAATAGCTTTTGGGCATGGTTTATGAGAAGGTTGTTTATTAATGATCTCATACATTCTGGTTACCTATTTAATGTCTCAGTGTTAAATGGCGATTCTAGGCTGTATATAAAGGATATCTAGACAAGAGCCTGAGAGCAGCCATTAAGCTACATTCCTTTTTTGCTTTTACTTCAGGCTCCTGCCTCAAGTGACTGCTTTTGGCTTCCCTCTGTGACGAACTATAACCTGTAAGAAGAAATAAAGTCTTTTTTTTCCCATAACTTACTTTTGGTTATTGTGTTTATCACAGCAATGGAAAGCAAAGTATGGCAGGAACTATATTGATTTGTTGAAAAAAAATCCCTAATGACCTACAATATGGAGTGTCTTCTTGCAGACTTATGTTTATCTGTGTATCTTCTCTGGAGGGGTCGTTTTAGGTCTTTTGCCTTTTTAAAAATTTGTGTGTTATTGTTGAGTTTTTTAAATTGTGCTTTGCTTTCAGATTTCTGACGCTTCAATGGAAATGTTTCTCTAAAGAGAACCAATTATTATGTGAATATTATGTTTCTGAAACAGAAGTAAGCAAAATTGAGGCAGTGCAGGTATATATTGCCTAAGGCTTACAGAAAACTGTTAAAGATTATGCACTGAAAAAAAAGAAGTGTGCAGTAAACAAGCCCGAGAACCACTCTTAAAACCAAGCACTAAAATCTACATCATCTGTGCTTTTGGTAGTATTTATAATTACTCTAACTTCCATGTTGACACAGCAATCACATAATGCATTTTAATGCAATTACTTTAAAGTAGTTTTCAGTACATCGCTACTAGTGTGCAAACAATTATTTAGGGTCCAGGAGAGTGTTCGCCCTTTAATCACTGGAGAGAAATACCAGAAATAGCACTTCAAGTCATAGGTCCTTAACTGTAATCATCACTAACACGTTAAACAAAAAAAAAAAAATCTGGCCAGAGTCAGGCTGGGAGCAGATCCAAAGTAGAGTAGCAAGTCTGTTCTTTGTCTTTTCCTCCTAATTTACTCCCCAGTCTTATATTTTTTTTAAACTGTGGGGTTAAAAGAGAAAAGAAGTACATGCTTGAACAGAGCTTTGATTTCTGCGTCTCTCGATTGCATGCTATCTCCCCAATTATGCTCAAATTATATAGCTTGCAAATCTTCACTGGGCTATAAAAATGCTCTCCAGAAATGTGATGGTGTAGTAGAAGAATATAGTGGACCATGAACTGCCTCGCCTGAGGGACCACCATGTGATCAGATGCTGCGCTAAAGAGTTGAGCAGGAAGAGATCTGGTAGGCACCCATATTGGATGATGTCGGCAAACTGAAAAGCATTGCCTAGTGGGAAGGCCAGTTACTATCAACTTCAGCTGGCCATCAAATTCTGGAATACGGGCCAAGTCAGGTTATACTGTTCAAAGGAATCTGATTTTAATGTGAAATCCATGTTTACATGTCGGCACAAGATGCATATCTTTAAAGAATCCTGGTGAACTTTGTGAACTCTCCCAGTGTATGAGATCTGGCTTCCCACAAGTTATAGTCACTCTGTGGGTTCACTTTGCTAATGTTTCCTTATAATCAATTGCACCTTGACAAGCACAAGATGGCCACATAGATGATGATAAAGGAATCACATTTCGTTTACTTTTGTAGGTATACAGTTTTATTTCCAATGATGGCTAAGCTAAGACATCCTGACTCATTTGTGTGAGGATGTAGTGCTACATTTTCCTTCTGGATGTTACCTGACCCGTCACATACACACACGGGGAATGATGGATTATTTCTCCCTGGTTGAGCCCTGATTCCCCACTCAACTAATTTTGTATTTCCTTTTATTTTTTGAGCCAGGAAATATAGTTGGTCCTGTCCGTGTAATCATGTGTATTGTGTTCAACCAGAGCAGGGTCAACCCATTAGCGTCTGTACTCTTAAAGAAAACTGATTTTCTATTCCATTCCTATCAATATCTGATAGCTTCTTAGTTAGGGAAAGAACTTTGTGACAACCTACCCTATCTGTGATACAGTTTCATGCAGCATATTTTGAAAATTTTCCACTTTTGTAACCCTCAAAGAACTACTCTTTCCACTGTCTCTCGCCTGACTTCAAGTCCTCCTCCTCTTCTCTAGTTGAATTCAACATGTGTTGCTAAAATCCTTTCGTGAGTGGAGACTGTCCTAGTATGTGGGTCACACTATTAAAAAACCATAAAATTAAAAAAAAAAAACAACAGAACCAACCAACCAAACAAGAAAAAGCAAAACATCTAATTCTCCCCCGTCTAGAAGCTGTCAAGAGCTGTACATAGCGACAGGTAGGACTTAGGGTCTATCTACCTCTTTCGTGGATGCTGAGATTTTTGTCTGACTTGCACTAGTGCATGCTGTCACATTTGCTGTGCACGCATATGTGAAACTGTTCTATTGTGTCTGGAAAACATTGATTCCTTAAAGTTAGTTTTTCACCACCTCTGACTCTTACTGTCGGTTGTCCCTTCCTTTTCTGAAAAGATCCTTGAGCCATAGAGGGATGGGTGTGGTATGTATCTATTATTTAGAGATGGCATTCCTTGGTCTCTTATTGTCTGCATTTTACCAGCAGAGAATATGTGTTAATTGATCTCTACTGTTAGAAGAAACTTCTTTGAAGAGGATTCAGAAACCTACTGATCTCTGGGCATAGCACTAAGTCATTAGGAGTCATTTTAATACTATGTGCAATTAGCAGAATGATAGTATAAGGTTTCTCCCTATGGTCTATGACTTATCTAACCATAGGTTCTTGGCCACATTACAGTGCCAGGTATGGGCTCCAAAAAGATGAATTACTGAAAGTGTTGCCATCTTGCCTTTCTCCCCACACTGCTCGTGCGTGCGTGTGTGTGTGTGTGTGTGTGTGTGTGTGCATTACCAGAGCCTTCCCCATTTAAGGCAAGCACTCTATCACTAAAATGCATCCTAAGTCTTTGTGTTGTTAATTCTTCATTTTGAGACAGTCATTCTAAGTTACCTAGGCTGGCCATGAACTCTCCCTGTAACCCAGAAACTCGTCTTGAACTTGTAATTCTACTCTTTTAGCCTCCTGAGTAGCTGGATCATAGACAAAGGCCAGCTATGTCTCTGTCCTGAAAAGGTTCAAGACTGATGACTCTGGCCTTTGTCTAGGAGAGTAACGGTTTCAAAGTTATGTCAAATAGGCAGACATCAGAGGGTAGCAGGGGGATATGCTCAATGTATTTTACTCACTTGTATAAAAATTTCCTTATATATCCCAGTACCGTATACAATGAATTAACATCAATGGGGAATAGAAAAATCATTTTAAAGAGGAAATTACAATAGAGAAGAAACCCAGAGCAGAAATTTTTCATGTTCAAATTCTGTGGAACATTTCTCAGGTCTGGCCACCAGAGAAACACTCCTGTGTACAACCATGTCAGCTTCTTCGGCCCAGGAAGGCTTTATTAGCACTTTATATATAGACAGCTACAAGAGAAAACACAGAAACCTTTAGCAGGGGTTTGTGGAGTCCTATAAGCTCCACTAGTTAGTCCCCCCATCTTTTTTACTGGTGATTTAATTTATTCTAGTTTCCATAACTGTCAGTCCACTGCTGTATTAAGGTATTAATATTTGTCTTAAATATTTTAAGAGAGACCACATTTATATATCTTGTATTATACTGTTATAATTATTCTATTTATTGTATTGCTAGTTATTATTGTTAATCTTAATGTGCCTAACGTGTGAGTTACACTTGATTAAGGGTATTTAAATATAGGAAAAGCAGTATATGGTTGTTTAAGGAATTATCCACAGTCTCTTGTACTGACCGGGGATTAGGAAGGACTTAGGCTGGTTACTATCTCGGTGGACTAAAATATGATTTTGATGTAGAATATTATATTTTCTCATCAAAATACTTTAATTCCATATAAACTTCTCTATTAAATAATGAAACTTCATTAATTCTAACAAATGGCTCAGCGTAGTAAAGAGGGGTCACAAAGGGTGAGTTGTTACTGCTGTAGTCTTGTGAACAAGGGATGTTTCTCAGAAGGCCAAACTGGAGCGGGTTTGTCAATAATAATGTAGAAAAAGGCAACACAAAGTAAAGTAAAACCAGCAGGAAGCTAGGGAAGTCCAGAAGAGCTTGTCATGATTTTCTGTAAATGTCCACAACACACCTGAGTTTTACAGCATGTTAAATGAACCCTGTCTCAGATTTTCAAGTTTTCACTGGAACTTTATTTTTGTTTGTTTGCTGAGACACTGATGCACTATGAGCCCAGGATGGCCTTGAACTCATTAGTGCTGGAATTATAAGTATATACCACCACATCCAGCCACTTTAACCTTGTTTATGTAGATCTTTTTAGTTAAGTCCATATTTCAATGAACATGCTACCTGATACAAGTTACAGGAGCAAATAAATCAATGACAGAGGTGTAAATCCTAAGTACAATCTCCCCTCCTCCAAGATACCCAAAATGTAAAAACCCAGTTGGGACAACAAATGCCTTTTTTCTGTTAGATATTTAATGGTACTATTGATTTAAAAATGATATAAGAGCTTCATTGAAAATCAGTGTGTTGTGTGGACAATGTAAGTAGATCTCTTTTGTCTTGGCAGAACTGTGGATGCGGTACCTGTGTGTAGTAGGTTTCAACACCTCGAGCCATGGGGTAGATGCTAGGACTCTTGACGGATTCAGCCAGCTCACTATTTCTTTGCTTTGCATGAGTTGAAAACTAAGTTTAACCTAAAACACCACCCAATGCCTCAAGAGAAATTAAAGCGTTAAACATGTAGCAAACAAATGGGCTTGAAATATTTAGGCGGGGCCTTTAGTTATTAGGCCTTTTTCTTGCTTAGGAGTGAGCCTAGCACGCGGCGGATCACTGATCTGCCTTAGGAGAAACTTCCCTGGACTTCCAGTAAAGAACTTCCCTGGACTAGTTAGATAATGCAGTTCACTTAAGCTTCAGATTTGCAGAGAACTTTAGGCTTATTGTGCCCAATGTCTCCCAGTGTTTAAAATGTGAAAAAAAAATCAATTCTAAATCATTCCAGCAAAAACTGACAGAAAAAAAGAATAAAGAAAAAGAAAAAAAAAAACTAAAATATCTACCCACTGAGAGTTTGGATGCAGAGCACCGAAGTGCCAATACCACCTCATATTCTATTGAGACCCAAAGGTCCAAAATGAGCTCTGATCCCAGTTCCCTAAACACATTTCTCTTCTCCTCTCCTTCCCCGCATTCCCACGCATTTAAAAAATTAAATGTCATAGAGATCATGATATAAAATAGATGTGCCTGGAAACTGTAGGCCAGTAGTTCTCAAAATGTGCTCCTTGAACCAACAGCATCAGCACCACCTTGTTACGAATGCGAATTCTTAGATGGGAGTGAGAATCTCAGGGATGTGTTCAGAAAGCTGTATCTTATAAATCCTCGAGGATTCTGATACAGGCCCACATTTGAAAGTTTTTAAGTTTGGAAATCACATTTTATTATTGGTTTATAATGAGTTACATGGTATAGGTATGCATAGGGTAAGTGACAGTACTTAGGAGTAAAAAAATATTGCAGGGCCTCCACAATGATATAATTGAATAAGGATTCATTTACATATTTTTATATTTGAGGGCATGCCCCTCTGAAGTTAGCAATCTCTCCAGGTATTGGTCATACCTGTCATAAACCAGAGCAATATCTAACTCGCTTTTGAGGAGTCCTTAATGCCGGGGGTATGAAATGTTCCTTTGGTACTTTCATGCAATGGGAAACCATTTACTTCTTCTAGGAGATGGGAGCTATGCCAGAGCGAAAAGGGAGTCACGGAGGGACGCATAGGACAAAGCATTAACATCAGATGCTGCCAGATACCAGCATGGTTTAAGCAGGCTATGAAAATTTTTGCTAGTTTGTCTCATCTCTTTCTGCCCTTGCATTTTACTTTTCCTTGGCGATCTAATCAGAAAGCTAATTTACATTTGCAAGGCACTTTTGTTATCATTATATTATTTTAAAGCTCTATATTCAGTAAGCAACAGTGGATAGAGACTTGGTTCTTATTAGGAGAGCAAGCCCATTAGACTGTGAAAACAACAGCTACAGGGAAAACCTCCCAGGCAGCAGTTTACTCTAAACTTGAGGTTAGTCAACAGAAGGGCAAGACTGCCAAGAAAGTTAATTTGATCTTGTGCCGCATGCATAAGCCACTGGTGTTTAAACTGAGGGACAGGCTGGGGAAGCTGGGCTAAGCATAGGTCAGAACATACCCGCAGAATTGCCATGCGGCGTGTCCCCTCTTCCATAAAGGAGTTCAATAAATAAATTCCAAATGGCTGGTTCATACTCAACTCTATTTTTCGTTCTGTGGCAGGTGTGAGGGGAAGGGAGAACAATCAAAATAAGCTGGGAATAAAATCCCCTTGCTGTTCACAACTTGTTTAAAAGGTGTATGACCGAGGGGAAGATGGAGTCCCTGAAGACCGTGTCTTTGATGGACAGCAGAATGAGTCACCCGTAGGAGTCTTTTCAATATGCAAATGCAAGATGCTGAAAGATGGTGGTGTCACTTTGGCATAAGCTTATTTTGAATTAAAGACTTTTTTTTTTTTTTTTTTTTTTTAAAAAAAAAGCCAACAGGTGCAGCAAGGACATTCTAGCCTGCTGAGTATTATTTCCAGAAGCAGGAGGTCACAGCCACATGGAGATGTCCTCCCTGTACTCAGGGAAAAAAAAATAGTGATGTCATGGCCAAGGGTTGCAAGCTGAGACTGGGCGAACTCTATAAGTGAACCTTGTTTAAGTCATGCTTTTCTGACCATCGCCTCCCCACACAGTTTGGTTTCATTTCCATAGCTGCCTCTCTTTGTTCAACCTGATTTTGAAGTATTTAGATTTCCAGATTTCCTTACCATTTTTGAATTTCCTTTTGTCAAGAAGGCTCCTGTGTGACATAAAATTTGTATTAAACAAATCTCTTCGCTTTTTTCTTACTAACCTATCTTATGGCAAAAGAGCTCACAGCCACAGCCACATGACCCCAAAATACAGAGGTTAAAAGGTGGCCCCATCCACCATCTATAGCGCGAGATGGAGAAAAGGGGGTGAAATGGTCTTTGCCTTAACCAGCCTCTGCCCTGGTATGCCTACATTGGGGGTTCTCCCAATCTGATTTCAGAGCATTTCTCCCTCTGCCTTTCTCTACTTCGCTGGCCTTTATTCTTCTTAGTAATATGTAGCTGGCAACACGCTATTTGTTTTCTGAATGTCTGTTTAAGTGGCCAAGGACTTGCCTGCGGCTCTTACTGATGTGTTTACTCCTGTGGTAATATTTGGCATGTCATGTTTTGTCAGGATTGGAAAACAAAAAGAATGAAAAGGGAAATGGGAAGAAAGATTGCTCTTCTTGAAATAAGAAGGGCTGGTGATAGGTAAAGAACACAATAGGCTGTGTCTTCACTGTCTGTCTGTCAACCTATCTCTCTCTGGAAGTAAAAGAAGCATTGTGTGCTCCATTCTAAGCCTCTTATCAGGATGGGCATCAGGGACCAATCTTAATATAAACAGTCACATAAAAGAAGTAAGTAAAAGAAGAAATCAGGAGAGGGAACTATGAGATTGAAATCCTGGGTAAATGTTGCAGGATTCCATCACTCTGGAAGTTGCATCATTCAAGGTAGGCTGATGTCTAGATATCAGGTTCTGGTGCAAAGAAAATTACTATAATGGGCTGGTGACTCTAAATCATTTGAATCAATGAGCAGTGTGGGAAGATGGGAACATTTATCACAGGCACAGAAGGCTAGAGGTTAAGTAATTCTGAGCTTCCACGGATGAGAGAAGTTAGATTTTCTCTCTGCTTTAATGAGGGATGAAACTGGAACATATACAATAGGAAACTACAGCACCCAACATTCACCATCCATCAGATCAGGGTACTTCACAAGAGAACGTAGGTACCAAGTAGGATAGCAATGTTTCTCTCACCTGAAAATGGTTAGCCCGCCCAGACCCATTGAATTAAAATACATAGCATAAAGCTCTGTAGTTGATTTCTATATACATACAGAAGTTTGAGAGGCCCTGGGTGGATTGACAGTACTCTGGGTCAGTATTAAAGGAACCATGAGTAATCAGTGGGTAGCTGAACTTCTGGGTGGGAAAGAGAAAGAAAATGCTAGCTCCTTCTGAGTTACTAATCAAAACAACTCCAGGACAGAAGAAATGTAGAACTCAGAACTAGTGATCTGACTCCAGGTAGATGATTCTAATTTATTTTAACCTTAGGTAAATATCTGTTGTGTTCTTCCAGACACTAGGGATAAAGCAAAGTCCTACTCTACCCATAATGGACAATATTATGATGGTCTCAGAGTACTTCTCTGTCATTCCTGGACACACTTGCCATTCCTTATTGCCACCGCTTCTCAGCTCCAGTGATTTCTTAATCCTTGATGATGCCTATGATATCACAATTCACTGTACCTTTCTATTTATTCTATCCAGAGTACATGGAACCTTTGAATTAACACACTAGAATATGTGTTTCACCAATACAACAAACTCTGCACAAGTTTCTTGAAAAACAGTTCTTAGAACAAGATACTCGATGTCTAGTGATCATTGATTTCTATGGTGTAAATTTTTCTTTTGTATCCACTTTCAATCTGCTATTATGAGGCCATTGAGTCTGGCACTAAACAACAATGTGAACAGGCTTATGTGGGTTGATTTGCTTGGGCTTCATTACACAACTACTCTTTGGTACCCAGAACAATGAATGCCCCAGATGTAGAGGCTCAGATGGTCTGCTTACTCATTAATGATGTAATGCAGTAAATAAATAGTGCTCTTTCAGTATCCTTTCTTAAAACTAAGAGGAAATGTGTGCCTTGAAGGCAAGCAGCGGAGAGTGTTGTACCTTCGAAGGCCTACTAGAGATTGTTCTCTGTATGTTTCTCACCAGTTGTGCGTGGAATTGACCAGGCATTTAAGGGGGCTTCTAAGGAATATATGAAGTTGTTTCAGGACAAGCAACTAATGCTGTGAAAATTTCTGCGTGACAATTTGGCTAAGACAATAATGATATCAAGAATAAGGATTTCGGGAGAGGTCTTGTTTTACAAATAAGACCAATTTGTTTTACATGACATATTAAATATCTTATTGAAGTGGGTGGGGGAGACAATGAAGAAGTCTAAGAACAAGAATAACATTACAGTCTGGAAAAATCCGTCAGCCAGGAATGTGGGCAATTGTTTCTAGTAGTGGCAATACAATGGAGGTTCAAGAAAATGAAAAACTAAAAGAAGACTATAGACCAAAAATCAGTCTAGGAAAGGATGTGGTAAGTGATGTGATAAGATTAGAGTATTGAGAAAGGAGAAAGGAGAAAGGAGAGCATTTTTGAAGGCTGTTTAGAAGCGGATTGTATTTAGGCAATGTGAAGAGTGGAGAGAGAACAAAAGAAATTGCGATCTTTGTGTATAGTTAAAGTAATTTGCGTTTACTATGGCTAACTGAAAGCATTTGGTAGACATTGCAAGATGAAATGCAAAGAAAATGGAAAGTGTGATAGATGCTAAGTCAAATCTGAGGAGATCATGCAAGTATGGATGACACAGTTCTTAAGACAGTGACATCCCATGGACTTGAAGCAATCTTATCTAGACCTAACAAGCTGATGGGAATCTCTGGTTGATATCCAAAGAGGCAGAATTAGTGCTAAATCATTGACAGGCACAATAAGAAAAAAAAGTTTGGGTTAAGGAATGTAATTCCAGATACCCAGCAGGTTGAGGTAATAAGATCACAAGTTCATAGCCTACTTGGGGACATTAGTGATACCCTGTTTCAAGGAACAACGGTGACTGCTGGGAACATAGCCCAATAGCAGAATTCTTGTCTATCATACAACTCAAGCCACTGAGATAAAACTGAGCGTGAGTGGCCAAAGCAAAGGAATATAATTTACATTTCAACAACACAGATAACAAGAAAGAAGATGTGTGTAAACTGTGAAAAATCAATAGAGGTGAAATCTTGGGGATTTACATAAGAAGAGGGACCAGACAAAGGCAAAGGCATCAGCAGGAAGGAAACAAAATTATTCTTGGAGCAGTGAGAGTCGAAATGGTGAAGGGAAGGTTTGCTGTGGTGGAGGTGGGGACATGAATCTGATTGCAGTATCGATTCCCTCAGTCACTTGACATGAAGGTGGAATGCTGACTGTGGCATGGAGTGGTGGTCACTGGGAGGTAAATTTATGCTGAGTTTGGTTCTTTTCACACTGCAGGGATTGAGTGAGAAAGGCAATGGGAAAAGGGGTGAATGCTAAAAGTACATGTTGTAAAAATTCCTGACCAGAGGATGGAAAAATAGCTCAGTGGTTAAGAGCACTTGCTGCAGAAGACCAGAGTTATATCCCCAGAACCCATACATTGGCTAATAACTATCTATAACCCCAGTTCTAGGATATCCAACAGGCGTGCCTATGTGCAAAGTATTCAAATGCAAAAAGTAATTAATAATAATAATAAAATAATGATGGTATTAAATCTGTGGAATTTGTTTAAATGCCTGAGCACTAGATATACATAATCTAGTTTTGCTTTGCGTTAACTTGCAGTGTCTTGGAAAAACTGTGTAGTGTGGCTATATATTGTCAAACCATTGATATTTCTCCCGAGCCATAGATATGTAATATTGTCATGTTTATTTTCAAATGGTAAATATTCAATTGATGAATAACTTCATTCTTTACTCATAAATTTGTCTCATTTTAGACAATGACAGCATCCCTCTCTACCCCACAATTGCCATTTTTGCAGAATATGCTTCAGCTGAAATACATCTTTAGTTCGAAGATTAAAAAAAAATGTTTACCACCTTCTCTCCCACCTCTTCTGTCAACAGGGACAGTTGCTTGCATGTAGGAAAGGACTCCTACTACAATACTCCCTATCAGTAAACAGTAGAAGCCCCTTCTCAAGATCCAGGGTTTCAGTTTTAATCTTCACTCTGCTGAGATGGGAGAACCTGTCTCTCAGTTGTATCTTTGGCCTTGGTGAGTTAGGTGTGTTCAGAACTAACCTTTGATCTGTGAATTCTAATTGCATTTTATATAGAAGGTGTCCTGCCTTCACCTACTTTATTGACCTTTTGACGGGAATTTGGGCTCATGTCATTGGCCAGAATTGATGTTTTCTGGAGTCTGACAGCTGTGGGGATTTCAAAGGCTATCGTCAACAATAATGACCTTTCAGCACTGCTGTTTCCTTTTGCTTTAAAAACGAGGCACAGGAGGTTTATAAAAAACTGCCCACCCTGGCTCTGATAGTGGGAGAAATGATACCCTTCACTATAGTCAGAAAGATTTTTATGTGAAAAATGCAAAACTTTTTATTGAAATGTGACATAAAATCCTTCCTGTGTACTAATCAGTTGTATACATAAAGATATCCTATAATGAAAAGAGCAACTACAAGAATCGTTGTTGATATTTAACTGAGTTGATTAGACTATGATATTATCAATATTGTAGTCCTAGTTTGTATATTAGGGAAGACTATGAAGATGATGTTCTGTGGATTGAAAATGGTCAATTATAAATGTGTATGTACATGGAGAGAAAGGGAAGAGGGGTTTGAAGTGGAGGAACTCCCATAGGCTTCTGTGTGTCAAATATTTTAAATTTTATTTAATTTCCATATTTCTGTGGGGTAGGAATTGATTGACCAGGGCTTTATCACTACTTTCTGCTTTCCCATAAAGCTTATCATCCTCCCTTGCATACGTGAGGAACTGAGGTCCTGGGAGAATATTTAATCATGAACAACAAAATGGAATTGCTTCTTCCTTGCACATTGTTCAGGATGCTAAATTTGATATCATCGGAGAAAATTTAGGTTCCAAAAGAGAAAGTGAAAAACATGTTTGTCTAATCCTTCCTTTAAAACACTGTAGTTTTGGTAAAGACGTGTTGTTTTGTTTCGTTTTTCCCATTTGCAATCTGTTAGGTCTGGTTAATGTGATTTAAAATCTCCTCCCCTGGCTAGCTCCAGCTTACTACATTTATAACACAGGCCAGTTTATTAAAATAGTAAAGAATATGGAGTTAAAACATCTTCCTCAACATTTGGTCCTGGGCCATCCTCTTGGGACTCAGTTTTTTGTTTAATTAAATGCGTATTTTGGGGCTCCAGCCTTGGACCTACTGAGTTGAAATCTTAGGATGGAGCTAGAGACCCTGAAAGATAGATAGTCCACATCACCAAAAGTCTGGGGTTTCATTGACCATCTAAATGAAAGTTAACACTGCAATATGAATACAATAATAAATCTCAGTTCCCTCAAATTTGAGAACCATTAAACCAGAAACTATGGTACAAAGACAACATCCAGGCTTATTTATTATTCAAAATTAGGTCCTTTCTTCTACCGGAATTGAGGATGTGGAATAGCTCTGCATTCATTGGGGTCTCGGGCACAGAACAGTGATGTTCATTCTGCTCCATAGTAGATCCCCCATGGGTGGTGCTGCATTCAGTTTACTCTTTCAGATGCTCTATGGCTCAGTCCTCCCTTTGGGCCAAGCATCCTGCTTCCAGAAATGTCAGCAGTGTCACTACCAATCATTTAGCTCCTTAAGAATTAAAATTTGTAACTCTCGGTATCATAAAATGGCATAGACATTTCTATAACTACAGCCCTTAGGCATCTGAGGGCAAGGAAACACTGATCTAGTTTGAGCCTCTTTATTCATTCTTTCTATGTTTAAATTGGTCACGTGTTATATGTCCACTATAACTGAGACACTCCAATAGGCTCAAACGTTCTTTACCATCATTATAATATCAAGCAAGTTATAGGTATTCAATAAATAATTTTAACAGATATAATACCTATTTTCTGAAAGCCTAAAATATCTTTAATTTCACCGGTAACACAACTGCCAGTTGTGTGCAGCCTTATAGCAGGGATGAGCTACTAAGAAAATGCCTCTTAACACCCACCTCCTACTTTCTAGTTTCTCCTTTCATTCCCACTCATCTTGCTTTTCTTAATATTCTAAAATTCAATGAAAAGTTCAGCAGAAAATGATAAAGTTCAGATTTCATTAGCTTTTGATATCACTTCTTTGGGGAAGAAAAAAAATCACATTTTTGGGTGACCTTTTTAGTTAATTCACAGCTGAGAGAAAATCACCTCTAGTGTCTTTTCCATTTGTGGATAATTAGGCTTAGCAGTTGGCAAAGACCTGTGTGGTGGGCTGTGCTGTGGGGGTGAGGAGAAGTGGAATATGGACACCATCACACCTTTTTACCTTAGACTCCCAGACCTTGAGTTGAAGCAAACATGTGATCAGTAATTCAAGGGAATCTTAGGCTATGGCAACCACTAACAAAGGTTTGCTACCCAGGCTTGGGAGGAAAGCCTCCTGGGAAGAGGGATGTTAAGAGGCTTGGGCCTGGTTTTGAGAAACGGAAGAAAGAAGCTGTTTTCAGAAGTAGGTGTAAAACATGCAGAGGAACTGAAGATGACATGCACACACAGCAAATGGAAGTACTTGATTTCTACAAGGCTTTCCTTCCGGATATTTCTACGTAGTTCAGTCTTCTCTATTAGAACCCAGTCTTTCTCCTGATCAAGGGTTTTCCAGACAGACTGATATTAGTCATGTAATGATTCTTCCAGACAAGCTGGGTCAGGACTGACCTCAGAGAGTTCTTTATTAGAACAGTGTGGTCTCGGGCACTGTCCCTTGTTTCTGAATTTCCCACGTGGAGAGGGTAAACCAAATTGGTGGTGTCAGCTACAATCCCCATAAATAGAAGATGAAAAGATAGAGCTGTGAGGTCACATCCAGCCTGTCTGGGGAGGACTGGGGAGAGAGGATCTCATGATTTATCTATTTTCTAACACTCTGAGCAGAAGCTTGGTTATCGGAATGAGGCGGGGGGGCATGAATGGTTTTCCTCTCCCAGCATGGATGTCTGGCAGCAGACATCCTGCTCTTATCTTATAGATATCCTATTTTGCAGTCATCCTGCTTTGTAGATGTCCTATCTTACAGATATCCTGTTTTCCTCTCACGAGAGCAGGCTAGCTGCTGATCCTGAGAATCTTTCAAGCAAACAGGACGTTCTCCCGGGGAGCCTGCTAGCTGCGGGTTCTGACCCCCCACAGGGGGTCTGTAGGGTCTTTCACTCTGTCCAGCTCAGGCTCCCATGTTTACATTCATATCCCTCCTTTCCTCCAAGGAAATGACGGCACTCGCAGACCGGTGAAAGGTCACTTGAAATCCGAGTTACACCGACATGCAATAAACCTCGCCCTGTCAGGAAGTTTGCACTGAGACTTTGTGAACACTCCTTTGTGGCTCACACCCCATCACTCCCGCTTACCCACCTGTCTGTGCAAGACTGTTCTAAGCTATTCAACACCCGCTGCTCAGGGCCTCCCTTCCCAGACAGGTCCCACGACTTCCCCGGTGACCTTAATTATCACCTCGTCAAATCTGTGTATTTAGTGCGTTTAATATGTCCCCAGAAATCAATCCAGCCTCTCTATGCACTCACTTCAGTTAACCCTTTCATCAATCCCCGGCCTTCTTGCCGTCTCTTTCCACATTCTGGTTTGAAGTGACTCAGAAATAATCTGTCCTCTTATTAGAGCCTCGTAAAAAGGGACTTTGCAACCTGCCAGCTATGTGATCTTTCCACCTCGGAAAGTGAGCTTCAAAATGGTATTAGCTTCCTTTTCTTGTTGGAGCATTGCATGACTACTCTAAATCCGAGCACCTACACCGTCTCTCCTTTTCAAGTTCGCTCTGTGCTTTGAATATTTCCCATCAAAGGGAGCGGCTGCTCTTTCCCTACAGTTAAATCTTTATTATTTTCTGCTTGCCTCGCTATGGCCGCTATGTTCTGTTCCTCTGCATTGCGTTTCCTCCTTTCTCCCTCTGGCATTTGCAACCCTTTCAATTTGGACTCACCTGAGAGTTTCCTTAGTGTGTGTGTCTTCCTTGTACCATGGTCATGAATACAGATGACAATTCACCTGAAGCTAAAAATCCTGTTTGCAAATTTCACTTACTTATGGACTTCTGCTGTTTCAATATGTTTATATAGTTTTGATAGGTTGATCAAAGACTGACTCCACGCTGTGGAGTGCTGAACAATCCGCTGAGACAGGGGAATAATTCCAGGTCCTTTGGAGCTAACAGATCAAGGTCCCAAAACCTTACTCAGGATTTACCGGCCCAAGATGTTATATTTGATAAATATGGAAGCTGTAACAACTGATCACAGTGTGGCTTACAATAAGAAATATATTCTCTCATGGACTTAGTGGCCAGAAAATCTGCCCTCCATTTGTCTCCTAACTTTTGGCGGTTACCAATTGTGCTGGTTAGTTTTAACTCTCACCTTGAGAGAACTTCGAATCATCTGAGAAGTGAGTCTTAATGAGGAGTTAATAGGAAAGAACTGGCACATTTGGCCCGCGTTCAGGGGATTGTCTTGATTGTCAATTGAAGGTAAAAGACTAACGTGAATGCACACAGCACCATTTCATGGCCTGGGCCCAGAACTAGAGAAGAGTAGAGGAAGTTAGCTGAGCTTCAAGCAGGTAGCATGGACGTTTTTGTTTTTCTCTGTTCTCGACTGCAGAAGTGATGGGACTAGCTCTTTGAACTTCTGCCTTGGTTTCCTTTCGATAATGGAGTGTGACCAGGAACTATGAACCAAGTAAACCCTTTCCTCCCCTATGTCGCTTTCTGTCATAATATTTTATCACAGCAACAGCAAGGAAACCAGAGTACCAGCAATCTCACGCAGTCATTGGCCGTAGATTCACCATCTCATGACTAAGGGCCCGACTTGTCTGTCTCTCACTGTCTAATTGTCCTCATAAGGACACCTCTGGCTGGGTTTGAGACCCACTTAGATCTAGTATAATATCTTCATAGGTCCTCAATTATACCTGGAGAGGCTTCATATTCTCAGGTACAGATGGGTTGGAAACAACCTTTGGAGGATGCTGTTCAGCTCAGTACTACTTTCATCAAGGCATTTGTTCTGCCTGAGCCTTAGTTTCTTCATCTTTAGAAGAATGGTAATGCTACCATTCAGATTTTTTTTAAGAAAATAAATAATAGTATATTTGGAAAGTCTCCAGCATCACATACAAATCAATACATTTTAAATATTTTTTCCAATTTTTTTATTGAGTAAATCACATTGGAAAACAGATGTGATCTTACTTTGCACTAAAATATTAACCACTGGTCTAGTGTTAGATTCTTAAATTTAGATAGATTTTCTTCTCTTGTTCTTGAGCAAGACAGCATTAAAATTAATGGAGGGGAAAGGGTTTAAATAAATCTTCTCAGGATTCTTTCTTCTGATTAATAAGTACACATTGAGCAATCACTAAGCACTAAACACTGACCAAAACAAACAAGGGCCAAGTTCTTGTGAAAAGTTGGGTAATATAAAGTATGACGATAGGTCTATAATGTAATTCCATGTATCTGAAAATAAATAAGAGAAAAATGACACAGGGCAGGATGAAGTAGGCTGCAGAAAGGAAGATGGGACATGGTTAACTTTTCAAGGTAAAATTTAAAGTAGGTTCTCGATGAAGTGAGTGGTCACAGTATGCAAGGGAATGGATGTGGCATACTCTAGAAAGAAAGAAGAGTTAGTCAAAAGCCCTGTGGCAGGAGGAGAGTCAGGGTTGACAAGTGTATATATTCAGGGAAGTAGGGAGTAACATTTGTGCAGGGAGACAAAAGCTAAATCCTGGGACCCTTGAGTGGGATAGGCCACCATGAGTGCTAGGTGGGATTCAGCACGGCTAACAGCCAAGGACAATGGCTGCCATTAGCTGTAAGATAGTCAGGAGTGTAAATGGACCACATTTTCCTTATCCTTTCTTTGGTCGAAGGGCATTTAGGTTGTTTCCAGGTTCTGGCTATGACAAACAATGCTGCTATGAACATAGCTGAGCACATGTCCTTGTGGTACAATTGAGCATCCTTTGGGTATATACCCCAAAGTGGTACTGATGGATCTTGAGGAAGGTTGTTTCCTAATTTTCTGAGAAATTGTCATACTGATATCTGAAGGGGTTGTACCAACTTGCACTATCCTTTTAAGTTGAATAAGTTTTGCTGTTCATAGCCATAAAGAAAAGATATCAGCAGTGTGCACTAAGGGCACTGTGGCTGAATAGGAGAGAATTTGTCGGTAATATAGTCCATTTCTCTCACCTCTGTCTCGACTACCATTTTTTGGTCCACTTTTCAAATTCTTCTCCAGATGTGAACAACACCAGCTTTGCATCCTTGCTCTTATTCAGTTCTTAAGATATTTTCAACCAAGCATGAGGACCTGAGGCAACTCTCAAGAACACATAGAAAATGCTGAGCATAGCGTGTATTCAGAATCTCAGGGCTGTATTATATAGAGACAGAATGCTACCCAAGAATTCCAGGCAGTCCACCCAAATTAATTCTCAGATTCACTGAGAGTACCTGAATCAAAAACTAAGGTGAAGAGTGTTTGAGGATGATGTCTGATATTAACCTCTGGCAACATACATGTGAATGTGTACACAGATGCATCTCCCCCTCCATAGACACATGCTAAGTGACATAGTAATTTTATAAAAGGTTATTTTTAGAAGATTCCGTATTCTGTTAAACATATTTGCTTACCCCGAGGGACACAATTGTTCACCTTTTGATTTACCATCATTTGTGGAGGGAATCCCGGGGATGGAGCCCAGGGCCTAACTCACGATAAACAAGTGTTGTTCTTCTGAGTGTTATCTCTGATATGTTTTTCACATCTACACACCTGTAACTAAACTCAAATATGCCTGTGGGACGTTCACCTAGGAAAGAATAGAGTTGATGGGAGGTGGGGCTGTTGAATTCTGCTCTCAGCACCTGCTATGCTGAATAATTTCATTTTTTTCTCTTGGAAAAGTTTGAAGAACTAATACCCTTTCCATAATAGAATAACAGAGATTAGGAAGAGGGACAGAGTGAGGGCAGGGTGAAGAGAGATATGGGAAAAATAGCAACAGGTGAACAGCAGTCTAATTGTTCTGTAAAGAATCTTATACACAGTTCTCCAGTCTAAGTCTCTGTAAGTCAAGTAGAAAGGCAAGGCTTTTAAATTTCACTGTTGATAACTCAGAGTCAAGAGCAGACGAAAACAGTTTATGCTAAAGGTGCAAGATTGGTTGACCAAATATAATACAATAGTAAATGCCATGTATTAGCTTCTGCTTAGGGCACTGGGCCTGGGACACAGTCAGTATTCAGTAGCATTTGTTGGGTTCATATAGTATCATTGCCCATCATGAATTTGGTACGGATCCACAGAGAGGAGAAGATGGCCTCTATCTATTGGAGTTGTCCAGTACTGACTCTGAAATAGTTCTTTTATTTCATCTTTCTTGGGCTTGTTCTAAATGAACCGAGGCCAGTTCATCTAATTAAGGATGGGAGTAGGGTTAGGTGGCAGAAGATCAGTGAGCAAGACTTGAAGCCCAAAGGTTGGAACTCTCCACTGCCCCCCCCCATCATGCAACCAGGTACTCTTTGTTTTATTCAGGGTCACTTTGCTGTGATGAATTTACCTGACCATAGGGCATAAAAACTGCCTCAGTTAGTCTAACCCATTTGGGAACCAAGGTCTCACAGGTTAGTCTGCAGCAGCAGTTGTGTGAGAGGTGCCTTTCTGGCCCACATAGCTGAATTAGTCAGCCCAGAGTCAGTCCTGGCCCTGGAGAAATCAACTGAATGCCTGTGCTGTTGAGGATGGGATAGAAGGCCTCCAAAATGGCTTCCCAAGTCCAGGTTGCCCCCTCAAAACAGAAGGAAAGCTAGATTCTAGCTGCCTTACCAGTAAGGTGAGAGACTAGGGACATCTCCATACCTCCCAGGACTGGGACAGTGTTCCTGGAAGTAGATCTACACAGCTTGTGTAGAGAAGCATCAGGAAGAAAGTCCAGACACAATGACGGTTTTCTTGAGGTTGATGTCCTTCAGCTGCCCTGCCTGTAGAGTTGGGACTCATCTTCTTTATCTATAAAATAAAGGAGTCTTGGGAATAGAGAGACGGCTCAGCAGTAAAGAGCACTTGTTCTTACAGTGTACTTGAGTTCTGCTCGTAGCAATCAGTGGGGTGGCTCACAACTATTCGTAGCTCCACCTCTGAGGAGCATGTGTACCCCTTTTTCTAGACTCCGTGGGTACCTACACTGACTTGTGTACAAATACATACTCTCTCTCTCTCACACACACATACATGTACAATTGCTTAATTTTTTTTTAAAAGTCAGATCCTGACAATTCTGAAATAGAAGGATTCTTTTGTTGAACCTTCTGATCTCCATGGCTTATTTGGTCCTGAAGTCAGATCTGAGCTGGGCGGATTTAGTCCCCTTCAACAGGAGCTGAGGCCCCAAGAGACTAGCAAGAGGTAAAGGAAAAACCGTACAGGGAAGTATTTTCACCCAGATCTGCTCAGTTTTACTCCATGACAATCAGGACATTGATGTAGGCACCATACACAGACTTCTCGTGACTCCTGGGAACAAGTTCGAAACAGGGTGAGATGGAGGCACAGAGGGAGCTTGGGGGAGACTCAGAAAAGGTGGAATCTAGATCTTCGGAATGGAATCCAAGAAGGATATTTGTGAGTCAAGTGCTAATACCAAACACGGACTAAGGGCAGCAGGTGAAGTTTCCAGAAGAAGGAAAACAAACTTCAATTATATCCAACCAATGTTTATTGAATTTCTCTCCTAAGCAACTTACTCATTAAGGCAGGAAAGACATCTAGCCCTGGAGGCAAGATGTAACCCAGTCAAGTCAATATTCCAGCAAAAGCAAGAGCAGCACAGGAACACACAAAGATTTGTGGAAATTCACTGAAAGGGCCCTATCCCCTGACAGAGTTAGGGTAGCACCATGGAGCAGGGGCTTTCAGCGAGGTAGTAACACACCGTGAGGGAACTGGAGCTCAGAATCACTGTTAAGAAAGAGAGGAGAATGTTAGAAATGGAGCTGCGAGTTACTGAAATCCATGGAGCACAGCAAGGAATGTCCTGCAGACATTTATTCCAAATCAAATTGTAGACTTCCTTCCAAAAATAAAATATCCTGTCTGGGGGACGCTGATAAACCCACATAAGCTATGAAGTAAATAAGTTAATGATGCCAAGATTCAGATTTTTGGGAATTAATCTTTCTCCACTGTTTTGGTAAAAAGTGACTGATATATGCAATATGACAGGAAATCATATCTGTTGTTTTAGAATGGAGAAGAGAAAAGAAAAACTTAGGCCAGATAGTTAAGGAGATAATCTTTGACCCAATTTGATGACAATGGAAATAAAATGATGAGATGCTGTAGATATCGGATTCTGACAGGGATTCTAATTAAAAACACATGCTGGAGGTTTAGGGAAGGGCAAAGACATGCCTGGGAGTTTGAATCTTCATGAGAAAAGGAAGACAGCAGCACAAATATTAGAAAAAAGGTTGAGAAGCAGTGGTAAGATCAACCTACCCCTGGACCCAGCAATACCACTCTTGGGAATATACCCAAGAGATGCCCTATCATACAACAAAAGTATATGCTCAACTATGTTCATAGCAGCATTGTTTGTAATAGTCAGAACCTGGAAACAACCTAGATGCCCTTCATTGGAAGAATGGATGAAGAAAGTATGGAATATATACATATGAGAGTACTACTCAGCAGTAAAAAACAATGACTTCTTGGATTTTGCATGCAAATGGACAGAAATAGAAAACACTATCCTGAGTGAGGTAAGCCAGACCCAAAAGAGGAACATGGGATGTACTCACTCATATTTGGTTTCTAGCCATAAATAAAGGACATTGAGCCTATAATTCGTGATCCTAGAGAAGCTAAATAAGAAGGTGAACCCAAAGAAAAACATATAGACATCCTCCTGGATATTAACCTTCATCAGGCAATGAAAGGAGACAGAGACAGAGTCCCACATTGGAGCACCAGACTACAACCCCAAGATCCAAACCAGGAGCAGAAGGAGAGAGAGCACGAGCAAGGAACTCAGGGCCATGAGGGGTGCACCCACATACTGAGACAATGGGGATGTTCTTTCGGGAACTCACCAAGGCCAGCTGGACTGGGTCTGAAAAAGCATGGGATAATACCGGACTCACTGAACATAGCGGACATTGAGGACTGCTGAGAAGTCAAGAACAATGGCACTGGGTTTTGATCCTACTGCACATACTGGCTTTGTGGAGCCTAGGCTGTTTGGATGCTCACCTTACTAGACCTGGAAGGAGGTGGGAGGTCCTTGGACTCCCCACAGGGCAGGGAACCCTGACTGCTCTTAGGGCTGATGAGAGAGGGGGAGTTGATTGGGGACGGGGAGGGATATGGGAGGCAGTGGCGGGGAAGAGACAGAAATCTTTAATAAATAAATAAATTAATAAAAAAAATTTGAGAAAAAGTAACAATAAAGAGAATGTGTATTATGTTTCTTTTCTTTGCTCTTTGGTTCTGGGCCGATTTTTCTCCCACAAGTTCTCTGCCACATTGTTCCAGCACATCTTTCAGGCAGGACAGATTGTAGGTCAAAGATTTGTGGCTGGATTGGTGCCCAGATGCTGTCTGTAACCTACAGGGTACCTTCCTGCTCCAGGGAGACTAGAACACAGGAGTGAAAGCTACATGCAGCTTGGTCTCTCCACATTTAATGAGTTCTGTGGATAGCGTCCTCAGCAATGCGACCCTGCTGGCAGTTTTCAGAAAGAAACTGTCTGCCCTGGCTTCAGCTTAGTTTTGGGGGGATATTTCCATAGGAACTCCTTACTAATAACTAAATGCAACATAGTCCAGCTACTGGGAACCTTGCTTGGCTATGAAAGATGGCTCATTCTTAGTTTTTCTTATTCTCAAACATTTTAAAATAAGACAGAAATAGCTGGAGCTTCAGAAGATAGCAAGAAGGAGACACCATGTTTATTCTGTTGAGTTATGAAATGGAAAAGTTTGTGTATGTTTAGATGTGGAGATTCCTTCAAAATAAGATGATCCTTGTGGGCTAACAGTCATTTCCCAGATGTTTAGAATCTTGCTGAATATATGCACATCCGTCAGTCAGTATATCTTTGTAGATAGGACATTCCAAACTAAAGGTGAACTTTAACCTTTTGCTCATACAAAGTTAACCCTAGTCCCCACAATCTCACACATTCGGAAGGGGCGGAGTCAAAGAAAGCACCCTTTGAATCACACACAGATGCATAATCTGATTCAAATAAGGATGGAGATGAGCTACACCTAGATCACCATCAGCTCAGTGTGAGATACAAAGGTTTCCTTCTTCGTGTTTGCATTTAGTCATTTTTATAGTACTGACTTCCCAGCTCATTTCAGAACAAATCCATGCAGCATTGAAACAAATGCCAAAGAAACAGGAAAAAAAAAAAAACCTCCCTCAGAATTTCCCGTCCATATTTATAGTGAGTTGACAGATATTGCATTTCCTTCAGATCAAGCGCTAATCAATTCATCGCTAAGAGGAAAAGAAAGAGTAAAACAGAGCAGAGAGAATGAAGAGAACGGATGAAGAGGAACAATTTATGTAGAGCTTCTGGTCATTTCCCTTGTTATGAGTCTCATTAGGAGCCCTAATTTGCATTGCCTTAATAAATATAGATATGGGGAATGCAATAAGCAAAGAAGTTGCTGTCAGATTTGCACATGTGTTGCTATTACTTGTTCCTTAAACCCAGCATCTTGAATTCTGCAGTTTGAGGCTTAGAAGAGAGCAGTAAGGATCTCCTCACCTTGATCATGATTCTCCTTTTTACTGAGAATACAAGGGATCGGGGTGAAGGGAGGTAGTGACCTCAAGCATTCCACAGGCATCACCAGTTCAGCACCTTTACACCCCAGGGTTATTCTCCTCCTGGCTGTTGCTCCGACAGATTCCCTGGTGCATGATAGATTTTGGGAAACTCAGCTAGATTTTGCTATTGACAGTGGAATGAGTTGGGGATGTTGGGGTAAAAGAGAAAGGATCCCTGGATTGTGTCTCTGGTCGAGACAAGGAAATTGGAGGCAGTAGTGCAGAAGTGGAGGGTGTGTGCGTGCCACATTTCTTAAGAGTTAATGTGCATAGGAATCATTTGGTGATTTTTGCTACCAAGTAGACTGGTTCTACAAATATAGACACTGTGGGAATTTCATCTCGCCCTGGCCAGCAATGTGTTTCAGCTTTTCTACCACTGCACACCTCGTCTTCTGTAACAAAAACTGAGTGAGATTTACTCCAACAGTCCAGAAGGGCCATGTAACTTTTATTTCAAAATTCAAAACATAGCAAAAATATGATCAATAATTTTGGGATTATATAAGGAATGCTGCTTGATTCCCTACTGCCAAATATAGAAATCAGTGAGCCATTGGCATAGTGATGCTAATGCAGTTCTCCTGACTGTTCATTCCACTCATAGTTAGTGCATGCCAGGGATGATGTCCCATGGCTGATTCTTAGGAGAAAGTAAGGGAGATATGGGCTGAGCATAGGAGAGAGTGTGCTCACAAAGTTCACAGGGGAGTCAGTAACATTATATATTAACTATAAAACCACTCAGAGGGGTTAGGAGAGAGGGAAAAATCAGAGACTTAGTAATCTGCCTGAAGCCAACTGGGAAGATAGATAATCCAAATTCCGCTATTTATGTATAAAAATATGTGTCTCTGTCTTACCCATCCCTTGTCTATGGTTTGACTAGAAGCCTACTTCCCATGAGAAGAATGTGCCTCCCTCCTGATTTATTACCAGAGCATCACAGAAGGAGGAGAACATACCTTTTTATTTTATTTTATTTTATTTTATTTTATTTATTTATTTTTTTTAGAATAGTGCTGATAAAAGGGTATTGCCATACTGTGAAGGTTGACCTCAAACTCATTCATGGTGTTTCTTCTTTACTATAATTGTCTTTATGGTGAGGATTTTCCTTCAAACTAGTCATTCTTGGCTCGCTTGTGTATTTCACTTATTACTTCCAAAATTCTTTCTACACAAACATGAAAGCACTATTTAAAGACAAACTCGGAGGTGAACCTTTTGAATAGTAGCTTAAGTTGACACATTTATTCTCAATACTCTTGGTTCAAATAAATCTGTGCGCTGTATTATAATAAAATTACTAATAAAGACCAAAAATATCTAAAAAAAACAACTATGCAGAAAAGGTAGTTTATCCAACGCTCATTTAGTAGTGATGCAAAAGTATAGCTCTGAAAAAGCGAAGCCTGTTTATGTGGAAAGAAATCGATGGAAGTTAGGTGAATCATTAGCCTTTATGGCTTCTACACACTCATTAATTACTATCTATATCATTAAGATAAGTCTTATTGTTTTTTCTGCATTTGATTGCTCCATGAATTATTTTCTGATGGAATGTGGAATGTGGTTCCTAGCTTAAAAGACAAAAACGTCCATGTCAAGATGACCTTGTGTATGACATGAGCTAGATGGTGATTAGTGTTGTGGATATGTCTTTTATGCCCTTGTTCTGTTGAAGAATCGTTAGAAAGTTTTATACATAGTGAACTCTGAATAAATAAGCACTGTCCAGAGAACTGGAACCCTGGGTCTTCAACAGATTTCTCATAGTAAATTTTGTGGGTTTTTTTTCCAGAGAGATCATTAGTAGTAGGGTGCAAAACAGACTATTTTCTAACATTTTCAGTGACAACTTTAGAAATTTCATTTATTGGAAAAAATTTTACTGGATGTTTTATATTACATCACCTTTGTTCTGTATTACTTATGATTTTTATAAATAGCTAGGTACATATAAAATGGGGCAATGCTCAAATACAAAAAGTGTCCAGATTGCCAGTCAGTACCCCTCTGAGGAGCTTGGGAGGTGACAAAGTTGGTACAGTGTTCGCTTTCAAGGATGAAGACCTGAGTTCAATCCTCAGAATAGATATGAAAGCAAATCAACCAAAGACAATAACAACAGGATGTGGTAAGAGATGCTTGTCATCTCAGAGCTGGGGAGGCAGAGGCAGGTGGGTTACTACCGATCGCTGACCAGCCTAGCCAACCTGGAGATTTCTGTGTCATAGAGAGACCCTATCTCAAAAAATCTAGATGGCAGCCGAGGAAAAATCATAGAGGCAATCCCAACCCCCATATGCAGGAGTACACAAGTGCTCATATGCATATATAAACTCATCTGAGATGCCATTTTGTGTAAGATGAGGTAGCTACATAGGCGATGTCATCAATAAATAACATGCGGTATATCCAAAGAGTAGATGCTATGGGAACTACTCAAGTCTCCATGCTACAGCAAGAACGATCTTGGAAACATGCAAAGTAAAAGAAACCAGGTGCCAAGAGTCACATATGTATTCAATTACATTGTTCAGTTTGCTGACAGCTTCTAGAACAGGACAATCTGTATCAGAATCAGCACTCCAGTGGTTGTTTGGAGCTGAGGGGAACAAAAATGAGGAGTGATTGCTAATGTGTGGAATTTCTTTGCAAGGCAATAAAATATTCTAAATGTAAAGAGAGCTAGGGTTTGTACAACCCCACAAATACACTAAAATTGCTTGTTCATCATGAAAGGATTGTATGGTATGTAAACAATTGGTCAATATAACTGTTATTTACAGAGTTGAGGGGGCTTACGAGATGGCTCGGTGCTTGCAGTTGAGCCTGCTGGCCTGAGTTCAACCACCGGAACTTACACCGTGGAAGGAGAGAACCAAACCTTGCAGGTTGTCTTCTGGCCTTCACATGTGTGCCGTGGCACACACGGCCTTGCTAAACCCACAGCACACACGGGAGAGTGCAATCTAGGAGAAAATAAACTTTCAAAATGAAAGCTGTTTGAAAATGGTTGTTGTAGTTGAATCAACACATCAGCTGAAGCCAGTATGGCTGAGAGGTCCACACCAACAAATGCGCCCAATTGTATTCCTTGTCTCTCTTTGGAGTGGCATATCTCCCACAGAATGGTTTTCTTGACAGATGTAAGAAGAGATGGTCCTCTCCGCTATGCATGCCCTCCTGGTGGTCTCAATGGCACACGCTGGGTGTACAGTGAGAAAGGACCACTCACAGGGCAAGCAGCACATTGTTCTGTTAGAAGACACAACATCTCATTGGGTTTGCAATGCATTATTGTTCAAACAAGAAATCTGGAGCAATAAGAGAAGAATGAATCCTTCACATTTTCTTCTTCTTAATCGTAATGCATCCAGAGATTGCCCACAATTACTTTGCTTGCCTAGTCTCTGAGTAGCAGGGAATATTGCTTTCTTTTATCTTTTTATTTCTGCCTAAATCGTCAGGGACGAGTTTCTGCTGGATTGAGCTGTTACTCAAGCTGCCTCGGAGGTAACCCCAGGAAGATGATACTGCTTCAGCTTAATGCTTAGAAGCTAAAGGAACAGGCTCAGCTTTGGTCGATGTTCCCGCAGGAGGGATGACTTAAGGACCCGAAGGGTTTGGCAGCAACCATGGACCTTATTCCTGGAAGAGTCTGTGCGCCGATGTTAGACATGAGGTCTTCCCTGGTAAAGATGTAACAGATTTTTTTTTAAATGAACATTTATTTAGAATGTCAAAAGACATTGCAAATCATAACAAATTACAGAGGAGAAAGTTGTTACTGAAATACAACGTGAAGAAAGCACGATCACTTCCAACACGGAGTCCGATCATTTCCAGCTCTCAGGGCTAAGGGCTATGGCATGTGCCTGTAGCGTGATTGAATGCCTAAACTTGGGTTTTATAGCACGATATTGGATGAGTTAGAGAAGTCAGAATCAGTAATGGAGTTCTTAGAAACCCTTCTGATACTGAAATGCTTGCTAATGATACGTGAGTGTCACTATACTCTGTATATACGTCTTTAAGTCACCTCCTGGAGTTGATGTCTGGGTGGCCACAGACAGCACCTGAGCTTTCTTCCTGAGAGGAGACACGGCAGGAGAGTGGAAAGCAGCAGTACCAGAGAAGCAAGACAGCGAGGTTAGCGCATTGCTGCTGAAAAAGCCTCTTTGAACAGCACATAGCATATAAATGTGCATAATTCCTGTGCTTTTATATACTCATTAAAATAAATTTACTTTAAGCCGAAGAAAAAACTCACTTCTGCAAATCTTATTATAATAGAGGGAGTGTGTTCCCAAAGGACCCTAAAACTTCAGTTCCATGGGCTTCCTGTTAACTACCCCTCTACTGACGCACCTCTTCACAAAGTCTATTGTACTATTTTCTCCAATTCCTCTCCTTCTACATCTATATAGCAATGTTGCTGTTGGTGTGGAGATTTACTAAGGACACCATCCCTAGCCCTAGGTTGAAAGAAATTTTATGTGTTATCAGGTACATACATTACAATTTAAAACAGAGAGGATATCCAGACGGTGGTTCAATATAAGAAAAGAATTCTTTAATTCATCAAGATTTCTTCCTTTTCCTAGAATATTCTCCACTTTTTATGCATTCCCGTTACTAAGGAGAGAAATGAAACCTTCCTTTCTCCTCATAAAATACATCTTTAAAACAAATTCATAGTAATGTCTTCACCATGAGAGTATTATTAGATTACTGAATCAGCGTGAGTCAGAAGCCTTAAATCTTATCACACTGGCTTAGAGGACATTTGTTCCACCAGGACTATAAATCTGCGAGGCAAGAACAGATCTCCTTTCTTAAAACAGTGAACCGAACCACCGTGGAATCCTCCTTGATTCTTCTCAAAGCACAGTTGAGTCCTGTCACCCATTCAATACCACTTATTAATGCTAATGATGTCCAAGGTTCCGGCTGAACCCAAACTAGGTTTCAGACAATAAGACAAAGTCTTACCATCCTGGAACTAAGAAGTTAGACATGTACTAAGAAGTGAGGTATGTATAGAAGACACTGAGTGGCAGGTGACATAAAGCAGTGTGGGACTCTATATGAGGAGGCTTTCATCTGACCCTCAATGTGAAGATAGGTGGAGAGATAAAATATGTTAATCCCTGCCTTCATTGGGCTTATAGTTTTCTAAGGAAGCTACTCAATGGATAAACCAAGATATATCATTATGTTTTTCTTTTTTTAATTTCCTAGGGAGATGTGAATGCATGCTTATTCACTCTAGTTAGGGCACCCATGACAGGTCAAAGAAACAATTTCTTTCAAGTTTAGTTTGGCAAACCAATGAATTTATTGGAATTACTTGTAGGACTGTGTGATACTCAAAGGCAGCTGCATTATCATCCCCCCAGCATGGGTGACAGACTCACAAAAGCTGCATCCTTAAACACAGCGTGCCGGCAGCTCCATGGATGAGTCACCTGTCTCAAGCACCTGCTCACTGCTTTCAGAATGCTAGGGAAGTAGCCTTAGCAACCCTGTAACTTGCTGACCTTCCTGTGCCTGTAATTTCACAAGCTTCCTGAACTATTGAAGTTTATTAGCTTCCTGAGTTTTAGGGAGTTCTCTCCCTTCCTCGAGGAAGAAGAGCTTAAGCTTGGAGTACATAGCTACCTAACACAAATGTGTGCATATAATTATCAATGTGATATGTTTTGGAAAAAGTAGCTTTTAGAAGCAAGGAGAGTCTTGGTTCATAATGGAGTTCGTGGAGTTGGACAGATGGTTCAGTGGATAAAGTGATGACCATGCAAGACTGAGGATCTAGAGTTTTGTATGCCCCAAACCCACAGAAAAGCTTACTGGGTGTAGAAAACTACCCATAATTCCGATGCTCATGTGACAGAGATAGGGATTCCCAGGGGAAAATGTCTAGCCAGATTAGCCAGGATTGGTGATCTTCAGACTCAATGAGAGAATTTGAGTCAATAAGTGGAAAGTGACCGAGGAAGGCAGCTAACACTAACCTTTGACCTTTACATGCATGCACACATGCACATTTACATATGGACACACACTTTTGTCCCAAAACTTGTGAACATGTAATGCTTACCTGCGCACCATACCATACACACACATACACACACACGTATACACACACATACACACACATTCATACATACAAAAAAGTTTGGGGTCAAAATAATTATGAGGTAATGTGAAAGGAGAGGTGAATTCTCTCTTCTCCAACTCTTCTCTGAATGTTCCCCACTGAGATAAAGATGTGCAATGTTTCAGCTGTTAGTGCCCATTTTTATTGTATGATGGTTAGATAGGCATGCCTTCAAACGCCCTTATGTACATCTGTCTTGCAGAGATGCAGGGGTAAGTAAAGGGTAGTGAGGGCCAGACTCTTGCTCTAATTTGTAATGTACTTGGATGGCCACAGAAAAAGGACATTCTCTTTTTACCTCAGAAATCTATTCCAACCTCATACTGTGTTGCTTGCCTGGAGCTTTAGTATCTAAATAACTTAATTGGAAAAAAACTTGCCTTGGGGAGTAGAGTTATAAGGATAAGGAAAAAAGAAACATTTGAGCAAAAGAAGAAAGTGAAATAAGAGATACGCGCTATGACATGTTAATCTCCATTGCTGAGTGACAAATCACATTGGAATTCACAGATGAGAGTGGTGCACAGGATCACACTTTCTATGGGTTTCGCCAGTCCTTGGCTGTGTATTTCCGGTGTCTTAGAGTCTACCATAGATGTATTGGCTTGTCTGTAGTGATTTCAAGGCTCAGTGTGGTTAAGATCAACATTCATTCTGGTTGTTGGCAGGACTCTTCCCCTCTGGCACTTGGTTTGGGGCCACATTTGTTTCCTGTGGGTATCTTGGCTCACTGATACTGCAGCTTGTTTATTCTATTTAGGTGAGTGAGAAGGTAATAGAAACATTACAAGTTAGGAGCTTGGTATCCTATTCCCTCTGTATGGGCCATGGGTTAGGAGTTCATCACTAGTTTTGATCTACTCTCAAGAAGTAGCTATAGTGCAGAGGCATCGTTTATATGACCTGGGGATCGATGACAGTCCTATTGGATGCTGATCTTCACAATAATCTTATGCTAGATCTAGCTAAAAATTTCTTGTAAAAAATATGAGGCTCAATGAAGGAAGAACAGAAAATCCTTCAGTACTATTCTTTAGCAAATGCCTTCTGCCATGGGGAGAAACAACTCCAAAAGTGTTAGGTTAATGCTCACACTCAAGTCAGATGAGTTGGTTAAGGAAATAATCTGGTAGCCACATGTGATACCATGATGACAAAAGTTGTTCAAAATTGCTCAGATGTTATAAAAGACAGGCATCTTCTACACTACATCTGCCCCAAGAGTCCCTCTCGTTCTTCCAGCTTCTAGTCAGCATAGCTCAGTTGCTTGAAAATTTCTCTGCGGTGCAGTACTCTATTGTGTAAAGATACCTCATTTTCCTTATCCATTCTTCGGTACATTTACACAATGGAATACTATACCACAGAAAAAAATATTGACATCTTGAAATTTGCAGGCAAATGGATGGAGCTAGAAAACATCATATTGAGTGAGATAACCCAGACCCAGAAAGACAAATATCATAAGTAGCTTTTAAACATAAAGCAAAGAAAACCAGCCTAAAAATTACAATCCCAGAGAACCTAGACAACAATGGAGACCCTAAGAGAGACACATGGACCTAATCTACAACAGAATTAAAAAAAGATAAGATCTCCTGAGTAAATTGGGAACATGGGAACCATGGGAGAGGGTTGAAGGGGAGGGGAAAGGCAGGGAGGGAAGAAGAGGAAAATGTATAGCTCCATAAAATCAATAAAAAATTCTCTTTCCCTCTATGTCCCATGCAATTACCTAGAACTCTTGTCTTTTCTTTCTATTCCAGAGGACAGCAGTCAAGAGGAAAGATGTATCTATAAAACTAAAAACCAAAATATCATTTTTTTTAAATCTTGTTTTTGCAAAACCAGGCTTGGGTCTTACTGATCCAGCAATGCAAATTTTTAATAACAACCTCCATTTATAACATGCTTTATTTGTAGGTTTAATTACTCTACACAAATTATGAATTCCTCAAAGAAATGTTCTTATCTTCTTCTTTCTTCTGTTACCCAGTAGCATGTTTTAGGCCGAGAGTGGAAGAGTGAGTGGCTGTGACATTTTTCTCCAGTTGGCTGATGTGATTGAAAGAGAAAATGTGCTTGGAAGTGCTATGTGAATTGTAGCCTTCTATATATGTGGCACATTTTTTATTGCAATGCTCACCCATCAGCATCGCCCTCTTACATATCTCTTATGTGCCATCTGGAAAAAGAAGCCCTTTCATAGATAGACACCCCAGTTAGACCATTATGACTTGAGCTCAGCAACATCCACAAATCCTCTCCAAAAATGCATTTCTGCGTCCATCCTCTGCCTTTGCAATCCAGGATTCTGAGAGTGGAATTGTCACCTATGATGGTGTACATGTTTCTAGATGTTACTTTTTTACTTATAAACACAGTCAAGTTGGTACAAAATTGCGAAATAAAACCAACACTATAATGAGAAGAAGCTTCTGCTTGTCTTCCATCCTTTCTTCCCAGTACAGTCTGCATGTGTGTGAGCTTCTGTGTACACAGATCTTCTATCTAGCTGCATTTGAAGTCTATTGTGAGTATTTTTTGTTATTCAGAATATTTGAACATATCAATATATTTTGAAACTTTATTGTAAATGACTTTCAAATAAAGCAAAACTAAACACCCACATAAAAATTTAGCCAGATACAAAGTCTGCATATCTCTATGGACAGTTAGAACAATGGTTCTGAAACAGAGGAGTTCAACATTGGGTTTTACCTTTTACTGTCAAATATTCTTCTGTGCGCCCTTTCACCACCAAACCTGAAAAAAATCCCATGATAGTTAAAGCTAGAAAAGTAATTAGCTTTATATCTTCTTTCATGACTTGCGTGTCCTTTACCTGCATCCAGTCATTCACCATCACCTAATATTGACACTTCCTTGTTTTGCTTCTGATGTTACACTGTATCATCAAGCACATTTGTTTACATACATACATATATATTATAGTTGAGGAACTGAATAAGAGGGAGAAAATGTGTATCCTCTGAAATTGTGTGATCTCATTTAAAATTATACATTCTAAGTCCTTCCAGTTTTTCCTACAGTTTGATATTTCATTTTTCTTTAAATTTGAAAAGCATTCCATTTTATTTATGTGCCAAATTTTCCCTATCCATTTATTAATTAATAGAAAATTAGGTTTGTTCCATTTCCTTATTATAGTTTATAAGGCATGAAAAGAAGTATATTATGTTTTGGTGACTTAATATTCCATTTAAACATATGTAACAAGTTAGGCTGTTTCTCAGTTTTAAAGATTCATTTTACCCTTCTTTCATAAAATGAGTTGTTGGCAGAGCTCCATAACAAGTCAGTGTCTCCATCGCTGGTTACATTTTTATAGTTTTAACTTTGGATTATGAGGTCAGTGTTAGCAAAATTTAAATATTTTAGAGTTTTTGTTACTAAGATTATAATAAAATTACATCATTCCTCCATTCCTCTTCCTTTCTCCGAACCCTTAAATATGTATAAACATATATAAATATATATTCCTAACCTTCTCAGCATGTATAATCATGTAATGTTACTTTTATATAACTTTTCAGGAATGACCATTTGGTGTTAGATAACCAATTGGTGGGTCTCTTCCCCGAGGAAGACTCCTCTTCTCGGCATTCTTTGGTGACCTGCAGTGGTTTGCATTGGGTTAAGGGAGCATGACCTTCACTTGTCCCTGTTAGCATGTTTACTGGTATTGTCCTTGTGCAGGTCATGTTCAGGCAGGCATATTGGTGAAATTTCATGGAGTAGCTTTTGTCATTTCTACCAGACGCAACTCCACTGCAAATCATGTTCCTCTCACTCTTAAATTCTTTCTGTACCTTCTTCTGCTATGATCCCTGAGCCTTAGGTACAGGAATTTTGCCCCTTTAAAACTTTGCAAAGTATTTTTTCTGGAAACATCTGTGACTCTACATTCCTTCATGATTTGCTAGGATATAGTCAATTTCATTTTAATTTTATTTTTTAATTAATAAAGTTGACTTTTCCCCATTTGTTTAAAAATCATTTGCATTTTCTTCTGTGAATGATTAATTCATGACTTTTGCCAACTTGGCACTTGATGTTTTTCTCTTAATCTGTGAAAACTTTTTAATTAAACGTTTTTAATCTTTTGACTGTATCTTGAAATCACTTGATAGACTTCTTTGGATTTGATACGATGTCTATGGTGTTACTGATATCTAAATACATTAGCTTCTGGTGTAACATTTTCAGGAACAGAACACTCTATTCAACTCTCTTTGAAAATTATGATCAAATACTTTTAAGCACATGTGGTTGTTCAGAATATGTAAGTCAAATAAATAGATACCATCTAAGAATCATGTGTCTGTTTAAAGAAGAAGGATCAATCGGACACTCTGCACCCCAGCCTCAGTTGAGGTAAAGAGCCAGCCAGCTCTAGTACTTGGCAGTCCCAGGTATCCTTCCTAGTGAACAACCAACCCCCAGTCCTGCAGTGAACACAGGCTCTGATTGTATGATATTCACTTCCTAAGCTTGAAAATTGTGTATAGTCAATACCTAATCAATATAGTATTACATTCTTGTCTTTGGATTTTATATAAATGTAACCGCAATGTGACATTTTTCTATTATTCATTTTAGCAGCCAAGAATACACAGTTAAAAATCACACTGCTTGAACAATGGCACTCCGTGTTTTCATTGTCACTATCTGGATATGCCACAATTTATTCACTGTTTTCTTGTCTTCTGTACATGAATGTGTGTGTGCATGTACCTATGTTCAAATGTGTGTGGACACATGTATGTGTCAGTAAATGTGTGAACAAACATGCATGTGGGCACATATATGTGTCAGTATATATACACTGTGTACTGGTACATGTGCAAGTCAGAGACGGACATTGAACATTTTATTGACTTGTTTCTCTCTAAATTCTCAAAATTAAAAAGTATATTATTTAGTAAAGCATTTAAAAATTTACATCTATATGTGTTTATCTTACTTATATAAATGTCTATTATTCTCACTGTAGAGTTCCTGCAGGGTAGGCTACTTTATTACATATTTCCTGCAGAGTCAGTGGGCTTTGCATCAGTACCATACCTATGAACATCATGAAGCTGTTTCTGAGACTTCCATTCCTATTGCATCTTATACAAATAATGTAGCCTGTTCTGTATCTAGTTTTAAGGAATACTCCAGTTTTATGTACCAGTAGTAAAAAATAATTCAAAATTTAAATGACCTAATTCATCTTACTCTGACACTTACTTGATTACATGAATAATATATGATCACATATTCATATAATCAATAGATAGTCTAAATCACGTAGCATTTGTATCTCACATTCATATTCCCCTACAGCGCTCACTATGAATTGGCATCATTGTTTGGGCATGTGTATGTCCATATATGTTTGTGTGTGTGCATGTGTGCACATTTATGCAAGTACATGTGCATACAGAGGCCAGAGGATGATATTAGGTATCTTCCTATATAATTTTCCAATTTATTCTTTGACATAGGTTTTTTCACTTAACCTTGAGATCATCAATTTAACTAGACTGAGATGGCCAACAAGCCCCAGTGATATTCCTGGTACTCCCTGGTTCCTTAGCACTGCAGAGCATCATTTGCTGTAGGCTGTAGTGCCCAGCGTCTTTACATGACTCCAGAGGAAACACACTCAGGTCCTCAGGTTTTTACAGAAAGCACTCTATCCACTGAGCCATCTTCCCAGCCCTGCTGTCTTTCATTCTGACAGCATCGGTAGATTCTGTCTGTTTTGTCATGTGTTATATCTGGTATATTTCATCCAACATTTTATTTGTGAGATTTGTTTGTAGTTTGTATAGGGCATTGTGTAGAACAATTGTCATAAATTCTCCAACTGTTAACACTGCTAGAGACTGTGAAATCATGCAATCACAAAACTGTAGAACTTGCATAGATGAAGGGGAGCCTGTGACAACCAAACAGCAGATTTAAATGGACACATTTATATATGAATTGCGTATTTGCTTGTGTTTTCTTATTGGGGTTACATTTTGGAGTATGGTACTGTGGTGTTGCTGTGAAGAATATTGCCCTTGTTCTTGAGAGATGATAAGTGACGTATTTAGGGATCAAATGCTAATAGGAGCTGCAGGACAGCTGGAACTAATTCAGTGGAGTCCTATGAGAAGATTCGGCTGGTAAAGGTGATTGCAGCCACGCCGGAAGATCTGATATCTATCCTTCGTGCTTATATGGTAGAAGGGAAGAACCAATGTTGTAAAGTTAATCCTCTGACTTTCATACACATCCCATAGTGTATGCAAGCACATGTGTGTGTGCGCACACACACATATACACATTCACACAACAATTAATATGTGTGTATAACCTTTAATGCTTTTAAAATTACATTTTATTCATTGTTGTATGGATATGTATATAAAGAAAACAGAAATAGTACAAAATGCCACCAATCAGTAGAGAATGTATTGGTTTCTGTCAAGCTAATTTCTCAGTTTTTAGGTAGGGTCAAATTCTTTAATAAAAAAAAAATAAATACTGAGAAACAGGTTTCCTGTTGGGATTTTATTCATCACGTGTGGGCACTGTGGCCTGAGGAGTTTAGTCAATTGCCTACAGTGTGACCCTGGTGGCTCTGCGGTTCAGGTCCCATGACCATCTCCTGTTCTGCTTCCCGGAAAGCCACAAGGACACAGCTGACTGACAGTTGGGAAAGGTAAAAAGCTCCAAGACCTCTCAGAATTCTATAGTAGAAGTGTATTGAGTAATCGGCTAATCAGATACTGTAATCTTAGAAATGTCAAGAGGGATCAAGCACTCGGTCAGGTTCACACAACGAGTTAAGAATGTCAGAGTCTGTATGGCAATCTTGATTTTCTGAGTTTCAAATCAATATTTCTTTCACTGTATCATCAAAGATCTGAATGTAGGAGCAGGGAGACGTTTCAGCCTGGAACATTAGGGTAGCACAGTTAGTTTTAAAATCTAGAAAAACCAGAAACAACAATCTAATTCTCAGCTTGCTTTTTGGATTTACATTTGACTTTCGACCACACATCAATCAGACATTTTTTTTTTTTTTTTTTTTTTTTTTTTTTTGCTTGTGATGGAACATTCTCAAAAACCTTTTCTGAATGAGCAATGCTGTGCTCTCTTTCCTCTTAGGCAGGGAGTGGTCTTTTGGCACAGAGCACGATTTCTGAATGTTTGTTTCTCTGTCTCACAACCACAGTTTGCTGATTCATTTATCTCATTTTCCTTACACAGTTTCAGTTCTGTCCGTAGAGGATGCATCAGAGCAGAAGGGAATTACCTTGGTGTCGATCATTATGGGTAATTCTACATAAATAGTTCTGTGGGGCGTCATGCATGGGCCGCAGTAAAAACAAAACAGAAACAAATGAACAAACCCCAAACTGCAAACAAAAAGCTTTCTGGTGCCTGGCACTGCTAATTTCAGTTTAGTGATTATTAGTAAACTTCCAGGAAGTACCTATGGTGAGCCCTAGATAGTCCCATCAACTTTATGGCACTTTCTAGAATTATTTACCTTCTCACAGAAAGGGTATTGTGTTACGGTTTTGTTTCTGGGGTGGTATCTTTTTGTTTGTTTGACTCCCCTCCTGTCATAAGAAGGAATGGATGATTCTGGCTTCTGTGCCTGCATTTAAGCCCGTGTCACCACTTGGCGTTAAGCATTTTGTGATAAAATCAGTGTAGTCTGCTCTGTCTCATGTAGAGGAAGTTTGCCCCACAGAATCCTGTAAGATTATGTAGTATGTGGTTGGGAATGGGAGACTCAGAACCATGACCTTACCTTGCCATTGGTTCTGCAAACTTGATCTTGCTATTTATTTATTTTTTATCAATTAATAAGGATGGATAAAGGCGGAAAAGACGGCTCAGGAGGTGAAATGCTTGCCTTGCAAGATTGAAGAGCTTAAGGTTATTTCTCAAAATTCATGTTCAAAAGCTTGGTGTGGTGGTATATATGTGGGATCCTAGCGTTGGTGATTTAGACACTGGTGGATTTTAGGAGAACACTGGCCAACCAGAATACCCTGCATAACCACACACCAACTGCCACCACACACACCAATAAATAAACAGATTAGACAAGGAAAGGGAGGACAAAGGAAAAGAAATGAAAGTAAGGGAGAGAAAGGGACCATGATGGACTTTGCTACCATAGCTAAAATATCCAACATCCAGAAGCTATGATCATCATCAAGTACAATTCATGTAATCAACATTTTATGCTCATTATAATTGAATAATTATTTGTTTGGGGATGAATATGGAAAATAGAAACACTGAGCTATGTACTGTCAGGATCTCCCTCTGAGAAACAAAGTCAGTTTGAGGATTTGAATCATGAAAGGTTAGGGGACTCACAGATTACAAGGTTTTAAGAATCACTACTTTGTCAATGAACGGTGAAGTCAATGAAATATTGATGGAGGAAGGTCATTGGTTAAATAATAAAGAAACTGCCTAGGCCCATTTATAGGCCAGCCCTTAGGTGGGTGGAATAAACAGACAGGATGCTGGGAGAAAGAAGCCGAGTAAGGAGTCGCCATGATTCTCCCACTCCAGACAGACGCAGGTTAAGATCTTTCCTGGTAAGCCAGCTCGTTGTGCTACACAGAATATTAGAAATGGGTTAGATCAATATGTAAGAGCTAGCCAATAAGAGGCCGGAACTAATGGGCCAGGCAGTGATTAAAAGAATACAGTTTCCGTGTAATTATTTCGGGGCATAAGCTAGCCATGTGGGCGGCTGGGTGCCGGGGACGCAGCCCAGCCGCTCATATTACAACAAAATATCTACCACAGACCCAACTGGGATTAGTCCTAGACAGATAAAAGAACAGATGAGACTTGTCATAGGCTGTAAAAATTATGTCTGAATTTTGATCTCACAGGTCCAAGAAAGGAGTGAACTAGGGTAAAAGGATTCTAGACAATGTGCTGGTATACACTGATCATGCTATGATTAATAAGTTGTGGTGGGATCCTAAATGTGTATTTTATAGACATGATGTCTTTTATTCATGGTGGTTTGAATGTCAAATGCGCCCCCCCATAGGTTCATGTGTTTAAAAACTTGGTCCACAACTGGTGGTGCTGTCTTTTAAGGTTGTGAAACCTTTAGGAGGCAGAGCTAGCTCAGAGAAGAGGGTCAACAAGTGTAGGATCTGAGGTTCCCATGTCCTCTTGGCTTCCTGACCATGGGTACTGTGTAACTAGCCTCCTCACCCGCTTGCCGTCATGTCTCTGAACCATGATGGTCTTTATCCTCTCAAGCTGTAAGGCGCAAATAGTCTCTTTTTCCTTTAAATTGCTTCTTATCAGCTATTTGGTCACAGCAATAAGAAAAGTAAATAATGCAGTTAGTAGATTTGACAGTATTTCCTTTACTTATACTTACTTATTTATTCATTTGTTTTGATCTTATGAAAAAATATGACATCAGACAGTTGGCTTACCAAAAGCACTGTTAGGCTTTTATAATATGGGGTAGCTATAGTTCATCTGTAAGTTCCTAAAAGGCTACAGTTGCACTGGCTTTTGAAGAAGTCATTTTCCTTTATAATTTTAGTCAGAGGTATTTTTGTGTGTGTGGCAGATAGCCAGATTCCTTGAATCACACACATACATACACATATGTACACACACACACACACACACACACATATATACACACACATACACACATGCATACTAAAAAGACTAATATCTCCTTAAGTCAATATTCACCCTAAGTATGGATCTCTGCTTCTCTAAATGCCCATGACTGAACCAACTATGTATCTCTAAGACCTTTCCTTGAACTCTTGGTCATTACCTAACTATCAGTTGGTATCATCTCTATCAGAAATGGCAGAACTAAATAAACATTTATAACTCTGAATCTGTGCTATCTCTCTTTTTTTGAAAATCTGTTAAAGCCACTGTTTCCCTGTCTCAGGGGATGACAATTCCATCATTGCAATGACTTGGACCAAAAACATATGATTATTTTGTAATTTTTAATCTTCGTTTTCTTCATCATATCCAACCCACAAAGCATTCTTTTGGCCCTATCTTCAAATCAAATCTGGAATCTGCTTTTAATCATTCGTTTTTGAGGTTCATCACCCTGTATAAGACTCCTTTGGTTCTTACTGGGGTAATTTCGCAGCTTTAATATTTATTTTTAAAAGACTAATATCCATTATCTGAGTTGAGGAAGATTTTATAGAAGATGCCATCACCACATATGGAAATATAAAGAAATGCCAATAGAATGTTCAGATGATCTTTTAATGAAACAACAAAATAAGACAGTGATCTTTGGATAATGAAACATTGATTTTTAAGACACTTCTTTTAGAAAGTATTTTATATTTAGGTAATAACACCCATCAGACATTCTTAAAGGCAGAATCTATACCTCAACACAATTGATTTTATTTTTGTACTTGTGTGTTTGTTATCTTGTTTTTTTTTTTGTGAACATATGAATAATCCTGGTACAATATACAGAGCTATCTCCCCCAAAAGGCTCTTCTGATTCTGATGACAACAACCCTGGCATAGAAACCATATAAGAATTTATATTTTAAATGCATATTCATTTTTATTTCGTGGACAAAGGAACCTTTTCTTTTGTCCTTCCATCACCTCTCAACTTCAAATTAAGTGAATTAAATAAACACAAATATCCTAGAGGATACTGGTTCACAAACAAGGAATAGTAGTTACTTCTGCCTTGATGACCTCCCTCCCCATCTAATAGATAACTTCCTCTTAAGTGACTGTGAGCATTGTGTGTTTTCTGGTATCTGCTCATTTCCTTGTCTCCTGCCACCTGCCAGAGTGAGAACTCAGATGTATCACAAATCCTGTAATATTACAAATCCCCATCCCTCTGTATTATTCTCAAGGCAAGGTCAAGCGGGACTATTTGTGCTCAGGCAAATAAATGCACTACCAATAATCCAATAAAACCTCTACAGACATAGGACATAAACTATCAAGACATGCAGTACACAATCTATAACTGCTTGCTTCTTTTGATTTTATAAACCCTGTATGTGAGCCCTGAAAACAAAACTAATCAAAGCTAATAAAAGTGCCAAATTTTATCCTTTTTGTTCCTAATTGCTTGATGCACTTTACCTGTACTATTTCTGGAGTGACCATTGACTGTTTCTACTCTCAGATGGAAGAGACTCAGGCCAGCATACCCAAGAACTAATTTCAAATATGTCTTTAATGACAATGACTTTCCAACTTGGTGCTGAATAGCTAAAGACCAATAAGGCCTAATAAGTTGAGCAGGATCTAACCAGAGTCCTATGCTACTGGGAACAGAACGCTAAACAACACTAAAGCCTGGAACTAGATTTTCTTCCAGCTGCATTTTCAGGCTCTCAACCTTATGTGAGAGCTGCAATTAGTCTGTGCTATAAATGAAAACAGATTAGAACAGCTGAGTATGTAAGATGATTTCTGATAAAATAAAAACAACAGTTTATCCTAAAGTGGAGGGAAAAGTGAAACCCTGTTTGAACGCTGGTGTCTTCAGATGAAAAACCTGGTCTTTGCAAGGAGTTGGAAGGTTCTGGCTGTTTACAAAACCATCAAGATTTTATTCTGAGCCATGAACTTGAATGTCTCTATGACCCAAGCTCATAAATGTAAAAGAACAAAAAGAAGGAGATTAAGAAGGAGATTAAGAAGGAGATTAAGCATAAAAGGAGTGAAGGAATGGTCACACACTTGGATAAGAAGAAACGTTTGGTATCTGCAGAAGTGAACTCCAAGGTACAACCAAGTCAAGTCTCTTATGAAGTGGCAAAGGTGTGTATGTATACTATGCATATGTATTCATAAACTCTAAATCTTTCTATTCTAAATCTTTCTATGTTGTGTACGAGTATTTTTTGTACATGTTTACATGTGCACCTCGTGCATACTTGTTCTTGCAGAAGCCTTAAGAGGGCATCAGATTCCCTGGAACTAGAATTATGCATGTTTTTGAGCTATCACATGAGTGCTGGGAACTGAACCTGGGTCCTCTGCAAGAGCAGCAACAAGGACTCTAAACCACTGAGCCATCTCTCCAATACTCCTTCATATACATTTAAGAATATCCTGATAATATAACTCCAAATATAAAGTAAATTCTATGTAAGTAGTTGCTGTAGTCTGTTGTTTACGAATTAAGACAAGAAAAAGTGTCTACACAGATGTGATTCCCTTGTCTAAATATTGCCAATGCCAGTCTGTGGTTTGTTGAATCCAAGGATGTGGAACCTGTGGACAGGATCTGGCGTCTGGTACAAAGCAGGTCCTACTCTTTGCCCAGGGCTTCATATGCAAGGCATGTGTATCGAGACTAGTAATACCCATTCATTTTAGGATCTCAAAATACACCCTAATGTTCTCCAGCTTTATTGTTTAGAGTTTATATGCATTTGAGCAACAGAACAGATGGCGGGTACTAAAGCAATATAATGATATTACCTTTGTTTTCATTTTCTTTGGCAGGAGAACTATAGTCATTGACCTTTTAGTACCTTTCTAGAGCAGACTCTCCAAATGACTGAGCCCTGTCTAGCTAGCCAGCCATGGAGAAAACAAAGATTAGACACGGTGATTCTTTGATTAAACACTTTGGTAGCCATCCAAATCAATTGATGGCTTCACTGTGTTCCAGACAGTGAGAGGGTGTCACTGTGGAATCTCACTCAGTAAGGTCTTGTACAGTTGTAATATAATGTCTAAACAGTTGCTACTTTTCAAAGTAGTATTGCAGGAAAACAATTTGTGTTAACCAAAACCTCATACAGCATGTCAGAAGGAGGGTTTGTTATAGCCATTGGCACAGTCATTCCAGAGGCATCCAGGGGGACAATTCTGGAGCTGATCCCAATCTCTGGAAATTCATTTTTCCCCCGGGAAAGTGATTTATGGATTGGGGTACAGGTGCACAGACAGCATGAGCCATTTCTGTTTGAATTATGGATTTCTAGTAATAGTCTGCCTTCCAGTGGTTTACTAACATGTAGAGCACAACTAGGCACACGTTAAAAAGATAGAAACTAGAGCAGCAAATTGTTTCTGTGTTCTATTGAACTACCATTATACACATGAAGTTCCCACTGGCCTTAGAGAGAAGACACACAAGCATAAATTATGCTTATATGTATGTTTTATAAGTATATAGGTACTTATAAAGTATCTACAAAGTGCCATTCTTCAGTAGGTGATCAATAGTTTCCTGTTACTTACCTTTCTTGTGGTTTTTCTTCCCTATCTTCTGACCCAAATTTGTTAATTGCCTTGTAGTTTTCACGACTCTGGTCATGCCTATCATCTAGAAGGGGTCTTCTTCATTGTCAAGTTGGTATGTGTTGATAAGAAGATGCATCATCCAGGAAATGTATTTCAACAGATGCCCCCAAAATGTTGGCAACTGTTGAGAGAAAGGAAGTCATTGCCACTTTGTAGATATTAAGAAAGGATCTAATTTGTTTGAAGAAACTCTGGTTGTGTTTTAGGAAAGTTTTGACTGAAGAAATGAATTCCCACAGCTAATTCTTATTGCCTGGCAGAAACTGTTAGATGGTTCAAATATTGAGCATGATAGTTTATTTCCTTTCCTGTCCATCATCCCTGTAATCTGTAAAATAGAAATTATTATGCTTATTTATTTGGAGCTCCTATACATAGGAAGGATGTATAGTAGAACTTTGTAAGACAGTTAAGATTTTGCTAGGCTCTTTCTCTCACCTTCTAAGTAATAGATCAAATCATGAAATTCTTTGTTGTATTCATCTGGACATCTTTCCTACTAGCCTTTGGATGATGGTTAATTGTGATTTATTGGAGGGCTTTGTATTCTGTATTAAATACTCATAAAATATTTCTACCATTTTACAACTGGGAGAAACCATGCACAGTATTAAATTTTACTCCAATGACTTGAAATTTATATGAATTCCTGCAAGACTGGCATTTCAAGAAGGAGCATACTAGCAATCTAATATTATTTAAAGTGAAGAGGTATTATCTTGGGTCTTAGGGACTTGTTTCACAGTATCTTGAGCAATGTCACACTCATACACTGTTGTACAGGTTTAAATAACTTGTGGTTCTAGTTGCACACCACTCCTGATTCTTCATTGAAGGCAACATAGACGAGCCTCTACTTAGCCAGCCTTCAATAGTGAGCTTCTGAGTACTTTATGCATTAAAAAATCAACAAAGTATCTGCTAATGTAAGACCCTGTTGCTTTCTGTAGACTGCCTAATTTCCTTTCTGAGGAAAAAAATTCTCTCTCTTTTCCTTGCTATAGTTATTATACCATAGCACTCATGCACAAGAATCCTGAACTCATATGCATTCTATTATTTTGACTTTATTAAGAAGATTAGAAATTGGATATGGAGGCAGGGAGTTAAGTACACTTTCGTAGTATAAAACTTGGCTTTATGTATCTACATTTTTCTCCTAATAAAATTTGCTCATTGGCTTTTTTTTATCCTCAGCTAGTATTAGGAGGATCCCTCCTTCTTTCCCTGGGATCTTACTTAAAAGATAAAATTAGGTAGAAAGATGTGGAACTATCTCATAATGTTCGGAGTATCCCACAACTGTACACACAATTTGAATGTTGAAGAAACTAAGAGCAAATTTTATGTGACAGATTTTAAGTTTCTCATCTCTCTTTTTATATGAAATTCTATTTTTCTTTGCTCTTTATTGGTGTGGGAAGTCCTGCTGTATCTGTGTTACTTTCATTGGTTAATGAATTAAGTTGTTTAAGTCAGTGGCTTAGCAGAATACAGCTAGGCAGGAAAACTAAGCTGAGTACTAGGAGAAAGAAGGTGGAATGAATGAGAAGCCATGTAACCTCTGCCAGAGACAGATGCATCAGAACTTTACCAGTAAGCCACAGCCATGTGGCCACACACGGATTAATAGAAATGGGTTAATTTAAGATATAAGTATTAACCAGAAATACGCTTAAACTATTGGCTAAACAGTATTGCAAATAATAGTTTCTGTGTGATTATTTCGAGTCAGGGTATTCGGGAAACAAACTAGCGGCCTCTGACAACACTTGATACTGATAATTTAGTCCTTATCCTAATTCATTTGAAGATCACTAGATTTCTCTATTATAACTCTCACTCCCTTCAGTACTCTCACTCTCTTCATTTGTGAGCTTGACTTCTTTCTCAGATGTCCTAACAATCCACTATACCTCTTCTATAAGGCTCAAATAACCTTAGGATTTGAGTATTTTAGCAAAAAGCCAACCTGGGATACAGTCAACTTGCATAAACACCAAAGACCACAATACACCATGCTCCTGGCCAGTTGGCTTTTCCAACCTAGGGAACAACAAATTCCTCTTGCTTCTTGTCACACGCTTTCCTTTTTCTATGAAGGTTTCTGATATGTATTCTGAAAGAGCCTTCTCTGTGGAATTAGTGGGAAACCAGAGTTTTATTTATTTATTTATTTATTTGTTTGTTTGTTTATTTATTTATTTATATTAAGCCTTAAGGCAAAATCACTGTACATGTGCAAAGCTACTGAGATGCAGGAAACGCTCTCTCTCTCTCTCTCTCTCTCACACACACACACACACACATACACACACACTCACACACAGTGTATTTGTACCAAAGATCTTATTTAGAGAAACAATTCATTGCCCTGTGATCTGGAAAAGTGTTTGACATCACTCATGAAAACAGAATATATGATGTTGTCAATGGAGGCCACAATTCCAAGCTCAATGTTAATAATTTTCCCAGAAAACTATGTCTTATATGTAATTATGGTATATTTTATATATGGAATTATTTGACCCACATTTAAAGTGGTGTCCTGACCTCATACCATAGTGATGGTCACATCTTCTACTCTTGAGACAGAGTAAATGGGAGAGTAACCTGGGCATGCAAGAAGGGAAGTAGGGATGAAGAGTCTTTGATGCATGTATAGGTAAAAAAGGCCCTGGGCCAGGAACACTGAGTTTGGGTCACAGATTCCATTCTCATGCTCTAGGATGAAATACATTTCTCTCATACTCAGCTTAGAATTATATATATGGGGCCTCTTGATTTGGAGTATTGCAATTGGATTCCCACTGAGATACTCAAGAAATAGTAGCATATTTAATGATAATATTGATGATAGATCAGAGACCAAGTTAAATAGAAAGCAATCTTCCGATGGATATTTTTTTCCTGTAAGCAGAGATATGTGACTTAAATAGGAAGAAAAAGGAGGTTCAGATGGTCTAGTAATATGGAGTAGTAAAGGAACATAGAACATAATATGGAGTAATTTTAATTGCTGGTTTGACTGGGTTATAGTCACCTCCAAGAATAGGAAGGCAAACATTTAGAGTATATCTATAAGGGTGTTTACAGATTTGATGAGGGAGTCGATACACCAATAATTTGAGGAATACCCATTGCTAAATTGCAGGTAAAGAGAAGAAAGTTTAAGGACAATGTCCCTCTTATTCTCTGCTTCCTGTTTATCATAAAAGAGCTTCTCTCTCACACAATCCTACCACCACTATGTTCTTTTTCACAACAAGCCTAGAAAAATGGAGGTAAATGACCATGGAGACAGAACCCCCTGAAACTGTGAGCCGAAAGAATTAATTTTTCCTTGTGGTTATATCAGGGTTGTTCACAGTGACATGAGATACAGCAGACACTATAGGAGAAGAAATGCTCTCTAGGGACGGTTCTGGGTCTTGATCAACCATCTATTATTGAGCTGTACTTGTCAAGAAAAGCAGAATTGAGGGAACCCCTAAATAGGACATTCCAAAGAACAATTACAGGCATACTTCATCATCCCCCAGTCAGAAGGTAGCTGAACCCAACATATAAGATCTTGCTAGAATTTTATTATTTTATGCCTTCTTTTGGGATCTTACCCTAATGGTATCCAAGTAGCACAAAAGGAGTTTGAAGTATATAGTATCTTACAATTCCTTTTAAACTTCCCTGCCAAAGTTATTAGTTGACTTCCAAGCTTGAGCAGGAGATGCCCGACCTTTGATTTAAGTTTAAAATGTGTGTGTGATCCACAGGGGATGGTTCTCTCAATTATCTGTCACATCAAAGCTAGAAGTCACAAGATCTGCCTATGAGTTCACACAAGGATATTAGCAAGATGATTTCCAGAGAGGAAATATGAAGAAAACAGGTTTGGGATAGAAACTTGAGTTGTATCATGAAGGTTCAAGGAATATTATAGTATCATTATCTTTGTGGTTAGCAGGACACATATTGTGAAAAAAAATACTTATGAAGTCAAAAATAAGTCAGGAGCTTTTCACTAATAAAATTCCCCGCCTAATTTAATTCTCATCGCAATTCCTCATCCATACTCTCAAGCGGGTCCTAAGAGGTATAAAGTTTTTCATATTCTTTTTGATTCCCCCAGAATATACATGAGTGAGAACTCTCTCCCATTTACATCCAGTAAATAGTTATGTTGTAATAGCAGTGAATTATTAACAATGAGAAAGTTAATATTATTCTTTTGGTTAATGGTTATCATTTGCAGAATCGCTAATAAGAACTCTTAAATAGTTATAAGACTGCTTAATGAGTTGATTTAAAGCAAGGAGTCTTTGGTATCCTTCAAGTATGACCTTGCCCCAGGCCATATATTACTTTTCTGTTTCTAATATGTAACATGATGACCAAGGCAACTTATAAGAGAAATTACCTAATATGGACTTGGAATTAACTTATGTGGTTAGGTTCAATGGTGTTTCACCAATGGCTCAGTAGCAAGAACAGCTGAGAACTCACAGCTTGATCCACAAGTAGGAGGCAGGGAGGCATAGTGTGAAATGCAATAGTCTTTCGGATCCTTAAAACCCAGCCCCAGTGACACATTTGTTCTCCAACAAGGTCACACCTCCTAACCATTTCCAAACAGTTCTACCAGCCAGGGACCAGATATTTATTCAAACATATAAGCCTATGGTGGCTATTCTCATTCAAATAGTCACGGGTTATGATTCCAAAGGTTCAGGTGCCAAGTGTGTATCCTTACAGGACTTGCTGGTGTAGGTTCATCTCCTTGCCCCAAAGAGAGGTTGGCTCTCTTGAGTGCAGTATCAATTACCTTCTTCCCAGAAACCCCACAGCTCTCTGTTGTTCTGTGTTGAACTTCCCGAGCCTTTGATTGGCAGCACATGCCAGTTCTTCTGCCAGCAACAGAATCTAACCTGAACACTCTGCCTTATGTAAAACCTGGTATCTGAATGAGGTTGGAGGCAGGCAGGAAGAAGACAGGGCTGATTGGAAAGGGTTTCATTAAAAAATAAAACATAGCTGCCTGTTTGAAGGGAACAAAGTCTGCTAACAAGGATTCGGCTTGCTGAGGTCCCCAGCTGTTCCCTCCTGAGTGCTTGGGTATCAAAGCTTTGTAAGCGTACAGTATTGCTGTTTGCTTGGCTGCCAGAGCAATTACAGCCTGGCAGTGCTCAGGTCTCTTATTGCTTTCATGACTATTATTACTTGTCTGCTCCTGGATCCTGAAGCCTGTCTACATAGACATAAACCCCAGGGAACCACCAAGCCACAGGCACAGTGTTTGCTGTCGCTGCTCTGTGACTCTTGGATTAATATGAATTTAACGTACTCCCTTTATCTGGGAAGCCAAACCAAAGAAATGTAGACTTACGTTCACAGGATAGAAAGTGTCCTGCTGAATACATCAGTTCTCCAGGTGGGCCTATGGTAGAGGAGAAACAGAATCTTCATTTTCATTCGAAAAGATCTACTACCTTTATGTTTGGATCAGGGCTCCCTTCCTGCATCTGGGTCCAGAGGCATAATTGATGCAAAACAGCACATAATATATATTCCATTTGTGCTTTGCTTACAGTAAAAATAAATGAATTTATTGAAAACAAACAAATTTCTCCTTCAGAATAATCAGAATACTTTGGATTCTTAGAGTGTGCCTTTTACATATATTTTTGCAAATATGTGTGCAATTAGGCTAGTCTCATTGTTTGAACACAGTAACAATTTAGAAAGTTTTCAAAATAGTCATCTTTAATGTTAGCTGTATTAATATTCCAATTGATCAATACATTTTTCTTATTGATATTTTAGCTCAAATACTGAAATTAATCATTATTTCTTAATTTACTTATTGACTCAAATCTAAAAAAAATTACACAGCAATTTTAATTGCTTTTAAGCAGTCAGTGATGGTTTTTGTCGGCATTTGGTCAAACTTCATTGATCTGAATACTAAGTGGTCCTACTGCTTTTGGTCAGATATTGTTTGGACCTTAGCAGGGAATCCTGCCACACAGCAATCTATAGACTTTAATGCAGGTGAGCCCTTCTTCTTCCCATTTATGTCCTTTTCCCCCCATTCTGTCCCTCTTTAATGTATTCAGTTCAGCAAAACCCTGAAGGAAAATAATACATGTATTAATGGGAAGTGCATAGGCGACAAGAATACAACCTGAGCAGGTAACATAATTTCAAGGGACCAGAGAAATAAAAAGGGGGTGGCCAAACAGCTTGTGCTTCTATACAAGCTTAGCTACACCACTTTTAAAACTCTCCGAGAAGGTAAGCATTGTGGCTAACCAGATGTCTGCAGGCACACATCTTCCAAAGTCCAGCTTAAATCACAGAAGTTTTGTTTCTGTTTCATGAAACATGCAAGGGTTCCTCCATTGTAATGAAGTCCCACCTGTTCAATTCTTGGAGACCGACACATTTTTCTTAGCATTTTTCAGTGATCCTTTAGTGTTAAGAGAAATCTACATGCGTCTGTTCAAGCATTTATTAAGATATGAAAGGTGGGAAATACACTCATGAATGCAGGACATGGTAAATCCAGTTGCAGAATCCCTGGGAAGCTAGGGACTGATCGCACAAGGCATCACACTGCCTAATCCGCTTTGAAACTTTCTTTGCTGTGTTAATTCAGTTCTCCAACAACATATCTGACTAGTTATGGACCTTTGTTTGGGGACAATTGTTCTCTACTTCAAAATCTACATTTTCCTTCTCTGGACAAGCTTCTTTTTTTTTCCATACAAAATAGATGTCCTAGAAATACTATTCTCTCCTGCCTTATTCAATAATTTAAGCAAACATAATGATAAAACCTCTAATTTCTTTTGTTTCTCAGAGATACTTTATTACTTTGTTTTGCCTATATCATACTGACCAAAAAAAGAAGCAAATAATTCACATAGAAGGAAACCAAGTAGCTAATAGTGGCACTCATTTATATGCTTAGATGCACAGACACGTATTAGTTATCTGTAAAAATTCTATGATGCTGAGTGCTGAAAATCCCAGAAACACGGCACAGGAGATGGTTCTGCTGGGCAAGTGCTTGGGGTAAAAGCATTAGGACCCAAATGTGGGCCCCTGGAATCCACATCAAACATAAAACAAAACAACTAAACCCCATCACTGGGAAATCAGGAGGGAGCAGCAATAAGCAGATCCCTAGAGCCCATTGGCTAACCAGCATGGTCTAATCGACACCTAGAGAGAGTACGTATTCTATACTTTTGGGCAGGGCATGTGTTCTTTATAGCTCCTTGCCATAGGAGCACTTCGGCGGTAAGAAACATTTTTCCATTTTAAAATTGAAGATCCTGAACTTAAAGACAGTGTGAATATGAATGTAGTTGTCTACACAAGGAAGTGGCAGAGTTGGGATTTCCATTACCTGAGAGATTATTACCAACAAACTACACCATTCAACATGAGCGCCTTCCTGGGAACTATATACTCAGGTGTAGTACCCTGCAATAGTCAAAGTATCCATTGACCCATTGGCCATGAGCTGTTGACCCATGGAATGCCACGGTTCTCTAAGAAGCCAGGAGACAGCACAAATAAATGCCACCACAACATTCCCTTCATTGTTAAAATAAGCTGGGCTTAAGCCGTGTGCTTGGCTGCAAGATTGGTTTACCTTTTGGCTCAGACTTTTTATTTCATCAAAGACACTCATTTATGAACATTTCATAGGCAAGCATTAATATGCCAATCAGATTCTGAAGATGATTGAACTTATTTTTAATGTTTCTCCCCATAAAAAGCTGCCAGCTAGCCAGCGTGACTGACAAAGGCCTGTATAATGGACCCCTTTCCTGGTAGACAACGTGCATACTGGAATTTGGAAGCTGCAGCTTCAGACTCAGGTTGTGCTGCACAGATACTAAAGAGGTCAACTTGCAGGGGCAGGACCCTGCTCTATCATTATGATCAGCGGGGTTCTAGCGGATCATTGTTCTTTCAGATACTGATGGCCGTAACCTATGGGGAAAGCAACTTTCTGTCTCCTCTTCTAATCTGATGACGTAGAAGAAAAGTTTCCAGTTAGATCTGACAGAACACACACAGGCCCAGAGCTAGAGAAATCACTCTTTTGTCATCGTGTAAAAAAGATCTGGGCAGGTTGTGGAAGAAGAGTGTAAGATTGTGAGTGACACTCGTGAAGAAGGAGTGACACCTGTCCCTACCCACAGCCGGCCTGGGCGTGTTCCTGTGCCATACTGAGAGCTGCATTCGTGGAGGTTCCCAGAAAGACCAGGGCTTTCCACATAGTCTGAAATAAAGGATGGCCGCCAGGTCTTCCAAAAGCTTTAGAGAGACAGGTATATGAAGCTTGACTTTTGTCATGGGTTGCATTGGCAGGGAACAAGGACTTGTTTCATCATCGTGTTCATTCCTAGCTATTTAACTTTGCACACAGCACTGCCAGTTTATATATCTGTGGATCAGAGAAATAAGCTTGCTTAAATTCTAGACTATTTAAAGGCACAGTATCTGCTTCACAATTACCGTTGGCTGTGTGGTTCAGAAAGACATGAAAGGCACTCACAGAGAGCTTTGTTGTCTGCTGTGTGGTCATTCATGGTATAGGGACAATTTCACAAATAAGAGACCCAGTAAGTCCAATATAGAAATGAAGGACATATTTGAAATCCAGCTCGCACCTTGTGTCCTGATGGTCCAGTGAATATATGTGGTTTTTTTTTTTTTTTCAGTTACTAAGGAAACAGTTGTCAGTAATGGAAGAGGAAGCTTGGGCTGAAAGGATGGGCACCGGGCGGCGGGGGGGCTTTGTATAGAAGAACCCATCAGATAGAGTCTGGCAAAGACACCAACACGCTCCATGATTGATTCAGTCCCCAGCATGAAAGCATTAGAGCCCATCTGATGGAGTCGATATGCGAGGATGCCATGGAGCCTGTCCACCAACCTCTCTCTTTCTTCCCTGCTACCTATTAGAGTTCTCAGCTCTGCATAGCTGGGTTGGCTCAGTTCTAACTTCTCTGCTGGGTGCATGGCAAAGTAGGGGGATGCACAAACTAAATTCCAGTTCAGTCTTCTCTGCAGAGGTGGCAGAGCAGTTACGAGCACTACTTCATTTGCAGACGACCCAAGTTCAGAAACTCATATGCACGTTGGGCAGTGCACAACCACATATAACTCCAAACTCCAGAGAGATCCAATACCTTTAGCCTCTTAGGGCATCTCAGCTTCCATGTACATATTTATATACAGAAACAAATTTACGTAATTGATGTGGGATGTCTCTCTGTATGGTATAAATAATGTTTTATTACCATTGGTTAATAAGAAAGCTCCTTTGGCCTATAGCAGGGCAGAATATAGCCAGACTGAAATTATATATATATATATATATATAGAGAGAGAGTAGGTGGAGTCAAAGAGATGCCAAATAGCAGCTAAAGGAGAAAGATGTCTAACGGTAGGCCTCAGCCTTGTGGTGATACATAGATTGATAGAGATGGGTTGATTTAAGATGTAAGAGCAAGCTAGAGATATGCCTGAGGCATCGGCCAAACAGTATTGCAATTAATAAAGTTTATGTGTGATTATTTGGGTCTGAGATGCCAGGAAACATACAAGTAGTCTCCGTTTACACATAACTAAAATAATAAAGTAAATCTTATAAAAGACTCAAAAGTCACCTTATCTCATTACACACTTGCACTTTATTATAAAGGTTTAAAGCCAAAGAAACAGGTAGTTTCATAGCTGTAGCTAGACCTAAGTTGTAAGATTCTCACACCATAAGGAAAATAGTGAAAGCCTAGAATGGTATTCTAAATGCTACCAGGATGTACTTACTCATGAAACTGGATATGTCAGAGAAGTGTGAACTGGACTGACCCTGGGGTTTCCATCTCACTCAAGTCAGAATGACAGAAATTCAGAAAATAACAAATGTTGGTGAGGAGACAGGAAAAGGGGGACCTTTATACACAGCTGGTGAGAAAGTAACTTATTCCATCAACTATGGAAAAAAATGAAGATTTCATCAAAAATTAGAAATAGATCCTTCACATCCCCATTTTGCACTTCTAGGTATTTACTCAAAGGCAACCAAGCTAAGTTATGGAGCCAACTTTGTGATATGCGTGTATGTGTGTGTGTGTGTGTGTGTATGTGTGTGTAATTACAATTTTATTTATGCATAAAAAGAACAAAATGATGTAATATTCAGGGAAATGGATCCACCATTGGATTAGCATATTAATTACGTCACTCTCAGCAAGACAAAACTGGGTGTCTTTCACTTGTTAATCTTGGATTTTGTATAAAGTTATGTATGTATATAGGATATGACAGTGAAAGTCATAGTGAAACTTTGTAGGGGGTGAAGGGGACTATGAGAGGGATCTGAGGATTAGGAAGAGTGTATTGGAGAGATTATGATTACACTTTATACGTAGGTATGTCTTTATGAAGCTCCATACTGTGTAAAATGAATATACTCCAATAAACCCTACAGGTTCCTTAGTACATTTGTTCCCTTTCTTTTTTAAAAAAATATTTATTTATTATGTATACAATATTCTTTCTGTGTGTATGTCTGAAGGTCAGAAGAGGGCACCAGACCTCATTACAGATGGTTGTGAGCCACCATGTGGTTGCTGGGAATTGAACTCAAGACCTTTGGACGAGCAGGCAATGCTCTTAACGGCTGAGCCATCTCTCCAGCCCCCTTGTTACCTTTCTTTTTGTTCCAATTGATTGTTTGAATTCAAACAATCAAATCTCAACAATTTTGAAAATAATTTTAGATTTAATTTCATCCATAAACTTGAAATTTCCCATTATATGAAATATCAATTCAGATACGCTACTATTTTTGAACTAGATGCTTTATTTGAGGAAGCTTGGGTAGCAAGGATCAATTTTTGCATGCTTTGAAAACAGTAAAGAAAATGTCTAAGATGTATGTTTGAGTTATGCCCACTCACCATGTGAAGCTATCCAGTGCCTGAGAACACAGAGACCACTTTCATTTTGTGAAGTAATGTCTTCAGGACCTGATAGCCTGCTCTACACATGAGCCCATAACACTTGCATGGAAGTCCTTTATTTGCAAAGACCTCCACAATTCTAGCATGAAAGTGGAAGAAGCACTTGAGGCTCTATCCTAGCTGAGGAGCTGATGATGGCAGTTCATGGTTAGTGGGATAGGAAGTCACTCTTCTTTGGAGAGGTGGTCACTGGTAGGTTACTCATGATTAACCAGTGATTAATACATACTCGTGCACATATAGACTCTATTGATTAAGCTCAAGGAATCACATTAAAACAAAACAATAAGAAAGGAAAGGTTATGAAGTTGGGAGGGGAATATGTTGGGAGTATCTGTAGGGAAATGAAGTGGAGGGGGGAGCTAGGTATAATTCTGACCATGATATATTGTTTATATGTTTGAAAACTTAAAATAATATTTGAAATAAATTGAGAAATAATCAAAAGGTGAACCACAGAGAAAACCTCAAATGCACACTGGTACATTATTGGCTAAATAACCATGAGTATATTCATATCACAGAATGTATTCTAAACAGGTGACATCGCAGAGACAGTCAGGAAGTAGTATTGAAATACAGGAAGCCGATTATTTCCTTAAAATTCCTTTCTAGGCTTGGAATTCAGCGAGCTGTTTTGGATTACACACCTTTATGGATGCAGTGATGTATATTTCCATTGGTGATAGGGTCAAATGGTTCCTGGTTTTCAGCTCTTTATCAGCTAAGTGTAATGATAAAACACTAGTCTTTAGTTTTTAAAGCTTTCAAATTTCATGCCTTCAACTTCACAGTCAACGTGGGAGGATTTTTATCTTTGAGCTAACAATTTCCTTTAAGTATTCTGTTTTTGCATTATAACAGAATTTACCCTGACCATATAGTTCCTTTGCCTTGTGCAAGTTCTTTCCTGCTTTGTGTATCAATCCTCTTGCTCTCTCTACATGATTAACACCAATCCCATCATGTCTAATGATAAGCATACCTCTGGAATATCACAGGTTTAGCTTAAAACCATTGCAATAAGGCCATCATTGCAATCAATGAGGGATAAGTGAGTCACACAGAAAATACAGTGTCCAGTGAATGTATATACCTTAATTAAACTGTTTTGTTGTTAAGGGTTCTAACTATTACCTGACCTGTTGGATAAATGATACAAATAGACTTGTTGATACACAGTTGTTGCCAGTCTTTAATTTGCATACAAACAAACAATCACATTATTTGCAAAGTGCAGTAATAGGCAATATGATAAAATGAAGCATGCATATTTTGAAGTGTATAACAGGATTTTCCTATCTGAATGAAAACTCATTATTTTTTAGCCTGTTTATCAAAGTAATTCTGGGATGAGGGTCTTTGCCATGTGTTCTTCTGAAGTTGAATTAGTTTGTCACACTGAAAAACCATCTATTGGCATTTTGATTTCCTATGTTTTTGTAGACCAATACGAGGAGAATTGATGTTGTATGGTTCTGCTTTGCTTTCCCAGAATTCACCGTAATTACCCATTTGTTTCAATATTTCTTGGTGAAGTGCAAGAATGAATCACATAACACTTGGATGGTTGCTATTAAGCCCACTCTCAGATATTCCATAGCTAGAATGTTATTGTGAATGAACTTTTTATTATACTTAGTAATTTATTTTGTTGTTTCAGATAAAATAATTGATTTTCATGTATTTAATTTGTAACCTTGTCTACTTACTCAGTTCTATATGTGTGCCTAATGCATTCTGTGTTCTATTTGCTTCTTTTGACTTGCATTAGTATATTATCAGTCTTCCAACAATGATAATGGGATTCCTTTCATCCTAATATGTACAGCTCATTTTTCTTATTGGATTTTCTGGAACTTTTCAAATAATGATAAATATCCCTGATGAGAACAGGATATAATTTAGACCATGGCTTTAATAAGGGCAATGTTACAGCTCTTGCTTTTATATAGCATTTGCTTCATCATTGATAACAATGAAGATTTTTCTGATGTGCATGGGCTAAGTTGCACACACTCATACACCCCCATGCTCCCATCGCTCACAGAGAGAAAATATTGTCTCAGAAGCTCAATATGCTATAAAACACCTTATTTCCATTCTACATAGGATGAAACTAAGGCACTAACTTGTCAAATGGCTTCCTTCAAGTCACACAGATAGACATGTTAGCATTGGGAGTGAAGATCTCTGGGTCCAGATCCTACTTTACAGTGTCATGCAACAATGCTCCCCTGAAGCTCACATGCTGCAGCTTTCACCACGAATGCATGCAATGCACCTGTCCCGACTTTCTTCTTTCTTCTCTCTCTCTTTTAATTTCTTGTGTAAAAATATATATTAGTGGCATTCTAAATGCCACTAAAAGCTCATTAAGAAAAATGTTCTCTGGGTCACATTACATAATTTTTGTATAATATAGTTCTAAAAATAGTATTTCTTTAATTTGGGATCTAAATGTTTATATATGCCTGATTCTATATTCTATCTATTATCTATCTATCTATCTATCTATCTATCTATCTATCTATCTATCTCCTTTCTTTCTTTCTTTCTTTCTTTCTTTCTTTCTTTCTTTCTTTCTTTCTTTCTTTCCTTCTAATATCGATCACCTATCATCTTTAATCAATTTAGTATTTTATTTCTGTATTAGGATGATCAGTTGTTTTTTGCATCCATCTTTATAGTAATTTCCTCTGAACTGAAACCATCACTTCTGGAGGAAAGAGGGAGGCTCATAAGATCAAGAAGCTCAGAGAGAAGATTCCCAAGGCCCGTAAAAGAGGCTGGATAAGCAGTGATGATTGCTGAGGAGAAGCAACAAGTTGCTCAAGAAGAATTGCTTACAAGTTGGGTGGGGAGTTTAAGGGATGCAGCTTTATAGATTGTCATCAACACCCACTCAGATGGCCTTCTCAGGGTTGCAGGTATCTGAGCATCATCAACGCTCATCTCAGTAACTCCTGTTGGCTCACTGTTTCACCAAGATACTCCTGGATGGAGCTGGGGTAGCGATGCGTTGGGGTGACATCTGTCGGGAACCAGCCTCGATGGGTTTGTAAGTTCCAGGATAGGGGCCTCTGGATTAGAATTGCTAGGTAAGAGGAGCAGAGATATGAAAGAAACACAGAGACGTAGGCTAGTACTGGGAGGGCAACCCTGTGAATACTGAATCCACCTGTGTTTATTCCTTATGATCTTTAAATACTCCCATCCAAAAAAAAAAAAAAGGGAAAGAAAGCAAAAGATTTTCTTATCATCATACAAGGAACAAAGTGATGACCATTTTAATACCCAAAACACCAAGTAACCACACCCTAGGTCCGATATCTTTGTTTGTAGCCACATAGATTGCCTGTCAATAATGATGAAGGAGAAAGAATAGGCTTAAACTCTCTGACCTTAAGTCAAGGTGGAGTGGACCCATTTCTGTGGGCCCCCGTATGGAGCTGTGTTGATGGTTTCCAGTCTGGAATGAACAGATAATGGGTGATTTATCTCTTATACAACAGCATGTATGGACATTTTTAATGAAATGGTATTTTTTTGATCTCTATGAAAATCTGTGCATCTTGCTTTAGGCTTTAGCATTGTATTACTTAATTTTATTATTCTTATCCATAGTGTTCATGCCATGCCTTCTTGCTAATTGTATCCCATATATTTAGCAAGAGTATTTGATCTTAGGCTTAGTTCTTATTTGGAAAAAAAGGCAGACATTCTCCTCTTTGTTTCTCTTCTTTTCTGCTTACTGACTTCTGTTAGAGTCAAAAGCCTGTCTGAATCTGAAATAAATATAGCCAGGAACATGAGGCTGGAGAGCAGGGTAGTCATGTGTACTCAAGAATGAAAAATTTTTAAAAATTAATTAGAAAAACATCCCTTTTCTTTCATCTGTCCTAAATACTTATCTCATGATTTTACTTTCTTTCTCTTAAAATATTTGATAACATCATGACGTTGTTTTCTCTATAATGGATTTTTATATCTTATACAAGTCTGTTAACATTTTCCATTCCATATCTGCTCTTAATTTGGTAATTCCATCTTTGTCTCCATACTGTATTCTTTCCTAATTTCTTATTATACCCTTTCCATTTTTTTTATTTATTCTCACTGCAATATCCCCTTGTTTATTTCTGATTACATAGACAGGAAATTTCCTAGCTACTTACTTTGACAATAAATCTATTTCAATAGAAAATATTTGTTTTACACCTTGAAAGTATATAATTTTATTTTAGCTGCAACATTTCTTACTAAAATTCTGTCTTCCCTATGTATATATTTGCACAGGTGATCAATGATGCCAAGTTTTTATAAACAGGCTTTTCTAGAGGTCTTCAAAGGCCAATGCCAATTCCTGGCTTCGTCTCTGTGGCAAAGCTGAAAACCATTCATGTTTTGAGGTTGATTTGAAACTAGAGACCATCACCTGAAGCTAGAACTATGAGCTAACAACACTTATCAATGAAAACTATAACTATAATCTATGAAGAGATAAAATAGGGATATTCAATGAGCTTGGGGCTAAGGAAGCCAAGGTTTCATTTGTCCTTACCAGTCAGAACCCTCCTTCAAGTAGATTTGAATTCAAAATTCATACCAGAGTAAATAAGCGACATTGTTTAAAAAAGGAGCAGAGAAAAATGTAGAGCTCAATAAAAATAAAAAATATGATCTATACTAACATTCTATGGCTCATGTATGTAAGGCAGAAATACATAATTTCTAACTGGAAAGGAAAGCATTAAAAAGACCTACAAAAGATTTCTTCGAAGTCAAAAAGATAAGAGCTTAGGATTCCAAAGATAATAAAGATAATAAAACAGCTGGGCATAAATCTTACCTTAGCACTATTTAGAAGAAAAATGGAACTGATAAAAATGCCTAGGTTGACTGGACATGATAATGTAAAGCAACATAAAGTAAGTTTTAAAAACAGGTTTTAATGTGGATGCATTGACAAGAAGGTCAATACAGTCAGAGTGTTAGTAAGAAAATTCAATGTGGTTAGAGAGAGAATCCTTGAAATGGAATTTTCTTATCAAAATGTCTCCAGAATTCATCACAGTGAAAGGGAGAAAGGAAAATTTGCTATTAGTGTTAATTCATATGAAGGGTGGAACAAAACTAATAATGTAAACCAAGTCACTTGAAAAAATCCTTGTCAGAGAACATGAACTAGTCACTTGAAAAAATTGCAGTGGAGAGGCAATTTTCAAAAGATTAATGGATGTTATTTTTCTAGAATTGAAGAACGCTATAGTGTCAATTAATTCCAAATGAAAGAAATGAAAATCTAAATTTTTATAAGAATGGCTAGGATTGACAGATCTTCCAAAATTCTGAAGAAACTTCACCTTTCATCTATTGATGGAAAACAGTATTTTTCATAATCATTTTATGAACCAGAATCCTCTTGAAATTTTGGTATGCAAACATATTTGAGACATAACTGTAAAACCCTCTCAAAAATATCCATGTTTTACTGAAAGATGATAGCGTTAAAGTTTGACAGTGTTTGGACCCCAGGAAACTAGATAACCATAACCACTTCTCTTCGGTGTTAACTCTTCAGTACAAATTGCATAACTTGTGTCTGGCTTTATTTTATCATTAAATCATGAGCATTTCCCATATTGCTAAATGGTTGTTATAATTATCATTTTAATGGCTCCATTACATCCTATCAGATTCATTCCATTATAGTTTCCTTAGTCATTCCTTCTTTATTAGACATTTAGGTTTTATTTCCCTCAAATTTTGATTATTACATATAACATTGGCATAATTTACATTTTTATGCATATAGCTCCACTTTTATTTTCAATCAGTTCATTAGGAAGAGTTCCCTGAAGTGACATTATCATGTCAAATGTTATTGAGTAATTTCCCTAAAGGTATGAATCAATTTACATTCCAACAGACATTTTGATATCTAGCAGCCTTCGGCATAATGGGAGGTCAGAAATATTACAAACTTAAATATAGATGCACTGATTTTCTCAGTGTAAATAGCTGTTCTACTTAAAATAATGAAACTAAACATTTTCTCATGTGTGCTTATTTTAGTAATTTTTTTTTCTGTTTTATTCTAGCCACAGTGCTGTTAAAACCTGTTTCTTACACTTTCATTTGGTCTTACTCTTATTTAAGCAATATTGTTTGGGGAGCAGAGATTACCAGATAAGACATTTGATGATTGTAGCAGTGAGGTGTATTAACTGTTAGCATGAACAGGCACTCATATATTTTAGCATCATTATTACCAAAACCGTCAAGGTAGAACACACAATTGTCTTCTCTACCTTGACCCTCCTGGCTCTTATTCCCCTCTTGTACAGAGGCTGAACAAGCTCAAAGTTTCTGTTCCAGACTGGTTAAAGGCTGTGAGTGGCTCTATGGTACAGTCCTGATGGGTGAAATGTAAGCAAACACATTCGGTAGTTTCTCACCACTCTTTTCTTTCTTCTCCCTTTTGGATGATGTGGTAGACGGAGTTAGAGCAGCCATTTTTCAATAGTAAGAAAATCAGAAAAAAGACAGATGACATACCCGTGATCTTAAGACCGTTGAAATAGTGCCAAGAATCTTCTACCACACCCTACATTCATGTACTATGCGCATCAAAATCTTATTTGCTTAAGGCAATAGAGTCTGACTTTACTATTGTCTCTGGGGCAGCTAGTGAACTGTTAGGAAGAAAGGTTGGTTTTCTATTTTAATAGCTCTCACTTTTAAAAACCAACGTAACTATGACTTTATTTACACACTCACTACTCTGAGGCCACCACCTAACCAATGAGGTCTGATATGATATGACACATGTCATTTCCAGAGATAAATGATTTTTCTTGATAAAACATATTAATATCTTAATGTTTGTGGGTTGTAAAGATGGGAGCACATAATTTGAAGGCACTCAGGAATTCCCCACCTGGAGAAATCAAAGTCCATGTGACAAGTTCAGTGTGTGCCTAAGGGACAATTTGCAAAAGTCTCTCCACGTTCACTTGTTTGTTAATTTATTACGCATGGGCAGTGTGCCACGGATGGGTGTGTGTTCAAGTAAGAAAGGGCTGTTACTCTGTCTCTCCCCTTCAAGGATTTTCCCTGTGGTTTTATTCCAGGACTTGAATGTGAAGAAAGAGATCATTTATATACGCAAATATTATTAATATTGTGTGAGAGTGAAAATAAAAAGAAATTAGGAAAGAAAAATCAATAAGAGAGGGCAAAATGAAACTGGAGACTCGCTTAAGTCTCCTCAGTCAATAAAGTGAAATGAGTTCTTTCTGGAGTGTTCTGAACTAGTGTTTCTATGATGCCAAGTGCTACCTGGAATAAGTGGGGCTGCGCTGGGGATAGAAGCAATTTTCACATTATAAATGCTATCATTTCAGCTACAACCATACAGTGTGCTGGTGTGCAGGGGTGGTCCCTAGCCCTTCAATACTGTACATGGTAGTAGATATGTTTCTACAGTGCCTGTCCAGTTCTGTGACTCACAAGAGGCTAGGATGTGTACAGGGCTCTCCTAGCTGCACAAGACTGGAATTTTCCTTTTTGTTCTTCCTAGGCCACAGATATGGGGCAAGTCACTGGGTGGATGTAATTTTCATGTCCTTTTCTCTGACAGTCAAGTCATTCTCCAAGGAAGAAGAGAGTCTACAGAAGCCTGGGCAAAGAGTCAGACCTTAGAACTTCAGAACACAGAAAGGGACTCTGGGTTTTTTTCTCTTTCTTTAAAACGTGATCTTTTTTTTTTTTTTTTTTTTTTTTTTCTTCCTGTGGACTCGAGGAAGAAATAAAAGCGATTTGTTCAACATCTGTCTTTCCCTTGTATTGCGGCTGTTTACAGAGGAACTTGCTTCCTTCAACTCTGATGTAATGTCTCCTTTCTTTAGGAAACAGGTGTCAAAACAAGCAGAAAATCCAATTTTCAAGCAGCTCAAATCAACTTGAGACTTTCTACTCCCAGGGATGCTTTTACCTCAGAAGGTTCCTATGAGGCTCGAGACTTCCCAATTTCCAGTTTTTGTTTTGTTAGTTGTGTTTTGTTTTGTTTCCCTGGGAATATTTGTAAGCTGTTCTTAACCAACAGTCCTGCCCTATCTCTGTCCTCTAGAACATAACAGCACTGTTATTGGAATGTAAAATCCTGCACTTTAATTTTAATTGACATAATAATTGTACATATTTTGGAGAACTGTGCTGTGCACATATAATCTCTAATGATTAAGCAGTGTATACATGTGTTTAAAGTCTAATGATTAAGCAAAGTAATTTTCATATCCATCACAACAAACATTTATTTTTCTTGTGCTGGTGAAATTCAAAATCATTTTTTAAATGTTTTGAAATATATAATAAACTGTTTAGCATTTTGTAATTATATGTTGTAATTATAATGTGCTATATTATAATACATTGAACGAAACCAGTTATTTTGTACAATTAATATATTCTAGTAAAATATATGATATGATCATATGTACTTTATTAAAATAATCAATTACTGATTATTTTTATTTAGATAAAATATGTAAGTGTTAGGGCAATTCTGAGCTCCATCATGTCGAACCTCAGTTTTAGGAAAACAGAAAAATAATCTTAGCCAATCTCTATATTGCAGGGATGCACGAGCATTTGTCATCATGTACAATAGTGATAATAGAATTTGCAATGTTATAGATATCTAGAGGGGAGGATCACGATCCCATTTCACAAAGGAGGAGATCAAGGCTAATGAAGCTCTAGAACCCCACATAACACTATCAGAAAATAGTGAAACTGATTTAAATCCAATTCTGATCTGAATTTTGAAAAACATACTTGCTACCTTGCTGTGTAACTGTCTGTATGTGTTCGTATATAGGATTTCACATGCAATGGTCGAGGCAGAATTCCCTCACTGGTCTCTGTTACTTACTAGCTGTAAGTAACTCATATCAGTTCCTTGGTTTTTGTGTCTGAATCTCCCTCTGTGTGGATGAGAGAAAATAATTACCTTGTCGGACTTGGCAAGGAAATACCAACCTCACGTCTGTGAGTCTGTGAAATGCTCAGACCACTTACTGACATCAGGTAGACTTGCAAAAGCTTTTTTTTTTTTTTTTCAATTGCTGTAAACTGCCCCACTCTTTACCATCTTCTTTTCCTCCCTCTCAGAGAGGATTTGTGAAAAGGTATGTAGTACAGGCTAGTCTCCCAAGTGATGGAGAACAAGCTTATCTCATCACACCTGGTCTCTGTGCTCATCTCTACTTCCTGAACTTCACCAGAGAGTGCTGGGCTTGACTTTGCTTTTGTGCATTACCTTGGCACAAGCAGGAGGATAATTTCAGGGAAGTGTGGTTTATTTTGCAGCTTCAGTATTAATATGTGAAGGATTTTTCCCTCCTTCTTTACTATTGTTTGATAAATGATGGGGCAAATTATGTGTTTAACAAGACTGTTTAGTAATAAATCTTGGTTTCTACAATATACCCCTTCAAAATACAGGTGGAAGCTTTGTGCATTTCATTGCAACTGGAGAAGGGGTGGAAAACTGGTCCTGTGCCATCCATGCCCATTATCATCTTCCCGAGCTTGCCATCCTGTCAGGAAATGCAGAACATTTATGCAACACAAGTTGAGAAAAGCTAGCTTTGGAAAGGGACTGACAAACACTTTGAATCCTCAATTTCTGTGAAAGACGTATGTCCAGAGTCCCTCTTCCTAATGTGAAAATGTCACTACTCAATTCCCACAGAATCGTCACTGCTGATTGCTTTGTTTAACTGATAGGGTCTACAGTTCGGTACCAGTGAACTGGAAGAGATGGGAGCCATGTTCTGCTTGGGCCTTTTCGTCTTGGAACTCAAATCTGCAAGCTGTAGCCATGAGCTCTTGGCACGAGCTACAACTCTGCTGAATGCGGATGTTCTGGACCACTACCTCCAGCGGTAAGATGCTTACAGGGGAATCTGGGATGTCTCACATATACTCACTGCCAGTATCCTGGTGAAATGGATCAATGGATCCTTGACAGACAGAAAATAAGGATGAACTATCAAGTAAAGGTAGGTTCAACTGTACTGTGAGGAAAGACAGACTTGGAGCTTCACAGATACTAAAAATGTAGAGACGTTGTCACATGTACATGCGTGTGTAGATATAAAACTTAACATATTTATAAATATATTATTATTATGTATCACTAGTGATAATGTAGCTGAAGTGTGATGCTGCAGAGTTATACATGTACAGATCTTTTTCTTCCAAATTACATTCTTATATGTGTAATGTTCTTGAGCTGTTGTTCAATATAAGAATGGGGAAGTATCTCATTGCTAATATCTAAACGAGTGGTCTCTGTCTTAAACTGTATCAAACTGGCACAGAATATGATTCATAATTGGCCATGAGAAACTAACTCACATGGTGGGAAATGGTTGGTTGTCTGAGAATTGAGTACCAGTAGTGAGTCAAGAAATGGAGAGCCATTATCCAAATGAGCTTTTTGATGCAGTTTCTTGTAGAAAAATACCTTAGTCCTGCCCAGAATAAATTCAGAGACAGGAAGGGAAAAATAATGACACATAAAAAAGAGAGGACCGAGAGGCACCAGGAGTTCCAAAGAGGCTAAGTCACAGTCTGTACTTTGAGCAATGGGGCTGATGGGGGATTCAGCATCTGCTGGTAAATGAGGGAGCATTTAACCATGCACTTTGCCTCCAAAAGCAAAGGCAAAAGTATTAATACGGGGAAGCCTCTTATTTCCAGCTAAATTTCATTAGTTTTTTGCATGTCACTATTAAATTGCTGTTTCACTGTGGCTTCTTATCAAATAGCCAGCCAAGCGTAAAAAGATCTAGTAGTGTCCGTTAATATAGCTTTGGAAGGCCTCCATTTCTCTAGGACTTAATTACCCAACACAGTAATTAACTTGTTCATCACAGAGTAATTCAGATCTCAGATGACAGAGACTTAAGTAAATCCAGATCCCAATCCCTCGGAGATACTAGCACCGTTTGCTTTCGTTTAGGCACCACAACCATTTCCATATGCCCCTAATTCCTTCAGGATGCCTCAGCACCCAAAGGCTTTGCCTGTTTCACATTGTCTCAGAGTTTTCTGCTTCTCTCGCCGAGAGCAAGTGTATCCACCTGCCTCGACTTGGGTTTCCGTTTGTCTTTTCACCCTTGGTCGAGCTATCTTGGATGGAAATGGGGACGAATTTTCTTCCTTCCCTTTCTCTTCCCTTCATCCTCAGCTGCTTGTTGAGGGAAGATTGAGCAGAACTGGCATTGCTTGCTTTCCCTGAATTGATTGTGCCCGTCTGTTTGATCCAATGCAGTAAGGATTAGTTGCCTGTAAACGAGAACAAGAAGACATCTATCAAAGAAATGTCTTTTCTAATTCAAGTCTAAAGAACTCAATGTCGGGCTTCAAATACAGTGGCTGCTTTGTGGGTTGTCATGAGAAGGAAGCTGTCATACACTCTCCATACCACTGACTGTCAGTTATCAGTGGTCACCAGTCCAAGGATGCTGAAGCTGGACATTGCCCTTTGACCTCTGCCTCTTCTTTTCTTTATTTTTATTTTTTGTCTTTAATTTAAATTCCAATTACATTTCTCCCCTTTACCCCTCCTCTCACGCCTCAACTCCCTCGGCCCACCCCTCATTCCTTTTTCCCAATAAGTAAGGGCTCCCCTGGGGAGCCAACAAAGTGTGATACATTAAATTAGGGCCAGTCTAAACCCCTCCACACTGCATTAAAGCTGAGCATGGCATCCCACCTTAGAAAATGGGCTCCAACAAGCTAGGTCATGCACCAGGGATAGATCCTAGTCTTACTGCTAAGGGACACTCAGATAGTTCAAGTTATCACCACTGTCTCTCACATACAGAGGGACTAGTTTTGTCCCATGGATGTTTCCCAGCTTTCATTCTAGAGTTCATGAGTTTCCATGAGCTTGGCTCAGCCATCTCTACAGGTTATTCCATTATGATCTTGACCTCCCTTGCTCATATATTCACACTGCTCTCTCTTTGATTGGATTCCTGGAGTTCGGCCTGGTGTTTGGTTATGAATCTCTGCATCTGGTTGCAGCAATTACTTGAAGAGAGTTCTAGCTTCTTTGGAGCTGTGGATAATAGTCAGGTTAACTTTTGTTTTACATGTAATATCCACTTATGAGTGAATTAAATACAATGTTTGTCTTTCTGAGTGTGGGTTACCTCATTCAAAATGATATTTTTCTGTTTTATTTTTGTTTTTATTTTGTTTTTTTGTTCCATCCATTTGCATGCCAATTTCATGATATCACTGAATTTTTAGAGTTTAGTAATACTCCAATGTGTAAATGTACCATATTTTCTTGATCCATTCTTCAGTTGAGGGATATCTATGTTGTTTTCAGGTTCTTGCTATTATAAATAATAATGCTATGAACATAGTTGAGCAAATGTCTTTGGCTATGATTAAGTATCTTTTGGGTATATGCCTTAGAGTGGTATTGTTGAGTCTTGAGGTAGATAAATTCTCAATTGTCTGAGAAATTGCCATACGTATTTCCAATGTGACTGTACAACTTTACACCCCCACCAGTAGTGGAGGAGTATTCCCCAGACTCCATATTCTCTCCAGCATAAACTGTCATCAATGTTTTTGATCTTTGCCATTCTGACAGGTCTAAGCTGGCATTTCAGAGTTGTTTTGATTTGCATTTCCTTGATGATTAAGAATATTGAACAATTCCTTAAATGTCTTTTGAGCATTTGAGATTCTTCTGCTGAGAACACTCTGTTTAGTCCGGTGCCCCATTTTTAAGTGAATGATTTTGTATTTTGATATCTAGTTTCTTGAGTTCTTTATATATTTTAGAGATTATCCCTCTGTCAGATGTGGGGTTGGTGAAGATCTTTTCCCATTCTGTAGGCTGTTGTTTTGTTTTATTTACCATGTTCTTTTCCTTAGAAGCTTTTCAGTTTCAGAAAGTCCCATTTATTGATTGTTACTCTCAGTGTCTGTACTACTGGTATTATATTTAGTAAGTGGTCTCCTGTGCCAATGCATTCATGGCTACTTCCCACTTTCTCTTATTTCACGTTCAATGTAATTGGATTTATGTTGAGGTCCTTGATCCACTTGGAATTGAGTTTTATGCACAGCCATAGAGATCCACTTGAACTTGAGTTTTATGCACAACCATAGATATGGATCTATTCAATCTTCTATATGTTGACATCCAGTTGTGCCAGCACCATTTGTTAAAGATGCTTTCCTTTTTCATTGTATCATTTTGACTTTTTTGTCAAGAATCAGGTGCTCATAGGTGTGTGGATTAATATCAGGGTCTTTGATTTGATTCCATTGGTCCACGTATCTGTTTTCATGCCAATATCAAGCTGTTTTTATTATTAAAGCTCTGGAGTAGAATTTTAAGTCAGGGATGGTGATACCTCTGGAAGTTCCTTTATTGTACAAGATTGATTAACTCTTCTGGTAGCTTTTTGTTTTTCCATATGAAGCTGAGTATTGTTCTTTCGAGGTCTGTGAAGAGAGCAAATCTCAACAGATTAAAAAAAATAAAATTAGAATAAACCCCTGTATCTTATCGGATCACCATGGTTTAAAGTTAGAATTCAACAACAACACAAATTCCAGAAAAATTAACAAACTCATGGAAAGTGAATAAGGTTCAACTGAATCACCTTAGTCAAGGAAGAAACAAAGACTATAAATGAAGAAGAAAAGGCTTCCTATAATTAAATGAAAATGAAGGTGTAAATACCCAAACTTATGGGACACTATGAAAGCAGTACTAACTTGAAAGTTCACAGCACTAAGTGCCTACATAAAAATATTTGAGGAATCCCACACTAGTGAATTAACAGAACACCTGAAAGCCTTAGCACAAAAAGATGCAAATTTACCCATGAGGAGCATTCACCAGGAAATAATCAAGTTGAGGGCTGAAATCAATAAAATAGAAACAAAGAAACCTTCTCCTCTTCCTAGAGTAACTCACTCAGCAACTTAAGGGCAGGATGGTTGAACAAAGGATTTGATTAACATGCTTGTTTGGAATATATTTCAATTCAATTTGATAGATGTGTTTGGTAGATAACAATAGAGAAATTGTTCCATCCAGTTTTATTTTTAATCAAAACATCTGTTATATTATGAAGCTGTTGATCAAAACAGACTTTGGTCCCTGCTCAAAGGGCATGATGACTATATGACTTGAGAGAAATCCGCCTGAAAACCTCTTAACTCCAAACTATCCCAGGGGACAAATCTCTGCTCACTAAAGGATGACCAAAGGTAAACTCATAAAATAAAATCTGCTGGTGTGAAGTCAGTGATAGGCTGTCTGAGTTATACTTGGTTAGTTTCCATCTGGTGAATAGAGTTAAATCAAGAAAAATCATAATCATATTTCATAAAATATTTGAAAAAAAATCACTAAAACAAAAAACAACAAGCACACATACACAGACATGGAGTTCATTTTATGTTGTCCAGCTGCTACTGGGCATGGGTCCTACTGTAGACTGTGGCTGAAATATTAAGTAACACTCCATTGGAGACATTGATTTTCCCTTTCCCAGCAGGTATCAATTATCAGTTGCAAATAACTTCTCTTGGATAGGGGTGGGTTTTTGTGTCCACTTTAGTTTCTCAGTGCTGGGATTTTGTTTGGTTTGAAAAATACCAAAATAAAGGAAGGAAAGAAATAAAGAAAGAAGAAATATGAGTATCAACAGATCAAATCCTAGGAATCCAACTTTCATCAGGATTTTATGCAAATACCAAGTATACAATTAATGCTTGTCAACAGCTATCTGTTTTTTTTTAATTTATAACACATTTTAAAACATCTTGTATATATATGAGTGTGTGCTGTATGTACACTTACATGTAGGTATTCATACCCGATACATGCATGCAGAGTCCAGAGGAGTACATTTGCTGTCCCTTATTCCCTTGAGACAGGGTCTCTGAATCCTCTTGTCTGGCAACCAGAATGCTCTAGGGATCCTTTTGTCTCTGCCCCCCCCCCCAACTGTTCTGGCATTTTAGGCCACCCCTAGCTTTTTACATGGGCACTGGGGATTTGAACTCAAGTACAGATGCTAGCACAGCAAATGCTCTTAGCCACTATGCCATATCCATAACCTCTCTTAGTACATTTTAAAGAGACCTGTGCCAAACTTCCCACACCCTGTCTCATCTTTGGTAGTGTTTCCACTACCCTTTGCAAAGATTTTGTTGTCCTATTCTAAGAATGAACAAAAGAAAATCATGCTCTTTCCCAAATGTTTCCCTTAAGGAAATGTAAGCATATGGCATTTGAGCCTCCAGTTTTCTCAGATACATTAACCCCTGGAGACTGACCTGCCGGGAAGAGAATGTGTGGTTGTACACATGGACACCATATTTTCTGACGTTAGGTTTCATGCCTCATTTACCAAAACAACGATTAGAGCGCCATCAGAAGCACAGAACAAACTCGCTATTTTTCAGGAGTAGAGGAGCGGTGGAAACAGTGAAATACAATGCACGTGCTCTTTGCTTTCTGTTTTCTTTTATGTCCCCTTCCTCCCGGTGGCTCATTAAAAAAAAATTACTCACTCCTTAGAGCATCCTTTGATCTTCCTTCCTTCTCTCTTCCTTTCTCCTCCTCAATCTTCTCCCTGGAAATAACCATATGCCTCCCCTCCCCTCTGGAATGGCTGTTCGTCCCTTGTGCCAGGTCTTTTGCAAAGTCATTTAACAGTTTTGCCGAGTCAGCTGCTGTTTATCTGGATTTGTGTCCCTCCACCGCCTCTTGATCTTCTCAGCTGAGCGTCTCCATCTCCACGTGTCCCTCCATTAATAACAGGAATGCTCTTCGTGCGCCTCAGCAGTCAACCCATAACTCGTAGGGTCTCCAAATCACAGATGGCCTCTTGGCACCAACTCTGCTTAGCACTTACCCAGAGCAAACCTGCTTAGCTGTTTCTTAGTTCGACGGGACAACACTAAAAACCAAGGTCTTACAGACTGTAGAAAAAAAATACTGCTTTTTTTTGTTTTTAGTGTGTCTGTGTCTTTGTGGGAGAGTGGGTAGGTGGGGGTACTTCAGTGTTGGTAGGAACAGCCCCGATGACAACCCCAGATGTTGTTCTTCTGGAATGTCATCGTATTATTTTGAAACAGCATCTCTCATTGCCTGGAGCTTACCACACAGGCTAGGCTAGTCAGTCAGCTGGGTCAAAGAATCTTCTTGTCTCCATCAACGCCCGACCCCAGCTCACACAATGTGAGAATTACAAGCATCAACCACCATGCCTACATTTTTAATGTGGATTTTAGAATCTATCTCAGGTTCTCTTGCTTGCAAGGCAGGCATTTTTCCACCTGAGCCCTAGATAAAAAAATTAATAATTTAGAAAAGCACCTGATTTTTATTTTTAAACTATAGTTTTATTGTAGAGAGCCTAGATTAAAAAGGTAATAATTACAAAAGCACCTGATTTTTATTTTTAAACTATAGTTTTGTTGTATAGAGAGATGACTCAGCATTAAGAAGCACTGCTCTTGCAGAGGGACCCAGGATCATTTCTCAGAATCCGCAAGGTGGCCCACAACCGCCTGCAATCCAATTCCATGGGATTTGAAGCCTCTTCTAACACTCATGGTACATATAAACACGCACACACACACACACACGCACACACACACGCGCACACACACACGCACACACACGCACACATACACACACACATACACACACACACGCACACACACATACACACACACAGGAAGTCATTTTTTTAACAGTATAGTTTTTATTCTATGATTGAAAATATATATTTTGGGAAACATAGAAAGCTCCCACTCCTGCCTTTAGTCATCCAGATAACCGCTGTCAACATTAACAATGAATATATTAAAAGACCATACAATTTCTTTCGCATTTTCTATCTTTGTATACCTTTCCTCTTTCAGGCTTGGTAGTGCTGACGTGTAATCCCAGCTGTTTGGGAGGCTGAGAGAGGATAATCGAGAGTTCAAGTTTACATGAATTATAAAGAAAGTTAACAGCCGGCCTGAGTAACTTAATGAGGCACTGTCTCAAGCTAAAATGTGAACAGAAGGACTGTGGATGTACCTAACTAGTCAAGTGCGGGCCTGGAATGCACAAGACCATAGGTTCAATGCTCTATAAAGAAGTATATGCATAGCCTATATTTCCATCCCTGATTAGTGATCTCACTTTGATATAATGTGCTCACGTGTATGTACACAGTATATTTTTGTGTTCATAACTTGTATCAGATTTCAGGCTTGAAGCATTACAGTGTTACATCTGATGTTGAAAATATTGCCCATTAGTGTTTTCTTAAGAAAGGGCTTCATGTGTCCCTCTGTTTATCTTCATTGATGACTCTGCTGTGTTCTTAACTGCAGAGTTTGACTCCCTGGGGTATTAGCTTGAATTACATTAAAATAGTAGATGTGCTTGATCTGTTGAATACTGATGTCATTGTCAAATCTGTACCTGTGTCTATTCATCTGGAGTCTTTGATGGTGTCCTCCAAATATGTGGTGGTCTTTTTGATCCCTCTTCATGGGATTCTTTAATAAAGCATTATAAGCTTTTACCTTTCATTGTTGAAAATTTATTATCACCCAGACAGCTGTCATTTTCCAAGTTATTCTTTTAGGTATATAGGAAAATTCTGCATTAGTTTAGATTTATTTGTAACTTCACTGGATGCAATAATTATACTTAAAATTGTTTTATGAAATATTTTTTTCTGAAAGACAACAATACCACTTATAAATTTTGACAGATTTCTGTAGTTCTTCTATATTGCTCTTTATTCTTTGTCTTTTCAAAGAAATCAAAGAGGTTTTCTTTTTATTTATAAAAGTCATCTTTTTAGTGTATGTATGATACATGTTTGTTGAGTGTGTGGAGGCGTCCATACATGGAAGTCAGAGGACAATTTGGGGGAGTCAGTTTTTTTTCCTTCAAGCTGTTAAGGCAAGAACTCTCTTGCTTCTTCTATGCTATGTATTTCATTCTAGCTCATCCATGAGTTCATGGGTATTTCCCTTGTCTCTGACTCCTATCTTGCTGTAGCAGCTCAGGGGTGGGGGCAGTGGCCTTACAGATCCCCTGTGTAAATGGCATTTTTCAGGTTTCAGGGATCAAACTGAAGCCATAAAGCTTGGGTGGCCAGTGCTTTTTTTCTACTCTGAGCCAACTTGCTGGCACATGTTTTGCCTCTCAGTTTTGAGATAGAGCCTTGTCCAGGCTGCCTTTGAATGCCTTGAGTGCCGGATCTTTCTCCAGCACTGGAATTATAACTATCCAACACCAAACCCAGTCTTTCTTTTTCTTATTGTGTTACCTTTCTATCTTTTCATAGGCTATATTTTTTCAAGTTCAAGGAGAATTTTACTAGTGTCCAAAAGAAAAATGCCAAAGCGAGCAAGAAGGGAAAGCCATGTCCTCTTCTGAGTTAGATTAACGTGGAGATCAGCCACATCAGACCTGTAGTTGCAGGGTAGGGAGAAGAGCTTTAGAGAAAGAGTGAAGCCCAACATACTTGGGAAAAGCATGTCTAGGACAAAGATAGGAGGAAGGAAAGGAAAAGTTATGCTTTTGTGAGTCTGGTTATAGACAAGCTGGTTGACCCTGTTCCTTAGAGCCTCAGGGTGGCCACTAGGGATTACTCTTTCTTACATATTTTAGAACAGCATTAAAAGTTGAGGATTCTATAATTTCATCAACACAGTGACTTAGAGATGAGGATGATGCTAAGCATCATGGAATGTGGAAATGTGACTGCTTACAGAGCAATTGTTTCCTCTGCCTAAGGCCCTGGCAAATGGCTATTGGTGCAATGTTCATGCCCAATGTCTTCTTTATTCACGTTGTTCTTTTGTGGCTCATTAATTTAAAAAATCATAGTTTTATGGTTATACAAAAAAATGGTATCTAGAGAAGTGATTGTTTCTTCTCATTAGGAGAGTAATTGTGTTAGTAGACTTTGTGTTTATTTTTTAAACAATTCTTAAGTTTTTAAGGTAGAAATATTTGTTTATAATTTAAAATATTATTTTTAAAGAGAAGTGCAAGTATTTGGTCTTAATTTGGAAGGTATTGCCTCTGTTTGTAATAATATTAAGTTGGTGACTAGCTTGCCATATCCTATGATACATAGACTTTAAGTCCTTCAAATTTATCTGTCCTTTGAGCATATATGCAATTGTAAAAATAAAGTTCTGGTTTTTTTTGTAACAAAAATTAATTTTCCCTCTCTTCTCGTCTTTTTTCAGCTCATCTCTTTCCTCTTTTTCTCCCGTTTTTCCTTTCCTTCCCCTTTTGTTTTACTATTTAGGCCCTTTTCATTTATTGAATTTTGAAACCTCAATATTTGGAACATGTATTAATTAAATGATAACAATGATTCCATTCCACGTCTTTGATTTTTATTCCCCTGAAACATTTTGTATCTGCTTTCTAACTTCTATGTTTCTTGCTCTTTTCATTATTTTTCCACTTTTCTGAAATTTCATCAAATTCTAGAACCTATCTAGAATCTGTATAGAACCTTTCCTCCGAAATTTGATTGTCTGCATCCTAGGCTGTCCTTTTGACTGATAGTGAATTTTAATTTTAATAGTGACTTCACATGTCTGTTGCACTCAGCTATTTCCTTTTCTCTCAGTAGTTTCTGTGTTATTCAAGTTTACGATATAACCAATTCTGTTTTCATTTGGCTCTGTTTATCTTTTCATTTGTTATTCCATAGATTCAGATTTTCTTGAATGTCCTCTATGCTTCACATTCGACTCCTAAAGTTTGCTGTTTTCCTTGTAGTTAGTCATTGCCCCAAAGCCCTGTTACTCCATTGTTGAGTACAGCATCTGCTTCCTACCATATTATAGCTCACTAGCTCTGGGTTGTTGCCCTCTTTTCTTCACTGGCTTCCCAATTCTTTATCAGCAGTTTCTATCTATTAGTTGTGCAGTCTCCAGAGCCTTATCAAGCTCATTACCCAAGATTGTAGAAGTTCATCAAACTCCTTTTATAGTGTAGACAACATAGGATAGCTGGATGGATACAGGTTTTTATGTTTTCCTTTGTGACATGAGAAAATAAAGTTGGGTGATAAAGAGAGGAGAGGGAGAGGCTAGTGGGTCAAAAAGAAACCAGGAATCTGGGAAAATTGTTCCCTGGGATGTACTATTAAATCATTCACAGAATGAAGTATCTATTAAATCCAGGAGTTTCAAATTATCACTGTTTCCATTATTTCCAAGTTATCCAAGTTATGTGGAAATTCTTTTGATGCCTCTTTTTAATGGAAGTCTGACACACTGGTTCCTATGGTGTCTAGAATCTTGGAGATTCTGGGCTTCATTCTGTAGTTGCTGGCCCAGAAACGCTATGTAGAAGGAAGCATTTAAGTTGAATTTGGCCTAGGGCTCTTTGGCAATTGTGGGGATGAAAAGATGTCCTGAAATGGTGAATGGCTCCCTAATTTGTCAGGAAAATTAACTGGTAGTGAGGAACAAGTGCCAACCTTAGACTGGGAAAGCAAGGACACCAACAAAAATCCTTGTTCATTCAGCGGTTAAAGAAAAAACGCTTTTATACAATTTTATGCTGATTCTTCTATAATAAATAAATAAAAATAATGAAAACTGAATGTTAGTGTGTCTATGAGGAAAGGAGTTTAATATCACACAGTGATCTGCAAATTGGTTTACTTTCCTCTGGAGAGTCATTTAGCAATTTGTAGGAAGGTCTATAAAAACCTCTCACTTGATTCGACATTTCTAGCTTGCAGAATATCTCCCAAGAAAATAAACACAACTGAAAACAGTATTTTATGAGGTGGATATTTATAGAAAGATTCTGTATTACCACATAATTTTACATATCCCAAACTTCTAGAAAAGATAAAGAAAGATGAACTTTCTAGGATATTATAAAACCACAAAAATTATGAGCATTTCAATGTATAGATCAAGCATTATTATCACCTAAATGCTTCTACATTTTGTAAGAACCAACCTCAATTCTATAAATGATTTTTATTGAAGATGTTATGTCTAGCATTTGTTTGTGTTTTTTTGTATACTTACTTATTTGGTATACATGTGGTGTGTTGTAGAAAGGCTTCTTGCTTGTTCCAGCCACTCAGACCCAAAATAACCACACAGAAACTGTATTAATTAAATCACTGCTTGGCCTATTAGCTCTAGCTTCTTATTGTCCAGCTCTTACATATTAATTTAACACATTTCTATTAATCTGTGTATTGCCATGTGACTGTGGTTTCCTGGGTAAAGTTCCATCGGTGTCTTTCTCTGGTGGGGCTACATTGCTTCCCTCTGACTTTGTCTTCCTTCTCCCAACATTCAGTTTAAATTTTCCCACCTACCTCTATTCTGCTCTGCACAGGCCCAAAAAAAGTTTATTTATTAACCAATAAAAGCAACACATAGACAGAAGGACCCCCTCCATCTGGTGTGTGTGTGTGTGTATTTTTATGTGTGCAGTGGGGAGTCAGTGGGCAGGGATACATGTGTGTGCAGGGAGCCCTAGGTTACCATTGGAATTCTTCCTCATTCTCTTTCTATCTTATTTGCTGAAGCAGTGCTTCTCAATTGAGCCCAGAGCTTAATGGATAAAGCTAGTCTAGTTAGCTAACTTGCTTCAGCACAGGTTTAGCCCTCTGAATACTGAAATTATACACCCATGCAACATTTACACAGGTATATAGCCTTCATGCTTACAGTTTATGATTTAACTGCTGAGTTTTCTCAGTCACTACCATTTCTTTTTATAAATAAGGATATTAAGTTTTAGTGGAGTCTAGAAATAAGACACATTTGAGAATCTTTAGTAGATTATGCTGGATTTTCAATCTATTTCTAATTCCAAGTTTCAAGTTCTTATTCTCTTTTATAGTCATTTAAAGGATAAGTGGGGAAAAAAGCATAGCAATTAATGTGGTACACATGACGACTGTTACTTTAATACCCTACAGAGGTACTGACAAAGGTGAGGGGAATGTAAAATTTATAATTTCAATTAACTCAATCTTATTAATTTCTTTTTGTTTCTTTGCTGTGCAATTCCTGAAAATAATATACTGTGTGTGTATCTATTAGCCTGTGCTTGTGAGTTTGAAAACTAAGTGGTACTCATTTTTTCCCAGAAACACTATACTTCATGATTGTTTTAATATTATAAAAAAAGGTGAATGTAAGTTGCCATAGGATAAGTGTCACAACCTACAGGGTTAAAAATTCAAAAGAGAAAATGATTATGCCTTGAAGAGTGTGAAATATTTTTATTTATTATAAGTTATTTGTAGTATTTATTATATTGAATTTTCAAAATGTTTTTTCCTAATTTTATTTATGAAAGCAAACCTAGAGGAATTCCTCTTCCACGGGTGACTGGACAGAACCCTGGGGAATGTACTTGAGCCTCTAGGTCTCCAGGTATAAAACTAAGTGACTTCCTCATGGCCATTCATACTGGCATCTCATTCTCCTGAGCCTCGGGCTCAGCCAAATGAATGTCTTCTGTTTTGCCTACGAAATGAAAAACACTTGAAAATAGAATAGGCTCTCGGTCCCTGAAGGAAGATTTCAATCAAAAAACCCATTCTTCCTACTCTATATCAGTGGCATCCTTTGTATTTTGTTGTTCTTAATTCCTAAAAATGGAAGGACTGATAAAATCCCTGAAGAGTTTTCCAAACAGTAGAGACTGATTTAATTTAACAAAACTTCAAATAACCTAAGATGTATGGTCTAAATTCAGAGCCTTTACACGCATATTTTAGAGTATTAATCATCCCCTATATTCTCATCTAATTAGATTGCCTTCACTTTATAATGTGCCCCTTGACTCATCTGATACTAGTCAAAGTGTTAGTTATTTAGTACTAGAGTTCAAAGCTATTTCACCTAAAAGGGTTAATATAATGTGATAAAGGGAAAAAAAATTGCGTGGAACAACAATGGCAGCAAAAACAGGGGGGAAAGGAAGCAAGGGAAGGAGAGAAGTGGGATGGCAAGAGAAGGAGAGAAAGGAGGAAGAGAAAGGCTAATATATCGAACAAACACAAAATCAGATTATGAAAACTAAAGATAGGAATAAAAATAATAGTAAACAGTTTTTGCATTAAACAGTTTTTGTATTTATAAGATCTTACTTTTGGGCAATAGTGATGTCGGAAGAAGACGGTGGTTTCTCAATTTTTGTCCATATGAGTATCTTTTTGTCTCCTCTCTTTATCCTAGCCAGTTGCTAAGTTTCCCTCTCAAGAAGGAAGAAAACTAGCGATATAAGAAGTCCAGATGTTAAATATTCCTCCAAATCTTTGCACTAACTAATTTATGTCTACTTAACACAAGCTAGCATCAGTTGGTAAGAGAGAGCCTTGGTTCAGGAAACGACCCACCATATTGTCCTGTGGGCAAGCCTATGGTGCATTTTCTTGACTGATGATATATGTTGGAGGGCCCAGCTCACTGTGGGCAGTGCCATGCCTGGGATGGTCATCCTGTTGCTATAAGAAAGCAATCTTAGCAAGGCATAAGAAGAAAACCAGTAAGGAGCACTCTTCCATGGCTTCACCTTCAGTTTCTGAGTCCAGCTTCATGACCCGTTTTCAGTTCCTGTCTGGATGTGCCTGGATGAGGTCAAACTCTCCCTCTCCAGATTACCTTTGCTCGTGGTGTTTCATCACAGCAATAAATATATAAATACATATGTATGTATATACATTGATTTCCTATTCTTTCTCTCTATATATATTACTTTTCAGTGGATGTGTGTGTGTTTGTGCATGTGTGTGTGTGGAGAGAGAGAGAGAGAGAGAGAGAGAGAGAGAGAGAGAGAGAGAGAGAGAGAGAGAGAGAGGGGTGGTAGTAGCAGGAGTAACAATTTTGTTTTGACAGAGGGCAAGTGGCTGAGATCTGAGCAGCCCCCAAGCATGGTTCAAAGAACTTCAGCTAACACAGTTCACATACTCAAAGCCTCTGCAATGGTAGAAATGTGTCAGCCCATAGGCATTTTTAGATTTTACAGGTTGAAAATTAAATACATTAAGGAAAATAAAACGAGTCTTGGGTAAAAGCGCCAATGGGAATCATCATGTCAACATGATTTTGGGATCCTGATATATAGAAAATGACTGGATTGATTTACTTTTTATCTTTAATATACCCAAGTATTTCTGTTCTTAGGAGCGCTTTGAAGGCCTTTCAACAGAAGCTGGTTCACATAGATTCACAGCCAGAGCTGTCTTCTCGTTGATTGAGATTTTTCATTGATGTTTTTATCAAATCACATGGTTGCTCCTTACTCCATAACAGGACAGATTAGGCATCTCTAAGACTCCAACTTTTTCATGTGGTATAAATGAAGGCCATAAACATTCTAAAATAAGTTGACGTATATAAAACAAAACTAGTTGAAACAGACATTTATCTGGTTATATTTCATGCACAAAGAGAGCTAGGGAAAAAATTCTTAGTGGTCTGGATAACTGATGTTCTAGAAGGGAGGATTTCCTGACCTCAGGAATTTTTTCTTTATTACATAGAGAATAATATTAAGCTAGCATATGCATAATTTCAATTCAAGTCAGCTCACATCTGTGCATGTGTATGAACACACACACAGTATTCAGTGGGAGGAGGAAAGGAAGGAAGAAAGGAGGGAGGGAGAGAAGGAAAAAGGAAAGAAGGAAAGGAGGAGAACTAATGAGAGAAAGATTTAAGAAGAAAGAAGAAGGAGGATGACAGAAGCTTGCAGGATAAAATGTGAGGCTGTGTTTAGCTTATTGAATTCTGGTTTTCCAGAATTACTGAATTAAAGTGGAATGCTGAAACCATATGCAAATTAAGTTCTTTGGCTCTTGTACAACATTCTTGAGCAGACATGTTTGTGAATAGATTGGGTAAATATTCTTACTGTCTCACATTGAAAAGAGTCTTCCATGCAAAGATGAACAGAGCCTATCTTGGGTTATCAAGAGGAGTTTGTCAAGCACTTTTAAAAAGTTAGCAGGAGGTGTTGCCAAGTATCATGAATGAATGAAAATAAGTAAATCTGACTTTATTTTTACTATAGTCATGTATACTTAAGTGTAAATTTAAATCTACAGGCCTACCATTCAAAAAGGACTGTCATACAGAAGACACAATTGCAAATGATCACATTGCAGTAATCAAAACTCTGATCATTCCCCAGATAGCCTCCAGTTACTTTTATTGCAATCTACTCTTGATTCAACTTTATATCACCAAACAACTCCACCTTGCTTTCTTTCCTATAAGTTCATTCTGAATTTTAAGACTCTTAGATGAATGCAGCCATTTGGCATGGTGTCCTTTTTCTTTAGACTTATTTGTAGAGTGTAAGGAAGTAAACGTGTATCATGTTCTAATATGTTTGCACTTTTAACAAGTTATTTTCTAAGAAAATGAATAGCTGTAGAAGAAAGTACTCATCTAGATTTCCACAGCTATTCTGTTTTGGGAACAGCCTGAGCTAAACCAATCCTAGGTTATTTTCACTAGGTGTTCACCATGCTCAGCATATGCTTCTTACAGATGATCACACCACTGGCTCTTGGCGTCTCAGTCTCATCTTAAATGTCCTTATCTCATCTTAATTTTGACTACAGTAAATTTTTTTTATGATCACACGGCCTAAAGTAGCACTCTGCCTTGCTACTCCTGCGCCAGCTCTAAGTCCCCACTTTCTGTCTTCTCCAGATAGAATGTATAAAGTATCAGAGAGAGAACTTAAGCTGCCTTGTTCAAAAGCAGACTCCTAGTACTTTTAGAAAAATGCCTGGTAAATGGGAGTAGTCAATCAATAAATGGACAAGTAAAGCCTTTGCATGCCTGTCATGACATGTTTGTTGGAAAACATATTATGTTTATGGGTTAAAAATAATACAGTTCAGTGCAATTGTTGCTAGTTGAAAGAATGCCTTCAAAGTATCCTGATGAAAGAAAGTTTATAATCCTTGATAGGAAACTATACTCATAGTTTTACCCTAAGTCCTTTCTCATTCAATTATCTATATTATTTTTTTAATACTTAGTTTTATCTACAATACATAATAATGATGAGATAATTGATATTATGAACTAAAATTATAGATCAAAATGATAGGTGAAACTGAACAAGGATAATGAACTCCGTTCTGGGTTTCGCTTGTGCAGGGACAGGAGCATACTTCCTCAGAAGAGCACACAGTTGCTTGTTACTCACAAGGACTTGAGTAAAATTTCCAGAAATGACATCGTAGAAACCATGAGTGCTAGCATGGATGCCCTTGCAATCTTAGCACTGGGGAGGTAGAAACAGGAAGATCTCTGGGCTTTCCTGGCTTTCCAGCCTAGTCTAATTGACAACAGACTTGTCTTGGTGACAATCTCTGTCTCTAAAGACAAAAATAAAAGCAGCAGCAAACTGACTAAAGCGTTATACCAGCTGTAGAGGTAACACATAATGACATCCCTTCTGTAAGGTAAGGGGAAAGGAGAAGAGAAGAGGAAAAAAAGAGAAGAAAAAAATTAAAGAGAGAATGAATTCAGAACATGATAGTTCACTTGTGAGTTACAAATCTGGACACAGCCCCAGTAGATTGCCTAAGTGTTTTTGTTCTCAATTTCCATTCAGTAGTTTGGTTCATATGCTCTTTCTTGGGAGGGTGCTGTCCACACTGTGGGTGCTGAATCATAGGACTCTGGGGAAAATTTTTTCTCACAATCTCATTAGTATGAAGAAATTGCAGGTAATAGGTGCACACACTTTTCTTGGGAGTCGTGTTTCCAAAACTTGTATTATTTCTGAGGTAAAAGCATTAGCTATTGTTCCATCATTTATATAGACATTCATTTCAAATTGTGAGAGGCACGAAACACAATAATCCATAATAAGTAATAGGTTGCATAATTTTCTGAGATGACTTTTCTGTATTAACAAGAAGGGAGACAAAAGAAGAGCAAGGACATATTTGTCACGTGATTGAGAAGCAAATCTGTTTCTAAATAATACTGTTGTGTGCTGCTTGCCTGGGGGTACTGACAGCTCCTTATAAGGTAAACAAATATTTCAGCCTAAGTTTGGAGGCAAAGCGCAAGTTAATCGCAATGTGTTCTTTGGACCCTTAGCAAACTGCAGGGGGCAAGAGTGAGCTTGTGTAAATGATGAACACTCAGATATCCCTCGGTGCTCTCCTCTCATGCGTGCTTTTAAATCTCCCAACTTGTGGTTATTATTTTTCAGCACAAATTAGTGAATCATTTTACATAGCGCCATTATGCAAAATAAAATGATACTTTGTTTCTCTGCATTGGCCAATTACTGGGTGGAGAAAATTGGACTCCTGAAAGACACATGTGTGCATAGCTTGGCAGATTACAGGAAAGCCTGTAAAATACTCCCAGATGCTCCATGCAAAGGAGGAAAACTCAGGAGTGAGTAGCAAATCGAGGTGAATTTCAAAGTAAAATTCATTTATTCCAAACAAAAGACAAATATACCCATAGATATGAGGCCCCCCAGAAGGTCAACAAAGGTAGAGTTTTACTATATTCAGACAATTTGATCCTTTCCTTTCTACTTTCTGCTATGGTTGTGCTAGAATAAATTAAGGCATATGATTCCTAATCATATAACAAATAGACACTGACTATGAACCAATACATTATTTTTTTCTCAAAAAAAATCAGAACACAGAATATGTGGACAAATGTGGATTTGGGCTATTCTCATTGAAAGGGCTTGATTCCACATCTTGTCTTCAGTATTTGAAGTGGCTCCTCGTGACAGTGCTGCTATGTGAATATCTATATGTGATAACCACAGTCTCTTTCTGACATTGGGTAGTATGTTTTTCATTTGTCATAAAGTTTCTTAAACATGACTGTAGATAAGTTAGGTAAGATAAGGTGTGTCCAATTAGGATTGCTTTTTTGATTCCCTAGGATAAAAAAAAAAAACTGCCTTTTAGTTGAGAAAACCTCAATGAACTGACAATATAGGAAAACAAACCTAAAGGAAAAAGCATAATATGATTGATAACTTCAGAATAACCAGAGTAGGAAGGCTATTGTCCTCAGTGTAATTGGGGTAGAGCAAAGAAGAATCTCTATTATCCATCTATAGAAGAGTCACTGTCCACTAGAAACTGCACCCTTAAGCAGAGGAATGTTACACTAAGAATGACTTCATAGGGAGAACCAAAGCACCCTTCTTTCTGTTGTTGAGTTCTCAGCTCCAGATTATGCTACAGTTTGCTTGAACTGGAACCCATGACCTGAGGAACAGAGTGGATGAATCAGTCCTTGGGGCTAGTTGCCTAGGATACAGGATATATTAGTCAGGGTTATCCAAAGGAACAGAACCAGTAGGACAAATGTAAGTATATTAAAATATTTTTAGACCAGTTTACATGGGACTAGTAATAACAGTTGTTTTATATCTGAAAGTCTGAGAACCCATAATTGCCCATTCCTTCAGGCTAGGTACATCAACAATCAGAGTAGGGACTGTTTCAGGGCAGAGAAACCAAGACCACAACAGTTTCTCAGGCCATAAACCCAGGTGACTCAGCACTTCCAATCTGGCACTAAAAATGTGAAGGCTTGCTAGAGCATCTCTGGTCCTTAGTCATTTATGGAATCCTGGAAATACTGGTTTGGGCACTGAAACAATTTTTTCATGCAATATATTTTAATCATGTTTGTTCTTTCCCAATTCCTCCCCACCCCTACCCACTCAACTTTGCTTTCCTTCTCTCTCTTTAAAGCAAACAAATAACAAAAATGAAGTAAACAAACCCGAGACTCAAGAAACACATAAAAGCCAAAACCCACACAAACTTCATGCATACTGTTAAAAACCTCTGTGAGTTTTATATGCAGTTGATCAGTGTCCAAAGGAGGTTTCTTTGTTCTTATCCAACACATCTGGCTCTTACATTCTTTTTGTATCCTCTTCCATGGTGATCCCCAAGTCTTAGATACACAGACACATAAACACACACACACACACACACACACATACACACACACACACACACACACATGAGCATTTTGCTCTCCATGACCTACTGACCTCTACAGTGTATCCAGTATGCTTTTCTATGATGGCTTCCATTTTCTGTAAAAAGAAGCTTCTTTGATGAAGGATGAGAGCTATACATCCTTGGTTTCATTTCTAGCACAGAGCCCTAAACTAGGGGTAACAGACAGGGTCAAAGTAATGTATCGGCTTTAAATAAATCTTATTTAGTTGTCAAATCACAAGTTTCCTTTAATCTATAACAGATTACATTTTCTTTTAAAATCTTACTTGATCTTTTTCTAAAAGACTTTAAGAAAAATATCTCCCATTTCACTATTCTTGATGTTTTCCCTCAGGATTATTCATAGAGTATGCAATTTAGCCAAGAGTGGTATAGGAATGGGCTCTTCTTCTCTGGGTGCATTATACCAACACTCATATGATTTGTTTTCATCACTTTAGGAGTGATTTAACTTTGATCCCTTTGTAATTTTGCCACCATGAAATTTCTGTTGCCACTTTGTAATTCGTACAGGCCTTGTGGAATAAAGTCTTGATATTTCTGTCATTCATTTACCAGTTTCAGCATCCACTCAATTCCCCTAAAACAGTTATTATTATAATAAGTACAAAATGATTATTTTTTTAATTCCATCATTTCCTTCACTTGTGTTAGCTGGCATTTTATTGTGTGAGAGATTGCTGTCAGGTGGTGACATACATCTCTAGTTCCAGACTCATAGACAAAGGCAAAGTAATGGCTGCAAAATCTAAGCTAGCCTGGTCTACACAGCCTGACCATGTAACAAGATACTATCACAAAGGAAAAAGAACCAAAATGAACTAACAAAGAGGAGCTACTGTGATCTCCATTTAATATGCACACATTTCATTTTATGTCTATGGATTTCTGGATTAGTATTTTCTTCAGAAATTTACAAATTATTACTGGCATAAGTTTGATGCTCAAATCATCCTAAATTTGAGTCATAGACAGCCAAGCAGGTGATGTCTGCATCCTTTGAGAAAGCTGATTTTCCTGGTACATCAAGATGTTCTGGACTCATTGAATAGTTTTCAGTCCATCCCTGGAATCCTCCCACTCCCCCGGAATCCTTCATCCTTTTTTCAGTGGTGATATTTGGAAACCAAGGCCTAGGTGTCAGGGGTGGCTCTTACTTCTTCCATAGATTGAACTTATGCAAGCACTTGTTTTTCAACAAGTTGGTCGTTAAAGCATTTTTTAATCAGCAACAGCCTATTTTTGAAATGACAGGTGTGGTCGACCGGTAGTTAAAATTAACCAGACCAACTCAAAAACAAGGAACATAATTTTAATAACTGGAATAAAGAGAGACTCAAACGACAGTGGTCCAGCGAGAATCACACGCAGCAGAGAGAAGAGACAAAACAAGGGGCAGGCACCTGGATCCCCAGGTGCTTCTTCCTTCGCCGCAGGCAGCCACACCCTAGCCAAATGTGATTGGTTGAGCTTCCCCATCATTGAAAATACCCAAGCAATATTACATAGTAATGAATTTTTAACTTGTTACTAGAAGTTGCTATTTTCTACCAAAAAATAAGAGTAGGATGATATAAATGAATCCCCAAAAGTGTAGGTGAGGATTAGTACTGCCTTCATTACATTCTGTGCCAGGGGCCTCCCTAATTTTGTTTCAATTGTATTTTACTGCTTCCAAGGAATCTTCTATATAAAATCCAATCCATCACCAAGAAACTTGATGTCCTCCACATTCACATTCAGGTTTAGACTAAATCCTGTTGTCCAGGTGAACACACAGTGTTTGAGTTGGTGTTCATCCTAAAGATGAACAGAGGCAGCTGACTCTGGAACCTCGTTGCTATAAATGGAGTGTGCCCACCCTCCACCACACACAATAAGAGAAGAAGGTGATGGGAGCACTGCTCAATCATGGGGACCCCCAAAAACATTCCCCAAATGAATTCCTGGTGCATTCTAACACTGTAATGTGTTCAGTGTCAGCTTCAGCTCATCTGCATTTCATTTCCCATGATGCTAGTTGATTTTGTTCGTGCTTTGAAAAGTAAATGATGACATTCTGCTGGAAAGATGTCAGCCTATGTATTCTTTAGAAAGTAAAGAAGTACAGTTACTGTCACTAAGAGATGGCAGAGGCGTGCTTTTTATACTTCATAATTTTAGAGAGTTTGGTGGTGGTTGTGTGTGTATGTGTGTGTTGTATTGGAAAGGATATTTAGAAGGTAAAATATGGAAAATCCGGGTTTGTATGTAATTCCAAGAATGTCCTGAAGCTGTAGAAGAATTCACATTGGTAAGCATATATCATCAGATACTTGAGTAAGCCAGTGTTAGATATTTAAAACCAAGAGGCCTGAACGCAAGACAACAGGTTTACTTCTTGGATGACCTGAAGACTATATGAAAGGGAGAGGAGCTGGAAAGAACCAAACAGAATGTCAAAGTACAACATGCTTCCTCTTCATCTTCCTGTCCCACTTCTTTCCCCAACTTCTTTCCTTTCTTCTTTTCTAGCTCCTCTTCTCTCTGTCCTCTCAGCCCCTCCCCTTCCCAGATTTTCACAGTATCCGTCATTCTTTCCTCTCATTCACTATTCTATTTTTGTTTTTGTTTTCTTTGAGAAAGGGTTTCTCAGTGTAACAGTCCTGGCTGTCCTGGAAGCAGTTTGTAGGCCAGACTGGCCTCGAATGCACAGAAATCCATCAGCCTCTGCTTCCCAAGTGCTAGGATTAAAGATGTACACCACCACTGTCTGGCCACTGCTCATATACATATATATTTTTTAGATCAAGTATCAGAATACCTTGGAAAGAGACATGAACTAACTAAGACTTAAGTAAGGCTTTGTTTTAGATTGGAAGGATTGAATCTACTAAAGAAGCTTATGGATGTTATATAAGATACGTGGAGTCACAGGAATGTGTGACAGGAAATGTAAGTGGTATGAAAAATCATCCCAGAGATTTCTGTGGTCTAAATTCATCCAGTCCCAATTAGTGAAACTCGGCGAAATTTGTTCTTCTCTTCAGAGTGGGCACCTCGTCTGTTTAAATAGTTCTGCACACATAGGAGACTCTCAGTAAATGAACACATCACACAGCACATTTACATTTTTTATTACAACCATTTTTATCTCTCATCTCTCATAAAAATGTAGCGTTACCAATTCTGCCTTTGATATTCACTGCTCATTCATAATGGAGCATCGGCCATGTGGAAACTACTTTAAGCAAAGATATCTCATGGCCACCATGCTTTCTCTGTATTTTAAGCCTTTGTTTCTTTGTTTGTTTGATGCTCCAGCTTCTAAAGAATTAGGAGATGAATGTGAGTTCCAAGAAGCTTGAGAATGTGTGACCATAGAATTTTCAGGATCATCAAGAGACGTCTGTGTCTCTGAACCCAGTAGTAAAACCAAGTAGAAAAAACACAAAAAGCTATTTTCATGTAGGTAGAATGGTGACGCACAGTGAATTTGAGTTTCCAAACATGGATATTCTGATAAGTTCATTCTCGGAAATGACAATAACATTTCTATTTCATTTGTCATTTTTAATAGGTAGCAATTCAATAAATGTTAAGTAAACTGGATTTGTACTCTGCCCCTACCACAGAGAATCCCAGACTGGTTGTAGTAATTTGACCCCTTGAACCAGGTGACCCAATTTTAACTCTAATTCTTCCTAAGTCAATGGTTTGAACTTTGATGTGTTGCTTATCTGCTTGAGTTTTCTAACACATAACAGGAAAAATAATAGTGTCTTCATCTTGCTACTCTAGAGATTACATGAGAGCTTACACTGAAAGGGTTTAGACAGTGCTTTAAAGCTATCACTCACTATTGTGCTATTAGCCTACAATTTGATATTCCCCTATGTGTTGAATCATCAGTGTATAATGTATGTCCAAATTCATAGCGCTTTTGTGGAACTCAAGCCAACCCGGGTGTATGTAAAATGTTCCATGTACCCCTCTCCCTTTCTTTCTCTCTCCATGTGTGTGTGTGTGTGTGTGTGTGTGTGTGTGTCTGTGTGTTTCTGTCTGTCTGTTGGCTGAATTACTGGGAAGGATATTAAGATTTGGTACTGTAATTGACTGACTTAACCTTCCATTTGGTTTAACCCTCAGTGATAGTATTATAGTGTTTCAGGGGCTATTAGCACTATGCAGCCTCAAATTATTCCATTCCCAGTCATATGTTGTGTAATTTATACTCTGAATATACTATTACCTGATGCCAGGAAACATAAAAGTACTGATGTGCACATTTGTGACAGTTACTTAACATGTATTCATCTGATTAAAATTCTCACAGAGTACATCAAGGTATCTGCAGCATTTTGAAATGCAGTGTTAAAGAGAGGAAATTCGGTGACGATTACATTCAATTGGATTTTCCTTTTCAGGAAATAAGCATTTTCTTCTAAAGCTACTTGACGTTACTTGTAAAGAAGTGTTTGAAAATGAAATGCTGAACCTATCTCTCCTGTCTCGGTGTGTGTATGACCCCAGTATATGGCACATCGAAAGGAAACTATCTTTATGAAAGCCAACACAATGAAGAATGAGTCTATATCAATAGAAATGTTTTGAATAATAAAAAGAAAGAAAATTTAGGTATAAAATATAATCATTTCTTATGATGGTCATATAATGCAATGTATGATTTCATAATTTATCTTCAATATGAAAGAAGGTATTAAATATTAAATGGAAAACAGTAAATTTGTCTATATGGATTATGAAGATTATTGAAGGTTATGATCCGTTAATTTTTGATCTATCTATCTATCTATCTATCTATCTATCTATCTATGTGCTACTTATAAAAGATAAAATATCTTTACCTCAGTCCACCCTTCACTGTCATAATGAAAATTTAAAAATACTTTGAATTTCCAGTTCTTTTTCAAATTTTTATTTGACTATGAGTTTATGGGAAAAATGCTAGAAAAACCTCCACCCCTTACCTGATAACTTACTTTCCTTTGGACAGGAAAAATTAATGAGTAGAAAATGTAGCCCAAAGGAGTTTATGAGAGTCACTAGAATTTGCATGAACTTATGAGGACAACTACCTTGAGTTAAGGAATGGAATTCAAGCCTCTGTCCTGGGCAGTAAATCTGTCCATCTCTCTCTTTGCAAGTTCTGTGCCAGTGAACTTTGAACAGAAATACCCAGCTCATTGGGATTCATTTACATTCCTCAGTATCAGCTTCCAGGTCATAGCAAAGCCCTAGTCTTAGATTTAGGCATCACATCATAATTAGAGACAATGATTCAGATGTATCTTCTATTTTCTCAGTTGTGTCTTACAAATGACTTCTACTGTGATCCAGTTGGAAAGATCACAGAACACTGAACACGTTTCAATCTTCTCGCACAAGAGGAGAGGATATGCCTCCATAACAGACATTCATTTTATTAAACCAGCACTAAAAAGAAGCATTAAATAAAACATCCCTTCCACTGCAGTCTTGGTACGTTCTGAATATATCTCATAGAAATGGATGTGGATAATTCCTTCCTTATTCTAATATTGTGTATGTATACATAATTTATCAAGCATGCAGAGCCACATGAATAGAATTTATAGAAACACCCCTGAAGAAAAGAAAATCCTCAGAAGTTCTAGGCAAATATCTACTAAACTTCCTATATAAAATATTGAAGCAACACTGATTAAAGTGGTGCTCTACATCTTTAACCCCAACACTGAGGAGGCAGAAGCAGGTGGATGGATTTCTGTGAGTCTGAGGACAGCTTGATCTACAAAGTGAGTTCCAGGACAGCCAGAGCTGTTAGGCAAAGAAACACTGTCTCAAAACACCAAAACAAACAAACAAACAAAAAACAAAAACAAAAAAAAGAAAGCAAAGGAAAAAATAGTGTGTTACATTTCTTCCATGATCAGACCTCCTATTGAAAAGACTATTGTTATCATCACATATATGGGATTTTCCTGAAAGCAGAATCTGAAGTTGACCACTTTTTAATGGAGATAAGAGAGTATCTGTTTGTTGACCCATTTTCATATGTCCAGACTTCATTTTATCATGAATCCTTCCTTGGGGGAATTAAGCAAAGTAGCAGACTGACAGGAAGTCCAACAGAGAACAATAATCATCTAGTTAAGTGGAAAACTTGGAAATTATTCTCAATTTGTTCTCTTCCTTCATTTTCTTTCTCTAATCAGGTTAGAAACCACAGCTTATCAGTTCCTATTTTTGGGATTGTCCATGCTATCTCTTTCAGAACATGGGCATTATTGAATTCAGACTGCCCTGGAAATTAACCGTGCATTCTCCCATGCATGTATTGAAACTCCAATCCCCCATGTAGCCATAATCAGACACAGAGTCATTATAGAAGTAATTAATGTAAAATGGGGTCATAAAGGTAGGACCCTAATTTGATAAGTTCAGTGATCTGTGATAAGAGACACTGGAGCGTCCTCCCCTTCTCCATGCATAAACACCCCAAGGAAGGACTGTGCAATGACCCGGGGAAAGAGTGATCATCTCTCCAGCTGCATCACCTTCACTGGAAGCAGAACCCAGCGATGCCAGAATTTATCTTCTGCTTCCAGCCTCTAATGCCATGAGAAAACGTGTTTCTATTGTATCTAAACCAACTACAATAGTGTGGAGTCAGTGATGTTAAATACCTCATAGACTCCAAAAGATTATATAAAATTGTATAATACCATGAAAACAAGGTATTATTACAGATAAGAACTAAACACTTGGGAAGGTCACTTCATCCAGCTGCACAGAGCCAAGGACAATGGGTGTAGAACTTGAGTCTTGTGGCATTACACTTGTTTGCATCTCAGCTTTTCAATCTGGGCCAGGCCTCTTGTTCAATGTTCTACTTTATTCATAGAACTTCCCAACAGCTGTCTAACTCTGGTGTTTATATACTCTACCTAAATCCTAAAATTCCCATGGTAATACTTGACTTTCACCACAAAATCTCATTTAAACATCTCAAAGGGTTCCCAAGGCACTCCCCAAATCCCTTACCTTTATTTTAAAATGTGTTCAAAATAGTCCATGTAATTATAGTGTATTATCATTGTCTCAAGGTCCAATTGTCAAATTCCCAATCCTCCTCATTGTACCAAGGGCATACCATGCTCTTTTTAATTAATCATTAAATTAAAATTTTAGGTTAACATTCCAAATAACATATTGCTTCTTGGAATCCTCATAGGTGTGCCTCACTCTTCATAGCCATATTTATAATTCTTTCCAGAAAATATATTTTCTCTTCCCTTTTGCAAAAGACTGTACTTAGTGCATAAGACTCTCTTCAGTGCCATATGTTACACAAGGCTCTTCTTAGGTCTCCCTATAGTGATCGCCTACTTAGAACTCTTTTAGGTATTTCCTTGAAATTCATTTCTTGTGGCCTTTAGTTATGTATTAATCCCTAGTTGTCTCATGTTTGGAGATGAAAAAGGGTTCTTAAACATAAATTCAAATCTCCAACCAACCAATAAACCTGCTATTCAATACACAGTTATTAAACCTTAACTTTTGTCCAGGCTTTGCAAAATGAAAATGACATTGTTTATATTTGTTAAGACTGTAGGAAATCCTTCAGGCAGTAGACTTTAAATTCCCTGCCTACTTGGGCGTGGCCTCTTATACTATAAATGCAGATGTAAAGTGCACACTCACTGTTGGATTTGGTTGCTGTTCCCATTTGAGCAGAGGATTGTAAACTGTGAGTCTACCCCTAAATCAATAACCCTTTATTACACTCATTTCTGAGCTAGTGTGGGATTTCTTTTTCGTGTCTTTCTTCTGGCACCCAATGTCGAGCCTGTCTCCACACCTACTGTGCAGATGGGTCTAAAAGGCCCAAATGGTTCAGGGCCCAAAATGTTTCTCACCCCCATCCACCTGTCTTGCTTTAACCTACAAAGCAGTTTTTTTTGTAAAACCTGCAACAGCTGATCTAAGCATGCGGCGACTTGGAAATTTCCCAAGAAGAATATTTTCTTTCTTCTGAGTGTATTTCATAACTAAGCCCAGTATTTCAAATATACTCAACATATTAGAAAAATATTTACTCAATGCATAATAGTATCTATGCCATCTACTCAAGATTGGAAAGAATGTGCAATAGTTTCCTCTTTGTCTTTCAATAACAACAAAGCTTCAATAGTGATATAATACTTAGGAAGATAGCATAGTGTAGAATCCATAGAAAAAGTTCTACAGTATTGAGCTATTAATCTCATTCCTTTGCTCATTCGTTATCTCAGTGCAATTGTTTACTAAACCATAGTTCCTTATTAAAACTCTCAGCATAGAGTCTGGTTTATATATAAATCCTTTTAGTCTCTGAAATCATATTTGTAACCATTCAAAGACATGGACAAAGAAACTTGTTATTTCTTCTCTATTTGTCTTTCAATGGCCAACAGTTCCCCCAAGTTTTTCTTGTCTCAAAGATGAAAACATAGTTAACTGATTCTAACACACAATGAGGTTCCTAGCTGGGCTTTGAATGAGGCAAAGAGAAAACAAGCAAAGCAAAGCAAAATGAGCACAAACCCTCCCAGAAGTATATGTATGTAACAAAGATCTTAGGGAGAAGTGTGTCATTTGCAACCAGCTTTCAATACAAACATCTCTTTGCAGAGAGAGATATAATTGTTATACTTCCTGAGAGAATCCTGACAAGCAACCACACAGATTCTTTACAATTATTTGGGCAGACTATAAATAGATGAAGCACGAGTGATCAATGGATTGCACTTTTTGAATCATGTACTTGATTAGATATGCCATCTTAGGAGTACTTATTAACCCATTTTTAAGTATCAGGGTAAATATGTCAGATAATGGTAAAACTGACAATAACCCTTATGATATCTTACATAAGCATGATTGGCTGTGGACTCTGTCAGTCCTGTTAATTCTGGAGGGAGGGTATTACCAACTGATACTGAAGGTTCCGCTCAGCTTAACACCTGAAGATTGCAGTTTAATTGCTGTGATGTTGCACAGATTTGCGAGAATAAGTCATGTCAAACACATTTGAATACTTTAAAAAATTAAATTGCTATTGGACTTGTTATCATGAGAAAGGAGACAATTCAATGTCAGCAGATATTCTTGAAGTCACCTCACGGCATTCCTTATCATTGGTAAATGCATGAAAACATGGTTAGAAATAGATAATAAAGTAGTGATGGACAATGCACACTGGAATGAAAAGTCTCAAAACGCAAGAATCTTTCTGAGTGGTTAAAAAAAAACCCACAAAGTCCTGGAACAGGTGGCTTTAGAGGCAGAAGGATTTAAAGTCAAATATTAACACTTTCCTTTTACTGACATGGTGAGGATTCATAACCCTACAAACATCAACTCAGCCTTCTGTGAAATAGGGATTATAATATTTCTTCTTAGAGACATTGGGAAGGGCAAGGCAGATGATTCTAAAGAATTCAGATCAGAGCCTGACTTATAACTAATATTGGTATGATTTTTTTCCCCCACTAGATTTGGAGACCCCTTTCACAGATGGCCCTGGGAATGTGGAGAGGGAATGCTTCACTGTCCTGCCAGGACTCTGTGTAATACTTAGGTCCAAGCTCTGCTGTTCCCTCTTGCCCTTGATACCTTATAGGCATTTCAAGTGCTTCCTTTCCTGGATGCCCCTCTTCAAGAGCTCAGGACTTCACATCTGAGCCCAGGTCTTTGGGAACAAAAAGCTTGAGAACCTTTCAAATCTTTCTGAAAATCCTAAGATAAAAGCATCAGTGAGATCAATGGAAACCTTTCAGGAAAACAGCTTCTACAATACTGCACTCTGTGTACTGTGGTGTGTCCAAAAGCCTTACATACTAACCAGAAGCATGCACATTGCTTGTCCCTTTCTGAGAGAATTCTCTGTACAACCCAGTGCTTTGGGGTATTTTTCCCATTTGCTTCATGTCTGTTCTTACTCTCTGTTTCCTTTTCTAGTCACGAGGAAGACCCTATGAGAACAAAAATTTATTTTTTATAATTTTTTTACTATCTTCCAAAAGGTATTAGCACTTATAATTTATAGTCAGCTCTAAATATAAATAAGCTACAGTTCCTAGCTTATTGTACACATCTAGTAAATATTTTTGAGTAAACTAATGGATAATGGCATTAACACAGGACTTCAAAAGCTACATCCTGCCAGTCAACTTCAACCTGCCCTCTGTTTTGGGTAGCCTCTCCTCAGAGTCATGGATATTTACTTATGTATTGCCAAACATTGATTTCCTTACAAAATGACATTTACTATCTAATATGATCATCACCATCATCATAATAGCTTTCAAAAAGTCTTTTTAAGTAACAGATGCATGGCATACTTTTAATGGCTTTCTTAAATGCCTTTGTAAGGTGTATCTTATTTCTGCTATCATTAAAGAAAGAAAAATGACACTCAGAACCATATCAGAGCTTATTAAGATCTACAATCAAACTCATCTCTTCCCATAGCCTATGAAGCATGATATTTTGATATTTATATTAAACTAAGTGGCTAACATTTATATCAAGGTGAACATGTAAAGCTATTTCCAGTGCCATACAATGCCAGTGTTTCTGTTTCCTAAAGAAATTAAAAAGCTAGATAAACAAAAAAGCAAAACTAAAGATGTCAAGATCTATCTTCATACATTCAGTTTCTCTGTATTGACATTGTCTTGTATTTCTTTCACAATGGGTTTATTTTTAATGGAAATGATTACAGAAGCAATGCAAGCTCTTTTTTAAAAAATCTACTATTGGCATTAAAACAGAGAAAGCATCAAAAATGAAAGCAGGTACTTATAATAGGAAAAAAACTATGGGAGATTATTCAGTTGGGCTTCAAAGTAGAAAATTAAATTTAATGTGGCTAATTAATGCACTTGGATAGAAATAATGCCAGGCTAAGCACAGTTTAAATGGTACTTAATTAGTTAATATGAAGGAGCGAACAATCCTTGCTCACTTCAAGAGTGAACACTTTCATTTTGGGCTAGGGGCAGCAGTAATGGAAACAGCAATGACATTGTTAGCCTGTGTTCAGAGACCACACTGTATGCCCCTGGATTTGTGTCTTTTGTAAGGCATTGATTGTAACACACCAAGACACCTGGTCCAGTTCTAGACTCACTGAACAACAAAAGGAGGTGATGTCTATTTCCAGAAAGTAGACATGTTTGCCAAGAGCGCAGACTCTTCAGCCAGTGCAGACAACAGGAAGACCTAGAGCCACAGTGGGGTGTCCTGGATGAGATCCCTAGAGACTCCTCCTCCATGCTGCTCTCCTAGTGGGAGCTCTGTGCTCATCAGATGAGCTCAGTCATGTTGGCATAGCCAGATTCTATCAGTTGTGCCCCCTCCTATGGAACAGTGGTGTAAAAAAACAGCCCAGCTCCCATAAAGTACAGTGGCTCTCCTGTTTCCTCCCTCCCCCCACTTTAGGATTCCAATTTATTGAAAATGAGGGGTCTCTATCTTGTCTACGTGACATTACTGGACCCTCTACTGCCCATTCTTCTGCAAAAAGTCTTAATTCTGCATTTTTCGCTTTCTCCCTTTCCCCCTTTGAAAGAAGAAAGGAAGCTAAGTATAGCTATATCATTAATTATGAAAGAGATTGGGAAGGACAAAGATAGAAAAGTCAGGCTGCCTGTTTATAGAAGACATTTTACTGGGTAAAGGACATTGAGGTGGGGCAAAAAAAAAAAAAACACATTAAACTTCTATGAAGTGGGCATATCACAAAGAATTGTAGAAGAATATGAACGGAGACAATTCAACTTCTGAAGTGTATAAACAGATAGGTAAATTTGCATTTAAAGCAATTATGGATATGAATTTCCTTAAACATAATCCACTTTTGGTCTTGACCGCATAGTATTTAGAATTGTGGCGTTGGAATTATAATGTCAGAACTGCTTTAGTGTTATAGTATGACATTGGAATCCCTGGTGCTGGTAGAGTGCTAGAGGAGATTAAAGTAAGCTCAGAATAAATGAACAGACAAGGCAGAAAGGAGCAGGGTCATGCAAACTAGAGAATGATCTGATGAAAGACAGAACTGTGCCCCAACACCCTTCAAAGGGTTTCAGGTCAGCATAATAAATGAGTTGTGGGAGCTTAAAGCATCTCCTTCAGGGCACATAACTCACCAGGAGATGACTCCTTCAGTCCTGATGCAAGAGACAAGAGCTGAAATAGGCTTGGGAGTACGCCTGCCTGCCTGCCTGACTTCATTCCATTCTTCCTCCCTGCCTCCCTCCCTCTCTTCCTGTTTCCCTTCCTTCCTTTTTCTCTCCTTATTACCCCTCTCCCTTCACTCCTTTTACCTTGCTGTGACTGAAAGAAATACACTCAAACCAAATCATTCATGAACAAGTTAAAAAGTAGAGCATTCACTAATTATTTAGCATTGAACCCGTATATAACATGCAATTTAGGTACAAATGATAGAATGTGGAATGCATAGATGTCCTTGAATGCAGACAAGACTGGAGTTCTGGGCCAGAAAAGTGGATAAATGTGGTGATGTATGACTGAACTTTTACTCTATTCAACAGTGTTGATGACTAGTGTGAGGGCCTGGAATTGCAAATATGGTTGCTATGACCGATTTCTCTCAATGCATACAATGCTGGGGAGGTAGGGTGTGTATATAAGCACTGTATTCAGTATGAGACAGCAGGATGAGACCAATGAAATATAATTTAAATGCTACTGTGTTACAGAGGATTCTTAAGTCATACATCATTGAATAAAGGGATTGCAGGCTTAGGTGATACCGGAATCAGAATTTGAATGTCAAGTGTGTAGATGAATGTCGGATGCCTGAGTTTTGGGAAGGAGTGCTAGCTGAAGGCAGAGAAATGGATCACTACCGAGTTTCAAAAGAGATTGCAGGAGATATGCCTGTGAATTGATGCGGTTTAAACTCAGGGAAATATCCGACCCAGTCTGCTTCATCAAAGCTGTCAGTGTGTTTAGACAAACAGGGACCCTAAAGGAGTGAGCCACAAGGGACTGTTGGAGTCTGTAAGAAGCTATTACAATTCAAATGCTTCAAAGGCACAGCTTGTAGACTGCATTCCCAGGATAAACCTCCCAGGGCAAGGCTCTCCCAGGACAGCGCTCCACCTCACATCGGGTCAAGGTCTTGTCAACAACCCTCTTGAATGCACGGAGGCTTACAAAGAGAGGAAAAGCTCTTACTGATGCCTTGAACCTCATTCCCTCAGTCTATCAGGACAGAGGAAAGCAGTTTAAATGTTTGCGTGAGGGAGATCTGTCTGTCCAGCATCCTGTCTCTTTCGCAGCCTCCTGCTGTGAGGACTCCCAGCAGGTAGGCATTCTGAGTGTTTTAAGAGCTGGGCTCCTCATAGAAGACTTTTTGGATTAGTGAAATTTGGGGTGGCTCAGATACATTTGAGTAGTTTCATGATTGCTCCCCATGATCTCCCCTCCGCATCACACTGAGCCTCGCAACAGTACCAGCACTTCAGCTGCTATAGACTTAGGAGCTTAATCTGCTTTTACAAAAGGAAGATGGAAGAAATTGACCTGAGCCAGCAAGTCTACTGATTCCTCTGCAAATCCAAGTGCTCAAAATGGAGTCATCCTTCGAGGTCTGAAGTCAGAGAATGGGGAAAATAGTCTAAATCCTCGGTAGTGAATTAGTGGCAGTGACTTATGTACCTGGTATTGTTGTGACCTACTATTCCTGTAGTGGCAATTACCCTTATCGCACACACAATAGAAAGCCACATGGAAACCGGCTCTGGTTTACTAGTCTGAACCAATCTATGGTATTGCGTCTGTGCCGGTCTTCCAGCTGTGATCTTGGTCTTCCTGGATAAGAGCGTAAACCATATTATTTCACACGGAAAAGCAGTGATAGATGGTTCTTGATAATTAATCTGTTATTATTTCCTTGGTCATTTATAGTTTCTTTCCCTTCTTTCGTGCCTCCAGCAGATGGAATAGGCACTGGTTGATGTCATTCTGATTATTAGGAATCAAAATGACCAGAATCCTATTCTTTAGAATTTGGGGATTGAGAGAGCTTATTTGCAAGACTGTTCATGTATTTATACTAATTTATATAAATAGAGAGAAGAAAGTAAACCATAGGAAGTATATATATTGAATAAATTTCAAATGATAATTTTTCTTAGCACTGTAAGGAGAAATCAATTTTTACTATTCCAGCACTCTGCTTAGCAACCCATTTAGTAGTAACACGCAATTACAGCATCCACTAGTTCACATATGTTTTGTTGTTTATTTTCCCCTTAGACTTAAGATATTCATTCTTTAGAGAAATTGTCTCTAATGGTGATACATATTTCTGACAGAGCATTGGGATCACATATGTAAGAACCTAAGCTTTCATGGTAAATTAGAACCTTCAGTTTCTCTCTGGGATGGACTCCTGGTTTTGCTCTTTATTGCGTGATTTTGGATGAACTGTTTTGTTTTTTTGTTTTTTCATTCTATATTATGAAGGATTTTATTTTGTTTTGTTTGTTTACCTCTAGGGCAGAGATGATAATATAACCCAACTCTAGAAATGTTTTGTGAGCTAATACATTTTAAATGCTTTAGGCAATTGCTTGGGATATAGTAAGTATAAAAAAATTAATGATTAGTATTAAGATAAATCATAAAGATGTCCAAGATAACAAAATTGTTCAAAAGGAAAGACAAAAGGAACGTCAAGGTGAGGGGGGATGGAAGGGCAACCAGTGTAAGGAAGGTTAGGGATGAATGTTTTGAGTGATGGGAATCATAGGAATAAATAGGGACTACTTCCCAGGGACAAAAGTTATTTTCTATTTGCCATCTAAATTCATGTGGTTTCATGTGCTTTCAGCTAGGGGCAGCAATAGTGGTTTAAATGGGTCAACATACATCTTAACAATTATTTCCCATACCTGATGAACCGAGGGGGAAAGGTGCTATTGGATGTATTTGTAGGCAGAGCAACGCAGGTCTGTGGAATCCAACCTGGCATACACCATGGTTGTGTGGGTCAATGCGATGGCAAGGAGCACATGTTGTTCCTTGGCAACGATTCAAATTTAGCTCCTCATTTTGATGCTCTCACCTATCTTGTAGACTTTCCCAAGAGCTTTTTCATTTTACTGACCAGTCAGTTGCTTCACAGAGCAGAAGTGGCCTTGGCTGAGCTGTGAAATGACTGGGGATTTGGCCTACCGAATCTGTTTCCCGTGCTTCATGTTTAATCTTTGTACAAAGTGGTACCACCAGAAAGCAGATTCAGCACAGTGATGAGCTTTGAGAGAATAGATTTAGAATAATCAAAGCTCAAGTCCTAATAAGAAAAGCAGAGAAATATTAAAGTAGGTGCATATAAACAAAGCTGCCGGGGTCCCCACTGTGGACTCAGGTTGTGGATAGTTATATTGGAAGACCAGGATGTTGTAATACAGAGTCAAGCAGTGCAGCTTAGCCGAGGGCTGGTCAGAACTATCTGTGTCTAAAGTCAAGGCAAGGTGGACAAACCAGTTAAGAAAGATTTCAGCATAGCAGGACTTAGAAATCAGATGAAGTTAATGGTCAGATAAGGCAGATGTGAACATTTATCCCACAGCAGAAGGCAGAGCATCAAAGGATTTTTGCTTACTTTTGGTAAATTATATTTTGTGTATCTGTATTTTGAACAGGAGAAAAGGTAACAAGCTAAGACTTTTGGAGGAATAAAGGAAAGGTGTCGTTCCACCAATTGCTAATCCTGTTCTTACAATCTCAGCCATTGAAATCAGGCACTTCTGTGCAGAGTCAGCCTCTCCGTATCTGGTACTCAAAAACCAAACCAAACAAACAAAACCTAGGTTTTTCTCCAGAATGTCTAATGAGATAAGTTATCCATACTCCAGAACCCCTCACTCCAGCAGGAATTTTCTTTTCAGGAACAAAATTAATATCGTGGGAATGACTTGCTAGGAAACATAGTATTGGTTTTCAGGAAGAAATGAGAGAGACAGAAATCTGCAAACCTTTGACCAAGGGAAACTTTAGCTCTATAAGGGAGGAATGGAATCGGGCCCTGCAGAGGAAAGGATGCTCTGGTGTTAGAGCATGAGTCTTTACCCCCACCCCAGTAAAATATTTATTCCACTAGGCCACACCCCTTGGTCGTTCCTATATAGTTCACCAACTGGGAACCAAACATACAAATACATGAACCCATAGGGGCCATTCTCATTCAAACCGCCACACCCTCCAAGTGCTTTTGAATGCCTAAGGTAATTGATATCAGTCCAAGGAGACATGTTTGTTGGAGGTACCACAGGAAGTAATTCAACAGACTTTGAAAAGAGTAAGGCATCCTCACATTGGAGGTTGGAGTTCTTCCTAAATAATAGTCTTTCAATTCTTTTCCACGCACATGGACTATGGATAAGTTTTGCAGTCAAACCATAATCCATTCCAAAACTCCCTTTTTAGTCAGTAGAACTCATCGATTATTAACCTTCTCTCCGTTCTTTCATCCTTTATTTTTCATCCATCCTCATAAACATTCCTTTTTATCTTCAATAGAGACAGCTGAGAATGATGGAAAAGCTAAGCGTATTGAAGTTAGCCAAATTCTATTTCTGCATTGTGTTAACTTTCTGCTACTTTAACATATATTTGAGGAGACTGAATTAAAAGCCAGCCTGGTCTGCATAGTGAGTTCCAGGGTAGCCACAGATCCATAATGAGAGTCTCCCCCTCTCTTCTCGCTCTCTCTCTCTTTCTCTCTCTCTTTCTCTTTCTCTCTCTCTTTTACACACACAGAGACAGAGACATGAACAAAACAAAATTTGGAGTCTTCAGGCCATAGGCATTTTGCCTCTTATTTTTTCTGGGACTCTGAAGGCAGAGCATATTACAGTAGAAACTTGTGACAGAGGTTGTTGCTTACTGCACAGGTGGTACTAATAAAAGAAGAAACTGACGTTGCCCACCACCTTCTAGGCACAGCTCCAGTGACCTCCAAGTAGACTTTACCTTTAAAAAGTCCCATATCTTCCCATTATTTCCAAGGGTTAGAGACCAAATAACATCTGTGCTTTGGGGTGCATTGTAGCAAAGTACTCAGATAACTCACTTGTGTAAGACAGTCTTCCTGATTATTGTTGATATTCATTCAGTAAGGGAGAGAGTTTAGGGAAACAGATATTAAAGTCTGAAACATGTTAGTGTTCTTTTCATTTTGAACACCATTCTAGCTCTGTTCCCATGTTATCTTGCTTTTTTATTTCTGTTTTTCCTGTCACCTTAAATGTTAGGCTTGACCCCGAGTCTGCAGCTTTTGCTTTTCTGTCATTTATCCACACTTGATAATATTAGATTGGAACAACACACACACACGTGCACACACACACAGAGACACACGCAAACACACACTAGTATGGGAAGGTAATAGGGAGAGAGAGAAGAGAGAAGAAAAAGATAGAAATAGAGAGACAGAGAAGGGAAGAGAAAGAGAAAGAGAGAGAGAACATGCAATTGCTACTGTTAAATTAGTATCTTGACTTCTTCCCACAACCCCAATTTCAAGGGCTATGTATCTTGATAAAAACTTTCTTTATATAAGTCAGAAGTAATTTAATCTTTTTGTTCGTCTTCCACCTTGTGCCAGTTTCTCCAATACCCCTCCCTCATCTTTTTTTTCCAATCTGAAAACATGTATCTGCCCAATTATCAACATCAAAGCCGGAACATCATCTGATGTTTTTCTTGCAGAAGTGAACATCTACCACTCTAGGGACTTCGCATGCAGGGCAAGCAAGTCACACATACTACATGGGGAATCTCCTTTGAGATGTTCTTTTTCATTATGTGTCTATCTGATTTTTTATATCTTTAAATGTTTTTAATAATCTGCTTATTTTCAATGCTTGATATTTCAATGATATCAAATGTTTATTATCCTATAAATGATTGACTATCTAGTTTATACAACATAAATTTTATGTCCATCTATATGAGAAGTCTTATTCCCCTGGCCAAGAAACTATTTATAATGTGTAGTCATTGAGATAAAACGTAACCAGTTCTTCAGCCACCTTTACTTCATTATGAGATATGGGGGAATGCATTATACATATTAGGTAATGATGATGCAAAAGAATACAGAAATGGTTGAGAGCTGATGTCTGAAATGATTACAGTATTGTAGCAAGGCAAATGAGACAAATAAGACAGAGATAGAGATGGAGAGAAAGAGAGTTGATAGCACCCATGGAGAAGAAGTTTCTGCAGATTTTGAAACCAGCAGAGTTAGTTCTAGATGTCAGATACTGGAAAAATAAAAGGTACTTGAAGTTGAGAAGATAAAGTGAAATAATCTCTTAGTTATGATTGTTTGAGTGAATGGCTGAGATCAAAGTTAAAGTCGTTCGAGATACAGAAACTAGGAACTGAAGGGCAAAGAGATTATGACAGCCACTCATGAGGATATTGAAATTCTCAAGAATCACTACAAGTCTTGGATTGGCTTCGTACTAAGTTATTTAAGAAGAATAAAGAATGACTTGGCTTGTTTAGGGGACTACACATGGAAAGATAACAGGGAAAGTCTGTGGGAACAGAAATCAAAAGAACTAGGGGCTGAATAGAAGGAGAAAGAACAGTGACTTTGTGCAAAATTAAAAGACAAGGAAGATATTCCATCTGCTTTCAGAAGAAGTGCTCCACGAGGTGTGAGAGAAAAATTAACCATTTCCTGGAAATGATAACAGGAGGTAGTTATTTTAAAGGATAATTAGTAAAAGCAAAGTTTAAATATGAAGGAATACAGAATGAATAGTATATATTCTTAATATATTTCTCTGAAATTTCCACTGTATGGTAGAGAACAAAAGCAGCCATCTCATTGAGGGAATTCCAATAGCGCTTGACTTTGTGCACAACATCTCCAGACCACAACAGTGTGACAAGTGTATGGGTATATAGTCTATATGTTATGGGGACAGAGAAAGTGACAGAGAGGGGTCCAGTAACTCTTAAGTGCAGTGGAGCCCTGGATTATCTAGAGCATTCCATAGAGATGAGAAAGGTTTAAAGAAAGTGTTTCTTAGGTCAACAGAGGAAGAGTTCTGATCACAGTCTAAGAGGCACAAGACACAGCGTGGTCCCTGTATATCCATAATCCTTAGGCATTTTCTTTTTCTTTCTTTCTTTTTTTTTTTTTTTGATGGCATGTCTGTAATCCCAGCAGTGAGGAAATAGAGGTAGATGATGGAGTTCAAGGCCATCCTTAGCCACATAGTGCAAGGCCAACCTGGGCTACATTAGACCGTATCTGAAGCACACAGACAAACTTAATGTTTTCAGTGTATTCATATTTTGCTATTGAGGTATATGCATTAATTTTGAAAACTTGAACATTAAACCACCTGTGCATTCCTGGAGTAAATCAGATTTAGTTGATATGTCACGTTGTTTTTATATGTCTCTGTACTGGTTATTAATTTAAGAGTTTTGATCTTTTTTCTTTTGAGACAAGGTCAGCACAGGTTGGCCTCCAACTCATGGTCTGGCATTACAGTCCTGTGCTCCGGTCACACCCATCTCATGGCTGCTCATAAGACACTTGTGTTGTTTCCCTTTGTAGTGTCTGGCTGAGATTTGATTTTTATTTAAAAGTGTTGCTCCTAACGATATATGTGAAAAAAATCTGTTGTATGTGTTGCGTAGAAGTTATCTTAATTCCCTTTATTGTTTTCTCCCTCCCGTCCCCTCCCCTTCCTCCCTCCTTCCTATTATTGTCATTTGTGGCTTGGTGTTTGTGATAACAGCGAATGGGGAAACATGGATTTTATTTTTATTTTTATTATTGATTTTAGAGAATACACTGCACATGATATCTACCCCCATTTCCACACTCTACCTTTCCACATCTCTTCCAACATGTATGATCCTCTTCTAACGTCATGCCTGTTTTTTATTGTTTTTTTTTTTGTTTGTTTGTTTGCTAATGCACTAATTCAAGTTAGTGCTGCCCATATGTGTGTGGATAAGGCTGGAATGATCCACTGGAATATGGGTATCCTGCCCTTGGCCATATCTTCAATAAAGAATGAACCTCCCTTCCCCAGCAACAGCCCACTGCTGATAGCTCCTTAGTATGATGTAGGGCCTTCCTGGATATTATGTAGTTTATCTATTCTGGGATTTTTACTGGCTTTATCTTGTATAGGCCTTGTACAGGGAACCAGAGCTGTAGCAACATTATTATTAAATAAATATTTTGTGTGCAAAAACATCATTTCACAATACCTCTTTCTATCTTTTGACTCTTGCCTTCCTCCTGACTCTTCTGCAATATTCTCTGAGCTTTGGTGCTAGGGGAGTTTAAAATCCCATTTTAAACAGCTCTTTAAACAGTTACACATCTCTCTATTGACTGCCGGCCTCTACTAAAAAATACTGCTCTGACAAAAGTAGAGAGAAATTTCATCATGTCAATTTGGGAAAATAGCACTATCAGGTTCTATGGCCTATGACTTCTTTAGCCATGTGATTTTAATCATAATTATAGTACCAGGCATGAGGTTACTTCTTGTGGAGGAAAATTTAAAACCTAATCAGAAAGAAGTATGTTACCACATACAGCTTGCCACTATTTCATGAACAGGTATGTCTTTCCTGGAAGGTCTATTTTGCAGCATACATGGTACAGTGCTGATTCATGTACTTTTCTTCTCTGGAAACCAACATAGCACCTTATGACACCATGAAAGTTATCCAGAAGGGAGGAAGCTTCTCAGTCAGTTGGAGATCAATCGCTCTGCAGCTAAAGTGTGTGGTGTCTCACTCTGTAAATTATGATGGGTAATCAAAGATAATGACAATATCCTGTGTTGTTTGGGAGGCCTCCTTGACCAATAACTCTTAGGTTATTATCCCATGTCGTCTTCTGGGATTTTCCTTTAATAATCCATGTCTTCTAGGAGTGGCATTTTTTCCACTCATGAAGGGTAATTCTGCTCAACCTATTTATTTGAAATTGTACTTTGAAATCAACTTCCTAACTAAACAGATTTTCCATAAGGTTTTTTATATATCATTAATCAGAGTTAACCTTCTCTATTGGTTAGTTGTGCATAGGACATTGCTGTGCATTCTGCCTTGAAACAGTTAGGGATTTCCTTGCTGTACTTAGGCTGTTTGGTACAGTATAACTCTATTATTTTTGCTTTTGTTTCCTGTATTTTAGATTCATATCTAAAATATCATTATGAGTATCCTCCTGTTCCCTGTTTTCGTCCTGTAGTTTCTGAGTTCAGGGTCTTACATTTAGGTCTTTGATATATTTTGAGTTGCCTTTTGTTCAGGGAATTATTATAGAGTACAGTGCGGAGTGGTTCCAAACACTAAGAAATAGATCCACCTTATGATTCAGCAATTCCACTGCTGGGTATATAACCAGAGCATTGGAAGTAGCACACCAAAAAAAAAAAAAAAAAACAAAAAACAAAAAACAAAACAAAACAAAACAAAAAAAACCCTGAATGCTCATGTTGATTGGAGCACTAGTTGTAGTAGCCAAGAAATGGAAGTCAATCTAGGTAGGTAACCAGCAGTAGGTGAGTATATAAAGAAAATAACACACACACACACACACACACACACACACACACAGTATTCAGCAATCCAGGAGAATGAATTGCTGTTATTGGGAGCAAAATGGAACCAAAGGATATGTCAGGTAAAATGAGTCAGCTGCAGAAGACAAATACTGTGTGTTTTCTTTCATAGGGGGAAACAAAAATCAGTTGACCTCAATGTGGAATAGGGGTTGGGGTAGTGGAATTGATAAAGTGGACAAACAGGGGGCTGAATGTGATCAATGCATGCTATAGACATATGTTTAATACATATAAATAAATATATGAATATACATATGTATATGTGTTGAGATATCATATTGAACCCCACTAATATGTAAAACTAATATATATTGATAAGAATAAAACTAAATAAACTATTTTTAAAAAGTAATCCACTTGGAGGAAAGGATATTAACATAGAAAACACACTTTTCCCTTCCTTCTGGGTTGCATTTAGTCTAAGAGAAAAATGAATAAATGAAAGAATAAATAAATGCACGCCAGGAATGATGCTACGGTAATGATGCTAAGCTCAAAGGAACCAAACTGATGCAGCAATGGCCTGGGGGGGCGGGGGATGCGACTGCACCATTCAGGTGTTTAACAGGAGCAGAAGGGAGGTATGAGACTGTCTTCCGTAGTCAGCAACTCTATACAGCACAGAGCTGCAATTGAAATCAAGGCTCCTGGTGCTTCTTATGACCCCCAAGAAGACTGGATGTATGAATTTAGAAGTGTCGGTGGGTGTGTGAAGCCATCACAAGGATAATATTTTTCTACGGAGAAGGTGCCGAGGGAAGTAAATGTCATTAAATTTTTATAATTTCTGTCTAGTGACCATAACTTGTCGTCCTGGCAATAGTGCATCCATTAGTGAGGGTGGCCTTTCATCTATTAAAAGGAAGGCCTGGAGATAGCCGTCTCCTGATCTTACCTTCATTCCCAAGGACAAGGAAAGCAATTGTTTCCGGATTCATTATCTCTCCAAACTAGAAGGTGAAGATCAGCCACGCTGAGTACAACTGAAACTGGAAAGGCAAAGAAGAATCTGAGTAATAACATAACCATGTTTTCCATGGGGCACAAGCTTTATTTTGATTTCCCGACTTAAGGACACAGGAGAAATCAATTTATAGACTCAGAATCATTGAATATCAAGCTGCACACAGGTCTCATAGAGACAGCCTAGCCCCTTATTTTACGTGAGAGGACTAAGGTCCAGAATAAGCACCTTGTCATTGATTTTATTGGGTTACAACAGAGGAGGTGAAGCTGGCGCAGAACACCCAGAAATAGATATCGTTCCTACCCAGTACTGCTCTGCATGGGTGCAGAATTTTGCAATGTGTAAGTTTTAAATTTCGTTGTCTAAAAGTCACATCTAAGGAGATCTTGTGTGGCACTTCATTAAAGCATAAACACAGAGCGTAGGGAAAATTGGATATGTCCTGCGTTCCAAAGGCATTGTGTGAAGTCAAGCAGCCCTGCCCTTCTCAGAAGCCTTGGTCTGTCCATGGGTCCCACAGTCATTGAGGTACGAAAGATATACCTATTTTAGAGACGTGGTAAATGAGATACAGAACAACTAGGTAACTGCCCCACACATGCTCAGAGAATGAAATGCAGTATCAAGAGCTTTGGTTCCTGTTGTAGAGTTCTTTCCATTCTCTCCTATGGGAACAACTACCCACGGATAAATTAGAATGGACATATTTAGTTTCAAGATGTACTGAATTTCTAATGTTCTTCTTCAGATCACATCTAATCCCACTCAAAAATGCTATCATCAAGAAAAAAAATGATCACAAACACTGGCAACGACATGAGGAAAGAACCCTTATTCTTCACTAGTCATAATGTAATCTTGTGCGGCCACCACAGAAAAGCTCCCCTCCAAAGTGAAACTTAACAATCACGTGGCCAATTTATGCTACTTTGAGGACTCTGTCTGGTAATTTCTGGGTTAAACGCAGGGCAGGGGTGCTTACACATCCATGTTTATTGCTACACTGACCACATTAGTGAAGAAATGAGAACAAAGTAAAATACATACATGTATGAAGATGTTATGATGAAACCCAACATATGCTAGGTTAAAAAATCAACATATTTTATTATGTCAGCATGAGTTTGTTTTGTTACTTATTTGCAACCCCAATAGTGATTGTAGAAGTGTGCATTCATGGGTTTCCAGTGGTTAAGAAGTACAATGTACAGCAGAGCACAGAGCATTTCCACCATTGTCAAAAGACAACTCATTCAGAGCCCTCGAGCCATATAGAAACCTGAAGCTAAATGGAAAAAAAGTCTACCTTTATTTCAATGTTTGATTTAATCCTTCAGCATATATTCAGAATTGATTATTCAATTTTTATTTTAAAGATATTGTTTATCTTGTGGTGGGACTGCAGCTTAGAGTTCATAAATAGTACAATCCCCTTTCAAATTCACGCAAAGGCTACCAGGTAGATGCATGCAAGTTTTTCAAATAAGCCATAGATGGTGTGTGTATAAATATATGTATGTATGTATGTATGTATGTATGTACGTACGTACGTGTGTATGTATGTGCACCCATATTTATATACGCACATATACATACATGTTACATATATGCCTATACATACATACTAATATATATATACTCACACACATACATACAAACACAAACACACACATGCACATATATAAAGGGAGAGAGAAAGATAACTTTTTCACATTTATAGTTGTTTTTCAGTAAAAAAATAATTCTAATAATCAATCATCAACTCTGTCATCATAGCAAATTCCTATGCAGGGATGTTCCAAACGCTTTTAACAATCCAGCAGCCATTCCTACTCAAAAATTCTTTCTCTGGTTCTGATTCTCAAACCTGTGCACCCCAACACTGTCTGTATATACTCCTAAATCTGGGCGATCTGGCTATAGTTCCTTGCACTTGAAGCCATGATTGATGTGAAGTGTTACAGAGATTAGAAAAGGCAGTACTCCTGAAAATTAAGTCCTTGAATGTAGGACATGTGGCGAGGGGTTCATTTTTCAGGATTGTGGAGGCAGCAGAGTATTTAATATACTGACTACATTTGGAACGGTTGGGCTTGATAGCTTGGCCCCAACCTCTGCCATGTATCAGCTGTGCGATAGAGGCGAGCCTCTTGCTGTTTCTGCATCGTTTCTCTCATCTTAAATAAGGACAGTGACGACATCTCAAATCCTCCTTTCTGAGTGTTTAATGTGCACCACTCAGGCTTCTCTATGGATGTGTGTGGTGGGGGGATGCATACACATACACATGAGACTTTTGTGAAAGAGAAATAGATGATCCTGTAGAAATTGGTTCCCGAATCATGGAATTCAGGAAGACCTGATGACTGACAATCAGGACAATTAATCTGGAGAAAGAAATATAATGTTCCAACTCAGAGTGAGAGTGAATCCATCCTTGGTGGGTTTTGTTTGTTTGTTTTTTCTGTGCCCTTAACAAGTTTGATGATTCCTACCTCCCGTGACAATAAAGGCAAGGGGATATTGGATGGTTCAGGCTATTGGATAAGATGCTAATCTCTTCCAGAAACACTATCATAGACATAGTCAGAAAGAATGCTACACTATGCAATCACCACATATGATGTCACCTGATATTTAGCAGCTAAAACATAAGCATTGATTACTGTTCTTTGAGTTCCAGGAATGTGCTCCTCTTGTTTCTTAGTATAACTAACAGGCATTGATTTTGTATTATGTAAAAGTCATGGCCCTAATGGTTTCATATGTGCTTACAGCAATATAATAATCACTTGTCATAAACCAAGTTTATAAGTTGAGGACTTATTCAAATGGGGTTCAAAAAGCAAACAGACATTTCCAAGAAATGGTCGTTTAAAAGAGAAATATCACCCCTAGGTTCAGGTAAATTGAACTCTTGGTGTGGTCCCTAGCTGGTGGTAGTGTTTGAGACTGTTATGGAAGGTGTAGCCTTGCCAAGAAAAGTTATATCACTGGGAGTGGGCTAACCTCAGCCCACTTCTACTTTGATTTCTCTGCTTCATGATTGCAGCTGAAGACGTGTCACTTGTCCCTGAGTGGGCTTTCCATGTCTATATTTCATGTGTCACATGTCCCGGAATGGGCTTTCCAATAAGAAAGATGACTGAAGAGGTAATGCAATCATAATTCAAGATGCAGGAAGAAGAGGGACTTGATGAGTTTTTGCTGTTTATGGCAAGGGGATAACAAGAGGAACTTTGTTCCTAAAAGACAATGAGACCTGGATAAAGACCAGTAAGAAGAGGAATAATGAAGAAGGAGATTTAAGTTAGCAAAAAGATGTTCATATCTCTCGTGTTCACAAGGTGGAGTTAAAGGATGGAACAGAAACTGCAAGAATGGGTGCCGTATCCTCTATGCTGGCTCCCCATCCTTGCTTAGAACACAGTCAGTTGTTCTTTATGAGCAGACTCACTGTGAGCTGCTTTTTATCTTTAAAAAGTAATGTATTAGTTTATTATTTGAAAATCGCATACTTTTATATAATGTATTTCGATTATATCTATTATAACCGCCATTGCTCTTCCCCTAGTGCCCGACCCCATGTCTGTCCCAGCTTCATGTACTGTTTGTGTTGTTGTTGCTATTTAGAACCTCGATCATATCTAATTAATGCTGCCTAAGTGTGCATGGGAATGGGACCATCTAATGAGACTAATGAGTGACTGCCCCTCCCTCAGCAGCAAGTCCCTCTCATAGGTCCTCTGTCAAGGGTGGTGTCTCGGGGGCCTCTTCTGGACAAGTTCAGGGTCTGATATATTTACAGGATTTCCTCTGACACGCTGTGAATAAAAATTGTTCCTTCTTGACTGAGCTTTAATTTAAAGCTGCTTCACAAACATAGAAAAAAATTAATTTTTAAAATGAGTTTATAAGAGAGCAAGAGTGGGTACAGGGGAAGGTTTGAAGAGAGGAAAGGGAAGGGAGAAATTATATGATTATATTATAATTTCAAAAAATAAAACCAATAATTAAAAAGATTTAATGCTGGCTGACAGCATTTTAAAAGTAAAGTACTCACATAATTCTGATGTACTTTTTATTATCATCTTCTAGTTCAATCTTTTTTAGATGTAGAGATATTATTTGCTTCTATAAGATTATGAACATATATAATTGCATAAACACTTAATTCATTTTGTGTCTCCCACTCGTGTGTGTTATATGAGTGTGTTCATGTGTGTATGTGTATTAGGGGCTCATGAACTAAGTTTAGTTTTGTGTATGTTGCTATGACAACAAATCCTGACAAGAGCAACATAGGAGAAAAGGGGGCTACATTTAGCTCGCAGTTTCAGGTCGTGTTCCAGCATCATAGGAAGCTTAGACAGGAACTTGAAGCATCTGGTCACATACACAGTCATGAATGCTCACCTGTGCTCAGCACTCTCTTCTGCTGATAGAGTTTAGGATTCTCTGTGCACACGGCTGGGCGTTACCATATCAATCAACATTAGTAATTACGACAATCTCATAATACCCACGTGCTCACAGGGTGATCTCACTGAGACACGCTTCTCTGGTAATTTTTGTCTTTATCAAGTTGAAAAATAAAACTCACCACCGTAGGAACACATTAAACTTGACATGGTCACATATGGTGTTTAATTATTAGCGATTTTGACCTGGGGAAAATCATAACCTATAACACTTGCCCTTGTGTCTTCATGCTCATAATATTTCTTGAACATCTTGATTTCCTGTGGTGTGGAAATCACTGTGTTTGTGGGTCAGGCCTTGACTTCAAATAGCAGATAGAGAAGTGTACACACCCAGAATGTGTTGGAGCTGTGCAGTGATTAGTGTGGGCTAGGAAACAATGAACGCTTTCCAATGAGCTCGGCAAGAGCGAGGAAGTGGTTGAGACTTTGACAGCAGAAGTAATATCTGAGCTGGGCCTGAGAAGGTGAACAGGATTTTGTGGGTCAAAGAAAAAGCCAGTGAAATCATGTCTGGGTAATAGGAAGATCACATTTCCCATAAAAGTCCAAGAAGAATGTAAGAACAGTGACTGGTTCCCAGTGATTTAAACACACGCTGATTCTAGTTATCGTATTTCTAAATAGCAAAGTTGTTATTTTTTTCTTGTTGTTATAAATTACTGTTTTGTACACAAAAAATCTGAGCTCCAGACGCCAAAGTGTCCTTGATAACGTATGAGAATGGGTGTGAGGTTCAGCGGCCAGGGTCTTCCTACACAGCCACACTGTTTCCGAAGAACTCAACACAGAGAAGCAGGGCTGTAGCTAGTAGAATAAACCCAAGACAAACAGTACTGAAAGGAGGAGAATTCTGCGTGGTTTGGCATGGCTGGTATCGCACCAGCTGCTGTCCTGCCTAGTTTACAATTCTACCTAAGGCAGCGTCACCTCCTTTATTTAACTACGTGGGACATTTTGGTGCTGCTCACATACGCATTATTCTCCAGAATGTGCTTTTGACGATAGAATACCTTCTCAAATGAATGGAGAGCCTGAGTTACTCAAGAAAAGTAGGTTGCCGTGGATGTCTTCATAGAGCCTGCAAGGTTACCTTCTGCAGTTCTCGCAGATAGAAGAGATGTATGGGCAGGTCAGTTCGCTAAGAAGCCACCTTATTCATTCAGGTTTTAGTTACAGGAGTTGATGAATATGAGAGTTTCTACGAGAAGTCAGAAATGTTGCTTTAACAATGTGAAAATAATAATTTATAGCCTGCAATAGACCCGAGTTCAAATCCCAATTGCTTGCTGGAACATCTCCCATAAGTCATAACAGACTGAGGCTGACACTTAAGGAATATCAAGAAATGGCAAACACCATCATTATTATCCTCATTCTCATTGCTTCCAAAAATAAACTCTCAGGATGTGAGTATATGGAGAGACAATTACCATTCTTCAAACTCTTTACTCGTCCAGTGAGCCAGCAGAGAAGACTGGGCTCCTTAAGGTTTTTGCAACCCTGAGTCTATGAACAACCTCCAGGAGAGTAACTAATGAATGACCGAGTCCATATACACAGCGAGAGGTTTATGGTTTTCTGATAGTGTGTGTGTTCGCAGCTGGCTAGCTCTGATAATACTCTTAAATAACCTCTTTCACCTTTTACAGCCTGAAATGCCTGCTCCCAGTTCACTGTTCCAGTAGTTCTATGGCTGTAAAAATAACCTAACTTTACAGAGGCAATACGGTCTTTTAAAATGGAATCAAAAGTACTCAGCTTAGAACCTTACTCATTTAGACAATGGTGGCCAGCCAGTGTGTTTCATTCACTAGGGTTCACTCGGCCTTCTATAAGTGAATAGCTGTGTTTTTCTCTCTCTCTTTCATTATAAAGTCTAAAAACCCAGCATCCATGGCATGGCTTTCTCATACTGTGAGTACCTGTCAGATGTGGAAGCTCACACTGGATCTTATTAGCTAGGTGACACTAACTGCTCTTGGCTTCCATATATGTGGCTTTGAGAGGATACTATGCTTATTAATATGAGTTTCCCATCCCCAAAATTCTGTGATTCCTGTCGCAAAATTGCTACTATCTGAACCCCATGTGATGATGGTCTAGGGATCTCACGGAGACAATACAAGTGAGAAATCTTCCACCAGTAGAGTAGATTCAAGTTTACATAAATTTAATATTAAGGAGATGACTGTCTAACTGGGGACCTAAGACTGAGTAGAAGACAACAGCAAACTGACGTAGAGTTGAGGGGTAATTATGGCACATGAATTTAAAGACCATGTATAAAAGGAGTAGATAGGCAGTAGATTCTGCCTCCATTCAGAAATGCTTAGAGAGGAAGATAAGGGAGTGCTGCCTGGGTGAGGGAAATGAAGCTGTTTTAAGGCAGGATCCTTTCCTTCATAAGGAATTCAAGGCTTTGTAAAATGGTAACTTCTAGATTGAAAATGAAGTGTAGTTGGGTAGAAATTAAGAACTGGAAAATGGCAGAACTCTGAGTTAGTAACCTTCTCATCTCCGTCCAGAACACACAGTTGACACTCGGTTTTCATGAATATCATCTCTTCCCTCTGAGAGGACAGGTTGGAGAGTATTTTTATTCTTTATCGTATCCAAGGTCTGAAAGAACGACTCTACAATAGCTAGGAAAAACATTCCTCACCAATCAAAAGACAATACACCCCACTAAAACAGGAGTCATATACTGTGGGGAGAGATGGAAAGAAACATCTAGAATGTGATGGGGATTGTATTTTGTGGGTGTCCTGTTATGTGAAACCAAGATACAATTAGGGGCTAGAAGAAAGTAGCAATGACTTTGAACTTCAAGGAAACCATAAAATATTAGAAAGAGATAAACACCAAAAGCTTGGAGAAATGAGTGAACTCATAGTTGATTCTTATGGTAGGAGCATGGTTGAAAATTTTAACTATGATAAGAAAAAAAATCATGATTCTGTGTGTTGGTGGAGTTTTTTAAAGCCTACATTGTCAGAAACTCAAATGACAATTTAAATAGGACTTTATACTGTGTGCTAGCCAACCTTCAATATAATAATTGGGTTCTTTATTGAAATTTGAAACATTATCCCTTAGTACCTTGGTTCTCAATTTTCCTAATGCTGCAACCTTGTAATACACAGTTCCTCATATTGTATAATCCATATAAAATTATTTTCATTGTTACATCATAATTGTAATTTGCTGCCATTATGAATCATAATGTAAATATTTTGAGAGACAGAGGTTTGCCAAAGGGGTTGTGCACCACAGATTGAGAACCACTGCCGTGGCGGCTAAGAACCTAAGCTAAACTTTCAAACTGGTCTTCATGTCTGTCTTCAGATGTTTATTTAACCTCTTACACTAGCTATGTAGTCTGACAGCAAGAGGCAGTGCTGACATTGAAGATTTATTTAGGAATCAATGCCATACACCTAGTATAGAGCCTGAAACAGAGATATATACAGATGCGAGAACTATTTCCCCCAAACCTATCTTCAGCCTGGGGGTACTGCTTAGCTCTCCTCATCCACTGGATACATTTTTAAATTTATATGGAGGCTCGTAAGCCGTGTAAGAGTCAGCGTGATGAGAGGGGATGATCACTATCTCCTTGGTACATAGGATTGCATAGGACCTAGCAGTAACTTCAAGCAAGCAGTGATGTACCGAGTCATGGGAAACCACAGCTGACATGGGCATTCTTTTTTATGGGTCCTACATAAAGAGTTGTGTCCCACAACGAGCCATTTGTGCCGGATTTACTTTGTGTTCCTTGAGGATTTCCACTTTGCAATTTCTACGAATCCCTGAAAATGAAACCAAACGGCACGGTCTTTTCCGACACCTTGACGTCTCAGGATGGTTAATTAGCAGTCAATCTCAAGTTGAATGATAGCCTCTGTTTCAGGAAAGTTTCCTTGGAAAGAATTAATGACAAGAGTGACTAGACCCTTCTTGAGTGATACTTTAGCCAAAAAAAGGATAAAGCTCATGATTCTGGCCATGTGAGTTTTTCCTTATTTACCAATCTTGCTTTCTTCTGCTCCTTTGCACCCATGGGCTTAGAGAATCAGAGGATCCAATACGAGATGCAAAGGACAAAGGGAAAGAACCCCAGCTTGTCTCTCCATTGGTCAATGCCCCATCTGATGGTGCTCTCTCAGAAGGCTCTTCTCTGCTGTCTCTTTACTAGATCGTAGCTTGCTTTGTCACAGAGAGGGGCCTGTCCCCTGTCGAGCCTGTAAAGAGCAGTAGCATAGGAAAGAAACCCCTTTCCCCCAGATCTCTCTTTACAGCACTAACACAGGTGTGTTAGGGAGATTAAGTGGTCCCTGCTGTTCCCTCTGCCTTTGTCTCTTGTCTGGACCCTCCTGCCTCCATTTCATGGATGTTGGAATTACAGGACTGCATCAGCTTAAACTCTGTACTGGAGAGAGTCAGAAACTCAAAGGTAGCTTTCTTCAGGAAATAACGTGAAAAGAAAACTAAAAATCAACATAAATTGACACTCATTACATAGATAGATTCCATAGAAAATGTAGGGGTAAAGATAAAATATACAGTTCTATCTATCTATCTATCTATCTATCTATCTATCTATCTATCTATCTATCTATCTATCTATCTATCCATCCATCCATCCATCCATCCATCCATCCATCCATCCATCCATCCATCTTACAGCCTGGCCATACAAAGTTTCCCCTCCATCTTCTCCTCCCATTCCCTACTCCCATCCCCTCTATTTTCAACTCCCAATGCACTCCTCCTCTGTTTCTGTTTAGGAAAGGGAAGGGAAGGGAAGGTGTTTAGTCTTACTGCAACTTGATGCACAGTTTGTTTTATTTTATTTTTGTATTTCTATTCCTAAGTTGTACATAGAGTGAGACTTACTATTATTTGGATGAATGGAGGCATTTGGAAGAGCTCCACAAACCTTGGCTATAGAGCTTATTAGAGGCTGAAACACTTCAACACATTAAAATACTTGTAATATTCCTTTAAAATATTTTAAAATTCCTTATTAAAATAACTTTATTGTTAAATTTACTTGTCATTAAATTTTGCCTGTGAGTAGGTTATCATTAATATTTCAGTTACTCTTGCATTGTACTTGGAAGAACTGGGAACAAGAATGCCTTTGTGAGCAGAGCTGTGGGGAGCCTAGTTCACTCTTAGCCCTGTCCTGCTGGAGAAGGCTGGGAGGCTGGCTGGAGAGCTCCCCCTGGTGTCAGGTTATGAGGTAAAGCAAGGGCTGTTTTGGTGTGTTGTCTCTACACCTGTAAAATTGCAGATTGCCTTTTTAAATTTTTATTTTTAAATTGAATTTTTTTTTAGCAGAGTCTCATGTAGTCTCTGCTGACTTTGAACTCATTATGTATCTGAGAATGACCTTAACTGCTTATCCTCCCGTGTCTATTTTTTGAGTATTGGAATTCCAGGCATGCACCACCATCTCCAGGGTCCTGAGGGCTGATTCCAGGGCATAGTGCATGGTGCACAAACAGTCTGCTTACTGATTTCTGTCCCCAGTCCTGAAGAGTTTCTATCCTAACAGGTCATGTAGACACAAGCAGTCTGCCAACTGAGCTCTGTGCCCAGCCCTGAAGAGTTCCTATCCTAACAGGTCAATGTAGATCTCTGGCAGGAATGTGTTTTAAAGGCATATTCCTAGAGTCTGGTTTGAGAGTGATGGTGCAGGCCCAAGACATCTGCATTAGAGGAGACTCTCCCAGGGGACTCAATAGTGGATGATGGTTCCTGAAGGCTTCTGAGACACTCTGGCTAGTCACAGAGCAATGACAGAAAGATTATGGTTTGAGAATGCAAAATTTACTTATTCAACTAACTCTAGGTGAGGTTACATTGGGGTTGTTTTTGTTCCATTTATAGTTTTATATTCTCTTTAGAGTGTATGTCAATGCTTTATTTTTTTATTGATTTTTATTGAGCTCTACATTTTTCTCTGCTCCCCTCCCTGCTTCTTCCCTCCTTTCTTCAACCCATCCCCCAAGGTTCCCACATTCCCAAATTACTCAGGAGATCTTGTCCTTTTCTACTTTATACTTCCCATGTACATTAAATCGATATAAGTCTCTCTGAGTGTCCTCATTGTTGCTTAAGTTCTCTGGGATTGTTGTTTGTAGGCTGGTTTTCTTTGCTTTATGCTTTATTTTTAACAGAAAGAAAAGGCAAGCTGATATGGATAAAATAGAATATGTAACTTAGAAGGAAAATACATTCTATTTCTGAGAAAAATATTTTAGAAGCTCTCCAGTTTCAAATGTATGTGTACATGTCACTGTATATATGTATGTATACATATATGTATATATATGTATATGTACACACACACAATCTCACCACCCTTCAAAATGGTATTCTCTTTGGAATTAGATGAAATGAGAGATTTAAGTCTCATCTAGAACACAAAGCCCTTTTCAATGACTCATGGTCTCCTGCCACCTCGGCTAAGGGAGGATTTCCCATGGACAGGAATAATTAGCTTTGAAAATAGAAATTGAAATAGAATCCAGGAAGGAGAGCCGGTGAGCCCGCTCTGCATATTTATATGTTCAGTTAGCCTCTTGCATTAGGTTTTCTGCCCAGGAATAAATTTCCCTTTATTGTTTGTCCAGGCCTCCCCCAATTCTCCCAAAGCTCCTGCCGTGCCAAGAGAGATGTGTAAAAGGGCCAAGTGATCTGCTATTGAAGTCGGAAGACATATCTCCCTCCCAGTGACCTTCCTAGATAATGAGCAGATATGGCTTTCTAATATAAAGGGAATAAATCAACGGGACTTTCAGGAGCAGGGGCAATAACAGCAGAGTTCAAGACCATCAATTCTGAAAGCAAAGTGCAGAGACATCTTTCCTTACAGAACAACGTTAGATTAGGCCACCATAGGGGACATTCTACACAGATGAGAAGGGGGTAAATGTGCACCCGCCCTCCCCCGTCCTCCCACTTACCACACACTACTTATACTAAGCTCGAGGTCTATTCTAGGAGAAAAGTCACACCTCCCTTAAATGACTACCCATATATTGTTTTCTATTGAATGAGTTAAGTCATTGTGTAAGAAGATGGATTGCTTATTTTTCTCTGTTGCTCATTATGTTGATCCCTTCCCATCCTGGATTCAGTGCTAGATACAGGTGCCAGAGTCGGGTCACTCTGCATGGTTCTATTGCTCTTGAGGGCTCTTGGTCTTTCTGTGCAACTGTTAGTACCTCTGGAAGATTCTTGGTAGGTATGGGGCTAGAATATAGGCAGCAAGTGTCAAAGACTACCAATCCCTGCATAGCAAAAGCACAGGGAATATATGTATATGTTAGCATGTTGTTCATTTCCCAGTTGTGGATTAGGTGTGTGTCATGACAATACATTAATGTTTAATTAGAAGATCAATAGATCATTTCAGCAATAATAACAACTACTTACCAAGTTATTACTATGTATTGGGCATTATGCCAGATCTTTCTAAATGCATCAGTCTTGAAAGATGAACTTTAATATCTCGTTTTTTCAAAATGGATACATAAATTGTGATTATAAGTGACCCGAATGAGTACAGCTCCAGAGAATAGTAAAGGATTTTATTTAATGCTGTGTGGCCATCTAGTCCGCTCATTAAAGCATGCTGTATGCCTCGTGAATGACATTAGATCACCTACAAATGAGGACGAAGTGAGAAACACTGCTCAATTTCTGCTTCTTACATCGGGACTGGCATTTGGATCATGATCTTGGCCAGTAGATGGTAGATAGTTCTCAGTATTTTGGAATACAAAGTGGTACCTGTTTGATCTCCTAAATTTTTTTTATCAGCCCTACCCATCTTAATTATGTGGTTCCTGAGATATTGAGACAAAGTTACCTCACAGATCTCTGTTCTATTCAATCCTCTCCTTCAGTTATCCTTTCTTGGTAGAAGTTGAACTTATCGTGTAAGGTTCATTTAGCTCACCTTTCCCGCAATGCCTGGACAACTTGATGCAATTCAGTTTTGTCTCATGTCTGCAATTGGTAATAGATGTGGTCCAAGATACTATGTCTTATTTCCAAGATATTGTGAGTCTTTCTCTCTCTCCTTCTTCTTTCTCTCTCTCTCTCCCTCCCTCCATTTTTCCTCTTCTCCAATTTTCCCTCTGTCAATCCCTCCTTCAACGTTTCCCCCTCTTCCTTCCTTCCCTCTCTTATTTCTTCCCTTCCTCCTTTCCTCCTCCCCTGTTTTCCTCCCCCTCCATCCTTCCATTCTTCTATCACTTCCTCCATACATTCCTTCCTCCCTCCCTCCTCTCATTCTCACAAGCATAGGTCAGGACAATACTTACCCCCTTTTGGTGTTTCCCTGTGATCATCTCATTAAAGAGGATCGGCCCACCCCTTTTCTTTTCTCACCGTTGCAGGCAATAGCATCTTTCCGGAGGAAGCAGGCTACACCTCACGCCTGCTGCAGAAAGGAAGCTAAACTCTTCTGAACTCCTTAACAAGATCACTTGGAACCCTTAATACATGGTTCTTTCTTTCTCTGTGGGCTTACCATAAGTTAAATGTTTGCAGTTCTTCAAACACGGCAGAGTTTCTCTTGCCTCTTAGTCACGACTTACTGTTCCTCTGTCTCTAACTCTTTGTAAGCTGACTAACTCTTACTTACCTATGAGGTATCAGTTTGCACATCACTTCTCTGTTTCACCCTCTGGCAGGTTCTTAGAATACATTTAAGAATTGAAATCACCCCCATTTGTAATTTCCAAAATGCACTTCCCTCAGCTTCTCCCCATCAACTGTCTGCCCACTGAGGCGGGGAGCTGTTTGCTTGGTCTCTTCACACCCCCAAAATTAATTAGGACAAGATGCAGCACAGAAAAGTCACTATACAAATATTTGGAAAATGATGGAGAGCATTGCCCCTGAATTGTGAACTAATAGTTTCTTTAAGCAAACCTTTTCATCTAGTATTGATGACAAAAATGACATGTTTATAACACTGACTTCCTTGACTCTGCAGTTAATTGGCAAATCACCTGGAAGCTCCTTACATAAACCTATAAACAACCAAACTATAGATTAGGGAAGGTGACCTCATGTTCTTCAATAATAGATCACTTTCTGATATGGTTGAGCTGTCATGGGATAGACGCAATCCCATGAACAGTTAATGTGCAATAACTTGGTGACTAAAGAGCATGCTCACTGGTGTTAAGGAAACCTGAGATTGATAGGACACTCTCTGCCACTGCAGTTGCTCAGCTTCCTCAAACAAGTCTGCCAAATTCTAGGGGGAGTTCTACGGGGTGCACATCTTTTCTTCCTGCCTAAGAGATTGAAATTTACGACTTCTTCCTGTTCCCCCTTAGAATCCATGCTCTTACAGCTCGAGTGGCTCAGTGCTTAAGAGTGTTTGCCACACTTCTGCAGTACCAAAGTGCAGCTCCTAGCTCAACCTCCTGTAACACCTCCTTCAGGGGACCGCACGGTCTTCTGGCCTCCATGGAGGGTCATACCGGTGTGCAATACCCCCCTACACATGCACACACACACACACATAATTAAAAGTAAAAACAATTTTTCAAAATATGTCCAAATTTCCATAAGGGGACAAGAGGAGTATTTTCATACATGAAATAACATTTATTGAATAACTTGTAAAAAACGTAAAAACATAATGAAAAGCCATCTTTTTTTATCATGCATGGATAAACTACAGAATTGTTGTAGATAAAGGGACAACCTATGTATAGTTTCATTATTTAAAACTTGGTTAAACTAAAAAGCACAGATTTATAAAATACATACAGTTTTGTAATATATAAAATTTACAAAATATAAAAAATATAAATAACATGAAGTTATTTCTGAAGGTAACATAACTTATATTTTCTTAAGATACATAAAGAAATAAAATCTCTTGTCAATGACTATAGGTGTGTGTGTCCATGTGTGTGCTGATGTTTGTGTGTGTGCATGTTTAATTGTCATCAAGTATATCTACTCTGAAATTCTGAAATTCTTTAAGTTTGGAAACTTCTAAGTACTGAGACAACGCCTCAGTAGAATTACATTTTTCTTTCTTCTTTCCTGTTTGTTTTTTATCCTTTTTTCTTTTATTGAAAATAGCTATTTTTCTTACGATGTATTATATTCTTACATGTGACTTTATGCAATATATTCTGGTCATGGTTTTTCCTCTCATCAGTCTCCCACTGACATGTGATGATGCACAATAAAGACACACATGCAAGTAGTATGTAAATAATCTACAGGATATGATGCACATGAAATAGAAGCATTTTAAAAACATAGAATCAGTTCTCATTGCAGAATAAGTCACTATGTATGTTTAGCATTTCAAACTGTTAAAATTCAAAGTCTGAATGTCTGCTAGCTCGACATTTCAGATAGGGAGACTTTGAGTCATTCAGTAAACATGGTTATTTGTTTCATTATTTTTTTTTCATAAATAAAAAGAGACCCTGCTGATTTGTCTTTTCCAGAATACAAAGACCTACCTCGTTCTCCTCAATAGCTGTGCAGCATTCTGTCTTATGACTGGATTCCCATTTATTTCAAGATCCTTCCCTTCACACTTACTTGGGATGTTTTGCAGCTCGGGTTGTGATTTTTTGCTGTAGTGTCTATTTAATTTTGCTTTAGAAAATGAAACTAGTGGTCTGATCCCTTCATTCTGCTTCTAGTATTACTGTAAATTAAGCGATGGAGTAGCTGGCAAGCTCCACGACTCTTGTATGTTGGCAGATTTTTGCCAAACACCAATTTAGTCCCCTTTGATCAGCTGTAGAAGCTGCCTTGGCACCTTCCTCAAGAGTGTGAGTGGTCCTTTGTCTGAGGTGAAAAACCAGTTTTTAAAGTTCTTATTTAAATATGATTACAAATGACACTGCACATCTCTTGTCTGTCTGTTTGTAATACCTTTTTTTAAAGGGAGGAGGCAGGAAAAATGCCAGTTTAAGATGAATGAGGTCACATTTGGTTGATTGGGCTATGGGCTCATGTTAAATATACAAAGGGTTTCATACACTGTTGGACATCATGTTAAGGAAAGAAGAAAAGCACATGTTGTAATGACAGGCAGGTCTCACATTTTACTGATTATCAATGTTAGAAATCTAGTATTCTTGTCATAGTGCCGCTTGTTGAAGGTGTTCTGTGGCAGTCTTCACTAGGAGGTACGTGATTGCCTGGGTTCTAATTGTTTTATGCGTGGAACAAATTAATCTTCACATTGAGCCACTCCGCAGTTGCATGACTGTTCTAATGGCCCATCTCAGTAGGAAATCATATACCACAGGTAGGTGTTCTGGAACCTCCATTGATGTGTGTAAAAAATTTCCAGGATAAAAATCAACAACCAAAGGAAGCCCCCTGGTTATGAAGCCATTACTCTATGAGGTCAATGCTTTGCCTTAACCCTGTCTTTTTTTTTCCCCAAATTTATTTATTTGCTTGTGTGTGCAATTAGTGTATGGAAATGTGGATGTGTGCATTGCCAACATGCATGTGTAGGGGTCAGAGAGTAAGCTGAAAGTTGGTTCTCAACTTCTATTGTGTGTTCTGGTCATCAGAACTGCATAACAAGCATTTTTATCTCCTGAGTAACTGTTCAGCTATGCTTTGATTTGTAGACTGGATCTTGAAGTTCCATATAAGTTAGGATGACAGGCCAGAGGCTCCCACAAATTTGTTTGTCTTCCTTTCCAGTGCTGGAATTAAAAGATGTACCTCTACTCCCAGTTCTTTTCCATGGATTCTGAGAACTGAACCTCATGTTTACGCAGTGAGCTTTTATCCCTGGTGTTCTCTTCTCAGACTTTCATAGCAGTTTTGCCTGTTCTCTACCTGCCCATTTTCCCATTCTCATGGGAAGCCGTGGATAGGCCATGTGAAGTTGAGGTATTATGGGTGCGGAAGCAAAGCTGATGCATTTCTGAAATGTGTCTTCAGCCACCCAGGTTCTCAGGATGAGGTCATCCATCATCTTTTATTTAGTACAAAGAGGATCTTTCCTGGGTGATAAGTTTGATTCAAGTGATGTGAACAAAGAGGCCACACATTTTTTGCTTGCCATCTTATCTCAGTGGGCTCCATACACTGGAGAGAATGAGAGAGATCAATAAATCACTCTTGTTCCCTACAAATTCTTGCTCTGTCTCTGGAACCAAGTGGCCAAGTACAGAAAAGCCTGAGACTACTTAATGATTATCTGTTGGCTCATCTATGGCCTGTCTATCATTGGTCATCCGTTCATCTAAATATATACAGATAGACAAAGATATGACTTTCATTAAAGTCTCTGAATAACGTATTTTGAGAAAAGTGCAAAGAGAAAGCTAAATTCTTTGTGGCTTATACTTTTGCTTTTTGCCATACCTGAGAAAATAAATTAGATTTACACCATTTTTTAGTAAACACATTCTTAGTAAAAAGTCAAACACACGATTAGTTGAAGGATAGATTAATCAAACAAGCTGAAAAGAATAATGCAATATTTGAATTCAAAATGATTTTGGAAGATTTAACTTTCCCTCCTTCCTGTAAGTTTTCCAAAGAGCTATAAAATAGTGCCCCACTTTACCTCTCTTACAAATATCTCCTTTAATTTAATGTTTTATTGATATATAAGAATATAAAAATGACCAAGGAAACATGAGATGCTTTTGATACTTTATGCATTGTATGATCCTTACATTAGGGTACATATATTTTTCTCCTCAAACATTTATCATTTTACCAAAAAGTAAAACATCAAAAGCCTGTCTCTTTGTTCTTTAGAACATATGGAACATTTTCTTGAGCTACAGTTACCTTACTGTGCACATGAAAACTTATTTTTTCCATCCAACTCCAACAGTGCAGGAAGGTAACCTCAAGCCTTTGTCCTCCCTCCCTCCACTTACTTGCTTATAAAACCACATTGTTCTGTAACCTCATTGTCATCGAGATAAATTATTTGAGAATGGATCTAAGACTTCGCAGATTTTGAGGAAGGTATATTAATGCTGTATAATTGTTATCTTATGTGTATTATTTTATCTATGGTCACATTCTTGCCATGGAGAGCCTGAGATCCAGGGATTTGATGACTCAGCTTTTATCATATCTGTGTTGGCCCAGGGCCTGGTATATTTTTAGATACACAGAATAATCTGGGGCAAGATCTATGCTGCCCTTCTCACTGCACACTACACTAAGATCGAAAAAGAGAGATAGGGACAGTGTGTCTTGCTCTGCATGACAATGTATGTCCATGCCAAAGTAAGAGTGTCAGGATACTGAATGCAAACCATCTGAAACACAAGTCTATTATGTGCTTAGATACCATTCTACTTGAACTTCAGCATCTTTTCAAGTTCCGTGTGCTTCCTGGAAGTAAATACACATAAACTGGGAGCAGGGATTAACATCCTTGTACAGCACTCTGGCCTTAAGCAATGAATTCATAGGGAAACATGTTGAGAGCTTTACCAGACACTCTATGCCATGACTGATATTGCTTAGCTCAACAGCAAGGAAAGTTGAACCGAAGAAACTATCTAAAAAATTGAGTTTCAGCAAAACAGCAAGATCTGCCAGAAAACATTGTAACGGTTGACCCAAAATTTGTTAGTTTGTCAATATAAAAACTCCAAATACTCTCATGTTACATGCTGATGCATACTTAAACACTATTGGTTTTAAAACAGAGTCAAAAGATTTAAAGGGTCTTGTGCTTACTCTGAGAAATGGACCCCTAATTAATATTGCCATATTTAATGCATATGCTTAAGCAAGTCTGCAAGATTATTGAGGACAGATTATATAACTGATGTATTGTTGAAAACCTTGAGTACCCAGTAACTTCAGTGATAAGCAGTATCGATTGGCTAATGGTGCTGTCACCATGTGGGTTCTGATGTCTGACTTTTTCCTTCACTTTGCAGTTTTTGCAAGAATAGAGGAAGAGACACGTGATCAGGGTCTGGCATACTAAGGACATACCTTCAAATTCTGTGCCCTCTGTTCTTGGGTGAAAAGGCTCCTGACTCAGTGGTTCCCTGGCAGAGTTTCCTGCGGGGCTTTAATATGCATGTCTCTCCCAAATGTCCGAGTCTTCTGTGCATCAGAAAGTCACTGAGCATCCATTGCTCAGTGACATCTTTCACCCTAATGTTCCATTGTAGCTGTACGGTTTTATTGTTGCTGACAGCACTAATACCTCTCCATAAAGTGGCTTCTTTGTTCCCATCCTTTTATCCTTTGTACTCCTGTCTCAGTGCCACTGACCTTTTAGTTTGCATGCTTTGCCAAACTCAAGAGAAAAGTCAATCTGTTCTTCCTTTTTCCTGGCATTTAAGTCTCATTCCTATCCTGATCCCTTCCCCTGCCTTTTGTATCCTTTTATGCCTCTTTTAGAATATATACATATATATCTAATATATATTAGATATATATATATTCATATCACATATATGAATATATATCAAAGAAACAGAGAGAAGTCACATACGATGTGGATATTGAGAGTCTTTAATTGAAAAATGTTAACATGAGACATTTCATCATTTATTCATATATGTATACATGCATATATATGTATATGACACAATTTGCAAAAATGTATTCACAAAATGATGGGATTTTATACTGGTCTCTGCTCCATGGGAAAAACAAAAGTGCAAACAGGATGGAGAAGGACAGGTGACACATTTGTAAGTAGGGATGGGATGGGTAGCCTCATGCTTTTGGCTGCTTCTGGCTGATACACGATGACAGAGATTGAATCTGCTTCTGATTACCAGCATAGATTTAGGAACTGGCCCCTGGGATGCTCCCTTAGTCAGGTGGTAAAATTTTGAGCGTTTGAGTTTTATCGTGATTGATCCAGTTGCTGTTCTCAGTGTTCTGATGCAATGGCGAGAACTGATAGAACATATCTGATGCCACAGAGGTTGAAGATTATGATCATGCTTAATATATATTGTTTAAGTTGTTTGATTTTTTTGTGGTAGGCGTGTACATGTTGACACATATGTGTACATATGTACACAAATGTGTGGAGACTAGAGGTCAACAGACTATCTTCAATAGCTATCTACCTAATTTTTAAAATTTATTTTCTGACAATTTCACACACACACACACACACACACATACACACTATAGTTTGAACCTATACATCTCCTAGCCACACTTATTCCCCTCCTCCTCCTACTGAACCCCTTCTTTAAAACATAATATAGATTCTTTTTTTTAATATTTTTATTTATTTATTAAGTATACAATATTCTGTCTGCATATATGCCTGCAGGCCAGAAGAGGGCACCAGATCTCATTACAGATGGTTGTGAGCCACCATGTGGTTGCTGGGAATTGAACTCAGGACCTTTGGAAGATCTGGCAATGCTCTTAACCGCTGAGCCATCTCGCCAGCCCCCATAATATAGATTCTTATAAATGAAAGGAGTCTTGGAATATATGCTCTAAATGTGGAATTCTACTCAAGTTCATTTTAGCTCAGAACACTGAAATGGTGGCAGGATCCGTGTTGAGTTCAGTACTTGTACATAAAGTGTTATTTTACTTTGTCTGTCAAAGTCTGTTGGACAGTAGGAAGCAAATACAAGGAAAATGTTTATGGAATCGCATACCACAGTGCATATCACGTGGCAGTTCTAGCTCTAAACTTCTTCGGGTCTAGTCCTGCTCACCTTTGGAAATTATTTACTTCTTTCAGTTTTCTACATTTGCACAATGGACATAATAATAGAAACTTTAAGAGAAACAGATGAGAACAAAACATGACAATCTAGGGAAAATGTACAATGTCTTGTTGAACACCGAGTAAGTGTTCAGTGAATGTCAGGGGCTCCATAAGCAAGGGGGATATGATCAGAAATGCTTTCAGAAGTAATAAACATGAGGCAACCATTGTTGGAAAGTTTTGATTTGAGATAATATCTAAGGAATCATTGTAATCTGGAAATGGTACATTGCAGAATGTTAAAATCACCAACAGGAAGGAGCAGCAGATTACTTCCAAGAAGAGGGAGTCACATGATTCCATGTTCTTCTCCACATCCCTACCTGCTCCTAATTCCTCTCTGCCCATAGGGGAAATGTTTATCATGCATACTTCCTGGTATCACAAACAGCATTGCCTCTGCATACTTCTCTAAGCCTTAGAACCTCCTACTTTATATGTGAAGGTGGGTGAGGTGGCCAGATTTGGCCTTTGGAAAATGAGCTGTACAGTTATTTTTAGATGGACTGATATAGCAGCAGGGGGATTCCATTTATAGGAACTGTGAGAACTGTCTCCTATCTGGAAAGTGGTAATGGCTTCTACGAAGTGACAATATTGCCATCACGAATTTTATCCTGAGGAAGACTCCCTGAGTCTTCACATGGCTTTGCACTGTGTGGCTGTGTCTTTTTAATGTTGAGCAAATGAAGCCCTGGGCATTCTTCACCTTCCACCATCTCTTGCTTCTCGGGCTGGAAGAAAATGAGAAGCTAAGCCAGACTACCTCTCATAGTGAAATTGTTCCTGGCTAATAAAACTGCGGGAACTGTACATTAGGATGTCTTCCATAAATCAGCCTTGGGGAGAATTAGGTGCTGAGAGATGGAGGAATGATGTTTAATCATCACTCGTAGGGAATCATTAGCTGCACACCCTCATTCTGCTGCCTGCCCATTCGTCATTCCCCAAATGCGGCTTTCCCCCCTAGACCATTAACATTTCTCAATGACTTTCTAAACGCAGAGAAAAGCCACAGAAGGGGTGAAGGATGGGGAGGCATTATGGAAACACACAACTGAGAGATGTCTCTGCCGCTTGCCTTCTGTGCCTGTGCATGGAAATGGAGCACCGCAAGAACGAGTTGATCGATCATCTGGCCAGCCAGCTGCTGCAGTTTGAGCTAAAGGAGCATTTGCCTCCTGTTTGTCTACAAAAATAAATAATGCCTGGAGATACCTTTTCTTTTATTGAGCGCAAGAATATTCTGGTGTTTTCTTTCACATGTATAGCAAGGTCAGGTTGATTGTCTCATGGCAGGCTACACCAGCTTTGGGAAACTGAGTCTCCATGGATTACCTTCCTAATTCTCTCTAGAACAAGAAGACAGAAAGTCAGTGTGTGTAGGGTGTAGGAAAGAAAGAAGCAACCTGTTCAAACTGGTTCATTGTCCAAAGGCTAAACATCCTTCAGTGGTTGACAGGTAATGATGTGTGTAACACAGCTTGGTTCAGTAATCTGCAGGAGGGAAGAACATTGTAGCATTTTCTACTAAACATAGTTTGTGTTTTCTGATGCTAATGCATGCATTAAATTTTTTTGTGTGATTTTTTTTCTCCTTATGAAATTGCCTCAAAACTTTGCTTGTGGTTGTTTCTTAATTACTTTTGGTCACGGATCATAGCAGTTTTCAGTTTCCGTGTGCTTTAGTACAGGCAGAAGTACGATGGTCAGTGACAAGAAGATCACTGAGAACTTACCACATGGTAAGCACTGTAGTAAGAAGCATGGCCCGTACCACCGCACTGCAAAGAAAGGGCAATTATGCTAATCTTATTACCACAAAACTTGGAGGTAGTGAAAACAATTTCCTACGTTCACGAAGGCTCTATGAGTCAGATCCAGGTACTGTGGGGCCTGGAAGTTGTGGGGTAGAAATGGTCTTAAAAACAATTAGGAATATAAGTGGACCTGCAAGTGAAGTTTTGTCAACTCCCTGCTGAATTTGCTTCCTGTCAGCTGATGTGGCAAAGTTAAGTCAACCTAAGTCTCTTTGAAATAGCAACTGTACCTAGTTTGTGCATACATAAAATATTTATGCCCTCACTGTTGCAATCCATTTGTAAGGTGTAAGAGATATATGTGATTTTGATGTTCCAATAGTCTATAAAGAAAGGATTTTGAAATAATTGAAGGAAAATAAAGGATTAATCATGAGCTGTCTCTGTGGGACATGAATTCTCCCTGGGAAGAGGCTGTAAGTGAAGAAGGCCTCTGGATAAGTTCACAAGAAAGCCAGGTCCATTGAGAAGCAGCAGAGACTAGTTACAGATCTTTGTTAACCACAACTTAGTACAAAAAGAAGTCCTACTGAGCAAAGATGAGAAGAGCAGGACTTTATGGACTGCCTGTATGGCATCTGATGGTCTGGTACCCACACATATTTGTCAGCACTAACAGGACACAGGTAGTTATTCATAATAATAGCAATATCAGTAATAATAAAAGTAAGTAATTATAAAATAGTGATAATAAAATAGGTCATGAAGTGAGAGACAAGTTAAGGTGTTAGCTGGGTTAGAAACTGTGGATGATATTGGAAGGAAATAATAGGGTTTGGTAAGAGTAACATAGATTGTATACATGGACAATATTTTCAACATATGAATATTATGAAATAAAAGAAGAGGCAGTGAACTGGTGTAGGAATGACTATGTTGTAGCCCTGGTTCTATCATTAAAGAGCCTTGAGACCTTGTTTCTCAAGCTGGAAACAGAGAACTCAAGTGTAATTGTGGAATTCTGTGATTCTAGTTCAGTAATGTGTTCACTTCTACACATCTATCATTCTCCTTCTTGCTAAATATTTATGGAAGACTAGATGGTATTTTAAATAGAACACATCCAAGTGAAGTGTATAAGTAGAGAGAAAAGGGGAAAGGAAATTTGGGGTATGATGTACGGTGATAAAAACAGGGAACAAGTGGTAAGCATCGTAGTACTAAAATTAGGACCAAATATCTAAGAACATAAAATCTAGCATTGCATCATTGTATGTAAATAAAAGTCTAAGGGAATAGCAGAAGATACCAGCAACTATACATCCCATAACATTTGGGTTGCAGGGTGACAGATACGTTTTGTCTTGAATCACAGGTTTTTCTCTAGTCTCCATTGACAGTAACAGCAGAAGACCAACTGAAATAGAAACAACACAGATACTTAGCTGTTTTGTGGCATGCATTTTGAATGTATGTACACACCCATAAGGTAGTCCATGTAGGCAATCTCCTAGATACTTCCTCATATAGCAAATATTTTAGATGATGTGCATATTCTTAGGGTTGAAGATCTACTAACACATCATGTGACTGAGTATATCTTATTTAGTAACTTGCACTGAGAAATATTGCTAATGTTGATACACACTCAGAAATTTAGGAAATATATAAAAATTACACTAAGTTTAAGAAGCAACATATATTTAAAGAGGATGGACAGAAAGGAAGTAAGTGAAATTCTACGGGAACTGTCGGGCTCTAGAGGATTCAGAGGTTGTGGTCCCAGTTCATCATCCCCTTGCTTTAAGTCATATCTTATCTGTTGGTAATGAAAACACTTAATATAATGGCCTGGAACTTTGATAATTGTCAGGAGATGGACTAAAAGTGAGAGGGAACAAGAGACAAATATTCTCTTAAGGTTATTGGACATTGGTAGAAAAGGGAAGGACAGGAGGTTCGTGCAAGTGAAGGAGCTTGCGTTATGGGGGAAATGGAGGGTTTTTTTTTTTTTAAAAAATATGAACATGCCTTTCTGATTTCTGGACTGTGAGGAAAAGATTAGAAAGCAAATTCTTCTTGTCAGTGCTTGGGAAAACTTAGCCTTATAATAATGTGTTTGCTTCCAGAACTTAACAAGGTTTGGAGAGGAGGAGAGATAACAGTAAAAAGAAGCAAAATAGTATAGGTATCTTACAAGATGAATACAGGATTAACTGTTTATGATAAAACATTATGTAGTAAACATTTAAAAACAATGACAGAATGGAAACATAGTGCTGTCAGGAAGGAAGAATTGGGATGTGGGTATGAGTCAAAGTATTTAAATAAAATGTGTTTATACATATTAGCAACAATGCTGTGCCAGTCTCTGCCTCCCCTGCGTGTATGTGTGTGTGTAAGTATGTATATTTATGTGTGTGTGTGAATAAAGTATCCGAGACAAAGATGTAGACTTTCAACATGCAGAAAATCTAGATGCACACAAACACTTGTTATAAATTATCCCTTTTTTTCTTTTTAAGCTATTTTATGATAAAATATAAGTGCATTGTTTATAGTCTATAAAATACTGATAATAGTATTTAAGTTTTGATAATTCACTGTGCAAAGATTACATTTTATAAATTAATTTTGGTGGTCTTGAGGATTGAACCCAGAGCTTAAATATACTAGGAAAGTGCTTTAACTGATCTGTTTTCACAGACTGTGCAATTTATATATACTAGGCTGCAGTTTCTTAAGTTATTAGAACATACCATGCTGAAGATATTTCATATCTTTGAAGCTTTTAAAATCTTACCGGTGAATATCAAAGTGACTCCTTAATGTTGGTTTCAGCTACCTTTAAGATGGGTGAGTATATATTACACCAGGGACAATTGATTAGCCTCTTCCTTAATGAGCCCATTTCCAGGCAATGACAACAAATATCGATATCCACTAATCAGTTGCTCTTGAGTTCTTTTGATTCCCTAGGAGAGTTGTTTTTTCTTACAGGTGGGATAGAAAGTGTGATAGGCGTGAGTTCTTGGTATAAAATAGAGAGCTACAAGCTTGTCACTCACTGAGTGTATCGTGTGACTTAATGAAGCATGTTCTATACTATAACATGCTGAAGACACTACCATGGAGACCCTACTTTTGTTATTTGATGGTTATACAGGCCTAAAAGTGGAGAAACATTTGCTGTGTATTTTACTTACGGGGACGAGACTCTGAGGGTAGTTCTGTTGATTGTTCTCCTGGAACAAATATATTTTCCTGCAAATGACTATTGTGTTTTCAGTAAGTAAGATGAACCATGACTAGAGATTTTCATCAAAGCCCTCACAGCCCAGCGAGAGGGTAAAAGAGTTCAACAGAAATCCTTGATCCTTACTGGCCAGTTTTGCTGCTAGACCAGCCGCAGTGGGATCAGAAGAGGATGTCTGTGTAACACTTACTGGATCAAACAAGCCATCTTGTGGAAGCCAGCACCCACGGTGCTACCTGAAGCAGATAGATCTAAATAGTATTCATAGGGGGAGCAGTAATTATAGATCCTAGGTTAGGGGAAGAAACTGAAGCCCGATAGGAAACATTTTTACAGGTCACTGGTGTGGCATGTTGTGGAAGAAGTTTGGTATATAGCGTGGCTATATTAAGCAAAGATAGAACCCTCTTCTGCAAGTATAGTATTGCTTTATAAGATGATGAGCCCAAAGACATAGATATCAATAGGTGGGTGATAATTTGTAGCTTATAGAAAAAATATTACCAAAGACATAGCTATCTGATTTGACACATTTTTGAACAGTGTGTAGGCTACATCAAGAAAAGATGGAGTCTGACTTAAATTAGTGAACAATTATTTGCTTTAAAGTACTTTTAGCCTTTTTTTCAAACACACTCATGGTGGTTTCGCATGATACTAGTAATAACAACTCAGGCAACACTCACCGGATATGGGCTACATGCACGTGTCAGTCTGACTTCACTTGAATTGATTAGACCCTTCAAACAACTCAACAAGACAGGTTGCATCTGTTATCCAGTCTTACAGATAAGACATAGAAATATTGACTACTCTGGCCAGGGTCACAAGGTCAGCAAGTTCCTTTCCAGTTGGGCCCCCGAAGCTCCCTGTTGAGTCCTTGTTCTTCCTCCCATATTCATGCCTTGCCTATTAAAACAATTTCTGTTGACATTTGTAAAACTAGTTCATTACCACTTCTAGATTGCTTAGGTTGTTATTTAACTTTTTGTTTCCTTATTTTACTGCTTTCATAAAGCTATTGGTATGTATAAGCTCAAGATTTTATAGGCTTAACGCCTGTGTCCCTGTGAAGTTCATAAAATTGATATGATTAAAATTATTCATACATTAAAATTTTTGATAATGAAGCTATTATATTCAACATTTAAATTTCTTTCCAGACCCATCAGTTATAAGAGATAAAACATTCATATGAAAAGATAGATAGCTATATATGAATTTTTCTCATATAAGGGAACAAGTCATAATGATGGATATTTCAATGTAGATAGTCTCCTATTCAGCCACTCATCCATCTATTCATTTGTCAAATGTTTACTGATTATAATCGATGTGCTGGACTCTGATTATGTGTTAGGGATACAAACAAAAGAGACAGAGTTCTAACCTGTGAAGACTCTCTCAGCATCTGGGCTTAGTCAAGCTTCTGTTCCTGCTCTGACAGAAGAGAGAACAGGAAGCAAGAATCATGGAGCTGAGAGAGCAGATGTTTCATTTTTATTTATTGAGTTAAACAGTAAATGTTCACTGTTATTAAAAAGGATGGAATTTTCATATTGTTTTTTTTTTAAAGCAAAGGTCAAGGAAAAAAGAATCTCAACAGAGGAATGTTCATGAACACATGCACACAAAGATATGCATGCACACACATATGTAACATATGTATACACACATTCACAATGATAGTCACACATACAACACACACACACACAATCTCTGAATACCTCTAAGTGATTGACAGAACTTCTTTTAAAAACTCGGCTGAGTAGAGGGAAGAAATAGAACCGTGACATGAGGATTTAGAGTAAGTTAGTGAAAAGGGTTGTATTAAATTTTAAGTAGGGAATTTATAATATATTAAATAATAATTGTGTTTAAGAATTAATGCTGGTGTGCTCGGCTATATCTAATGCTTACTTCCCTTGAACTATTGTTTAAAGATCAACCCTTTAAAGACATGATTAGCTCTATAAGTAAAGTTCATATTTTAAATCTGTGTTTTTTAAAAAATGAAATACTGTGTGGAGGTGAATCTTGAAAACTATGGGACTAGATTTTTGAAAGTTAGCTTTCAGCCCTCAATTCCCCAGACAACACATGAATTCTGATCCTTTGTCTATAAAAGAGAACAGTTTGACTGGCCTCTCTTTAGTATTATAATAAACCATCCCAAAGTAATAAAACAAATTAAAGAGAGGGAGCCCATTCCCTGCTTGTTTGGATTCCTCTTCCAGTGAAAACTTCATAACACATGCCATTGTATAGAACCCCCTGACCACAAATGCAGAGGAGAGATTCTGCCGATGCAAGGTTTAGGATCAGGAGACAGAAAAAGCTCCTGGGCAAACAGCCAGAGAATCTCACACCATCTGGGGAAAGAGCTGATACAGTATCAGCAGAACTGTAAAGCCCTGTGTGCCCTTCTCATTTGACTTAGTGCTCTCAGAATCTTCCATGACTTTATCGACACTTCTACGGTATGGTTGAGGAAACAGAAACATGTGTCTAAGGTTTTTCTGTTATCAGGAAAACAAATAACAACAACAACAACACAATCCCCAAAATTTTTAATGAGAGTTGCTAATATCATGACCTGTGTTGTTCTTCAGTCTCTACAGTCTGACTGATAATACAGATTGCTCATTCCAAGAAGCCAAACAAGCCTGTGTCTCTTCAAATGTATTTTTCTCAGAACTCGAACTTTTTTCATTTTGTGTTTCTTCGTTGCACTTTCAAAGCCGTGAACTGAGCAGAATCAGGCAGTGCTACTCACAGATGAGACAAGGGCCTTCTTCAGCTGTGTTCATTTGCAGAGAAGGAGCTCATCAGGGGAAGGCAACTGCCTTGATTTCGGAGCCACAGCCAGCCACACCCTCAGTTTGCCACTCCCCAGCCAGGGCAGTCTTAGTGAGACTTCTACTTTTATGAATGGTGAAGTTCCTAGATTCTGCTCCTCTGCTCCCTACATTTTCTTAATATAGTTTAAATCCCTTAGTTTTCCCTCTAACTTCATTTTAACCTATTTTTTCCCTAGTGGGATTAGCCAACTCTGTTCATCATGAAATTCAGTTTTTGCATTGTGATGCAACTCCCCACTTTAAAATTCCCACAATATCTTGGTTTGCATTGAGTTCTGTGGCCCCAATGGTGCCACATATTTCAGGATGGATGGCATTCTCCCTGTTACCATGATGTAATAGCAACACATAGGATTCATGGAGATAGAAGCACCTTCTGACAACAGAAACTGGTCTGTTATGGACTGGAATGCTCAGTTCTCTTTCAAAACATAAAGAAATAAGTTCTCATTGTATTGAATTTGATCTCTGACTCTTTCACAAATGTATAAAGTACATTCTGATTACTTTAGCTTCCAATCACTTTAACCTCTTCTCTGTTACCCCCATTTTCTCCTCTTCTCTACAATTTATGATGTTCATGTCTTCTTATTTTCTTATATTTTCTCACTGAGTTTGACTGGGACTATCGGTATGACTATGGGTTTGGATATGTCTATGCACCAAAACCAGGAATACACCATAGATACACAACTAGAAACAATGACAGCACCTTCTCCAGAATCCATTAATGGGCATTCATCATGGAGGGGTAGGACCCCAAGTAGAAACTCCTCCCTGCTTTACAGTTGACTGTTGATGGCCCCATGCTCTTGGTTGCATATAAAATGATAAAAGTAAGCGTGCTCAAAGGGCCCTCAAGTGTGATTAGTTCATCCAGCCATGAGTTGCCTCCTCGTTCTTGTGTCGTACACCTCTCTCTCTCATAACCATTGTCTTCCACCTGCACTTGCTCTACTCCAAGCTCTTCAGACATTTTGATTTGTTCTTTTCTCTGCTTAGAGTGCCCTTCTTTCTGGGCTATTATGTTTTATCATTCAGAAAAGCTCAACTCTCTTTTATACCAAAAGGGCATATATTATCACCTTGTCTCTGCTAGGTCCCACCTCACAGGACATCATGCTTTAGACATGACATTCACAGATTTCTGCACAGAAGCTACTACCATATGAAAGCCGCTTTTTAACTAATTGAGATGCTTATTATCTAACCTGTAGACTGTAAGTTCTATTAATGTGAGGCCTCTTACCACTGAGTTTATTGATACATCCCAGGTCTTTAGATGCAACTCTGACATATAATAGGCACTCATTAAAAAACTGATAAATGACTGAATAGAGTGAAGGGCTACAATATGATGTTTTGGCAAATGCTGAGAGAGTTGAATGATTCTCAAAATATTTTAAATAACTTCTTGAGAATTTCATGTTTAGTTTCAACATTTATCCCCTTCAACTCCTCCCCTTCTCAATCTCTCAACTCTCCCAGCTTTTTCTATCTGACTTTGAGATTACTTCTTGTTTCTAATCTTCTCCCATCAAGCCCCTTTTGTATTGCTCAGTTAGTTTTGGGATTGAGATTTCTCTGGTATATGGTCAGCCTACCATGAGTAACATCATTAAAAAGAAGTGATTCTCTTTCTCCCATCTTATCATCAAATGCTAATAGCTCATCAACAGGTGATGGGATTACATATCAACTCTTGGCTGGGATTTTTTTTTTTTTGCCTGCAGTTTGAGTATAAGATTTTTAATACAACTCTATGTAAGATCTGTAAGTGGCCAGGAATGTCTTATTCCAGCAAAAGCAACAGCTATGGTCACATCTTGCATCATTTATGAATGTCAGAATCCAGTTGCTGGAATGGTGCAAAGATATATAACATTTTGCTCTAGCAGATAAATTCAGTGTTTACCTAGGATAAGAATGAGAGGCTTCTGTCTCTGCAATCTTGGGCCATAGAAGGGAAGAGGGAGATCTCTATGCTTGATGTTCCTGGAATGGCTCCTCATGTAAATATTCCTAATTTGGCTCTGGTCATCTTTCTTCAAAGGACTGAGACCCTGGACAGATATGAGATATCCATCTTCCAAAGGGTATGCTTAATGCCCTTGCTTAAACCTATATGAATCTCACTTACTTTCACATTCTACAGACAACACTGTACAAAAGCTCCAACAACTTCACATTGTCCAGTTAGATTGGTGTCTGGCCTGGCCGCCCACAGAAGAGCATGGGCATCATATCGTCCGAGGACACTTGTTCATTCACTGTCCCCATTATATTAGTGGCTTTGATATGAACAGTGACCTTCCTTGGACTTGATAGCAGGACTTCATCTCAAATTGAGCAGTGGTAGCCCAACAATAGAAAATTATAATGTAAGGATTTTTGGGAACAGGGCTTTTTAAATATTTCCTGTTTAAATGTGACATTTTTTTTCACATGACCCTAGGTATAGAAAAATGTAAAATAGATAGATACCTGTATTAAACATTTACTAACAATAAGTCATAAAGGCACCGAATTAAAAATATTTCACACAGATATAATTTTGTCATTTATTCAAGATGAAAACAAATTTACATGCTAATAAAATGCATGTACTTTTTTGCCTAAATAAATCTTGGCTGATAGTGCAGGACATAGAAAAACATCTTCAGCCCTTTTCAGAGTTGATTGATACTTCAATTTGATAATCATCAATGCTGAGAACGCTGCTGCGCATAAAATTACAGTACAAAATAAGCAGAATTATGTTTAGTGCCATCTCAGAAATTTTTGGAAGCTATATCCTAATCCCAAGCCAACATTCATTGAACAGCTTATTATGAAACCCAGCTCAGCAACTTCAATAGCAAATTTTAAAATAAAACACTTGAATACAATATAATCCAAGATAATAATTTGATATTTACATGATGAGGAAATATTCAAAGATGTTGCTTTCTGTAATTAAATCATTCTGTTTCTCTAAGAGAAGAAAACTTGGATGTATCGGGAAAAAAAAAAAAAAAACACCACCCTAATTCAGGACATACTAAAGTCTCAGATCTGAGCTGCAGTGTCCCAGGCACCATTTCCTGACAACGCTAGGTGTAACTGCATGCACAGTGCAATGTGAGCATGTCCTATGTGCAGAAGCAATCCTATAATGCAGTTATACTAAATAACATGGGCGAGGGCTGCAGAAACACGTCACACTTCGTTAACATTTATGTGGAATTAGCTTTTGGTTTCTGTGCGTTCAGAAACATTTTACTGATGCTAATGTATTATTGTGGCCCCCATATTCAATGGTCCAATCCAATATGAGGTTGCAACCCACAGCCTAAAAATGGGAGATTTGGAGAAATGCTTAGGATGAATTGATTTTTCTCCCCTCTCGTCTCATCCCAACTCCTTCAAATCACTCACACCAAACCAAACCAAAACAAAAGCAGGGAGGAGAGCTCCTAAGAATAAAAAGGCTTAAATTTGACTGAGTTTTTACATATATTTCAGAGTAGGGAACCATTTAAGTATGCAACACTACTAGTCTGTGTGCTCTTTAACACTAATTGAATCGCGTAGTTTACAGTTTGATGCCACATATTGACTCCTTAGTCTGTTGCAATAGCATTAAAAATATTTACCCCTTTTGCCCTAGCTCCTTTTTTAAATTTATATCTTATTAGTCTTCCTTTTCTTCATTTCTTGCTTACTTTACCAAGGTTAAAAAGTAAGCGTTGCTATTAAACTTGTGGATGATGCACTGTTACCCATCAGAAGACAACTGGCAATGTCTGCCGAAGTGTTGATTGCCATGACTGTGCTGGGAATATGGAGGTATGCTTTTCTATTGGGCATCTCAATTACATTTGCTCTTGGGAGGCCGAATAAGGCCATGGGCTGTGCACAGGAGGGAGGTGTTCAGTACCAGAACTTGCTAAAGGAGGACACCAAGGCATGGTCTTTAGTTTCGTTTCTCCTCTGCACTCTGGGAAGAAATGCCCTAAAATCCCAAAATGTCTACAATGAGATGGGAAGAGGCTGGTCCTGGAGAACCCCTGAATGAAAAGAGATGGGCTGGATTTAGCCTGAACAAAAACTAGATTTATATGGCAACCAGCCACTGGGGTTTCAGATTTCTTCTGCTAGAGGGGCACATGCCACCATAAATAATCCAGATACTATGGCGCACTTTAGCTAAATTATCCACTGTCTCCTCAATAATCTTGCAAAAGACATGTCGTTTTTCATATTTAAACATAAGGATTAAAAGGGCTCAAAGCAACTAAGTGACATAAGATAGTAAAGTGGAGATAATCAGGCCTCAAATGCCAGCTTTTCCCAGTATGGTGAAAGTTAGGACCTTTTTTTCTCCCTGTGATGGTTAATTTGTGTATTTGCATATTTCGGTTAAAGTTTGTGATGCTGAGATTCTCTATGGAAGTCTTCAGCCTTCATTATGTTTTGCGTTTTAGAAAGGGAGAGAAATAATCTTTCTCTCATATTTTTGTGCATGATTTAGTATGCCCATACAGGATCCTCATTATCTAAAACATTTAGCCTAGTTTGAGAGGTAATGTAGTCATTGGTAAGTAGAGGCTCCATTTCTGTGTGATAACGTTTCGTCAGACATTCATGAATGGATAACAAGAAAACTTTCACAAAAGTGGTTACATAGTTTCCCTTTACATAGCTTTTCTCTTTGATGGACTGAGAGTGTACAAAGACAAAGAACTGTTCTGCCTCTCCCAGCTGCTGGAAAGCAGGTTTCAATTCACAGTCTGCGAGCTTATTAGTCCCTAAGATACTGGACATGATGTTGCTAGAAGCTAGGCAGTATTTGATGTTTACATGTGGCACACCTGGAACATCCTACAAGTTTATACTGGGCTGGAGGAGGGCAGAATGTGCCCCTTTGACAGGGCACAAAGCAAAAAGAAGAGAAAGAACCTAGTTAGAGCTCAGATTCCAAGTTGCAAGTGCCGAGAGACATTGAAACGACTTTGTTTTCAGGCTACCCAGCATCATTTGTGGGAAGCCAGCTCTCTTAAATTGGGGCTAAGTACTCCCAGCCATTTCCTGGGTTGCTGACAAGGCCCACAATTTACCCATTACTTTCTTCTTTCCCTGTTCCCCACCAGTGTCCCCTGTATAGTAACTCTGATAGGAATGGGCACATTGCCTGAGTGGCAGTCTGGGAGTTGTCCTTAGTGTGGCATATGTGATGTCATGGGAAGGACCTCTTTGATTCCAGGGTTCCCAAACATCTGTGCTGGGTAAGCCTTGGCACCACACAGCTATCCCTTCAACTGAAGAATACTGCCTCATAGAAGACAGCAGTTTAGACTCAGGGTACCATGAAATGCTTGATTGCATATTCCTACTACTAATAACAACTACTGGGAAAGCTAAAGCAGAAAGCCATATTCAGCGCTATTCTGGGTCATAGAAGGCGTTGCAGGAAGACCTGAGCAACCCAGTAAGGCTCAGTCTCAAATAGAAGAAGTTAGAGATGTAATTCAGTTGCTACCTTAAAAAGCAATTAAAACATGTTTTGGCAACCTAATTCAACTCTTAGATATTGCTGTAAATAAAGTCGACTAAATGCTTTGCCGTGTCAGGTTTTGGAGTCAGGCATGCTCTTATTATCTGTGCTAAGTTAGCCTGAGTTTCAGTCAATCACTTGATCTCAAGACAGCACATACCAGTCATGAGCTTCAGATCCAAGTGTGAGGGGGCCTATTGAGTGAGAGCCTGGCAGGATCTAGAGTCTTTTAGAAGGCCTGCCTCTGGGAACAGCTGTGGGAAATTACCTAGATTAGGCTAGCTTCTAGATATGCCTGAAAGTGATTAACTGACGTGGGGAAAAAATTAAATCCATCCTAAAAGTGATTGCCACCATTCCCTGGGCTTAGGTGCTAGAACGAATAGAAAGGAGCAAGCCAGCTGAGTACAAGCAAGTCATGGCTACTGATTCTAGAAACTTCAAGTTTCTGTCCGCGTGACTTCCTCATCACAATCGATATTACTGTAAGCGGAAATAAGCCATTCTTAAAAGTTCCTTCTTGTGCAAGGTTTGTTTTTTTCTTTATAGTTGATACACCAGGTTAAGTTTTTGGACTTTTTCCTGGGAGTGATAAGACATCATTGAATGATTTAAGCAAGATATAGGCATTTTGATTATGTTATAATACAAGCTGCATGTAGAATAACATCACACAGTGGTCCAGAAAAGATGTGAGGAGATGCCTCGCTGGGCACTTAGGACAATGCAGGTCACTATACGTATGGCCATGAAGAAAGCAGCCCAAGTTAGAGACATGCTGAGGGTTTAAAACTTATTAATACATAGATGAGATGTATGTGGGAAAATGAGAAGGAAGAAATAATTTGGTAAGACTCACTCTGAAATGTTGGGCTTGAAAAGTGGGTTGAGGAATCTTTTAGTGGAAAGAAGAGGTATCTGCAAGAATTAGAAATGTGGGATAATTTCTTTAAATTATTTGCTTCCTAATATGTTTGCAACATGCTTGTCACATTTATATAAAAATTTCAATAAGACAGTTGGAAAGTCCAGCCTGTGAAGAAGGATGCTTTAAAAAAATCCCACACTAGCTCAGAATTCAGAATAATAGAGGGTTATTTACTTAGGGGTAGACTCATAAATTAATATCCTCTGCTGGAACGGAGAAGAGCAACCAAATCCTGTAGCCGGAAAAGAGGTTGGGTGCGTGCTTTACATCAGCATAAATAGTATGAGGCCACGCCCAAGTGGGTGGGTAACTTAAAGATTACTGGCTGTAGGAATTCCTATAGCAAGCTTGTTTCAGAAAAGTTCTCTATACATGAAGAAAACACTTGCGTGGAAATTTCACATTGATCGCTGCTGTGCGAACTTTTGCTGTGGAGACAAGTGTCTGTTCCCCCGAGGCAGGGCTCCAGCAGCAGACTAATAGAACAACTCAACTCACGTCTAGCTTGGTGGTCTGGTGAGTTTAATTAGGGTCACTTAGAGGAGCAAGTGTGAGAGTTATTTATAGGAACATAGGCAACTTTGCCAGCAACCATTAGCTACTTATATATCCTTGATTAGGGGCAAGAGTGTGTAAGCCCTCTCCCATTCAAAGATGGAGGTTAATAGCCCCAATTTTGGGTAAGTCTCATGTGAGCAGTCACAGATGCCGAAGGGTTCAAAAGGACAACAGCTATGCCGTGCCCAGAAGACCGTGTTTCACAATAGTAGTAATTTAAATTATAGGAATGTGTGAGGCTGTAGCATAAAAGCCAAAGAACAAGAGGAGGAGAGGACCTACTTGGGTGCGGATGACTCCCATGCTTGCTGGAAAATGAAAATGAAGGAAAGACAACCAGAGAGGGAGGAAGAAATAAAGAAAGATGTTTCAAGAGGCTGGGGCAGGAGAAAAGTACTTGGGAGCATTATGGTGTGCACTGGTGATTGTTACAGTGGGATCAATTTTTCTAGGAAGACGCATGGACACTTGTCTTCTTCCCAGATGGGACACTGTCCAAACCAAAAAAAAAAAAAAAAAAAAAAATACCGTTGAATTTCAGCTTGGTGAGCCAACAAATTTGTTGGGGTAACATATAGGAGACTGGGTTACTCATGCAATTGCATCACTCCAATGAAGATGAGTAAGCCCAAAAACTGCACCACAGAGCCGCAGTGTCAACACAGTCAGCCTTTCATCGTCCATGTCCACCTGCATGGGGAGCAGGGTTACTTGTAGCAGGCAGGATCAGAAAAGTGAGAATGACTGAAATATCAGATTCAAGTCTGATGCCTGCCCCTCCTCTAAGGGAATGTTGATAGACCTGATCTCCTGAGGGTCTTTTGTGGGTAATGACAACTTCTCTGATTTCAAGATGGTGAGTTTCCTGCTACAACTGGAGAGCAAAGCCTCACTGCAGTTTCTGACAGTTTAGTAAACTGAGGCCCGAGAAGGGTTCCACGTGGAGCACCATGCACACCACAGGTGATCCTATGGTACCCCTTTTCAGTGGGAAGATCAGAACAAAAACTGAGTGCAGGGGTTGAAAGGTGAGTGGGGGGTAGAAGAAATGGAGATAAGTGACCATAAATAGCTTTTCTAGGCCCGTGATTTTTTAGAATCAAGAGCATGGTTACTTTGGTTTAACCTTCATTGTTCACTCAGCTGGATCTAGAATCTTCTAGGAAACAAAACTGTGAGAATGTCTGGTATTCCACAGAGGTTTAACTTAGGGGAAAATGTGCCCTCAGAATGTAGGTGTTAGCATCCTGTAGGTTGGCATCTCTGACTACATAAAAAAGAAACATGAGCATCAGCATTTATCTCTCTCTCTGCTTCCTGTGTGAGGAGAGAATGTGATTGGGCATCTCAGGCTCCTGTCTTCTCTGCCATGATATATAGATTATATCTCTCCCTAGACTATGAGCTAGAAACAAACACTTCTCCCTTAAGTTACTTCTGCCAGGTGCTTTCTCACAAGGATGAGAAATGTCACTAAAACAACGGCTGTTCTCAGCTTTCTGCCCAAGACTTAGTTCTTGTCAACCAACAGTGATTGAGCACATACTTGCATAGAACTGTATTCTAGGTCTTGAGCATTTAAATGGCAAAATGAGTTGGGTTGGGATATCTTAACTCAAATTGAATATTCGACGTCTGGGTATGAAGGGGGAGTTTTTATGGAGAAAAGTTTCCCTCCTGGGATGAGAGAAAGCTGACCCAAATCTTGAAGAATTTTAATTATTCTGTTTGGAAATATGTGCTCCATTCATAGATCCGTGGCATAAATGGATGTCAATACTATTAGCCTTCACATACCCAATGGGCTAAACATGAAGAAAAACTAGAATTCAATTACTCCATCTGCCGCTAGTTGGCTCTGTATCCATTGATAAAGCAAAAGGCAGCACATCTAGATGTGGGTCGAGAAGAATCTCCTCTACGTTGCTTATCTCCATGGAGTTTCAAATGAAATATACCAGCTCCACAGGGAAGCCTCCAACAGATGGGAACCTATTTAACAAGCCACGGAAAATGAATAGGTTGGCTCTGATAGGGGCAGCACTGCCGCAGAAATCTATTCTCAGAGATGCGGCTGTTGGTGAGCCCCAGTGACCCACATTCAGAAATGTTTGCCTATTAATTAGGGCAGGTGGTTCTATCCCAGAAGGCTTTGCCTAGCAACTGTAACCAAGAACACCTTCAACTTCAGTGCTGAGAAATAACTGGTGTGCGGAATCGCAGTGGTAAACCCAGCAGCAAGAGGAATCAGTGAATCTGAACCCAGGATAGTTATGCATGTGTGCCAGTTTTGATCAAAGAAATTGGAAATTTCATAGAATACGAAAGTTCTCAATGTGGAATCGTTCTCCATCTACACACTTAAAGCTCTTTATGGTCTTTTCATTTGGTGTGTGGTTAATGATGACAGATGGTTTCCTATAGGGATTTTAAATAATGTTTGAGGGTTATTGCAAGATAGTTACAGCATAGAGAAAAGACAATAGTTCATTTTATGCCACTTAAAATCTTTGTTTCTGCACTTGTGGGTAAATATTTAACACTTTTACATGCGGAGACATATTATTTAACATAAATGTCATCTTTTGATGATACTTCAGTCTTGTGTAAGCTCAGACATGGATGCATAAGTGCCTGTTCTTGCTTTGATATTGTTTTATTTTTGTTTTTTATTAATTTTTATTCTTGTAATGCTCCATCCAGATTATTATTATTTATAATTATTTATAATTAATATCAGGATACATTTATGTGTTATATTTTTAAATATTACTGATATCTCTATTTCTCTTCTCTCTTGTTCCCACACATTTCACCTACCTGTCAACTTTCCTTTATTTTCAAAATTCTTTTATACATTATTAGATTTAGCAGCTTCTATAGGATGTTTAAAACTTGCTTGTTCAAACTGAGAACTATTATTTTGCAATTTAGACTACAATTATTTTGAATTTGTAGCTTAATTTTTAGAGAATTGCCAACTCTGTGACATTACAATTACCTTCCATGCAGATATACCTGGTTTTGTTTCAGGTCTTCTTTTTAATCTTCTAATAAAATTTTACACTCTGGCCATAAACCATTCATATACTGAAAAACCATTTGGAGAATGGTCTGAAAAATAATTCCAGGTTTACATTTCTCAGTAATTGTGCTACTTTGCCTCTGCTTCTTTTGTGAAGTTTTGTGTTTAATATAAATACAAATGTGTGACCCAATCACGGTGTTATGTGTTTACAGAGGTGTTATGACAAAGATTCTATAACAAACAAAGAAGATACAGAAATGCAAAAAGTTAAAGGAAGCACTGTGCGTGTTCCAGAGACAGAGGGTATATTATGCTGAAAGTACACAGATGATTCCTTATTAGGGAGTCTCTGATCACCATTATCAAATATCAGTATTTTAAATTCTTTTAAAATGCTGCAGATATTGGAATCTCACACTTAGTAAGACTAACTTGTATTTATAAGTTCGGGCTTTATAAGTTTTTCATCCACAGTGCTATTATGTGTTTTCACTGCTGAATAAGTATTTTCTTGGTCTGAAAATTTGTGTCTACATTAGATCCATATATTTGATTTTCATCTCCAGTGTAATTGTACTAAGAAGGAAGGTCTTTGGGAAGGTTATTAGATCATCAGAGTAGAGCCCTGACAAATGGCATTTGTGCCCGTATGAAAGAGGCCTAAGATTGCCTTGATGTGGGGAAGTCAGGAGAAGTTGCATCTTATGGACTGGAACTGGACCTTCACCAGACAGTAGGTATTCTGGTCCTTGATTTTAGACCTTTCAGTATCCATAGATGTGCTAAATAACTTTGTAAATAACTTTGAATGACTTGTAAGAAGCTCTGTTAATAGTATTTTGTCCACCACACTGTATGTATTTGTTATCTATTTACCTAATTTGTTGGTCCATTTCAGCATGTATTCAGTGAACCACCAGTGCTTACTTGTGAAATTTCTACAAGAAAGTCAATATTAAAAGTCCTAAAAGAAGTTGAACTGTTTTTTTTTTTTGTGGAACATATGATTAATGACTCAAATATTTTCAGAGGGCACTGAATACTGCCAAAATGTTTATTAGTACCATATGGAGAATTACACTGTTTTTTATTCCCAACTATTATTGGTATTCCTTGTTTTCATTAATTTATTTCTTAGAATACATGTTTAATCTAGTGTAATATTACTTGTTTGTTTCACTTATTTGCTTAAAACTTTATAGTTTTATTTTTTAAGACAGAAATACATACATGTATTTGTGGCATAGTATAATATTTACCTTTTTGTTGAAGTTCAGCAATATTTAAGAAGTAATCAACTGTAGGCTATGCTTTCCACAGTCCTCTTCATTATTGTCTCACATGTTCATTATAACATTGAGGATTTATTAAAACTGCTCATTCCTGGTGCTAATTGATACCTATCACCTATCTTTATTCTTCGCATGCATTAATGTAACCCCTGTCACCCTAGTCTAAATATTCTGCTTTTGATGCTTCCTTTCCATAATTTTGAACATCTACTGGCCTCACCAACTTTATTATCACTTTCCACTTTACTGTTTGGAAAGGAATACAATATGCTTTCTATTCTCTTATATGTTTCTCTTAATATTTCAATGTGATGCCTCCTTTGTGGGAGTTGAGATGAGAATTTAGTAGTGATAACGAGGCCATGTATTCTGAAAGCAAGACCCATGATAGGTGCTCACAAAATAGGCATTATCATTATAAGTGTTGCTGGGACCAGAAATTTTATCACAGTCAAGCACAACCTTTTCTTAGTTAATAGATATCTGCATATAAATATGTATATGTCTGTGTGTATGTATATATATATATGTGTGTGTGTATGTATGTACATATATATTCCTAGGACATAATGGGAGCATCAGGTGTATTATTAAATTTTGAGGTGTGATTTATTAAACCATTGGAACTCAACTGAATCACAGAATGACTTCTAAGCTGGTCCAGGTAAATATAAGGGGTGATTCAGCATGAAGCCAAAAAGACTTGAAGCTGACATGTACCTTTCCCACCTTCTCCTATGTTTATGGGGCTACTATAATTGTCTACTGGAGAGAACAAACACAAGGATTTTGCTCTAATATTTTTAAGTTGGTCCTGCATTAGCTACTAGGATTTGTAATTTCTGTTATAATTTCTCCTGAACCTTAATTCTACTGTCTCTATTACATGTCACAAGCTGTCTACCTCTGAGAATCAGCTTTCGATATTCAATAAACCAAATTTCTAACTCCAAAGTTACCATTTCATAAGCTCACTCAAATATAAGGTTTGATATAATGCAGAATAAAATAATCTTTAAATTACACATTACATTTTATATATCTTTTAGATAGAGGTGGGTTTCATGAACCCTTGATTCATTTCAAAAATCTTTATTAAGTTTTTAATTTGAACACTGTTTAGCAATAAGCTTTATGTACCAGAGGGCAGAGCAACCTTCTGGATATGATAGAGTCATTTGACTCCATGCTAACTGTCAGATATAATCTCTTGTTCCCATATGCATTTCTCTCCCTTGTAAAAACAGACAGGAGAATTCAGGATTGATAGGGTTTTACTTCTTATTTTAAAACCATGTGTGAGAAATACCATGTTGCTTTCTCTGAAATTGCAAGGTCCAAAAAATATTGTCTCTTCCTTTGATGATGACATTTAAAATGTAAAACGATACTGACTTATGGATGAGGGTTGGGATCATATTCTCAGAAGTTGATCAATAATACTGTTTAGAGTTAACCCTGAAACTTACATTTATTAAATGAATCCAAGGCGGAGAGAAGTCTACAGGTGGCTATTGAGAAGAAAGAAATCTCTTCACAATAGCATGAAGAATTCCCATCCAGTAAAATTTGACTCCTCGATGTAGAACAGACATATACTTGTAGGTCAACATAGAAATGTCTACACGGTTAGAGACAGTGGAGGCAACTTTTCTAAAATTGATACATTCCAGCGCCGCTTTAGATGAAGGTAAAATTAGATTCAACTTGCAGCATCCATACCCTTTAGTTGCTTTTCCTTGTTTTCAGGTTTTTAAGTGGGGCCTCATCTCTCCAATGATGTGCATAATTTGTTCAAAGGCTGGAAAAACAGCTGGCTCCCATAGGAATCCAGACCCATGAAATTGCTTCATTCTTCCAAAATTCCTTATGCTTTCCAGTTGTTGCAGCCAGTTCTTTGCTGAATGACACTGCTGTCTTAATGACTTTCCCTTCACCATGTCCTGGTTGCTGTCCATTTCTTTCTCTCAGTTCATTTGATGCAAGTTCAGCTGTAGACCATAAAGACTTACTCCAAGTTATGGTCCTCAATTCTATTTTCCTTCCTGTTTTCAGAAAGTCCTGTTTGGGGTTAATGTGGGTCAGTTAGTATAGAATGTTATAATTTCTGGAGTACTAAGGGAATGTTTGCGGAAGGGGAAATTCTTCTATTTATTTTTAACCTTTTATTTCTATTGCAAAGCAGAAATAAATATTTCTATTGCAACTCAGAACTGAAAGGTGTGCACAAGAAGCAAGTAAGGTCTGGGAGCATGTAGCCATGTCATTCTGGTTCTGTTGCCAAAGAGTGCGATGCCTTGCCATGTGCTTCCTTGGTTTCTACTTGATAAGGGTGATGATGTATGTGTGTACACTTGTGCCCCAGCTTGCATCTGGAGCTCAGAGGATAACTTTGAGGAATCTGTTTTTTTCTTTGGGTTTCCCAGAGGTTCTGGAGTCAGGTCATCTATCTTGTACAGAGAGGCATGCACACTTAGCCACTGAGCCATCTTGCTGGCACCACATCTATTTTGTTTTCGGTTACAGTCACTGGGATTAATTGTGATGTTCTGCGTGGCTCTAGCCTAGTTGCTGAGGAAATTAAACTCCAGGTTGGTGGGAGGTTGTGCGGACTAGAGTTTAAAAAGTGGAATTTGAGGTAGGAGTTGAGTGAACTTGAGACTGTCCACTAGCCTTTACTCACAGGGCAATTTTGCTGTCTCTTAACTTTGGTTCCAATTTGTAATAGAAATAGGAATAATAATAATATTTGTCATAGAGGGGTGTTATTAAAGTTATATGAAATAACTTATATGAAGTGTTTCAAACAGAGCTGGTATGTTGTAAGCTCTTAATGCCATCTTAAATATTGATGATAATATTAGAAATGTTGAAGCAGAAAGATCTCGGTTATACATGGAGGCAGCCTGCTGATTGGATTAAGGAAAAAATATAGCTAGGGAGTTAATTTTCCATTTTTGAATGGGTAGACTGGAGACAAGAGATGTGGTTCTGCAAATTCCAGAAGTAATAGCTAGCATTTATTTGAGTTTTCCACAGTCTATACACTCCTCATCTGGTTTACAGATTTTCCTGTGAATAAGAGTTCCAAAATAGCTAGTTATAATGCAAGGACCAAGGTTCTGTCCTTTGAGTTTTCACCTGCCTCAATGGCTAAGAATATGTTTTATGGATGTTCCCTGGGTGTTCCTATTGACTCACATTCTGGGCTTGGATTCAGGCTATTCTAGTTTTGGTGGTGCTTATTTTCTTAGGTATTTTCCCATCTACATGAAAGCTCTAATCCAAGGGAAATTAGGGTTTCTTGTCCTTGTAAATTAGCCATTGAGAGTGTTAGTCGCTCTTCCCTAGAATACAGATCTTTTACAGTACTATTTTTTTTTCAGTAGATCTAACTCAAATTCCTTCAAGATAATAGGAAACTTCTGGTTCAAAACACGTGAACCAAATGAAGTCTGACATAATTAGAATGGTGAGAGAGTATCATTTTTAAAATTTTTGTATAAATCTCATGCCATTTAACCTCCAGTGTTGTGAATATTAGTGAGGGTATCATCACATACAAGGAAGAGAGCTGTATGCCAGACCTAATGACACATACCCATAATCTCAAGACACAGGAGGCAGGAGGATTGCTCTAAGTTCAAGGCCACACACCTGAGTTCCACAGTTCCATAGGAATATCCTGTTTCAGAATGAAAGCAATACAAACCAATATCAACAGCAATGCTATGGTTATAATAGTTAACAAACTTTAAGACCTACAAAATCCAGTACAGTATGAAATTTCATATTCGACATTACTTTGACTCAAGAGAACTGAATTTTAAGGCACTGAGTGTTCAAACATCATAGAAATAGGAAATAGAGGTTTGGACCTTATGTCTGGGTAGAGTATAATGACACATGCATGGAGCTACATCTGTAACAGGTACAAAACATAAGACTGGAGGTAAGGAATGATTTGAATGTACGTTTGTGCTAATATGTGGGATAGAGTGTCCTATAAAATATCTTATGTAGGAAAACTCCTAGTGAAATGGTTGTGAAGTGTTTGGATTCTCTTTGTAATCTCCATTGTTTTCTGGGTCTTCTTGAGCATTTATTATGGTTTCTCCTGTATTCTTATCAGTATATAAGAATCCATTTCAGGAAGCTGATGGATGCTAGCATCTCAGATTTATTGAGAAGAGCCTTGTATGTTATGAGATGTGCAGTGGTGATGGGTTCAAAGGATGTTGTGTGTAATATGTTAAATATAACTTCATATTTACATATATATAATTGTAGTGATTATAAATATATTTAATATTACAACACAGTGTAGTGGCATTTCATTTGCATTTTAATAAATAAAACTTGTCTGAAGATTAGAAAAGTAAAACAATCACACTGGTCAGCCTTACAGACCAGGCAGCAATGACATACACCTTTAATCCAAGTAGCCACAATGACACACACCTTTAATCCCATGTGGGATGTCCTTGTGTATGCTATAAATGTGTTATATTACCATTGGCTAATAGAGACGCTGCTTTGGCTGCAGCAGGGCAGAATATATGTAGGTTGGAAAACAAAATTGAATACAGGGAGAAAGAAGGCTGAGAAAGAGACGCCATGTAGCTGCTGAAGGAGGCAGATATCATGTAGCCACCGAAAAAGCAAGAGGTAACAAACCACAAGCCTTGTGGTAAAACAAAAAAAAATAATAAAAATTAGTTAATTTAAGATATAAGAGCTAGCTAGAAACATGCCTGAGCCATCAGTCAAACAGTATTGCAATTAATATAGTTTTGTATGATTATTTGGTTCTGGGCAGCCAGGAAATGAAAGCACAGTCTCCACTTACAAAACAGAAATGATTAAAATAGAAATAAAACAAACATCTATATACCTGTATCACAAAGCAGCTTCTCTTTGCAACCTGAGGTTATCAGAATTTAGCTTTCATTATTCTGAGAACTGCCTTGTCCCTTTATTGCTTGTGCTGTGTGCTAGCCAGATTTCTGTAGCAAATACCCACAATCATTTCCTTACACAAGAAAAGGTTTCTTCTGGCTCATGGTTTTGAAGGATTCGGTTTGCAATTGGGCAGGCCTGTTGTTCTGAGGCTCCTGGTGGTAGGAGTAGCACTTCACCGTGGAAGGTGTAGCATCACTAAACTATTAGCCTCACAGTTAGAGGAAAAGGAAAAAGGAAGAAGACTAGCTACATTGAGGGTTTAATTATATCCTTCAAGGGCACAAACCAATGCCCGGGAGACCTCCCACTGGACCCCCTTCTCTTAAATTGTCCACAACCTCCCAATTCTGTCATTCTGGGAATCCAGTCTTGAACACACACACAGGGGAGAAGTCATTTCAGATGTGTAACTTATCTCCATCCTTGTTAGACACAACTTTTGCTGTTTATCCCTCTTCCTGGGTATTGTACTGTTTCTTTTTTTAATTTCACACATAAATAAGATCATGCAGTAATTTTTATTCAGTGTATGATTCCCCTCGCATAGATATTCTTTTGATTTATCAGTGTTGCCTCTGTAACTTAGACATCATGAGCCGTGCTACAGTAAACATGCGGCATGCAGGCGTCTCTACAAGATTCTGACCTCATCTTCTGTGTGTATGAGCAAAGGGGAAATGCTGGGTTGCATGGTTAATTTGTATTTTCTTAACTATCACTCAGTTTGGGCAACTCAAGTTTTCTTCTAAAAATTTTCTGCTAATATCCTATATCTACATTTTTATCCTTTTATTTTTATCTTTTTAAGGTCAATTTCAATTCTAAATATATAGAATTTAGAGGCCAATTCCTTCTGTTTAAACTATATGGAAAAAAATCCTCAAATTGCTGGGCATTTCCTGATGAATTATTTTCTTTTATGCAATGGATAAAGTTACAGAACAGCAACAAAATACATACATCATTCTTTGGGTGATAAGATGATGCATCAGAAGGTAATGGCCAGGAACTGAGTTACAAAGGACAGAGAAGCATCATGTACTTTCTAGAGGCTGATGAAACTACCTTTTCCCTTAGGAGAAGCTAGATATTTTCTGTAGTGTTTTGTTTATAAGTTAAGCATCTCAGATGCTATGGAAAAACATCACTATGGATACGGGAAAAAAATGAATAACTGAGTTGTTATTTCACCCAGCACTTAGAGGACACATACCGTGTTCTGGACTGTGTACCAAGTTGCCAGTGACCTGTGCATGAAAATGACATGGTAGTTGATTTTTAAGAATTTTCACTGTTGTCCAAGAAGACATAGTAAGACAATGTGAAATGAGCTTCTGCTGACCTAAGCGTTGGCTAATATTTAGGGGTATTGACTTCTTTATTTGTAAAATAAGTGTTAAGTATGCACTAGATGGAACAAATATGTAAAAAGGGAGACACAAGATCACCTCAAATATATGTCTTTAAAACATAATATTAAGTAATTAATAAATGCATAAAATCACTGCCATGGTTAACTAATTAAGTGCTAATAGATGCTGGGCCACGCATACTTTACAATATGTACCACAAAGTGTTGAGTGGATCTGTCTCAGGTAGTCCAGCCAGAGGTGGATTATCTGAGGCTCGTAAGTTAGAACTAAACTGTGCAAGATGAGAAGGAACCATATGTAGAATCTTAGAGTAGAACATTCTAGACCGAAAAAAAGACAAGTACAGGGGATGAGGTAGTCACAAGATTGACATTCCCAGACAAGCAGAAAGCTCAGAGAAAAGACCGATAGCATCTGTGGACATCAGATTCTGAGGTTGAAGTCAACTTTTGCAAAGAAGTTCACATGGGCAAAATCTGAAAGGATGGAGACTTAGCTAAAGATCATTCTGTTCAAGAGAAATAACATCAATGGAGATTAGAAATGCAGTCGATAAGATCAAAGTCTCAGCATCTAAATCCATTAGTCTATACAACTGTAAAGTAAAAAACAAGACTCCGCAATGCGCTATATTTTCTTTTTTTATTTATTAAAAATTTCCACCTCCTCCCATCCTCCCATTTTCCTCCCATTCCACCCCTTTCCCCTCTGTCTCCAGTCCTAAGAGAAGTCAGGGTGCCCTGCCCTGTGGGAAGTCCAAGGCCCTCTCCCCTCCATCCGGGTCTAGGAAGGTGAATGCACTGTATTTTCATACCTGTCTCAATAGACTTATTTCCATACTGTGTCTCCTGCTCTGTAGTCCTGGGTCTTCAGAGATTCCCCCCGAGGGGTAAAATGATGACACAGCCTGGGAGGGGTTATCCCAAAGGAGCAAATCTTTTAGAATGCAAAGTCTGTTTAGGGAGCAAGAGCAAGACAGTGTGACACATCTGAAGGGCACCGTCCACAGCAAATGTCAACCAAATTCCCCTCAGTGCAGCTTCTCCACTGCGTTTCACAGTTATTGCCAGGTTCCCCAAGTTTTCACCCCAGACATGCATACAAGTCTCCCAGAAGATTCTATCATGGGAACAAACAGCTGAGTCCAAATAGACCTGATTCTATCTTCTCAGACAGCTGCAGGGAATTGAGCAATGAACATTAAATTATACCTCTAGGTCAATGAACCAGGTCTAAGTAAAATTATAGTCCAGAGTCTGCCAACTTGAATTGTCATGGTGAATATTTCAGTAACTCTCATCTAGCGTTCACTCCAGTGGGTGTTTTTTTGTTTTGATTATAATAATTAATTTATAATTTCTCTCTTCAGTTCCAAATCCTCCTTTATACCCCTCCCTACTGTCCGTCAAATTCATGACTTCTTTGTCCATTAATTTTTATTGCATGAAAATATGGATACACATCAGATAAACGGTTTTAAATTTAAAAAAGAAAATATGTATAAACATAAATATTTCTAAATATAACCTGTTCAGTCCATAAACATTACTTGTATGTGTGTTTCCAGTTGTTTGTCCAAAGGGTGATCTTTAACAGGTGCCAACTTTAACAATCTCTATAGGACCTGGAGGTATTCCATTGCTTTAGGAAGAAAGGAAACAGTCTGTTGAGCCGTTAAATGCTGTTGATGATGGCAGGTACATAAAATACCTCACCCTTCCTTGGGGGAAACTCTGGGAAGCCTCAGTTCTCTCTTCACAGCTCTTAGTTCTGTTTAAATAACTGCAATCTTCTGAATCATTTCTGATGATGAAAATAGTCACGGGGTGACTGACCAGAAGGCATCACACCTCTTAATCAGCAAGTAACACCATCATCTCTGATTTCCTTGATTTATACTTCCTTTCTTATCTGATTTCTTAAAAGTTTAGGTGTTATTTAAAAATAAGAGTGTTTTGTTGTTATTTTTTATTAGATCTTTTTGTTATTTAATGCTCATCCCAGGGATGGCAGAGCCTCTAGAGGAAGGTACAGAGAGATTCCCTTGTCACTTGTCAATCATTTCAAATGCCAAAGCTCATAGAAAATCCAGATGGGGAAAACATGTTTCTCTAGAAAAAAAAAGTACTATACAAATAATCCCATCAAGTATCCAGGGGACACTGCCAACTTGAGGCAAAGAGCCTGCATGCTGTGTTAATTTCAACAGCAGAAAAGAAGCCAAGGGCCCATTTCTTTCTTCAAATACAAATTCACAGAGACACATGCACACCCAGCTGTATTTTAGTTAGCATTCGATCCTTCTCGGAGCTTGGTAGATATATGGAGGAGCCGTAATCAGACAACAGTATGGAGGATCTGAGAACTTAAGAATTTAGCACTCCATTTTCAGAACTGCTCCCTGGTCACCTTCTATTCTAAATACCCCTTTTGCAAGAAGGACACAATATACCTTTAATTGAATTCAACAAATACTTAGCACATGTCTTCTGTAAGCCAAAGGAAACATGTCTATGAGAGAACCCACAAAGTAGTCCCGCTCAAAAGAAAACAACTGCCGAGAAAAATCTACAGACAATATAATAAGAATATTTGTTTCACGTGACAGAAAAGAGACTTCTGTCATAGTGCTTAGACATTCGCCATCAAGGAAAGAGTTGATTTCTTTCATCCTTGATCTGAAGGTCTCTCTTCTTTGCGTATACATCCTGTCATTCCTCTGTATGCCCTGGTGTTCCTTTTCCTTCTAGTAAGTGCCATTCATTTAGGTGAAGGCTTGATCTCTGCAAATAATTTAGCCTTTTGTTTCTCAAAAGTCCCTTGTATCTGAAAGGAATCATATTAGTGTTTAGAGAATTGAAGGAAATGGGAAAAGAAAACCAAAAGAATGTGGTGGCATTAGAAGACAGGGAGGATTGAAATGAAAAGGTCTTGCTGTGCAGCCAAGCAGTCTTCAAATTCATGGTCTCCTCGCCTTACTTCGCCATCCAGGGAATACTGATGTCATGCCTGGTCTCGTGGTCTTTATAAGACTTTGATAGTAAATAGTACATAATGTATACCATTGTATTTAGAATGAGACTTAGAAAAGAATTCCTGGAATGTTCTCCTTGACCTTTATTTATATTCCATGCATGATGCACATAGACATACATACACATAGAGACACATACATGTAGACACAGACACATGCATATGTACACCAAAACAAACACAGGCATTGACACATATAAATACAAACACAAACAATCTCTTTCTGTTGCTAATCTGAAATACAAAGAGTAACTTATTCTAACATAAATGCCCTTTATGGGAAATTTCCATAATTCTAGTCATAGAAGTAAACAGAATACCATTGAGAATAAAGCCATAAGCCTGTACGTGGTCAGTTGATTTTTTTTTTTTTGATAAATATACCAACACTATCAGGTGATGAATGAATAATGTCCTTAACAAATAGCTTCAGGAGAGGCTATTGCATGTTCAAAGAAATAGATGGTTCAAGTCTGCTTTTCTTCATTTATAATATTAACATCCATCATAAACGTATATGTAAAATATAAAATCTCAAAATTCTTAAAGCAGACACAGCAATAAATAATTGTAACTTGAGGTTTAGCAGTGCTCTTTAAATGTGACACCAGCAACATGAACAAATATTTTGAACTTTATAAAAATTAAAATATTAAATAGTACTATTAAAACAGTAAAAAGAGAACCTATAAAGCATGAGAAAATATTTGCAATTGATTTCACCACCATAGTCTAGTATTTTGAAGGCATAATAACTACATCAGAAGGACAAAGAGTACAGTATTTTAAAGTCAGCATAGTATGACAGTTGCTCATAAATGGACTTACTATGTGATCATGATATCTGATTTTAAAGTTTATGTTCCAAAAGAAAAGTGAAATCACCGCAATAAAGACACCTTTGTGTGCTCTTGGTTATCACAGAACCCCTACAATGAACAAACGTATAAAAACAAAATTATATATATATATATATATATATATATATATACACACACACAATACATGCATAGTAGATTATTATTTAAACATATAGATTAAATCTTGACATCTGCATCAAGATAGATGAGAGTATATGATAAAATGTTTTCTCTCAAATGTGGAAACTAAAACACCCAAATCAACCTGAATATGGTTGCAGAATAGTGAGTGTTCAAGGTCAAGAAGTGAGTAAGGGTCAAAATTAGGTTGGGTCGTGGGCATCAAACACAGACATCAGAAGTGAGTTCTGATCCTTTTTTTTTATCAGACTGTAATAAGTAGGTTCACAATAAGCTATTGTGTGCTTCAGACATAGCTGTAAGGCCCTGAAAATGGAGATTATAAAGGGAAGGACACGTCGATTAACTCAGTTTGACCAGTTTGTTGTTTCCAGGCACTGAAGTAACAATATATATCAACAAAAATTTTAGAAACATGGATCAAATATTTGTATAGATAACACTTAGAACAATATGTAAACTTTATATTTAATGAATATGTTTTCAAAAGAGGCCCCACTTCATTTGAGAAATGCAAAGTAAAACTGCATTTTGAGTACCAGTCTATACCAACTAAATAATAAGTAAACCAAAAATAACCATTGCTGATATAATACAGAGAAATCATAGTCTTCAGTCATGGTGGTGGGAATGTAAAATACTACATCCATTAAAAACTTTGGTGGTGATTCAATAGTTAAGTGTAAAATGACACAGCAATTGCTTGGGAATGTGACAAAATAATTGAAAACAGAAAAACAAAAACAAATAAACAAAAGCTTGCACAAATGTATAGTCATAACAATTCCATTCTCAATAGTCAAATAACAGATACAACTCAAATTTATACCAAGGGATAATTTGATAGTAAAAAAAAGTGACTTACTGACAGTTGAATATTATTTAGCCATATATAGAATTAAATTACGGGTGCATACTATAACATGGAGAACCTTAAAAACATTTAAAAGAAGCCAATCACAAAGGACCATGAACTGTATGCTCATGTTTTTTGGAATGGTCAAATGGAAGGGTTGGTAGAGACAGGAAGCAAACTAAGGTTTGCCAAGTCACAAGTAGACAAGGGCATGGAGAGTGACTGTTGACAGATACACGTATGCTTGGGGGTAGGAATGTTCTGGAAGCAGAAAGTGACAGATGATTGTAGATATTGTGAAAATAACAAAAGTCACAGAATTGTGAGCTTGGCAACAGTTAAAATGGAGAATTCGTTGTTAAGTGAACTTTTTCCTTAGTAGGAAAGAGTATCTGACATGACTGTCTTCATGTCAGTTCAGCATCTGTCAAACTCTGTGCTCAGTAAATGTCTATAAAGAACAGCCCCTAGAAAACATACCTCATGGTTTTCTGTACACCAGAAGCCTTAGCTTGTTTTGTGGTTAGCTGTATGGGTAAAGGGCAAGGTTTTCAAAACTGATCACAGACCTAAATACAGACATCTAAACAACTAGTTTCATAGTATTTTTTTTATTTATGTATCAAGAGTTGTAATATAGATATGAAGAATCATGTCTTCACATTCCAGAGAGTTTTTAATTATAGAGCCACTTTCAACAACCACTGTCAAAAGCATGCGTATACATGAATTCATTCATACATACATATACATGTGTGTGTGTGCACACGCACACACACACAAACACACTTGCTTCACAATTTGAATCTATTCTGTGTCTCTGAGGGCTCCAATGCCAAACTCTTGTACCCCAGAGTCAATCAGAACCCTTTAACTGCCTTATCATTGATTCCCATTGATTACCTCCTTTTGTCTGGATTACTTTTTGGATGAAGGTTGATTGGCAAAGCAACACTGTAAAATCTGACAGCCGATTATTATAAAGCATGCTTGTCTGAACATATCTATTAAAATTGTGTAGTGAACTCCGAGATATTCATTCTTGAAAGGAATGAATCCTAAACTAGAGGCCTTTATTATTTGGATTTGTTAGCACATCTCCTAGATTGCTCGCTTGAGTTTCAGCCACGGGATAATGTTTGAGAGTTCAACATCTTGACTTGCAGGGCCCTCTGGTCACCAGCAGAGGCATGAGACTGTAAGCAAGTTGCTTACTATTTAGTCTTATGAGTAAAAAGCCAATGTCCATTGGTACACACGAAAAAGGCACTAGGTTAATAATACAATACACATGCACCTAGGGCTACTATGATTTTTCTTCTTACATATGCACATGACTAGATTAAAAATTAGATTTATTTCTTTTTAATTTATGTGCCTTATGGTTTGCCCACATGTATGAATGTGCACCTGACTGCAGTGTCTATGAAAGGCAAAAAAGGGCATTAGAATCCCTGGAACTGAAGTTTCCTATGGATGAGAGTAGCCATCTACATGGGTGCTAGGAATCAATCAATGCCAGATCCTCTGAGAGCAGAAAGTACTCTTAACCACTTACTGATCCCTGTAGCCCTGATAAATGACTATATTTTTATATTATCTATATATCTAAATTGTTACATGAATGGAAGCTAAGTACATAATCACATACTCGGAGGATAACCGAGTTGCCCAAAGCCATGAAAAATGGTTTTATCTGGAACCCACTTTCCTTTTCCATTCATTATAATTTAAAAGGCCACATCTGTGCCGCTTCATGATGGGATAAGTGTAGAGGCAAGTTAGTTGACTGAACATTTGTTCTCAGAGAAAAGTAAATGTCATTGGACTTTGAACATAATATACTCTATTCTTTCATTTCTGTCATAAAAGATTATCCTCGGGCCCCCAGAGCACATGTGTGAACTCTCTGCAAACTGAACCTCTTGGCCTCAATTCTTCCTCTGCCATCAAACTCGTGCAAGAAGGGATCGAAGACAGCAAGGGGATAACTTGCCCCTCGTGCACCACTGTCCAAAGCAAGTCATGTAGGATATGACAAGAATCTGTAAGACAGACAGATTTTTGTTATGGCTTAAGAGTTCCATAGCCATTCTGGTTCATATTCCTCAATAACTTACCTCACCCTAGAATGAACTTATGGCTTTAGATCAAATTTAGAGTACTGGCCCAAGGAACAGGTGTGGTGCCATGCACCCATCTGTAGTATCAGCATTTTGGAATCCAAGGCAGGAGGAACAGGGATTTGAGGCCAGCCCCGGGTGTACAGTAAGTTTGTGAATGGCGTAGTTTATTTACTGAGATCGTAGGACATATCTGGTGGGCTGGAGAGATGGCTCAGCCATTAAAGGTTAGACTCACAACCAAAAATTTAAGAAAACTAAAGGATAAAGTGACACAAAACAATACTTTAATTGAAAAACAAATAAATAAGAGGAAAATGCTCAAGAGTGAAGCCCAAGCTCCTATCTGCTTTTATAAAGTTTTCTTTTCTTTTTTCTTTTATTTTCCAATAAAAGAGTTATTTGCCATTTATCCACATGTTATTCAAAGAAGCTTTTGTTCTCTAAAGAAAGAATTTAGTAGTTGCATCACGTATTATATAATCCACAAAAAGCAAAGTATCTCCAATTTGTCTCTTTATAGAAAAAGGATTTCAAGACCGGTTTTATGAATCAAGTAGGAAGGGCCAGCTAGGGGATTTCTCACACTAGACATTCCCCACTGCCAGTCTTAATGATTGACTGAATTAGTTGTGATGTTGCTGAGCAGAGTGGCTGAATAGTGGAGCATAGAACATGGACTGTGGAGATCAGCACCTTGAATTCAAATTTTAGTGATGGCGTGGCTGTGCAACTGTTTGGCAAATTTGCTCATCTACCCTGGCTTTATCATCTGTGAAATCCACATGGGAGTCCTTCCCTTGCAGAATTGTTTGAAGTCTAAGCAAGATGGCATGTGTGTCAGGTACAAAGAGATCGCAGTAAGCGATATTTCTCCTAGGACCCCTATGAGCCTGCATCTCAACATCACAAATACTTCACTTACATGGGTATCCGAGTACATACACACAACTGCCACTGTCCTTGAGCTGATCCTCCATGTCAGGTTGCTCCTTACCTACCAATAATAAATGCCCACATTCTCAAAGAATGAAGTGAAAAAAAAATAAATCAGCATGCCAAAGAGGACCACAACAATCTTTTCTGCTTCTTGTTCATCCTCTTTAATTATATCTGTTATTCTGCAGGTATCTCAACTGCCTTCTATGATGAAAAAAATAGCAGGCAATTGTTAATTGCTGATAGTTTACTCTCTATTGATCTCTCCATCTGGCTCAAAGATCTCAGATTGCTAAGTGATCCAGCAAATCACACATGAGACGGGTTAAGACAGAGGGACCCCATTTAAACATATCTGTTCAAGAATAGCTCAGCCTCTTCAGGGAAGCCAATCAACAGAGTTTCATCTCTGGAGAGAAAGACCTTTAAGCTAGAGCTTCATGTTATAGGTAAGCAGAAGGGTGTAGGTAAGTGATCCACCAGCAGATCAGAGAGAAACAAAACTATGGACTATGTTGTAATGGGGGTGGAGTAGATACAGAGTTAGTAGAGGCAGCGGGCTCAAATTGAGGGGATATAAAGCTGTTCTTGTCTTTCATCTCTTCTTTTTTGATGGATATTGTTGTAATAAGAGTGGCGGGGCTGCGTCCCCGGCACCCGGCCGCCTGCATGGCTTTACCTGAAATAATTACACGGAAACTATATTCTTTTAAACACTGTTTGGCCCATTAGTTTTAACCTCTTATTGGCTAGCTCTTACATATTGATCTAATCCATTTTTGATATTCTGTGTAGCCCCACGAGGTGGCTTACCAGGGAGATCTTAACTTGCATCTGTGTCAGGTGGGAGAATCATGGCGACTGCCTGATTTGGCTTCTTTCTCTCAGCATTTTGTTCTGTTTACTCCGCCTATCTTAATTCTACTCTATCAGAGGCCAAGCAGTTTCTTTATTAATTAACCAATAAAAGCAACAGATAAAAAGTTGACCCTCCTCCATCAGATATAACTTTGTCATTGTCTGTAAAATATTGGCATTGTATCAATCAGGGTTTTGGTATAAGCAGGAAGGCAATTAGTTACAGTGTGTCTAGAAGGTGAGATGGATAATGCTTGGATAGGACTCAGTCATAGACAACACAGCCAGAACTAGCATCCAGCCACTCCTCGGAAACACTCTGACTGAAATCTTGAGGATGTTATTGCTGTGTCTTGGTACCAAACAAAATCCAAACAGTTTATGGTATAATCTCTACAGAAAAAAAAGAACAATTAAATATGCTTTTGTAGTCTTAACTCCTACTTTCAAAATCATAAAAACCAGATCATGTGTGGAGCCCTAACTGAAAAAAAATCCTGGAAATTCAGACTTGAGTTTGTGGCTGTCAGTTAGCTGAAGCATCATCACCTATAATCATAATCATATTGTACTAGAGCTCAATGCCTCAATCCTTGATGTTCATCTTTTAAGAATAACATAAATTGCATGAGGCTAAAACAGAACTGCTGTTCTTCATGGCATGGATATGTTCAGATATAAGACATCCCTAAAGGTTGTAAATGGAGTACCCTGCTTTCTCTTGTAATATTCCTCATCATCATCCATTGGATGGTCCATTACTCTACAGTACAAATAAGCTAGAACTTACAGACATTATGTATTCCTTGAACTACCATGTGAAATGAATGCCATTCATTCCAATTTAGCATGTTAGAAGGTGAAGGGAAAGAATTTTTTTTTTTTGAAGGGAAAGAATTTTAAGAAGCTTGCCCTGTTCTCACTACACACCTAGGATCAATACCTAAATGCTAGTTGTAATGCCAGAGTCTAGAATTTCTTGAACATTGTTATGGATCAATAATCAGGAGATCTGCTATTCAGTTACTAATGGGGTTTTGTTTCCTTTTAGTTGTTTGGTTTTAATTCTTTTCTTACTACTTTTGCTGCAAGACTTAATTTGTGCCTTAGCTCTCCTGCCTTTTCCATCTTGTGTGTTTAATAATTAACTCTTTCTTCCTTCCTTCCTTCCTTCCTTCCTTCCTTCCTTCCTTCCTTCCTTCCTTCCTTCCTTCCTTCCTTCCTTTTCTTTTTCTTTTGGTTTTTCAAGACAGGGTTTCTCTGTAGCTTTTGAGCCTGTCCTGGAACTAGCTCTTATAGACCAGGCTGGCCTTGAACTCACAGAGATCCACCTGTCCCTGCCTCCTGAGTGCTGGGATTAAAGGTGTGTGCCACCACGGTCTGACATGTTTAATATTTCTTATATTCAGATTTACGTGCAATTTCTCCTCCTCCTCTTGTGGCCACTTTTTTATCTCAGTCTCTTTAGACATCATGTTTTGACAATTTTCGTGTGTGTGTGTACAATCTATCTGTTAGTAAACACTAGTGAGCCCACATCTTTTTTATTGTGCATGATACTACAGTAAACACAATGGCATAGATGTGTTTGATATAACTAGACATTTCTTCAAAAAAAAAAACCACATAAGTGGTAAATAGATAGACATATATAAGGTGCTCAGCATCCGGAGTTAGCTGAAAACCCCAAGTCAAGAGAACTATAAAATCAAATATGTGTGTGGTGCACGCGCGCACACACACACATACATACACAAAACACACACATACACCTTGGAATTTAAATGTTATGAACAACAAAAGAAACAATTATCAGAATAAAGATGGAGCCTAGAGAGTGGGAGAAAAATCTTTGCTAAGTCCCTGTCAAATAGGATGCTATCTACACAAAGAAATGCAAAAATTAAATACCAGACGAGCAAATAAGAAATCCATAATGAGTAACTGAATCAAATATATAGTTCTCAACAAGGAGAAGTGACCAATCCATTGAACAACTGTTAAACATTCTAAGTCAACAGGGAAAGGCAAAGTAATACTGCTTTGAGATTCCATTTCACACCTATTAGAACGGCTACCAGAGTGAGACAAATGACAGGGAATGCTGACAGGAATATGAAAAAAGAGAAAACTTTCGTCTCGGCTGGTGAGAATGAACAATTGTCTAGTAGCCACTATGCAAATTGCTATGTTGTCTCCAAAAAACATTGAAATAAATTACCATATGACCCAGCTGTACCCTCTTCAATATATACCCAAAGTACTCAACATACCACAGGAATGCTGGCATATCTGTGATCACTGCTAGACTATTGAGACTATCTAGAAAGCAGAACTAACCAAGATGTTCATAAACAGTTGAAGAAAAAGAAAATGTGGTCCATATTCATAATTCAATTTTATGCAGCCATAATGACAAATACACTCATAACGTTTGTGGAAAAATGAGATGCAACTTTAGATCCACATGTTAAACAAAGCCAAACTGAGAAGGAAAACACCACGTGATTTGTGTTCTCTTTGTATGCAATATTTTTAAATTGATAAATATGAGTGTTTGGGAAAAAAATAAACTAGCAAAGAGATCATGAGAAATGAGGAAAGGTTTAAAAGAAGAGGAAGATTGGCTGTTTGAAGATTTGTGATATCAGTAAAGGGTACTAACTAGGAGATAGGGAACTAGTTAAGAGTTCTAGGGGACACGGGGCAGTCAGAAAGAGGAGCAATTGAGAAAAATGCACAATGGCATATATGTATAAACATGCCAAGATGAAATTCACTGTTTTTATGATAATATGTATATAATAAAAGACCATTCTTGTTTCCTCACTTCAGAACACAAGAAAACTATTTTAGAAATCATGTGCAGAAAAGAACTACTGGACACCTGTGGTAGGAGTATTATATTAAATCTCTGTCACTATATTTGTGATAGAAAACTCATATACCAAGAAAAGTGTTTGACTCCTGATATTAGAACTTTGAGCCCAGGATCAGTAGACCCTGTTGATTTTAGAAGAGTGACAAGGAAGCATAGCAAGGCACCCCACTATATTGTGGGTGGCAGAGTAAAACTTCTCACTTAATGAGAAATAAATGAACTAGAGAAAGAAGGGGCTCACAGCAATCCTACTGAACAGCATGCACTCAATGAGCAAAGCCATCCCCTGGTCCTCCTCATAAATTTTCTACACCCACCCAGTAGCACCAAGTTGGGAATTCATAGTTTTGGGTGATACCCTGGATACAAACTCTAGAATATACAGGTTGGAGAAGTCATTATGGAAACCAGAATGGACGCTTCTAAAAATATGAAAAGCACAATTGCTATACAAACCAGCAATCTCTTTTCTAGGCATACACCCAAAGGAAATGAAATGCTTCCTTTTAATGATGTCTGAAAACATTTATTGTCTTAATACTCCCTCTCAATTGTTTGCTGAGAGGTTCATCTATGATAAAACGGAATTAATGTGATTGAATTATCTAAATTACAGGAATCCTGCTCTAGGGGAGTCCTGCAGGCATTAGGCAGTTGAGGAAATGGAATAAGTAATTTAAACTTCGCTTCTATTTTTTTGTTGTTGTTGACTTTAGACTACATTTGAAAAATGAAGCTCCACCATCTTCATCATGCATCTGTAAGCCATTTTGAAATTCTTAGCTAAAAAGTGCTAGGGAATTGCATATAAAACTAATCATTACCTTGTAATGAAATGGTTCTGCAAATTACTGCTTAATAATACTTGAAGTCATCAAAAAAGTTCAAAGATTAATTACCATGTAACTGGCAGTGTTTAGATCAGAAAATTAAGGTTCCAGTGAAGAACAGAAAATATCCATATAATTACCCAGGTATAAACTGCAACTTAATACATTGTGGAATCTGGGCTTTTCAAAACAGCACATTCTTTTTGGGTGCATCAATATTTCATGGTTTTCATTTCTGTTCATAGGATAACCAATATCTTGCTTTTTTATCCATCTGTCACTATGTCTACTTCCCCTGTTGTAAATACCCATAAATATGGTTAGAATGATACCACTTGGTAGGTATTTATTTATTTTCTTGTAAATTCTTGGCACATAAGAGGAACATGGTATTTATATGTAGTATTTGGGAACATTTTATGGGTATAGTTAGGGAAAATACATTAAAAGTTTACAGAATGTTAGAAAGCACGGGGAAAGACTTTCAAATTTATAAATGTATCAGCTCACAGGAATTTTGAAACATATCACACCTTTCCATATACATACAAATACTGCATCTTAGAAAACAGGGGATGGGGAAAGTTCAGTATTCTCTAGTATTTTATTTTGGTGGGTGGAAATTCAGAATATGAAACGTAAGAGATTATTTCTGTAAGAATCTCCAGGGGGCAACACTTTTCCATGTACCTATAAGTACACTTTCTCAAGCTGCACTCTTAGCTTGCAAGTTTGCTGTAGGAGGGTGGCCACTAATACTTTGAGGGTATTTTTCAAAGTGAGACATAATTTAAGAATTGAATTTGGCAAGCTATGCCTGGTTCAAGCAAGAACCATATGCTAGCAACCAGGCACCACCTGGCAAGCTTCGTTCAGAATAATTTTCACCTGCTGCCTCCCCAGTTTGAAAATATTTGCTCAACAGATTCTTACCTGGTTGAAAAAAAAAGGTCATTAGCAAACAGAGAGGAAAGGAGCATGGGGACATGGGCAAGTAAAAACAGTGCTTCTCAGTTAGGATATAGTGGGTGATATCCTGAAGGGGATATAGCAGGTGTCTCTTCAGGATCCTGACTTGACCACATTCTAGAACTTTCATGCCTCCTGCTTATTTAGGGATTAATCTCCAAACAATCTTCGCATTACCTTCTCACGGCCTCAGAGACAGTGATCGTCATTCTTTCCCATCTTGTAAGTTTCTTTTTTGAATTCTAGCTGTCAACAAAATGGTATGGAAATGTAGAACGAAAAAGTAAAGGAGAGAGAACCGAAATGGTCATATTTTTGCTTAGCTCAGAATCATGGTAATTTTGTCTTGATTACATGTGAAAGCTTACAAAACCATTCATAACTTCACTCATGCCTTACTCTTCCTGAAAAGCTACTACTATGTGAGTTTGAGATGAGCAATTTCTAGCTGAGTGTGTGTGCACACCCTGGTGTTCATTCACATTCAGTCATATTTTTTATCTTTATGAGATAACTCTTCCTTCTATGAATGATGATAGTACACACCCAAGACATTTTCTTGACTTGTATCAATCTCTGTCTCTGTATCTCTCTCTCTCTCTCTCTGTATGTGTGTGTGTCTGTGTGTGTGTCTATCTTCTTGTCTACCTAAAATATCTATGAATGAATTATATAAGTCTATAGGAATCTGATCTATTTTCTGACTGTGTATCATCTGTCGACCTATCTGTCCTTTTATCTTCTACATACCTACTATATGTATCTATCAATTTTTCAATCATTATATCTATTCACTCATCTACCATTTATGACTATTGATGTATGTATTTTTATAATTTATATGAATCTACCCCTACATTTCTCTGTGTGTCATCTATCCTTCGATCTGTCTATACATCCACCATACATCTAATTGTCTAATTGGAATTGAATGGGGCTTCAGGAAGTAGTTCTCTTCACAGAAGAGATTTAAAGTCCCTGCTAATATGTTTCACATAAAAAGTTGATAGATTTATGATAAAACTGGTTAGGATACTTGGAGAATATAAATAAACAATAAATAGAACATGTTGCTGTTATTACATGTCCGTCTCAAGAGAGCCACAGGTGTTTTAGATGTTCAAGAGACTTCAAAGTCATGAGACTGGAAATCTGATCAGTTTTTGACAATGATGGAAAACATACATGCCCTGCCCACAACTCAGAAATGCTATTATGCTTTGGAAGAATTAAACTTTATTTCTTTGGAGATCAAACGGCTAACTAGATGGTAAAACTAAATCCTTAAAAAACCTTGGGTGGAGTCTAACTGTATGGTTATGAATAGAAAACCAATGAACAACATTTGTTTTTCAAGTTTTAATATCATTAAAATCTTTTTCCTTTGTTTTAGAGTTGGTATTATTGTTTACTGTCTCAAATGCCCCTGTGTCGAATTACTTAAATCTTTCAGGTTCCACTAAATACATTCTGTGGCATTGATAATGGCTAGGACTACATCAGCCTGAATATCCACTGAATCTGTTTGTATCATAGACTCTTGAACTTGGTTGGCCTCAACAAACATTTAATGCTCAGTGTACCTTCAGTGAATAAATGTTTAAGATTAAAGACACATGTTGAGTATTGAAAATAATTGTGTCTTTCAAAGTTTTGTAGATAGATTACAGAATATTAGACATGACAAACATTGGTTCTCAAAAAGCAATATTAACTAGAGGTCAGACAGCGAGTGAGTCACGATAAAGCACAGGGTTTCCAGAATTGTGTTATTTAAAATTAAGAGGATATATTGAGGCGTGAAAAGAAGCACCATAATTTCCACTGGGAGTCACCTTCCATCATTCATCCTGAAAAGGGTGAAGGAAAGCTACATGCATTAGCTCATGCTCTGACGAACTTTAGATACATTAGCTCTCATGACTCGCTTGCAAACAGAATAAGGTAGGAACGTTATTTACTGCTGTGAATCTGGATTCATATAGATACCACCAGATAATGACAGTGTCATCATTTTCTTCTAAAACTCTCTCACCTGTCTCTATTTCATTATGTTTTTGCCTTAGCTCATTTTCTTTCTCCAGTAGTGGAAGAAAGAACAAAAGTAAATAAATAGATAGACTGACAGACAGACAGACAGATAGACTCCAAACCAAAAATAAGTCAGCCTCCGGAAAAGATGTGAAACAGAGAAAAGCCAAACCCTCTGTGAACGCTCCATGTGTGGCCTGATTGCAGTTTAATGGGATCTTAAGCAAGACATGTTGTGCTCACCCTCCAGGCACTGGCCCAAGGCACACCTCAAATGACATGAGCCATGCTGTTTTCTCTAGCACAAAGATACCCAGGTCACTGCTCCTGGGAATGACCTGGGTGTTGGGAGGGCTCAGGAAAACAAGAAGGTAAAGGGCAAGGAAGATTCCATATTTTCATGTCTACATGGAAGGAAAATCATGGAAAATCTTAGTATGTTTAGTACCAGAGTCACTTTAGAACAATTATTACCTTCCAAACTTACACTGCACAAAGAAATGAAGCATTATTAGCCAAAAATCACAGGCTGTGAGCCAAGAGCTTAGAACTAAGGCAGGAGAAGTTGACGGTTTCCAGGAAGGGCTATGCATTCACAGAACCACCCAGGGAGTAAGGAAGGTCGCTTGGGAATAGCAGAGGGACTGACTCCCTGTGCCAAGTTTCTAGTGCATATTAGGTAAAATGATTGCAAGGGCCTCAAGTGGGTTTTTCTGGCCCCAAGAGATAGTTGGTGAGCTGAGTAGAGCTGTCTCACCCATGGGCCAAGGACAAATTATAACAATCCATTATTTTTACAAAAGGAAAAAAAAAGAGAGAGCCTCTTTTGTCCTCTTGCTCAAAATGAATTTTATGACTGCAAGGAGCAGGGGACAAAAGGACAAGGAGCAGAGGACAAATAGACCCTAGAGACTGCTGAGGTTTCCTATTAACTCACAGGATAGTGACCCCATGGGACAAAAGCAGCGTAAAGTTTTCTTTATGAATTCTTACAAAACTTTTGCAGAAGCCCATCCTATTTTAGGGATTTCCCGTGACAAGTCCCTCAATTCCAAGGATGCTCTTCAACTGAGCCTTGCTGTTCTTCTGCTGAAAGGGAGCTAGTTAGATGTGTATAGGTAGACGAGTGCCATTAGGAGGAAGCTTGAGACTGTGTCAGAGAAATATCATAATTAGAAATTGCTTAGGATAACTCTTCTGATGTCACAAAGACATTTGGTCTTCATACAACCCAGAAGTTGGTTGAGACTTTCTGGTTGATTTTCCTAAAGTTCACTGTGTACTTCACTCCACATATACTTGCAAGATGTATGTTCTTCTAAATAAAATGATAAATTTGCTCTTAATTCCAAGGAAAGTCAATGACAAACGTTCAACAAGCATCTCTATCACACTATGGCTGTACGGCATGGATGCAGACCTGAAAATATATTGGTATCAGAAATACATCCTAATTAGTTTATGGCATCCCTCTATTAACAGACAACATTTATAATTGTCTATAAGAGCAGATTTAGTGACTTTTAATAGCCCGGTCATCAGAAACTATTGCTAGGGACCTTGTTGATCTCAGGGTAGCATTCACAGGTCCTTCTTCTTGCCAAAAGAGGAACAGTCTTAAGAGCTAGTGTGTTCATACCCTGACATCACTGATTAAAGACGTGTTGAGGATTATCAACAGAGAAAAAGATGTGCAAACATGTCTCTACAGCACGAAGATGGTTAGCAGCAGGTACTTATCTAGAATCATGCATCATCACAGTATTTGCCATTGTCTGCCTCAGATGATAAGAACATGGTCATGATTTGAACCAATGAGGTTCTACTAGAGATTGTAGGAATCCCTCTCCCATCATCCCTATTGACCGTTCGAGGAAATCATTAATTGACCTAGAGACACAGTGGTCTAAATAAAAATAAAGAAAAGTAGAAGTAGAAATTCTTAAGATTAACTAAGCTCAAATTGGGCAGGGCTGGCACATGCCTTTAATCCCAGCACTTGGAATGCAGGGAAGGTGAATCTCTGTGAGTTTGAGGCCAGCTTGGTCTACAAGAGCTAGTTCCAGGACAGCTAGGATTGTAACACAGAGAAACCCTGTCTCAAAAAAAAAAAAAAAAAAAATGACTTGCCAATCTCTTTCTGTTCTCTGAAATGTGTGTGGGATTTCAGGACCTGACTTCAGATTGGCCATTGGATAGTGTGGTCACTGAAGACAGGTCTCAGACTTGCCTACTAAAATGTCCTCTCTGAGACTTGCTAGTTACGTGAACTCAAGGAAAATGGAAATTAACAATAATTCTTCCTACTATAAGGGAGGGATCCTAAAAGTGAGTTGAGTTAGTTTTAATATACTATCACTCTTAACAATATTGTTCCATAAACAGCCTATAGAAAAGTCTCATTGTTATTTTAAATTTATAAATTACATTTGAACTATATTAAGAATCATGACTTACCTACCTGTTGTAGACTCATTCTATTGTTGTGATAAAATACTCTAATTGAAGGTTAATTAGGGGAGAAGAGGGTTTACCTCAGTTTAAACTACCAGGTCAGAGTCTCTCATTGAGGCAAATGAAGGTAGAAATAGAAGACAGGAACCCGAAAATAGAAACCATGATGGAATATGTTAGATAGAATTGAACTCTATAATTTGGCTTGGCCATAATGCTCCAATCTCACCAGTGCTTGGATTACAGGAGTATACCTCTATACTAGTGTAGTGGTTTGAAAGAAAATGGCCCTCAAAGGGAGTGGCACTTTTAGGAGGTGTGGCTTTGTTAGAGTAGGTGTGGACTTTTGGAGGAAATGTGTCACTATGGATGTCTCATACATGCTCAACTCACACCCAGTGAGACAGTCTATTTCCTGCTGCCTGTGCATCAACATGCAGAAGCTCCTTCTCCAGCATGTCTGCCTGCATGCCGCCATGCTCCCCACCATGATGATAATGGACTAAATCTCTGAAACTGTAAACTTCCACCTCAATTCAAAGTTTTTCTTTAGAAGATTGGCCATGGTCATGGCGTCTCTTCACAGTAACAGAAACACTAATACAACTACCAACAACGTTCCTTTAAAGTTACAGTCTCCATTCTTATCTTGATCATTGTCTCTCTGCTACTGTGACTTCTGTCTATGTGTGGACATGAGCACCTGCATGTGTGTATGGAGTGCGTTGTACATAATATGGGTGTACTTGTGTGCAGATGAACATGCCCATGTATACACAAGTGGAGATCACATATCAGTGATGAATGTCTGTCTCAATTTCTCCCCATTCTTTTTTTTTTTTTTTTTTTTGAGGGGGCAAGATCTCTCACTGGAGTTGGAAAATATTAATTTGGTTAGGTTGTTTGGCCACGCAGTCCTTGAGATTTTCCTGTCTCTGCCTCCTAGTGCTTAGAAGTGCTGAGACGACAGGGGAGTTGCACCATGGTCGGTCTGTATATGGGTGCTGGAGAGCTGGTCAGGTCTGCATGGCAGGCAGCATGATAACACTTTAGTCACTGTGTCTTCTCTCCAGCCCGCTATTCTTACATCTTGGCTTCATTTCTGTTCTCAGCCCTTGTCATCAATCATCACAGATGGATTTTCTCTTTGGTTAATTCGTTCAATTACGTACTCAGAAAGTATTTATTGATCAGTCATGACAGACAGTGTGAAAAACTAATGAAGGAACAAAGACAATCTCGGTGTTTCTTTGGTGCAGGGCTGTTTTTATTAAAATGTACATAGAGAGATCTAAAGAAGGAGAGGTTTGTTGAATCCATGGTTTCATTTCATCCTCATCCCTGTAAAGATTAAAGAAAACAATTAACCTGCCTTACGTTACTAGCTAGAAAGTGGCAGATCCATGCTTCAACCCAAGATCTATTTGATTAAAACGCAGTGGTTCATTCTAACCTGTTTTTGCAGTGAAGCAATTTCTGTGGATCTTTCCGTTTCTACTCATTAGGATAGTTATTAGCAAAATATAATATGGGGTTGTGAGTTTTTCTCTGTTTGTGATCTCTAAAATCCATCTGTTGTATGTACACTTATCAGAACCACTACAGCACCTGTGAATTTTGTTCTGTCACTTGTATGAATTCCAATCACACAGCTCAATTTCTAAAATTTTTATACATATTTGACTTAAATGGTCAGAACTTAAGAGACTCAATAATCTTAGCACTTTAGTAGACCACATATTTTCAATCTAATAGTGAGGTCCAGGCTACCCAGAATAATTGGAATTTTTTTTTCTTTTTTTTTTTTTTTGGTTTTTCGAGACAGGATTTCTCTGTGGTTTTGGAGCCTGTCCTGGAACTAGCTCTTGTAGACCAGGCTGGTCTCGAACTCACAGAGATCCGCCTGCCTCTGCCTCCCAAGTGCTGGGATTAAAGGTGTGAGCCACCACCGCCCGGCTGGAAAATTTTTAAGAAGACAAAAAGCTGTGAACTACTCTGGGTGTCTTTGGTTTGAGTGTTACATGGTATGTGGCTGGAATAGGTTCTATTGGATCATCAGTTTATGAATATAAATTATTACATCCAATGCAAAATATTTGGGATGGAAACACTTTTTTGAATTTATGCTAGAGTTTGCTCCAAAAATGAAGTCAAGAAGTAAGAGTATCAGCTTGAACAGACTCCTTTTGTTTGCTTCCATCTTGAAGCAAGTGGTATTTTGTAGTCTTAGCCACAATATCTCAGATAACTTAAAAAGTTCTTGGAGGTGGGGAGAGAGGGAAGAAGGACAAGAGAGACAAGATAAGGAATACAAGGAGAGGCAGAAATAGAAGAAAATGGAGGAGAGAGAGCGAGAGAGTGAGAACGAGAGCGAGAGAGAGCGAGAGCGAGAGAGAGAGAGAGAAAGAGACCGGGACTACAGCATAGCACAGAGTGAGCCTGATCTCTGAAGCTAAGAAGGGTTCAATTTTGTTAGTGTTTTTTGGGTGATTCATTCATAATAGTTTCCTTTTGTTTGAATAGAGAGTTCTCAAATGTCCTTTAGCTACAACATGTCCTCTGATTTCCTTTCCTTTCCCAGCATACACAGCCTATAGAGAATAGCCTTTTCAATTGCTGGGTTCAATGACATGAGGGTTTTCTCTCCTTTTTTCCCTCCCTTTCTTTTTTCCTTGTCTCTTTATTCTCTCTCCTGGTCTTGGGAGTGTAGCCTGATTCGTGCCATCTTTCTCTGAACCCTATTAATCAACACCTCTGAAAGATCCCATTACCAAGAATATTTAAAGTGTGACAGGATAATACACTAGGAAATATACTGTGGGGAATATTATAGTCCTGGCAGGGCTAAATGACCTAAAGTCATCTCAGTCCCCAGTTTGTTTTGATTAATTAACCTTATGTCTCAGGATCCTTGGGTTCAGGATTTTTTTCTGAACTGATACTGGCAAGAGTCCCACCCAAAGGTGGACTTTCCAAACTGAAATTTTCTTTGCTTTAGTGGTATCCTTCCTTTTATACTTTATGTATAAAATAATTTTATCTATAAAATATGCATTGGTGCAACAGGCAAAAGTAAACTGTGGGCATGTGATAGACTCTGGGCATGTAGCTGGTGAGATCGAAGTCACCTTCCATGAGCTATAGGTCTTTAAGGGAAGCTGACCTCCATTAAGACTGTGAGAACATAGCTTTGGCTATAGTACCAGAGGACAAAATGCACTAGTCCACTCACATGGAGTAGGTTCTTGCTTGTCAAGCAAATGGACCAAGAAAGGTTATTTATTGCAACAGTGGGGGAGTGATTATGTGCAAATACCTGGATGTTTCCTAGACCATTAGACCTGAAAGAGTTCAGTATGTCTGGAATTTTCATAATGGTTAGGGTATTAGTAAAGCATGTGTATCAAGACTCTAAATAAAGAACTATCACAGGATAGTGGATGTAGCTCAGTTAGGAGCATACTCACATAGCATACCAAAGGTTTGATGTGTGGGAACCTTACCTTTATTTCACATGCTGTAGGATACCACTAGAACTGTTTTTTTTTCCAAAGTGAATCTTAAGATGATCTCTCTGGAGGAAACATAGGTGGAAATTAAAAGCACATTAAAGATGGGGCTAACAACTAGGGAATACTGGAGAAGCTCATATGTGATCATCAGTGAAATTAGGGTTACAGATGCAACTGTGGTCGCTCTGTAGATAGCCTTTTCTCTCCTAGGCTTGTTGCAGGTTACTTGTGTTAGTGATGAAGAATGAATGCATCTACTAAGTTTCAAAGCAAGTTTCCCTAATCTCTTTGCTCAAAGAACTCTCCTATTTTTTTTTTTTGTATTGTTAATTAAAACTGAACTTCTAAGTGCATGGGTTTTCTTTAACTGAATGGTCATAGGTATTCTTGGTGTCCAAGGAGTTTAGATCGGTTTCCAATCACTTGAAAATGGAAATACTGGGAATACAATCACAAAAAGAAAACAGTAGTATAGAAGTTGTGACAAATATTGAGAGTGTTCTAAAAAGCCACGTGCAATGGTTGTCATTGACTCTATAGTGTTCACAGAAAGCACAGAGGCCGTGTTTCTAGCCTAGAGAATATCTAAGTTCAGCCACGTGTGATAATTCACATCAGTTGCCTTTATCCACATACAGCTTTAGTCCACAGCTGAGCTGCTTTAACTCCAAAAAGCAGAGGAGAAAGCCTGCATTGCTCCCCTCTCAGGCTGAGCACATGGGAGAAAATACTTGGTGAGGTTTCATTGAGTCCAGGTTACATTGTAACATCTAGGAGGAAGTCAGTGACTTGAAGTAGGGGTCACAGAAGTGGTCTTAGTTCTTGTAAGTGTGGGGATGGCAGGCCTAAACTAGCGTGACAGTTTGTTTGCTTGCTTTTTAAGTGTTTTCTTTCTCATATACTTCATTCAATTTCAAAAGAAATTGACCCTGAATGTTATTTTTCCTACAGCAAAGTTAAACTCCTCTATATAAGATAGTATAGTGTCTCCCTAATTCTGATTCCTCTTTATGATGATTCTGTCAGGCAGTGGGCTTAAGTTTACTTCAGAGGAATCTACAAAGATAAATAGGAAGTTGTTGAGTCTCCTTTTTAGAATGACTATTGGAATCCTCAGTGCTGCTTGGGAATTAGAATCAGCCAAGGTATCCTAAAGTAAGACTTTCAGTGCCTTAGCTCCCAAACTCTTCCACATGACCCCAGCATCACGAGGTTCAGCCTTTGTCATAGATTAGATCTTAGTACATGGCTAAGTTCAGCAGACGGAGGTGAGCATGAGCAATGCTTGTGTCTAGCTGTTGGTTCAACAACTTGCATCCTGTGAATTTGTGACATGGTGCTTCTCACAGGAAAAGTATCGCCGGTCTTTCCATTCCTAGTTTCAGCCTCATAGGTGTTGCTCTAGTTCTGCTCGAAATGAAAAGCATGCATGCTTATTCAGACTCATTGGTACTGTCCAGCTTACATCATACTACACAGGGAATGAAAGAAATAAACATCACCTCTGTCCCCAGTTTCCTGTGGAAGGCACAACCCAGGAAGAGGTAAAACTAATGAGGTTATAGTATTTGCAGGAAAAACAAACAAACCAAAAAACTACATAAAAGGCTAGAAGTATTCAGAAGTATAGAGAATTTTGTTTGTTGGAGGCTGGCCTAAAAAGGTGTTACAGAGGAGGTAATTGTTTGGCAGAATTTGAATACAAACTGAGAATGAGAATTGTCTTCCAGATGAACAGGTCCAGATAAGTCAGGCCAGTGCAAGTGGAGGGCAGAAATCCATTAGTACAATAGAGAAGGGAGATATTCTGGAGAGGTGTGTGTGTGTGTGTGTGTGTGTGTGTGTGTGTGTGTGTGTGAGAGAGAGAGAGAGAGAGAGAGAGAGAGAGAGAGAGAGAGAGAGAGAGAGAATCTTTAATCAGCCTGGAACGCAGAGTACCTTAAAGTAAATGGTATCAATGATCAGTCACAGCTGAAGAAGTACGGATGCCTTATTAGATTAAAAGAACAAGACCAAAGGGCTTTAGGTACCTAGCTCAGAACTCTATTGTGATATTTTTAATGCCCAGCATGGGACACTAATTTTGTTTTTTATCAGCGATTTTTTAATCAAAGTAATGAGGAATTCCTAATAACATTTGAGAGCCAGAAGAAATGTTTTGATAACAATGGTAAATCATATTTTCTTGCTTTTTTTTAAGAGTAGTATGGTTCCTAGAAGATGCTTTTGCTGTCTTCTAAAAAGTTAACCATGACCATTCTTTTTTCTTTAGAGGCAGATAACTCTAAAGGCTCTAGTGTGAATGGCCCCTTTGCCCTCCACGTATCATCAAATGCTCTTCTAGAGTCCTTATCTAGCTTTCCTTCCTTTTGGGTGACAACATCATTGTTCTGAGAAAATGTGTTGATATGAAAATTCTAGTAGTCTAAGCAGAGATATGAACATTGCTAATTCAAATCCAGGGAGCCATGACTCTGCTATAAGAGATGGCGAAAAAAATCCCCCCCAACTCCCTGCCACAGGATTGGCCCCAGTTCCTCACTATTGGTATATGAAAGTCATGCATATGATCTTGAAACTAAGGGAAGGTTCTGACTGGGCCTGCCAACTCCTCTAGTTTGGCTTGCTGATATCCTGATAAGCATGGTTCTATGTGATGATGTAAGGCCAGTCAGTCTGGCTACCCAGGGCCTGAAACTGCAGAGAATAGTCGCAGTGAGCATGGACTATCACCAAACTTCACACACAGTGTTCAACCCCAGGAGCATCCAGGACACAGAAACACACTCTGCCATTCGGAACAAATGTTACACCTCCAAATCTTAGGAGATAGAAGACAAACTAACAAAGCTATATTAAGAATTACTTAGGATAGGAAGTAGAAATCTGAATTTGAACTGTCTGGTTCCAGTGTGAGTTCGTCATCACTGTTCATATCTAAATTCAAATAATACAAGCCCTGTGTTATCTCACTCCAGTGCTCGCCACAGGAAAAATTCAATTTTCTTGCTGATACTGTGTTCATTCTTAGGGATTTTTAATGCTTTTTAGCTGCACTTCTACCTTCTCTGAAATGGAAATAGACAACACCTGCCAGGTTCTTGCCAAGAAAACCCAAGTAAACGATACTATTTCCATCAGAATTCTACCTATTGTCTTTCTTAGTAGTAATGTCCATGTAGGTATTTGTTGCTTTATCTCATTTTCTTTGTGTCCTTATAACTATATAATTTATATAGAAAAGGCAGAGGATCAATTTGTTTTTATATGGAAATTTATTACCCTTGTACTTCTGAGTAATGAACTATGGACAAGATAAAGATACTTTGTATCTTAACAACTAAGCAACACTTAGATGTGTAATATGTGTGAAGTTATTGACTGAGAAACTGCCTTATACTCTAATATTTCTAATGTAATGATCTGAATGCCTTTCACTCAACATATGATTGGGGCTGGAGAAGTAGCTTGGCAGTCAAGAGTCACCAGAACCCATGAGGGGTAGCTCACAATCCTCCATGACTCCAGTTCCAGGGGCATCCAACGTTTCCCTGGCATCAAGGCCACTTTCAGTCAGGGTCACACACTGACACACATGCACATTATAGAATAAATCTTTTAAAACAAACATTTTATTTGAGGGCATTTTTATTCGTCCTTTGAGAATTTTGTAGAAAGTATTTTGATCATATTTAATACCCTCCTCTAAATCCTCAACTTGTGGCATTTTTCTTTCATTTTTTTTAACCTGTCCACTCTAATCTGTATGCTCCATATATCTTGGATATATAGCTTTTCAGCAGAGTATGGTCAACCTAACTGGGATGCCCTCTTAAAGAAAACAAATCCCCCTGTCCCAGAAGTTATCAAATGTCAAAAACATTCTATTAATTAAATAACTTTAGAGATATTGTATCTTTTAGCATTTCAGTTTTAAACTGGGTATTTTTGAACCAAATGAAGTTTTGAGTTTTAAGTGAGTTGGACTAGCTGAGTGAGCACAAATTTATAGAATATACTTCCTAGATCAAGCACAGTGTTAGTATTCCTTGCAGAACATACTAAGACATTCCTCCACCACTATGAATGGTGTGAAGGAATTCAAGTATTCATGGTTAAGAAGTGGGAAAAATCATGAACTTGGTTGGGATCATCACACTGATGAAAAGTTCAAATTATCAAGAGAGGTAGAAGCAGAAAAGGTGCTGAACAAGGCACCTGCCAGAATCATCGAGAAGCGTGCTGGCTAGGTGGTACCATTAGGGAGATCGATTAGAGCAATGCAGAAGGACCCGGGAGACAAGTGGAGTAGTTCAGGTTTTGCCAGATTACTCTGGACTAACAAAGAGACGATAACACTCAACACTTGTGAAAGGCTTGGATAGAAAGCAAAGTGGAATTGTGGGAAGTGAGTTCAACCTCTTGGCTTTATGTTTGTTGTCGTGACTGTTTTTCATTTGTTTATTCCTTTGAGGCAGGATATCACTATCCAACCCAGCTAGCTTCAAACCTGCTATATTTTAAGCCATCCCGGTGCTTTTGATGATCTTGCTTCCCCCAGCTCACCAAAAGTGCCGGGATTACAGATATAAACTCTCGTTCCTGAATGGAGTTCTGACTTTTGAGGCTAAAAGAATATCTGTAGCAGTGGGGGAACTGGACAAAAGCTGCTTTGGTGAGGGGAAGGGTAAAGAAACAACTAAGGCAGTCGCTTGTGCTTTTTAGCTGTTGAGCCTGCAGAGGCAGAGCGAGCACTGCACATGTGTTCGAGTGCTGGGGAGTACGTTCCCCTTTCATCAGTGAGGTGAATATCACTATCACATGTCAGTTAAAGCCATGAAAAGAAAATACTCCTTTCAGAAGGACCGAAGAGAAGACAAGTTATGAAAGCCTACAGACCAGAGAGCATGCACCACCAGGACAGAGATAAAACGCGCGCATTTGTAAATAGAATGGGAAGGCCTTACTCACAAAAAGCAAAGGTTCAAAAGAGTCACCTGTCACATCCAGGAAGTTAAAAGCAAGAGAATGTCAAGAAGGCAGGGTGGCCAGCTGGGAGCCCCAATAGAATCATCAAGAGGCGCGCTGGCTGGGAACAGTCGCCTATGCGCCCAGCCATTTGCTTTCAGTGTCTACATTCTTTAATGCCATTGTGACTTTGGAAAAGACAGTTTCGCTGACAGGTGGCACAGACACCAAAGAAAGAACAGGAGGATAGTTTGAAAGGACTGGGAAACACAGCTGGCTGTAAAACATTCATCAGGAAGTCGGTCTCTGCAGAGAAAGGGACAAGTGAAAATGGCGAGGAGGGTCATTTAAAAGTCATTACAGGATTAGAGAAAAGACAACATTTGAAGGAAATTCAGCTGAGGGAAGAAGTAAGGGGACTCTAATTCAAACCCAAAATTGGTACTGCAAGTAAGCAGAAGTCACTTAGAAGACATGGGACAAATGAACTTTCCTACGTTGAGGTCCCTGGCTGGAAGGAGGTGGGAGGTGTGTGTGTTGTGTTCTGTGTGTGTGTGTTTTCTTCCCTTTGTAGCACCTTAGCACTCAACAAGAACTGCAAAATATAGTCGGTTTGTGTTTTTACTTCAACAGATATCTTGAGGTCATTAAACCTTCACAGTAATTGCAAGAAAAGCATCATGAGGAGCTGGAGAAGATGGCTAGGCATTTACCAGCAATTGCTTCTCTTTCAGAGAATCCAGCTTCGGTTCTCAGCACCCACATGGTAAAACCCAACTGCAGTTCCAGGAGAATCCAATTCCTTCTTCCGGCCTCTGGAGGAGGCAGTCATGAATGTGGCATACAAATATGCAAGCACTCATACATAAACAAAAGACAAAAATACATAAAATTTTAAAAAGAAAAACATCGTTACCTTTGCCTGAAACTGTAGATGAAATCCCAAAGCAAATAACTAAATAATTCATATTTTCATACATAGGCAGCGGCAACCTTGTAACAAAATCTGAGACCTAGTCCTAGAAGACCAAGTACCATCCAAATTTTTTCTATGCTTATCCTCTTTCTCCACAGTTATATTAAAATGATGACTGAAGAAAATAATAGTGATTGTGATGGATAGCCTCCAAATATTAAATCGTGTGTGTGTGTGTGTGTGTGTGTATGTGTGGTGCTATTAGGAATGGAATCGTGTACCTTCTAAAGGTATGTTGAAGCCTTAATCCCTGCTTTCCATGAATATGGCTGTAGCTGAAAAACAAGGTCTTTGCAAATATAATCAAGGCAATATAATTAAAATATAATTTAAAATCAGGCTATGCTGGAGTAGAGTCAATATGTAATATAATAAACTGTATCTGTCCTCCCACGAGGAAAAGAGGCACTCAGATGGGAATAAGGGATGAAGGCAGCATGAGATGACAGAGAGAGACTGGAGTAAGGAATATTAGGATAAGTAATGGTAAGGGTGCCAGGAAACACATTAGATGCTGAAAGGATCAAAGAACAGATCTGCTACAGGCTTGAGAAAGAGCAAGCCTATGCCCATATCTTGACTTCTGACTTCTGACCTCCAGAACTACAAGACAAAGACTTTCTACTTTTTGAGGTCACCTTCATTTGGACAGTTTGTTGTGGAAGCTACAAAATCCTAATAGGGAAGAAGGAATCTCTCAGTAGAGGTTAGATGAAAGCTGGAAAAGTATTGAGAAGAGGTCAAAAGTCAGCATGGATGGGAAATGATAGACATTCACTGGGTAGAGAGGACAGTCTAGGAGTATTTGTAGGGATCTAGACACAGTGTCACAATGTAGACTTTGTCACTGGGCACACTAATTTTGGGGTCTAGACAGCACTGGTTCAGTTAGTATTCTGCCTATGTTTGGCCTGGGAGACAGAGACTGTTATTTAAGATTTTAAGGCCATGTTTACTTATTTTCAAAAATAGGTGTAATAATTTCTATTGCATCGGGCTATTATGAAGATTAAATAGCATGGATGATGCAAAGTGTTCAGCACAGTCCTGTTTTAGTGCTCAATAAATTTAGGTGAGTTGGTAGCGCTTGAAATGGTTGCAGTTTTCTTTTATGCTCTTGCCATTGTATGCCCTTTCCTATGAGTATTTTCGTATGGAAACTATAAAAAATACACAAGAAGTTAAGAAGGCAAATCAAACATTGAAGCCCTTGGTATACTAAAGGTGTCATGATGCCAACAATGCTTAGCAGTACTCGAAGCAGAAGTGGTGGTGGTGGTCGTCATAGTGAGAGGAGCAAAAAGTAGTCTAGGAAGAGGAAGCATGCTTTTCCTAAGGGGTTACTGAATCTCAGATATGCCCCATGCGGTTTTCATAATGAATGGACTAAAACGGTATCTGAGACCATGTAGGATGTGAATTTAGAAGCCAAGCATCAAAGTAAACTCAGGTGATAAAAGGACAATACTTTAATTTAAAGTAGAAAATCTGAAAGCAGTTCAGAAATCAGAGAGGAATGAAGTTTAAGATCACAAGTAGAAGAAGAGATGGCTAAGACATATGTTGAAAATACAGTGTTCACAACGGCTGGTCTGTGTCACAGAACAATAAATCAAGTTTATGACTTTTTATCATTTTATGATGTCTTTAGATATGAACAGATGGTATAAAAGGTGTAATGATATTTTCGGTGTGAATGATAATAGTAATAATTTTATTCATTAAGCACACACTTTCTTGTAATGATGCTAAGGGTGTTAGGTAGCTACACTGTACATTTAATAATCAACATTGTCTAAGACACTAGTGCAAACAATTCTATTACAGCATCGCATCACCATCTCTATGCCTCCCCCTTCCATAACTTTGATGACAAGGTGGGAGACGAACCATATGCTGTGTAGTGGTTTTGAGGATGGTACACAGTGGACACAGAGACAAAGGTAAAGATTATAATGGACAGCTTCTGTTAGCAATAATTTTCACCTTGACAACAGAAAATTATAGGTTGAGGGCAGTCAACTGTCAGCTTAAGTCATGCTGTGGACTCTGCAGGGCGTTTATATCAGGTTCTAATGAGAAATTTTTGTTCTGTAATGTTAAGACTTATGGAACTGAAAATCGTACACCAAGCCTAGTATAAAGGTATAAAGAGGTGCACACAAATGTAAATATTTCCCTTCAACCAGGTAATCTGAAAGAAGTATGACATTGATTGAAAAGAGTGGTACGTGAGATCTGACACAGGGATATTGGGCAGACATGCCAAGATTTAGTGACCAAATTCCCCTTAGTTCATTGGGCCTGCAAATGTAATCCATCTCCACTTACTTCAGGAGAACCATCTGCCCTTGTCAAGCAACTTGAAGCATCTTCACCTGAAGAAGGTCCATGCAAAATAATGTTTATGCTCTCCAAGATTTCCCTACTCTGACTCCAGACCAAGAGTTTGGCCTTAAAACAGAACACTTAAGGAAATATAGTTTTGTTCCAGTACATACAACCCCCACATAAAGATTTACAATGTCTTCTAATGTGTCTACACAGGAGACAAGAGAATCTTAATGATGGTGTGTCTTCAATTAATGACTTTGGAATAAAGGCAAACAAACAGGAAGTTAGACAACAGAGAATTGGCATAGTAACAGCCAATAGTGACTCTGTTTAATGTTCTATCAAAGTCATTGGGTGAAGATTTTACAGTCTGATGGATATACACATTAACAGATGAAAGAAGAAAATCATACAATCATATAACTAGCAAAGAAAAAATATTTTGTTAAAATTCAACACCCTTTATAGGTACAGACTATATTTACAGACTCAGAAAGTTAGGAATGGAGATGAAACACTTTCAATATAAAAGTTATTTATAATAAGTACATAAATAGTTTCACATGTAATGGTAAATGTCTAAATGCTTTTCCTGATTAGAAACAAAAAAATTTCACATTCTACCAATACTGTTTAATGTAAAACTACAGAGTATAACAAGCAAAACAATTTAAGAAAAGGCATATGAATTAGAACAGCAGAAACAATACTACTTGTCTGAATATGACATGGTTATTTAAACACATTCGTGAAATGTACTCTTCTTACCATCCTCAGTTATGTTCACAGTAATAAGAGGTCAACTGTGGAATAAAGATTAACAAACAAAAATTGATAACATTCGTATATACTAAAACCAGGTGTGAGTAATGTATTGTGCTTTGTTGTGACAACAGCCACGAAGCCCCTAGATGGTAAAAGTTTTTCAGGTTCATTGTCATCTCATGAGACCACTGTTGTGTATAAAGTCTACTGCTGGCCAGATTGTTATTACATAGCACATGATGTGTGAGTGTTTTAATCCCACATCGTTTTGATTTCTTAATTATATACCCCCTTTTTGGCAGAGGACTTTCATTTTGATCAAGTCAGGTTCTCAATACTGTCTTCAATGCTTTCTATAAGTTGTCTGAGAAATGCTTTCTACCATAAATTCTGTTTTAGTGATGATTGCATAACCAGCAGTATCACATGAAATATACTAAGTATATAATATTTGATAATGGTAAATGCACTGTGTTTTCCTATGCTTTTTATCACTATTCGGGTATACTCCCTCTGCCTATAAATATTGAAAAATATATGCTGAATGTAATATATAAAAATATTTATAATTTCTCCAAAATAAAAAATGCTAACAAATAAGTAAACAGCATGTAAAAAAAGAAAAGTTGATCGAAATGAAAGCTGTTCAAAATATATGTGGGAGACCATGTTCATGGACTCAATGAGCTACTCCTTAAAGTAATTTATAGGTTTAATACAATTGCTCCCAAAATAGCAAGACTGCTTCTGTAGATAACCTGAGTTTACCATAAAGTTAGATTGTAAGAGGCTCATTCTAGAGCAGCTAAAACAATACTGACAAAATCATAAAATGGGAAAAATCATTCTTTCCAACAGTCAGCTTACTTTATGGCTGTAGTGATCAGGGAATCCTGTACTGGCAAAGAGATATACATTTTCATCAATAAAAATAAAGAACCCCAAAACAGATCCTATAAAGAAATAACTCAACGAACTTTGCTGAAAGTGAAAAAAAAATCAAATGAAAGGTGTTCTTCTCACCAATGGTACTGAAGCAATTGGGCACTGCTAAGCAAAAACAGGCAAAAAAAAAAAATCATGAACTCAGAGAAACCCGATTTGAACTTCACACCTTATTCAAGAATTTAGTGAGCTTTTTAGACACATGCTCCATGAGGTGAACAATTTGTAATCTTGAATCCATCATTTTTATTTTGCCAAATATTTACAGCAAGGAAGAGGAGACAAGTTCCATGATGGGAAAAGTTACAAGCCATATCTATATAGATAGACATAGCAAAGAACTTCCATTTAGAATATATGTGTAAGGCTTGCAAGATTCAACAGTAAAATGTAGCAAACTGTCTGATTTTTAAGATGGACCAAATTAAATATATGAAGAAAATTTATCAGAGGGGATACATAGAAAGCAAATAAGCATATAAAAATATTTCAAATGTTATTAGCCAGCATGTAAGTGTAGATAAAACGAAGTGGTAACACCAGATGCTGGTGATAATGGAAAAATGTTAAATGATCTTTCATTTCTGGTGGGAACTGGATGGATGGATGGATGGATGGATGGGTGGGTGGGCGGATTACATAACTAGGTAGTTAAATAAACAGTGAAGTAGATAGTATATAGTTTCCAGTTAGCTAGGTTCATAATGCAGAGCTGTAGGAAATGACACAGAGACATTCTGTGCATATCCTTTGCCTAGTTTCCTGTAATGGTAACTTCTTCCAGAATCATAGCTCAATATCAGAGCTGGTAAATCCACATGAATACAATCCACAGCGCTCATTGATTTTCGTGTTTCTGCAGTACACGTGCACCTATGCATGCATGTGTGTTTATGCACAAAAGAAAAGAGAAAAATCCTTAGAGAATATGCTTAAATCTTACACATCAAAGTCTTATTCTACTAAAGTCAAGTTATATTCATTTGAATGATGATGAGAATAGAGTCAGAAGCCCTAGGGCAGTGGAAGTAGCAAAACGGATTATATGTAACATCTGAAACTCACCATCTTATTATCCTTTTGTGTGGTTTCCATTGCAACACAACTTCCATTGCGTTGTTAGTTCTCAGAGTCAACCCTGCATCACAATTACCTAGTTTTCTGCTTCAACATCTCTAGGGCCCATCTCATTTCATCACCACTAAAATTTAAATTTCTATATCTTTAGAAGATATTTTTTTAAAAAAATATTTATTTTATGAGCATGGTCACTTTTCCCATGTGTATGTCTGTTCGTAACTTATATTACTGGCACCACAGAGGCCAAAAGAAGCTATTGTATCCCCTGGAACTGGAGTTATAGACTGTTATGAGCTGATATGTAGGTGCTGGGAATTGAACTCAGGTCCTCTGAAAGAGCAAACAGCCCTCCCAATCACAGAGCCACTATTCCAAGCTCGGAATGTTGACCTCTAAAATGCTCCCAGGTATGTGAGTTACTCCTTCCTAAGAGACTAAGTGATGGGGAGGAGGCTTTGAGAATTTGAGAAATTTAACGGCAGCTGCCCTCTGTAGACAGGGTTTTTACAGAGGAAGCCATTAGTGTGAAAATGATCTCTTTAATATAAACGGTGGTGCTGAGAGTCCAGGCTGAGTGAGGGTAGGCAGCAGCAGTTCTTAATCACCAGAAGCCAAGAAGATGTGCCTGGTTTAAGTACTGTAATGAGTAGCATGGCTGACAAGGCAATCTCCATGCCTTGATTGTTTCTAGCACTCTATAGAAATGTGCACGATCAAGATGACTTTGATTGAAGGTGAAGTCTGGCCCAAGGAGAAAAAGAGCCCTTCAATGCCATCCTATAGTGTAAAAGTAACGATTCTGAATCTTTCCAGCAGGATCTGTGCTGGAGCTATACGTGAACTCTAGGAAATAGAGTATTCAAAACTGTTGGGTGGATCTTCTCAGATAACGTTAACTCGAAGATTCCATAATGCCTGCAGGACCCTCCAGCTAAGTTTGTATGGGGAATTCAGCTTCAATAGAGTTTGGCTCAAGTTCATCTCACACAAATTCAGTGGATAGGTAAAACAAACTTTTATTCATTTGCTTCATCTCGAATAGATAATTGGCACAGATGAAATGGCACAAACATTCCCCCAAATCTCCTTGCTCTCCAAGGTGAGACACTGGGGAAGCATAGCACTGAAGAGTTCAGTTATACAGAGATGGTGGTTCTTTTCCTACATTCCCAGCATATATCTGATCTTCAAAAGGCAAATGGATATGGTGAACCACAGACACTGTCATTAAAAAGTAAAACATCATAGTGGAGAATCAGCCTATGCCACCACCCTATTGATGACATTGCTGTTACCAACAACTGTTTCAGCATCTTGAACTGGGAACTATCCAACCTATCAAATTATGTAGCATCTGGGTAGCAATAATCAAGTCATATAGTATCTGGGTAACAATAATCAAGTCATATGGCATCTGGGTAACAATAATCCACCCCATAGTTCCAATGATACATCTGAAGTTGGAGTTTGTCTGATTTACAAACCCACAGCCCTTGTCTCAGCTATACTGACACCTATTCCATGCATATAACCATGGCCATGTCAGGGTTCTCCACCAAAATGTGAAAGAACAAAATAAGATTTTGAACTTAATTCTAACTGAGTTAGTGGTGCATACAATGCCAATTCAAAATACACGACTTCCCTAGCATAACGCACTTCTGGGGAGGATAGTAAGAAGAGAAATCCAATGTTATCAGTGGAAATGTCAGTGACTATGATTTGATCACTTTATATGGAAGAACAAATGATCAGATGTACTTTTTTTTTTTGGTTTTTCGAGACAGGGTTTCTCTGTGGTTTTGGAGCCTGTCCTGGAACTAGCTCTTGTAGACCAGGCTAGTCTCGAACTCACAGAGATCCGCCTGCCTCTGCCTCCCAAGTGTTGGGATTAAAGGCGTGTGCCACCACCGCCCAGCCTCAGATGTACATTTATACAGTCTACCAGCATCTGAAAAAAATGGTTTAGCTTATTGTAAAGCATTCTTGGACAATACCTCTGGGGAAAACCTATTTTTTTTTTTTTTTTTTTTTTGGTTTTTTCGAGACAGGGTTTCTCTGTGGTTTTGGAGCCTGTCCTGGAACTAGCTCTTGTAGACCAGGGTGGTCTCGAACTCACAGAGATCCGCCTGCTTCTGCCTCCCGAGTGCGAGTGCCGGGATAAAAGGCGTGCGCCACCACCGCCCGATGGGAAAACCTATTTTTATTGACCAAAGAAAGTTGTCTCAAAGCATGGAGAACTTTCCATGTTACTTGAATTCTTCCAAGAAGCATACAATCAGTGGATGTATTAATAACCCACTGGACAGAATGACTCCTACTGAGTAACTGGACAGTTAGCCAGTGACTCCAATTACAAGTAGCCAACTGACTTGTGTGCAATGTAACCCAATTTCTAGGGGTCCAGTCCCAGCACCTGTTTCTCCTGTCTTGTCAGGCCATGTTCACTTTCCAGCCTGACGTTTCATAATTGTATTAAGGCAGGCCTTGCTATGGTACCTGTGTGGCGGCCTGCTGTGCACAGTCCAGAGGTGTGCCAGTTAATTCTCTCTGGGGACAACAGGTATGGTAGGTGTATCTTGGATACTTTTGTCTCTTTCCCTTTCTTTAGACTTTCCTGGAAAGGAGCGTGTATTATGGCAACTCCGGAGCCAGCCCCACAATATTGCTCCTGAGTTGTCACCAAGCACTGGCCCACTTGGAATGGCCTTCTCACATTAGCTTTCTCCAGACGTATTCCCCGTTCCCCTGACTTTCTTGCTGCCTTGGGATTACACTTTCTTTGTTAATTAGTAGCCTCAGGCTCTTTGTTCTGGGTAATCCATGCTAAGACAGGTGTATACTATTTTTATCTCCCACTTATGGATGAGAAACAGAAGCCAAAAGGAAAGAAGCAGCGTGTTGAAGGTCACATCTCCGTCCTTCATGTAGGCCTGTCCTGCTATAAGCCTGTTCTTAATTAATGTTCTTAATAGAGGATGGACGTGATTGAGTTGCTAACAGCATCTGGAGTAGTAAAAATCTGTCCTGTAAAGTAAGCAGTACCAGTTAGAATGGGGTGGTTTATAATGACACCACTGAAGTATAAACGGTCAAGTATTGAGCTGATAGTTTATCAGTGGGAGGAAAGAAGAGGCTTTTGCTTCCTGTGTTGCACAGGCAAGTGTGGTAGACAGAGCATAAAAGCATTCTGTGAGACATGTAAAGTGCATGAGGTGAGGTCAGAGGGGATGCTGGTGGGGAGGAACAAAGATGAAGACATGGTTGCAGAACAAAGGGAATTTCTCAGACGTGTTGGTAAGTGAAACATTGGACTAGGGTAAGAAGCAATTTGGTAGAATAGCAATAGAAGGGTGATAACTTAGGCTATGGATGATAAGAAGCAATTTGGTAGAATAGCAATAGAAAGGTGATAACTTAGGCTATGGATAAGGGTAGTGAACCCCAAGGAAGGAGAAAGTCATATAAAGTAACAACTCACAAAAGTGGGTATGGTACAGATAGCAAAAGTTGCCTCAGACCTCCCACACAAACATGTGTGTAAGTGTGTGTATGTGTGTGTGTGCCTCTGTGTGTTTGTTTAGGTTTATGACATGAAAAGACAATCCTTTACATAGACCTGTGGGCCACATCTTTCCCCTAAATGAAAGAAAATCAATGTTTCATCTTTAATCGAATCTGCTTAATTCAGCATGCTTGTAGACTATGCTTTGACTAAACCATATGATACAATCTTAGAGAGAAAAATGTTCATATTCTTAAAAACTCTGGAGGTGTAGAACTCTAAATTTCTACTGCTAAATAAAATGTCCTGTTTAAAAACTCTGGAAAGAAATACTGAATTAAAAGTAAATCCACTGATTTCAAAATATTGGGTGTGGTGCCGTTAAGCTCAAATTAGCTAATGTGTCTAACAGGCCACATGTATCATCCTTAAAATGGAAAATGAAATCAAGTTGGGCATCAGTAAAGATTAGCAATGCAAGAATTATGAAACCAAGTAGCTGTCCTCAGGAGGCAGATTGTGGGCTTTTCCACAGACGTAACTTTTTCAAAGGTTATAACATATAAACTAATCAAATTACACTAAGATCCGAATGCTTAATACATTGACACAATAGTAAAAGATAAAATGTGATGTTTCAGAGAACCAAACAATTATAGCAGAGTCTGACCCGTTCATCATCCTTCCAATCGTCTCTCCTCACGCCCTAACAACAGATGTCCTCAAGAGTCTATTTAAATTGTTCTGTTCCCTCCACAGAGTTCAAGCCCTTTCCTTTGGAACTACAAGTGAAATTCAGTCTGGGTCCCACTAACCTGCCTCCAATCTACCCCTGTTCTCATTCTAGCCGTATGCTTCAGCCTTGCTCAGGATTCTTCAATTTCTCCTCCCTTACTCTTTTTGAAGAAATTTTATCATTGTTAAATCTCAGCTGAAAGCCATCATCTCAGGCCTCTGTACAACTTCGGAGAAAGCAGCAGCTATTCCACCTCTGTCTTGACTTTGCAAACGGCACTTTTTGATTTTCGCTGTAACAACTTTAACATCCGAAACTATCTGTGTATTTATTGTCCACGCCTTACTTATGAGCTCCAAAGATTTAGAACGAGTTTTGCCACCTTTGCAGCTGGGAAAGTTCATGGAACAGCCATCCATCCACAGTCCTCCCCTAAGCAAACCAGGTTAAGTAAAAAGTTGGAAATTTTCTGACTAAGATCAAGTTGTCCCTTTGAATTTGCTCTCACTCAGGCCTTGCTCTCCACTAAATTAGAATCTCTTCTCTGTCCAATATGGGATGTAAGGGACACAGCCATCTGTGAGATGAAGGGTTTCCTCTATTGAATCCCAACTACTTGTTTTATTTTTTATGGTTTTTCAAGACAGGGTTTCTCTGTGGCTTTGGAGCCTGTCCTGGAACTAGCTCTTGTAGACCAGGCTGGTCTCGAACTCACAGCGATCTGCCTTCCGAGTGCTTTGATTAAAGGTGTTTAATCAGTTCATTATTCCACCTAGTGTGAGTTTCCTATAGTAACACAGTAGAAGCTAATTTAATTGGCTTTATCTTAAGGAAGCACTGCAGGAGATTGTTGTTTTGCCATTTGGGGAATATTTTAGCTGATGGAGCGATTCCATCATGAGGTCTCTGTTCCAAATTGAAAAGTGATTATTTTCATATTTTTCTTTGAAATACCTTACATTGCTTTTCCATGCTGAGTGTGTAGTTTCTAACACTGAAGGGGGAGCCACTGACCCATAACTTAAGTTCTAACACAGAACTCCTTATGCTGGAAGCTGTAGAGGGTAGCACAGAAAATACTTATCTGCCCTTGTATCCTTCTTATCGACCAATTAAAAAGAAAAGATGGAAGGGTTTTGCATTAAAATGCATTGCTTGCATTGCTTCCTGTTGCTGCAGTTTTGAGCTATTGAAGAGGTCCCACAGAGCAATGATGTTTGCCTATCTGTGTATGGTTGTATTTCCCTAGCAATTCACCATAGCCTGTGACCAGATTCTAAGCTCTTTGGGATGCCTCACTGGATAGTACCAAGCCCCCAAGATTTTATAGATTCAAGAAATAAAATTATCACATCATCCTGTCATGATGGGGGAATATAATAGCTAAAGAAGGCAATTTTATCTTGCCCTTCAGGGCATTTTCTTCCAATTGGAAGGGCCATGTGGGAAGCCAATGTACAAGGGGTTTACTAAGTGAAGACGTGAGATTAAGAGAACCAATATTGCATCTCTGATGGAATATTCAGAAGATCTGTCTCCCAGTAAGAAGTTGCATCATCAGAGAGAAAGAATACATTTGTGGATCAGAGCCATGTACGTCTTAAAAAGTTCAGTATAGTTACTTCCAGCAGCAGCCTCCGCAATACTGATTTTTCTGCACACAATCCTGTAGAAATAGTCTCGCATTAGTGATTGTCAGGGAATCAATTACTTCATCAAATTGTCTGCTTTCTGCCTTCTGCCATAGGGACCCTCATCCTCTGAAGATGATGTCTACATATTTCTTATTTGATCCATTGCATGTTAAATTTATTATTCTGACTCTCGAAGCCCTAGAGTTTCTCATGCCTGTCTCTCTGTGCTATTAATATGAAGTAGGGCTTTGAAAACGTGACATTGCCAATATTAAGGGACAGATAATATCTTCTCGTGAGGGGCGGCACTGTGGAATGTAGGATGTTTAGCACCTCTGTTCTCAGCATGTCAATAGAGACCCACTCTATGACCCCATCACAGATCTGACAACTAAAAATATCTTTCCTGTCATTGCCGAATATTTCCTGGGATTCAGATTCCCTTTTGTTGAAAATGGCTGCTATGTAGAGGAGTTAAGATAAAGGAAGAGGAAATTGTTCGGGCTTCTTGTCAAGATTTAGGGCCAAAAGCATCCATCCCAACTCGATTTCAACTTCCATCCATTTGGCTACTTCACTTCCAGTCCTCTGAGGCATAGATCAAAGCCAATTGTTAGCTCAAACTTCCTTCTGTGAGATAGTTCTGCTTCAGTACTGCTGTAGCTTAGATCTAAAATGTCACCCCAAACTTCATATATTAAAGGTTTGGACACCAGAACGTTGTCCTATCTGGAGGGGATGAAACATTAAGATGGTGGGCCCCAGCAGAGTGGGGTAGGTAAGGTCATTTGAGGCACAGTTTTAAA